>NC_135790.1:16204716-17404716 GCF_051106095.1 Pogona vitticeps
AGGGCTAGCGTTCATACCTCTAGCCCTCTTTTCAGCTCCATCTGTTCCAGCAAAGGCCTGGACATAATATAACTTCAGTGATTGGATACGTGGCTTCCCGAAAAAGTGGGCAAAAGTCCTTTTTTTAACTATAAACTCCCAGAATCCCCCAAACTGGCATGGCCAGTAGCCAGAAGCAAAACTTTGGAAAAGTTATCATGTTTGAAAAAGTGGACATGGTAACTAGAGGGTTTTAGGAAGAATTCTGGGAGTTTATAGTAAAAACGAAAATTTCTCAAAGTCTGCATTTTGGGAGGTCTCTGATGAAAGAGCCCATGTACGAGCCTGCTGTTTGGAGATTTATCTTAGATTAATGGCAGTTCGGAAACAACTAACAAGCGATATCCCCTTCCTTTTGCCCCAGACATTCCCAGAACATGGACTGTCTGTCTGAATAGCTTTACTGTCTTTTGACCTTTAGTTATGACAAAATAAAACTACACTTAGCAGTGGACCTGTTCTGGCCAGCAAAATTAAAATACAGATTTGTAAACAAAAGAAGTTATTGTTAGTCGATGGTCAAAGCCTGCAGCTGCATTAAAAAAACGAAGCGCTCGGTGCCCTGCCTGCCCTGGCTGTGAAACGCTTCGTGGTTCTGCGGACACTTGATGTCGGTGCCAGTTTTACTGCAGATCAATGCCATTGATCAGATGCGCTGGAAGGAGGTTGCTCTGACACTATGAGAAATGACACTAAATAACAGCCCTATTGAACAGAGGCCAAGCGAGTCCTGCAGGAAGCTGAAGGAAAAAGGAAATGGGAGATGGGGTGGGTGGGGGTGAAATGAGCAGGCCACGATGGATTAGCTCAGACAGCTACAGCAACCACCGTGAACTGAAGCAGAAATCTCACCCTTTGGTCAGCAAAATGTTACTCACGTGTAACAGCAACAAAATGGGCTTGGGTGCTACTCAATGGAGCAAGACTTGCACTGTACCGATGTGGGTGCGGCAACACAATGTTGTTGCATAGAATGGTCCTTGTCAAGACTTTATATACTTGGACAGCCATATCCCTTCCATGACACCCCATTCTGTTCACCATCCCCAGTTCAACCATCAAAATATTCTGCAACCGGAAAGCATGTCTGATCTTCGTCCCAGTTTTAAACCCATCCATACACATTTCCTCTCAGCCCCTTCCACCCACTTCTATTTCAGGAAAAAAAAAGCTTTCTGCTTCCCTCACAGGCAAGACACAGAAACTTTTCTAAAACATGGTTTTCCATCTGCAACTTTTGGGAGAAACGACTACGCAGAAAATGTAAAATCTACTGCTTCATTAACACGGGTGCCCTCTTGACTGATTAATCAAACTGATTGGTTATCAAAGTGTTGCCACTTTTGTTAAGAAAGCAGTTTCATGTTTTAAAACAAAGTAACAGACCCAACAACATCACATGACATTACCTCAACTGCACACTTTAAATGTCTACTTAAAAGTAAGTCCCCTTGAACCCAGACAACATATTCCTTGCTGTCTGGATTCTGCAGTTTCAGTGTATTAAAGGTTTACATCCACCCCCAGGGTGGGTGGCATCCAAAATGAATTAAAATAGTTGTTATATTACCATTGGATTGTACCATTTACTAGATGGACAAAACCGTTTTGATAAAGGCCCATTTTCTTCCCAGTGGGTGCTGAAATGTAATCTTGTAAGTGAGAAAGCCAAAAGCAAATGCCCTCTTTTGCTGCACCAATATGATTAATGCCACAATTAAGTAGTATAAAAGGTAAAGGTAAAGGTTCCCCTTGACATTTTCAGTCCAGTCGTGTCCAACTCTAGGGGGCGGTGCTCATCCCGTTTTTCAAGCCGTAGAGCCAGCTTGTCCGAAGACAGTTTCTGTTGCCACGTGGCCAGCGTGACTAGTGAACGCCGTTTTACCTTCCCACCGAGGTGGTACCTATTTATCTACTCGCATTTGCATGCTTTTGAACTGCTAGGTTGGCGAGGAGCTGGGACAAGCGATGGGAGCTCAGTCCATCGTGTGGATTCGATCTTACGACTGCTGGTCTTCTGACCCTGCAGCACAGGCTTCTGTGGTTTAGCCCGCAGCGCCACCACAATTAAGTAGCATACTTAGCTTTTATTCCCTGCCTCTAAAGAAACCATAAAGACCAGACTAAATACATATACCCCTTCCTTGGCTATCCCCCAAACTGTAGAGAAAAGTAAATATTTAAAGGGCTGGAGCCCCACCCAGAGTGACATCATTTCCTGTGGGTCATAACCTTCCCACCCCTCCGTCCCCCTATATAAGCAGCTCCCTTGAACTACTGCCCTCTTTAGCAGCAGGTCTCAAAGGGAGAGAGCTTCAGAGCTGGATTACTGTGCCACCTTATCTAAAAGATGTGCCCTTTTAGTCCCCCAGCACTAAACCCAAGAGGCGGCCAAGCTTCTCCTCCTATCCAGCAGCTCGGTGGCTCGGCCTGTTATTTATGGCCCTGATTACTCTCTATCGACTGGGAAGCAGCCAGTGGACAAAGGGCGCTCAAGAGTTCACACACAATTGAATTTCCCAGTAACAATCAGCAGTGAAAGCGAACACGCTGAGGGGAGGGAAGTGGGGGGGAGGGAATGGGGGAAAAAAATCAATCAAGGCAAAGGAGCTGGATTTGGACAGGAATCATCTGTCGCACCTGCCAAGCTTTCAGCATGAGGGCTTGCGCTCATCACTTGGGTAGGAGACGGATTATTGTCACTTCCTCCTCTGCCTGCTCGCCCCACCAAATCTCCCAGCAGACAAAATAATAATAATAATAATTTTTAAAAAATGATTGACATCATATTTGATGGCATGTCAGGAGTGCCACTGACAAAAACGGGTACACAACCCTCCAGTTGCTTCCTCCTCCTCCTCCTCCCTTACTCCCACCTGCCCAGAAAGGTGGGCTAGATCAACGTGCTTACAGGGGCCTCCTATTCTGAATCAGGGAGGATGGTCCTCCATTTGAAGCACTGCCCAGTCCGAGTCGGATTTAAAGCTAACAAACCATAAGGAGGGTAGAGGTCAGAGTCTTGGAACTGCCCAGGATTTGGAGGGCAGATCCACTAGGACCACAAGTCACCCGCCATACTTGGCCTTAAGAGCAGCCCTATCACTAGGCAACTGTAGGTTTTTTTTTAAAACCGTCATAAAAAGGAAGCTGTCCATCAGCTGACAGTTGCTAATTTATTTTCAAGTTCTTTTTGTACCACCAGGGAGGGAGCAGGAAACTGCTTGTGGGATTTCGGTGGGGGGCTGGCTCTGCTGGAAAGAGCCAACGGCAGCTGCTGTCCAGAACTGTAATTCCACTTACTTTATAGAAATTATTTCTAATTTTACATTCATATGTGGAAATAAGCTCATGCAATTTTATGCAAATCAGCCGGCTCTCTTGAGAGTTCAGGTAAGGCTCTGGCCATTTCACATCACGAGGCTTCCTCACTGAGGCATAAAGATAAAGAACAGCATGTCATATATATTTTTAAAAAGTTGTAGAACGTAAGACGATTTGTGCACCCTCGACGGAGATGAGACTCAGAGGGCCTGGAAATTGCAGCCTTTTCTTGTCCTCCTTGTTAAGTGATGTACAAGCAGCTCCCATTCAGCTGTGCTCGTAAAAGAGAAGGCAGTCGTACAACACTTGCTAATTCTTACATAGCAGAGTTGAGGACTCAACAAGACACCTCTTCCCAACCAGCAAACAAGAGGGGAAAACAAATTCTTTTTTTAAAAAAGGAAGGAGAGAATGTCAACATGTGATATGCATGCACATAAAAGAGGCACATCTCCTCGGTGGTGTGCCAGAGCAGTTTGGGAAGAGTGTCTCCTCTTGTTGCCGTAGAAACCCAGCTGGCAATGCTGCAGCTAAATGAGGATTTCAGGGTTACAACCTTCTTTGTCTTATTAATCTCTCCCAATTGTCTGCCCCCCAATGGATCAGGTGTTACCATTAAAAAAGAGAGAAAGGAGGGGAGGGGGGGAGCCTCTGTCAAGGATAGAGAATTGCTCTCTGGGGAGAAACACTGTGGGGTAGGGGAGAAGGCAGTACAAAGCTTTTCACTTCCAGGTCACTAGTTCAACAAGGTACCGGGTCATCTGGCACTCCCGGAGACATGGTGGAGGCCAGGTCAGATGGACAGACTCTCCAAGCCATGGGAGGTCTCACTGCCTTCTGGAGCTAGAAGCAGCCCAACCACAAGGAACTGCCCCAAGCTGTAGGGTTTTTTTAAAAAACCATCACAGAAAGGCAACTCTCAATAAGTTGACAGTTGTTAATTTATTATCAAGTTCTTTTTATACCACCAGGGAGCGAGCAGGAAACTGCTTGCAGGACTTTTACAGGATTGGCTCTGTTGGAAAGAGCCGATGGCAGCTGCTGTCCAGAAAAAAATAGTCTGTTTACATGACAGATCACGTTGATATCATTTTGCTGTAGTTTCATGATCTGGTGGGATCTGTAGTTTCATGATCTGGTGTGGAGAAAGGGTGTTCCTAAAACTGTACGAGGGAGGGAGGGTGGAGGGAGGAAGGAAGGGAGGGAGGGAGGATTCAAGATAGATGGGGGGAAGGAAGGAAGGAAGGAAGGAAGGAAGGAAGGAAGGAAGGAAGGAAGGAAGGAAGGAAGGAAGGAAGGAAGGAAGGAAGGAAGGAAGGAAGGAAGGAAGGAAGGAAGGAAGGAAGGAAGGAAGGAAGGAAGGAAGGAAGGAATGCTGAACTGTCAGGAAATACGGGTACATGGCCACATACATTTCTGGCAGGTCCCATTTGTTCTGCTGAATACTAATGGCTAGGACAAATCCAGAAAAGGATGATTTCCTTCAAGGCCTATCTCCCTGTTTCCCTGAGGCATCTGTTGGTCATAGTGGGAAAAAGAAAGATGGATATTTGGTCTGGTCCATCACAATTATTCTTTTGTTCTCATGACCTCTTGTTTTGCTCTTGCCAAGGACCAAATGGGGTTCTGTACAGAACAATTAGGGACATCCTAACCACTTAGCAGAGAGAGGTGATCAACTCAGCTAGCAGATGTTGAGAGATGACGTCAAGGGCTTGCAATGAGACTTATGTACTCTGCCGTTTGCTCTGCACCCCTATAAGACAGCCTCAGACTTCAGATGCGATCAGAAGGCTCCTCTTTCACAACTGTGGAAGAGTCAATATCCAGTCCAGTTGGCTTTTTTAAAAACATGGAATAGGAGGGGGTCTGATTCTGGCAGCAAAAAGCACTGGGTTAAACCTGAGAACAAGGTTTCTTAAGCAGTGAGCCTGACAAACACAAAGACAAGCCCTCAACAGCATTGCCTTGAGGTGCATTATTCTTTCAATAGCTGAGATGTTATTTACTTATACAAGCAATGTATTCTTCCTCCTCCTACGTACATGACTTGTAACCCGACAACATTTCATTAATGGATCGTTTGTTTTGACAAAGCACAGCTTGCTCAGAAGGATGGGTGGCATGTATGAGATTAAGGGAGTAGATGTGAGCAAGACCAACTTGTCTTGAGATGGGAAGGAACCTGCAGCCTCCGCTGTTTATTCTTCCCTCCTCAACCACCATTATTTCCTGTGGTTTTACTTCTAGCAATTAAAAAGTGAAAGATTTCCTGATCCAGACTAGCTCCCCACCCCCGCCCCCCAGTCTGTGGTATCCCCCTTCTTCTTCTCGTATCTGCGTATTTCCAAGGAAACTCAGATATGATGATATTAGCTGCAGGAAGCTAAAGAAGGGAGGTGGGAGAAAGGAAAATTATTTGGTGGCTATGGTGAACATTAGCCAGCTAAAAGCCTCATCAAAGCAAGAATGGGGGTGGGTAGAATTTTCTACAAAACCAAAGACTCCGTTATTTACTGGACAGAAAATATTTACCATCCTTCATAGTTCTACAAGGAATCACCTTGCTTTTTTGGCCCAAAAGCACATTCTTAAAGATTTTTCCATGCTGTGTTTTGGGACACTTGTGACTTTCCAAACACTGTCGAACTACAGTTCTCATCTGCTCTGGCCAGTGCATTTTAGGCAGGAGTGTACAATGATGGGACTGAAGGACTATAGGCTCCTCATCATTTGTGTAGGACATCATTTTAGGTTCACTCAGACTGAGCCTGTTTACTGTTTACTTTCAAGAGAAATGGGAAATGCAGCAAAACCTACAAAACCTGGGTCCACCTCTGCAAACACTACTGGATACAGGCGTTTCTGTGGTTTGCTTCAGACATATTGCTTCGTTCTTGTCAAGGAGATTCAGTGGAGTGACCTGCTAACTATACCTCCCCTGTTTTGCCCTCCACTACTACTAAGGAAGCACTATCACAAGCTTCTTTGCAGCCAGAGGATCATCCCTCCTTCCAGTCTCTGCTAGGTATGACCTGAAACAGTTACCTGTACTTTGCACTCATAAGTTACTTACCATCTTCTACTTCCAGGAGAGCTTTGGCCAGGATGCTTCCTGCCACACTAATGGCCTGGCACATGTAATAACCCGAATCAGAGGTCTGCACATCCATGATAGTCATCTCACCGCTGGGAGATACAGAAAAGCGTCCCATTGCCTGAGGCGGTTGGCTGGGAAAAAGAAGAATCTGGACAAAAGGAAATCAGGAATGAGTCTTCTTGTGGGGACTCCACAGCTTTTATTTCACACCCTTATCTTGCAGTCCATTTTAAAATAATCCTCTGTAGATTGTAACTTCACTTCAAACTTCACTTCCCTCTCTTGGGAATTAAATCCACCTCACGGAAGTCAATGGATGAGGTCACCTCAGCGGTCCCCTTCCTGCTCTGAAATTCTACTACGGTATAAGCATTGAATCTACTTCACAAGGTTGTGTTTCATACACAAAGTAAAAATTAATTAATTCATTTACTTTAGTTGAAGTTGCCCCAAAGCAATTAGTTATCAATATAATTACAAATTTTTAAAACTAACTCTGCCTTTTTAATTTTTCAGAAGTAACAAAACCGGGCTTTTTTTTTAGTTAATAAAAAAAACCCTGAATGTCACAAGCTGATGGTTTGTGACAAAATGCACCTAAGGCCACACACACTGTAACTATAAAGATAATAAAAGAGTTACATGACACAATGAGTGAAGTCAGTTCCCCATAGATTGCAATTATAACTTATCCATGCCTTGGTTATTGCAAAAAACTTAATGATTAATCACAAGGAACTCATACCGTCTTTTTCGCTCCATAAGACGCACCTTTCCATAAGACGCACCAATTTTTTAGAAGAAAACAGGAAAATATAATCTGTTTTCTTCGCTCCATAAGACGCACAGACTTTCCACCCCCCTGTTTTGTGGGGGGAAAGTGCGTCTTATGGTGCGAAAAATACAGTAATTTGTAATGTTTTTCTATTCTGTCTTGGGTCCTTTTGGGGAGAAAGGCGGGATAGAAATACTTTAAATAAATAAATATTTCTAGGCTTGGGGTTTATACATGCTTCTGTGAGAAAAAGTTTCAATGTATCATATTTTCTTCCCATTATGTGTCTTTTTTTTTCTTTCTTGCCTTGTCTTTCCATCACTTATTCTCTCAGGACGTGAGTAACTGACATAATAATAGCTCAGAGCTACTTAAGGGCAACTTAGAAAATTCAAATTGTTCATTCCAAGGAACGGGGCCTCTCTAGAGGCATATCTGCATCCCACACGTTTGAATGATAGAATAAGGCTCTGCAGGCTAAAAACAACTATGGAGGTGAAATCTCAGCTCCCACTCAGAACTCTGGAAAGCAGGATGATTATTCTTACTTGTAGTAAAGAGGCTTTTTCATACCACTTTCGTGTTATCTCTTTTTACCTCAAACCAGGGCTGTGACAGCTAGCAGAAAGCCCAGGAGTTTAACAACTTGAATGCTGCTGCATTTCAATCAAATCTGGGGTAAAATTGCTGTAACCACAAATATGGAGACTTTATAGAGGTGACAGGAGACTCCCGACTTCCTACAACTCTCTTTACAGTGCCCTGATTTTACAGCCACTCCATTATTAGCTAATGTCCCCATCCCGTGTCAAACACTCACTTGGACAACCACTGTTCCCAGTGCTCTGTACTGGTGTGTTTGTGTCACCAAGAGGAGGAGTAAGGCAATGGAGGTATGAAAGAGAAGACAGCAGAGGTTGTGGGGTGGGAAGTGGGGAGGACCCAGATAGCAAGCCAGAAAATGGAGAAGGGATGGAGAAGTGAGAGGACAGTGGAGGTCAATGGGCAGTGCCCAGCTCGCTAGGGAGGGAAGTGTAAAGGAGGAGGTGTAAGAAGCCAGAAAAGGCTAGAGGGGGTCACCCAGCATGCAAGCAAGGGAGTGGAGATGTGAAGGAGAAGTGAGACAACTGCACAGATCTCCTCTGTAAGTTGTGAACATTCTTCAGGGACCACATCCTCACTGTCATACTGAGCATAATAGCAAAAGCTGTAAGTGCAAGAGTTTGCTATGCTATGAAATCCTTTATATTTGTAGATCCTTGGTCTACCTCAGGAACGTCTCACAGCATTTAGGTTGCAATTCTATAAAAACTTTACCATGAGTAAGTCCCTTTGAACTCGGCAGTGCTTACTATTGAACTAAGTTTGCATAGGAGTGCATTATGTACGGTGCTCTCTATGTTGCTGTGTGCAGCCCAATCCTTTTCCTACTTTGCCATCTCATATATTCACACAGCATTTAAGCGATATTTAGAAAAAAAATTCTTCATTGGACTACTTCTCCCTGAATTTCCCAGACACTGACTGCACTGGCTGGTTGATTTGTGGAATTATAATGCCACAAAATAACTTTTCCAACCTCTAATTTATAAATTGATTTCACTGCAAAAAAAACCCAAAGCACAACAACAAAACCCCCAAAATCCCACTGTATCACATTTCTGCATGATATTTTATACGTAGCACAGAACAACAGTCCATGAAAACCAAGGCTGGCAAGGATTCAGCTAATACCACAGCTCTAACCCTAACCCCAAACCCCTCATAAAGTGTAACGCTGATCCTACCTGGCTCCCTTCCTTCTGCCAGAACACAGCCGGTGGCGGGTTTCCTTTGGTCTCACACTGGAAAGTCACTGTGCGGCCTTGCGTTACAATTTGATCCCGAGGACGAGTCACTAGCTGGGGGGGCACTGAGGGAACACCAGAAGTAGGAAGAGAGACGAAGACAACCGAATGAGACTTTTGAACAAAAATCCTTCAACGCATAAAAAAGCTAATGGGACAAATAGTGTTTCGAGAACATCTGTGAGTCCTGAAGAAACAGCAGGGAATGCCAGGGTTATAATGTGGAAAGAACGAACCACCCCACCTCTCAAAATGGATGGAACCCCAGAAAAGTCTACATGGAGATCTGGAAATTTGGAGAAGACTTAATACGTAGGCTATGGGCTGGATTTAGGAGAACCAAAGTGATCTTGGTTCTTCTAATAAGGTTTTGGAACTTTTGTGTTGACATAGTTCTTTGCGAATGTGAAGAGGAACATACCTAAGTTACTGCCCTCTATACCCCTCAATATATACTCCAGAAGACTTGCAGTTAGCTGCCCCAAAGGCTCTTGATGCTGCCCATTGTTAGGTGAAAACACATTTGTTAACTGTACTGTGGTGCTTCTGACATGAACAAATATATGTTGTATGAAATGAACCAAAGGCTAGACTTCCTGTACAACAGCTTCCCGTGCTGCTGCACAGTAGAAATGCTTGATTTCACAGCATTGCCTCCCGTTGGGCAAGCCCAAGAGACTTTTAAAATACAGTGGTACCTCGCTAAACGACAACCCCGCTAAATGAGAAATCCACATAACGATGACTGTTTGTGATTGCTATAGCGATTAGCAAAACAGTCATTCCAATGGGGAATTTTCGCCGGACGTTGATTAGGTCCGTGCTCCGCGAACCGTTTGTTCGCAAGACAACTTTTTCGCAAAATGGCTGCCCTGTGTTTTCCGGATGCTTCATAGGGCAGCCATTTTTATAGCTGATCAGCACTCGCAAAATGGCTTCCCTATGGGAGATCTTTGCTGGACGACAAGGTATTTTCCCCATTGGAATGCATTAAACCGGGTTTCAATGAATTCCAATGGGGAAATGGTTTTCGCATGACGACAATTTCGTTAAACAGCGATTTTCATGGGACGGATTATCGTTGTCATGCAGGGCACCACTGTATAAGCAGTTGGATGGAGACCTTTGCAAGGGAAATAAGATGGGGATGATCCAAAAAGCACTAGGGTAAGAAAAAGAAAAGCCAAGGCATAACATGAAAGAAGAAATCCAACAGATAAATGCACTTTCTGATGGTTTGGCTTTAAATTTACATTTTAAAAACCCCATAATCCTTTAAATCCATGCACAGAATATCATTATTTTAAGGAAGAAGGTATAAAATGGAATGGAAGGAGGCAAAATAAAGAAGTTGTGAAAATCAGTCACCCACCCATAAATAATGCCTACGGATTTGAATTCTCCCTCAAACACTTCTGGTTGCTCTCAATGCAAGACAAATGGCATGGGGGAGGGGGTGCTGAAATGCTAATCACCTGCCTTATCTTTTCTTTGCCCTCCCTTGCAAACTAGCTAAAGAAGCAAAGAGACAATAGGCATCTTTCTTGCAGAGCTGTAAAGCATTTATGGGCCACTGGGCCACTATAAAAAAGAACTTCAGGTGTGCCATTGTCATGCTGATCGCGGCAAGCTTCACTTTAATGAAGTTACAGATTGCTAGGTTACCCACATGCTAATCAGGAAGGAATTGACAAAACTCTGGGGAGGCAGTGGAAGACAGGAGGGCCTGGCATGCTCTGGTCCATGGGGTCACGAAGAGTTGGACAGGACTTAAGGACTAAACAGCAAGGAAGGAGGTGTGTGTGTGCATGAGTGAATGAGCCCATATTTGTTAACCAGCTTCCCTCTTCTTCCCCAGAAATTGTCTTTCTTTGCCAAATTTCCAGGGAGAGGAAAGAAAAAGGCCTGCTGATATTTTTAGTAGTAATTACTTGGCACAAGAGTGGGGAATCAGGACATCAAGGATTTAAACTGGACACAGTGCTGAGTCCCATGGCTTAATTCTTATCTTAGAATTTTTGTCCTATGCTCAGTCCTGATGGCCAGAAAAAAAGGTAGACAAATTAATGCCATCATGCCATAGTATATCACCACTTGCCTGCCATCATAGGTCAGGACCATATGATGAAACCTGGCTAGAAGCACCACTGAAGTGGGTTAGACAAGACACTGCAACAATTACCTGTTCCTGCCTCCATCAGTCCCATACTAGCACCATCACGTGAAGCTCTTCTTCAGACATCCTGCCATCTCAGAGAATTTGGGCAGAAAGCAGAGACACTGCCTACTTGGTAGTCGCGCCTTGCATGTAAAACTGATCTCTTGGGTTTCTCATCTTTTAGAGCAGGGTGGGCTAAGTCTGCCTCTCCATATGTTGCTGGACTTCAACTTCCAGCAATTCTCACCATTAGCCAACATTCCCTCTAATTTTCCACCAGCACTGAGCAGAAACCCTACCCCACGCACAAAAAATTCTGGCTATAGCAGGAACCAAATGAGTGGTGACACTAACTGTAAGTGCGCTGCACCAATATAGCGCTGTGCAGCTGCACAACTTTGAGAGAATGTTGCTATTGGCTCTATAACCTGATGGGAGTTGTAGTCCAACAACACCAGGAGTGTGAACTTTGTTCCTTCTTATTCAAAGTGTTATATGAAAGACTTACTCCTCCTGCCTTCCGAGGCTACTGGCCTAAATTTAAAAAGAGCCAGATAATACCACAATTTCTTGGCACTTTTTTTCTTAGGGAAAAAAAAGGTTGTTCAGAGATTCCAGTGAAAATTATGAGAGGAGCATGGTAACCTTTTTAGAAAGCACATAAACAATGAAGGTGACCCACAGTTATGTGGATCTACAATGCTTTTCAACCATGTAATATTCAACCACATAACTTTCTCCCAAATGTCTTACGTTTCTGTAATCGTATCTCTTGAGGGTAAGGAAAAAAGAATATCAGTTCTTAAATACAAGCGTAAACTGTTATAACAGGTGCCAGTGATATTTCTTGCCCTGATTTTTATCTTCCTTTCATTCAAACACGGGAGAAAGAGTAACCAAACCCCACCATCAAAGGCTGGGGTCAAAGACATGGCAGCAAAGGCGTGTGTGTTTTATTTTGTAACTTGAGGCTGTGGATCAGGTTGTACGCCACACATTCTTCCTCAGACAGCCATAAATCTTGAAGGAGACCGCATGGCGATTTGGAAACTGAAGATAAACATGGCAGGCCTTTTTTATTGGGTCCAAACAAAGGTCGCTTCGTCTTGGCCAGAGGTCCGACTTCCTTCACTTTGGCTACAACTACAGGGGAAGCCACCGGTCCAGGTGTGTCACGTGTGGGTCCTTGCATAGAGGCAGCTACAGGAATGGCCGTTCTCTTGGCATGGCTGCCTTGAGCGGGAGCTGCAGAAAGATGGGAGTGAGCAGGATCCACTGGAACAAAGGCATGGCTGCAGGTTACCTCTGACTGTCCAGAACAACAGCCTGCTGTCTCGGTGGGTGCCACCTGCTCCATAATCAAATCAAAATGTAAATGGGAGGGAGGGAAATACTGGCTCTTTGGTTAATGATTGCTGGGAAAGAAACCCCCCATCCCAGAACTCTGTCTCTCCCTGATTTCCCCACACACACACACACACACACCAGGCATCACTTCAAAGCTTAGCCAAGCATGATGGAAGGGATATTATGACTCAGGAAATTCATGACCGCCAGCCAGCCCCACCACCTCACCCCTCTTCTCTGCCTTCCTCACTTCAAAGGGAGAGAGAGAGGGGGGGAAGATAAAACAAGGGCAAGAATGACCTTGGGCGCCTGAGGAAATGTTCCTGCTGCCCACAAATCTAGAAGGAAGATAAGAGATGAAGGCGGACCACCTCTACTCCCTCCCTTCCCCAAGGCAGGAAATTGAATCGGGTTGCTAGCTCAAATGGAGGACCAGAGAAATTGGCATTTCCTATCCTCCAGCATCTTTTTATACATCTTTGGGGTCCTTATCTTCCTCGCTACAAGAAGAGCAGGGTGTTTTGTTCCCAAGTGATTTATTAGCCAAGGCAAAATAAACCCTATCAGGTGATAAGGGGACACGGCAGAAGAAAAGACAATGAAGAGCATTTCCCTACAGGGTATTTAAACCAAAGCTGTATATGGGAAGGAGGTAGGCTTAACAGTTTTGGAACACAAACATACAGGACCAGCGACTCAGGAGAGATCCTGCTGAGAGACTTGTCCACGGAGGACATCACCCAGACTGGAGAGCATCCATGTACTCTTTTCGTGGAATGATCATAATTCCTGCTCCTGCTTTCACACCATTTAGGAATGGAGTGAAAGCAAAGCAAAAAAGCGAAGTGTGCAGTGTATATACTGCCCCATAGTACTTAAAGCACTCTCTGGGCAGTTTTTTTTGTTGTTTAGTCATTAAGTTGTGTCCAACTCTTTGTGACCCCATGGACCAGAGCATGCCAGGCCCTCCTATCTTCCACTGCCTCCTGGAGTTGTGTCAAATTCATGCTGGTAGCTTTGGTGACACTGTCCAAACATTTCATCCCCTGTCCTCTGTCGTCCCCTTCTCCTCTTGCCTTCACACTTTCCCAACATCAGGGTCTTTTCCAGGGAGTTTTTTCTTCTCATCGTATGGCCAAAGTATTGGAGCCTCAGCTTCAGGATCTGTCCTTCCAATGAGCACTCAGGGTTGATTTTCTTCAGAATGGATAGGTTTCTTCTCCTTGCAGTCCAGGGGACTCTCAAGAGTCTCTTCCAGCACCACAATTCAAAAGCATCAGTTCTTCAGCAGTTAGCTTTCTTTATGGTCCAGCTCCCAATTCCATACATCGCTACTGGAAAATCATAGCTTTGACTATGTGGACTTTTGTCGGCAAGTTGATGCCTCTGCTTTTTAAGATGCTGTCAAGATTTGTCATCGCTTTCCTCCCAAGAAGCAGGTGTCTTTTAAGGCCCGTTTACAATCCAATTATGCAGGCTACACATTGACCCCTCCTCCCAGTGAGCAGGGTATTCAGTGTACTGGCCTTGGAAGGATGGAAGGCGGAGTCAACCTTGAGGTGACTACTTCTGCCTGTCGGGACTGGACCCAGGTTGTGAGGAGAGTCTTACCTGCAGTACTGCAGCTTAACCATTGAGTCACAAGGCTCCCTGAAGACACACCTTTTTTAATTTAACTTTTAAAACTGCTTTTATTGTTGTTGCTGTTATTTATACATCTGAAGAGGTGGGCTAGAGTCCACCAAAGTTATGCCGAATAATATTTGGTAGTTTCTAAATTGTCACAAGACCTCTGGGGTGGCGGGTGGGGGGAAGAGAAAGAGAAACCACATGGTCCTTGTATGTAATCTGATGGGAAAGCAGGTGATATTAAATCGCAAACAGAAACCAGCTTTTGACCTCTACAGGCTGGGCATCACTTCGCTGTGGATGGTGCCGAAAAAACATAAAAGCTACAAAAAAAATCATGATTAGATGTCCATGGCAAGGTCCCTTTGTCAAAAGTGATTCAATATGGGAGTGGCAGACTCCAGGCAGGAGCGTAGGTTTCAAATTCCACCCCAGTGGTGTTGATTAGATTATTCCTCCCAAATGCCAGTCAGGACTCTGCAGTTTTTGCTGTAACAGACGAATAAAACTATGCCCCATGAAATGTACTATGGTGATGATTTTAATGGTTTTTATTGTTTCTAGTTTTCTCTCAACAGACCTGAGTGCCATCTTTGCCAGAAAAAAAATATATAATATGATAATAATAAAAAGAACAATGAACACAAACCTTCATATTATAGGAATTTGTTATAAACATGGCTTAAGCATAGAAACCGTCTTCACCAAGAAACCTGTAGGATTTCAGAAGACAATTTTTGCAGGAGGAAGAAACTTGTAAAGTTAGAGAATGACAGGTTGGGGACTTAAAATGAATGAGAAGCAGTTTAAGACTTTTTATTTCTCTCTTCCTCAATGGGCATAAAGATCACAGAAACTGTAACAGGAGGGTGGGTGGGAGATGAGTATACTAGAACACAATGTGGTGGAAGTAGAAAGATTGAGACATCTGGCATTTTGCAAACAAGCACCCAAATCTACACCATCTAGATTTCCACAGACAGCGTCAAGGCATCTCTAAGACTCCTTGAGAGAGTGAGGGGAGAGAAAGAGAAGTAGCAAACACTGATCACTGGCTGAGTCCCAATATTTCTTTCCTCAGCACCCCTTCCTCAGCACCTCAGCACTGCTATAACCAGTCACTGTGGTTAGAAGCTAGAGCTATTAGTCATATAACAACATCTTTTCCTCTTCTCTCCTTGTATCGGTGTTTTCTTTTTTATGGAGAGCCTAGGGAGGAACATATTATGTTTTGAAGACACCCTGTCGGTATCTTTAGATGCCTCTGATCAAAAATAGCTAGCAAATCTTCAGGAACATTCAGATTCAGTTTGCTTTGGCTCAAGCATCTCCTGAGTCCATCCAAATCACGGTGCGACTATGTAGCAGGGGAAATATGGTTTGATCCACTGTTTATCAAATCCGGTTTCCTCAGGTGAATTGCTGTAGCCATTCGAATGACCATTTGCAGGAGTCTGCAGGGCAGAAGCAGACATGGGTCTCCAACAGAAAAACCTGCTTTTGGGTGCTAACAAGGTGCTAACCGGCAATTTCCACCTCTCTCTTTTTGTTTATTTAGTTCTTTTAAGTGCCCTAGTAAAAATCTGTTTCAGCCCCTGAAATTGTGTGAAGACTGGGGTGCCTATTGGGCGGAACCGACATCCTTGTGAGCAACTGTTTGAATTGATTCAGGTAGTCACACTGGCAAAACGTGGTTAAAATTGATGACAACCTGATCAACACAAATTTAAACCAGCAGTACCGGCTGAAGAAAGAGAAGACTTCCTCTGCACTGATCTTTACCTCATGTTTCAATTCAAATTCACCTGTGACCAACCTTTATTTTATTTATTTATTTATTTATTTCTATCCCGCCGATCTAGACCAAGGTCTAACTCTGGGTGGTTAACCTGATGTAAATTGTGGGGTAAATGGTTAATGTAGTCATCCAATTAGTCTTCAAAATCTGCCCTAGTTGGTTCTGAACTGTCTGCATCTGAAACCACACATCTCTAGTTTTTTTCCCTCCTTTTTTGGGTATTAGTTGTTTTATATTTAGAAATTTGGTCCCTTCTGAGTGATGTTTTATTAGATTATTATTGCTGTTTTATAAAATGTTTATATTATGTTGTTATGATTTGTTAGCCATCCAGAGTAGTGGCCTGGGTGAGCAGGGTAAAATTTAATAAAATAAAAGAAATAAGATATCTTTCAGCTGAAAACAGGAAAATGCTTATGGATTGGTACACTACTTGTGGATTTCCCACACATCTGGCTGGTCACGATGGGAACAAAATGCTGGACTAGACAGGGCTCTTATTTGTTTCAATACAGCTCTTATCTTAAACACTCCAAATACAGTAAATGAATATATGTAGAGCAATGATTTGTGGAAAATGGGGGTTTTGATCATGAATCTGAATGAAGAAAAAGAGGTGGTGGCATCAGGCAGGTGTTCTGGGAGACATTTTTGAGAATCAGTGTAGGGTTGCCCTAGAACATGCCGAGAAAATCAAATCTGCAAACCATTCATTGAATCCAGGCAGATACAAATCTGGCAACACTTTTATAATTTTCCAGTTCCCCCACAGTTGAGAAGTCAGGCAAACTCTTAGTTATCTGCTTGTGAAATTAGAACTTTTGTTTTATCTGAATGCAGCATCTCCACTGGTAGTGTCAAACAACCAGAAGAACATATAATGGATGATACCACCATGATGAGGGCCATATACACCACCTTGAGCACCTTTAAGGAAAGGTGGACTATTCCATCCATCCATCCATCCATCCATCCATCCATCCATCCATCCATCCATCCATCCATCCATCCATCCATCCATCCATCCATCCATCCATCCATCCATCCATCCACAGTTTGCAAGCAGATCTCTGCTTTGTAGATTCTATTTTATGAGTTTCTTCTCTGGATAGATAGATAAGGTTTCTTCTCTGGATAGATACATAAGAGACATAAGTCTCCCTTTGTAGACTTGTACAGTTGTGCCCCGCTGGACGATTACCCCACTCTACGACGAATCCGCTTAACGTTGAAGTTTTTGCAATCGCTTTTACAATCGCAAAACGATGGATTAAATGGGATTTTTTTCGTTTCACGATGATCGGGAACCGATTTTCGCTTTACGACGATCAGCAAACAGCTGATTGACGGGTTTCAAAATGGCCACCGGTGGAAGAAAATGCCTCCCCCGCTGTTTTTAGGACTGATTTTTTGCTTAACAGGCACTAGAAAATGGTCACAGTATGGAGGATCTTCACTGGACGAGCAGGTATTCAGCCCATTGGAACGCACTGAATGGTTTTCAATGCGTTTCAATGGGTTTTTTTGAATTTTATTTGACAGCGATTTCTCTGGAACGAATTTACGTTGTCAAGCAAGGCACCACTGTATTTTAATTGTCAGATACTGTGTAATGCTTGTATCGTGTCATTAGGTGTCACTATAGAGGAGCACCAAGAGACAAATGGCAAAATTGGCTGTCAGGGTCATACTAATGCGGCCCCCAAAACAGCCACTGTCTTCTCTGTCTGTCATAGGACAGGACACGATATTTTGAGTTATTTACATGCAAATAAAAAACTACTAATGAAAACCCAGAAAAGAAAAATGTGTGCTGGAGAGTGTGATCCAAATGGTAGGAAAAAGTCTCAACCTATGTAAGTTTCTGATCCATGTAGTGAATAAATAATAATCGTGCAAATTCACAATCAGGCACAATCAGGTTGTATCCTAGAATATAGAGACTTCTTCAAACATCAAGATATAAATGTGAAAATTGTAGGAGACACTGACTATTGCCCATTAAACACAACGGTGTGCAGCTTTTACAAAAATAATATTAAAAAAATGGTTTGTTTCAAATTTGCAGTTGAAAATATTTAGTCGCTAAAACTGCAATTCCATCCAGATTTACCAGAAATGAATCTCGTACAATTTTTAAAATAAATGTGCCAGGATGACTCTGCTGGTCTAGCTATCCCACATACACTTGCTTTAAAAAAAAAAAGGTGAAAATAAAATATTTTTTAAACATCTGCATAACTACAGTCAACTGATTCTTCTTGACAGCCAATGGCTTATGGGATCCACCAGGCTTCTCTGTAGACTACAAATGGTAGCTCTCCCTCCAAGTGGCATGCACAAAACTGACCCAGCCCTCTCCACTCTCCCAGCATGCAGAAATGTTATGAGATGAAATGAATACTTACAGAATGGGCCAACTGGAACAAAGAGAACATATGAAAAAACAAACAAAAAAATAAGGAAAAAGTATGAGATGAGTTGAAACAAATTAATCTGCCATGAATGTTTAAAGTGTCAATAAGAAAGGAGCTCCAGAATTAGAGCAGATGAGGAGGAACAGAGAGCAAATCTGAATGGATCTATTTTTCAAACATAGACAAATATTCAGTAAGGCTTTTAGAGCCTTCCTCCTCCTTGAAGAATTTCTGAAAAGGAAGATCTCCCTATAAATACTATGAAATCTTTCCACTGGGGGCTAGGGTTTAAGCTAATACTGAGAAAGGAGACATACGAATTTTATTTTTCTGCAGTTGGGCCAGGGATTTTATTGCATTTCCAAAAAATATAAATCAATTTTATGGTTTTGGTTTTTATGCAATGGTGGCCTGCTTAGATCCACTGGGATGGTGTAAAGGAAAAAGCGAGGCTGAATATATTAGCAGTACATAAATAGAATAGCTCTAGAGCCGATCCATCGGCAGCTACGTACCACCTTCCATCAATGAGGAAAACACACAGAACACAATGCATTTTGCACTGCAGTGTGTCGTTTCAGGAACTGAACCTTACAACCTTGGCCAGCTCTTGTTCCTCCCATACTCCTCTGTGGGGGAAAAAAAACCTACTGAAAATTTGGCAAACCAAGCTCTTGGAAGCAAGATTCATTACTAGAAGACTTCCTGCACTGCCTCATTTAAAAATTATTTTTTAAAAAAATCAGAAACAATCTTTCAATTACTTCCAGCTTCAGCCGCATGGGAGGGGGGGATGTGGCCCACGGATGATCCCAAGGAGGAGGAATGTTGGGATCACTTTTGGGGGTCAAAATCCCCTTAGTTCCTGCAGTCCTATTGACCTCGGGGTAGATCTGACCTCTCAGCATCGTTGACAACATAACGAGGTCCAAGGACACTCCCCTCTGCCAGCTTGCATTTTCTTTTCTCCCCACACCACAACTGCTCCCTTCTAGCAATGAAATGTTGCAAGCTACTGCGTTATACTTACCATGGACGCTGAGGGATCCCGAAGCCTCTGATTTGCCCACACTGTTCTCAGCCACACAAGTGTAGGTGCCCTCGTCCTCCGCGCTCACCCGACTGATGCGCAGACTGTTATCATTCTGAACCTCTGATCTTAGATGGAAGGGAAAATAAATATGTCACCAGTGTGCCTGGCTCTGAATGAACTAGCCAACCTGACTATCCTAGACCATAGTGTGTTTTGAGTTGGAACTCAAACATTATTTTGCCCAGTTTCACACCCCTTCAATGTAAGACCTTGCAAGGTACAGGCTTATAGATCCATCCAGGAGGAGGGTCTGGGCTTTGGATGTCCAACCCGTGTGCTCTTCCACTGAGCAATGGCCTCTTCCTGATGAGAAACTGGAAAAGTACATTGGAGAACCCCAAAGTTCTCCAGTCAGCCTTGGCCTAGAGGCCATCCAGGTGTTTTAATCCACAAAAACATTTGCCCCCCCAAGCGCTGCGTTGGGCTCTCCCAAGGCAAAGCCAGCAACAAGCCACAATGAATGTGTTTTAGAAAGCTAAATCCACAAGATCATCCTAATTGCACGCATTTCTGAGCGCCATCAGCAGCACTTGAAAAAAAAAAAAAAACATCACCCATGCCACGTTAAACATACAGTGGTGCCTCGCAAGACGAATGCCTCGCGGGACTAAAAACCCGCAAGGCAAATGTTTTTTGTGATCACTATGGTGCCTTGCAAGATGGCTTCTTCTATGGCCGTGCTTCGCAAGACGATTTCCCCCCCAAGACTAATGCCTTGCAAGACAAAAAAAAAAAAAAAAAAAAGAAAAAGAAAATCATTCATCTTGCAAGGTTCCCATAGGAATGCATTGCAATGCATTCCTATGGGAAACCGCTTTTCGCAAGATGATTTTTTTTCACAAGACAGCGCTACTCGTGGAACGAATGACATTCGTCTTGCGCGGCACCACTGTATTAACACTTTTAAGCACCTTTTTAGGGTCAATGATGCAAGCAACTGAATATTTTTCCTCACACGTTAGGGGATGGGTCCCCTATTGATGACCCCATATGGGGGAAAAAAACCCCACACAACCCTTTATTTTCATATGGGAAAACTGTGGGGAGGAAGGGTGAATATGGCTGTCTTTAACTGCATAGAAACCTGTGTAATCGCCTGTGATGGCATTTATCATCAGCCCCATTCTGACTGATGCCTCATTGTTGCAGGAATTAAACAGAAATCAAGACAAAGATGTTGAGAACCATTTCCCATTTCACCGAACTGCTCAGCTGACCTTTCCGGCCTCTACGGCATTGCAGAACCACCAGCCATGGCTGGAGACTCAAATCTCATTCCTGCCATTATCGTTATTGCCTGTAATTTCCCTAATTCTCCAAAAGTGCAAAGTACTTGATGGCACTTATTTCACAGTTAGGGAAGAACCGTGAAGGATATCCTTTAGGGGCCAACCCATTTAGTCACACATCGCTCAGAAAAGATGCGCCAAGCTTTTGATCCTGGGACTGGAGGGCTTTGACTTACCTCCCTTGGGGAAGCTCGCCTTCCTCCTTCCGCCAACGGGATGTAGGGACGGGGTCTCCTTGCACTTCACAGTAGAAGTTCACAGTGTCCTCAGCAAGCACTACCTGGTTTATGGGCCTCTTGATGAAAGTTGGTCGCTCTACCAGGATGAGAAATAAGTTTGGACAGAGAGGGCCAGGGTAGGCTTCACACTAATATCTGCTACCTTCTATTTATTTTACCCTAAAAAACCCCAGCCTGACCTTAGTCTTTCCTTGGAGCTTTAGAAATATTATAGTTTGCCATTGTAGTTCCAAAACAATAGCTACTTCTACAGCTTCACATTAAAAAAATATATATTTTATTAGATTTCTACACCGCCCATCTAGACCAAAGGTCTACTCTGGGTGGCAAAAAGTAATTATGTGCTCTTGTTTTTTAAAAAACTAACTAGTTACTTTTAGTTACTTTGAAAAAAGGAACTCCAAATATAACATAATACAGGTCAAAGCACACGCTCTCTCTATCTACCTTGTCATGGCTTCAAAACCCACAGGGCATGAGGCAGCAACATGAACCATAGCATGAGTCTGCCCTTGAACCATGTGGTTTCCTTCCTCCACCACCATTTAGTTACTATAGAAGTATTTCCATTGTAAAAAAAGTGGCATTATTTTTCATTAAGTTACAATCATAATGTCATGTTATTATTCCTTTGTTTTCAGAAAGAAGCGATTTATTGTAAATTACTCAGTATTTGTAACCAGTTACTTCCAAGCTAGTCCCTCCCATCATATTCTATCAAATTGTAGCTACCCAGCAGAATCCCACCACTACGTACCAAAGACCACCAGTTCTGCAGGCTCGCTGTCCCGTTCACCCACCATGTTGGTGGCCACACAGATGTACATGCCAGCGTCACTTTTGCGAGTGTTGGACATCATCAGCTTACCACCTCGGATCTATAGTGAAAGGCCCAGAGAAAAATCTTGCTTAAAAGTATTTACACATCTACTCACACCTCTCTTTGGGTGACCACCAATTTTCTATGGAGTGTCCTTGGAAGCAGTGGTTGGAGAAGGTGGTGCTCTAAGTCAGTGGTCCCCAACCTTGGGCCTCCAGATGTTCTTGGAGTACAACTCCCAGAAGCCTTCACCACCACCTCTGCTGGCCAGTGTTTCTGGGAGTTGAAGTCCAAGAACATCTGGAGGCTCAAGGTTGGGGACCACTGCTCTAAATAACCTCAAGAGACTAAGTGATCTTCCCTGAAATCCACTGATCACTGTCACTGAAATGGCACTGTGATCCTTGACCTGAAAACTGCTCTCTAGGGAGAGAGAAACTATGTCTCAGGGTCTAAGCCCTGCCCATATAAATTGCCAGTGTGGGGTGCTTATTTTAACACTGGGGGTCCTAAAGCTTCAATCTACCCTGGCAGACAGAATGGTCACTTTAAGTGGGATTGCTTCAGTTAAAATGGCCCGATCTGGTGCGATCAGGAATGCCAACCATGACATTATGGTCTCAGGGTGCGATCTGGACTGCTTGTGGAGTGATCTGATGTGATCTGTTTCTAGAGATCATATCATGCAGCGGGAAGTTTGCCCTGGCCTGACCCCAATCCATGTCCAGGTTAGATCTTTTTTGTCCATCTGTAGGGCTTTTATTTTTGGGGGGATGGGCTGGGATTGCTTCAGTTAAAATGGCCCGATCTGGTGCGATCAGGAATGCACCTTGCAACCGTCGGATCACACCCCAAGTCCCTAACCCAGCCCAGCCTGTAGAATCAGTAAATCACTTCTAATGCTCCTGACTGTTCCAGCAGTTGCGGAGAGAACCATTCTGGAAAAAATATTATTCATCAACATTGACATGGAAATGTTTCTGCTAGGAGGAGGCACGATGTTGCCCCTGGTTTCAAAGATCAGAGGCTCTGTTAAGCCCTTTCCAGACTTTGCATGCTCATGTGTAAAGCTAAATCTGTGGTGGAGATGTGGGTCTACAGGTAAGTCCCTCCCTTTGAACATCCCATCCCCTGGAAGCGTGCATTGCACAATGAGCACAAAAGTATGAAGACTCTGTATGTGCATTTTATTGACTGTACTTACAGAGTCCTCTCTAGATTTTCATTCTCAACACTTGTAAGTCTCTATCACTGCTGGAAGTAGATCTGGGGACATTTAGGATGGGGAGCACTCATTCCCATAGTCCTCATCCTGAATGTTCTCCTCCATGAGTTCATCAGAACGCCTGAAGTGGGATTTTGTCTCACCGTAATGCGCTCATCCTTGTCACTGATGCGGATGTTGTTCTTCTTCCAGGAAATGGTCGGCTCTGGGTGTCCCCTCGGGGGAATGCACTCCATCACAGCTGGCTCACCGGCAGCCACGACCACATCGCTGGGAGCCTGGCGGAAGTCATCTCTTAAGACTGCAGAAGAAAGGAAAATCATATGAGGATGCCCTTGAAGCAGGCAAAAAGAAGCTGTAGAGAAGTCAGATGGGGACTGCAGAACAGAAGGAGATTCTACTGTGCAGCTGCTTGGCTTGGTTTTGCAATCCTACATGAAGCGTACAGTTTCGCTTACTCTGAAAAACGATATGGTTGCTCCAGGGTGGACATTGGAGTAATTTGCCCCAGGCCTCCCATGTTGTAATTCCTGTTCCAGATACACTGTTGTGGGACTGTGCATTTTGCCCAGGGTTACACAGGCTGGCTCTTCTCCTGGGGCACACTGTGAAAAATTGAACTCCCAACCCCGATATTTAATTCACTGAGCTATCTAGCCTAAGATGACACTAACTCTCCACATGTAATTCTGAAATAATGGGACCTGGTCAAAAGGAAGTGAATATTTTTATACAATTGTGTGTGACACATAAAAGATACTAACTAAGGCTTTACATTTACAGAACTGGTGTGCATTTGGTTTGGTAAAACATTACAGAATTATTTCTTCTTCTTTGGTGAAACTTAAGTGGACTGTAAAATGTATCCTTGAGTGGCTAGAAGGGAGGGAAGGACCTGCTTCTTTGTTAGGCTGCAGCCCAATTATAATAGAATATAAACAAACAACAGATAAAATATTTTATTTATGTCTAGACAGGAAAAGGGATTACATTGATCAGGCAGGCTTACGGAAGGCCCAGTTCAAGTAGCTCCAATAACTAAGTTTGCCATAAGGAGAGAAGGAACAGGGAAAGTTCTAAGGGCAGTATTGTAAAAGAAAACTCCGTGGCACTGAGGAAAAGAATGAGTGGCTGAGCACCTCGGATTATCAGGCAGAGAGTCACTGGAGAGTAGCCTTCCATGGCAATGACCACTAGGAAAGGTGTAAAAGGGACGAGAGGCTAGATTGTAAGGGGAAAGTGTTCCTGAGTGAGTAGTGGAAAAGGTGAACAACAGGCCACAGGCAAAAAACTTGTGAGACGGAGCCTAGGAAGCATGGAATAAGTTCTCCCTGGAGAATTCTGGAGGAGTCCCTCAGGGGAAGCACAACTTGATCCCTATGCAAGAAAAATTATTTGAAAAATACAGCGTGCAAAAGGTCAACAAACTCTACCCAGCCACAAGGCCTGGTGATCACTACACACAAAAGACCAGCTAACGACACCCATTAATCACAGTGACAGATACTCTCTCCTGCTTATCACAACAATACACCCACAACAAAAACACACTGATCACCATAATCACCCATCTCCTGAAAAGGATAAAAGCTGATCTCACAGCCATAAATATTCAACTCCCAAACAAACTGCACCAGAGCACAGAGTGCTGTCCTCTGAAGAGGCTGGCCACAGAGACTGGCGAAACATCAGGAAGAACAACCTTCAGAACACAGCCAAAGAGCCCGAAAAACCCACAACTATTTGAAGCACATCTGTCTGCGTGATCCAAGGGCAAGGAGGAGCTGCTTCAGTAATTCTCACACGTGCCTCTCCCAGCTGTGTACACACATCTGTGGGTATTTGTAGGGGCAGCAGCACCTCCCTCCCTTTCATACCTCCCTTCCCCGGGCCTCATAAACTCTCTGAGTGATGTGCAACATTTATTGTGGATGATAGCGACTAAAAGTGCTTGTCACACAGGGGGCAATATATCTTAGGGTTGACTGTGCGTGTCTTGCTATAATTTCCAGAAAGGTGAGGGTTGGCATTTCCATATTTCACCAAGCTTCTCATCCCTCACTACCGAAATGAGAACCAGGAAAAGTTATTAACATAACAACAGGTGGCAAAGTAGAAGCGCCACACGAAACAGAACTGTGTGCCTGGGACTAGAATAGTAGGAGTCTCACTATCCCTTCCCGTCACACTCTGGGTTGTTTTTGTTGTTGGGACCTGACAGGGATACTCTGAAGCAGAGTTTAGAAAGTTCTTTGCCATGCTGAGTAGGGAAGTCTGGGAACTGTAGTCCAAAAAGGATTTTTCCAAGCTCCATTGTGAAGACCCCTTCAAGTAACATAATACTTAACTAAGATAACAAGCATCTCAGGAAATGAACTTTTTTTTAAAAATCCAGGCAAATCAAAGATCATGGCTGCCGGTTTTACAAGCCTAGACAATATTCCAAGCCTAGAACTGCAAGACATCTTCTCTATCAAATGAGAGACTTGCTGTTCCTAATAAATGACCCATTTGCTTTGTGCCTAGCGCACAGGGCTTAGCATTTTGCAGCTCCTTTCCCCTCGTTTCCTCTCTCGTCTCTGGCCCTAGCTTTAAGGGCAGCAGGAACTTGCGACTCCTACGCAGGAAACGGCACCCAGCCTTGACAGCTGCTCCCTCTGCTATCTGGCGGCATATGCCCTGATGGGGCCAGCCTTGACATACGGTCTGGAGGGATGTAGACCCACTTCCAAGCAATATGGCTCACCTTTGCCAAGTGAAACATGCCAGTTTCCAATACTAGCATTATCTCTTTGGACACGGACTGCCAATGTGCACACACACACACACACACACACACACACACACACACTGCAGCTATCTCAAGAAGCCAACTGCATCTTTTGCCCCTGTAAAACGTAATCTCCCAGCTAGTCCACAGGTGATGTTCTGGCTCACAGATGCAGCAAAGGAAGGAGGCCAGGCGGGTTGATGAAGCTTCCCAAGTCTATTCTTCACCTCTCCAGGTATGACTTGCGAAAGGACTGCTCCAAAAATGTGGAAAGCCAAAGTTAGGCAGTGTACGAGACCCATGTGGGAATCCCGTGGCCGTTTTTGCAGCCCCTTCTTCCCTTCCCAGACTCTTTCAGACACCACCAGAAACCCCATCACTGCTCTTGGAAGTCTCAAGAAATGCTGATTCTCTCTCTCTCTCTCTCTCTCTCTCTCTCTCTCTCTCTCTCTCTCTCAAAGTACTGCACTGGCTATGCCTTTTCAAAAAAAATTCCTACAATCTGAGAGAGATAAGAAGTGGACAAGATGTTGCAGCTCTCAGGGGCAAAAACTGAGCTCCTGCAACAGAGAACTCTTTGCATGGCTTTGCATAAATTTCCAAGAGGGTAAGCGATCTCAGTCTGTTGCAGTAAAATAATGAAACAATTTGTGGCACCTTAACAATGATTATCCTTTATTTGATACAAGCTTTTGTGGACTAAGCCGACTTCTTTAGAGGCATGGCTACTCTCCATGCACCTGAACAAGACTTTGGCTCATTTTGTATAAGCAGCTGGTTTGACTAGCGGGTGCCTGAAAAGGCCCCTGTCTTGCAGAGTCTTGAAGAAAGCGGGTCCCCCACAGGAGTCAGACTTTTGTCTCTGCAGAGATACTTTTCACAGCAACAGCCCTTCAAAGGAAGAACATAGACAGCCCATGGTCCAAGAAGGGGACTGCATCGTATCCTGCACCCTCTCTGCTCAGACCAGATGGTGCCCCGATGCTGGTGTAAGCTGGGGAATCTGGGAAGTTCCTGTATACAGTTCTCTTTTGAGGTTATCATTTCTAGGCCCAATGAAATGATAGCATTTCTAGTGATCCTCTGTCTAGGTATGGAGAAGAGTTC
Source organism: Pogona vitticeps (assembly GCF_051106095.1). Taxonomy (NCBI): domain Eukaryota; kingdom Metazoa; phylum Chordata; class Lepidosauria; order Squamata; family Agamidae; genus Pogona; species Pogona vitticeps. Next base: position 16,231,691 of record NC_135790.1, read on the forward strand.
ATTGAATTCAAAATTTCCCTATTACAATATCCATTTTCACACCTCTTAAGACTGGCAGCACACATTTTATTTTAGAAATCCATATATCTCTGATGTTGCACTTCATGTGAGTAGCGAGAGGTGGGTAAGCACCACTAATGACTACACACTCAAGAACTCATAGTCTTGAAAAAAGGCATGCAAATGCACTTTATATATTGGGGCAGGGGGAGGAATGTATTAAAATTGTCTGTATTTATACACAAAGTATGCACACGTTTCTGTCAGTGAAAAGATAAATGACTTGCCACCTGAACTGGGACAGGATGAGAATGCTGGTGAAATTTGGGGGGGGGGGGGATAAGACTTTTCAGATCCCTAAATCTCTGTTCAAGAGGTGATTCTAAAATCCAGTTTCATCCATTGGTTATCATTTGGTGTGGTATTAGGAGATGTGGGGGTGGTTGATTTTTTAATTAAAACAATCAGGATTAGGAGTATTAGCATCTCATAAGAACTGTCACCAAAGCAGGAGCCGAAGGAAATGGGAAGGCTATTTCCCCGGAACCCCAACTTGCAGGTCTCCCCCAGCCACTAGGCCGATTTCCCCAAGAAGTCCCTTAAAAGTCACACTGATCCTGTTTCCTGTTTCCTCTTGTGCCTCCAGAGCGCCGCTGGATTATTAAAGATCTCCCTAACTGGCCACCTCTTAGGCTGCCTCCTGTATTTACCGCTGGAAAACTAATTACCTTTCCTCTCAGTTGCTCCCTAATCAGCCGCTGTTCACCCAAATAATTCAGCATTTTATAACCATTACCGAGGAATGTCAGGTTTTTATTGCCCAACTGCCTGTCAGAAGCTATTTATGGCACCGGGGAGATGTCGCTGGCTTGTAAAATGCACCTAGGCAGTTGCTGCTGGTGCTGAAAGAGTGGCAGTGGGGGCAACAACAACAACAACAATTCATTGAGCTTGACTTTATGATCCTAGAGAGTTGGCCTCTTTTATTCTGAACACTTGATAGAGCCTCCAGTCCTGAGGCACTGTAGGAAATGCATCCTTTGAAAACCCAAGAAAGGCCATCTATTTCTTTTCCTATCTTTCAGCTGAAGTGAAGGGCATGCTTGCTCAGGCAGGGCTAAAGGCCGAGTCACAAAGTTACAGGTTTCACAGGACACAAAATTAAGGATACAATTCTGGCCGTTCTTAGGACCTTGCTAGGGGAGCCCCATGTCCTGGTGGTTCTGGTGGCCAATGTAACGCAGCATCAAGGGTGGTTCTACCACCAGACAGAAGAAAGCAATCACCACAAGTAGCAGACATCAGGGACAAGCGTCATAACCTTCCACCTTTAAGTATGGTATAGAACCCTGTCTTGTTGACTATCAAAACCAAGGTAAAGGTAAAGGTTCCCCTTGACAATTTTTGTCCACTCGTGTCCGACTCTAGGGGGCGGTGCTCATCCCCGTTTCCAAGCCATAGAGCCAGCGTTTGTCCGAAGACAGTTTCCGTTGTCACAGGGCCAGCGCGACTTAGACACGGAATGCTGTTTACCTTCCCACCGAGGCGGTACCTATTTATCTACTCACATTTACATGCTTTCGAACTGCTAGGTTGGCAAGGATCTGGGACAAAGCAATGGGAGCTCACTCTGTCGTGTGGATTCGATCTTACAACTGCTGGTCTTCTGACCCTGCAGCACACAAAGGCTTCTGCGGTTTAGCCTGCAGCACCACCACGTCCCTCCAATCAAACCCAAATTCAGCTGCTAATCCTGTTGGATTCTGTACAAAGATCGCCATCTTTGCCTCCAGCACCTGAACGTCTGTGGTACTGTACTGGATGCCACTTTTACCTGCAGTGCATAGCTAGATGTTTCAAGGTCTACCATCCACATAGATGTAAATTAGCTCACATCCCTAAAATTAAGCTAACAAGACCTGCTATGTAAGGTCCTCATGTCCATTCCCTTTCCCTCATAGTTAATATCCTTCATCAGCCATCCTTGCTGGCTGAGCACGCTGTTCTTGTCCCCACGACAATTCCTTTATTGGGACTACAGCTACCTGAATCCCCCCACCATCCTGCCTTTTCTTTTAACTATGCTGGTTGGGGGATTCTGGTAGCTGTAGTCCCAATAAAGGAATCGCTTCCTGGCAATCTTGATGTGTCTTTCTATATTTATTTTCTCCTGTCAACCATAAAGGGACTGATAACCAAATTAGGGATGGAGAATTTGTCAAGCTTTTGCTGGACTCCATGTCCCATCATGCCCAGGCAACATGGTCATTGTTGTGGGTTGATACGTATTGTACTCTAGTACAGATGGAGGGCTATAGTTTCTCAATCATTAAGCAAGATGCAAAATGATAATTCTTATTTCATCCTAATTTCATTGTTTTGATAGTGTGTGTGTGGAACTGTCAGGCTCTTGATCAGTTTCTTCACAACTCATCAACACTTTGACAAAAAAACAAAACCAAACCCAATGGAAAAAAAAACCCTTGAGTGCAAATGGGTGCTTAGCAGGCATTAACAGCGTGTCAATAAGCCATTTAACTTCCAGCCAAGTAATACACCATAAATATTCATACCTAAGAGTAATATACTGAAATAATCTTGCCCGTAATGAGCAATAAAATGCAGATATATTGCTTATTAAATATTTATGTCCGCAACATAAGAGTGTTACCAAAGTGGCCGCCTTTGGAGAGTGTTGGGCATCGGAAAGCTATAAAATGTAAAGGAAGCCACGTTCAACACAGGGAAAGAAACACACTTGCTCTGCTGGTGCCGACTGGCCATTCCGAGGTCATATTCTGGTAGCTGTAGTCCCAATGCGCTTTACGTGGGGCTGCCTTTGAAGACGGTCTGGCGACTGCAACTGGTCCAGAAGCTGCGCAGCTGGTGAGTGGTGCAGTCGCCAGGGAACATATCAAGCCGATTCTGTATAAGTTGCATTGGCTACCAGTTGCTGTCCGGGCCCAATTCAAAGTGCTTGTTTTGACATATAAAGCCCTAAACGGCTTGGGCCCTGGATACCTGAAGGACCGCCTCCTTCCATATGAGCCTACCCGGCAGTTAAGCTCTATCCAGGGGTCCCTTTTGAAAGAGCCGTCCTCAAGGAGGTAAGAGGGATGGCTTGTAAACAAAGGGCCTTTTCGGCAGCTGCCCCCAGACTACGGAATGCCATTCTAATTGAGATTCATCTGGCGCCGACGCTGATGACATTTTGGCGTCAGGTCAAAACCTTCCTGTTCCAGAAGGCTTTTAATTGAAATAACATTAACTGTGGGTCCTGATGGCAATTTTAATTGTATTTTAATTGTATTTTATTTGTATTTTTATCCTTTTATCTTTTATTGTATTGAATTTTAATTGTTGTGAGCCGCCCAGAGACCTCTGGGTAGAGTGGGCGGCATAGAAATTAAATAAATAAATAAATAAAATATTCTGGCGAAAGCTACCCGAGCCACAAAAACATGCCGTGACCCTTGTCACTGTGATAGCTCAGTTGAAGAACAAGAAGCTGGGGGAAATGTTCCTCAAGAAGCATCTCCTTGTCAGTGACGTAGTGGAGCGTGGGCTTGAAGGGTCAAAGCCCCAGGACTTTTTTAATAGCAGGGAGTATGACAACATCTACCAGCTCCCTCAGGTTTTGAGCATACAGTAGCTGAAATCCACACAAGAACTGTGAGGAAAAAACGTTGTTGCAAGCTATCTCTGTTTTAATGCAAACGGGTATTTTGGCTTGAATGGGCATTTAAGAGCCATTGGTTTAACAAAATACCTTCTCCTGAATTGCTGACACGGATAAATCCAACTACCTGAATTTTCTGTCTCTCCTTTATGGCAGAACAGCCTATGGAGCCTGCCATGATGAACAAGTTTACCAGTGTACCACCAGTCCATGTACAGCAGTGAGTACTGGTTCTGACCACCATATTGGGTTCTGCCCGCCACTTATTTTCCTCCCAGCATTCCCATGCTCACAGGGACAGACGTCTCTGTACCAGAAGGTTGTTCAATGTGGAGAAAAGTTTAAGTGGGGCCCATATTTGTATCACTATTTATCAAGGTCAGGAATGTGTGCCTTGTTTTAGAATAAAATAATGTCTCTGGTTCTGGTTTAAAACCAGCTGCATGCTCCCTAGAAGCTTGTTTAAGAGCAAAACAGGAAAGTATTTTTTTATACTACCATCATAACGCTGTCGTATTTCAGCAGCACACACTGATGTGTATCCCCTAGTAAATTCAGCAGACAAGGGAACCGGCTGCCACATTAGCTGCAGTTGCCCACATCTTGGGTAAGATTGTGCTACTGAATACATGAAACGGTCTTATACTGAACCAAAACAGTGGATCTTCTAGTCTGCCATGGCAGAGTAGACTATCAGTTCTCCAGCATCCTTTCCAGAGCCTGGAAAATTTACTACTCCATGTATCAAAAACATAACAGTTCTAGGCTCCTGGTCTTTGCCCCAAACTGTTTTCTACTCCTTTGGACTAGAGACAGAACTCCAGACAGTGCAAATTTTCAAAATCCATCCTTTTTCTAGGCTGCAACTTCCAGAAATTCACAGGATTAGACACAATCTCATTTGTTCACTTTTAGCCCTCTGCCTCCACTGTCAAAATCACCTTCTATTCTGTACGATAAATAGTTGAAAGCCCTCTTTCTTTGAGTTTTGATTTTGGGAACAGATTCTTGTTCATATTCTTGGATTTGGCCTACCTGGTCTGTCTTGCCGTCTTGTCTCCCTGAATAACTAACTGCAAAGACTTTTTTTGGGCAAAGGGGTGGAAAGGGAGAATAGGGACAGCTGTACAGTGAACCCTCGACTTACAGACGGCTCGACTTACAGACTTTTCGGGTTACAGACTTCTCTGGCTGCAAAATTTAGGTTCAACTTGCAGCCAGAGAATTGACCTACAGACCGAAAAAAAAAACCTAAAATGCAACAAAAATAGAATAAAAACTGCCAGTTATGGGATCAATCTGTTTTCAATGAATTGTAGGTCAATGGAGATTCGAGCTACAGACTTTTCGACCTGCAGCCACCGTTCCAATACAGATTAATTCCGTAAGTAGAGGGTCCACTGTAAGTCTCCAGAGATTTCTGCAGCAAGCAATTCCAGCAAAGTCTTTTTTATACCCAAAATTATTTTCCTGCACCCGGCAAGCAAGGAAGGTATTCTGTCACACCCTCATTAAGAAGAGGATAGTGGCATATGTTGTTATGCACATTAGCAAAATGGCAGAAATAATGCTTTTGTGCAAATAATGCTCGGACACAGGTAATACAAATTGCACACTGTAACAATGGCTGCTGCTTTGTTGCATGGACTTTTAAGAATGAGAAATATTAGATTTTAAAAAGATCTTTTAAAACTCTCAGCCAATTGTTTTGCTTTGACTCTCAAAGAGAACAGACACTAGTTTTACACACACAGTGGGCACAAATGACAGAGACCTTGGTGAGGAAAATACATGTTAAGAGAAACCTTAACCTTCATGGGGGGGAAATAGCATTCCTTTCACTTTTACAGTACTTGGAGACAAGCAATCTCATGGGGCTTGTATATTCCTTATTAAGGTATTTTGCCCAGTAGAGATAGCCTAGATCAAGAAGAAAGGAATTTAGCATGTATTCTTCATACCTTGGTTGTAACACAACTTGCATCCACCCCAGCCTGGATGAGTGGTTCTCGATATGGCTTCTTCAGTTCCACACCCCTCCCATAATCAGTCCCTGCTACCACTCTAGTCTGGGGATGATGTGCACTGTGTTACAACACATCTGGAAGGGAAGAAGTTAATGACATCTGTTCCATCTGCTCCTCTTCTGACTTCTAACGCTCTGATTTTCTCAACCACTCCAATTACTGTACATCTTATAGTCCATCTACCTTACGCTGCAGCATTTTAAATTACAGTTACTGCATGCCACTCTTCCAGATGGGCACTCCCCTGCTATTTTGGGATTGGGGTGGATGTACGGAGTTTGAAGGGAACCTAAACCAGGAAAAAGTTAAAAATACATTCCTGATCAATTGTCTGTCTGTCTGTCCGTCCTGCCTCTCTCTCTCTCTCTCTCTCTGTGTGTGTGTGTGTGTGTGTGTTCAAAACTGTGATTCATCCCTGTCACCTCAGCAGTGTGGTCTACTGCCCTTTCCCAGGACTGGCTAGTCCATGCTCTTTTATACAGTACTGTACTTAGGACCAACCTTTAAGCCAATGTTTTGAAGGTACAATATTCTGATTTTACAACCAGGAATAATCACCGCTCCCCGGTTCAGAACTTGGAAATTTGTCTCCTTCTCCCTCTCCCTCTCCCTGCACTGTGCTTTTTAGAGTGCTTCAACCCCAACCATGCTGGCTTGAGGATTCTGGGAGTTATAGTCTTAAAATATGTCCAACTTCAGTTCTCCTTTTTGTTTACAAAGGGTCTAGTTATTTCCATACATTTCCATAGAAATGTCCATAGATATCTAGGGAAATCTATAAATTCAGGATGGATTCAGGAACAGCAGGGGAGGTTTCCAAACAGTTACTCCTTGGTTTTTTGGGTGTTTTTTTTAAAAGAAAGGGTTAATGGTTTACCTAGTGCCAGTGAATGATCTGCTCTATAATTAGATCTCTGCTGGAAATTTTTCTAAATATAGCAGACAGGCGCTGAGTACAGTTCTCTTGCTTTCCAAACATAATTAATAAGTATAGGAAGATGCAATTAGCTGGCAGTAACCCAGATAATCTAGATCAATGGCTGACAAATCCTTAATGAAGTGTTAAATTGGGTCTGTCTCCCTATAGCACAAGTCCCCGGAAGGCTGTTTCAAGTGATGGATTTTTGTGCCTTTCCTGTCCCAGACTGGGATGAGATTATTCAAGGAAACAGATGATGCTGGGGTAGAGCTCAACACAAGGAAAACAGCAGAGAGTCCTTCTCAAAATACTGGGCTTATTCATGCAAGTCAACCAAAGTCACTTGGGTGTACAGTGGTGCCTCGCTTAGCAAGTGCTCCGTTTAGCGACGAAATCGCTTTGCGACTAACTTTTTGGGACCGCTTTTGCGATCGCTTTACGATGTTCCCTGTGGGGTATTTTCACTTTGCGATGACTGATCATCGCGAAGCGACCATTTTCGCACAGCTGATCGGTGGTTTCAAAATGGCCGCCGGGAAAAAACATGGCCGCTCACTGTTTTCTGGGACGGATTCCTCACTTAACAGGCAGCGAAAATGGCCGCGCTATGGAGGATCTTCGCTCAACTGTGAGTTTGAAGCCCCTAGGAACGCATTAATTGTGTTTTAATGCATTTCTATGGGCTTTTTTATTTCGCATTGCGACTTTTTCGTTCAACAGCGATTTAGCTGGAACGAACTAAAATCGCAATGCGAGGCACCACTGTATTACTGTGGGAGGCTCCCACGGCTGAGGATTTTATTCTTCATGGTTCTGCCCTTTCCCGCAACTCCTGGATTGAACATTGGAAAGACACACAATCTGTGGTTAGAAAGCTACACATTTCTGGTATGGGGATGCATTTCAGGCATTCTTGGGGGGGAAAAGTGACATTTTAGGACTATAATTTCCAGACTCTCCCATTTCACATGGCAACACAGACTAAGAATGCTAGGAGCCTTAGTCCAAAATTTCACATTTCCAAGTGGCAGCTCTATGAAAGGAAAAAGACCATGGATACTTCTATTGAAACTATGGATTTACCTGCACAGGGACTCACAATTCTGCAACTAAATCACTGAGTTCACTCTGCTTGGAGCCTAGCAACTGAACTCAAGCCAAGACGTTCATTAACATGCTGTGCTTGAAAAACACATACAAAAAAGGCACTCAACAAATTTCTTCAATGTGCACAAACATGCTTTAGTTAAGGGAGCAGGCATTCATTCAAAGAATATACAAATTTTATGTCCTTCATAAAATCCATATAGAATGCACACAGAACAGACATATGAGTGGGAAGGATTGAAATTCTGCACTCCGAGCCTTGGTAGATTTACCGATCTCTTGTCCCAAACATTCTTGGCGAATACCCTTGGCTGTGTTAAAGAGAACCTGGATGTTTCAGAGTTCTAAATAGCACAGGAGCCAATACGATTAGAACACATTAGTAGCTACAGGCACCCAACCCCAAATTCTTGGAGGGCAATAGGGGCCAGCATGATCATGTTTACTTCTGCTGTGCCTCACACAATTCTAATGACGTAGCTGGATTAGAACATCTGATGACTGAGGGGAGATAGGATAGCACTTTTCAAATACTTGAGGAGGGGCAGGAGATGTAATAATGGTCTCAAGGTACAGGAAACCAGATTTAGGTTGAATATCAGGAAAAAGTCTTAACTGTTAGAGCAGTACAACAATGGAACCAGTTACCTCAGGAGTTGGCGAGTGCTCCAACGCTGGAGGCATTCAAGAGAAAACTGGATAACTATCTGGCAGATTTGCTTTGATTTGGATTCCTGTCTTGAGCAGGGAGTTGGACTGGATGACCTTATAGGTCCATGCAATGTCAAATATTCTATGATCTGAATGTGGTGAAATTTGGACACAGTATCTAGCAGCTTCTTGTGTGCCAAATAATCCAATAGTATCCTTATCTTTTAAAACCCCATACCCTGGTCAGCAGTGCCTAGTTATTTCACTTGCCCTCTCTTGATGGCCAGCCCAAGAGTTTTTGCTTGCATGCATGGAAGCTGCAGAGTAGTGATAAATACCATAGGTTCTCTCCTTCTGGCATGTGCAGACAAGGAACAGCAGCCTCCTGGTCCTCGCCAGTAAGAATAGTGAGGAATTTCCTGGTGAGGTAGACAGAGATTTTGTATTGGCGAGAATTATGTTTAACACAAGACTGTTTTGAACAAAACTGTCCAATGCTTAACTATATGATGATTGCCGCTTGGCTTAAGAATTTGAAGCACTTGATGTCCTTCTGTGCTTGCTTTGTTTCTGTACTTTGCTTCTTAATGGAAAATACTATTATTTATTATTGTTTTTGGGGCACAAATTACAAGGACCTGGGAGGGGGTGAGGAACAGTGTTTTGTTTTTTTTAATCTCACCTGGAAGCAAGGACTCTCATGAAGGTTTGAACTTCCTTGAGTGAGGTGCCTTGCTCTATTAAGACAGCCTTCACTGATAAAAATGACAGATTTAGCAAGTATTCTTCTCATTGTTAGTGTACTGTATCCAAAGCCAGTCCAGTTATTTTGGCACATGAGAGAGAAAAGTGCTCAAGGACCTCCCTCTTTCATTACATTTAAAACACAGCAATAATGAAGTGAATAACTAACCCTTTGTTTTCCTTTCATGAAAAGCCAAATCTGCTTCCTGGGGCATCTGCTTCACTCTGTCTAACAGCAAAGCTGGCTCCGTCCCTCTCTCAACAGGGCTACAGGATGCAGGAAGCAGCACTGAATTATTAGCTCATGGAGGCATAACAGTTCAGGCACCGGATATTTAATTTACCCAGGCAATTGGATAGCTTGAAGGAAGGAAGGAAGGAAGGAAGGAAGGAAGGAAGGAAGGAAGGAAGGAAGGAAGGAAGGAAGGAAGGAAGGAAGGAAGGAAGGAAGGAAGGAAGGAAGGAAAAGAAAGAAAGAAAGAAAGAAAGAAAGAAAGAAAGAAAGAAAGAAAGAAAGAAAGAAAGAAAGAAAGAAAGAAAGAAAGAGTGAATGGATAGAAGAAAGAAAGAAAGAGTGAATGGATAAAAGAAAGAAAGAAAGAAAGAAAGAAAGAAAGAAAGAAAGAAAGAAAGAAAGAAAGAAAGAAAGAAAGAAAGAAAGAAAGAAAGAAAGAAAGAAAGAAAGAAAGAAAGAAAGAAAGAGTGAATGGATAGAACAAAGAAAGAAAGAATGAAAGAAAGAAGGAAAGAGTGAATGGATGAAAGAAAGAAAGAAAGAAAGAAAGAGTGAATGGATAGAAGAAAGAAAGAAAGAAAGAATGGATAAAAGAAAGAAAGAAAGAAAGAAAGAAAGAAAGAAAGAAAGAAAGAGTGAATGGATAGAAGAAAGAAAGAAAGAAAGAAAGAAAGAAAGAAAGAAAGAAAGAAAGAAAGAAAGAAAGAAAGAAACTGCTCCCTGTAAAAGTAACCTTTGTTCCTAAAAGCCATAGCTTGCACAAAAAGGGCCTTGCCTGGCATTGGCCAATAGATACAGCTTTGGCACCTGGCCAAGGGAAGAAAATCCATAGCTGCAGGGCATCCTTCCAAAACACCTCTCTGCTCAGCAGCTCATGCTGCTTAGCAGACCTGGCAGGCACACAGCCCTATGAAAGCATGCTCGCTCAATCCTACAGATTGCATTAGGACATAGAAAAGGAAGAGAAAATGTCGTTATGTTTGGTTCCTATTGGTAGCCTCCCTATGCAATCAGTGATTCCAGCTGAGCTACACTACAACAGAGAAAACCAAAGGGCAAATCTGCGGTTACACTCAAAACCCTGGATAGGCCTTGACTAGACACGCATAGAGTTGAACTGGTACAAAACTGGTACAACTTCCTTACCTGGTACAAAAATATCCAAATGGGTCAGGATTATTTCTGGCTCCACCCACGCCATTCCTTCTGGGCCGTCCACAGACCGTAGCTCTACCCACTGTTGGAATTTACCCTCCGGAGAGCTTTTCCAAATTGGAATGAGGCCCATGCATCAAAAAGTCATTTCCCCACTTCAGCACATACACTTTGTACAGATGTACAGTGGTGCCTCACTTAACGATGTTAATTGGTTCCAAAAAACCCATCGCTATGGGAAAACATTGTTAAGCGAAACACCATTTCCCATAGGAATGCATTGAAAACCGGTTAATCTGTTCCAATGGGAACGGATTACCGTCCTTAAGCGAAAATCGCCATAGGAAACATCGCTAAGTGAAACAATTTTCCCCCAACGGAAAGCCATTCAAAAGCATTGCAGCCGGCTGCAATGCTTTTGAATGGCTTTCCGATCTCCGTTTTCGCTCATTTTTAAGTGTCTTAAAATGTTTGAAACCTGTTTCAAATGCTTGGATTCGGTAGTCCACCTTGTGAAACATGTGCAAACTTATTTTGGCTTTGTTCTGAGTCTTCGTTAATTTTTGGTGATTTTTTTGTTTTCCCCATTTAAATCCATTGAACGGACAGTCAACTCAGAATGTATTTTAGGGACAGAGTTGAGCATTTTACAGTTCAGACTAGTTCAGTATGCAGCATTGTGTGTTGAGAATATTCAGAATATAGCTCCCAGAACTCTCCAGATGATCACATAGGGCAGTGATGGCGAACCTATGGCATGCTTGTCACATCTGGCACGTGAACCCCTTTCTTCTGGCACACGAGTGAGTGGTCCACCCACCCACCCTTGTGGAAACAAACCTTTTGAAGTGACTGCAGCTGGGATTCCCTCTTTCTCTTCCTGTTCTGGGTCCTTTAACTTCCTGTCCGTCCCCATGATTCCCCCTTTAACTTCCTGTCCATCCCCATGATTCCCCCTGAAACTCCCACTTCCTGTTCCGGTTCTGGTCTTCCAGGCGGCATGGCAGCTACTGGTTTCTTCCCCACCCCCTCATTTTGGGCACTCCAGATGAAAAAGGTTTGCCTCCACTGACATAGGGGACGCAAAATTCCTCACACATGCCTGGGAAATTCTGGGAGTAAAAGAAGAAGAAGAAAAAAGCACATCTCAATTTCAGATTAAAAACCAGAGTTGAATTCATGGCCACAGCAACAGCAGGATCACTACCCTCCACTGTTTCCCCTTCTTCCACATGTATCCCATAGGCGTGGAGGCCAATGAATTAACAACTTTCTGATGTATTGCCAATAGCCCTGATGGCAGTGTAAAAACTCCTTGAAATTCATCTGAATGGGAACCAAAGGACATTTTAAAGTTGCATTTTGTGGGAGTGCTACAGCCTTTAAAACCAGCCAATCTGGCTACAAGGAAACTTAATGCAGCCATCATATCCTATAATATTTTGTTGCTCCTTTCGCGTTCTCCATAAGAACACCATATTAATGTCACCATGGACTTAAATCAATCTAGCTTTAGCATCCATCATATGTCGACATGCCTTTTCATTCTCTTTCCTTTCTTTGATTTGAAAATGCTTTTTTAAAAAAAAAACCCTACTAACATAATTAAAACTTTCAAAACCATAGTTTCTGGCTGGGTAGAATTCGAATGGAAATTGTGCATCAGTATGCACAAAAGTGCCATTTTAAAATTGTTTTAATATTAGTGAAATAAATTACCTTAAACACATCTGATTATACGTTAAGGCAAAGAGCTAAATCCAGAAGTAGTAATTAAGGCAAAAGCTTTTGTGCTGGCATTGATTTTAAAAGCTCTGACAGTTGGTAAGAAAAAAAGTGAATGCTAACATTCAAATCCATTGTGAACACAGGAGGGAAAAGACAATAAAATCATGCTGCTGGATCTTTCAGTCCTGTAGTCAATAACACTGCTCCCATTTCCTTGATGTGTCAAAGTGTCACTGATACATACAAATCTTATGACCTGAACAGCTGGAGAGGCAACTGCAGCAACCAAAGATTTATTCATTTTTCTTTGATTGACTGGTTTATATGTTGCCTTTTTAGGATGTAATCTGCTGCTTCATGTCCCTGATTTCATGAAACACGCTCAGCTTCATAATTCAATTAAAACAGCACTGTGTTTCTTAGGGACCACCCAAGACATTTTGCTGCTCAATGCAAAGGACAAGATAGTGTCCCCTTGTCAATTCTAACTTGAGGAGTTAAGTGGACTGCCAACTGAATATTGGCAGTAAAACAGTATCCTCCGGTGTACTTGGGATGCAAGCTGGCTTAAAGGAACAAGAGAGAGGCTGGCACATACAGCTCTGTCCTTTAATAGAAGAGAAAGGATAAAAGGCCCAGTGGAATTTTTAAAGTTTCACATTCCTGGGGAAAACAGATCCATAATCAGAGGGTTTGACTCAAAAAGGATCTCTTCCTGGTTTCGATCAGCTTAATTTTTCTTCTGGTGGCTACTTGTAAAACTCTGGCAGGCTGATATAATAGATGGAAGAAGTTCTTCACATAACCTAGGTCCAAATCATCAACTGGAGCTCAGAGTACCTCAGTGGGTTCAAACCACCTGACTGCCGGACCAGAAGTCTGAATTGCCATCGTGCCTCTTAGGAGAAGGGTTAGTTAAAATCACCTGGCATGTATGTGATTGATAGGACTGAGCGCCTGGCCACTTGGGGGGCCTTAGGCAAGCTGCACATTGGTTCCATAGCACCACTGGAAAGAGGGACCAGTAAAACCAGGGATGGAGACTGGAGTCACAGGACTCGCTGTCAAGTTGGACTTAAGTCGCACCAGTGACTCGGCTCGTTCCCCCCCCCCAGTGACTTGGACTCTACTTGTGGCTACCCTTTCTTTGGAGGAGGGAAGCTTAATTTTAATAGGGTCTCAGACTCGGACCGAAAGGCTTGCCAACATCCCTAGGTAAAGCTATTTCTGAGTAGTTCAGATAAATGGCACATGGAGTCACTGATGTCATCAAGACATCTATGGGGAGGCTGAGTTCTGAGATACCCCCAGCCTCCAGAAGATGGGAACGGTAGATCCTTTCTCCGTACTTCCTATCCAGAAAAGCTGGAAAGGGTCATCATAAGTCTGAGTTTACTTTATGGCATTTAACACAGAGAGTGGGCATTAGCTTTCTTTCTGTGCTAGTTATCACATGAACATGTGTGCACTTGGAATGTACAGTCCAGAATTGAGCTACAGACAGATCACATCTTGTTGGTAAAGTTTGCTTCATCTTTGGCCTGAGTTAGATGGTTTCTTTCCCCCAGCATATTCCACAGCCCTACCCAACTTCCAGCCACCCACATCTTACTGGCCACAAAGACCATCTTCAATAACAGAGAAGAGGCAAGTCCTTTATACTCCCTTGGCCTTACTGCAATCTGTTGCCCCCAGAATTTTTGCTTAGCCTGGCTCTAATCCTACAAGTGAAGTAGGGTGGGTTAAAGTCATAGGGAAGTGGTGGACTTGAGATTCCCGTCCTCGAGTCCCCAGAAACAGCCCAGCTCCCAGAGCCCCTAACCATTAGCCACGTTGGTTAGGACTTCTTGAGGTCCAGCAACATCCATGGGCTCAAAGCTGGAATCACCATGCTTGAACCACAGGTTGAAGGTGAAAGGGAACGTTGAATCGCCCTCATCTATGTATGCTGCTCTTCTATGTTTAAAATTAGGCATCTTCCCACTTCGTGCGTGAATGGCTTTTGTAGAGTTTGAACAATGTTGTGCATCTCGCTCTATCTAGTTTGGTTAGCTGGGGAGGCTTTTTCAGCCCAAGAGCCAAATTAAATTTCAGAGAAGATACTGAGCTGGCGAAACCAACGACAAAAGGGGATGACGCACAGTACCAGCATCTTTTAGCACAGATCTTACAGGCAGTGCTCCAGCCTTTAGAAGGGGATTTCTACATTTGTAGAATGGAGAGTGGCACCTGAAACACACGGGGAAAGCACCAAACAGTGGTGTTACAAAGAAGAGTGTACGCGCATCAGTGGAACTCACCCTGTGTTCACTCTGTCTATATCACTTCCCAATGAACATGAAGGATACTCCTGGTGCGCACCTTAGGCTAGAAACAGACATTAGAGATAGCCTGTAATCAGAACTAGATGCATGTGGATGTTGGTTAAGCGTTTCCGTCTTCCAGTCATGGGTTTCATCTTATGTCTATTTCTGGCCTTGATGTGGCTGATTTCCTCTCTCATTCTTCCTTATCTACATTCTTCACCACTGCCTTTCTTGTCATTCAAGTCTTGTTCAGAACTAGCAGGCTCCCTTCAAGCAGAAGGCTGAGAATAAGCCATCGGGTCCCTTTTGCCATACATCATCTTTATCCTATCAGCATCTCCAACTCCGGTCTACCTTTTACCCCATCAAATTGATCGTCGCCATTTAAAAAAAAAACCTTTAGGGTAAATGTGCCCTCATAGGCCTCTGCAAAGAAACACAGAGCCGTATAAATAACAGTACCTCACCCATCATTTAAGAAGGCTGCACTTAGGGAAAAATATTAAAGGACAGCAGAGGTTACTTATCCAGATCACTTTTGTATTTACGACATCATCAATCCAGCTGTACCCATGGCTCTGGGTGGCTCCAGGCAACAAAAGACAGGGCAGGCAGTACTTTAATGATTGTGCAGAAGAAGGGATTTCAGCAGCTGTAGCTTACACGACAAATGATACCTGCTGAAACTGCCTCTTCTGCACAGCTATTCAAGGCACAGGAGCCCTGTCCTCTTTTGCATATGGCCACACTACACAGCTATAAGACTCTTTGCATCTTATGGAATTTGGGTGTCGCACCTCATCTAGATACTTTTCTGTTAATCTTCCAATCTGTTGCTTGCAGAAGCTCAACTTTTTTTTTTTTTGCTAACATTCAACTATAAAATTAATGTAAATCTCAGAGGGAGTCCACAAAGCCCCCTCCGTGGCTTCCCACATTGATACCCCATGATCCAGTGATTTACAGTTATTGGCCTCAGAGTTGGGGGAATCATCTCTGGAAGATGATCCATTGCTTTCTGGGCTGGGCTGGACTGCAAACAGGACTCTTCAGATCACCCCAAAAGATCTTGGGCCTCTGGTGAGAAGATTAACAGAAGTAGCTAGATGACATGGCTGGTTTAAGACCTTTAGAGGCCACAAACACTGAGAAGATTACTGTATGGTGCCCCCTACGAATATAATCAAGTCCCATGGCTTGAAACAAAATCATATAATGCACACATTATATGAATGAAAATATAGTCAGGCAATTGTACAGCATGTGATAAAAAAGAACCATGATTGATCATCTGCAGAATCATGCATACAATCAAGTTATCGGTTTCTAGCCAAATCTTGCGCTTTTATGCTTTGATTAATATAGACAGATTTTGTCAGAAACTGTAAACTGAAAAGCTCAAACAAGAGCTTAAAACCCCTTTGGTGGCATTTTTAACAGCGGCTGTTATTTCTTTGGCTTGCACATATCATGCAGAGGCTAAAGGACTAAAAGACCAGCAGTTCTTTTTATCCCTATCCCCACCCAACCTCCCAAAATACAGAGGTAAAAACCAACCAACAAAAAATCACCAAGCCAATGAGGATGATGATTGGTCATTTCACTCAAAACATGGGTTTTCTTGCCAGGTGAGTCTTTAGACCTTTTGGATTTTACTGGTTCATACTCAACTGTTTTAGGTAGGGAGGTGGTTTTCTTGGGGCTGTTGAGGGAGGGAAGGAGAGAGAGAGCGGAGGGATTTGGATGGATGGGCTTTGTTAAGGAGGGCGCACTATTTGCACCATGGCCCATGGAAAATCCAAGACTGAAAAAGAACCTCTGCAGTGCCCCCTTCTCTTGTTGATGCCCTAAACATGTGCTTATTTTGCTTAATGGTTAACCAAGGGGTGCTAGATGAGATGCAACAGCCAGATTGCCCCTTTTCTAAAAGGCAGGACCTCTGATTCACAGTCTGAGGAACAAGGGTCATCTCATGAAGAGGAGCCATAGTGTGCATTTCTCCACCCCCATCAAATATTACCTTTGCAGCAAACATGTGAGCATGGCTGACCCAAAATCATCCCTCAAGTTTCATGCATCAACAGGGGCTTGAACCTGGATCTCCCAAGTCTCTACCTCATCTCACCACTCCCTACTGCCCCAGTGCCAGCCCCTGAAGTACAGCAAGCACGGATCCTCTGAACAAGGCTATGCTCAGAGGGAGAAGTTACTTTATTGAACTATAATTCCCAGAAATCCCTAAACAGCATCGTGGTTTTGCTGGCTGGAGTATTCTGGGAGCTGTTGTTCCGAAAAGTAAGTTGCTCCATCCTTGGGTAAGCCCAGTTAACAATATTTGTAAACCTTTACCAGCTCTTTGCTCACTCAGGTCTGGTACACCTCTCTTAAATTCATAGTTTAGAATAGGTTGCTTTTTTTGGGGGGGGGGGGGATAAAGTTATTAGAGCTCTGTAGCCTCCAGGATTAGTGGGGGATCTGGAAGACTGCAGAGGGGCAACTTCATTGCTTGACAGATTCTCCTCCAAACTTCAGTTTGATCACACTGACGATGACTCTAGAGCAGTAGCTTCCAACCTTAGGTCACCCAGGGGTTGTTGACTGCAGCTCCCTAGAAGCCTTCGCCACTCGCGGTTGCTGGCTGGAGTTTCTTGGAGTTGCAGTCCAAGAACACCTGGATTACCCAAGGTTGAGAACCACTGCTCTAGGAAGAAAAGTATTTTGATATTAAAAAGTTTGTTTGGAAAGGCATTACTCCCAGCTGCTCCAACAAAGCATACAGTGGGCATCAGATTAATTCAGACGAATTAGCTAAAACTTCAACCAAGCATAGACTTCTGAGCACAAAGATGTAATTTTTCTTAAAGGTGACAGGATACCAACCATTTTGCTATCACCTCTCATTTTTACAGATGCTTCCTAATCAATACAGTACCAATTGTTTCCACCCAAATCCTCTAAAAACCAACTACTGTGTCTCACCCCTCCCATACATTTTGCACTGCACACTTGCCGTGGATGCTCCTTTCCCCCCCCCATTTCCTGCCTCAAACAATTCCTCCTGTTCTCAAATTTGCCTCACCCTCTCTCCAACTACTTGCCCATCATCTTATATTTAAAGATCTTATGTTTAAAGAAAGCAACACTTGTTTTGTCACTGACAGGCATGCCAGCTTTCATTCCAAACCACGTGGAAAATTTGCAGCTCGGAGGCTGTGACAGCTTAATGATGAGATGCGGGACTGGAGCGTTGCTGTGGGAATGAGAGGGTGAGGCTCAAGAGCATTTAACCGCCTGCATTTCCACCGGTATTCTGACTTCGCGTTTTTTAAAAAAATTCAGATCATGTTCTTTTGAATCTGCTTTAGCTGAGTGGCCTTCCCCCCTCCCCATTCCCAGAGGGCTAGTTTACAGCTTCACCTCTGTGGCCTCCCCCTAGGGGTGCAAAGGTCAGGTGACTTGACTGGTCTCACCCCGGCCAGGAGAGACATCTGTCACAAGTCCAGAGAAGCACGCGCTTTGTTCTCCTGCCCTGGTAAACCAGCGCCATGACACCTCTCCAAACAAGGGTGTGCCTCGGAGTATAATGGGAGACGCCTGCCACCCAGGGAGGGTGCCGGCCTGGGTTAAGGGGTAATTGCAGCAATACATTCCTTATTGAAGGACCTTCCCCTCCCCTCCTCCGGGTGGGTGATGGAAAAGCAACCCAAAGCAAAAGATGTTGGTACAAACATCATGCATGGCTCAAACAACAGCTAAGGTAGTAAAAGTGCTGTTGGATTGTGTGGCTCTGGGCTGCAGGCGTGGTGGAATCGCTGCTGGAATGCTCACCATCATACAGGCGAGGAATCGCTCTACGAACCTACCAAGCTGGCACATCATGCCAAAACTTGGGCTCCCAGCTTTGCCCATCTCTGTGCTTCCAGAATGGGAGACAGTAGTCCAAAGGGGGGAGGGGAGCTTGATTGTCTTGTTAACCTAAACTAAAGTTTGAGAAGGCTTGTCTCTCTGCATTGCAAAAGGGTATTCGGAGTCCTGTCCTCCCAGGAGGTAGCTCTGCCTTCTGCCAAGATGTTGCACCACTTCGGCATCACCAAGACTGCCCCCATTTCAATCAAGGCCTTGGAGTCATCCTTTGCAACTACAGTGGACCCTTGACTTACAGACGGCTTGACTTACAGACTTTTTGAGTTACAGACTTCTCTGGCCGCAAAATTTAGGTTTGACTTGCAGACTGAGATTTGACTTACAGACCAGAAAAAACCCAAAATGGAACAAAAACGGCCTGTTACGGGATTAATCGGTTTTCAATGCACTGTAGGTCAATGGAGACTTGACCTACAGACTTTTTGACTTGAGAACCGCCTTCCAATACGGATTAAGTTCTCAAGTCAAGACCCCAGTGTACAACAGAAAGTTGCAGGTTATTTGCTTCCAATACCTAATCATCGGTAACCCAGGTTTCATTAAAGCCTCTTCTCCTCTCTTAAGTCATGAGTTCCAGAGATGGTGCTGGTGTCGGCACAGATTTATAGATTGGCCAGAAAGGCAATCATGGCTGAGTATAAAAGGAGCATTAAGATGCTGCAAGCCATAGATTCCTCAATGCTGGACACCTCCTTGTATGGGAGGTAGAGGGTTTGCCCCTTCAAAACCAGGAGAGATGCTGTTCGTTCCATCTGCTTCTGATCACAGCATTTGCCAATTACATTCTAGGCAGGAAAAATTAAGATTGATGCTGGTGGCGTGAAGGCCTTCACAAATGGCTAGTCATCCATGGAGGGCTTGGTCCCATGAGTCCACCTGCATTTTTGCATATTGGTGAAACAGAGGGAAAATAGGAAGGATAGGTTCAAGGAATCTCGTTTTAACAAAAATGTGCTCAAGCCAAATCCAGGCCTCGACTCCGGACGTCCACCTCCATACATTGTCTCTCTGACAATCTGTACAACCTGAGAGACGTGGCTGTATTTAGCTGGGAAGCTAAGATTTAACTCCGATATATAGCGTGTTTAGGTTCTACTTGATGCAGCCCAGCTTTCAAGGTGATGGGTGAAAACCCACTCTAATAAACCTTGAAGTTTGCCCATGCTGGCTGAAAATGATTGGAACTGTAGCCCACAAAATCTTGAGAGATCTATGATAAAGAAAAGATGGATCTGATCCAACAGTCTTAGTCCTTTTAAACAGAAAGGCAGGGTAAAAATATTTTAAATAAATAATAACAAATAGATCTGTCAGGCCACTAAGCTTGATCAATGTATCTAATTCCTAATTCCTGGTGGATGCCTTTTGTCCTTTAGGTCAGCGGTCCCCAACTTTGGGCCTCCAGATGTTCTTGGACTGCAACTCCCAGAAGCCTTCACCACCACCTCTGCTGGCCAGGATTTCTGGGAGTTGAAGGCCAAAAACATCTGGAGGCCCAAGGTTGAGGACCACTGCTTTAGGTGTCTAAAAGGAGCTGGGACCTCCTCTTTTGGCCATCCTCTCCTTCCCCATACCAGATCCCTCCACAACATGTTTACCAGAAATAGGGGAGAAACGAAGAGAAATTTCCCTTATCCCATATCCATTTGGAGTTTGTGGGTTGTAGAGAACCATCATCAAGGTTAAGGCTCTATGCTGCCCTAATTGTTTAAAACATACAGTATGAAACTGCTTCAGATTAACTGGAAACAGCATCAGACTAAACTATTATTGAGATTGTTACTGAGAATGTTTCTTTCATGGGACCATCCTGTTTTCCCTGTCACAATACGAGTAGTTGTATCTCAGATGTGCAAATTAACTCCATCTTTATACTCTCAGAGACTAAGCGCAAGTTAAGGCACGCTAAATCCAAGATCCATAAGTGAAGAAAATCACAAATTAAGACAACCAGACATCTTTCACCGCTGAGGGGAACATCTCCTCCACAAATATGCTAAATGTATATTATCTACTTGGTAGAGGATGCAGGTGTTTTGACTGGTGAGCAAATCTTTTAATCTGGCAATTTACAGAGAAAGGCTATGCATATTAAGTTCAACAGGATTTTCTCTCTGGTAAAAATAATATCAGAATAACACCTTCTGTTTTCTGTATGAAAACTGAAGTTCTCGGTCCCTCGTTATAAATTAATATCCAGTGGTGCCTTGTGGAAAGAATCCAGTGACTGAAAATGACAATATCCAATATCTAAAATTAGAAGAGACTCCCACAACGTGTGCCTGGGGACACAATGTATTCTTTGTCATCATCTTTATGCCCCAAAGGAAGCTGTGTGTATGAAAAGCTAAGTCTTACATCCATACATTTTGCACAACATTAAAGGTCAAGAAGGTTGTACAAGATGACATTTCTGTCCTATTAAGATTTAATTCCCAGGTTAGTACTGAATTTTATTTTATTTTATTTTAAAAATGGAGGTGGTATATGACCTTTCACAGGCTGGTTTGTCCCAGAATCAAATTAATTAATCTAACTTTTACTGGCAGACTCCTGAACTGCAGGACAAAGCTTGCAATTTTGTTCCCGCCTTTCTAACAAGGCACATAGCAGCAGAAGATTCATGGCTGATATTTGCATACAGCTCTTAGAAAGACACATGAAAGAGGCTCTCACCGGAAACCTAAATGATGAAACTTCTGAACACTCACAGGAGAAAGAAGATTTTAAAGAAACCAGAACAGAAGTCGCCGCGTGATCCAAGTGAGATGATAAAACAAAAATGTTGCAGAAGTATGGGAATTTGGAAATTTGGGGGGGGGGCAGGAATCTAAATTAGCAAGTATTTTGTCTGTATTAAATTGTTTGCAACTGTTTATCATGCAAACATAGCAGCTGTCAGTAAAAAAATTAACATATATCACCCTGAGTGTACACCTAACCACACTATCTCATCTGCTAAACAAGATCAACTAGATCCTGAGCAGGGAGACCACTAGAGAATACAGTGGTGCCTCACTAGATGACGACCCCGCTAAACGACAAATCCACATAACGATGACTTTTTACGATTGCTATAGTGATTCGCAAAACAGTCATTCCAATGGGAGATTTTCACTTGATGACGATTTGGTCCGTGCTTCACAGACCATTTATTCGCAAGACGAGGATTTCTACAGCTAATTGGCGGCTTTGCAAAATGGCTGCCCTGTATTTTCCGGACCCATGCTTCGCAGGACAGCCATTTTTACAGCTGATCAGTGCTTCACAAAATGGCTGCCCTATGGGTGATCTTTGCAAAACGATGAGGCATTTTCCCCATTGGAACGCATTAAACGGGTTTCAATGCACTACAATGGGGAAATGGTTTTCGCATGACGATAATTTCGCTAAACAGCGATTTCTATGGAACTGATTATCATCGTTATGCGGGGCACCACTGTACTTGAGATCACAAGGCAGGGTTTGGAAAGAACTGACGTCATAAAACAGTGGAGATCTGCTACTAGTCAGTGCTGACAACACTGATCTAATTCATTCTCGTCTTGGTTCCTGAAAACTTGCTTGAAACAGTTTGTAATAATGATGTGTAACTGAGGTGATCATACTTTGGACATCTTGTAGGAAAACAAAACTTGCTAAAGAAGACAAAACGGGAGGTAGTAGGTGTGACAAACCCAGACCTACTGGGATATGCCACAGTTTCACTAAGCTGCCACCAACCATTCCCTATAAGAAGTCACACAGACCAGGGATGGATTTTCAACAAATAAAAGAATAAGGTTTATTTAAAACAACACACAGGGAAAATAAAATGATCAAGTGAATAAGATATAGTAACGTGGCTTAGTCTCATTCATACATGCACACAGTTTGGTTCACACAGAACACTTAACTTGAAGCACAGACCCTGAACCTATCAGTTCTGGCTAACCATACAGACACCTGAACCGATCAGGTTGGTACTGACTGACACACAGTAGTACCCTGTCTGACACACAGACTCCCACACCAGCTTCTTCTTCCCAGCTGCTGCTTCTTCTCCTAGCTTCTCCACACAAGCTCCACATATATATACAGTACAGCCCCTCCTCCTGATGTCCCGCCTTCCACTCCCCATAGGATGGAACTTTCCCTCCAAACCCATGACAGACAGGTAACATCAGTGCTGTATGTAACACCTCCCCTCTTTATAAGTTGTTTTGTAGGGGGAAAGCTAAGGTGCTTTTTCCCAAAAAACAACCTGGATAAAACACACAACAACAGTTATACATACAATATCATACTTACTTATACTTACATTCTAAGTTAACCATATCAATTAGGCATTTAAACATTTACCATATACATTACATCAAGTTACCTTTATTCATACAAACCAAGTTCAAAAAACAGGTACATTTAACTTTTTGTCATCAATATATATACATAGTCCATGTTTCTTTCGCCGTCTTCATTCTTCAGGTCTTCTTGACAAGGCGTCAGCAACACAGTTCACTGACCCTCTGACCACCTTCACTTCAAAGTCATAGTCCTGCAGGTTTAAAGCCCACCTCATAAGTTTACTATTGTGGGATTTCATTGTCTTTAACCATTGCAGTGGTGAATGGTCAGTGCACAGAGTAAAATGTCTTCCCCAGATGTAAGGCTTGGCCTTCTGGATCGCGTAGACTATGGCCAGACACTCCTTCTCCACGGTTGCCAAATGTCTCTCACCTTTCTGGAGTTTCCTACTCAGGTAGGACACTGGATGCTGGTCACCATTCTCATCCTCCTGGCAAAGAACTGCTCCTACCCCGCTGTTAGACGCATCGGTGTAGATGATGAACTCCCGGTCGAAGTCTGGAGCACGCAGCACTGGATACTGGACGAGCGCCTCCTTCAACCTCTGGAACGCCTCCTCACAGTCGCTGGTCCACGGGATGCGGTCATCAGCCTTCTTCCTCGTCAGATCGGTCAGCGGAGCCGCAATCTCGCTAAACCTCGGGATGAACTTTCTGTAGTAGCCCACCAACCCAAGAAATGATTTGACTTTTTTCTTGGTGTTGGGTCTGGGCCAATCACGAACAGCTTCTATTTTGGCCTCCAGGGGTTTTATCACTCCTCCCCCTACCATGTGACCCAAGTATTTTATTTCTGGGCTACCCAGCTGCAGTTTGTTCTCTTTGCAAGGCCTAGGCCAAAGCACTTCCTCCCCTGGGTCAAAGTGCCTCTCCCTGCCTTCCTGGTCATCCCAAGCTTTCTTTCTGACCTTTTGAGCTTGCAGGGTCTCTGCTGCTAGCTCTAGGTTTCTCTTTAGGTCAATCCTTAAAGAGTCTATGTATGTCACAACGTCTTGTGGGTCATCCTGGGTGATCTGCTCCCAATTTTGTTTGATCAAATCAAGGGGTCCTTTCACCCTTCTCCCAAATAAAAGTTCAAACGGACTGAACCCGGTACTGGCTTGTGGCACTGATCGATAAGCAAACAAAAGGGATTGCAGCTTCTGGTCCCAATTGTTTGGATTCTCTGCCAAGTAAGCCCTAATCATGCGCATTAGAGTCCCATTGAACTTCTCAGTTAACCCATTACTTTCAGGATGATAGGCAGTGGTTTCCTTGTGTTTAATTCCACAGATTTGCCACAACCGTTTCATGAGCTTCGATGTAAACGATGCTCCCAAATCCGTGATTATTTCTGAGGCAAATCCCATCCTGGACATATACCCCACCAAGGCATCTGCCACTGTGTTAGTTTCAATGTTAGTCCAGGGTATGGCTTCAGGGTACCTCGTGGCATGGTCCACAATGGTGAGAATGAACCTGTTCCCCCTCTTTGTGGCCTTGGGCAAAGGTCCCACAATATCCACCCCTATGCATTTGAACGGAGTGTCAATCACAGGCAAAGGGCACAACTTTGCTTTGGTCCTGTCGCGGCTATTCCCCTGCCTTTGACACACATCACATTGTTTACAGAACTCCCTGATCTGCTTCCCTATGTCAGGCCAGTAAAAATTCTGTGTGATTCTCTGCTGTGTTTTGTTCACCCCTAAGTGTGCAGCAAACATGTCAGAGTGCCCCCTTTGTAAGATCATGGGGCGATACTTTTCAGGTACCACCAGCTGACTTCTGATCCCATCTCCCCCTTTTGAGATAGTCCTCAGGGTCTCTCTATACAAAATCCCCTTTTTCTCTAGAAATCTCACTGGGGTTTCAGGTGTTAGCTGGGCGTCAGTCACCTGTTCAAAACACTTTTGGAGAGTGGCGTCTGCCTTTTGCTCTTGGCCAAATCGGCTGTCTGTGGTCAAGGTTTCCACCACAGCTTCTGAACTCCCCTCTGCTTCCATCTCTGGCTCATCATTACCCCCCTGAACTGTCCCCGTGGTGGCTTGTGAACGTGTAATCACTAGCACCCGTTTCATATGTTCAGCCAGGTCATTTCCCACGAGCACGGCTGCTGGCAGAGTCGATGAAATTGCTAGCCGCCAAACTCCCCTCCAGCCTTGAAAGTTCACAGGTACCTCCGCTACTGGCAGTGAGATCACCTGCCCCTCAATCCCTGCCACCTTCATGCTCTCATTTGGGATTACATATTCCCTAGGAATAATATCTGGATGGCACAGGGTCACCTGAGAACAAGTGTCCCGCAGCCCCCGATACTGATGGTCAAGTATTCCTACGTCCACCCCTGCTGTTTCAAACAACTGAGAATCTGTTCTCACCAGTAGGCAGCGCCTGACCTCTACAAGAGGACCATTTTCCTCAGCCTGATCAGCAGATGTAGCTGTTCCAGATTGAGTAGCCATGGCAACAGGCTCCCTCAGTGACAATGAGCCTTGCTCTTTCTGGACACAGAACACAGCTTTTGGCTTGGTTCCACTCGAATCCTGAGGCACAATTCCTTTTAGCTGCTTTAATTTCTCACACTCTGAGATTAGATGGCCCTTTCCCTGACAGAAATAGCATTTTCTGCTATATTTTGAGTCTTTCTCATCTTGTTTTGGTTTTCCCTCCAAAATCTGAGGTCTTAGTTTCATGTCTGAGGGCTTCCCTTCACCATGGGCCCCTCCCCCTTGCTGGCTTTTCCCTGGTCCCTGAGAGTACTTGCTGTAGGTTTCTTTAGGTTTCCCCATCGATTTCCCCTCACCCAAGGGCTTTCTTATTTGGGAAATAAAATCTGCGATCTCGGCTGCTTCTGCCACAGATTTCGGTTTCCTTTCCCTCACCTGGAATTTCAGTTCCCCATGCAGGACTGAATAGAACTGTTCCAGCGCTATCAAGTCTTTGAGCTGCTGAAAGGTCTCTGTCCCCTCCTGAGATAGCCATTTCTCTAGCAGCCTCACCAATTGGGCCCCCACTTGGGTAAAAGTCTGCTCTGGTTTCTTGGTGATTGACCTGAATCTTTGCCTCAGCTGTTCCGCATTTATCCCATGTCTTGCAAACACCAGTTTTTTAAACTCTGCAAAATCTTTCATCAGTTCCTGTGGCATCTCTGAATAAACTTCAGCAAGGCTGCCACTGATTAAAGATCGCATGATGGTCATCTTCTCAGTTTCCCTTACTGAGAAGTCCACAAACGCTCTTTCCACTAAGGAAAAGAACACCTCAGGACAATCTCCCTTGTGGTACACAGGGAATTTCTTCAGGTCAGCTTTAGACAATTGGCCTCCCTCAGAATCCCTATTGTTATTATTGTTCTGATTCATCAGTTCCAATTTCCTTAATTCAAACGCCATTTTCTCTCTCTGCAATTCCAATTCAAATTGCCTTTGTTTCTCTCTTTCCCTTTGCTCCATTTCAAATTGCCTTTCCCTTTCTTCCCTTCTTTCTCTCTCTAATCTTTCCTCCATTTCCCTCACCCTCAGTTCATGCTGTTGGGCTAGGAGTATTTTCCTGAGTTCTGGGTTCTGGTCTCCCGTGCTGTCACCCTGCACTGAGCCAAATTCATCCTCAGAACCTTGGTCAACCTGGGAGTCTTTCACTTCACCCATTTCTGCCATTTGGCTTCGAGTCAAGGGCATAATCCCCCCCCCCAGCACAGGCTGCTTTCAAAAGTCAAGCCTCAAAATAAAGCGACCACTTTTTTTTTTCTTTTGCCTCAGAACCAGCTTTCTCTATAGATTGCTGCTGTCCTTCAGCACTAACTTGCAACTGTAGCCAGCCGGAGTCCACCCCCCTCTGCTAGGCCTCTCAGCAGACAAGCTAGCTCACTGCTATTTCACAGTTTTGCCTCAGCTTTTTTTTCCCCGCCAAAACAAGTTGCCTCAGAGCTCCCTAATCTAGTCCCACCAATCTGAGGTTACACGTTCTTCTACTAGCTTACCCCCCCGTGAGGTAAGCCTAGAAGATTACCTACGCGCTCTCAGATTGTCCCTGACTAGACCCCCCGTGCTCTGGGCACACTTGCCAAGGCTTTGCTGGACCGCTGGACAACTGGACCAGTCGTATCCCACACGCTGGACACCAATCAATGTGACAAACCCAGACCTACTGGGATATGCCACAGTTTCACTAAGCTGCCACCAACCATTCCCTATAAGAAGTCACACAGACCAGGGATGGATTTTCAACAAATAAAAGAATAAGGTTTATTTAAAACAACACACAGGGAAAATAAAATGATCAGGTGAATAAGATATAGTAACGTGGCTTAGTCTCATTCATACATGCACACAGTTTGGTTCACACAGAACACTTAACTTGAAGCACAGACCCTGAACCTATCAGTTCTGGCTAACCATACAGACACCTGAACCGATCAGGTTGGTACTGACTGACACACAGTAGTACCCTGTCTGACACACAGACTCCCACACCAGCTTCTTCTTCCCAGCTGCTGCTTCTTCTCCTAGCTTCTCCACACAAGCTCCACATATATATACAGTACAGCCCCTCCTCCTGATGTCCCGCCTTCCACTCCCCATAGGATGGAACTTTCCCTCCAAACCCATGACAGACAGGTAACATCAGTGCTGTATGTAACAGTAGGAAAAACCAAGAAGCAAATATGAGCTGGTTTGACTCAATAAAGCCATCTGGGAAATTGGTTTTGCAGAACTCGAGCAGGACTGATAATGTCAAGACTTTCTAGAGGTCAGTAAGTTGGAAGTGTAAACGATGGGTGGTTTGTTGCTAAATTTCAGCATAAAAGTTGCAATGCATATAAAGCAAGCAAAAAGCTGTAACACACATAAAGCAAGCAAAGCTCATGGTAAAGGGCAAGGTGGATTTAAAGCAACCAAAATGCTTG
The DNA here is from genome assembly GCF_051106095.1 of Pogona vitticeps. NCBI lineage: Eukaryota > Metazoa > Chordata > Lepidosauria > Squamata > Agamidae > Pogona > Pogona vitticeps. The sequence goes on from NC_135790.1 coordinate 16,259,394, forward strand.
CTTTAAATCCCCCTCCCCCTTTACCATTGAGTGTTGGCCAAATATGGACAGTATAACCCACAGCAAATCATAAAGAGAGAAAAAAAGCTAGGTGAGATATTTTTATCCTTTTATGTCTACAGTTTTTTGTTGAGGCACTTATTTAATGGCTGCGATTCATCATTGAGAACAGTGCAGGCCAAAATGTAGAGATCTGTCCGTTGTCTTGGTTGACTTTGCAGGACAAAACAGATCTTCCTTCTTTATTCATATCAGAAGCATTGCAATACAGTTACCAGAATGCACTATATTGTAAAGCGTGATAGATAACAGGCAGGATAGACAATGGGCAAGAGCAACTGGGACAGCTAACATCAGCCCTCCCCTAGTTCATGTCAACCCAAAAGCTGCTTTTTCAGGACTACAATTCTGAAAACTTCCCAGATGATGTGGCCACCAGCGATTCTGGAATTGGTGTCCAAAAGACGGGAAAAGCAATTTCTCCATGCTGTGGCATGGAGTCATGTAGTAATCTTTCTATCCACAAAATTGGAGGGCCTCTGAAACACCCCACCCCCCATTTGGTTCATATCCTTAGTGGTCTCTTGCTTTCGGAGATTGATTGATTGATATGACTTGTATGCTGCCTGTACACTGCAAGGGTCTCCTGGTGGCTTCCAAAAGCCATTAAAACAGTTCAGTTCAAACAAACACACTAAGAACAACAGAGTTACATCTAATACTCTACAAAAGTAAGAATAAAAAACATAAACAAAAATAATCTAGATCCATAAGTGTATCAGTTAAAATTAAAAACCTTCAATTTAAAAACTTGAATTAAAAAACCTCTTGAACAGGAAGGTTTTAGCCTGGTGCCGAAATGTCAGCAACGTTGGCACCCGTCAGATGTCATTTGGGAGGGCATTCCAAAGACTGGGGGGGGGGGTAGCTGCCAAAAAGGCCCTCCATGTACAGTTGTGCCCCGCTTAGCAATTACCCCGTATAACAATGAATCTGCTTCATGACGATGTTTTTGCGATCGCAAATGCAATCGCAAAACAATGTTTTAATGTTTTTTCCCCCCGCTTTGTGACGATCGGTTCCCTCCTTCGGGAACTGATTACTCGCATTACAACAATCAAAACAGCTGATTGTCAGGTTTTCAAAATGGCCACTGGCTGCTCAAAATGGCTCCCCGCTGTTTTTAGGAGGCATTTTTCGCACTACAGGCACCGAAAATGGCCGCTCCTATGGAGGATCTTCGCTGGACGAGCAGGTATTCAGCCCATTGAAATGCATTGAACGGTTTTCAATGCATTTCAATGGTTTTTTTATTTCGCTTGACGATGTTTTTGCTCTACAGCGATTTCACTGGAACGAATTAACGTCGTCAAGCGAGGCACCACTGTACAGGCCACCCCTCTCACCTCCCTGAAGGACGGCTCTTTCAGGAGGGCCTTCAGGCTAGAACTCAGTAGAGTTGTGCCACATTCTTGGAAGTTCCTGCTCCACCTTACTTGTGTGTCAAGCAGGGGTGGCCATAGAATGATACAAAATGTGAGCAATCTACATGATGCCACTCTATGACAGTTAAATCTTCCCCATCTGGTTATAATTGCTTATTATTCTGAATTACAGGCAGACCCGAGAGGTCGTGTCACCTCGCTGTCACAGCAAGTGGGTAGATCCTTCTGACGTGATTAATTCCGGCTTGTTTTGCTCTCAGCTGAATGAATCAAAAGGCTGCCTAGGACTCTGCAGAGCTGGACAGAAAGATAAATGATGAGACGTTTCATTTCTTCCCAGGACCACTTGCTCTGCAGGTAGATTTCTGATTAATTTCATTATCAGATTAGCAGAGTACCAGAAGCGGAAGGTCTGGGCTTCTCGAATAAAGATAGTTTCTCTTCATTCTTCACTTTCCAGTTCCTCAAAAGAGGTTGGTATACTCTCTTTTCAGTTACTTTATATAATTTTTTTACAAAACTCCAAAGTTGTTTCCTGTCAAGCTGAGCACCTCAGTTGAACACTGTTTGTGACCGGCCTATTCCAGCAGGTGACAGAGACTGGAAAGTTGCTTTTAAAAGAGTAATTAGGTACAATTATTGTTCTGCAGCTCCTCAAAGTAGTTGGTTACCATCACAGTAACATATGTTATTTTTGATACTAACATTTTACTTCCCACTTTTCCAAAAACACCTGGAACAATTCTTTTTCAGTTACACAACTGTGTGTTACAAGGTCCTGGCCATGCTACAAAACATACTCTCCTATTAACCACCTCATTGTCCCTTCAGTAAGTATTAAAAAAGTATACACAATTATCGTAAGTCAGCATTTGAAGCATGGATATTTTTCCTCCACCACTGAGTAAGCCTATCATCCTAGAATGATAAACGTAATTCAAAGTTACAGGTATACCATTGAAGAGATGAAGTTATCCCTCATTAAGCTGCAATGATCATGTAAAAGAATTAATTGTAAGTTACTGGTTACCGTATTTTCCGTGTATAAGACCCCCCCCCACTTTTCTAACCCAAAATTAAGAAATCTAAGTGTGGATTAGCAAGTGTAAGGGGAAAGGGATCAAATCCCTGCAGGATCACTTTGATCCCTGCTTTCCCCTCCACTTGGTTTTTCTTTTCTCAGCTTACTTCTGTGTATAAGACAACCCTTAAGTTTTAGTCTAAAGATTTTAGACAAAAGTACGGTGGTGCCTTGCAAGACGAGCGCTTCATTTTACGACGGAATCAAAAAACGACGAAGTTTTTGCGATCGCAAAAGCGATTGCAAAACAATGTTTCCTATGGTGTTTTTTCCCTTTGCGATGATCGGTTCCCTGTTTCGCTAACCGAGTATCGCAAAATGACGATTTTCGCACAGCTGATTGGCAGTTTCAAAATGGCCACCGGGTAAAAAAAAATGGCCACCCGCTGTTTTCTGGGACGGATTCCTTGCTGCACGGGCAGCAAAAATGGCCGAGTTATGGAGGATCTTCGCTGGACTGTGAGTTTCAAGCCCATAGGAACGCATTAATGGGGTTTTAATGCGTTTCTATGGGCTTTTTAAAATCGCTTTACGATGTTTTAGTTCTACAGCGATTTTGCTGGAACAACATCATAATTTATTTATTTATTTATTTATTTTTGGACTTATATACCGCCCCACAGCGCTACAAGCACTCTCCGGGCGGTTTACAATTTAATTATACAGGCTACACATTGCCCCCCCCCCAGCAAGCTGGGTACTCATTTTACCGACCTCGGAAGGATGGAAGGCTGAGTCAACCTTGAGCCAGCTAGCTGGGACTGAACCCCAGGTCGTGAGCACAGTATTAGCTGCAGTACAGCGTTTTAAACACTGCGCCACGAGGCTCTTAAATAATGCGAGGCACCACTGTATACATGGAAAAATATGATATTTTTAGTTAGCAACTACTAAGCTCTAACAGGAGTTGTGGCCAAAGGAATATACAGGGCAATTAAATTGCATTGGTTCTCCTTGTTACCAGGTTGAGGTTCAGCCCTCTTTGCTGTAATTTTTGTTTTCTAACTAGGTGTAGAATTCAAAGTGTGCTGTTTATTTAGCATCCCATAGTGCTATGTGTGGTTTAGAATTCAATTATGCAGTGTACACACTGCCCCCCCCCAGCCAGCTAGGCACTCAGTTTATCGACCTCAGAAGGATGGAAGGCTGAGCCAACCTTGAGCCGGCTACCTGAGACCGGGATCGAACTCAGATCGTGAGCAGAGTCTTGGCTGCGGTACTGCAATTCAACCCTGCCCGAAGGCAGACAAATTAAATAGAATAGGAATTATAAATAAATGTAACTTGTGTGATGTTTAATATTGGGTTTGATCCAGATTTAGTAATGGGTAGAGCTGACCTGTTGAAATCAGTGCTGCAAGTAAGCTGTTACTAGCTTTAAAACCTCAGAATATTAAAATTGAGATCCAGCCTTTAGCAGTTACGTATATTGCTTTGGAGTGACTGAAGTGTTCCACATACACAGACTTGTTATCTGTCCAATAAATGCTACACCCATATTGCAGTCAAGAGGCTGGCAGTTTGTGACAGTCCACAGAGTGCGCTAATGCATTCATAGCAGAGATTACATCCAGGAATTTTCTCGGTTTAGGGTTAGGAAGTTACCCTTTATTTGGATCAGCCTGTTTGTCTGTCTAGCCTATAGTACTGTCTACTCTGACTGGCAGCTGCTCTCTGTAGGATCTTCGTTGGCAGCCTCACCTATGTCCACTAATTATCTTTCAGACTGTCCTACCTCTCAGGGCTGTTATGAGGATAAAATGGAGGGCAGGAGCACATGCCGGTCTAAAGGGTAGGGTAAATATGCAATGCTATTAGTTAGGAATTTCATCAATAATTCAGAGAGGACTTTTAAGTTTCAACCTGTTCCCAGAGGTATATCCTGCCTAGATGAACCCCATTTTCTCCAGCCGCAGATGGTTTAATGCTCTGATTATTTTATCCAATATGATGAGTCAGGAAGAGGTCTACCAATTCAAGGGCTTGACTTACCCTGATTAGTAGAACTAAATGCTAACATAAAGCTGCTGTTCACACTTAATTAAAGGGTATAAGGAAGGAGGTTCCTTCCATCATTTATAATAAGGTCAATTACACAGAGTACTAATCAGGTTTCCTAATGAGGTCTCCAAATTATTAGCAGCAGCTTGCTAATTGGCTCATTGAAACAGAAGCTGCCCAAACTCTGGGGTAGCCCTAACCTGTGGGCAGGTGGAGTTGGCAGCCATTACTCTGATATCACGGGAAGTAGAACCAACACTGCCATGGTCCCGTCTCACAAAGAAGAAACAGCACCCAGGAAGCAAGATCTGATCGGTGCCTGGAGTTCTCACTCATGACGTGTCCCGACATGTTGAGAAGCTTCTTAGAGTGCATACTGGTGGCCCCACAGAGTGAAACCCTCTAGGCAACACAGTATAGGAAGAAAAAGGGCCATAATTTTGCCCACCCACGTTGCCTCTTGTTCCCCATGACTATAGATATCTCCAAGGCTTCAAGTCATGGACTTGGGTGAAAGGCACACATGTCCATCCATGTCCCTAGTGATCCTCATGATAACCTTTCTGATCCACACATTTCTCTGATTATTTTGCCACCCACTCATTCAATGCTTAGAATCCAAGAGAAGGAGTCTCTATTCACTACCCCAAACCTAGTACACAGGGGTTTAGAGATGTTTGCCATTTGGATAGGAGCACAAACAGGTAGAGAAGATGTGTGAGTGCCACAAAACCCATTAAAATATGGTTGATGTAGGTCCTTCCATTGCAGCCGTAGCGTTGTAGTACAGGATATAGGATACCGCTTAGGAACCACACACAGAGTTTTCAGCATATCACAGATGAAATGTAGGAAATAAATGCACTACATAAATAAGCACAGACATAAGTAGGAGCATACAGAAGCCCTGGACTACTCTGTACTCAAATAATCAAGGTCATGTAGGTCAGGGTCTGCTCCCCTAACAAATACATTTTTGAAAGCAGGTTTGCCTAAATATACACTTTTTCACACAGTCTTTTCTGATATGTACAACTGTTTTTTCTTAATATAATCCTGTTCTGCCCAGTCTTTCCCTACTGGTACACCCGTTTTTGTGTGCACTTCCCCTGAATTATGTGTTTTTGTATGCCTTTTTTGATCCATTAAAAAAAAAAGAACAGCATCTCAAAATTCTACGACGTGTGACTATCAATCTTCCGTCTAGTACATTTATTCAGGAAGTGTTACTTTGGCAAATTCTTGCCGAAACGTGAATAGAGCAAGTTCCTTCCCTATTCAAAATGAGAAACCAAGCATATTAATGTGTAAGAAGCTCTGTTCCCCGGATCCAGTGAAGCGAGGCTCCTTGGGAGAACGCTTAACAACACGAGGCTGGATAAAGCATTAGAAATATTTCACAGACAACAATCTTGTATTAGACCCAAGAGGATGACTATGAAAACTAAAAAGCCTGCCGCCACCACTGCCTACCTAGTCATGGTGAGTATGTAAGGCAAGGATAATAGAGAGCAATCAAACAGGCAAGTTGTCACGTCATGCTTCTCTGAAGCAGATGCCGTTGCTCTCCAGGCGTCCACAAAAGCTCAGATGTCGGGGATGTACGGTAGTCACAGCACGGGTCCCCTACCCAGAGTAAAGTGTACTTAAAATATTGATTAGCTGGGCTGGCTTCTCAGGAACAGGCTAGGTAATAAGGCAGAAGAACTAGAGCTGTTGAGCAAGGCTCGCATTTTGGAAGACGGGGGGAAAATGTTCCTTAGTTCTTCTCTAATCAAGCCCATTCACAGCCTCCTTGCAAAAAGTGATTGGCCCACCGGCCTTTCACCAGTGATTTTTGTACTGCTCTCCCATTTGCCTGATGACAGAGCAGAAGCTGTTAAGGGATCGATTGGTAGGGAGCCCGTTTTGCATCTCCCAGGATCCAAAATAAAATAGTGTTTCAAAAAAGATGAGTTAAATGAAAAGATTTGGGGCTCTTAATATTCACAGGTAAAGGTAAAGGTTCCCCTTGACATTTTAGTCAGTTGTGTTCAACTCTAGGGGGAGGTGCTCATCCCCGTTTCCAAGCCATAGAGCCAGCGTTTCTCCGAAGACAGTTTCCGTTGCCACGTGGCCAGCGCGGCTATACACGGAATGCTGTTTATCTTCCCACCGAGGTGGTACCTATTTATCTACTCGCATTTACATGCTTTCGAACTGCTAGGTTGGCGAGAAGCTGGGACATATCTCAGTGCAATCAAGTGGTTTAGTACAGTTGGTGACATGACAGAGGTGGATGCAGGACTGCCGTTCCAACACGTGTCAGTCATGCGGCCGATTCTACATAGTTCAGGAGAAGTAACAGTGAACCACCCTTTCCTGAGGTCCTCCAGACGTGCTAGATTACAATTTCCATCCTCCTTAGCCACGCAGACTGAGGGAGGGGCAGGAGGGAGTGGTGAGACAAATCTAACACCTCATCCCCAGCTTTGCCAACTCTCTCTGGATTGAGCAGAAGTTGCGACACTGGGCTGCGATCAGGCTCATCTGGGGAACAAAGCAGGTTTAGACCCTTTTGCCCTGCCTTGGTGGATCTATCCTCTCCCCATACCACTCATCCACTTTCAGTAAGATATCCACATATCATCCTCACCTGCTCCTTCAGCCATCACTTGCAGAGATGGGGAAGGGTGGCACTCACAGGACGGCACTCACAAATGGAAAAGATGACCCATTTCACAGATGGATCACGGTGGTGGCATTTGGGTTACCAAGTATTTCTCCCGTCTTTTCTTAAAATAATGGAATACATACTGAAATCCCCTAGATCTATCTGTGACAGGTGAAGTGAGCAATTTCTTGTTCCCTGGAAGAAGCATGTTCCTGCACATTATCACCGTGTTGCTGTTAACTACCTCACACAGCCAGAATCCAAAATTCATTGCCTCATCTCTATCATGCCACAAGGGACAAAGGAGTATAGAAAGCTACAAGCCCCTGGAAAAACACAGTTCCTTCCATATGGCAATAAGGAACATGTGGCTCCACAGGCGTTGTTGGGCTCCAACCCCCATCAACCCTAGCCTGTGTAGCGAAAGGAAGATGCAACCCAACAACACTCGGAGTCCATATACCATATTTTTCGCTCCATAAGACGCACCTTTCCATAAGAAGCACCAATTTTTTGGGAGAAGGAAAACATAATCTGTTTTCTTCACTCCATAAGACGCACAGACTTTCCACCCCCCCTGTTTTGTGGGAAAAAAGTGCATCTTATGGTGCGAAAAATACAGTATTTGCCATCCCTCCCAGAGGACGGGAGTGCGCACATCCATCCAGTTACTCTGCAGATTTCCTTGCTTAGCAAGGAGTGAAACCAGCAAGTGAAAAGAATTCAGTTACATTTCACAAATTAAAGCATAATCCTAACTAGCCAAGACAGCCAAGGGCCAGGAGTACTGACAGAGTGTCAACTCAAGATGCGCTGAATCCAAAATCAAGGGTTTTAGAAACTACCTAGAACTACCCTTAACTTTGTGCCAGCACTGTTGATGTAATGGACAATTCTTATCTTTACCTGTTCTCTGGCCCAGCCAGTCTCTGCTGAGTAAATGGCTGAGCCAGAGAACGCTGTTGTGGAGGAGTGTTTGGAGAGTGAGGAGTTTAATTAGGAGGTGGTTTGAGTGAGAAAGTTTACGAGCTGCTGTTGTAAATGAGAGAAGAGTATTTCAGGGAGTATGAGTGCAATATAAAAATGTAGAGAACCCTGTAATTGCTCAGGGAAAGTTTAAAGAAGATACAGATGAAACAGTCACTCTTTCTGTCTGTCTTCATATTAGAGTACTGCACAATTTAAAATTATGGATGCATCTGAAACATAGATAAAAGTTCAAACAAATTTAGAATGTTAAAACGATTAGACTATTTTTGACTAGAAGCAGGCTATTTCAATAATGTTATCTCAGTCATTTACTAGATCTTCTTTAGTTCATGGGGTGAGGCATAAATTGCATGCACATAAATGCCGCATTGATTGAATTTCTCCACTTCCACAGAAAATTTGTCTTATATTCAAGTATCCCCATTTTGCTTGATTATTTTTTGATCTTCCTACTTTGCTTCAAAGTCCATTAAGCGACTCCCAGATGGTCTAGCCAGAATCTTATCCTGGTGGGAGACACTCTTCGGCATTCACTGTAAATAGTCACTTAAAGCACTATTGACACCTAACTCAATATAATTTAAAACCTTGTTCCAGCCTTGTAACAAAAGTGAAGTGAAGTCTATTCAGAACGGGAGCTGACTCTGCAAATGACAGCCATTTGGTAGATGGATGTTGACCAAAATCAGAAAAATGTGCTGCCTGATTCACCTGAGTTCAGGGAATTGTTGTTTTGTGAGCACCTTTGTGACAGTTTTAAAGCAGGGGATAGGCAGTCACGTAGGAGCCCCCCAAAACAAGAGATTTTGATTTGGTATAACCCAGCTTTTCCTTTATTTATTTATTTATTTATTTATTTATTGGACTTACCGGTATATACCGCCCCATAGAGCTACAAGCACTCTCCGGGCGGTTTACAATTTTTAATTATACAGGCTACACATTGCCCCCCCCCCCAGCAAGCTGGGTACTCATTTTACCGACCTCGGAAGGATGTCCCACTTCTGTTTTGTTCCCTTTATTGCTCTTTTTCAGCAGTTTCTTTACAGAGCAGAGCAGAGGAATAAAACTGAAACAGACCCCAGGGAGGGAGCAATCAAGAGTGAGAGAACAGGGAGAGCTTTTGATGGGGAGAAGTAGGTAGTAAGGGAAAAGTTTTGCTAGAGGAATAAACAAAATGAAAGGAGAGAGAAAGGAACAGAGACCAGGAAGTGACCCAGAGTAAGGCCTGGGAATTCCCTATTCATAAGGACCTTGTGCTCGGTTTAAGAGGAAGGGGCCTATCCTGATAACTGCTGAGAACAGTAAGTGGCAGCTGGGAGGACTGGGAGGGCCTGTCCTTTAGCTGAATCCTAAAAGCAGAGAAATAAAGCTGAGACAGATGCCACAGAGTGAGCAACCAGAACGAGCTAACAGGGTACGGGGAATCGGTCAAGAAGGAGGCCTCTTGCAAAAATGTAGGCTTCTGGATACAATTATGGACTTTTCCAGCATCCTTCAAGGAAAACAAGACAAAAGAAAAGAGCATGAGCATTATGGAGGGAAGAAACACTTTAGTGACCTGTAAAAAGTGTGCAATGTTTGAATGCCACAGTGCACATGTGCAGGGAGTGCAAACGGGTAATACTGCTGGAGGAAAAAGTGAAAGAACTCAGTGGCCACCATTAAGGGTGTAAGAGAAGATGAAGAGTACATAGATAGGACTCTTGAGCAGGAGCAGCAGCTACAGGAGGCACTGGAGGGGGAAGAACAGCATGTCAAAGCAGAGGAGGAGAGTGATGAGGAGAGAGCAAACAAACATAGTGGAGGAAGCGCCATGGAAAAATGTCACAGGAGCAAAAGAAGGACAAGACACTCTTCACCAGTGGAATTGCAAGACTACTTTCAGATTTCTTCAGAGAAGTCTGGCAGACAGCATGCAAAGGAAGACACATAGGAGGACATAAGGGAGGCTGAAGTTCAGGCAAGCAGAGTCATTGAACCCACACCTTATTAAAAGAAGAAGAGCAGAGTAGTTGTAGCAGGAGACGCCCTGCTGTGTGGGGATTGAAATATGCCAGGAAGCTCCGCCATGGATCGGCCACGTATGTTGTCTCCCTGGAGGATGGATTAGGGATGTGACAGAAGGATTGTAATCACTCATAAAAGCCACAGTGGCTATCCCTTTCTTCTAGTCCACGTGGGAACAAAGGACACAGCCAAGAGGAACTACAAAGAAATCACATCAGACTTTGAAGCTCTGGGAAGAAAACTCAAGGACAGAATTCTTATCCATCCTGCCAGTACTCAGAAAAGGAATAGAAAGAGAAAGGGAAATACAGCGGTGCCTCGCATAACGAGTGCACCGTTTAACGAAGAATCCGCATACCGATGCGGATTTCCCCATCGCTAATGCGAGGGCATCCTCGCATTGCGATGGGGGAACAGCTGTGCGGTGGTTCCAAAATGGCTGCCGGACACCCAAAATGGCAGCCGGAACACTAAAAATGGCTGCCGGGACACCCAAAATGGCCGCCGGGACACTAAAAATGGCTGCCGGGACACCCAAAACGGCCGCCAGGACACCCAAAATGGCCACTGGAACACTAAAAATGGCCACCCGGACACCCGAAATGGCTGCCGCAACACGGGGAAACATCAGAGACTGGTGAGTTTTGGGCCTATTTGGAACGCATGAAACAAAGTTTAATGCGTTCCAGTGGGTTTCCCCGTCCCACTTAACGATGTTTCCCCATAGCGAAGGTTAATCCGGAACGGATTAACCTCGCTATGTGGGGCACCACTGTATTCCAGGTTAATGACTGGCTATGAAGATAGTGCTGATGAGGGATTCGGATTTCGGTACCATGAGCTATGCTTCCTGGAAGACGGATTGCTGGCAAGTGATGGTTTGCACTAGAGACTTAAGTTGTGTCTCTTTATATGAAGGTACCTGCACGCACGACAGGTGCCGTGCGGATCCTTCTCCCACTCCCCAGGCCACCTGGGCCACTCACCTTGCATTGTGTACTGCAGGGGTAGTTCTTGTCCGATTGGTGCTCCAATCTGGGCCAGAGATTGGGCTGCCTGTTCCCACCTCCTCTGGCAGCCGACCCCCCCCATCGGCAGCACGGGAAGAATCCCTGTCTCGCTTCATTGAGCTGGTCGGCTGCCAGAGGTAACTTCGTACAAAGAGGCATGACCAATGTCATGCCCGCCTCTAGTTTGCACCTCACGAGAGCTGGGAAGAATGTGGTTGATCACAGCATAAAGAACTTCATTGGGAGGCCTTTAAACTAAATTGGAAGGTGGAGGAAGATGCAAGCTCAGAGGTAAAGACAGATGGAGGCTTATGTACAGTAAGAGGAACAGAGTGAACAGCTCTAATGAGGCCCAATTAAAATGTACAAAGGAAAGAAAACCACAAATCATCTCCAGCGTCTATATACAAATGGCAGGAGTATGGCAAACAATGAAGAAGAACTGGAAATCTTAGTTCAAGAGGGTAAATATGACTTGATGGGGATAACTGAAACTTGGTGGAATGACTCCCATGTCTGCAATACAGCAACGGAAGGATTTTTTTCCAAAAAAGAACAGAAAGAAAAGAAAGGGAGGTGAAGTAGCCGAATATGTCAAAAATATTCCCGTGTAGAAATACAGGAGGATGAGCTTGGTTGTCCCATTGAGAGCATCTGGATTTATATAACTGGGGCAGAAAACAAACAGAACATGGTAGTTGGAGTCTACTACTGTGACCACCCAATCAAAGAGAAAATGTGGATGAAACCTTTGGGGGGGAAATGCAAGCATTTCAAAGGGATATGAAGAGTAATGGTAGATTTCAATTATTTTGATAACTGCTGGGAGACGAATCCTTCCAAGAAATTCCTGGCTTGTGTGGCTCATAATTGATAAACAAATAGTCAAGGAATATCATACTACTTTAAATTAGTTCACATCTCCAGGGCTGGATGAACTGCATCCAAGAGTATTGAAGGTACTGGGTTGAAGAGACTGCAGAACCAGTGTCTATTATTTTCTGGAAATCAAAGAGGATGGGTGAAATATCAGATGATTTTAGTAGAGCTAAGATTGTCCCAATTCTCAAAAAAGGAGGAATCGGGGAACTACAGACTGGTCAGCCTGACATCAATCTCAGGAAAAATTCTGGAGCAGACTATAATGCAATCACTCTGCAGCACCTTGAAAACATGCAGCAATAACTAGAGGCCAACATGGATTTGTTAAGAACAAACAAACTAATCTTATCGCATTTTGTTTTATTCGGTAACCTGCCTGGTAGACAATGGAAATGCTGTAGATGTAATATATTTTGACTTCAGCAAAGCCTTTGACAAAGTGCCCCATGAAATTCCGATTAGCATGCTAACTAGGTTTGGGATGGATGGAAGAAGTGTCAGAAGGATACACACTTAGTTACAGAATCATACTCAGAGAGTGCTTATAAATGGCTCCTCTCAAACTGGGGGGGGGGCTAACAAGTGGGGTACCACAAGGCTCAGTCCTGGGCCTGGTGCTCTAATATTTTTATTATTGGCTTGGATGAGATGAGGGAGGGCAGGGAATAATTAACCAATTTGCAGATTACACAAAATTGGGTGGAATAGCTAATACTTTGGAAGACAGGAACAAAATTTAAAAAATATCTTGAAAGGTTTGAGCACTAGGCTGAAAACAACAGAATCAAATTTAACAGCGATAAACACAAAGTTCCATATCAGAGATTTTAAAAAATCCAAAATGCACAGTTATAAAATGAGGAATACTTGGCTCAGTAGTACTATGAGTGAGAAGGGTCTTGGAATTGCTGTAGGTTACAAACTGAATATGAGCCAAAGAGTGATGTGGCTGGAAAAAAAAATCAAATGCTGTTTTAGGCTGCATTAACGGAAGTATAGTCTCTAAATCCCATGAAGTAGTCGTTCCCCTCTGTTTGACACTGATTAGGTCTCAACTCGTGTACTGTGTTCAGTTAAAAAGATGCTGACAAACTGGAATAAGTTCAGAGGAGGGCAACAAGGATGATTAGGGGAGTGGAAACCAACTCCTGTGAGGAAAGACTGAAAGAACTGGGGATGTATTGTAGCCTTGAGAAAACAAGACAAAGGGGTGATATGGTCACACTTTTCAAATACTTGAAAGATGAAATTTGTTCTTGGTCATTCAGATTTTGTACTGCTCTAACTTCCTCTTAGAGCAGTACAAAAATGGAAACAATTAGTGGTGCCTCACTAGACGATGATAATCCGTTCCACTGAAATCGCTGTTTAGCAACATCATTGTCTAGCGAAAAGCATTTCCCCATTGGAATGCATTGAAACCTGTTTAATGCGTTCCAATGGGGAAGAATCGTCGTTGTCTAGCGAAGATCGGCCATAGGAAAGCTACTTTGCGAACCGCCTATCAGCTGTTTAAATCGCTATCTTGCGAAGCTTAGGTCCCGAAAACACCTGTTTTACGAGTGCGGAGGGAGCTGTCAAAATCGTTCTCTAGCGAAAATCGGTTTGCGAAGCAGGGACCAAACATTGTCCAGCGAAATTCCCCCATAGGAATCACTGTTTTGCGAATCACTATAGTGATCGCAAAATGCCAATGTCTAGTGAAAAAACTGTGATGTGGGGTAACTGTCTAGCGAGGCACCACTGTACCTGAGGAGGTGATGAGTGCTCTCATGCTAGAGGCATTCAAGAGAAAATTGGGCAACCCCCTGTCAGATCTGCTTTGATTTAGAATCCTGCATTGAGCAAGGGGTTGGATCAATGGAATTATAGCCCCCTTCCAGCTTCTTCAGTGATGCTTCCTGCAGAGTGTAGTGACCACAACAGATCTACTGCAAATTCCTCTGCTGGGAGAAAGCCGGCAGAAGAAGCATTTCCTCTGGCCAAAGGCTTGCTCCTAATCCCAATCCCCTGCAAAGTGCTCACCTTTAAGATGGGACACCTGCCTTTTTAAGAGTCTGTTTGCATTCCACTGGGATGCCCTGCTCTTTTCCTTTCTCTAAAAGCTGCCCCCCCCCTCTCTCTCTCTCTCTCTCGGATGATGCTCCATGACCTCTTTCGCTTCCCTCCCCCTCCAAGGAGGATACGACCCCAATGCTAATGATTTTCAGTTTCACCTTTGATGTTCCACAAAGCGATCCCTGCGGATGAACATGCCGGCAAACGTCTATCCCCAGAAATCGCTGCAGCGGCCGAAACTGGGCTTCAACGCAGCAGGTTCCCTCGGCCTCACAGCCCCATTTAATCACTTTAAACCTGATCGAGTGCCAGGTGAAAGGGAGGCTGGCTTTCAATTATCAGATGCACCACCGAACTGGTGCCATCATCCCTTTGTATCTGTTGTTTTTAAAAATGGATCTGCAGCCTAGAAATGGTGGAGTCCTATTAGTCCGTGTTCTTCCATGACTTCTCAGTTAGAAAACTAACAGGCATTTCTTTACAATTTTTTTGTAAAATTGCCAGGCTACAACCCAGAGATTCTACCTTTGTCTTTAATTCTACTGTGGAATCGAGAGACTGAGGCAGACAAGGCCTCCCCCCCCTTTTTTTTTTTGCATTTAAGGATACACAGGAGGGTGGTTTTAAATTGTTTGCTTTGTTCTATTGTTTTAAATGTGTTTCAGTACTGATTTTATTTACCATTTTAATACACTGCTTGTTTAATTCTTTTAAAATATTTGTATACTTACTGTATCCTAGAACTGGACAAGAAGAAACCCCCCCCCCAAGGGCTGTTTTGTCCCACCTCGGCATCCCTGGGGCCCTCCATGCCCCCCCACATCTCCTCCCAACCTTTTTCAAAAGGTTTATTCTGTTTTCTTTTGCTTTGTTTTTGCTGATGGAGGCATGGGAGGGTGTTTTGAGGGGGTCCCAGCCGCCCAAGGCCCCCACAGACTTCCAGATGTTTTCAATTTTCTAACCATCATATTAATGGAACAAGAGGGCACATGGAAAGGTGCCAAAAATCACAATATTTAGTTAAACCTATTTTCGGTTAACAAAACTCTGCTGCAACAGCCTTTAACTACTGCTTTAATTTAAAAAAGAAACAGAAAGAAAAGAAAAAAAATAGTTTTTCTCACTCCACCCCACCGGGCTCCTTACAAATCTGAAAAAAAAAAAAACGGCCCCCAGCTTTGCTGATTTCACTCACCCTTTGCTGATTTTTTGTTGTTTTTTTAAAAAGCTCAGCACAGTAATTTCAAGTGCATTTCTCCTGATATATGCAGCTCTGTAGGTATATTAGCATAATATATGCATTTATGCAACTAGATTTTCCTTATATAATTGGGACACTCTCTTGGGAATGGGTATACTATTTATCTGTAATAGCTCAATTTAATTAATTAAGTTATTTAAAATATTTTTGCCCTACCTTTCTTCTTATAAAGAGCCCAAGGTGGCTGACATCATTAAAAGACAGTATTTAACGCTAACAGTGGCGAGTAAAACAAATACAAAAGGATGGAACAAATATCCTACTCAACAACATTAGCAACACCAAAACACATTAGAAGCAGCAGGACACAACAATCCATTTAAAACTCCTCTCCGGCAGCCAGCCACCAGGGAAAGCCTGCCCTGAACATAAAAGTGTCTGCTCGCAGAAGGATAGCAAAGATAGGGCCTTCTATTGGGGGTGGGTGGGAGAGTTCCAGAGTCTGTGTCCCCAACAAATGCCCTTGGAAGGGTGCTGAGACCCGGTCTCTCCTGATGATCTCAGTGCTAGAGCAGGCTCATAAACGGAGAGGCAGTCCCATAGCACGTGGAATCGTGCTGGGGAACTGCATCAGCAGCCAATGGAGCTGCTGTAATGGAGGTTGTGGCATGCTACAGGGGTAGATAGTGTTATGGCCAGGTCACCCCTCTCCAGGAACAGGCACAGCTGGCTCACTAGTTTAATTGTGCCAAGGTCACCTCTGAAACCTGGGCATCCCGGATGAGAGACGAATCCAGGAGCATCCCCCTCCAAGCTGCACACCTGTGCTTTCAGAGGGAGTGTAACCCTATCCAACACAGGCAGCGGCTCTCTTCCTTCATCTGCCTTGTGACTGACAAGGGGCTTCTCTGTCTTGACTGGATGAAGTTTCCATTTATTTGCCCGCATCCAGTCTGTTACTGACACCAGACACTGGTCTGGAGCCCAAGCAGCTTCCTCAGATGGAGATGGCAAGGAGAGATAGAGTTCGATGTCATCTGCATGCTGGTGACCCTGAAGCCATAGCTCTAGATAACCTCTCCCAGTTGTTTCTTGCAGATGTTAAACAACATAGGAGACAAAACAGAACCTTGAGGGGACCTCACAAGCCAGTGGCTAGGGTGTCGAACAGGAGTCCCCCTGACCATCTTCTGAGTTCTCTCCCCCAGGAAGGACCAGGGCCACTGTAAAAACGGGTAAATGAGTAAAATGACACCAGAAGTAATGTTTAGGTAAAGGTAAAGGTTCCCCTTGACATTTTTTGTCCAGTCGTGTTCGACTCTAGGGGGCGGTGCTCATCCCCGTTTCCAAGCCATAGAGCCAGCATTTTTGTCCGAAGACAATCTTCCGTGGTCACATGGCCAGTGCGACTTAGACACGGAACGCTGTTACCTTCCCACCGAGGTGGTACCTATTTATCTACTCGCATTTGCATGCTTTCGAACCGCTAGGTTGGCGGAAGCTGGGACAAGCGACGGGCGCTCACTCCGTCGCGTGGATTCGATCTTACGACTGCTTGGTCTTCTGACCCTGCAGCACAGGCTTCTGCGGTTTAGCCCGCAGTACCACCACGTCCCTCTGAAGTAATGTTTACACCAGTGATTAAACTTTGTTCCTCTATAAATTACAGATTTCAACTCCCAGAATCCTTGACCAGTGGCCATGAAGGTAGGAGTTCCAGGAGCTGAAGCTCTAAACCAAATATGAAAAACCAGGAGCTTTTGCCAATGGAATCAACAAACGGAAGAAAAGCGATTCTAGCCCCAGAAGACTTGCAAAGCTATGTGCTGTCAAAGGAGCATCTCTCTGCCCTAATCATTATTCTCAGCAATGTCTCTTCACCTGTCACGCTCCTGTGACAAAGCAGCAACCTCCATATCTGGCTGTATCAGACAGTCCTCCAGAAGGGAGATGTCCCATATATTGCCCTAGCGCAATCAATGGCATTGCCCCACTGCCTGGGGGCTAGCATGCATAGCTGTGTCTGAAACCCCCACCCCCTCTTGCCCTGTTGCCTAGAATGGGCCCTTTGTAAGTGGGTTGCTGCTCAAGGCAAGGCAGAAGGTAGGCTGTCAGACAAAGGTCGCCTGATGTGCGAATATTACATTTGGATCAATACATGATATTGTTGCAGAAATAGGGCTTCATTAGTGTGGAGCTTCGGCAGATGTACCCCCTGCCCCCGGGGAACCCCCACGCGCCTTTGCTCAGAAAAGCAGAAGCTCAGCTCACTTCCTTGAGGGAAGCAACCCTTTAATTAACAGCTCCGGCCATCAATAAATCGGCACACAAACAGTGGCATTCCTTCAGAGCTAACAAACTGGAGGACAAGTCTTCTAGAGCAGGATGAGGAAAGGCAGCCACGAGGAACACAAAAGCTGTTTGACTCCATTAACATTTGGCAACCACAACGGAAAGAGAGAGTGATTATGGGGTGCTCTCATGCAAGGAGCTAGCAAGAAAGTTCTATCTAGAAAGAGAAGTAATTTCAAAGATTTGGAAAAATCAGTGTCAGATGGGGCTCAACAGTACTAATAGGCAGCAAAACATGGAGAAACATTCAGTATATTGATCCAATTAATGGGGACTACCAGGATGGCTATGTTTGCTTTCCCTCAATCAGGGATGGATAAGTTTTGGGGGCTGAAGGGGGTCATTCCCCATCGACAAGGAATCATGTCACTGTTGTGCTGCCAAAATTCAGTGAGGAAACAAACAGCTTCCTTAGTACAAACATTTCTGCTCTAAAAACAAGATGAGTAAAGAGGATTGTTTTGATGTTAATTAGTGACTCTAGGAGCAGAAATGCTGTTCTAATAAGGTTTTGTTCTTGTTCTTGTTCTTGTTCTTGTTCTTGTTCTTGTTCTTCTTCTTGTTCTTGTTCTTCTTCTTGTTCTTCTTCTTGTTCTTCTTCTTCTTCTTCTTCTTCTTCTTCTTCTTCCCCTGCTATGGCAGGAAAATTGAAAGAGTTGGTAGTTCGTTCGTTTGTTCGTTCGTTCGTTCGTTCGTTCGTTCGTTCGTTCTTTCTTTCTTTCTTTCTTTCTTTCTTTCTTTCTTTCTTTCTTTCTCTTGGTATGAATTTAGCTCCACAATGGTGGAGCTAAAATAGCTAGAAAAGGCCACGGGTTGCCTGAAAGTTGCCTATCATCACTACATTAATGGTTGTAGTGAGCTGGGGCATTCACACGAGCGCAAAGCGAGTCATGCCAATGGCAATGTGGCCATTTTGTTTTGGACTCTCAAATTAGAAAAAGAAAGAGGGGGTAGAAGAAGAGGAGAGTCCCCTCATCATGAAAAAGGCAGGCTAAAAACATAACAAAACAGCACAAACAAAATAGAAGAGGGACAAAAATGCGAAGCACACCTAGGAGAAAGCAAACTATAATACAGTAACCCTGTATGTACATGCATACCTAGAAGTATGTACAATGAGACTTGTTCTCAGCTACATACACACAGGGGAACATAAGAATCTGCTAGATCAGTTTTCATCTAGATTTTAACCTGTGGGACAGGAAGCAACAGTTAGATTTGGATATGGAGCAACTAATAGGTTCAAAATTGGGAAAGGAGTACGACAAGGCTTGATATTGTCTCCCTGCTTATTTAACCTATATGCAAAATACATCATGCAAAAGGCAGGACTGTATGAATCACAAACCAGAATTAAGATTGCTGGAAGAAATATCAACAACCTCAGATATGCAGATGATACCACTCCGATGGCAGAAAGTGAGGAGGAAAATGAGGTACAAAAAATGGTCTGAAGCTCAACATCAAAAAAACTAAGATCATGGCCACTGGTCCCGTCACCTCCTGGGAAATTGAAGGGGAAGATATGGAGGCAGTGACAGATTTCACTTTCTTGGGCTCCATGATCACTGCAGACAGTGACAGCAGCCACGAAATTAAAAGACGCCTGCTTCTTGGGAGGAAAGCAATGACAAACCTAGACAGCATCTTAAAAAGCAGAGACATCACCTTGCCGACAAAGGTCCACATAGTCAAAGCTATGGTTTTTCCAGTAGCGATGAATGGAAGTGAGAGCTGGACCATAAAGAAGGCTGACTGCCGAAGAATTGATGCTTTTGAATTGTGGTGCTGGAGGAGACTCTTGAGAGTCCCCTGGACTGCAAGGAGAACAAACCTATCCATTTTGAAGGAAATCAATCCTGAGTGCTCACTGGAAGGACAGATCCTGAAGCTAAGGTTTCATTACTTTGGCCATCTGATGAGAAGAGAAGACTCCCTGGAAAAGACTCTGATGTTGGGAAAGTGTGAAGGCAAGAGGAGAAGGGGACAACAGAGGACAATATGGTTGGACAGTGTCACCAAAGCTACCAGCATGAATTTGACCCAACTCCGGGAGGCAGTGGAAGACAGCCGTGCACTGGTCCATGGGGTCACGAAGAGTCGGACACGACTTAACAACAAGATTTTAACCAGCATCAGCTCTCCAGGATCTCAGGCCAAGTTATTGCCATTAACTGGATAGTTCAAGGATGGCCAGGCCAATGGTCATGCTGGTGGGGTGTGTGTAGAATGGACATTATCGTCAAACACATTTGGACTGTACAAGGTTGCAAAAGGATGCAATCCTTCATGCTGATTGCACCACTGCTTACATACAGCCTTTTATGGAACAACTAGCCTTTTTACCATAAATAACTAGAAATTTCATGGAAGCAAGCTTATGGAATTCCACCTATGAGAACGAGCAGGTTAGCAGAGGACTCCCATGTCACTCCTCTGACTAGTAGGGAAACAAAGCTGCTTAGTGTAGGAGGAAAGCCAGCCAGCTTGTTTGACAGGGAAAAACTTGGTTCATTTGCCTATGAAGGCACTCCTAAAATGCATTCTTAGATGTCCTCATATATGTGCCTAGTCAGGAAAGCCTCTGCTACTTTTCCAGCTGACCAGCATTTTATTTTCTTATTTGCTAGCAAGTTCTGTGGCTTAATTTAGAAGACTGGATTAAACAGTTTACTGTTTAATTCAGCTATCTGGCAAGCATAATAGTCAAACTGTTCTCAATTCCTCTACCTTAAGAGATCCAAGGGCCATTTTTCACCACCACATGATGATGATTCACTACCTCAGTCCTCCCTGGGAAAGAAATCATATCTGAGTGTTTTTAAAAACTGGATGTGGAATAGGCCATCTTTTATAATAATAAGACTGGTAGGTTCAGGGACACTATGCGGTTCATAGTCCATGAGAATCCCTAAAGCTTTGGGGGTGCATCTATACTCTATAGAAATGGGCATGAATCGCTGGTTCAAAATGCTTCATTTACTGCTGCAACGGGTGTTTGGCGGTTCAGTGCCCCACCCCCTCCAGTGGGTGCCCACTCAGAGGCAGCATCCTTGGTTCCCTACCCCGCCTCCTCTGGGTGCTGCCCCTGAGTGGGTGCCTGCTGGAGGAGGCAGAGCACCAAACCACCAAATGCCTTTTGCAGAGGTAAATAAACACAGATGAACCACCAAACTGGCAGTTCGTGCCCATCTCTAATTACCGTTACTGCGTTGGATACTCTATAATTAGCAAGACTCCATCCCATGGAATCTTGGGGTGTATAGTTTGATGAGGTACTTAGAATTCTCTTCTTCAGTCCAGGATAGCACAGAACTCTCTAAAATAGGATTCTATGTTTCTGACCAAATGCAACATCCTGCGATTCTGCCAGGTGGACCACCATAGATAAGATGGCATCAAACCACTTACAGAATAAATATGCACTGGAAGGCATTCTGAGCCTCTGAGAGAAAAGCGGTAACATTGCAAGAGATTTGCTGAAGGGTTCTTCTAAGTATCCAGTGGTTTTCCTTCAGGCTGCTTAGCCTGAGAACGTCCCTCTCCTCTGAGTCCTGGATGCAATTAAACTCTCATTATTAGGAAGTGTCATTTTCACAGGGGGAAAAAATCAATTTCGCAATTAACCACAGGCAGGATCAGACATGAATGAATATGATGCGCAAACACTAAAATTAGTTGGGAAAACCCACCCCACCGAATGCCTGGAAGGAACGGCAATACTTAACCCTAATCCTATGGCAATAAAAAACCAAACCAAACCTTATACTGCTGATGTCATGAGATTTTTTCCTAGCTTGCATTAATTTCCAATGTATCACAGAATCACAAAATGGAGCTACACAGAGAGAGTGTTTCTGTTTTCAGAATAAAGTCTGTTTCAGAATACCCCAAGCTGAATAAAGAGACAGAAAACACACACACAGGTTGAAGGAGAATTATGCTAGAAGCATTGTGGGATATCTTTCTACACCATAACAAATGTCCCTTCAGTGAGGCAAATGTTCCTCATTAAAAGGCCCTTGTTTGTCTCAGCCTATAATCAAAATGAGAGAATTACCACCCTGATACCCTGGGGTAAAGTGTAAATATTTTAAAAATATTAATAATAAAACTGGCAAAAATCCAGTTAGTTAAGCCTGCCAGAGTAAAATCAACTGGCGGCAAATTCCTGCAAGTTAAATAAGTGAGTGTAGGCATTTGGTGCTGTGTGCTGCGTTATGCCTCACATATAACAGCAAATGCCTACCCTGAGTCCATAACTGAAATTTATGACAATTGTGTTACGCTGGTACAGTATTAAAAATGCAATAGGAATTTGGTCAGTTATTTCATTTTGAGCTTTAAGGCTGCTGCGAAATGTAACTTTTGGTGGGTAATACTGTATCTCCTAGAATTCCCCAAACAGTGATCATGGTGATAGGAGAATCTAGTTCCCCCCCCCCAAAAAAAATCATGTTAAAACAAAAGAGAAAGAAAAAATAAAGAATACAAAAACGTTGAGGCATATTGAAAGATTAACTGTTATATTGTAACGTCAGCTTTTGTGGACAAGTCCACTTGTTCAGACTTGTCCACAAAAGCTCACATTAAAATATAGTAGTTCTTCTTTAAGATGCCACAATGTTTTTGTCTTCTTTAATTTTTCTTTTCCTTTCGGTCTGGTCATGCTTCTCATGACTCATTTCATTGCATGAAAAAGCTGAACAAGGGATGCCTGGAGTAACTTTAAGAGCAATCAGCTGCTCTAGACAGACTGCAGAATGTGCCACATTATGCTGATTAAGTGCACATTATCATTGTCATCAAGAAACCAACACTCCCATTGCAACACTCGTGAGACGGTTCTGCCTGCCCAGAAATGATTGTCATGTGACATCAATAGAGTCAGCAGGACTGGGAGCAATGGTGATGGCAGACTGGATGAATCTGGATGAACAAGATGCTCCAGAAATTAATGCTGAGGACGTTGCTTTACGGTATGAGGGATGAAGGCATGTTACCAAGTGCATGATAAGACCTATCAAATGGTGCTGGCAAAGATGGGACTATTGCTCTGACAGAGGAATAGAAATTTCTTGGACCCATTTGTTGGTCAAGTAGATCCGGCCTTCCCATGAGCTGCCTTAGGCTGAAGATACTGGCGGTAGGAAGCTGCTACACTGTAGGACAGAGTTGCTTTACCCTGCAGAAGTCTGTTACTATCAGGTAAAGGCTAGGGGGATAACATACTTTCACTAGTCTGGAAGTAAGATTTGTTTGTAACTCTAGTTAGCTTCTACAGTATATGGAATTGAGAGGAAGAACCATCTGCCTTTCATTTCAAATAGCAGAATGCCATGGATTGTTCCTGTTACTGACATTGATTCTTCAGTTTACTTTTCTTGGGCTCAAGCTGGCCCTCTTTTAGAAGTTCCCTTCCAAGCATCAAGAAATAGCCCTCAGTCCCTCTCTCTTTTTAGCCTGATGGACCGCATAGGGCTGTTGGGGGAATAAGACAGGAGAGGAAAGAACAATGTATATTTTCATCAGCTCACTTTAGAAAAGGTGAAATATAAATTTAAATAGCAGCAGCAGCAACAGGAATGGTGGCATGGAACTGTACAGGGGCAAAGGGGACTATGAAAAAGACATAAGGATTTAAAATGTGATCACGGGATGCTATGAACATCTTGGATTAATGATCCACGAGAGCATACAAAGCCAAACGAATAGAGATTGAGAAATCACAGGACATATAAAATGCAGGCAGTTAAAATACTTTGGTCATGTAATGAGTAATGGAAAATACAGATATTGCAGTTGATCATTCAAGGTAAAACTAGTAAGAAAAGAAGTACAGGCAGCAGAACGTCTTGGCTGCTGAACCTGGAGAGTAATATGGACGCAAAACAGCACCATCACCCAGAATCCTACTGGACTTCGTGTAAGGTTTGCTTAACTTGCCAAAGTGGATCTCAGTTATGTATTTATGTATTTTATTTAAAATATTTATGTGCTGTCTTTCTCCTAAAGGATCCAAGGTGGCTTACAGCATCAAGAGAAACAAAGTTAAAAGCTACATAATAACTCATTATGACATTAAAAATGCATTAAATAAATTCCATTAAAACTCATAATAAGAGCAATACAGTATTGAAAACACAAGTAAAACAACAGAATAAAACAATCTCTTTTAAAATCTTCTAGGTCAACCAGTCATTTAAAGGAAAGCCTGCCTTGAGTTCTTTGTCTGCTTGCAGAAGGACAACAAAGATCGGGCCAGACTGGCCTCCTGTAAGAAGGAGTTCCAAAGTCTGGGAGCAGCAACAGAGAAGGTCCTCTCCTGTGTCCCCACCAAATGTCCCTGTGAAGGTGCTGAGACTTCAACTAGACCTGGACGTTATTAGGCAGTGGATCCACACTGTGCTGGAACAATGGAAGCAATTAAGGAGAACAAAATAGTTGTTGTGGGTTTTTCGGGCTCTTTGGCTGTGTTATGAAGGTTGTTTTTCCTAATGTTTCGCCAGTCTCTGTGGCCGGCATCTTCAGAGGACAGGAGTAGAACTCTGTGCTCTGCCGCAGTTTGTTTGGGAGTTGAGTATTTATAGCTGTGGGATCAGCTTTTGTCCTTTTCAGGAGATGGGTGATTATGGTGATCAGTGTGTTTTTGTTGTGGGTGTATTGTTGCGATAAGGAGAAGAGGTTAGGAAGAACAACCTTCAGAACATGGCCAAAGTGCCTGGAAAACCCACAACAACCATTAGATCCCGGCCGTGAAAGCCTTCGCAAATACAGAGAACAAAATACTAGATAAGTGTGTGTTCCTCCATGTTTCTCCACTGCAGCAGCTGCTACTGATCTGGCCCAGAGCTTGAAAATCCTACTGGGAATTCCCTAGATAGCTTGGCCATGCTGGCTGGGGGGAATTTGGTAAATTTTAGTTCAAAAAGAGTGCTACATTTCCCAAGCTCTAGTCCTGCTTTTTTTTTTTTTTTTTGCTCAGTAGGCAGAATTCTTCATTTGGTTGAGCAGTTCAGAGAAGAAGCCAAGAGAAAATGCAAACAGAATGCTTTATAGCAAAGGAGAGATGGGGATGGGGGGAAGCATTCCCAGAGTAGTAATGGAAATTCTGCCATCTCTCCCTCCGCCCCCTGCATAAACAAATACAACACAGCAAGCCATCCCAAGAGGCTAAGAGGTCAAGCATTAATCTGGATGGATAATATGCTGGGGAGAATCTCATTAGTCAGGCAGAACTGATCCAGAAAGGGGAGGGGCTCAGAAGAAAATTGGAGCTTATCATAATCTTCCAGAAAGAAGATGTGCACAAGTGCTGGCTAATGGATTCCTAGCATGCCATAGGAGATGCGGGAGGCTACCTGTAAGGATATAAGAAGAGCCCTGTTAGAATGAGCCAGATGTCCAGCCAATCCAATCCTACAAAAGATGCTGAGCAGATGTTTTAGAGAATCCCATCAGCAGGACATCAAGGCGATCACTCTTCTGTATTGCCCACGACAACATGCACATTCAGCTTCACACTAGCACCACCAACCACATCTGGGGAAAATAGACTGCAGCCCAAAATTACCGTATTTTCCCATGTATGAGATGCCCCCATGTATAAGACGCCCCCACTTTTCTAACCCCAAATTAAGAAATCTAAGTGGGGCTTAGCAAGTGTAGGGGGAAAGGGATCAAAGTGCTGCAGGATCGCTTTGATCCCTGCTTTCCCCTTCACTTGTTTTTTCCCATCTCCTCAGCTTACTTCCGTGTATAACACGACCGCCATTTTTTAGTCTAAAGATTTTAGACAAAAGTATAGTCTTATACATGGAAAAATAGGGTGGTTTTTCACACTTCTAACGTATAGTAGGAATGTGGAATATAGGGCCGCCTCCAGACTTTGTTGGATTACAACTCCCATCAGTCTCAGGAAATATACCTAGCACTGACTGATAACAGAAGTTGCATGCAACAGCATCGGAGGATCATATATTCCTGCTCCTTGCGATAAAATCGGTACTGTGTGTGAAGAAGAGGTTTCTTCTGTTTCACCTGGATCTAATGAGAGTCATTTTTCAATGGAGGTAATACATCCTGAGTTATATTACTGTGAGAGAGGGAGGAATATATAAATATTTCTGGCTACGTTCACCATATAATTACCTGCCCTCAAGTCAATTTTGACTTATGGCAATCCTTTTCAGGGTTTTCTAGGTAGAGAGTATTCTGAAGTGGTTTTTCCATATTGCGCTTTTAAAACTGAATGTGTGTTCCATCAATCATCCAACTGCAAAACAGAATGTCCTAAATGATTTAGGCTAGTCTTACCCAACTTGTCAGTTTCCTCATGTTTTGGACTATAGCTCCCATTCGTCAGAATGACTTATCATCAAGTAC
Organism: Pogona vitticeps; assembly: GCF_051106095.1. Classification (NCBI taxonomy): domain Eukaryota; kingdom Metazoa; phylum Chordata; class Lepidosauria; order Squamata; family Agamidae; genus Pogona; species Pogona vitticeps. Next base: position 16,285,462 of record NC_135790.1, read on the forward strand.
TAGAGTTGGTTTAGTCTAGAACATCATGCACCATCAGGGAATTGCACTCGAGGCTTTTGTCAGTAAGTAAGGCTTTTGTCAGATAACCCGGTGGCGCTGCGGATTAAACCACTGAAGCCTCTGTGCTGCAAGGTCAGAAGACCAGCTGTTGTAAGATCGAATCCACGTGGCAGAGTGAGCTCCCGTTGCTTGTCCCAGCTCCTGCCAACCTAGCGGTTCGAAAGCATGTAAAAACGCAAATAGATAAATAGGTACCACCTTGGTGGGAAGGTAATGGCGTTCCGTGTCTAGTCGCGCTGGCCACGTGACCACAGAAACCGGACAAGCACTGGCTCTATGGCTTGGAAACGGGGATGAGCACCGTGCCCTAGACTCAGACATGACTGGACTAAATGTAAAGGGGAACATTTACCTAGATAACCCAGTAAGATCAACACACCTGCATAACCTCAACCACCACCACAACTAGGTAAGAAAGCCCCTTGTTCATTTGGACTACAATTCTCACTATGCTGGCTGGCTGACTCTGGGAAATACATAGCCCAAACTTCTCTAACTTTTTCAAGATATGGCAAACCCCATGTTTCGCAGCAGCCTTAAGCTCAGTGGCTGAGGAACCAGAGGTTGGGAGTCCCTGTGCTTCCTGTGAGTACAGCCAGCCTGTGTGACCTTGGGCAAGCTGCACAACTTAAGGGTACCCCCAGAAGAAGAGAACGGTAAAGTACTCTTGAGTATTCACTTCCTAGAAAATCCTGGAAAGGGTCCCTGTTAAGTCAGAATTGACTTGATGGTACACAATAATTGCATTTTTATACGGCTCATCTAGCGGTATTAATTGTATTGATCACAAAACAACAGGTACGTTTAAACCTAAAATGCATTTAAGGAGTACAGTATGTGTGTTCTGTGCGGCCTATTAGCAATCCTAGTAGGGCTGTGAAGGAGAGAGAGAAAGTGAGCCGTCCTCCGCAGTCAAAGGCGCGGAAGGAGGAACAGAGTGTGTAGAAGGGATATTAGTAGAAGTGGAACAGGACGACAGGGAGGTGCAACAGCCTAGAGAAGTGTGTTTGGCTGACAAGAGAGGGGAGGAGCTAGATTTGATCATATGTGTTTAGTCGTTTAGTCGTGTCCGACTCTTCGTGACCCCATGGACCAGAGCACGCCAGGCCCTCCTGTCTTCTACTGCCTCCCGGAGTTGTGTCAGGTTCATGTTGGTTGCTTCGATGACACTGTCCAGCCATCTCATCTTCGGTCGTCCCCTTCTCCTCTTGCCGTCACACCTTCCTAACATCAAGGTTTTTTCCAAGGACTCTTTTCTTCTCATGAGATGGCCAAAGTACTGGAGCCTCAGCTTCAGGATCTGTCCTTCCAGTGAGCACTCAGGGTTGATTTCCTTTAGAACTGATAGGTTTGTTCTCCATGCAGTCCAGGGGATTCTCAAGAGCCTCCTCCAGCACCACAATTCAAAGGCATCAATTCTTCGGCGGTCTGCTTTCTTTATGGTCCAGCTCTCACTTCCATACATCACGACAGGAAAAACCATAGCTTTGACTATTCGGACTTTTGTTGGCAAGGTGATGTCTCTGCTTTTCAAGATGCTGTCCAGATTTGTCATCGCTTTCCTCCCAAGAAGAAGGCGCCTTTTAATTTCAGGGCTGCTGTCTCCATCTGCAGTGATCATGGAGCCCAGAAAGATAACATTTGACACTGCCTCCATATCTTCCCCTTCTATTTCCCAGGAGGTGATGGGACCACTGGCCATGATCTTAGTTTTTTTTGATGTTGGGAAGATATAAATGAGGGTGAAAAGGTGGGAAGATAGATCTGTGCAAACAGAATGGAGTATGGGCCAAGAGAGTTTCTTAAAATTACTTAAAGAGTTCCCGAACCTACAAGTAGATGGAGGATTATTGCCGGGACCTCCAGATTTCTTCACACAAGAGGTAGATCCCCTATAAGAGGTAGATCCCCTAGAATGGACTGTGGTGGTTTACCCACGCAATCAGCGTGGGGGGAGGCGGGGGATCCGTCCCAGTCCCTCTTTACTCCAGAGTCAGCTGGAGGGGGACTGGGCGAGACACCCATGTTGTGGGACGGCTTGCGCGGTCCGGACCACACCGATCCGCCCTATGACCGACCGGGAGCGATTTGGGCCAACCCCCCAGTAAGAAGAAAAGACAAAGAAACAACTATGCAAGTTGGAAGTTATAAGTTGTTACCAGAGTTATCTTTAATGGATCCTTTTGAGCCAGCCAAGTTAAGTTTGTTTACCAATAAAACAGATTCCGTTAGAAAAGAAGAACAGCCTCCTGTCCTTTTTCCTGCGCTGTCAACGGAACCGCCCCTGGCAGAACCAACACATATTCACAAGGGCTTTCAAGGTAAGTGAGATATTTAAGGAATGCTTTTATCAGTTCCAGTCCCAGTCAGTTTCCCTGGCCGAGAAGGGATTTGATCCCTATTCTCCAGAGTCCTAGTTCATCACTCTATCCACTACACCACACTGGGAATTTAAGGAGGCCAACATACGAATTAGGAAACATTCAGTTTCTTCTTTCTCTTTTGTTTCCTCTAGAAAATATAGCCACCCTAACATTCCATGGATGGATTAAATGCACAAAGAGCAAATCAAAAGCACCCTTCAAATACGGCAAGAAGACTCATTCGGTGTCCATAGCAATACAATGAGCCAATACTCAGCAACACCAAGAGAGAAATTACAAAGGCCATTCAGCATCCCTTGATACGCATGGCTTTGTGTGTTGTTTCCACTGAAGTGCATTCAGTTTCCTCCAAGAAACTATCTGCTTTTTCAAGAAAAGGTACTTAGCCTCAGCAAAAGTGTGAAACAATGCATTCTCCTTACCCATCCTTCCCACTTCCAAACAGCCATCAAGGGACTCCATGCAAATTGGCACCTTTTGGTATCTCCTCCATCTTTTTATAACATACATTGGCTATTTCAAGATACTGAAGGTATCTAATACTAGCAACCAAACTATATATTACATATAGTTCCTAATTTGAAAAGGGCTGAAGACATTTGATTGTCACACCAAGAGCATTTTAGATAAAGGTAAAGGTTCCCCTTGACATTTAGTCCAGTCGTGTCCAACTCTAGGGCGCAGTGCTCATCCCCGTCTCCAAGCCACAGAGCCAGCGTTTGTCCGTAGACAGTTTCTGTGGCCATGTGGCCAGTGCAACTAGACATGGAATGCCATTACCTTCCCACCATGGTGGTACCTATTTATCTACAGTGGTGCCTTGCATAGCGAGGTTAATCCGTTCTGGATTAACCCTCGCTATGTGAAAACATCGCTGAACGGATTAAGAAAACCCATTTTCTTGATGGGCCGAAAACTCACCGTTCAGCGATGTTTTCCTATGGCCGGCAGCCATTTTCGCGCCCTCCCCTCACTTACTGAGGGCGCGAAAATGCTGCGCGCGGCCATTTCGGGGCTTCTGGCAGCCATTTTGGAGCTGCCGAACAGCTGATCCGTGGGGCGCAAAGCAAAGGTCAGTAAGCAAAACGCTTACCGACCTTCGCTATGCGAGTTTGGCCCATTGGGGCCATCGCTTTGCAATCGCAGTTGCGATCAAAAAACCCCCTCGCTATGCGGATTCGTCATTCTACGGTGCGCTCATTAAGCGAGGCACCACTGTACTCGTATTTGCATGCTTTCGAACTGCTAGGCTGGCTAGCGCTGGGACAAGCGACGGGAGCTCAATCCCTCACATGGATTCGATCTTATGACGACTGGTCTTATGACCTTGAAGCACAGTGGCTTCTGTGGTTTAACCTGCAGCGCTACCACATCCCCTTTAAAGAGCTTTTTAAACCTCCCACAATTTGCTGCTTGTTTTGCTTTAGGATCGGCTAAAGGAGGGCAAGCACAGGCTTCACTGGCAAGTATTACTGCTTAGTCATGAAGGCCTGGAACATTCAAGGGCTTTCAGCATCTAATGACAGGCTACCTGTAAAGTACAGTGTGGTACTTTCTGAGTTTGGGAAAGTACTGGGGGGAGGGTAAGGGTTACAATCCCGAGAACTCTCTTGCCTGTGGCCAGCCTGATTACACTGTCCAGGGGCTGCTGTGATCCGTGGTCTCCAGAAGGAACTTTCCTCAGACTTAAGGATCTCTTTGTATTTCTCCTTGGCCTGTATGGCCACACAGCAACACCTTCAGTGCATGCTTGCTTTTGAGTAATGGAGTCACCAGACAGCTGATAACAAGGCATTCTCCTGTAAGTGGCCCTCGTTTTTCCTGGGGTCAACTGTGTAACTGGCGTCACAGATTCCGGAAAGGGAAAAAGGGAATTTGTTTCTCTCATGAATTTGAGGCAGATGCTCTGGGAGTCAGCCTAATGCTTTAAGCGGGTGCCCACACGTCACTTTAAGCTGGGATTTGCATCTCTCCCCCCCCCCGCTCCAAATACCCTAACCTACTGGGAGCAATTTGGCAAAGGAGGTCTCCAAACAGAGATGTTCAAGAGCCTAACACACTCTCTTCCATGCTATCATCCTGAGCAGATGTTTGCTGATCTTGGGGGGGGGGAGTTGTTTAGGGACCTCACAGGTGGGCAATAACCCTACAACAGCAGAGGTCTTACAGCTTGACTGCAAAGAGCAATGGGTGAAAGCACAGCGGAAAAAATAAAGAGGCGGGCTTGAGAAAGAAATGCACATTTCTCCTGAGGCGGATTCTGTGGCTAGAGGTTTGCAGGGGACTCAAAGAAAGCAGCTGGTCCTGCACAAACGTTTCAAGGCCCTGGGCTTGGCAACAGGCCTAACGACAGCCTGTTAGTTGTCTGACTCCTGCGGATTCTTGGCATGGGAGGAACAAATCTTCTGAAGAGAGGAGAGGGTGAGGAACGTTTCTTAGGAATGAGTCAGGCTGGGAAATCCCTCCATTCTGGGACAGCTCTGCCTTTAGGCAGCGCAAGAGAAGAGATAATGCTGCAGGTGGCGTCTGCTTTGTGTGAGTTGATGTACGGCTTAACCATAACAAGGAGCCTTAAAAGTTACTGGTTTGGATTACGACTCCCTAAAATCCCCTAGGCTAGGGGATTCTAGGCAGTTCTAGTAACTCTTACCAGCTCTAACGATGATGATGTTGCTGGCTTGGCATGCAGACCACATCTCAGCCTTTCTACCAGTTGCAGAAATATTGTTTAACATGTTCTCCTTCAAAGACAGCATCATGTTTGAGGAGTCCCAGGCAGGGCAACTGATCTCTTTCATGTTTTTTTTTTCAAATTACTTCCTAGGAATTAGTTACAAGTATGAAGCCTCTTCAGATAATCTCATCGGTTAGGAGTGCCCAGCAGCAAAGCCAAAAAGGGGACAGTAAATCCACTGGCTTTGCTAGAATATACGCAGAGAAAAATGATATAAGTAATAGCTCTCATGCTATTATCATAACCAGGAAATATGACAACCCTGTCTGTAACCACATCAGCTGTTTTTGCTTTGCTATTATGAGGCTTAGAGTCTCTGAAAATGAGGTGGGATCCACATCCTCATCAGGGGCTTCACATCAGATACACTACTTGTCTTCTGCAAAGTCGTTAAAGACCAAGTTGTTACTTCCATAATTATGTTGTAGACCTCCCAGACAGTGCTCCAAGCACTATGGGGTGGTATATAAGTCGAAACAACAACACGTTCCAAGGCCAGCTTCCTTGGAAGCATCTAATGACGTCTCAATGGGCGATCCAAAAGGTTTTGATAGAATCCTTTCTCAAGACTCTATTGGTCATTTGAGTCCAACCTTTTACAAGAATTTGAGTCCAGCCTTTATGCCTACCAGATCTTCAAGGCAACTGGTCTCACTGGTCAACAGTTCAAACAAATTCCTGATGCCCAGGGCTGTTGGTAAATTGCTATTCTCCAGGAGTACAGAAAAGATACCCATCTCCCATCCTTTCCACACCCCTTCTCTTTTAAAGAAAGCTCCTATATTTTATGACCTCAGACAATGTGTCATTTCCCTAGCTAATAAAATCAGCCCTTCTGATATCCATTTTAATACCACACTGCTAAAACCTTAGTCCAAGGGTATTATGAACTGTCTTGTGAACACTGCTCCTTTTCTATACTACAATACTTTTAAGTATTTTATTTCTTTTCCCTTCTTCGGCCACTGCATTCCTACTCAATATGCCCAAACTTGAGCCTGTATCTCAAGCTCCTTTAGTGGACTGAAAACTTCACTACCAGATCTCCCTTCTCAAAATCCAGCCAACTTGGCATAACCATGGCTTGCTGGCTAATATTCCTTAGAGAATTCCATTGGAAGGAACATAGCAGATCAGGACACTATTCGGACCTCTTCCTGGATACCACTGAAATTGAAGATACCAGGGACTGAATCTGGGACTTTCTGAAAAGGATGGGTGTGATTGATCCCTGACCTGTTTGCATGGGTCAATGGGCTTCAAGCACTGATCCTCCAAATGTTTTGAACTTCACTCCCAGAATCCCTGACCATCGGCTATGCGAGATGGAACCCCATGGAACTCTAAAATATCGAGCAGCGTGGGGAGGTAAGGTTGAAAACCATTGTACTAAGGAATCATACCAAATCTGGCTATATACTAGAAACATTTTCCAGCCTTTATGCCATTTTTGTGTCCATCTTATCTGTTCTCCTCCCCCTCAATGCACCGAACAGCCTTAAGAAACACAGCAAGGGACAACGCTATGGGGTACTTTTCTAAACAAGGAACAACAGATGAATTTCTTTTTGAACATTACAAGGAATAATAAGAAAGAATTCCTTTCTAAAACTACCTTTCCGAGCCCCCATATCAGGTCAAAAAGCAAAATAAAAATAAAAATTGAAGAAAAATGTGGCACCATAAAGACTAAATGCTGCATTTTAATGTGAGCTTTCATGGATCAAGTGACTTGATCCACAAAAGCGGAGTTAAAATATAGCCTTAAAATATATCCATTAGTCTTTAAGATACCACAACGTTTTGTCTTCTTTTATCTTTATTTTGGCTTTATCCTGATATGCTAGCAGAAACTGACATGGCTAGCTCTTCTAAAACGACAACTTTCCAAGCCCTGCTCTGTTCTGTTTTCTTTCTTTCTTTTTTAAAGCATCTATCTGAGTCCTTGAATAGCAGAACTGATGGTATAGGACAGGGAGGAGTGGTCTCCAAAGTCTGTAGACTAGAGGAGTACAGATTTTTTTTTGCTTTTGGACTACCAACCCCAGAATTCCCTAAGCTCTACCATGGGCCATTTTGCTGTTCCCCCATACCTTGGAAGGTCATCCTCCCTCCCAACCTGCTCAGCCGCTTGTGGGTTCTTTAAAAAGGCCTTTTACGCCCTAAAACAGATACAAGGTGGGAGGGAGAGAGATGGTGTTCATAGGCACATTGCTTCTGGTGGGCGACAGCTGCAATTTTTAGGTCCCTACTTTTTTTTTATCAGAGTTCAGAGATGGGGTGGAGATTTAGGGATGCCAAGAAGAGAGACAGTGAGGACCACATATGGCTCACAGGTTGCACTTTGTCCATCCTGGTATGAGGTACCTGAGCATACATCAGAAGAAGGTAGCCCATAGGGTCATACAACTTAGAAGACCTTCTTAAGAGCATGCACTCTGTTGGCAAGGGTTTTGCTTTGTTTTTTAGTGTGAACTTGGACACAAAATTTACAGGTGGGGGGAAAATGGTGCCTTGGGAAACAAACAGGTACACCCTGACGTCTCGCTACTGGAGCCATCCCATTTATTCCAAGTAGATCTTCCTCAGTTTCCAACTCAACATTTTTTTTTTGTCCAGCTGCACATTGTGTCGAACTGCACCCTATGACATCTATCCTTTTTCGCTGTTATTTGTGGATCACCCACGACCGAGCAATTCCCAAACAGACATTTCCGCAGCAAAGCACTCTGGAAGTCTGAGTGTGCTTTACATCCCTTAAACTAAGGGTCGCTTATTCTTGCCACTGCATGTTCCACGAAGGGCTTGGTTTACACAGAAGAATGGGCTGCAGCCTCAGCAGGTCGTTATTGCCATGAAGAACACCAACTGCATGAGGAGAAAGCTTTTCATCAGGCAACAGTTGACGCTCCCAGGGCAGCAGGCATGCTTTTACAGAAGCATTCTCTGAATGCGCAGCACTAGCCCCATTAAGAGCTGAGCTTGAACCGCAATCGAACATCCAGCGGCAAAGCATTCCTCGTCTTATTTTACAACCCGTTTCTTTAAGACTCCAAGCTCAAAGTGGCCCCAAGGGACTCTTCCCCAGCCCAAATTTCAACAGCTCCAAGACAAGCCATTTTTCTGTCAAGCCAAAGTGAAATTGCAGACTTGCTGCAATTGAAAACACACTTAAAACAATCTACAGGTTACTCTCTGTGTGTGTGTGTGTGTGTGTGTGTGTGTGTGTGTGTGTGTGTGTGTGTGTGTGTGTGTGTGTGTGTGTGTGTGTGTGTGTGTGTGTGTGTGTGTGTGTGTGTGTGTGTGTGTGTATTTGTGCAAAGTTCCAAGACGCAAGCAACACATTTCTGAAAGGCATGCTTATGAGTGCACCTAACTAGAAAAGTGCTAATATGCTTTCTCCATATGCTGCCACCTTCGTTGATTCTGTTTCTTCAAAACGTGTGAACGGCTGTTGAACAACTTTAGCTGTAAACCTACGTTTGTTCACTAGTAGGTATGGTGCACTGTATCAAAGACTTACAGTGGGGTCTTGATTTGAGAACTTCATCCGTATTGGAAGGCGGTTCTCAAGTCAAAAAGTCTGTAAGTCAAGTCTCCATTGACCTACAGTGCATTGAAAACCGATTAATCCCGTAACAGGCCGTTTTTGTTCCATTTTGGGTTTTTTCTGGTCTGTAAGTCAAATCTCAGTCTGCAAGTCAAACCTAAATTTTGCGGCCAGAGAAGTCTGTAACTCAAAAAGTCAAGGGTCCACTGTAGTGGCTGAAATCCTGTTACTTTTGTATGGTAAGCTGCACTAGAGTAGGCCCATTACAATCAATTGAACTTACAGAAGTGTTGATTCATCAAACCCTTACTGGTTAAACAATCCAACTCCAGTGTGACTTTCAGCGCTAAACAACAAGATTTCAGCCACACTTACTCAGAAGCAAAGACCACTGAAAACCATGGGATTTACTGAAGGATTGTGTTCCATGTCTGTATCACAGAGATTTCTGAAGGGATCAGAGGCATTACAGGCCCTTCTTTTCCAACTAAGCCAAGAGGATTTGCAGAGCCCATAATGACATACTTTTTACCACTGTAAAAAAATAAAATAAAATCCTTTGTTCACTTCAAACCAAAAAATAGCCATTTGAGAGTAGCACCGGCTAAAATTACAGGAGCTGACATTTATCTAGCTCTTTTGATCGCCAGACCTTTGAGGATGCAACAGGCATGAATGCTGTACCAAGAAATAGCCGGAGGGTGGGGGTGGGGACTGACATAGCTTTGCAAAACAACTGTAGGTGTGGATTTTTTCCATTTGTGCCTCTGCGGGAATTTGGCAGGTTAGTCCCTGCTCTTCTTCCTTGATCATTCTGGAGATGATATTATTGAAACCATCACCTTGTCCCAATACCCTGATTGCTTATGCAGTGCTATGTCCCTGGTTGTTCTAGACCTGGAAAGGTTGACAGAAATTTAAGCTTAAATTCGCAAAACTTCTGGTTATGGACCACAGCTGCCAGAATTCCTCTGTCAAAGTTAGTTTAGTTAGGCATCCTTCAGTCTCGAAAGACTATGGTGACGTGCTCTGTATGGAGGACTTGGAACAGCGTCTAGTGTGGCTGGAGAGGCCAATTCGAGAGTGACAATCTCTTCCACACTGAAGACAAATCCAATCTGTCCCCTGTCCAGCTCCCTGGTTTTGCTGCTTTTGTGACTTCCTCTTTGCCTCGGCCTGCTGGACAAGAGTCTCTTCAAATTGGGAGAGGCCGTGATGCACTGCCTGCCTCTAGGCTGAACGGTCAGATATCAGGGTTTTCCATCTGTTGAGGTCTATTCCTAAGGCCTTCAGATCCCGCTTGCAGATATCCTAGTATCGCAGCTATGGTCTCCCTCTGGGGCGATTTCCCTGCACTAATTCTCCATATAGAAGATCCTTTGGGATCCGACCATCAGCCATTTTCACGACGTGCCCAAGCCAACGTAGACGTCGCTGTTTCAGTAATGTATACATGCTGAAAATTCCAGCTCGTTCTAGGACTACTCTGTTTGGAACTTTGTCCTACCAGGTGATGCCAAAAATCCATCAGAGGCAACGCATATGGAAAGTGTTCAGCTTCCTCCCTGTCAAAATGGCCAATGATTACATGAAGGGTGTTTAGAAGAAGGCTGATGAATAGCACCTATGAGTGTGTGTCAAACCAACTGCCCAACCCAATAATGATACCAAATATACCACTCCTCTACAGGTATTGAAAAATCTACACCAATGGAAGAGAGGGATGTGTGCGTGCATGCATGCATGTGGGCCCGCTGCATATTGCCCAACTAGAACTGCCATCACCTGACACTGCTGGCTATGTTGGTTAGGGCTGATGGGAGCTGCAATCCAAAAGTGGATGAATTCTTGTCACACAAAGCGCTGAGATTGTTAGTGAAAACCCAGGCAAGCCAGAAGTGCTTTTCCTAAGGCACTTCCATATGCATGCCACGCAACAGGCAGAACAGGAGCCCACACAGTCAATTGCGCAATCTAACCATGGACTCTTGAGTGCCTGGTTATAATGCCTGGCATGCTCATAAAGGCCTCAATTTATGTCATGTGTAGAAGAACAGAGATTTTGGCTGGTATCTGGAAAGCCACACGTTCTGCATCCTGGTTGTAGGAAGATGAGACTCTTGAGCACCTTCTTGAGTGGTGCTCAATGAATTTCATCTTCTCTGTGTCTTCTACCACCTCTCATCTTTCACCATGACTTGATGCCAAAGCTTGTCTCAGTCTGACATCTCACATTCCTTCTTTCCTCATTCATCCTCTAGTACTTTGCTTTTCTCCCTTTGTCTCTCACAGACATCTCTGTTACATCTGCACTAAGTTCCTTGTTTTTACAACCAAGAAGCTTTGAAACCTCTCTCAAGGGCATTTTGTATTGGGAGGGCTGATAATACTATACAACCTCCATGAACCGTTAGTTTTCTAGATAGTTCTTCCCTATTTTTATACTTATTTTATTATTATTACTTTAATCTACCTTTCCTCCAATGGGCTCAGGGTGGTATACACGGCTCCCCTCCTCTCCAATTTATCCTTCCAACAACCTTTGGAGGTAGTTCAATCTGAGAAAGAAGGACTCTAAATTATCCAGAGACTTTCATGGCTCACTTAATCCCTGGACATGGATGCCCCAAATCCTAGTACAATGTCCATATCCTCCCCTTTCTGAAGCTGAAGAACACAGCAAATATTTGTAGTTTCTGTTCAATTGTTTGTAGTAACTCTAATTCTGTCATGAACCATGCTGGAATATCTCTGTAGCATTTTGACAGGAGCATGCTGCAATCAGCCAAAAGGCCATGAACAAGGATTATAAACCATGTTATGTTAAATTGTGAATCCAGAGTTGAAGTCTCTCAAAGCGGGCTTTTTTTTAAAAAAAGAAAAGCGAACACAAGAGTTACACCACAAAATTCTCATGAAATACCTCTATAAGACAAAATACAAGCATCGTGGGGAAACTATAGGAAAAGCATATTGTACTGCAATTCTAAGAGATCCATATACCAGAAGAACACTAGACTATATGGGTTGACATATTTAAGGACCTCTAGGAAGCTATTAAAAAATAAAGGAAATGTGTAATAAAAATAAAACAATGCAAAACCCAAAAGCATACTAAGAAAAACAGAACACTTCTGGAATTCCTAACATTTAAACTTGATCGCCAAAAGTAGACTGGCAGGTCTATTTCCAGCCTTAAGTGTGACATTCATGGGAGATGACAGAGCACACCATTTTCTAAGCAAATCACTGCATTTTAGAACAGCTTTCAGTTTTACAGATCACAGCCCATATTACATCAAGCAAAGATGTAACAGTCTTGCTATATTGTTAGGAATGAGAGGCAGTACCGTTGTTTTACACAGAGTCAAACCATTCCGGCACATAGCTCAGTTTTGTCTGCACTGACTGGCAGCAGCTCTCTGGGATTTGAGATCAAGCTTTTCCAGTGCTTTTCCCCTCAGGGTTACCAACTGGGAACTTTCCACATAGAAACATAGGTCTAGCTGTAGCCGTACCCTGAACCTGTCTCAGAACAGGAGGCTTCGTGGTACTGGACAGGATTAAAGGCAAACACAAAAGTCAGAGCTTTGAGGTCACTTTTTTGGCTAACAACATCCAGAATTCTCCAACCAGCAATGGTCGCACTGAGCACTGGGAGAGTTATAGTTCAAAAAAACACAAACTTTTCTGGGCTCTTCCAGAGATTTAGTTTCTGTTGAGATGTCCAATATAACACAAGATGGACTTCAACAGATTCCCACACCATTTTTGCTACCATTATGACAAATTCAATCTCAAGGCAAACATAGAAAGTCTCGATTCTTCGACACAAAGGAACTGCCCACCCTTTTTGTACACATATTATCTCAAGCAGTTGCCACCACTTCTGTGAGTGCTATTAAATTGCTCTGCATAGTTCTGTCTGCTTCATGCTTCTGCTGGCAACAACCCTCTCACAAGGCAGGAATTGCCAGTCCAACATGTAAAGCAGCCACATCAGCAAGATTTGAACTGGGTACCACCCTTGGAGACATTAAAAACATAGTTGAGAAGATCACAATCACTGTGGCTTCAGGATCTAACTTGATTGTTGGGTAAATGACACTTATGTACCAAACCCCCTTCCCTTTTTTTTTTTTACTGTTTTACCAAATGATTTTTGAGGAGACACAAGGCAGAGCTATAAGATTTAAATGGAAGCCTGTGTTTATCTTTCACTGACCACTCAAAAAGCAGCGTTCTCTGAAATGCAGGATGTGGTGCTTAATGACACACTGAGGTATCACAGAGGTCTTTTGTCACCTAAGGAAAGCTCAGTTTCGAACCACATACTAACTGTATCACATAGTTTGATGCTGACTAATGTACAGTTGGGGGTCTAATTTGGTACACTAGTTGTCCAGCGTGATGTAGTGGATAGGGTGATAGACTGGGACTCAGGAAGCCTCAATTTGAATCCCTGCGTGGCCATGGAAGTTCACTAGGGGTGTGAACTGATAAAACCATTACATTTACCTTGGAAGGCCAATAATAATAATAGTTGAAGATAATGAATTGGAAAAAAACTAACAAAGTACAGAGACTTGGCAATCGAAACCTTGTTCATGGATTAAACCCACTTCAGTGGTCCCCGAAGTCATTGGGGCTTTGGGAACAATATCAAGAAATTTCACACAGTATGATAAGCAGTTATAGATCTCAGAAATCACACCATCAAAGCTACAAAAATCGGCAATATTTGGAATAGCATACTGTAGCGTTCTCTATTTATTAGGTCTATGGTTCATGTTATATTATGTAATGGTTTATGTTTGTTATGTAATAATGGTTCATGCATATTAATGTGGCTGAGAGGCGGAGTCAAGAGAGATGATATAAGAGAGTCAGAGAGTCAGAGGGGAGATTAAGGGAGATAGAGCCAGTTAGAGAAATGTTAGAGTCTGGCAGTAGAGAAAAGTCAGAGAGGTAATAGAGTGTGTAGTTTGGGAAATTCTGAGGTGTGATTAGCTACTGAAGATATTTATGAATCAATCTCTGTGATCAATAAACCAAAGTTTTATTTAAAAGAACTTGAAGAGTGGACCTGAATCTTTCTGAGGCAATGGTGATTTAGGGATCACCTGGTGGCAGCAGGGTTAAAGAGGAGAGTGCTTGCCTTCATGTGCTCTGAGGCCTGAAGGTCAAGCAAAAGGGGCATGAGGGTGGACGTCACACATACATATGGCTTCGGGTTTCGGGTCAGACTTTTATCTGTTATATAGAATAATAGAATTATTGTAGGGTTGGAAGGGACCTTGGAGGTCTTCTAGTTCAATCCTCTGCCCATGGCAGGAAACCTCATACCATCCCAGATCTCACACCATCCCGGACAGATGGCTGTCCAATCTTTTCTTGAAAACCTCCAGCACCCACAACATGGGGAGGCAAGCTGTTCCACTGGTTAATGGTTCTCACCATCAGGAAATTCCTCCTTATTTCCAGATTGGATCTCCCTCTGACGAGTTTCCACCCACTGGTTCTTGTCCTATCCTCGGGCGCAATGGAGAATAAATCAGTGCCCTCTTCCCTGTGGCAACACTTTAGATACTGGAAGACTGCTATCATGTCTCCCCTCAGTCTTCTCTTCGTTAAGCTAAACATACCTAGTTCTAGTTGTTCTTCATAGGATTTAGCCCCCGTCCCCTTATCCAGTCCCCTCCCGCCAACCTAGCGGTTCGAAAGCATGCAAATGCAAGTAGATAAATAGGGACCACTTCGGTGGGAAGGTAACAGCGTTCCGTTTCCAAGTCGCACTGGCCATGTGACCACGGAAGATTGTCTTCAGACAAACGCTGGCTCTATGGCTTGGAAACGGGGATGAGCACCGCCCCCTAGAGTCGAACACGACTGGACAAAAATTGTCAAGGGGAACCTTTACCTTTACCCCTTATCATCTTTGTTGTTCTTCTCTGTACCCCTTCCAGGGCCTCAGCATCTTTTTTGTATTGCGGTGATCAGAACTGGACACAGAACTCCAATTGCGACCTCACCAGCATGGTATAGAGTGGTACTATCACTTCCCGTGATCTTGATGCTATCCCCGTTGCAGCCTAGGACTGTGTTGGTTTTCTTGGCAGCTGCAGCACACTGCTGACTCGAGGTGGCAGTACACCAGGACACCTAAAGCCCTCTCACAGGTGCTACTGTCAAGCCAGGGTACCACCTATCCTGTACCTGTGCATCTGTTTTCTCCTGCCTAAGTGCAGGGCCTTACTTTTCCCGCTACTGAACTGCATCTTTTTGGATAGGACCCAATGTTCAAGTCTGTCTAGATCCTTCTGAATGTTGAGTGTATCTTCCAAAGTATTAGCAACTCCCCCCCAAGTTTTGTGTCATCGGCAGATTTGAAGAGTGCTCCTTCAATCCCCTCATCCAGGTCATTTATGAAGATGTTGAAGAGCACTGAGCCAAAAGCAGAACCTTGAGGGACCCTGTTGTTACATACAGCACTGATGTTACCTGTCTGTCATGGGTTTGGAGGGAAAGTTCCATCCTATGGGGAGTGGAAGGCGGGACATCAGGAGGAGGGGCTGTACTGTATATATATGTGAAGCCTGTGTGGTGAAGTTCAGAAGACGCTGGGATGTGAAGAAGCAGCAGCTGGGAAGAAGAAGCTGGTGTGGGAGTCTGTGTGTCAGACAGGGTACTACTGTGTGTCAGAGTACCAACCTGATAGGTTCAGGTGTCTGTTGGTTAGCCAGAACTGATAGGTTCAGGGTCTGTGCTTCAAGTTAAGGGTTCTGTGTGAACCAAACTGTATGCATGTATGAATGAGATTAAGCCACGTTACTATATCTTATTCACCTGATCATTTTATTTTCCCTGTGTGTTGTTTTAAATAAACCTTATTCTTTTATTTGTTTGAAAATCCATCCCTGGTCTGTGTGACTTCTTATAGGGAATGGTTGGTGGCAGCTTAGTTAACGTGTGGCAGATCCCAGTAGGTCTGGATTTGTCACATTGATTGGTGTCCAGCGTGTGGGATATGACTGGTCCAGTTGTCCAGCGGTCCAGCAAAGCCTTGGCAAGAGTGCCCAGAGCAAGGGGGGGTCTAGTCAGGGACAATCTGAGGCGCGTAGGTAATCTTCTAGGTGTACCTCACGGGGAGGTGCGCTAGTGGAAGAACGTGCCAACTGGGGAGACTAGATTAGGGTGCTCTGAGGCAGCCTGTTTTGGCGGGAAAAAGCTGAGGCAAAACTGTGAAATAGCAGTGAGCTAGCTTGTCTGCTGAGAGGCCCAGCAGAGGGGGGTAGACTCTAGCTCGCAACTGTTGCAAGTTAGTGCTGAAAGGATAGCAGCAATCTATAGGGAAAGCTGGTTCTGAGGCAAAAGAAAAAAAAAAGTGGTCGTTTTATTTTGAGGCTTGACTTTTTAAAGCAGCTTGTTCTGAGGGGGGATTATGCCCTTGACTCGAAGCCAGATGGCAGAAATGGGTGAAGTGAAAGACCCCCAGGTTGACCAAGGTTCTGAGGATGAATTTGGCTCAGTGCAAGGTGACAGCACGGGAGAACCAAACCCAGAACTCAGAAAAATACTCCTAGCCCAACAGCATGAACTGAGGATGAGGCAATTTGAAGTGGAGGAAAGGGAAAGAGAGAAACAAAGGCAATTTGAATTAGAGAGAGAGAAAATTGCTCTGGAAAAAGAACGGATGGCGTTTGAATTAAGAAAATTGGAAATGATGAACCAGAACAATAATAACAATAGGGATTCTGAGGGAGGCCAATTGTCTAAAGCTGACCTGAAGAAATTCCCTGTGTACCACAAGGGAGATTGTCCTGAGGTGTTCTTTTCCTTAGTGGAAAGAGCGTTTGTGGACTTCTCAGTGAGGGAAACTGAGAAGATGACCATCATGCGATCTTTAATCAGTGGTAGCCTGGCTGAGGTTTATTCAGAGATGCCACAGGAACTGATGAGAGATTTTGCAGAGTTTAAAAAACTGGTGTTTGCAAGACATGGGATAAATGCGGAACAGCTGAGGCAAAGATTCAGGTCCCTCACAAAGAAACCAGAGCAGACTTTTACCCAAGTGGGGGCTCAATTGGTGAGGCTGCTTGAGAAATGGCTATCTCAGGAGGGGACAGAGACCTTTCAGCAGCTCAAAGACTTGATAGCGCTGGAACAGTTCTATTCAGTCCTGCATGGGGAACTGAAATTCCAGGTGAGGGAAAGGAAACCAAAATCTGTGGCAGAAGCAGCCGAGATTGCAGATTTTATTTATCAAATAAGAAAACCCTTAGGTGCTGAGTGGAAATCTGTAGATAAACCCAAAGAAACCTACAGCAAGTACTCTCAGGGACCAGGGAAAAGCCAGCAAGGGGGAGGGGCCCATGGTGAAGGGAAGCCCTCAGACATGAAACCAAGACCTCAGATTTTGGAGGGAAAACCAAAACAAGATGAGAGAGAATCAAAATACACCAGAAAATGTTATTTCTGTCAGGGAAAGGGCCATCTAATCTCAGAGTGTGAGAAATTAAAGCAGCTAAAAGGAATTGTGCCTCAGGATTCGAGTGGGACCAAGCCAAAAGCTGTGTTCTGTGTCCAGAAAGAGCAAGGCTCATTGTCACTGAGGGAGCCTGTTGCCATGGCCACTCAACCTGGAACAGCTACATCTGCTGATCAGGCTGAGGAAAATGGTCCTCTTGTAGAGGTCAGGCGCTGCCTACTGGTGAGAACAGATTCTCAGTTGTTTGAGACAGCAGGGGTGGACGTAGGAATACTTGACCGTCAGTATCGGGGGCTGCGGGACACTTGTTCCCAGGTGACCCTGTGCCATCCAGATATTATTCCTAGGGAATATGTAATCCCAAATGAGAGCATGAAGGTGGCAGGGATTGAGGGGCAGATAATCTCACTGCCAGTAGCGGAGGTACCTGTGAACTTTCAAGGCTGGAGGGGAGTTTGGCGGCTAGCAATTTCATCGACTCTGCCAGCAGCCGTGCTCGTGGGAAATGACCTGGCTGAACATGTGAAACGGGTGCTAGTGATTACACGTTCACAAGCCACCACGGGGACAGTTCAGGGGGGTAATGATGAGCCAGAGATGGAAGCAGAGGGGAGTTCAGAAGCTGTGGTGGAAACCTTAACCACAGACAGCAGATTTGGACAAGAGCAAAAGGCAGACGCCACTCTCCAAAAGTGTTTTGAACAGGTGACTGACGCCCAGCTAACACCTGAAACCCCAGTGAGATTTCTGGAGAAAAAGGGGATTTTATATAGAGAGACCCTGAGGAATATCTCAAAAGGGGGAGATGGGATCAGAAGTCAGCTGGTGGTACCTGAAAAGTATCGCCCCATGATCTTACAAAGGGGGCACTCTGACATGTTTGCTGCACACTTAGGGGTGAACAAAACACAGCAGAGAATCACACAGATTTTTTACTGGCCTGACATAGGGAAGCAGATCAGGGAGTTCTGTAAACAATGTGATGTGTGTCAAAGGCAGGGGAATAGCCGCGACAGGACCAAAGCAAAGTTGTGCCCTTTGCCTGTGATTGACACTCCGTTCAAATGCATAGGGGTGGATATTGTGGGACCTTTGCCCAAGGCCACAAAGAGGGGGAACAGGTTCATTCTCACCATTGTGGACCATGCCACGAGGTACCCTGAAGCCATACCCTTGACTAACATTGAAACTAACACAGTGGCAGATGCCTTGGTGGGGTATATGTCCAGGATGGGATTTGCCTCAGAAATGGTCACAGATTTGGGCGCATCGTTCACATCGAAGCTCATGAAACGCTTATGGCAAATCTGTGGAATTAAGCACAAGGAAACTACTGCCTATCATCCTGAAAGTGGTGGGTTAACTGAGAAGTTCAATGGGACTCTGATGCGCATGATTGGGGCTTGCTTGGCAGAGAATCCAAACAGTTGGGACCAGAAGCTGCAATCCCTTTTGTTTGCTTGTCGATCAGTGCCACAAGCCAGTACCGGGTTCAGTCCATTTGAACTTTTATTTGGGAGGAGGGTGAAAGGGCCCCTTGATTTGAGCAAACAAAATTGGGAGCAGATCACCCAGGATGACCCACAAGATGTTGTGACAGATAGAGACTCTTTGAGGAAGGACCTAAAGAGAAACCTAGAGCTAGCAGCAGAGACCCTGCAAGCTCAAAAGGTCAAAAAGAAAGTTTGGGATGACCAGAAAGCCGGGGAGAGGCACTTTAACCCAGGGGAGGGAGTGCTTTGGCCTAGGCTCTGCAAAGAAAACAAACTGCAGCTGGGTAGCCCAGAAGTAAAGTGCTTGGGTCACATAGTAGGGGGAGGAGTGATAAAACCCCTAGAGGCCAAAATAGAAGCAGTTCGTGATTGGCCCAGACCCAACACCAAGAAAAAAGTCAAATCATTTCTTGGGTTGGTGGGCTACTACAGAAAGTTCATCCCGAGGTTTAGCGAGATTGCGGCTCCGCTGACCGATCTGACGAGGAAGAAGGCTGATGACCGCATCCCGTGGACCAGCGACTGTGAGGCGGCGTTCCAGAGGTTGAAGGAGGCGCTAATCAACTATCCAGTGCTGCGTGCTCCAGACTTCAACCGGGAGTTCATCATCTACACCGATGCGTCTAACAGCGGGGTAGGAGCAGTTCTGTGCCAGGAGGATGAGAATGGTGACCAGCATCCAGTGTCCTACCTGAGTAGGAAACTTCAAAAAGGTGAGAGACATTTGGCAACCATGGAGAAGGAGTGTTTGGCCATAGTCTACGCGATCCAGAAGGCCAAGCCTTACATCTGGGGAAGACATTTTGTTCTGTGCACTGACCATTCACCACTGCAATGGTTAAAGACAATGAAAACCCACAATAGCAAACTTATGAGGTGGGCTTTAAACCTACAGGACTATGACTTTGAAGTGAAGGTGGTCAGAGGGTCAGTGAACTGTGTTGCTGACGCCTTATCAAGAAGACCTGAAGATTGAAGACGGCGAAAGAAATATGGACTATGTATATATATTGATGACAAAAAGTTAAATGTACCTGGTTTTCTTGAATTTGGTTTGTATGAATAAAGGTAAATTGATGTAATGTATATGGTAAATGTTTAAATGCCTAATTGATGTGGTTAACTTAGAATGTAAGTATAAGTGAGTATGATATTGTATGTATAAATGTTTTTGTATGTTTTGGATCCAGGTTGTTTTTTGGGAAAAAGCACCTTAGCTTTCCCCCTACAAAACAACTTATAAAGAGGGGAGGTGTTACATCCAGCACTGATGTTACCTGTCTGTCATGGGTTTGGAGGGAAAGTTCCATCCTATGGGGAGTGGAAGGCGGGACATCAGGAGGAGGGGCTGTACTGTATATATATGTGAAGCCTGTGTGGTGAAGTTCAGAAGACGCTGGGATGTGAAGAAGCAGCAGCTGGGAAGAAGAAGCTGGTGTGGGAGTCTGTGTGTCAGACAGGGTACTACTGTGTGTCAGAGTACCAACCTGATAGGTTCAGGTGTCTGTTGGTTAGCCAGAACTGATAGGTTCAGGGTCTGTGCTTCAAGTTAAGGGTTCTGTGTGAACCAAACTGTATGCATGTATGAATGAGATTAAGTCACGTTACTATATCTTATTCACCTGATCATTTTATTTTCCCTGTGTGTTGTTTTAAATAAACCTTATTCTTTTATTTGTTTGAAAATCCATCCCTGGTCTGTGTGACTTCTTATAGGGAATGGTTGGTGGCAGCTTAGTTAACGTGTGGCAGATCCCAGTAGGTCTGGGTTTGTCACACCTGTAAGACCGGAGGCAAGAGAGTATGGCCACTCTTGCTGGAGTGCCGCCCCTCCCTCCCACTGCAGAGAAGGAGATTCTGACTATGCCCTTCTCTCCTCCTAGAAAAACAGAGCCGCCAGAGACAGGCCTGGGGAAAGAAGAAGAAGAGTTGCAGAAGTTAACGGTTAGAGGAACCGGAAAAGAAACGGTGGGAAGAGAACGTAAGCCAAGGGTAGCGATTGAGGCGGGTGTTGCAGATATAACAAGGAGAGAGGGAGAGTTGCCGCCAGGATTGGGAGTCGATCTGGATGCAGGATCCATGGACTGGCGCATGGGAGAGACTCAGAATACCCAAAGAAGAGGTGGATTACCGGAGAAGGAGGGAGATTCCTCCTAGACCCTCTTATTGGGGTGAAGCTGAGGCAAAAGAGCGGAGAAGGAAGTTAAGAGAGGAGAAGGAGAAGGTGGAAAGGGAGAAACACAAAAGGTTAGAGAGTGAGGGAAATGCAGATGAAGGGATACCGGGAGGACCGTGGCAGACCTTCACCCCTACTCAGGACTCCATCTGGTTGGACAACCGGGATGGTGACACAGTCCCCCTTATTGGAGGGAGAGGCAGGACTGGTATTAAATACAGATCTGTCCTTGGACTGGCCCGGGCTGTGGAACTCGGGGGGGGGGGAGGAAACCCTTTCAAAGGTGGAGATTGGAAGTCCCTTGCCGACTCGTTGTTGGAAGGAGAAAAATGTTGAAATGCCTTTGCAGATACTGGTTATTTGTTAAACACAGCAATAAATGTTATGCCTGTTTCAAAACCTCGCAAGTCTGCTGATTTATTCGGACAAAAAATAGGAGCCGGAGATCGAACCCACACAGATCCCACCGCACGCTTCCCTCCATACAGATGTGGTTCCATTGAGGACCACATGTTGAGTGTGGTTGGTCAGCCAGCTGCAAATCCATCTGGTAGTTGCGCTATCCCACTTGGTTCTATCTTACACAGAAGTAGGTTGTGGTCTACCTTATCAAATGCCTTACTGAAGTCTAAGTATGCTGTATCCACTGCATTTCCTTGGTCCACTAATTTAGTCACTTTATCAAAGAAAACAATAAGATTTGTTTGGCATGACCTGTTCTCAACAAACCCACACTGGCTTCTAGTAATCACCTTGTTATTTTCTAGGTGCTCACAAATCTGCTGCTTGATAATTTTTTTTCCAGGATTTTTCCAGTTATTGATGTCAAGCTGATTAGTCTGTAGTTCTCTGGATGCACTCCCCCCCCCCTTTGAAGATTGGAACCATATTAGCTCTTTTCCAGTCCTCTGGCAGTTTGCCCATACTCCAGGACCTCTCAAAGATTATACGAGTAAATGTTTTTGTAATTTTGATTGACTGCGCCTGGTATTTTTGAATAATAATAATAAGCCATCAAGTCAATTCTGACATGGCGACCCTTTCCAGGGCGTTCCAGGTAGAGAATATCAGTCCCTTCTTCTGAAGGCATCCTGGGATTTTGCAACTTGTCCATGACCAAAAAGAGGCTGGCTTTACTCACAGGGTCACTGACGTGACGGTACATAACAACAGTTTGATACAGTGCGGAAAAAGACAAACTAAAAAACTTCCTTCTACTGATTCTCTATGGAGCGGGGGGGGGGGGGAACAAAAATATTTTTTACCAGTTAGAACAACGGATGTGCTCCATCACTTTTTAAAAAAATGTCAAAACCTCCCCACCCCTGGAAGTGGGAGGAGACAGAAATGGGTAAGGACAGACCCCCCCCTTTTTAGTATTCTTAAAAGAGCCTGAACAAATAGAATAACAGAATACGTAATGGGTTTGAAATGGGTGCATAGGGCCATTAAGTCCTAGCCCTTTGCTTAGTCCAAATCAAAGTATATCTGACAGTTGTATGATAGTTGTTGTATAACTTTCTTTCGAATGCCTCTAGTATTGGAGCACTCATCATCTCCCCAGGTAACTGGTGATCGCTCTAACAGAGTAGACTTCGGTCTAGATGGGCGGGGTATAAATTAAATAAATAAATTAGAAAGGTTTCCGTGATATTCAACTGCAATCTGGCTTCTTGTAGCTTAAACCTATCATTAAATGTACTGCACTCTGGAATGAGGTGAGAGCAGAACCTGCCCCTAAACTGTATGACAACTTGTCACGTATTTGAATAGAGTTGCTTGAGGTGTGTATGCCATTTGGATGCAAAGATGGCACCAAATGGTATACTGGACCTCTACCCAACCCCATACCGGGAGGACCTTGGCAGACCCCATATGACACTACGTAGCCCACATCAGCCTGCTCCAGATGTGCCTGTGTATACAAGCCCTAAGTTCTTTTTTTAAAGTTCATCATATCTGACTTGGTACTAACAATCACTTCTCTTCAACCTCAATGCTCCTCAATGGTAAAACATGAGTATTCATTTGTTGTATCTGATAAGGTTTAGAGATGGACAGTGTTAAGAGTTTAGTAGCAAAATCTCTTCCCATAGCAATGCTGCTCTATCCTTCAGCTCATCATGGTTGTGGGGGAAGACTGACCCCACCCAGTAAATCACATCTTGCATCTGGCTCTGCTCTCTCCATTCCTCTTTTGTCTGCAAGCAGATGTTTGGATTTCTAGTTACAGATCCAAAACACTGCAAAAATCGAATTGATCCCCAAAGACCTAATTCCAGCCATCCCTGCTTCACAGTATAATAAGTTGTGGCTATTCTTTTAAGTAACTTCTTTGTTTTGTTTAGTATTCAAGCAGCAATTGGTCTGTCCTGACGTCTCTGCTAAAAAAATGGTTGGGTGAATATGCAAGCTTCCTGGAGACCAAAATACAGCTTTCAAAGTACCCATTGTTGCAAAGTGGAGGGTGTCCAAAAATAGAGATAGCGGCAATGTAGACAGTAAATGGCTGAGTTTTGAGGAGGGAAAATGATAACAACATAAAATATGGGCTTGCCAAGATGGACAGACGGACACAGAGGGACGTAACGTGTATCCGTGGAATGGAAATAGAGAAGGTGACAGAAGCCATAACCTAGGAAATGGGAAAATTATGCTGAGTGTGTGTGAAAAATTCTTGGCAGTGAAGTGCAACAGACTGTGGAATTGTCTCCTGGGGTGGGGGGGAAGGGAGGTGGTGACGATGGTGCAACAATGGAAGCCTTGTGCAGGGACAATGAAAATTGAAGTTGACAAAAATATATGGCTCAAGACAGATCAGCCAGCACGGCCTTGCCTCTGTCTTGGCAGAATGAACCTGGACCAGCGTGGACGTTTCCATCACTGTCTGGATGATGGAGCTACAGCTGGAGGATGTGTCAGGATTCCCAACAGGATGACTCCCCGGCCCCTCAAAGTGGGCAGACTGAGATCCACTTGGGCTGCTCAATAGTCCACTTCTTTGGCAATCTGCAGCCCACCCATTAGCCTGGCATTGTAGTGTTGAAAGAAATCTCTTCTAGAATTAATGGAACTGCTAAGTAGTGCTGAAAGCTTTTGCTTTTCTTATACTTGCACAAGAAATTGGGGAACTGAACAAGTTTTCTCCTCATTTGCACTTCCTGCCATCCTCTGTGAGTGTTTGCATTTGCAAACACATGGTTTCGTGCAAACCTCACCAAATTGCTCACGTTAGGTGAAATGATGCATGTTACGTAAGTGGTACAAATCCAGATGTTGCACAAAATTGCATTCTGCAATTGTTATGGTAGTTGCCTTGTTGCATGGACTTTCAAAAATTAGACGCTCCTGATGGGTTCTTTGTATGTTCCTTATCAGCTAGTCAATGCTTCTATGCCATGTCTGTTCTTTGATTGACAAAGGGAAATGATAAGGAAAAGCTGTTCCAGGGGGAAAAGGCACTCATTGTTCTTGTCGTTGAGCCAGAAGTGAGGAATCTCACAGGGATTTCTGGACTTTTATAACATATCTCAATATACAAATACAAGATCTTGACTTATAATGAGTCAGGTTCATCTAATCTTTACAGTCAACTTTGACTGGTAGTGGCTTTATGATCTTTTAGGTAGGAATCTTTCACAACCTTGCATAGAGATTCTGGTATTCTCTAGTGATCCCTATCAAAGTACAGTGGTGCCTCGCTTTATGATTGCCCCGCATTATGACGAATCCGCTTTATGACGATCTTTTTGTGATCTCAAAACGATGGTCTAAATGGGGGAATTTCGCTTTGCGATGATCGGCTCCCTGCTTTGGGAACCAATTCTTCGCAAAACGATGATTTTTCAACAGCTGATCGGCGGTTTCAAAATGGCCGCCGGGTAAATAAAATGGCTCCCCGCTGTGTTTAGGGACGGATTCCTCGCTATAGGGGCAGCAAAAATGTCCATCATATGATTTTCGCTGGACAGTGAGTTTTAAGCCCATTGAAACGCGTTGAAAGGTTTTCGCTTTACGATGTTTTTGCTTAAGGGCGATTTTCCTGGAACGGATTATTGCCGTTAAGCGAGGCACCACGTAGTAACAAAATCCACCCTTCATAGCTCCCACAAGATCAGTACATTCAGGGTAGCATACAGCCTATCTCATCACAAACAAGCAGTGTAATTCAGCAAGATTGCTTCTCATCCACAACACTAAGTGCCCAGCATTATTATTTTTTAATCCCATTTTAAATCTCGAAATCATTCCCTAGGGATAGAGAAGAAAAGTCAAATGCACAACTTTGTCGCCATCCAGTGATGCTTCCAGCAGGATTTGGCAAATGAACCTGGAAGGTGTTGTGCAACGTCTGTCCATGACCGTACGGTGGAAGGACACAGCTGGGGCAGATGGTTTGCAAGATTGTTTCAATATGAGGCAGACATTACCCAACAGCGGTACAGCTTGTCGGGGCAAATTGAGTGTCTGGCTTCCTCTTCAGGGGCCGAGCAGTCAACCTGAACCATGTACTGTTGAGTCGGTTGCATACTTAAGTAGGTGGCCTTAATATCATGGATGGGGTGGAATCATTCATTGCACAGCGCTTCTAAATAAGAATGCCTAGCAAAGAAGGAGAAAACAAAAGCAGAAACCAGAAAGCCAAACCTTGCGTTTGAACGTAATTTATGCTCTGCATGCAAAGGGGAGCAAAGAAGAGAGACACACCTATTAGCAGACGGTGCCTTGCAACAGGATGGAAACATGCACTGCAAACAGGTACCGTATGATGCATGTCAGCACATCTCTGTGCCGGTGCTCGATATTCCCTTCAGTACCAGCAGGGATGCTTCTGCCTCGTGAAACAGACATGGGAGTTGAGCGGGGAGATGCACTGGGGCTTAGAGAAAGCAGGAGTGTGATTATGTACAAGCATCTCAGTGTGAAGTTGACACGGCGTTCTGCGGCATGCTCTGTACTCAGACAGGATGGCATCAGCAAAGGAGCAGCAACGGGAGGGAAGCAGGGAAGCTACACCCACATCACACTTGTTAAGAGAAAAATAGATGCATTTATTTGACACAAAGCACAATAGGCAGCTATTGGGAGCCTGAAACCAAGGGTCATTGCCAAGGGATTTGGGAAAGTGTTATGTGAATTACCTGACCACCCAGTAGGAGCACACACTGCAGATCCATATCCTCTAGTCTAAACCAGACAGTAGCAATTTATCTTAGTGCATATGCATCGTGTAACTCTGGAAAATCAGTGGTCTGTAATATCATGCCCAACTTGGGGAACAGGGAGGGGGACAGAATTAAGCCAACTCCCTTGGAACATTGAGTATATAATTAGGTGCAGAAATGTGGTAAACCTTTCTTCCTCTTTTGTAGAACATTAGAGAGGATTTGTTCCCCACGTAGACACATGTCCAACATGGAAAGTATAACAGGCTGCTGCAGGGGAACAGGCAATTGTATTCACTAGAGATGAAAAGAGTATGTGTTACATTTCTTGTTCTTGTTGATTTAGGTTGCCTTGATATGAGAAACCACCTTGACTAGGAATTCTAAAAGCCTCCAGGATTCCTTGCCTCCCGCCTATAGTGAGACAAAGACTCTGCCAAAATCTCTCAGTAATTTATGCAAAATGTTTCCAGTTTCTCCTTGAAAAGCAAAAGCAGAGACGCGGGTGTTACAAGTACTGAACAACTGGCTGATTATTAAGACAGATGGGAGCGATCCACGCTGCACATTCTTAAACAAACCAGCGGGCCTCCTCAGTTTAGAGCAATTTGCACAAGTCACTTTGCTGAAGACACAGCTGTGCAGATTATATTGTTTTGCACAAAAGTGTTTGCTTCCGCGCAGAAATGGGCAATTTTGTTTAAAATGTTAGGATAGGGATGGGACTTTCAGGTTAACCAAAATGGTGGAAAAGATAAAAGCAGCCCTTCCCCCTGTTTTCAGAGCCTTTCTTGGCTTTACGATAGAATACTTTTATAAGTATTTTTGGATTACCTTGCTGCCTTTTTTTTTTGTCCTTCTATTTTATTGATTTTTGGAAAGACTTCCCTCTATTTTCTTTATTGCTGTCTAAAGTAATCTGTCATTCATCTTACAGACTACAGTTTCCACTGATGGACAGAACCTGTCAAAGCTATAGAGAACTATCTTCTCAGTCCCCCAAATTAGGGAGTTTGGGGTTCAGTACTGGTTGTTGTTGTTGTTCAAAAATATTGCACCAATAGGCACAGTCAAGCAAAATTATAAAAACATTGACTGGTACAGTGGTGCCTCGCTTAACGACGATAATCCATTCCAGGAAAATTGCCGTTAAGCGAAAACATCGTAAAGCGAAAATAAAAACCCCATTGAAACGCATTGAAACCCGTTCAATGCATTCCAATGGGGTAAAAACTCCATACAGCGGTCATTTTCGCTGCCTGTATAGCAAGGAATCCGTCCCTAAACACAGCAGGGAGCCATTTACCCAGCGGCCATTTTGAAACCGCCGATCAGTTGTTCGAAAAACATCATTTTGCAAAGAATCGGTTCCTGAAGCAGGGAACCAATCATCGCAAAGCGAAATTCCCCCATTTAGACCATCATTTTGCGATCGCAATTGCGATCACAAAAAGATCATCATTAAGCAGATTCGTCGTAATGCGGGGCAATCGTAAAGCGAGGCACCATTGTATTATATAAGATACAAGTTTTAATCAAAAACCTAAGTATCCGTTAAATATCGGTGCATTATGTATGCTGTTCCTAATGCAATTTTTTATTGCCCTGAGGTGGCATTTCTGATAGTACTGTGTGGATATTGTTCCCAAAGCCCCAATGACTGTGGGACCACTGAAGTCTGTTTCATCCACAAGCAAGATGTTTCAATCCTCTGGAGTTGCAATGTCATTTCTTCGTTCCATTACTTCTATGTCTGTTATGTTCATGGTGTCTATCAGTTTGGATCTGGAAATCTCACAAGATCTTGACTTTGTCATTTTCTGACACCTTCTCTACCTGATGTTCCCATGGATTTTTGCAGGCTGGCAAGTTATATTTTTTGCATAATGATCAGTGCCCTAAATTTGCCACTCTATCATGTCTAATTTTGTAATCTGTTTGTGCAATCTTTGGACATTTGCAAATGAGGTGTGACACAGTTTCATCTTTTTCTTGGCAGAGTCAACATCTGCTGTTAGCATCAATTCCTTGAATCTTAGCTTTCATCACATTGGTTCATAGTGCTTGTACTCTTTCTTTTAATTATTATTACATTGCCCTTAGTAAATATGCATGTGCTTAATTTTATTTATGATGATTTCTTTTTCTTATCCCATAGTTTCCAGCTGATGACTTGATGAGAATGATGATGATGATAAACGTGAACTTCAAAGTACTGGGAGTGCCTGCATAAGTCTGCAGATGATTGCTTTTTTCCCTTCTTATGTACTGTTGTTGCTGCAGATGCTTGTCTATTGTCTTGTCCCTGATTTCCCCCCCCCAAAAAAAAACCAGTTATGGGGGTTCTGTAGGGCTTAATTAATTCTAATGTCAGAAACCAGAATGAGGAAGCTGAAACAGAAAAACCCTAAAGATTCAGATATTTTGGGGTTTATCAAACGGACCTGCACCTGAAAGAACCCCAAACTGAAAACACAGCCTCCCCAGAGAGCCCAAAACAGAAGTGATAGGAAAGTTTCCCGCCCTGCACATCGCTACAAAACATCCGCCTGGCCAATGTGAGAACTCTATCAAAGAGCTGAAGGAAATTCATCATCATTCCCTGGGGCAAAGAGGGTAATTTTTCCTTTCCTTGTCATTTTGTGCAAGGACAGGATAAATGAGGATAGACATTCCTCATGTTCACATTGGTTGTCACATAAACACAGTTTTCAAATCATATAGATTTCAGAATTTTCCATTTGACCCAAGATATTTTGCTGCTTGATACTGGCAGGATCTCCATGAAACTGGACCTCAGACCTGTCTGCCAGGGGAAAAGACCTTTCTGGAAGCGAAGGGAAGGGAAGGCTATCCTTCCAACTGGAAATATTGAAGCAGAAGAGGTACACAAGAAGTTGCTGTGTGCACCATTAGGCTACTGTTCCATGTAGCTCAACATTGTCGACACACTGGCAGGTGGTTGTATCGTATGACCTTCAGATACCTTCCAACTTAAACAACTACATGATTATTTGATTCTGGTAGCCTATGCTGATGAATGTGTCTACGTTTCTCCCTACATTTTACCATATGCTGTGTGGGAAGGCAGAAGAGGGGGAAAAAAGCAGGGGGCGGTCAGATTTGATTAGAGCCACTAGTATATGGAAACTGGGAGACAGATGGGGAAACCAAAGACCAAAGTTCTATATACAACAGCATCATCCACACTGCAGAGACCAAATCCCGCTGATTTTAACAGGAAAGGCTAAACCTCTCATCCAGAAAAAAAATAGGGACTTCAAAGTGCTGAATTAGGCTGAGGTTTACCTGTAGAAAAGCAAAGAACCAAAGACGTGCAATTGTAGGCAATTCAACGACACTTCAACCTATACGACATGATGGGTAGGTACGCCACACGTAATTCTAATGGCTATGCTTCAGAGATACTGACAATGTTGGCCTGAAATCTCATATTGACATAGTATTAAAAAAAAAAAAAAGAAAATCAGTAAATTTCAGAATGACAGATTGCGTTCTTAAAACAAGTTGTGGCTCTCCCTGTCCCATCCGCTCTGTGAAAACAAGACTCAAGGGCAATCACCACCGGCCAGCTTTAGGGATGGAGAGAGGTTATATGGGCAGAGAAAGCAAACAAGTCATGAGCCATCCATGCCACTGAGATGACCTAAGGAAGAGACTGGGATTTTTTTAAAGGGCAACTTAGGAAAGTATGCTGCAGCTTCAGGGAGAACTGAGATATACATTTAGGGGTTAAAGGAGGAACAGATATCATCATCATCATCATCATCATCATCATCATCATCATCATCAGGTGCTCTCAGGTCAATTCTGACTTATGGCAACCCCTTCCAGGGTGTTCCAGGTAGAGAATACTCAGAAGTGGTTTTACCATTCCTTTGTTCTCCGGGGGGGTGTGGGGTGGGGTGCCCTGGGACTGTGCAGCTTGCCCAAGACCACACAGGCTGGCTCTACTCACAGGAGGCACAGGAGGGAATCGAACTCCTACCTTTCAGCCCTGCAACTAGATGCCTAAACAACTGAGCTATTCAGCCAGTTGAAAGGAAGCTGCTTTTCGGGATTCGTAAAGGATGATATTAAATATTTAGAATATGTAGTTAACAAAATTGACTATCTCATGAAACCTGTTCAAGATGGACATTCCGCTGTGGATCTTACGATACAGATTTAAAAGAATTCTAGGAAAAGATGGTTAGAGGAAGGGTAGCTTTTTAAATCTGCTGCAGCCAGATCTGGCATCTTCAAGACATTTTTATGGATGGCATCAGACACAGATGGGTTTGCCATATTCCCTGGCTGGCCAGCGTCTGCCCTGATTCTAACCTTGTCACCAAATGCCAGTTCGAACCACCCCATAGAACAGATTCTGAGTGTTCACGGGGGGGGGCACACACACACACAAAAAAAAAAACACGCACCCGTCTAGCCCTTGTGGAAGGCAAAAAATTCGGCCACCGTTTTGGCCCATTGTTTGATAAGAAAGGAACCTTTCTCTGTTTTTTTGCCAATGAGTGTAGCCAAGAGCAGTTTGATTGACAACTTCTTAAAATCATCCTTTCCTAATTTCTGCGGAAATGTTGCCATTTGTGGGAAAGTCTCCGCTTATTTGCAGACAAATGACGCTTGTTTCACGGTGCGGCCTGCAAATAGAGAAAATAATGAAGCCCTCGGAGGGAACTGGGGGGGGCTGTGCAAGAGAACACAAGAAAACAAAAGTAAAACCACTTTGACAAAACAGGATCAAAGCTCAAAGTATCTGAATAAATTTTAATACCTAAGATGCTATGAACTCTGAAGTTTGTTGTGGCAACATTAGGCAGGGCCTGGGAAAAATTATTTTTCTTGCTAGCTGGGAGAGTAGGAGCTGTATTAAAAAAAAAAAAGGAGGGACTTTTCTAAGCCCTCATATTATGAATCTTATTGGGTTTCCCAGGGAAAAAAAGTCCCATTTTATACAGTGGACCCTCTACTTAAGGAATTAATCCGTATTGGAATGGTGGCTGCAAGTCGAAAAGTCTGTAAGTCGAATCTCCATTGACCTACAATGCACTGAAAACCGATTAATCCCATAACCAGTGGTTTTTATTCTGTTTTTGGTTTTTTTCTGGTCTGTCGATTCTCTGGCTGCAAGTCGAATCTAAATTTTGCAGCCAGAGAAGTCTGTAACTCGAAAAGTCTGTAAGTCGAGCCGTCTGTAAGTCGAGGGTCCACTGTATTCCCTTGAAATCTGAGCTGGGCACCATTAAACAAAAGAGGAATTTGGGAAAGCAAGAGGAAAGGAGAGACAGAGTCTGTGCTTCCTGTCAAAGAGGGTTCACATAATGACCAGGGATGCTGGCTAATCTTTGGTACTGAGCCCCAAGTCCCTGTTAAAAACAAGCTTTCCTCCCCAGGAAAAACAGGAGGGTGGCTCAGTTCCGAGTCATGTGAGGAGTCCAAATCACTGGGAAAAAAAATCTAAGTGGAGTCGCCAGTGTGACTTAAGTCCAACTTGACAGCAAGTCCTACAGCTCAAGATCCCATCACAAGAAAACAATTCTTTGGGAAGACCTAATTCTCTGAAGAGCCTCGTGGCGCAGTGGTTAAACTGCTGTCCTGCAGCCAAAATGGTGCTCACGACTGGGGGTTCAATCCCAGGTAGCTGGCTCAAGGTCGACTCAGCCTTCCATCCTTCCGAGGTCAGTAAAGTGTGTACCCAGCTCGCTTGGGTGTGTGTGTGTGTGTAGCCTGCATAATTAACTTGTAAACTGCTCAGAGAGTGCTTGAAGCGCTATGGGGCGGTATATAAGCAGCATGCTTTGTGGTATATAAGCAGCATGTTTTTACTTTTACCTCTCTTGGGAGGACGGCATGGCGTTTTGAATTACTTACCCATATGCACAATTTTTTATATTAAATGGATTCATACCGAAGTAAATACGCATCAGAGATTGATGTATAGTGGTGCCTCACTTAGCGACGTTACTCTGTGCAGGAAAAACCATTGCTAAGCGATTTCATCGCTAAACGGAATTTAAAAGCCCATAGAAATGCATTAAAATGCCATTAATGCGTTCCTATGGGCTTCAAAACTAACCTTAAGCGAAAATCCTCCATAGGGGCAGCCATTTTCGGTGCCTCTAAAGCGAGGACACACAGCGGGCGGCCAGTTTGTTTACCTGGCGGCCATTTTGAAACCGCCGATCACCTGGCCGAAAATGGGGGTTTTGCGATGATCGCTTCCCCGCGATCATTGCAAAGCAAATTTTCCCCATAGGAACTATTGCTAAGCAATCGCTTTTGCAATCACTTAAACTCCGTCGCTAAGCGATTTTGTCACTCAACGGAGCGATCGCTAAGCGAGGCACCACTGTACATGTATTTATCAGGAATTCAAGACTGGGAAAG
Source organism: Pogona vitticeps (assembly GCF_051106095.1). NCBI lineage: Eukaryota > Metazoa > Chordata > Lepidosauria > Squamata > Agamidae > Pogona > Pogona vitticeps. The sequence continues at coordinate 16,317,920 of NC_135790.1, forward strand.
TTGCTTTCTTGGATTGCAATTGCCAGAATCTCCCATGGCCATTTCTGTCTAGGGGAGATGCTGAGTGCAGTTTAGAAGTGAAAGGGAAACCACTTCTAAGTGCACTCTACTATACCTAGAAAACCCTGAAAAGGTTCATCCTAAATCAGAATTGACTTGAAAGGACATGATTTCGAGCAGAGATTTGAACTTTGGACTCTGAGTTCCAGATTTGACACTCCTAATGCCTGTCCTCTATTAGCTCTCTCAAATACATGGTTACTACATAGGCAGTGCCAAGGATAAACACAGCAGTAGGGGAGGAAAAATACAAAATAAGCTGTACAGATCTGGAGCACTGGAATACAGGAACACTAGACCCAGCCTACTTCATCAGGGAAATACAGTTTCTTTTCATAACAATTAAATATTTAGAGGTTGCTCATCCTTCATTTAATTTGATCTGATTTAATTTAACTTAAATATTTAATCACGCTTTTCTCCCATACCGCTTGTTTTGTGTGCGAAGGTCCTTTTCAATACTTCACTTTTTACTTCACATTGATGATCTATACGATCCCTTCCAGCTCTGCAGTTCAAAGAAGATGATGATGATCATCATCACCATGATAGCTGCCAGCACCAGGCACTTCCATAAGGTTGAAAACCCAGTCACAATCCCCACGGCATGTTGCAAAATGCAGGCAGTTCTTCTGATCCACAATATTCCGAAGAGGAGTGAGTGATGCATGTCTAAAACTCAGAGCCCAGAATCCTATTCAGATTCTACTAAGTGAAATTGGAAAAATCACGAACTGCTGTGTTGAGTGCCATGCCACCAACACATTGCAAATTTATTGCAGCTTGCCACCATGATTTATGTGACTTCACTTATCCCAGAATAAAACCCCAGTAGGATTCTCACCACAGAAGAGACAGCTGGTAAAAAGAGGTTTAGAGTTCGCACAAGAACCTTTGGCCCTCCACATGTTTTAACCTACAACTCTCACCAACTCCATCTGCCTGAAAAATTCTGGGAGCTACAGGTCAAAAACATGAATCTGAACACCTCTATTCCCCACCCCAGAGTAGCATGTCGGATTTTCGCTGGGTGACACTTTCCCTGCCCATTATCCTGATGCAACCATATAGGCAACTTCATATTAGTCAGTATCTGAATCTCATCAGGGACGTAGGCGAGATTTACCGGGTCTAAATACAATGGTGCCTCACAAGATGATTGCCTCGCGGGACGATTAATCTGCAAAACGATGGGTTTTTGCGATCGCTGTAGCGCTTCGCAAAACAGTTTTTCCTATGGGTGATTTTCGCTAGACGATGTCTGGGTCCGTGCTTCGCAAGTTTTTTTTTAAAAGACCGATGCTTCGCAAGACGACGTTTTTCCCCATTGGAATGCACTGAATAGATTTCAATGCATTCCAATGGGGAACTGCGTTTCACAAGACGATGTTTTCTATGGACGATTTTTGCAAGACAGCTATGTTTTTCCCCTTTGGAATGCACTGAATAGATTTCAATGCATTCCAATGGGGAACCACGTTTCACAAGACAATGTTTTCTATGGACGATTTTTGCAAGACAACAATGTTTTCCCCCTTTGGAATGCACTGAATAGATTTCAATGCATTCCAATGGGGAACCATGTTTCACAAGACAATGTTTTCTATGGACGATTTTTGCAAGACAACAATGTTTTTCCCCTTTGGAACGCATTGAATAGATTTCAGTGCATTCCAATGGGGAAACATGTTTTGCAAGACGATGTTTTCACAAGACAGCGATTTTCGCGGAACGAATTAACATTGTCTTGCGAGGCGCCCCTGTAACTTGAACCTACTAAATGTGGGCCTCTCAGAAATACAGGTGGACTAGAATTCACTATCATGCCAAAATCCATACTTCTGCTATGATCAAACTTGCAATACAAACAATGTGAGTCAAAATGTACATATTAAGGGAAAATGCACACAAAAATGCATTTTATGATGAAAAGAAATTTTCATACTAGGAAATGTGTATTCAAATTTTTTTTGTGTGTTGTCTTTCCTTTGGACAGATTTTGTTATATTTGCATGTGCCACATTTATTTGCCAAAATGAACTTGGCAGAGCTGAGGAAAGGAGAAATTTGCAGATTCAGCCAACCTTAGCAAAGCTGATATATGCAGAATCGGCCCACCGTAGTCTAGCCCACCTAAGAAAGGAATCAGTCCCATGATAGACCTCTCCTCCAAACCCCCACCCACCATGCCCCGAATTTACAAAACTAGCAAAGATCACTTTGACTAAGATTTCCCTCCTGCTGTGAAATTAGTATCTGAGTGGCAGAGAGGTAGCCTGTCTCGTGATCACCAAACAAAGAAGCCACTAGACATAGCAAGGAAATAAAATTAAAGGAGACTATCATGAAATAGGCTTAAACCTTACACGGTTGGAGGCAGCCACAGAAACTTTCTCTGCTAAGCATTCCATGCCCAGTTGATTTATCTCAATGGTCTTGGAAAGCTTCTCCTATATAACTAGTGTAGGTCTTAAGCTTCAGAAAAGATGAAAGGCTGATCCTTTGCCCCAGCGGTTCTACACTTTGGGATTTCCACCCCGAGACTCACTAGTGTTCTCAGTAACTTCTGGGAGATGAAGTTCAACTGGATGATCAAAAGTGGAGAATCACTCGTCCCTGACATCTCTCCCTCTTGTAGTCAGAAAATACTGGAATAAGAGAAGAGTACAAAGATAAGCTCAGTTTTGAGACTTGCTCAACAACTGTCACAAATTTCCAGCCCAATTCAGAAAAGCAGATGGAATATCATTACACAGAATCTACGTAAGTGTGGAAAACTTTTTTTTTAAGTTACAACTCCCAGAATCCTCCAGCCTTGAAAATTACTAGCACTAGATCAAGTGATGTTTCAGGCATATCATGTCTCTGTCAGAGCATGGGCCAGGGCGTGGACTCACCTCCCTCTATTACCATCTCCACGCAAGATTTGGAGGTTGTTCATGACTTTGTGTACCTTGGCTCAACGATCTCTGACACTCTCTCTCTAGATGTCAAGCTGGATAAATGCATTGAGAAAGCAGCTACCGTGTTCTCTAGACTCACAAAGAGAGTATGGCTTAATGAGAAGCTGATGGCATATACCAAGATCTGGGTCTAGAGAGCCTGTGTCCTGAGCATATTCCTGTACTGCAGCGAGTCCTGGACTCTTTGTGCATGACAGGAAAAGAAGCTGAACACTGTGACAACCCCAGACCTACTGGGATATGCCACAGTTTCACTAAGCTGCCACCAACCATTCCCTATAAGAAGTCACACAGACCAGGGATGGATTTTTAACAAATAAAAGAACAAGGTTTATTTACATAACACACAGGGAAAATAAAATGATCAAATGAATAAGATACAGTAACGTGGCTTAGTCTCAATCATACATACACTAGTTTGGTTCACACAGAACGCATTTAACTAAAGCACAGACCCTGAACCTATCAGTTCTGGCTAACCCTACAGACACCTGAACCTATCAGGTTGGTACTGACTGACACACAGTAGTACCCTGTCTGACACACAGACTCCCACTCAAGCTTCTTCTCTCAGCTCTTCTCCAGCTTCTCCTAACTGCACCACACAGGCTTCACATATATATACAGTACAGCCCCTCCTCCTGATGTCCCGCCTTCCACCCCCCATAGGATGGAACTTTCCCTCCAAACCCATGACAGACAGGTAACATCAGTGCTGTATGTAACACCTCCCCTCTTTATAAGTTGTTTTGTAGGGGGAAAGCTAAGGTGCTTTTCACCAAAAAACAACCTGGACCCAAAACATACAAAAACAGTCATATAATAACATACAATACCATACTTACTTATACTTACACTCTATTGGGCATTTAAACATTTACCATTTACACTACATCAAGTTACCTTTATTCATACAAACCAACATGTTTAATAAACAGACACATTTGACTTTTTGTCATCAAAATATACACATAGTCCATGTTTCTTTCGCCGTCTTCATTCTTCGGGTCTTCTTGACAAGGCGTCAGCAACACAGTTCACTGACCCTCTGACCACCTTCACTTCAAAGTCATAGTCTTGCAGGTTTAAAGCCCACCTCATAAGTTTACTATTGTGGGTTTTCATTGTCTTTAACCATTGCAGTGGTGAATGGTCAGTGCACAGAACAAAATGTCTTCCCCAGATGTAAGGCTTGGCCTTCTGGATCGCGTAGACTATGGCCAGGCACTCCTTTTCCACGGTTGCCAAATGTCTCTCACCTTTCTGGAGCTTCCTACTCAGGTAGGACACTGGATGCTGGTCACCATTTTCATCCTCCTGGCAAAGAACTGCTCCTACCCCGCTGTTAGACGCATCGGTGTAGATGATGAACTCCCGGTCGAAGTCTGGAGCACGCAGCACTGGATAGTTGATGAGGGCCTCCTTCAACCTCTGGAACGCCTCCTCACAGTCGCTGGTCCACGGGATGCGGTCATCAGTCTTCTTCCTCGTCAAATCGGTCAGCGGAGCCGCAATCTCGCTAAACCTCGGGATGAACTTTCTGCAGTAGCCCACCAACCCAAGAAATGATTTGACTTTTTTCTTGGTGTTGGGTCTGGGCCAATCACGAACTGCTTCTATCTTGGCCTCTAGGGGTTTGATCACTCCTCCCCCTACTATGTGACCCAAGTATTTAATTTCTGGGCTACCCAGCTGCAGTTTGTTCTCTTTGCAGGGCCTAGGCCAAAGCACTTCCTCCCCTGGGTTAAAGTGCCTCTCCCTGCCTTCCCGGTCATCCCAAGTTTTCTTTCTGACCTTCTGAGCTTGCAGGTTTTCTGCTGCTAGCTCTAGGTTTCTCTTTAGGTCATTCATCAAGGTGTCTATGTATGTCACAACGTCTTGTGGGTCATCCTGGGTGATCTGCTCCCAATTTTGTTTGATCAAATCAAGGGGCCCTTTCACCCTTCTCCCAAATAAAAGTTCAAACGGACTGAACCCGGTACTGGCTTGTGGCACTGATCGATAAGCAAACAAAAGGGATTGCAGCTTCTGGTCCCAATTGTTTGGATTCTCTGCCAAGTAAGCCCTAATCATGCGCATCAGGGTCCCATTGAACTTCTCAGTTAACCCATTACTTTCAGGGTGATAGGCAGTGGTTTCCTTGTGTTTAATTCCACAGATTTGCCATAACCGTTTCATGAGCTTCGATGTAAACGATGCGCCCAAATCTGTGATTATTTCTGAAGCAAATCCCATCCTGGACATATACCCCACCAAGGCATCTGCCACTGTGTTAGTTTCAATGTTAGTCAAGGGTATGGCTTCAGGGTACCTCGTGGCATGGTCCACAATGGTGAGAATGAACCTGTTCCCCCTCTTTGTGGCCTTGGGCAAAGGTCCCACAATATCCACCCCTATGCATTTGAACGGAGTGTCAATCACAGGCAAAGGGCACAACTTTGCTTTGGTCCTGTCACGATTATTCCCCTGCCGCTGACACACATCACATTTTTTACAGAACTCCCTGATCTGCTTCCCTATGTCAGGCCAGTAAAAATTCTGTGTGATTCTCTGCTGTGTCTTGTTCACCCCTAAGTGCGCAGCAAACATGTCAGAGTGCCCCCTTTGTAAGATCATGGGGCGATACTTTTCAGGTACCACTAGCTGACTTCTGATCCCATCTCCCCCTTTTGAGATATTCCTCAGGGTCTCTCTATATAAAATCCCCTTTTTCTCTAGAAATCTCACTGGGGTTTCAGGTGTTAGCTGGGCATCTGTCACCTGTTCAAAACACTTTTGGAGAGTGGCGTCTGCCTTTTGCTCTTGGCCAAATCTGCTGTCAGTGGTTAAGGTTTCCACCACAGCCTCGGAACTCCCCTCTGCTTCCGTCTCGGGCTCATCCGTACCCCCCTGAACTGTTCCTGTGGTAGCTTGTGAACGTGTAATCACTAGCACCCGTTTCACATGTTCAGCCAGGTCATTTCCCACGAGCACGGCTGCTGGCAGAGTCGATGAAATCGCTAGCCGCCAAACTCCCCTCCAGCCTTGAAAGTTCACAGGTACCTCCGCTACTGGCAGTGAGATCACCTGTCCCTCAATCCCTGCCACCTTCATGCTCTCATTTGGGATTATATATTCCCTAGGAATAATATCTGGATGGCACAGGGTCACCTGGGAACAAATATCCCTTAACCCCCGATACTGGTGGTCAAGTATTCCTACGTCCACCCCTGCTGTTTCAAACAACTGTGAATCTGTTCTCACAAGTAAGCAGCGCCTGACCTCCACAAGAGGACCATTTTCCTCAGCCTGATCAGCAGATGTAACTGTTCCAGATTGAGTAGCCATGGCAACAGGCTCCCTCAGTGACAAGGAGCTTTGCTCTTTCTGGACACAGAACACAGCTTTTGGCTTGGTTCCACTCGAATCATGAGGCACATTTCCTTTTAGCTGCTTTAATTTCTCACACTCTGAGATTAGATGGCCCTTTCCTTGACAGAAATAACATTTTCTGCTGTATTTTGAGTCTTTCTCATCTTGTTTTGGTTTTCCCTCCAAAATCTGAGGTCTTGGTTTCATGTCTGAGGGCTTCCCTTCACCATGGGCCCCTCCCCCTTGCTGGTTTTTCCCTGGTCCCTGAGAGTACTTGCTGTAGGTCTCTTTAGGTTTACCCATCGATTTTCCCTCACCTAAGGGCTTTCTTATTTGGGAAATAAAATCTGCGATTTCGGCCGCCTCCGCCACAGATTTCGGTTTCCTTTCCCTCACCTGGAACTTCAGTTCCCCATGCAGGACTGAATAGAACTGTTCCAGTGCTATCAAGTCTTTGAGCTGCTGGAAGGTCTCTGTTCCCTCCTGAGATAGCCATTTCTCTAGCAGCCTCACCAGTTGGGCCCCCACTTGGGTAAAAGTCTGCTCTGGTTTCTTGGTGAGTGACCTGAATCTTTGCCTCAGCTGTTCCGCATTTATCCCATGTCTGGCAAACACCAGTTTTTTAAACTCTGCAAAATCTTTCATCAGTTCCTCTGGCATCTCTGCATAGACTTCTGCCAGGCTGCCACTGATTAAAGATCGCATGATGGTCATCTTCTCAGTTTCCCTTACTGAGAAGTCCACAAACGCTCTTTCCACGAGGGAAAAGAACACCTCAGGGCAATCTCCCTTGTGGTATACAGGGAATTTCTTCAGGTCAGTTTTAGACAACTGGCCCCCCTCAGAATCCCTATTGTTATTATTGTTCTGATTCATCAACTCCAATTTTCTTAACTCAAACGCCATTTTCTCTCTCTCCAATCTTTCTTCTCTTTCCATTCTCTCTAATTCAAATTGTCTTTGCCTCTCCCTTTCCCTTTCCTGTTTCTCTTCCTTTTCCATTTCCAATCGTCTTTGTTTCTCCCTTTCCTCCATTCTTTCTCTCTCTAATCTTTCCTCCATTTCCCTCACCCTCAGTTCATGCTGTTGGGCTAGGAGCAATTTTCTGAGTTCTGGGTTCTGTTCTCCCGTGCTGTCACCCTGCACTGAGCCAAATTCATCCTCAGAACCTTGGTCTACCTGGGGTCTTTCACTTCACCCATTTCTGCCATTTGGCTTCGAGTCAAGGGCATAATCCCCCCCCCAGAACAGGCTGCTTTCAAAAGTCAAGCCTCAAAATAAAGCGACCACTTTTTTTTTCCCCTTTCTTTTGCCTCAGAACCAGCCTTCTCTAGATTGCTGCTGTTCTTCAGCACTAACTTGCAACTGTTGCCAGCCGGAGTCTACCCCCCTCTGCTAGGCCTCTCAGCAGGCAGGCTAGATCACTGCTACTTCACACAGTTTTGCCTCAGCTTTTTTCCCGCCAAAACAGGTTGCCTCAGAGCTCCCTAATCTAGTCTCCCCAGTTGGCACGTTCTTCCACTAGCGCACCTCCCCGTGAGGTACGCCTAGAAGATTACCTACGCGCCCTCAGATTGTCCCTGACTAGACCCCCCTTGCTCTGGGCACTCTTGCCAAGGCTTTGCTGGACCACTGGACAACTGGACCAGTCGTATCCCACACGCTGGACACCAATCAATGTGACAACCCCAGACCTACTGGGATATGCCACAGTTTCACTAAGCTGCCACCAACCATTCCCTATAAGAAGTCACACAGACCAGGGATGGATTTTTAAGAAATAAAAGAACAAGGTTTATTTACATAACACACAGGGAAAATAAAATGATCAAATGAATAAGATACAGTAACGTGGCTTAGTCTCAATCATACATACACTAGTTTGGTTCACACAGAACGCATTTAACTAAAGCACAGACCCTGAACCTATCAGTTCTGGCTAACCCTACAGACACCTGAACCTATCAGGTTGGTACTGACTGACACACAGTAGTACCCTGTCTGACACACAGACTCCCACTCAAGCTTCTTCTCTCAGCTCTTCTCCAGCTTCTCCTAACTGCACCACACAGGCTTCACATATATATACAGTACAGCCCCTCCTCCTGATGTCCCGCCTTCCACTCCCCATAGGATGGAACTTTCCCTCCAAACCCATGACAGACAGGTAACATCAGTGCTGTATGTAAGAAACACGTTCCATATGTGTTGTCTCCAATTTTTGGTATCACCTGGCAGGACAAATTTCCCAATAGAGTAGTCCTAGAACAAGCTGGAATTTTTAGCATATATACATGACTGAAACAGCGACGTCTACGTTGGCTTGGGCATGTCATGAGAATGGCTGATGGTTGGATTCTAAAAGATCTCCTGTATGGAGAATTAGTGCAGGGAAAGAGCCCTAGAGGGAGACCCCAGCTGCGATACAAGGATATATTGCAAGCGGTATCTGAAGGCCTTAGGAATGGACCTCAACAGATGGGAAACCTTGACATCTGAGCGTTCAGCCTGGAGGCAGGCGGTGCATCATGGCCTCTCCCAATTTGAAGAGACCCTTGTCCAGCAGGCCGACGCAAAGAGGCAGTCCCGAAAGCAGCAAAATCAAGGAGCTGGACAAGGGACAGATCATATTTGTCTTCAGTGTGGAAGGGATGGTCACTCTTGAATTGGCTGCCTCAGCCACACTAGACACTGTTCCAAGACCTCTATTCAGAGCACGTTCCCATAGTCTCTTGAGACTGAAGGATGCCTCATCATGTCTCTGTCACCTCTTTTCTTTGCCCAAATTTTGAATATGTTTTTTATTACATCTGAAGCTTTCTTGTCCTCTCTGAGCTTAGCAGGAGTAATCACAGGAATTGCAAAGGAATAGTTTCTCCAGGATCTGTATATTGTTGCAAACTCTCCCTGTTGTACCTGAAAGCATAGTAGGGTTGTCTGATTTTAAACAGACAATTATGAGCCATTATCTTTACAAATGACCCGCTACTAATTTGTTGAGATGGACCCATCCAGTGGTATGTGTTTTTGGATTTTGCTTGCTAGGGGTGGGTCAACTTTGGGGACTATCAGTATGAGCATCTGCACTTCCAAATTTACTACTATGCCACTGCTGCCTAATGATGATGGGAGCTGCAGTCTTAACTTATTTGGAGGCTGACATACTTATCACCCCTCATCCAAACAGAACAAAACAGAGAGGAACTGTAGCAAGTGTGCTAGGTTTTTTAAATATTTATTCCCAAGTATTATTCTGCGTACTAACATGGATAGTGTTTCTCAAGTACTGGTGCTCAACAAGTCAGATTCATGAGTCTTTCAGGCGACTCCGGAAGAGAAGAGAACCAGTTGGTGCACTGAAATTTGCTTCATCCACAGCAGGAATTGATTAAGTCATAGGAAGGTATGATAGCAAAAGTCCTTTTTTAAAAAAATAGTGATCTCAGAACAAGGAATGGGCATCCACGTCCCTTTCTCCAAGTTTGAAGTTTGTTGATTCTGTTATGTTCTGATGGGGGACAGGGACACACCAAATCAAGCAAAATTCTGATTACAGACAGAGGTGGAATCCAGTGTTTTAGAGCTGGCAAATTTCTGGAAGAGTGGGTTCACTAAGAATGAATCCCCAAAATCTAGGACCTACAAAATTGGAGTGTTCCCTTGTTCAGAGCTAAGGTTCTCTGCGTCCCCCCCAATTTCTTTCCACTTCATCTTCTGTTTTCCTCAATAGCCACTCAGAATTCCAGGGCCATCAATTATCTCCAATCCTGTTTGTTTGTTTTTGTTGTTGTTGTTTTTTTGGCAAGTGGCTGGTGGGTGAGTGGGTGGGATTCCATTTAAAGTCCTCCCCCCCCCAACTACCACCCCAAACTTTAAAGCTGGTGATACCTCACCCTTATGTATGGGTGATACTGTTTTGGCTACTGAAACAACAAACAGAGCCTAACAATAGAGGAAGTTACTGAAAACAGAGTAGGTGAACCAAGTATGTTTTGCTTTGTATACAGCATTATATTTACTAAAAGTCAACAACCCAACCCAAACCCAGTACTTTATCCGAGTGGATATGGATAGATGTGGCATTAGTTTCATGTAAATAAAAAGCTGTTTACATTTAAAAAATAATAATTATGTCAACTTAATTCTGATCTACGGTGACTCATCCAAAGTCTTGAGAGTACAAATAATTCAGAAATGATTTAGTAGTCCCCTCCTTATGGTGATGCTCTAGGACCAGGTAGGCTGCGCAAAATCACACAGGAGGTCTGGGAGATTTCAGCTGGCCCTTCTTCTCCTTGCAGGCACGGTCAGGATCTGAACCCTCGGCTCTTGGCTCTGCAAACAAGCACTCCAATCTACTGAGCTGTAATGGCTCTATTCACATCTTCAGCTTCTCAGATCTGTTCCAAATTCTCCAAATGCTGGCCACCAAATCAATTTCCAAGCTCTCCCAAATTTCAACCCTGAGATTTGTTTCGGAAATATTGGACATTCTAAGAACAATTTTTTTAAAAATAGAGTGAACAGAGTGAGATTTCCTTATGCATTCTGAATATGGAAAGAGGAAGTCTTACAAGCCTAGAAGATCATAGTGGGGAAACAAAGTCAGCTGCAAAATAAAACCTTCTTCTCCCCCTCACTTTTTATGGTAACTCTAAGAAGAAAGGAGAGAAAAGCGTGATTATTTAGATGGCAAATGGAAAAGGCTCCTTTTGCATTATTACGGGGGTCCCTTGTTCAGATCCAACTGCACCTTTTCATGTTCCTCAAATTAAAAGAAAACATGGCCCAATTTGTCTAAGTAAACTCCTACTACAATCCAGCCAAAGCTGGAAAGGTCACCCCAAAGGCCTCCTATTACTTGGGAAATGACTTAATTTCCCCTTCTTAGATAGCACTCGTTTCCTAGGTTTGAATAACTTGTTCTTATAGAACCTTTATCTCCCTATTCTGGCTCTGAATTCCCCTTTTTTTGGGGGGGGGGGAAGAGAATCCATTAATGACTCCATCACATGGCCTTGTCCCTAAGAGAGGTTGTGCTTTATCACCACACGGTCCTCCCCACCAAGGGGAAATAAAGGGGGGGAGGAACCCATCACTGTCTAAAAAAGGGAGCACAATAGCTTCTAAGCAAGGAAGCCAGGCTGATTACAAAGCTTCAAGCAATGTCCCAACCAATCGGTCAGGCTTGCCAAAAAAATGTACAGTTGCAAATAGGCAGAAACGGAGGGGGGGTGGGGAGGGCAGCGGCTTGTTTACGAGAGTGATTTATTGCTATTTTCAGGCCGCTGCCCGTAACCAACATTCCAAACTAAAAATTGCCGAAAACATATGGAGTCAGTGGAATGCTAAAATTACCCTGAAAATAGTGGGCTCTAAATCTTGGGTCCCGTGGATGTCGCCCCTCCTGGAGTGAGGCAAAGCCTCTTGGTTGTCTGTCGGTCGCCCTGGGATAAGAAGTTAATTTGTTTTCTCCACATTGCAGCAAAGAAGATGACACGCTTTCCCAAGGGGCACGCACACTCTGTTCGGTTGTGTGCCCTTCTCTCCACCCCACCCCCCCAAAACAACACTCCGATCTCAGGTCCTGGCATAACTCCTTGCTTTGGAGTAGGGAGCTCAAGGCCAGCAAAGAAATACGTTCCTAGTTTGTTTATCCGGCAGCTGTCCCCACACCTCTTCCCAAATTACATAAATGCATCCTGTCTGGGTAATGGACTGAGAAGTGACATAAAAATCAATAAATAATTCTGGTTTTAGGGATGGCTGGCTAGTGTTCCAAGACGCCGCTGGTGCTGCGGCCCCGCTCTCTCCAAGGAGCTGTCAGCCTGTTTTCAGAGTCTTGAACACGTTCCTGCCTCCAAAATGCCTTGGAGAGCACTGGTCTCGCCCTTGGCCGCATCTATAAAGGCTTTTGTTTCTTTGCGGTGTGTGTGTGTGTGTGTGTGTGTGTGTGTGTGTGTGTGTGTGTGTGTGTGTGTGTGTGTGTGTGTGTGTGTGTGTGTGTGTGTGTGTGTGTGTGTGTGTGTGTGTGTGTGTGTGTGTGTGTATGAGAGAGAGAGAGAGAGAGAGGGTGAGTGAGAAACAGAAAGAGCATGGCAGGGAGCATCAGTGATAGAGGAATGAATGAGGGTAGTTCTTAGCTTGTAACGTGTGTTATGTGCCATCAAGTTGGAACCAATTTGTAGGCCTTTCAAGGTAAGTGAGGTATTTACTGAGTGGTTGGAGCCTCGTGACACAGTGGTTGATTCAGCTTTCCATCCTTCCAAGGTTGGCAAAATGGGTACCCAGCTCATTTGGTGGTGGGGCCCATGTATAGCCTGTATAATTAAATTTTAAAGCACCCAGAGAGAGCTTTAAGTGCTATAGGGTGGTGTATATAAGAAGCACACTTAGTATACAACTAACCGGCACACTTTGCTTTAAAGGGACCTATAAGGAAAATGATCTTATCCTCACTTCTTCTTGAACACCTGCAGTGTTTCAAACTGCATGGACATTTCCTGACCAGAAATTAACTTAAAGAAGTTAGTTTGTTTATTTGAAATAGGTTAAACCGCTGAAACTTCTGTGCTGCAAGGTCAGAAGACCTGCAGTCGTAAGATCGAATTCATATGATGGAGTGAGCCCCCGTCGCTTGTCCCAACTTTCGCCAACCTAGCAGTTTGAAAGCATGCAAAATGCAAAAATGTGAGTAGATAAACAGGTACGACTTCGGTGGGAAGGTAAACGGCATTCCGTGTCTAGTCACACTGGCCACATGACCATGGAGGATTGTCTGCGAACAAACACTAGTTCTTTGGGTTGGAAACGGAGATGAGCACCACCGCCTAGAGTTGGACACAACTAGACAAAATTGTCAAGAACCACCTTTTTATACATGAGTCTGTGCTGGCTACCAGTTTGCTTCCAAGGCCCTTTCCGGCTGTGTCTCTTGATCTACAAAGTCCTGACCGGCTTGCAGCAAAAAATATCTGAAGGACCATCTCTTTTTTTTTCATCATTTGCATGGAATTTGACCTTCGGTGTTTTAATCTGATGTTTCTAACCTGATTTGCAAAATATTGGTAAGAATCCTACTGCTGCTTGATGCTTGTAGAAAAAGAATCCAATCACATGATCAGGTGCACACGTTGTTAATGAGCAGCTATTCGCTGAAAAGATTGATGTGATTTCCCTTATGTGGGTGTAAAATGGGAATACGATGTGGGCCAATGTGAAATCTGTCTACTTAACATCACTTTGGGGGCCACAGTGAGCAGAAAAGTCATAAAACGACACCCCAAAGTGAGTTAACTAGGCATCTAAAATTCAGTCCAGTTGGCAATCGAGACATTAAGAATCCTTGGCAAGGCAGAACTTCCTAAGGCAAACTGCTATTGTGGTCTTCCCTTCCTGTACCAGATGTGAGCTGTAAGGGTTAATGTCCTGAACAAGTGTAGGGTATGTGTAGGATTGTTTTCCATGGCTCCCTCCCTCTGCTTCAGTTCAGCCCCCATCACTACAAACCATCTGGGCATGGGCACTATCCGCATAACTGTGAACCTCACAAAAAAGCTCTTTCACACATTCTGTTGAATCTGTATAGGAATAAGTAGACCAGCAGGGATAATACATCTTTTCCCCATGTGTGTTTTAATTAGGAAGAGATGATGCACCAGTTTTGCTTTTCCTACACATATACATTTTACAGTTATTTTTCATCCAGTTTCCACATTGGTTCCTGTTGTTCTTTTTTATCTACACAAAATTGAAAACCCCACGTTGCAAGTAATTGTTGCTAGCCTTTCCATATCTTATATTTCTTAAAGTGCACATTTTGGGATATATATTTTTGTGACTGAAGGACTCTATGGGAACAATGTTGTCATGAAATTTAGTTTCCCAGACTCATGGGGATTTAAATATGTTCTTTCTCTCACCATATGTATTTAATTTAATACTTTCTATTAAAACACCTTAATAAAAGCATGGGGAGTTACTTCCAAAAATTAATCTATTCTCATTGTTCATTAGGGTGTTTGAAACGTGATCTGTTGTCATTACTCTTTGAAATGACATAGAAATTCTTGGATATATTGCAACCTACATATGATGCCTTTAAGAACTTTTTCAATCGGAGGGACCTTTCTGGACTGGGGTGGATGTCAATCCATGCAGTAGCAACTCAGTAGCAGTAGTTCTCTTTCTGCCTCAGATTCTTTTCCCCACCTTTTTCCAGTCAGGGCTCTGTCAGTGTTAGCACACAATCTCTCAGAAGTGGATAACTGGAACAATGTGTTTTGTCAGCTATGTAACCAATCAGTTGGTCAGTAATGAAGCTAGCCAACCGGTTAAGCTCAGTGATGTAACAAATTAAGAGGAGAGGTGAGGTAAAAAACATTTTAAATAAATAAGTATTTTTACACAATATGATGATTGTTGTTAATCTAGGAAGAACTGAAAGTAATTGGCAGTAGTTGGACATATCCTAAACAAGCTGGACATGAAATCCTACTTCAAAACACAGAAGTACTGGACAACACCAGCAATCTATATGTTAGACTGCACAGGGAAACCACTGAAATCCACAAACACCAGTACGGTTTCAACAAAAAAGAAGAAAGTCTAAAATTCAACAAAGCCTGGCTCCCAGCACTGAAGAAAAAACAGCCTGCAAAAAGGTCAACAAACTCTACCCAGCCACAAGAATCAGTGATCACTGGACACAAAAAACTAGCTAACAACACCCATCAATCACAGTGACAGATCATCTCCCCCCCCAATCACAACAATACACCCATAACAAAAAACACCCTGATCACCATAATCACCCAATCTCCTGAAAAGGGCAAAAAGCTGATCACACAGATACAAATACTCAACTATCCCACACACTACACCAGAACACAGACAGCGTTCTAACTCCTGTCCTCTGAAGATGCCGGCCACAGAGACTGGCAAAATGTTCAAGGAAGAAAAACCTCCAGAACACGGCCAAACAGCCTAAAAAACCTACAACCGCCATCGGATCCTAGCCATGAAAGCCTTCGAGAATACATTTATTTTATTTACTTAAATCACAATCAATTCCTCACACACTCTGCTCCCAAGATAAATAATTCATTACACTATTTGTTTCGATTGCTACTTTTATTCCTAGGGAAAGTGCTTAGGCTGAAATCCTGTTGGGGAAGATACCACTGCAGAAGAGTTATCACATTATCAGAGGGGAAAATTCTTTGATAATGAAAGTCCTCCTTCTCACATCCTAAATCCAACAGCTTCCACACAATGAAAATAGTTATTTGCAAGTCAGAAAAACTGTGGGAGAGAAGGGATAAATCTTTAATTCCCAAAACAACAAAAACAACACAACTCCTCACCTACTGGTGATGTCATCACCCTTCTTCAGGTATAATGATACCAACAAGATTTCAGCTTTAGAGTTGGTTAGAGAGTTCCATAAAACTGGAAAAAACTCCTGTAAAATGCTTTTAAATATTGCTTTACAAGGCCTTCAAAAAGTAACTTTGGAAAGTAATATTAGTTGATCCACTGATAAAGTAACTCTGAACCTATATATTAGGCAACTTCTTAAAAGTAATCTTATACCTTTATTAACAAAAAAGAGTGACTGTTTCCAGATGATTACATTACTTGCAATTTGCTATTTCGAAGCTTTGATCTGAATGCAGACTTTGATCAGTTTAAACTGCTACATCTTAGATTGTGACACTGAGAGACACATGAAAGCTAGGGTCCTATCTCCCTGTTAATCTGAAAGATGCAGGCAAAGGAATGTACAAAGATCTAATTCCTTAACTGTTGCCATTCAGGTCTACCACTGAAGGAAGCCATAACAGGAGAGTTACATTGGCACTCGGTGTTTATTACAATGATGGCTTTCATGAACCAGACATTCCTCAAGTCCAAGGTCTTGGAAATGGAAGCAATCCAAGTCATAAGCTAGTCCTGCAAAAATAGAGGCCGAGCCTCAACACTCCAATTTTCAGACAAGGTGGATGCAACTCATCCAGAAGCACATCTCCATGTCTTCGAGCTCTAGAAACACCATGGTCCTTCAAAGCAGCCACTTATAGTCTTTTATTGAAGCATTAGCCTGGAGCTCATGCCGGTGGGACCATTTGGGTATTTCCTCGGGAAAATGGCCTCGTTCCATTGATCCTGTTCATTACAGGAGATTACCTGCAGTCCAGTAGGCAACCAACCACCCTCTCGTCCCTCCCAGGCACCCCGTTCTGATGGAAGATACTCCATCCATTTACCTGAAGCTTCATCCCTCACTGAACGGGAAAGCAACAAAAACAACAAAGAATCCAACAAAGAGGCACTTTTTTTGGGGAGGGGGGGAGGTCAGGCTGTTCACTAATTGCTATGAACTGAGCTGCCACACATAAAGACCAAGGAAAAGGGGGATGTGAAGGGGGGGAGATAAAAGCACGGGAATATCAGCCTTTTCTTAGGTGCCACAAAACCTGCCTTGAACCCTGACAAAAGAGAGTTCTGCTCAGCTCCCTCAGCACCACCCTAAAGTTGCTGCTCGCTCAACCCCTTCTTCCTCTGCCCATTTAAAAGGCTCTTTTCCCCCCCGCTGGGAGCTCCTCTTTGACCTCACATCCTTTAAATCTCTCATGCGGACACAACGCGCTGCTTCAGAGTCTTTCATTAAAAGCAACGGGCTAAAGGTGACACGAAAAGATAGGGAATCCCAGCGTGCAGAAAGGTTACCGGTTGGATTTTTGTTTCTGCAGAGTGTGCTGGCTTCACAGGCTGCTTGGGTGCAAGGTGCTTTAAGAAGGCCCATTCAAGCAAAGGGTTTTGCTCTCTCCTCCCTCCAGTGTTGAAGCAGCACACACCAAACTGCCATTTGCTAGCTTAGTGAAAGCCGGGCTTTCAGGACAGGGTGGAGAATATTTGACCTTTCAGGTTTACATTCCCAGAAGCCCCTACGAGACCTCTACGATGTATGGGGGTAAAAAGGTCCCCCACCACTTATTTCTTTATTTGTTTATTTCTTTAAACTGCCCATCTGGCCAAAGGCCATTCTGGGCCGTTTACAACAAGGACACACAGCAGCATAATTAAAATACCAATTCAACAGGACAGGGGAAAACAAACAAACAAACAACAAAGTGCATTAAAACTCATTTACAGAAGTAAATATTTAAGATGGCGGAATTGGTGCTATTAAAGCTGGAGGAATCCAGCTGACTTCACAGGTGTAATATTTGAAAATGCCTGCCTGAATAAGAGGGGTTTTAGTGACTTTTTAAAAATTGCCGGTGAAGGGGGCAAACAAATAAGACGTCATGGCTAACAGCATGGTGGTCTAACTTTACAGAGGACAACCCCCAGTTTCAATGGATGCTAAAGGACAGTCCATTTTTTAAAAACCATCCATCGACTGCACAAGCTGTCCAGCCTAAGTCCATTTTAAAAAGAGAAAACCTAAGAAGGGAGAGCAGCAGAAGATAAGAAGTTATCCATCATGTTAGCACCGTGGACAGCAAACTGAGAAGGAACGCAGGTCACTAGATCCTGGGCCTGTATTGCAGTTGACATCATAGGTACTGGCCAGTATCTTGATGAGCAATTGTGTAGCATGAACAATCGTGCAGAGTTACATGGACATTATGCTGGACTGCATCACTGTGCAACACGGCAAAAACCTCAAGCATGCAACAATGTAGTAGCGTCTCTGAGAAAGCTGAACTGCCCACACAATGTTCTGTACATAGAGTAACACTTTTGCTACTCTGTCTTCAGTGCAGCCATTCCATGATTCCCTTTGAACTGCAACCACCCATGCAAGGGTACTTTTTCTAGCATAAATTGTCAACAGGATTCTGGTCATTATTTCTAACTTTCAGCACACACAAATTTCATGCAAGCCTGTCTTTTTGTCACCTTTTTTTTTAAAAAAAAAATTAATTTTCCTTTCTGGCCATAGGTGAGCTAGTGGCTGATCTCAGGATCTGAGAAGGAACATAGAGGGAGAGGAGCCATTACTAAAAGATATGCAGAGCCCAGGTCAGCTAGAGATTTAAATGTAATGAGCAGATCCCCCAAATGAGCTTAGAAGCCATCCCAGGAAGCCACAAGATCAGTTTTCGGTTAGATCAAACATTTCAGTCCATGTTCTTATAATCTCCAAAGCTTAGGATGCGATTCTGAATAAGGCTGTACACCAGATTCAGACAAATATCAAATTACTAGCTAATTACCTCAATTCAGATTGATTTAGCCCCGATCGAAGCAGAACAGTCAGATTCTGCTCCAAAGCAAAGAGAATTCACTGATCGATTTGCGTCAGGAGCACAAATTAAATTGGATGGGACACAAATCACTTCAGCCATTTTCTTTTTTGAAAGCAAAACTTTAAAAGTGCCTGATAAGCAAATCTGTGAAGGCAGTTGTTTGGAAATTTAGCAGCTCTGCTCTCTACTTTAGGGCCTTGTGCTGTAGTGTCTCCAGATTTCACATGCCGCAATGCAAAATCCAGTGCAAATCAATGGGAGGCTTACATGTTGATTCAGATGCAGGTCACAGATCAAACTGGATGGAGTGCAAAGTGCTCCAGCATGAAGTGGAATACAATCCAAAGCTTTGAATTGGGGTTCAGACCAAAGTATCTGGGGCTGCCCTACTTCCAAATATGAGTAAGGATTCGAGAAGAGTCCTGGTGAATCCATCTGACAGCTTTTCGAATCCAATTGCATGCTTCCCCCAAGTAGGTTGGGAAGCCTACAGATGGGTACAGGTATAATAGGTAACTTCTGGTGTTGTCTTCCAGTAACTAGTAGTCAGAGACATACAGTTTCTGATCAGGGCACTCCTGATTGGTACCCACCAGAACTAGCACTTTTGGCCTCTGAGTGTCCTAGCAGTGTAATAATAGAGGGCTTCTGGAAATTTCCTGAACAAACACATTGCAGTTCCCATAAGAAATCTATTTAAATATCCAGCTGGTTTGTTTTCCAACTCACTTCAAGATGCTGGTTGTTCTACTTTTCAATCCTAAAACAACAAACAGTCCTGTGGCAGCTGAAAGACTGATGTTTTCTTCGACATAAGCTTTCACAGACCACAGGTGGCTTCATCTGGTCTAGGAAAGCTCTTCTCAGATAAAACTGGTGAGCCTTCAAGCTGGCATAAAACTCTTTCCTGGGCGTACTATAAAATGCGAATGCCGTCACCACAATCCCGAGACTTCTTTAAATCCCTGACTACTTTTGTGTAGCTACTTTTGTGCCTCCTTCCTATAGGATCTGGCCCGTCTTTGAAGGTCAGCTGTGGTGGATCAAGTCAAATTCCAGGTGAACCCCCCAATTCTGGGGAAATCTGAAAGCTTGCCCAGTTCTTTGGAAATTTTTGTGATCCTAGCCATTGTTACACACTTCAGCAATACCTAGCTGTCAGTTTTGTTTAGTATGGACCAGTACTGCTACTTTTGTGTGCATTTAAAATGATTGTGATTGTTTTTGACAGTGTTAACATTTTGTTTAAAAATATTCAGTGTTTTCTCTTTGGACTAGTAGCTACCTATTGAACTGAAAAGGCAGGGAAGAAATTGCCTTAATATACAAACAATCTATGTGTAAATGATATCAGCGTTGCTGGTTGAAATGGGTCACCAACTTGTCTTTCCTTTTTCCGCAACTGATTATTTTTGTTATAGAACTGTAGAATGAAAACTTCTGCCATTGGTGAATTTAATGTGCTTTGATTTCCACTAATTGTCTATGTTTCTCTCTCAGACCTCTATGAATATTCAGACAAATAAAACAGACTAGCATTTTGAGTAGTTGATTTCTTACATGTGTGAACAGAGATCTCAGTCAGTAAAATACTATCTTCCAAGCATTCATATATAATTCTTTTTTTATTTGCAACATTTATATCCCGCCTTTCCTCAAATAAGCTGAAGGTAGCATAAATGCAGCCCCTTCTCCCTGAAGTATCCTCACACCCACCTTGCAAGGTAGGCTAGATTTAGGCTGATTGTCCCAAGATCATCTAGTACGTTTCATGGCCCCTATGAGAATTAGAACCCAGAAATCTCTGATTCCAAATCAAAAATCTATCCACTTGAGCAACAACTATGATTTCAAAGAGTCTTGAAGCAAAGTCTAATAAGCTTCTGTGGACTGTAACCCATTTCATCAAATGTGAGTTGCAACAGACAAACAGTTATAGCCCTGGGAATTATTACAGTGACCTAACAGAATTAGCTATGGCTGAAGTGCTTATTAAAACAACATAGATTACTAAGGGTCAAAACCAGACAAACAGAATTATTCCAATACTGTATATTTCCAATGTGGACTTTGGTGCATAATAAACAAGAAGTCTGTGGCATGACAGATCGGTTTAGCCAGGATTTGCTGTTTTCTATCATGGGGCTCTCTGAACTACCCCAAAGGAAGATGGAGAAAATTACATTGAATTATGTGAGCTCTTTGCCTGAAATAAATTTTTCTGCCGCAGAATGTCTCTTTGGCAGGGCACACCAACTGTGATTTGGGAATCATCTCTTCCCCATTATACAGGCAGCAAGCCAGGAAACAAACTTTACTTTACACAGAGGGATGGGATGGGGAAGAAAGAGTGTACAGAAGAAACTGTGTTTCCAAGTATTTGTGAGGAAGCTGAGCAATTGCCTGTAGCATTTCCAGTGAACCAGGGCTGTAATTTAAGATGGCAGTTCCCAATTTGTGGCAACAACTTCTGTGTCCATAGTCACTTAGATAGGTGCACACCCATAAACCCACATCTGATGACATCTTCCTTTTAATGCCTCCACACTTGGTCTATGCTAGGTTTCTGGTTGCTTTTACAGCATGGCTATAAGGACATACAAAGATCCCAGCCCACGGGCCCGTCCATCCTTCTGCTCCTACAGTGGCCGATCAGGGGTCCATAAAGAGCTCGCAAGCAGAACTGCACCCTCCCTCTCCCGTTATTCATCAGTTCACATACAGGGGAAACACTGCCTCTGATATGGGATGACTAGTAGCCACTGGTGGTTATATAATAACTTCCGTGAATGTTTAGTACACTCCCTTTTTAAAACTCTCCAAGTTGTGGCTTTCACTACCTCTTTTGGGAATGAATTCCACAGGGTAAATAGCTACCATGAGAAGAAATACTGTACTTCCTTTTGCCTAGGTTGGGTCGCCCCTTCCCTTTTCAAATTCAGTGGATGAACCAGGTTCAAGTATTACAAGAGGGAGGGAAAAACATCATCTTATCTATTTTCTCCATACCACATACCTTAATCAAGCCTACCATTACCATTTTATCTCTCTATCTCTCTATCTCTCTATCCATCCATCTATCTATCCATCCATCCATCTCTCTATCCATCCATCCATCCATCCATCCATCTCTCTATTCATCCATCTCTCTATCCATCCATCCATCCATCCATCCATCCATCCATCCATCCATCCATCCATCCATCCATCCATCCATCCATCCATCCATCCATCCATCCATCCATCCGATTTATACCCCGCCTATCTGGTCTACTCGGCCATGCTAGGCGGCTTCCAGTATAGGATAAAAATTTTGCTAAGCTGAACAGCTCTATGTGCTTTTTAAATGTTGTATGGGAGCTGCTCCAGTCTCTTCATCCATGTCTTTTCCACAATTTTTCATCAAACCCTTCATTTCCTTTTTAAAAAATATATATTTTTCACATTTGCTTTGTGCACATACGTGAAATGATACAGATAACGTGAAGACATTCTCCCTTTGACGAAAGCATGGCCAACCAAAGTTTTCTTTGTGATGTGGATTTTTTTTATCACCAAACATGTCCACAGCCACGTATCCATGTGTAGATCCCACAGACTACTGCAGTGCTCTAACGTGGGGCTACCCTTGAGGCTGATGCGGAGAATTCAACTGGTTCAGAATTCAGCGGCCGGATTAATAACTGGGGTGAAGAAATTCCAGCACATCTCCCCCACTCTGGCCGTCCTTCATTGGTTAATGGTTCGTTTCCTCATCAACTTCAAGGTTATGATGATAAGAGTCAAAGCCCTAAACGGTTTAGGACTTCAGTACCTATCAGAACGTCTGCTCCCAGCCAGTCCGTAATACCCGTTCTTCACAGGCAGGGAGGTTGAGGGCCTTGTTACCCCAAAGGAGGCCCGGAGGGAAAGAACAAGAAACCGGGCCTTCTCGTTGGTTGTACCCTGCCTATGGAACAACCTGCCTATTGAGATCCACCTGGCACCCTCACTGGATGGGTTCAAAAGAGCACTGAAGACCTGGCTCTTCTGCCAGGCTTTCCCGGAGCACTACGATCTTGTCTTCCCTTTTTACCATTCTTTTAAGCCATCTGTTTTAATTTCCCTATTTGTTATGTATTAATTTATTTTTATCGTGTTTTTAATATTATGCCTTATATTGTTGTTAGCCGCCCAGAGTGGCCTGGTTGCCAGATGGTGTGGGATATAACTTCAATCAATCAATCAATCAATCAATCAATCAATCAATCAATCAATCAATCAATCAATCAATCAATCAATCAATCAATCAATCAAAATAAATAAATAAATAAATAAATACAGACAGACAGACAGACAGACAGACAGACAGACAGACAGACACACTGGATGGATTTCTCTACTATCAATCTTCTTTATTAAATGCATGAAATAAACTTTCAGTTGAACTAAATAAGTTAACAGCTTCACAATTAGGAAGTGATGAAACTTTTTGTTCTCCAAAGTCTGCAGTCCTTTACAGCTGCCCCTGTCTGCACACTCAGTTTGCAGACGAAATGCATATTTGTTTCCCTGTTTGAATCATCAAACAAAAGCAAGCTAGTTTGCCATTTGCAAAGCTGAAGAAGCTCACATTAGGATAAACAGACATACTTAAACCTTTCTGAATAGTAAGGACTCCTGCATCATCCCCCCTCCCCACTTCAGACTTGTTTGTTTCCACAGAGTAATCCTCACAGTAGCTGGGAGAGAAATGGATTTTCCCAAATGATTCTTATTTTAGGAAAATATTTGAGAATGATTTGATCATGGCTTGACAATTGCCATACTCAGTGCGGTGCAGTGGACAGAGTAATGGATTAGAACCCAGGACCTGGGCTTAAAATCCCCATTTGGTCACTAGGGACAGAACTGGTACATAAAAGCAGTCCTTAAATATCTCACTAACTTCAAAAGCCCTATTAGAGTCACCATAAGTTAGTTCCAACTTGATAATCCATAACACAAAGAATGAGCTTTATAAAAGACTTACTCCTCAATTCCTACTACAGCGATCTGTATTTTTGGACTCCGATTATGGGAGAGGATGCTGGCTACAGGTACGGTCATGATGAGCACCTGTGCTTCTAAATTTACTAATAAGCCACCGTTTTTGACTCAACAGAGGCAACGCAGACGCTTCAGATTGGAGGCAGAAGCAGCCTCAACAGCACAGCTGATGGTAACCATGTTCTGTCTTGCACCACTTGTTTTTATGCATTGACAAACCATGATTCATCATTATATAAGCAAGGCATGAGCATATGGGATTCTGGCAGATGTTGACTACAAAAGTAAAATTTCCATGTTCTGCTTCTCAGCAACCCAAAATGGCTTGGATTTTATACATTAAAAAGAAAAGCCAGATTCCAAGAGTGGCTAACTACAGCTACTGCCCCCCCCACTCCCCACAACATCAGCCTTTGAGATAATGGCTCCCCATCCCAAACCTGAAACACCGCCCCCCAGTCCATCAGCCTCCTAGAAACCATTTTATAGATTTCCCTTTGATCTCCACATCTTGACCAATTACCTCCAGCCTACTTCTTTGATAGCTTCATTTCAGGCCGGTAACCTCTTATGGTTAGCCACAAATCATGGCCAAAGATCACATCCCGCGTCAGCATTTCAAGAACTTGGGCTAATGTTAAATGGGGCTTGGGAGGTACTTGAAAAGGTTAGGGACTCCGAAGAAATAGTGCTCGATCCCCCCCCCAACCTCTGCTCCTGGGTGTTTGGCCTTGTCTGAGGGCAAAGCCATCATTCATTCTTCTGTCACTTTCGGCAGGCCTGAACGCTTTCCGCACCGTGTGTTTGTAGATCTTTGTCTCCATAAAACCATTAAGAAAGACAATGGGGTTGCGAGTGCTTTGGAAAGCCAGGCATGAGATTGGTTTTAAGGTCAGGGCAGATAAATAACAAACCTGGATCTCTCCTGTGGCCACAATTCACACGGCTGTTTGTTCCTCCGGGAGACCTTTGCTCCACAAATGAACACCACAACAAAGAAGCCCTGACAGGAATGCTGAGGGGCAAGTTTGCCTGAAAGGTTTACAACCAGCAGCGAAGAGACTTATCAACTCTGGGTTGGCTTATCTTCTCATTGTTAGAAAGTGTGTGTGTGGGGGGAATGTGGCCGCATAAAAAACCTAGAACTCTGGATGATTTCTTTGTCCAGATGCTTAACAACCAACAGTAAAAAGCGAAATATCCCAGTCCGATTCCTCTAATATTGCCAAGACCGCAGGTACGTTGGGTCTCCCTCTGTCATCAGACTAGAGCCCAGGCCATGCAGGGAGCTGAATGGCAGGTTCAGGAAAGACAAAAAAGAAAGCATGACTTTGCACAAAGGATAGTGAAGCCAAGCAATCTGCAACTGCAAGATGTAGCAATTTCTGAAGGGTTTCGAAGCGGAGCAAGTCAAATTCATGAAGGATCACATTTGTAATGACTATTATCAATGACGATCAACCTTAACTTGGAAAATTTACTTCTTTGGACCATAACTCCCAGAATTCCCCAGCCAGGATGGCAGGGAATTTTGGGATCTGGAGTCCAGAAGGAGAGGGGGGGGGATACTTCCAACTTCTTCAATCAACATGTGCTTCTTCCAGGACTGGAGGCAGCATGCCCCTGACTCTCAAACCTATGTGTCTGCATATCTTGCTTATCGGCTTCCCATAGGCATAATGTTAGCCACTGCGAAAAATAGGACACTGGATCACAAAATGTTTTAGTCTAGCAGGGTTCTTTTTATGTGGTTGCGTTCCTGCATTTCTATTTTTAACATCCACACCTACTTCTGGAAATGCAATCCCTGCATATACTACAGCTTTCCCCATAGACCAGGAACATCCCTGTCTTCTGGTAACAGTTCTTAGCCAATTGCTGCTTCATACAGAAGAGGATCTCCAACCCACCTTGCTCATGGGGTTGATATAACTCATCAGAAGTACACAAGCCAAGCCGACAGTAAGCATAATGTAATCATTGGGATGTCAATTCAGTCAACAGGACGTTCCTCCCACTTGATCATAATTCTACTTACTGGCTACCTCCAGAGATGCATTCCTGCTGACTGCCTCACCGAGGTAGTTCCTGGCGACACAGACGTATACCCCCTCATCCGGTTTGCTCCTCCGTCCATGCACAATGCGCAGAAAGAAAAGGGACCCACTAGGCAGCAACATCCGATGAGACCGAGGGTCTTCTTTGTCAGTCTCCACCCGCTCCCCATCCTTGTACCACTCAATGATGGGGGTGGGACGGCCTTCCGCTTTGCAGTTCAAGGTAGCTGGCTCGCCTTTGGACACGATGAGGTCAGAAGGGTGCTCTATTATCCGCGGAGACGAATCCTCAAGGCGAGGACGAGAACCTAATGCGTAGAAATGAAAATAGAAATAGTTACAGCAAGAAGTACTGGAGCAACATTGCATGGCAACAAAAGAGGAACAAGACAGCAAGCTATCAAGCAGACAACTATGACCGAGATAGGAACAAAATAAAAGTCACACTATAACAGACTAAGAGCTTGTCTAGACCAGCATTGTTTTCCCATAGAAGGCAATCAGATGCCTAAGAGAAACCCATGATAAAACATGAGCACAACAACACTCCCGTGTTCCACAGCATTGAGTATGCGAAGACATATTGTATTTGATGTTGAAAGAACTGCACAGCCCTTGATCAGGTTTTTGTGCATGGGCTTGACTAATTCCCTTTCAAAACCTAAATGATGGCCATCGTAGCTCAGACATTATAGTCAAACCATGGCTGACCATTAGACTTGTATGTCTTCACCTCTACCTCTAGCATCATTCCTCACCTTCGAGTTTGCAATAGCCATTGCTTTTAGTTTATTTATTTATTTACTTTATTTATATCCCGCCTATCTGGTCGGTTAAATGACAGGAAGTATGGTCATCACAAAGCATGGTTTAGCTTCAAACGACAACTGGAACCCCAGATTGTGCCATGGTGTTCACTTTTGATCTGAAGGCAAACAATGGTTCCTACTTACCATAGTTCACCCATTCTAGATTTAACAATGATCACCAGAATCAAGAAGTGAGGAAGGAGTGGCAATCCTGGGTCTAGAGGTGCGGGGTATAAATTTAATAAATAAATAAATAAACACAAGTTCCCAGAGGCCAAACTTCTACCATCACATCTCAACACTTCACTGCAGTTTTGCAGAAAACAGATCCATTCCAAAGACATCGGTAGACATGGGACTTTTTATTTCTTTTACTACAAAATCCCATAATTCTCCATTCTAGAAGTTCTACCTGACAGAGAGACATTTTACAGACATCTAAATGTAGTTCATCTGAGAGAAAGGTCTCAGCTGGAAGGATCTGAGGCTAAGCTAGGCCTAGCTCGCCTAAAACTTCCCATTCCTGCCCCACTATCAGAAGGAGGCTTTCTTTCTAAATAGGATTAGCTCACACTCAAAAGCCTTCAAGTTAAAGCCTTTCTCCAGTAAAGCCACATTAACTTGTAAAATGTTTGTCTGTTAGATAGTACTTCCATAATAGAGAATTATGGGATCTATCATCCAAAAATCGAAACATCCCATCTCTAGACATCAGTATGTTACTACCTCTTAATGTCAAAACTGAGTGTAATGTGATACATATTTCTTTTCTTTATTTAAACATATTTATTTTCTTTTTTTGTTAACATTTACATTTGGCCTTCCCCCAAAGGCAGTCAAGGTGGTATACATGATTTCCCCATGATTTCACATGCACCTCAGAAAACATAAACAGGGCGTCTATTTTTGAGAGAGGTAAAAAAACAGCAGAAGACACATCTAAACCAATGGGTAAAAAATGGGTGGGAAATGTGCAGTCCTCCAGATGTTGTTAGCCTATAACTCCTAGCAGCCCTAACCAAGTTAGCTAACAGTGAAGGATGATGGGAAGTGTGGTCCTGTAACCAGAGGAAGGCAACATGTTCTCTGGCCCAAGATAAAGAAGCAGGACTGAACAATACGATTTCCTCAATCATGACTGATATTTGAAATGGCTAATATTTCAGATCTTAAGAGGTTCTGTCCTAACCAGGAAATAAAGTTAAAATTAAAAGGGTATTGCCAAAGTCAGGCACACAGAGATTGCCCAGTTTATTTGCATCATGCAACTGTGGCGTATACAGCAAAGGGCAGCTGCTGATTCGTTTTATACCTCCTATATTTCTATGAGTTAACAACCCATGAAATGTGTCAGATGCTTATCGCAAACAGTAGCCAAATTAGATCATCCTTTGAGTCAATGCCATTGAGTGGCCTTGATCTACCTTCGGCAAGCCAGTTCTATCCTGTGGACAAGGGGATTGAGTCATATGAACAGATGCTATTTGACCACAGCCTCTGGGCTTTTAAGGTCATTTCTTAGGAGACAATCTGTATATTCTACTGCAATACCTGTGCTTTAGCCATCATTTTCATTATCTGGGACAGGTACATATTGATTGCAGCCTGTCCTTATAAAATACACAAAAATCAAAAGCCCGACCATTTCCTGGTATCTACTCATTCAGGCTTTAAATGGAAAAGCTGTTGTGTACAAATGCTGCCCTTCCTAATTGAAGATACCTGTGTATTTTCTAATTACAAATGGCTTTAGATATTGTATTGTATTATATTGTAAAGGACTATATTATATTGCTTGTATTGTTTTATCTGATGTATGTTGCAATGGCCTGTGTGCCACGCAATAAACTTATTTTTGTTTGGCGTATTTTCCACTACATTTTTTTTAAAAATAGGATCTTTAGAGGCAGGGAGAATACATTCAAATTGGAAAACAGCACAGGGCAAAAGATTTTCCTCCCACTCTCCCATCGTTGTGGCCCTGATCCACTCTCCCCCTTCCTTCTCAAGCCCACTTTCAGTTTTTACACAAGAGGCCAGGGTTGATGTAGAAAGAAAGGAATAATATTTCAAATTAACCATGAGAAAATTGAAAACTGGTGGAACTGACAAGATGAAGGTCAATTGAGACATATTAAAAATGTTGCACTTAAGCAACCCTCTCACTTCAACACACAAAGGCACAAGTTGTTGCTGCTGCTGCTGTTCGGATTATATGACCCTCCTGTAGTGCTAGCGCATTGTCTAGGCAGTTTACAATATAATTATGCAAACAATAACTCCCCCACCCCAGCAAGCTGGGTGCTCATTTTACCAACCTCAGAAGGTTGTGTTGTTATGTACTGCCAATTGGCTTCCAACACACACATAGAGAGAAAGAGAGAGAGAGAGATTCCATAACCAAGTTGGGGACTGAACCCAGGTCTTCTAAGTTCTACTCCGACTATAGACTACATTACAGAAGTTGTCACATGCACAAGTACAAATAGGACTACTTAGATTAGTAACCACCTGCTGAATGGAAAGGCCACAGCTGGCACGCAGAGCCCTCTCTGCAGGCACACAAGCCATAAGTCGCAGCCAAACCTGAAGAGGTGGTAGGCCAGGATCTGGAACATCTGGCGATGGCGGCAGATCCAGAATGGGGTCTCGAGGCACCTCTGTGCCCAGGATTCTCCCTTCGGCTGCCACTTCCAGTTCCGCCACCACTGCCACCCGCTGGGTCCCCCCCCCAGTTTGGGCACTCGGGCCCAAAAAGGTTTGCCGTCACTGGTATAGAAGCATGTGTGAATGTGCATGGAGCACCTAAGAGATACAGTACGTCCCTTGCAGCCAGGACACTTGAAGATCATAAGCTGAGCTGGGCAATACCTTGGTTTATGAACAGCTCGGTTTATATAATTTTCAGTTCACGAACCAAAATCCATAGAAAATAATGCCCTGGTTAATGTTTTTTTTTCCCTTTCCTCTGCCCCCACTGTACGAAAGGGTTTCCTCAGGACACATTGTGCCTGGAGGTTTCTAGCGCCGCCCCCGT
Organism: Pogona vitticeps; assembly: GCF_051106095.1. Classification (NCBI taxonomy): domain Eukaryota; kingdom Metazoa; phylum Chordata; class Lepidosauria; order Squamata; family Agamidae; genus Pogona; species Pogona vitticeps. The sequence goes on from NC_135790.1 coordinate 16,347,485, forward strand.
TCCTAGCGCAGTCCGCATTTCAGTTTACAAAATTTCCACATTTCCTAATGCCCTGGAGGACACATTAATTTCGTAAACTGAGGTACGCCTGTAATTCTTTGTATGATCATATCCAGTACAGGCCCCCTCATTTTCTCCATGTACTGTATGGCCATGTTGAGCCTACATAGTAGCATTCACACAAAAATTATCTTCCACCAGAAAAGAAGTGTTCTTAATTTCTGTGCCGCCTGTGATGAAGCCCAGTACCTCCCTTGGGTCATCTGTGTGCAGAAATGAATCTTGGCAGAAGCGGCCTCCAGTAAGACAAATTATGCTCCAGGCAGCTATATAAACCCAGAAGGTAAAGAGTCCAACAGAATTAATCCTCTTAATCATCCACCAAAGCCTTCGGGAGCTGTCCAAAGCCTTTTTTCAGCACCTTAGACAGATCAGAACTTAAGGCTTGCTCCCACATTCTGCATATGCTCTATTTTCTGCACCTCACCATCTCCTTGTAGAAGAGAAGGCTGGCAGAAAGCTTTTCCTTACTCCTCTGTGCCTGCACATTAAATTATTTGAGTTGAAGGGATGGTGATGGAATGAAGGACACTTCACAGAAGCTAAGAGATACGGGCCACCACAATGTCAGAAGGTTGCCAAGCTAGAATGTGCCCAGAGGAGGGGAACCAGGATAGTAAACGTTCTGGAAACCATGCTCTGTGAGGAATGGCTGAGGGTGTGTTTAGTTGGAGAAGAGAAAACTGAGAGGCAGTATGACAGCCAACTTCAAATACCAGTCAAATGGAAGATGGAGCAGGTTTGTTTAGCGTGGCTCCAGAGAGGAAGAAAAAAAATTCAAATTAGGAGAAAGGAGATTTCACTTTAATGTTAGGAAGAGCTTCTTGACAGTATGAGGTGCTCAACAATGGAATGGATTGCCTCAGAAGACAGTGGGTGGACCGCTATTGAATGTTTTTAGGAAGAGGTTCCCTCCATTGACAGGTCAGACAAGATAAAACCTGGATCTCTTCCCAGCTCTACAATTCTATGATTCTATGAGATTTCAATCATTTAGGAGGGCAGAGGGGAGTTGATCAGAGGAATATAGTAATTTTCTAAAAAAAAATACTTGAAACTGAGCATGTCCTCCCATAATATTCCAAGTGCAGCTTGAAAAAGTGACTGTGTAACGCTGGGTGGTTGTAGTCCCACAGAGTGACCTTCTAAGCTCCAGTTCTACATGTATCTCTCTCTCTCTCTCTCTTGCATTTTCCGAAGTTAATGGAACAATACCATGTTCACAAATGGGGACATGAGGGGAGAGTGCTGCCAATTTGTTAGTTTTGCTGCTGATGCTATGTAAATTGTTTTTTGTTTAACTCTTCACTGATCTTAAACTTTTCTGCTTTGTCCAGGGAACTCTGGAAATCATATTACAGTAGAGTTGGGGCTAAAGTACTGGAGCTTGAATCTGAGGCTCCAATACTTTGGCCATCTTGTGAGAAGAGAAGACTCCTTGGAAAAGACCCTGGTGTTGGGAAGGTGTGAAGGCAAGAGGAGAAGGGGATGACAGAGGACGAGATGGTTGGACAGTGTCACTGAAGCTATCGACATGAAGTTGACCCAACTCCAGGAGGCAGTGGAAGACAAGAGGGCCTGGCATGCTGTGGTCGATGGGGTCATGAAGAGTTGGACACAACTTAATGGCTAAACAACAACAAGAGTTGGGGACATGTATCTGAATATTTACATTTTCATGCACAACTCTATCCCCTAGACTTCTCTTCAAGGCAACAGTGATGGTTTCAGGCATGCAGTCCGTGCTTGGCATTAGACAGGGCAGACCAAGTTCTATAAGCGATTTCTGAATTTAGACCTATTCTTTCAAATATCTGAATCACAGTTCAGTATATTTCTTATAAAATTTGTGACTCTTCTCCAATAACTCTGGAAGGTAGTCTTGTTACCAGGCTCTTTAAAAAGGAAAAGAGAACAACCAGTTTTAACTAATGAAAAGTCAAAGTGACTCCTTAGGTATTGATTTAAGGACCAGATCAGTCATCAAATTGTTAATGAGAATCAGGAAAGGAATGTGGCTCACTCGTGATTCTGAATTCTGAAATGTTGATACAGTGGTGCCTCGCATTACGATGTTAATTTGTTCCAGCGAAATCGCTGTAGAACGAAAACATTGTAAAGCGATTTTTAAAAGCCCATAGAAACGCATTAAAACCAGATTAATGCATTCCTATGTGCTTGAAACTCACCGTCCAGCAAAGATCCTCCATAGCGTGGCCATTTTTGCTGCCCGTGCAGCGAGGAATCCGTCCCAGAAAACAGCGGGTGGCCATTTTTTTAACCCAGCAGCCATTTTGAAACTGCTGATCAGCTGTGCAAAAATCTTCGTTTTGCGATAATTGGTTCCCGAAGCAGAGAACTGATCATCGCAAAGCAAAAAACCCCATAGGAAACATCGTTTTGCGATCGCTTTTGCGATCACAAAAACTTCATCATGATGCGATTTCGTCGTAAAACGAACCGATCGTAAAGCAAGGCACCACTGTATACAGATTTTGCATTGTATCTGATTAATATCTCTAAAAACTGCAATTAGACAAGGATCCAGTCAAGCACTACATCTGGTTACAGGCATTTCAGATTAGAACTATCAGAGGATACACAAGTACAAGCTTTTCTGCCATTCCTCACCCTTCCTAACAATTTCACATCCACAAAAAGGAGACACTGTTTTCAGTCTGCGACTGTGAAGAGCAAGCCTCCTCAAACTTTGTCCCAGTGAACTCCTTTGGAAGGTTCAAGAGGTCAATGAACCTGACCTCAGCATGTCAAACAGCATTTTCCCAAGACTCACAAAGAGAGCAAAGACAGGTTTGAGGGGAGGGAGCTGATAAAAAGCACAAATGGCAAACAGTAGAAGAAATCACGGCCACAGGCGGTTAATTTGATCAAGCATATTTGATACATTCAGTTTTACATTGGGGTTCCATTGGTGGAACAGAATAAAATGCTTATCAAAACAGCCAGATTTTTAAAAGCCTTTAAAAAGTTTCCAGCAATGGGGCCAGGTGGATATCCGGGGATAGTTAGTTCCACAGCCAGAGGAGACCACCAAGAAGACCCAGTTCCTACTTTTCTCCCTCTGGGCTTCTCTTGGGGCCAACACCCGCAAATGCCCAACCTGGGATGAGCGAGTAGGGGTGTTCTGGAAGAAGGCATCCTGCCCAGTCCCAAGATCCCACATCGTTTAGGGCTTTATATATAACAGATTTTGGTTGTGAATTCAAGAGTTTAACTATGAACTGTTTACTAACTTTGATCTGTCATGAAGGTTCTACCACTCAATTTCAGTGCATGCTCTTATTATTATGAGAAAAGGAAAAGTTTTCCCTGTCTGATTTCTCCATACTGCGCATAATTCCATATATTTCAGTTACGCTCCTTCATGTAATCCACAAAGCCACAAGAACTGCTACAGTTCGTCATTTTATGTTATGTGCTGTCAAGTTGGAACCAATTTACAGCAACCCTCAATGGGCTTTCAAGGTAAATTAGAGATTTAAGGAGTGTTTTTAACACACACATCCCCGAGAGTTTGCGGGGCTGAGTGGGGGATTCAGGCCAAGGCCTCTGGAGTCCTAGTCTGTCCCTGTAGCCACTAGATCGCAATGGATATCAGATTTCCTCATGGAGGAATTCAATCAAGCAACCCAATAAATCAATATAAGTCAAAACTTCACACAACCTCCCAATGACAAGACTTCATTAGCATACTTGCACCTTTCCATTCTGCTCTGTCATCATCTTGCATACTTAAATATGGGAGCTGGGAAAAGAGATAAAAATGTTGAATCTATAGTGCTTTTATTGACTGCTTTTGAATTTAATTTTATTGCAATTAGGATTCTTAAAATGTTTTAACTTTGCACCTTGCCTACACAACTCTTGTTACTGGTTGGCTGATGAACTACATGAATATTCTCTCTCTCTCTCTCTCAAACACACACACAAACATACACACACTTATAGCATATGCCAGCAAACAGGCTAAATGGAAAAATTTAGACCAAATTTGAATACCAACACAGTACCTTTACTCTAGTAGCTGTTCTGGAGAGGATATGAAGTCTCCAGTTGATATCTATCTGAAATTTCATTCCTAATTTGTGCAGAAACAGGATCCCTCTTGACCTTAACCAAAGGTCTGAAAGCCTTTAGCCCAGCTGAGCCTGACAAGAATGAGGCCCTAGGGTGAGACAGCTGGGAAAGCCTTATCTCCAGATTTCAAGTGATCAATAGTGCTGAAATCCTAAACATGGATAAGCTCTCTGACATTGATCTGTTTGCCTATCACAATGTTGACGTCACTTATCTCGAAGTCTTCCTACCAGGCATTCCTTCTGACTACTGCTTCCTTTGTTCAAACCCTTTTCTTACTCTGAGTGGGATCCTGGACATTTGTTCCTCCACACTGGGGTGAAGAGAAGGCAGACGTGGCTTGATCAGTCATTTCCCAAATTACGCTATTGAAAGGAAGAAACTCTGGATGGTCCTGGAGTAAAGTTTTGTTCTCACTTTCATTTATTACTCGTGCCCAGAAGAAACCAATTCTGACCTCCAAATTCATCCATTTTAAGCTTCTGGATGGTGGTGGGGGTATTTTGTTATAACAACATTTATTGATGAATCTCATGGAACTTTAAAGACCAACAAATGTTAATGACAGCAGCTTTGTGGGCACCTCAGATACTTCTGATGAAGTGGGCTACAGATCATGAACGCATATGCTGAACAAAAAGTATTAAAACTTACTACTAGCACCTTAAAGAAGCATATTAGGGGGATATTAAGGTGCCACAAGACTGCTGTTTTTCCATTCCAAGCATTTGTCTATTACACTAGTCTCTGACTGGTAGATCTTGGGATTTTCTAATAAACACACATGCCACAGAACAAATCTGAATTCTGCCCATTGTCAGCCAACACAAATGCTGAAAAATATATGTGTGAGAGATCTACGACAGGACACTTTTGCATTTATTTGAAAGAGATTAAAAGCCACTGTACAGGAGGTAGTAAGAATAATAAATATTCATTCATCCATTCATTCAATTTATATACCATCCATCTGGCTACTAAGGCCACTCTGGGCAGTCCAAATCACAAGAGGACCGATTAACCACCCCATCCCTCAATATGTAGCACTTACCTGATCAGATTACATATCTGTATTGCACCTGATCTGTCTTCTTCATTTAGCAAGCTTACTAGGAAGGCAGTGTTTTTATTAAGGGGAGGGGGGAAACCATCCAAAAACAGGTGAAGTGTTTCACAGTTCCTTTCCCAATACCACCTTCCTGAACAAAATCCTCCTCCCACCTCAAGTGTTTTTAAAAAGGTAAAGGTAAAGGTTCCCCTTGACAATTTTTGTCCAGTCGTGTTCGACTCTAGGGGGCGGTGCTCATCCCCGTTTCCAAGCCATAGCCAGCATTTTTGTCTGAAGACAATCTTCCGTGGTCACATGGCCAGTGCGACTTAGACACGGAACGCTGTTACCTTCCCACCGAGGTGGTCCCTATTGATCTACTTGCATTTGCATACTTTTGAACCGCTAGGTTGGCGGGAGCTGGGACAAGCGACGGGCGCTCACTCCGTTGCGTGGATTCGATCTTACGACTGCTTGGTCTTCTGACCCTGCAGCACAGGCTTCTGTAGTTTAGCCCGCAGCGCCACCACGTCCCTGCAGCGCCACCACGTCCCACAAGTGTTTTTAAGCCCCTTGCAAAAGATGCTTAGATGAAATCAGGTAGAGCCATCCCTACACAGGTGTATTTCAACCCTGAAAACTATGTCAAAGTTCAAACCAGTCCCCAGGTAGTAAAAGGAAGAGAGATGCTGAAAAAAAACTACAGAGCTTGGATGAGTCTTGGAGGGGGGGGGTGGACTACAGAAACAACATTCCTCAGCCAATGCAGTCACTGACAAGGTCCAATTAGCAGCGTTACAGGCGAGCTTGGAAAAATTATTTTTGGACTACAACTACCAGAATCCCCCAGGCAGCATCAGTTGTAATCCAGAAAAGAAGTTTTGCCAAGATCTGGAAGAGGCAGCATTTAGCACCTCTTCTAAGGGTCTTATTCAATATTAACAGGAGAATGAGATGGGCAAACTAAGCCGTAGATCAAATGATCTTTGCAGAAGAATTTCAAGACAATGGAGAGTTGCTGAGATGCTGAAAAAGAGGAAGTAGCTAAGAGATTTAAACTGAAGTGGAGAGAGGAGGCGAGGTTGGAATTTACAGCAACGCATCTGGGGAAAACAGAGTTGCAGACAAGTCAATAGAATTGAGGAACTAGGCACTTGGGAATGCTGGCAGGCACAGGTAGAAATTGGTAATAATTATGGAGCTGCAGACAGGGTAAGGTGACATGACAGGAATCTATAAGTACTTAACCGAAGAGGTTTCAAGGTCGTACAGAAAGCAGTACCATTGTGAAACAGAGAACACTCCCCTAAACCAGCTCTATTTGCCTGCTCCTGATCTACGCAACAGTGGTACCACCGCTTGATTTTTCTGGAAGATCTGGTGCCGACACTGATGACATTTCGGCGCCAGGTCAAAACCTTCCTGTTCCAGAAGGCTTTTAACTGAAATAATATTAGCTGTGGGTCCGATGGCAATATTATATATATTTTAATTGTATTTTAATTGCTACATAACTTTATTGTATTTTAAATGCTGTAAGCCGCCCAGAGACCTTTGGGTAGTGTGGGCGGCATATAAATTAAATAAACAAACAAACAAACAAACAAACAAACAAATAAATAAATAAATCCCCCTTGGACTAGGACTCCTCTGGACATTTCAGGAAGTTCCCGTAGAGGACACAGCCCCAAATCTATCATCATTCTGCTAATCTCTTATGACCCCATTTCCACCCCAAATCCCACTCTCCTCCTCAGTGCGTGGGTTTTAATCACTCCCGCTTTCTTGGCATGCAAATCAGGGTGCTGCACTCAAAGAATTATCATAGAGAAGACCTTCAGCTGGTGGCCGCAGATGTTGCCTGCTGCGGTGCCTTCCCTTTAGCAAAAGCTGGATGCGACCCTCAACCCAGAAAGCTGGGGGGGGGGTGTCAGGGGTGGAAGAGTGCCAGTTGCCCAGACTTGCTCTTTTCCTTTGAGATATGGGCAGCTTGGGGGAGGGAGGGTAGGACTAAATAGGCATTTGAGAGGGGGTTGCAGGACACACCTTCATGAATCGTCTCGCCCCCCAACACCCAAGGATCCGGCAACTGCCAAGAGGGAAGGTTTTCTCAGCATAAGGCTGAAGTTCCCTGATGAGAGGCGTCTGGAAGAGGCAGCCTTTTCCCTGGGAAGCTGGGCTGAGGGTGAGGGCCAGGTATGTTTGAATGGATGTTTTGCTAAGGTTTTCTTTTTTTCTGGGCTTTCTTTTTGTCTCCTCACCACATGGCCTGGGGGTGGGGCCTAGGGGGTGGGACTTTCTGCTTCAAAAGAGTGTGTCCCAGGACCCTGGACCCTTTTCCCTGGGAAGCTGGGCTGAAATTCTCAAATTCTATCTCTGGCCTTAATATGGTAAATAGGAAAGACAATTAGATTTGCATAAGCCTGGGAGGCAGGAAAGTTTTAAGGGTTAGATCAGACTTTCGCTCTATTAAAGAGCAGGCCGGGTAGGTGGGGCTCGTCAGCCTTGGAAGGCAGCCCATCTAGGAGAAGGAAAACTCTGATTTCAAACCTCCACTGCCTTGTGGCTATATCCAGTTATGGAAAAGGCTTCGGGAGTTAACCTCGAGGCAAAATCCGGAGCTGGAGTCCCAAAGGCAGCAATGTGGAGAGGGGGGATCTGCTGCTTGGGTAACAGCTTATCCTCCATATTACTTTACCCAGGCTTCATGCTCTGGAGAGGACACTCCTCAATTCAGAGCATGTTACCATAGTCTCTCTAGACTGAAGGATGCCTGTAGGAAGAGGCAAGACAGGACTGGGAAGGAAAAGGGTCACTGCCTATCTCCAAAGTAGAGAATGTGTGGGACAGTGCAAGGGAGAAGGATGCTGGAAGCCGTCTAGCCTTGCCCAGTTAGTTTGCTGTGCCAGGAGTCAGATACCAGAGGCCCCAGCCGTCTGCTTGGCCAAAGCTACCTTAGCCTGGACACCACCACCATCACCCTGGAGAGGCAAGTGACGATAACCATGCCAAGGGCGTGGGTGGGTAGAGATGAGCTAGCTACACACAGCCTGACTCCTTTTGCTCACCTATACAAGCCTTCCTTGACCTATGCTCTCCTCTCTTTCTTGCTTTCCAGAACCTGGACTCTGTGGGAACTCCAGTGAAGTTAGCTGGGTCCCCAAGTTGGCAAACGGTACCCATGAGTTTAGAGACCTATGAGCATGCAGGGGGAAAAGCAGGGTATGTGTGACACTGTACCACTAATAAAAGCTGTGTTGAGCCAAGAAGCTAGGCTGGAGCCCATTGAGTCATTGCTGGGGTCCCCCGCCCCTGCTGGCACCACAGGAAGGGGGCTGCCGGGGTGCACAATATTTTAAGGATTTTAAAATACATACATACATATTGCTTTGTCAATTTGGCATAACATCCATTCTTTTTGTTTAGGATGGGCTACGTTCAAGGCATGCAAAAGGTATGACACCCGCCATATGCTTTCTAGCTCATGGATGGAGCAGTCCGTTCAGCCATCAGGGATGTAGGGATGTAGGGAAGTCTTATTCTGAGTCAGATCTTTGGTTTATCTAGCTCAGAGTTGTCAGCTCTGCCTGCTTGCGGATTTCCACCGTTTCAGTCATGATTATTTGAAGAACTCAGTTGTAGGAGGTCCAAAGAGCAGCCCATTTGCCTGCAGTGGGCAACCAGACTTCCCTGGGAACCCCTGAGCAAAGGAGAATGGCAGTAGAGTGGTACCTCGCTAGACAACAACCCCAATGTACGACGAACCCGCAGGACGGTGACTTTTTGCGATCGCTATAGCAATTCGCAAAACAGTCATTCCTATGGGGGAATTCTGCTTGACAATGATTTGGTCCGTGCTTCGCGGACTGTTTATTCGCAAGATGATGATCTTTACAGCTGATCGTCAGGTTCCTAAAATGGCTGCCCTGTGTTTTCTAGACCCATGCTTCGCAGGGCAGCCATTTTAACAGCTGATCGGGGCTCGGTAAATGGCTTCCGCTATGGGGGATCTTCGCTGGAAAACGAGGAAATTTCCCTATTGGAATGCATTAAATGGGTTTCAATGCATTCCAATGGGGAATTGTTTTTCGCATGATGACAATTTTGCTTAACAGCGATTTTCCCGGAACAGATTATCATCGTCATGCGGGGCACCACTCTAGATGATAGCATGGTTCCCATGCTCTAATGAGTGCTAGTAGCATGCTGTTTTCGAACACAAAGGCTGACCCCATAGCTCACAAGTTGGGTACCTGGTTGTGGAGCTAGAGGTCAGGAGTTCAATTCCCTACTATGCCTCCCAGGAGAAAAGCCAGCCTGTGCAGCCTCTGTGCAAGCCTACAGAAGAGGAGAATAATGCCTGGAATGGGTAGCCATGTCCAAGTCATCTTGACAGTATATTCTTTTTAGGGTTGGCTGGACGACACAATAAATCAGAGAACCTGGAGGCAGAGGAAAAGACTGGGCGTTCAATTGCCCAGTCTACCTCCTTGCCTGGGACAAGTTGCACAGTTCCAGAGTGCTCCAAGAAGAAGGGACTGACAAAACACTTCTAAGTACTCTATACCTACAAAAACCCAATGAAATGGAATTAATTAATATAACCTCCATGAACTGGCCCTCTCCCATCTTTAAAACTATCTACGGAAGCAGCTGTCACTGCACCTTATATCAGAATAAGTTGATAAAAGGGTGCAGTCCTCAAATTGTCAAACTCTTCCACCTCATCCTCTGTTGAAGGACTTAAGAATAGAGATGGGGACAAATAAAAAAAGTGGCGATTCGTTTTGATCCATTATTCACCAAGGTTAACGGATCAACAAATATGAATGTACAAATATTCTTTGATGAATCGATGGATCGATCCGTCGGTTCATCAGCACTTTAAACGGTTATATAACTGGCCCCCGACAACCTGGAGACACCAAATATGCAGGGAAGCTTCCTCCAGAGGTGTTCTACAACCCCTGAAAGTTTGGTGAATATTGGATTATGGACCCCCAAGTTATATAGTCACAAAGAGGACACCCACAGGAAAGCTCCCCCCCCAGGTACTTAAGAGGATCCAGAATCACAATGGAGCTTCCTATGTCTTTTCCCGACACACCTGCCAACCTTGGTGAAGATTGGATATCGGAACCCCAAGTTATTCACCTACAAATTGGGTCCCCCCCCAGGAGAGTTTACCACACAGCACAGAAGCCGATGGCATTGAGGGAGTGACATTTGGCCCCAGCAGAATGAGAGGTCCCTTTGGCAGAGGCGTGCATGAGGCATCGAGTTTGTCTTCAGCTCAGCACAACATTACATTTGCCAGTGAAGTAGAGTTTGCCCTCAGAAGGACTGGAGGCAAGGAGTTTATCTGGCAGCACAGCAGGCTTTTTGGCTCCGTTGGGCACTGAGGTAGTTGGCAGCAGCAAAGTGGCATGTGCTGCCCCATCGGGCACTGAGGAAGTTGGCAGCAGGAAAGCAGACTTTTTTGGCTCCATCGGGCACTGAGGTAGTTGGCAGCAGGAAAGTACCGTGTCTTGCCCCATTGGGCACTGAGGTAGTTGGCAGCCGGAAAGCAGGTTTTTGGACCCCTGAGGCAAAATGCAGCAGAGCAGACTCTGGTCTTCTTCAGCAACATCACATTTCCCTGCAAAGCAAAAGTTTTTGCCCCCAGGAGGCAACTGAGGTTGCCACTTCCTCCAGGCACAACTTCCAACAGCACCAGAAGCACCATCAGATGAACAGGGTCAGTGCTACTAACAGCGGTTAATCCACGGTACCACGGGACTGTCGGAAACAAATCAGCTCTGCAATTTGAAGCCGTGCAATGGAGCGATGGGGCAACAAAGATACTCATTTAGAACTAGAAAGCTGGTGACCGCTTGCAGCTTGGCTGCTGAGACTGCCCGGATATGATAAAGATAGCCCTTGGAGGTTTTGGGGGGCTGAGATAGACCAGCCCTCTTGCCACGTTCGGGGGATGCCGGGACCGGCCTTGGGTATGCCAACTACCAAGAGGCCTGGCTAGCCCTCTTGGCACGTTCAGGTGTGCCAGGCTTCTTAAATTTGGCATCGCCTTCCCAGTATGTTTGTCTCTGATGTCAAACTTTTCACAACTTATCAAAACTTGTTGGGCTGTTTTGCAAAATAGCGTAAGTACTGTGATTATCCTCATGTCCGAATAGTCAAAGCTATGGTTTTTCCTGTTGTCATGTATGGAAGTGAGAGCTGGACCATAAAGAAAGCTGACTGCCAAAGAATTGATGCCTTTGAATTGTGGTGCTGGAGGAGGCTCTTGAGAATCCCCAGGACTGCAAGGAGAACAAACCTATCAATTCTAAAGGAAATCAACCCTGAGTACTCACTGGAAGGACAGATCCTGAAGCTGAGGCTCCAGTATTTTGGCTATCTCATGAGAAGAGAAGACTCCTTGGAAAAGACCTTGATGTTAGAAAAGTGTGAAGGTGAGAGGAGAAGAGGACGACAGAGGAGGAGACGGTTGGACAGTGTCACCAAAGCGACCAACATGAATTTGACCCAACTCCAGGAGGCAGTGGAAGATAGGAGGGCCTGGCGTGCTCTGGTCCATGGGGTCAAGAAGAGTCGGACACGACTAAACGACTAAACGAACGGTATTTTCTGCTCAGTGTGGACAACATTTGTACAGAACTGAGGGGAAACCCCACAGCATTTCACTACCTGGTAGGACCAATCAACTCCACATTACAAAAGACAGAAGGGGCATGAATGTGAGCAATAACCATGTCTTGATTTTCCAGTTTCATCTGATCTCGTGTATCCTTTCCTTCCATCTCTAGACGGCCCTTCCAGTACCGTTAGCTTGTTGGTTTGCTTCCCAGACCCCATTTTGTAACATGTCAATAAGTCCTTTTCAGTATAGGCTGAGAAAAATTATTTTGTGCCTGAGAATTCAACAGAATTTCCCTTTGCACATGCGGAAACAAGATTTACACGCAGAGCAAGATGGGTTTCCCGCAGCTCCCACCTTCCAAACTCTTCTCAGAAACCTGGTATTAAAATAACTGCATCCGAGGCATTGAGAGCATTCAAAGTATAAATAAGCAGGCAACCCAGTTTTAGAATATCTCCTGTAGAGCTTTCAGGGACAACACACTTAAGCTGCCACTAATTTCAGTGGTGTTAAAACAGCCATTCACATCACAGATAATTTATTGCCACTGGAAATATTCAGTAAATCCACGATAAAGCTGGGGAAAGTGATGGGAGAATTAGGGAAAAGCAGGGCTTTCCATCCTTCTAAGTGTAATCACAAACAGCAGCTTTGCATTCAAACAGACAAAGCAGGATTAGGGTTAAAAAAAAAATTAGTGGGTAAATGCCATCAAGATGATGAGGAATGATGGAAGGGAGGCATATGTAAGCAAAGGCCAAAGGAAGCAAATAACATCTCCCTTGTCAGAGAGGGAAATCCCTTGGCGTATACTGGGGTCTGTTATGTTCTGTGCCTTGAAGTTGGAACCGACTTACATAGACCCTAACAAGGTAAGTCAGATATTTAAGGAGTGGCTTTACCAGATCCACGTCCCCGTGGGCTTCCATGGTTGAGCAGAAATTCAAAACAAGGCCTTCTGAGTCTTAGTCTGTCACGCTATCCGCAACACACACTGAACCCTGTATTCTCCAGCAATAATTGAATATGCAGGATACCTTCCCTCTCATTGTATTTCTATGGCTGATCCATGCCAATCTAAAGCAAGCATTAGACACTCACACATATATATACTTGTGTTAATTTCCCAATAAAAGATCAAAGAACAAGCAGGGCCAGCCCAACATTAGGCGGAGTGAGGCATCAGCCTCAAGTCCTAATGTGCTAATGCTAGAAGTGACAACTCTCTTGCCATTCCTTTCTGAGTCCCCATGGTTATTCCTCAGTCTTGAGGGACAGAGTTGTGTCTTCCACACAGCCGTTTTTGCATACCCAAACAAGCCGGCTCCTGCAGCTGGGGTGGGGGACTCTATCCAACCACCTGCATCGAAGGAAAGTTCAAGGCCTACCCAACAGTCAGTATCTGTCCATGGAATGAAGGGAAGGGTGCGATCTTGTCTCTTGCCTCAGGCAACTGAGTTATCTTTCACTGGTTCTGCACATCAGTACAGTGCTGCCACGCACAACATGACTCCAGTTTATAGGATGACTATCTGCCCTGTGTATCTATGGTTGGAACACCAGAAGCTACGCAATATTGGGTTATACTGGTAGCCTATCATCTGGGCCTCTCTGCTTTTGTCTCTTTCAGAGGTCTCGCTGACTACCTGCCCTATGAGCCGTTTTTCAAGTAGAGGTCCTGTGATTGCATCTGGGACATAATCCCCCAAGACGAGAGGGGTGTGTTTGTAGGGAACACAATCCCAGCTTCATCCATATCATGAATTTTTTTCCCCCAGCAACCGCCTGGGGTATAAAGTGACGACACTTTTTTAAATCAGATTTTGAATACAGGATGTTGCTGGTTCCAACATTCCAGCCCTCTTCATTTTTACAGGGACCTCTGACATCAATGCCTGCATAATACAGCATGCTTGCAAGCAGTCCCTGGTGTAGCCATTTCCCTGCTGGTTAGGAAATCCCCTTGCAAAAGGGCACCACCTCTGATATAGGACTCTCAAGGTTCCACTTGAGCGGATTTCAGCACGCCGTCTGCTGCGATACATACACATCTGTCAGGCCTGTCAGGGTCTGCCTGGCCAATCAGCCCGAGGCGGAGAAAGAAAGAACAATTTCCTTCCTGAACATCAGCTTGAGGAGCCAAGGCGTACAGGAGCCAAGGGAGAAAGGCAGGGGAAGTTCCAAAATGCAGGAAACGACTTCTATCGCAACTATGTGCAATGGGGACAGTGCTTCGTCACTTTGTTAATGGAGTGGGGGGGGAAATGGACAGAGAAGACACCTGGCTTGGGTAGAAATGGAAAAACAGGATGTGTAAGGACTTGGTGACAGGACAACCGCAAAACAGTGGCTTGTTGACTAGACCAGCCTCTTAAGAAAGCTGTGCTAAGTTTTAACTAGAGTAAATTAATATCTAGCTGGCATTAAACTATTTACGTCTCTCTGTCCTCAAATGCATATCCCTAAAGCTCTGGTACTAGTGGATAGAGTGACAGACTAGGACTAAAGAGACCTGGGTTCAAATCCTCACTCAGCTAGAGAAACTTACTTGGGGGTGGCACTGGTAAAATCGCACCTGAAATGCCCCCCTTACCTTGAAAGCCTTATTGATTTGATGGCACACAATCCACACTGCCATGTAGCCCACCTTGCTGTTACTATTCAGAATGCATACTATGAAAAGAGGGAAGGGACAAGAGCTGATGTTTGCAAAATGTTTTCCAGCCATTATATGAAAGCCTATTTCATGAAGGACTGGTTTGCTAGTGAACGCTTCCATTTCTGCTGGTGATTCCATGTTTTAGCTCGAGAAGCTTTGCCTGTTTTTGTCAATCTAAGTCCACCTGGGCTTTTAAAAATCTTACATCTTTTAAGGCTCATTTCCTATCTTTTGCTTTAGCCTAGGGTAGGGAACCAACTTCCCTCCAAATGCTTTTGGGTTCTATCTCCCTTCATCTCTGACTGCTGGGGTTGGTAGCCATTGGGAGCCCACCAGCCCTCAGGAAGGGCTACAGATCCATTGTTTTACCTCTTTTTTGGCTCAAGCTGTCTGTTTTTCCAAGAAAAATTACAAATATATTCCATGGCAATCTCTTCACCTCCAGACATTCTATATACAGTACAATATTAGCTAAACTGAGCTCTGGTAGCTGGATTTAAGGCCATTTTTCACAACTGGTGTATAAAATGGGGACTTAAAGTATACCTGGATTCTCCAAACTTGTCAGTTACATCTGTCTTCACCCAACAGGACACTTACACAAGGAAGTTTCAAGACCTGTAAGACTCCTTGTTTTCAGGACAAGTCACATCCCATTCTAACCTTTCATTAAGGCCTCTGTAATTTGCAAAAAAAAAATGCCTATTCACAAAACTGGAGTCCTTTCTTTTTGAGAAGAAACACACACTCATGTACAGCAAACACAGAGAGGCTGTTTGCTTATAAAGATGCTAACTTGTCCAGAGCTGCTACTCGGTAGACATTCAGGCCGCAGAGCAGTAGCCCTCACAGTTTTCGCAATCTGTATTATTTCGGTTAAAGTACTAGATGCACAGTTTGTGCAAATTTACAGAAACAATGGTTCTCCTTCCTTTCTCTTATCAAGAGTACAAAAGCAAAAACAAATACACAAGCAAGCAAACAGTTCACTGTCTGAGGGGTTCCCAGTCTTCTATATGCAAAGAGGAGGTGAGCCAAAACTGGCTTCTCTCATGCAAAAAAACCCCTTTCCTACTCAATGCCACTGGCTGAAACAAAACAGCAGCAGCTGGAAGAGCCCTGTCAAAAGAAGGGGTTAGAATATGAATGGGTAACTCACAGTCCCTGCTGGTTTCTATTCTGCATCCCACCAGCTCCCCTTCACATCCAAGCATCCCCACGTTTGTTTTACATTTGGTTTCAAGAAAGATGATAGAGCTGAGGCTTAAATTAGCCACACGTGAGAGCAATTAGCAGGATCCTGTGAGGCTGACAGAAACACCTGCAGAGGTTTAAAATTGTTTAGAGAGAAATTAATTGAAGCTCCCCCATTGCAAACAACAAAGGCCTTGTTGTAACAAGGTCCTTACAGACTACCATCGATTGGCTTTTAGACAACAGCCCCATAGGTTGCTGTCATTGGTCAGCAGCACCCCCAGGGTCCACTTGAGGCCCACAGCTTGGCAAGGGACCCATAGGAAAATCTTGGGACCTCCTGGCCATGTTTGTTCTTCTTGCTTTCGTTGAAGGCGAGGTTTGGTTGGAAGAGAAAAGAAATAGGCAGTGGATGGCTAACTTAAAGATAGAAACTCAATGAAGGCAACTTGTCCCAATGTTAGAACCGATCCTGAAAACTACAGTTATAGATCTGGATACACATTTAAAGCAGCCAGGCAGGGAGGCAGTGGCACTGGTCCAACAGCTAGGGGCATTGTATTACTGGAGGGGGTAGAGAGCAGCCCAACTCAAAATTGCAGGATGAGATGCATCCCGTTCTCAGATCACAAGCCAGCAGCAGGAACAGTTACTTCATCTATGAGCATTGGGCTAAATCTAATTCTAATCTCTAGTTCAAGTAGAGGCCTTGCAATCAATGGGACTAATATCAGTATAGACTAACAAGTCTCGTTCATTTTACTGGATGTACCATAGTGAGAATTAAAACTGCAGCTAGCTCTAGGAAGCTGCTTAATACCACTACTCCCTCATCAAACATAGTTCAGACCAACGTGGAATACTCTTCAATTCTTGGGCAAAGGTTTTTCTTGTTGCATCCTACCTCTGGAGATCTCAGGGATTTAACCAGGGACCTCCTCCAGATAATTTTCTTGGCCACTGAACTATCTCGAGCCTTCTTGTACCTGACTATAAACTGGAATCCAAGCCCTAGCCCGCAAAGTAAATATCTGAGTAGTTGTTGCCCACCTTAGCATCCACCCCAACCACCATCAGGCAAAAAGGGAAAGCCTCAAAGGTAGAACCTCAAATGTGGAAGGTCCTCTTCTGTTGACCAGGCAAGAATAGATAAAAATTTGTAACATTTCGGTCCCCTCTTAGTCTTGAGGAACAATTTGGTTGTCTCTATGATTACACAACACACAAATACGTACCAGAGACTGTGAAACAACTATTGCAGTAGCTTGGCTTCAGACTAACTTAGCATTGAAGATTCCCTGAAATCGATGGGATAAAGTTAGTTATGACTTCTTTCACAGTTAGTTATTATTTCAGTGGGAGCCCGGTTCAAGTCAGGTATCCAACCCAGCCTATATTGCATCGTCTGCTAAGGCTTGCACATTCGTATAGCGCTCTTCTCTCTCTGTAAAGCTGTTCTTCTCAACGTTCTGACAGGTGGCGAACACATGACAGCGAACCGTCCCACTGGGACTGTGCACCTCCATGCCTGCAGACTTTGTAAATACTGATCAGCAGAAATATACATCAGCCATGACATCTGAACACATTTACCCAACAGAGTTCCAGCTGTATGTGTGAGGCTAATATTCACCCCCTCAGCCCCAGAGAATATTCAATGGGATCCTGGGAAAGAGAAGGTTCTGGGCTCCCCATCAAAGAACTATTTTTGAATGTCGATCTGAGAATCTCTATCTCCAGCAGGCAGATACATGAAATCCAGTATCCACCTTTGCCTCTGGCTCCTGGAAGGAACCAAGGCTCTTCTCTCCAAAATTCCTTCAGACATCTGGCTGCTGGGGGAAAAAAAGGCAAAGGAGAGCTTTTTTTTCCATCCTCCACCATCTGGCCCAAAGGGATATGTGTACTCTGCATGCATTTTTTTTTTAAAAAGCATGGCAGGGAAACCATGGTAACCAACCACCACCACCACAAAAATCAAATTCTACACCTAAAGCTGGTCTGCCGTTTGGAGAGGTAAGGCCTTACCATGAAGCAGAGAGAGGAGACAGCCTTATGGGGCATATATATTGCATGGCTTATGCTTCCCACCTCTGAACTAAGGTGGCGCCCTGATGAGGAAAATTTACTTTTGTACACAACAATCCCCTGGCAACAAGCATTCTCACTGTCTTCCTTTCTCACGCCACAAAGAATACCTCTTCTATTGGTGAAGAGGTATACTTAAAACACATAGGGATATATCTTAAAGGTGTATGCTTTTTGTTTGCTTTTTTTGCTTCAGAACTACTCATCATGCACACATGCTAATCAGCGGCATAAAGACAATCTTCCTCATTTAATTGATCAACCATGTGCCAGCCCATTTGTTTGTTGAATTATTTACAATTTTTAGATGGGTGGGGGTGGAGGGGAATACACCATTTGATTTTCTGCCTCAGGCACCAAAACTTCTTGGGCCGTCATTGTCTACAATGTGTATAAATTATGGAAATTCAACTCATTTGCACCCTTTTGCATAATTTATTCCTCTCGCCCCCATTAAGCAATGAATGGGACAAGGGCAGAGTCCAGGCACAGAAGAGAGCACCTCTTTCCAACCCACCTAATTGAGGAGGCAATATTTTAATATTTATTGCATTAAATCTCCCCAAACTGACTGCATCAAAAAAATTTAAAAAATGATCATGGCCACTGGTCCCATCACCTCCTGGCAAACAGAAGGGGAAGATATGGAGGCGGTGACAGATTTTACTTTCTTGGGCTCCATGAGTATTGCAGATGGGGACAGCAGCCACGAAATTAAAAGATGCCTGCTTCTTGGGAGGGAAGCGGTGACAAACCTAGACAGCATCTTAAAAAGCACAGACATCACCTTGCCAACAAAGGTCCACATAGTCAAAGCTATGGTTTTTCCAGCAGCGATGTATGGAAGTGAGAACTGGGCCATAAAGAAGGGTGACCGCCAAAGAATTGATGCTTTTGAATTATGGTGCTGGGGAAGACTCTTGAGAGTCCCCTGGACTGCAAGGAGAACAAACCTATCCATTCTGAAGGAAATCAAGCCAGAGTGCTTACTGGAAGGACAGATCCTGAAGATGAGGCTCCAATACTTTGGCCATCTCATGAGAAGAGAAGACTCCCTGGAAAAGACCCTGATGTTGGGAAAGTGTGAAGGCAAGAGGAGAAGGGGACGACAGAGGACGAGATGGTTAGACAGTGTCATCGAAGTGACCAACATGGATTTGATCCAACTCCGGGAGGCAGTGGAAGAGAGGAGGGCCTGGCGTGCTCTGGTCCATGGGGTCACAAAGAGTCGGACACAACTTAACAACAACAAACTGACTGCAACTCACTTCAGAGCAGACCTGAACAGAGACACACATTTCCACTTTTGGAACTTTGCCATGTGTTCTTCAGTAATCCTGCAGCTCCTGTCATAAACTGCATTTTTCCTGACCTTGCACAGATTATGCCACAGCACCGCACCCAGCGCTCCCTGTCCGTACCACAGTAACTAACCCAATACGTTTTTCAACAAATAGCCTTACGAAAGATTCATTCCAGTTGACAGTATGTGCCAGCCATCAGTGGATTAACTTCTGAGCATGAGACCGGAAGTGACAGGGCCCTCTTCTAAGGTTGAGTGACAAGACTTGGAAGAGAAAAGGAAAAGTCCTGAATAACATGGGGCAGGAAACACAAGAGAAACACAGAATGCAGAAGAGAAGTAGATTACTGTCAGGGCCATGTATCTATACAGCTCAACACAACCTCACAAGGGCTCAATTAGAGTTTGGAACAAATTAAGTTACAGAAAACACCAGTTACAATACCTCTAACTAGTTACTTTAGGTAACAAATAATGCATCTCATAGTTATAAAGTTGCATTTCAGGTTTATCAATACCTAAATAATTATGTATAAATAAGCAACTCTTTGCTACTTTTAAAAGTTACCATTACAGGAACTTTGATGTACTTTCAGAGAAATTTTTTCAGGTTTGATGTCATGTTTTATATCAAAACAAGAGATTTTGGTTTTGCCTTTTGCCTTTTTATAAATATTTTTAGTAACGGAACCTACCACTAGGGGGAAACAGAAAGAATGTATCTATATTGTTCTGACCTGCTGGTAAGAACAATGCTAACATCATGCAAACAACTTGCCTTTCTAGTGCCATTATATTGATAACATCAACCAGCTGAATGAGAATGAGCAACACAAAAAAACACAACAAGTTCCCTTTGAAATGCAGTGTTCAGAAGTCTGTGTTCAATACAGTGGGGAATTAAGTATACTTAATAATAGTTACTTTCCAAAAGTAACTTTCTAAAAGTAACTATTTCCAAAAGTAACTATTTCTAGTACTTATTTAGATTGGCTTAGAAGTCTATATAATACATCTGATGAAGGTGCAAACGCCAGAGGAGTGATGCAGTATGGTTTCCTCTCTGTGTGTTCATTCCTATATACACATACATGATATGTGGAAGTGCACACATTACATTAAGCTGAAGATGCTTTCAAGCCACATCCTTTAACATAGAAAGCCTCTCTCTCATACCGACTGCTGTTTTAAGAAAAGTACTCTGGACATGCCAAGGGGTACATTTTCCGTTTCAAGCTAGGTGGCTGTGCATCTATCAAGTGGCAGAGCTGTGTTTGTAGTTTACGAATAGTCCTATGTCACAGAACACATTATCCAGGGTCATTGGGCTACTGGCTACTGTCACGGACATGCTAACTGCAATACATCATTTTTTCCCTTCTCTATGTGCACAAGTTACTGCATGCTGGTTAACAACTAAATGCAGTCGGGAGACTTTATGACCTGGTGAAATGAGTTTTCCCCCATCCTCGGCTATTATCTCAGCACATTTCAAAGACCTTGTATTCTATTCTCGATCATCCCTCCAGGAGGTTGTCAGAAGGAGGAATATTTGCCATGGTCAATTCTCTCCCGCGTGGAGCTTCCAGACTCAGCAATGGAAAAGGCTTGAATAAAATCAGTTTTTAAGAAACACACTCCAGTCCCCAAATGCCAACTAACACTAACGGCTAAGTAGCTCCTGGAACAGTTGGTTATTCTGAGTTTATTAATCCCGGAATGAAGTAAAAACCCATCTGAAGCCCTTGAATCAAGGATGTGCAAATCCCCCATGACCAGGGAAATCCAAATCTTCTTCCCACTTCGGCAGATGTTTATCGAAATATATCAGAAGGGATTCAGAATGTTAACCCATTAACCGCCAACAAGCAAACTCCAGCCCCATCTGAAACTGGAAGAGAACATGCTCAGGGCTAAACAGCCTGGCAGCCTGTAAACCGTAAGGCTCTTAAAACTGAAGGGTGAGGGCCATTGCTAAGCCATCATTTATTTATTCAACCAAGTCCCGGGACAGCCGGGTGGATTCTGCGCTTTTATCATTTGCTTTGATTTATCCAATGGCTTGTCTTAGTGGTGGCGCTGTGGGCTGAACCGCAGAAGCCTGTGCTGCAGGGTCAGAAGACCAAGCAGTCGTAAGATCGAATCCACGCGACGGAGTGAGCGCCCATCGCTTGTCCCAGCTCCCGCCAACCTAGCGGTTCGAAAGCATGCAAATGCGAGTAGATAAATAGGTACCACCTCGGTAGGAAGGTAACAGCATTCCGTGTCTAAGTCGCACTGGCCATGTGACCACGGAAGATTGTCTTCGGACAAAACGCTGGCTCTATGGCTTGGAAACGGGGATGAGCACCACCCCCTAGAGTCGAACACGACTGGACAAAAATTGCCAAGGGGAACCTTTACCTTTACCTTGTCTTAGTGACATAGCCTAAATGATTTTTTTCTCTGTGTCTTCTTTTAAGAAGCCTTGATTGCCAACTTGAGTGAAAAGGGGATGCACAGAAGTTTTTAAAAAAGGAAGAAAATCGCACCCTGTAAGGAAGCCTCCCAAGCCCACTCGCCTTTCAACATCTCATTATAACCAAGAATGGAATTTCAGCAACTTATTCCATGACAAAGGAAGCACACAGTTACTCATTACCAGCCAGCCTGCCTTGCATTGCCCTCCCCTCCCCATGTAAATTTCAATTTGTTTGCTGCTTCAGCTTTCAGGGTTGAACAGCCATTTCACATTCTGGTCCTGCCCCGACTGTTGCTATAGACATCCTCCTGAAAAGGGGTGCCTTGAAAAACAGATAATCTGTCTTGATCCTAACAAGGCAAAGAATGGGCAGAAAACCCACATTTTAAAAAGAGAGAGAGAGAGAAAGAGAGAGAGAAAAGGAGAAAGCTGCAACAAACCCATTTTCTTTTCTTTGAGTGTCCTTTTGCTGAGCCCTGGGGATTCAGTTGTAAATCTGCCTTCCCTGAGATTGCAGGAGGCTCAACTGAAGAGAAAGAGGATTTCCAAGAGCTGCTCTCCCCCTCCAAAAAGAAAAGAAAAAAGAAAAGAGAGAGAGAGAGAGAGAGAGAGAGAGAGAGAGAGAGAGAGAGAGAGAAGGGTAAAAAAAAAAGCCCAATGTGCTCTGGAGCCCTTTCCAAATGGCTTCTATCCTCTTAGGGGTTTAAAACCTTTCCTTTACCAACAACCAGAACATATCAGAGAGGTGGCCAAAGATTACGGGCAGTGTTGTTGAGTGACTATCTTGGTTTTACCAAGAATGGCAAGCGAATGGCACTGGTTCATTATTGAAAACATCCACACCAAGTAGAGTGTTTCCTTGCCAGATTCTGGGACAGATTGTTTTCACTAAAAAAAACAACAACACTCTGATTAAGACAAAATCAATCGCACTGCCTGGGTGGTGGAGTGGTTAGTGTCTCATGCCATGGCTTGGGAGACTGAAGCATTAAGTCCCCAATGAGCCAAGAAACTCACTGGCTGACCTCGGCTTGGGTCAGTCATTCTCTTCCTTTGGCTGCACGCCAGAGGTCCCTCCCTGCAAACACAACTCATCTCAACACGAGAGTTTTCCAGGCTGCAGACCTGTTCTCAGCTTCATGTGTTGCCTTCGCAGGCTGCAAACCAGACCTTCCTGGATGGCGGCAGCTTCCCAGATTACACATTTGAGGTCCTCTCCATTCCGTAGTTTCCTAAGCTCCAAACTACGTAGAGCAGGGGTGTCCAACCTTTCACCTTCCCTGGGCCACATTAAAAGATGAAAATTTGGTTTGGGCCGCATGGGGGGGGCAGCCCTAGCCTTCCTCCGCAGCCCCGCTCCAAGGGCGCTTACTGGCAGCTGCGATCTCAGAGAGCAGAGGCTGCCAGCTTCGACTCCAGTGGCTTTATGTGGCTGGGAGGGGGTCCACCTATTGACAGGGACGGCTCAATGCAGTCATGCAGCCCCCCTGTCCCCTCCCCTCCCGTTCCTTCCTCGTTCCCTCTCTCTCCCTCTACTGTTGTGACATGTCCCGGCCACATTGCAGCCGCAAGCGCCGGCAGTGTAACTTGAAACTTTGGAATTTCTTTAAAAATAAAAAATTGCACTGGGCCGCATTATGAGCTTACCTGGGCCTCATGCGGCCCTTGGGCCGCAGGTTGGACAAGCCTGACGTAGAGCTTCCCAGCCTGCAAACCAGTGCCTAGCCTGATGCAACAACTTCCTATACTACAAATCAGAGCTTCCTGGACTGCAAACCTAAGCTTCTTGGATTGTGACAGCAGCAAACAGCAACTCAGATCCATGTAACAGCTTTTGGAGAGAGAGAGAGTGAGAGAGACAGACAGAAAGACAGACAGACAGACAGACAGACCAAGAATCTTAGGAGCTTGAAGAGAAGATTTAGAACTAGTTATATATCCTCTTTGATAGGATCACTGCTAGGAAAACTATCCCAGGTCTCACAATAACTACTGTACAGCTAAATCCAGAAGGATCAGGAGAGCTTCGGGGGTGACAGAGGATGTTTCTGCCCTTGCCAATCAAAACAATACAACAAAGCAAAAAGTGAACAATTTGTTTCTTGAGCTTTGGCTCCACGATATATCACCACGTCTGATCCATACAAACTCCAGCCTCAAAAGCCACAGACTCTCAGTACAGCTGCCCTTAGAATAAGTGGATCCCATCCCCGTGTAAAGGATCTCATACCAAAATATTTACTCTTCTGTATCTAGCCATATAATACTATTTCGAGAAGAGCTCATCAATGTTTTTTTTTTAAACTACAGTTCCCAGAATCCTCCAGTGCACGTGCTGGCTCTGGGATTCTGGGACTTGTAGTCTTAAAAAGCCACTTTTCTGAGCTCTGATCCAGTGTCAAAGCTGGGCAGCCAACAGCAACATATCTTTGAATTTCTTTCTGGGCTTCCAACTGCAGTAAGTAAGTTTGTGGGGAATGTGAGTGACCCAGAAGATGGTCGGGAGATGCTAATTATATTGGCTCCTACTGTTCAAACTGGAAAAACGCTCTCCCCCTCTCCTTGCTGCTTCCCTATAATTACAGACATGGCTAGACAGGCAGAAACGCCATCCAAAATGGGGCAAAGCTGAATTTCATTTTGTATCTATATATCAATGCTTCCCTGTGGTGAAGCTTAAAAACAATCTGTCCCAGAATCTGGCAAGGAAGCTCTCTACTTGGTTTGGATGTTTTCAATAATGAAGCAGTGTTTGGCAGTAAAGGCTATTAAGGCTGGGCTGAGACAAGCCACCTCCTAAATTAGAACAGAGCTAAATATTATGGCAGGAGTTGGGTACCCTCTGGAACTGAATACAGACCTCTTGAGATCTCGATCTAGTTGTCTTTCATAGATGCCATTATACACCTGTAAGACTGGCAAAAATGTCAGAGGGAAACAGCAATATCTGTTGGAAGTGTAAAAAAAATGCAGGAACTTATTATCATATGTGGTGGTCATGCGGAAAAGTCAAAAATGATTGGACACAAGTGTGGGAAACAGTGAAAAGAATTACTCAGCAGAAATTAGATATAAAACCTGAAATGGCATTACTGAATATTATGCCAGGAATTAATGATGAAAAAAAATGAAATATTGTCTAATGTACATACTCACAGCAGTCAGATTACTCTGGGCCCAAAAATGGAAAAGCGAAGAAACGCCAACGACAGAAGAGTTGTTGTAGAAGCTATGGGACATAGCAGAACTGGACATACTATCCGAAGCACTACGGGAACAATCAAGAGACTATGCAAAACAAAGCTGGAAACTAATATACTCTTGGGCCCAGAAGAGGACAGGAGTGTAGGGCAAATCTGACTATATATGTATAGGTATTCTGTACACACTGGGAACCCGGCCCGGGGGGAACGGAGGGTCAACGAAGCTGGAGTCTCTGACTCCAAAGGGGGGAGGGCTAGTTTAGTAGATTGGTATTCTTTGTGTATGTGTGTGTGTGTGTGTGTGCGCGCTGATGTCTTAGTTGTATGTCTAGTAGTATATTAATAAAAAAAGAATGACAGCATTATGAGCACAAATAAAAAAAAGATCTTGATCTAGTTGTCTGGGGTTCCTCAAAGGCCACAAAACGCTTCCCTTTATACCATCACTTGGTCATTGGTTTCCCAGCTTCTGTGCAGGGTTTCCCCATACAGTCATGCCCCGCTTAACGATTGCCTTGCTTAACGAGGAAATCGCTTTACGATGAGGTTTTTGCTATCGCAATTGCGATCGCAAAAAGACGGTCTAAATGGGGGAATTTTGCTTAGCGATGGTCAGTTCCCTGCTTCGGGAACCTATTTTCGCTTTACAACGATCCAAAACAGCTGATCGTCGGGTTTCAAAATGGCCGCCTGCTGAAGAAAATGGCCCCCCACTGTGCTTAGGGATGGATTCCTTGCTGCACAGGCACCGAAAATGGCCACCCCATGGAGGATCTTCGCTGAATGGTGAGTTTTCAGTCCATTGGAACGCATTAACTGGGTTTTAATGTGTTTCAATGGGCTTTTTTATTTCGTTTGACGATGTTTTCGCTCTACAGTGATTTCGCTGGAACAAATTAACAGCGTCAAGTGAGGCAGCACTGTATTCTAAAAGGCTGAAATGCCACTTCAAGCTTGCAGCAGGAACATCAAGTTAAAATATGCTGGGTTTTTTGGCCCTGACCTTTTCCATTTGACCCCACCTACCACGTGACTGTCTGGTCCCTGAGAAATTCTGTAGATGTGAATATGACCCTCAAGCTGAAAGAGGTTCCCGACCTTATGTTAGGGACCTTAAGAAGGAACCTCATAATTAGATTAGAGTTTGCTAGATTCATTACGTTGTTCAACATCATTATTGGAGACATTATTCAATTCACCATTCATGGGTAAAAATCATATCTATTTTGAGATTTTGCATTCATTAGGAGAGAACACACACACACACACACACACAAACACACACACACACTTCTGCCCCTGGCTGATTTTGGCAGCAGGTTCCGGCACCCTTCATTTTCTTTCTTTTTAAAAAATAACGTTTTATTAGTGTTTCACTATATCTATATTGTGCTTGTTAAACATCATGTCACATGGCTTTGCTTATAATTATCTATTTCCGCATCTTGGTGATTTAATCCCTTCTCTGATATTCTAGCCATTTGTAGAACAAACTCCACGTATTAAAGTATTCTGAATTTTCTTTCTCAGTCTCAGTGTGTTTCTATCCATTTCTTCACAATCTAAATTATCCTTAATAATATCTTCTTCTGTTGGTATTTCTTCGTTTTTCCAATGTTGTGCAAATACAATCCTAGCTGCTGTCACAATATGCAATGTTAGGTAAACCTATTGTTTATCAAAGTCTTCTGTAAAATACCTAATGAAAACAGTTCTGGTTTAAAATCTATACATTTTTAAGCATTTTATCCAACCATGTGTGTATTTTACTCCATTTTTTGTTTGCTTTTTCACATGTCCACCATAGATGATAATAGTACCTACTTTTTGTTCACATTTCCAACATTTATTAGACATATTTGGAAACATTTTTGCAATTCTGGCAGTTGGTAAGTGCCATCTATAAAAGATTTTATAAAGATTTTCTTTTTATGAAGTCACCACTGTTATTTTACAATTTCTATTCCACAATTCCTGCCATTTCTCCAGTCCAATATTGTGGTCAAACTTTTAAGCCCATTGTACCATTGTTTCTTTCACCAGTTCATCTTCCATTTTCCGATTCAAAAGCAGGTTATATAGCTTTTAAATTAGTTTATCGTCTAAGGTTAGCAATATTTGTTCAAGCAGTATTTGTTCTTTATAAAAGCTACTGTATCTTTAACATTTTTTCGTATCTCGATTGAATCTGCACTAATGGGCACTATGACAAGCCTACTCCCTGAGCAATAAGATCTTGTTTTGGTTTCAATTTCCCTTCTGGATCTAGTATACCATTATAGCATAAAATTTCTTCAAAGTTCCTGAGATTTTGGGTTCAGAAATGCTTCCATAGGCGAAAGCCACCTAGGTATTTTTATGTACATTTTCTTTTTTATGTTTTCCCATATTATCAATAGCGAGTTTCTAATATAATGATTGTGAAAGTATCTATGGGTTTTGGCTTTCTCATACCATAGAAAAACATGCCAGCCCAATTGTAGAGCATGCCCTTCTAGACAGAGCAGTCTTTTATTCCTCAAAATGATCCATTCTTTAAGCCAGACTAGAATACCTGCTTGGTAGTCCGAATCCTCCTATTTCTTTAGATTCTTGGAGCATTTTCAGTTTAATTCTTACCTTCTTCCCTTGCCAAATAAACTTTAATGCACCCTTCATTTTCTTTTCTCACATTGTCTTGACTATTGCATTCTTTCAGGACTCCTGCTATCAGGTAAAGGTAAGTGACAACTGGCAGAGTGCAAATTCATATCCATTTGTTGCTCATGATAGTGTCCCTAGAAGGACGGCAATGGGACTAAATAGGGCTAAGCAGAAACCCCCCAAAAAACAAAGGCGTAAAAAAGCAAAGCATGCTGCTTACATACTGTCCCATAGTACTTAAAACACTCTCTGGGTGGTTTACAATATACTTATGTAGGCTGCACATTCCCCAACCCCTCCAGTAAGTGGAGGGACAGAAGGCCGAGTGAACCTTGAACCAGCTACCTGGGATTGAACCCAGGTTGTAAGTAGAGTTTGGGCTGCAGTACTGCAGTTTAGCCACTGTGGCATGAGGCTCTCCCACAGGGAAAATGCTGAACACAGTGGCAAAGTTTTATGTGAGCCATCTCTTATCTGCTTTACCATCCCATCTTGGAAAATTATTCTTTTGTTTTAAATGTAACTCAATCCTGTAACTCATTATATTGTTCCAGAAGACATACACTGCTATTACTCATACAAGGATTATTGTTTTGTTTTTAAATAGTGCACCAAGATACTCATTATTACATCTTTTTTTCAGGGGGAAAAGCATTAGCATTGATAAAGGATGGCATATACTTGAAAAGCTTCTGCAAAAATGTCCAACGTGCCCTTTAAAGATAGCTTTAAAAATTAACTAGCAGCCATTACTCACACCAGTGGAGAACAGCTTCCCCGCTCATTAAATTCCTTTTGAAATATAACTTCCTGATTTAACTGATTGTGCCCATTGTTACTTATTACAACTGCACAACAGGTAGCTGCAATTACTTTCACTGAGTTACTGCCAAATGTGGTTCACCAGGAAAATCAGAAGCCCGCAATAGGACTTTCATCTTTGAAAAGTTACAAACTCATGTTGTGTCATGCTTAGACGGTGCCAAGCCCAGAGATGGGGAATTGGGGGGAGGCAGGGAGGGGGGGGGAAGGCTGATCTTCAGTCTTTCTGGAGCAACATCTAAATCACGATTCATGTGACCCTTCTGTGAGCACACAACTAACTACCTTTCAAGTTTTTTATTTTGCTGAGCTTTGTCTGCTGAAGCCTAACAAAGCAGACTGCCAACTCTGTACACACAAGAGACAAGACCCCCTTACACTAGAAAGAGAAAAGAGAATGGCTGAGCCCTCTCTCTGAAATTCAAGATCAATTAAGGACACTGCCCTTAACGAAACAAAAAGGAAGGGGGCGCAGGGCTTGAAAAACTCCGCCGAGCTTTTGTCTGGGTGGAAACAAAAAGGATTTGTTCCAAAAACACACGTAAATCATCATCCCCCTACCGCTTGACTGGCTGAATGGCTTTCTAGAATGGCTCTTCTTATAACACTCGGGGGGTGTATCAAGTATTTTACAGTTCTCATGTCATTGATCTGAACGAAAACACTGAAGAAGGCTACGGTGACAACTTTCCTGCGCCACTCGCTTATGTCTGTCTGAGCAGGGACCAGAACTTTTGTTCATGTGAATGTGGACCGTTTTCCTCTGTTTTAACACTCCCAATATGCATCCACTAAAAGCAAAGGTAGGAAAGGAGATGGATTTGGCAATCATCATTTAAGCCCTCTCCCCAGCCTCATTCCCCCTGGCTCTCACCCCACGAGTAGCTTTCTTTAAGACTCAGGCTGTCAATTGCCCGTCCCAGAGGTAAAGAGCCAAACCACATCTGAGGGTAA
This sequence comes from Pogona vitticeps, assembly GCF_051106095.1. Taxonomy (NCBI): domain Eukaryota; kingdom Metazoa; phylum Chordata; class Lepidosauria; order Squamata; family Agamidae; genus Pogona; species Pogona vitticeps. The sequence goes on from NC_135790.1 coordinate 16,376,661, forward strand.
CAAGAGAGAAAACAGGTTAGTGGAGGAAAGGCCTCAGCCAGACACTACTTGCTTCTTCTCCAGAACTCCCTCCCCCACCAACACCAAGGAAAGAGCCTGGTAATAACTAGTTACAAACAACTAACTACTTTTATTGAGTGGCTTTTTGCGACCATTAAGACGTAGCTACGAGCATATCTGTACTAGACATTTTAGCTGCCGTGATTCTCTATACCAGAGTCTTGGGAGTGGTAGTTTGCATATATATCTAGAATTCTACACTTGTCGTTTCAGAGGCTGTTTACTACAGCTCTCTCACAAAGCTAGGCACCTCATCAAACTACAGTTCCCAATACTCCACACCATGGAGCCCTCCACCAATGAACGTTGCCTCCAACTGATCAAAAGGAAGCGAAGGAGGAGAGGAGCAGAAAGCATAACAGTTCAGGGAAAAGTGCAGAATGTTTCCCTATATATAAAACTGCTAAGATAATGCCCTCCAAAGTCTTAATTCATCAAATCCTCTCTGCATAAACATAGTTTGTGATCTGCTGGGCAAGCCGTGCCCACAGCATGCACAGAAGCAAGAACTACCCACGCAGACTTAAGTTCCCAACCTGCAGACCAAAGGAGGTGGCTGTGTGGACCAAATGAACTAAAAAGGCCATATAGGGGGAAATGTTTGTTCAGCCCCCCCAAAAAAACATTCTACTTCCATTCATTAGGCAAGACATTCTAAAAGGAAGCAGGGATACAGGGAAGAGAAAAGGATGCAAGTGATGTGATCCTGAAATCATGCTGTCCACAGAGTGTCTTGAGATACCACGGAGGGGAATAATTCTGCAAGCATTCAAATGAAGATCTTGCACAGAGGTTCAGAACAAGCATCCACCATGCACATTCCCCCGTCCTATTTAAATGGCCCTTGAGGACACCACCACCACTGAAATGTATTTTAAAATATAAGCAAAACAAGGAGAGCTGTATTCTGGGAAGTGTGATTCTCCTATAAAACACCCTTGCTTTATCAAAAAAAGAAAAAGAAAAAAAGAATAAAGTGGGGGCTGAGTTGAATTTTACTCATTTCTAGTTTTGTTTTGTTGCAAGGTTTGTCCCCAGTGAAGGAATGTAACCTGTGATGGGCCCCAAGGACAGAAAATCAGCTTCCAGATACACCGAAGCTGCCTATCCCTGCTTTAGCAAATAAAGTGATGGTCTGAGGTTTCCATCAAAGAAAACTCAGGATGCTCTGAGAATGAAGAAGGCAGAAAGGGTTGACCTTCCATTTTTTGAGGGTGTGTATCCGTGGAATGTAAGATCCAATTGCAAACTTAAAAACCCTCTAATCTCTTTTTATAGGTGGGGAAATAGAGAGCCATTAGGCAATCTTTACAAGAACAAATCTACAGGTAGATTTTAAATGCAAAGCAAAAGCAAAGCAAAGCGTGCTGCTTATATACCGCCCCATAGCGCTTCAAGCACTCTCTGGGCGGTTTACAAGTTAGTTATGCAGGCTACACATTGCCCCCACCCCCAAAGCGAGCTGGGTACTCATTTTACTGACCTCGGAAGGATAGAAGGCTGAGTCAACCTTGAGTAGCATTCCCTGTATTGCCTTGAAGCAGGATGAGCATCATGTGGCCCCTAAGGCAAATTTTGAAGTTTTCACACACCTGGCTCCCACAAAACGTTGGAAGGAAAAGATATAAAGGTGTCGCCCACCCTTGCTTCGGGATTGGACACAAGGACCACGTGGCCTTTTTCTTCTTCTTTCCTTCTGCATCCTCCTACACATCAACCTCCCAAACCATTTCCAGAAGTCATAAGTGACCTTTTGTTTTTTTTTTTCCCCTAGAAGGGAGCGATGTGCCAGCCCCGTGCCCCCACCAAGCAGGTCCAGGGAGGTGGGAAAAGGCCCCCTCTGACTTCCCAGGGCAGCCACCCTGCCTCAGAAAGCAGAGCCAGTCCCTGGCAGCCTGCGCTAGCAGGTCCAAGGCTAAGAGGCACTTCCTCCCATCAACAGGATCCGACCTGGGAGCTGGCCATATAAGGATCGCAACAGCTCTCCAAGATGACGCAAAGGGTAGCAGCCAGCAACTGTCAAAGAATCCAAATCCGCTGGTGCCATTTCCTTCCTCCCCCTCACCTCCCACCAGCATCATCTGCCACCATATGAAACTGAAAAGCTTGGCCTCTGCCAAACACAGAGATGTTAAAGGGAGGGAGGGTTTAAAAAAAGGGAAGGGAGAACCACTTCGCATGTGACACAGCCAAGCACTATCTGGCCTCAATTATCTAGTCAGTTTTACAGATGAGAAAGGAGGAGGTACTCAAGTATATGAATAATATTCAATTTATTCAAGGGAGGCATCAAAAGTCCGATTGACCTAAGATTCAGGTAACAAGTAAATGCACAGCACTATGTAATTTATAATAATCTCAGAACTGCAGGGCTGGAAGGGACCCTATTGACCATCAAGCCCAACCTTTGTAAAGAAGGCACACTGGGGAACTGAACTTTCATCCTCTCTGGCTCTGCAGTCAGATGCCCAAACCACTTAGCAATCCAGCCCTCTTATAATACTCTTAGAAATGCAGAGCTAGAAGGGACTCTCTAGATCATCTAGATCAGTGGTCCCCAACCTTGGGTCTCCAAATGTTCTTGGACTTCAACTCCCAGAAATCCTGGCCAGCAGAGATGGTGCTGAAGGCTTCTGGGAGCTGTAGTCCAAGAACACATGGAGGCCCAAGGTTAGGGACCACTGATCTAGTCCAACCTCTGTCAAGGAGGCACACTGGGGAATTGAATTCGTACCCTCTGACTCCATAGCCAGATACCTAAACCATTGAGCTTGGTCTATCTTTCCCAGAACTTATAGAATCATAGAATAATTGAGTTGGAAGGGATCTATAAGGCCATCAAGACCAACCCTCTGCTCAATGCAGGAATCCAAGTCAAAGTATATTTGACAAATGGTTGCCCAATATTCTTCAGAATGCATTCAGCATTGGAGTGCTCACCACCTCCCAAGGGGTTCCATTGTTGTACTGCTCTAACAGTTAAGATGTTTTTTCCTGATATTCAACTTATATCTGGCTTCCTGTAACTTGAGCCCATTATTACATATCCTACACTCTGGGATGATGAAGAACAGATCCTATCCTCTGTATGACTACCTTTCAAGTATTTGAAAAGTCCTATCCGATCTCCCCCCAGTCTTCTTTTCTCAAGGCTAAACATGCTCCCTTCTTTCCTCACAGGGCTTCAGTTTTTCTGAATTTCCCAACCACTGGACTTTCTGGCAGGGGATTCTGGGAGCTGTAGTTGAAAAAAGGAAGTTTTCCATGCTGTGAAACAAAATACGCCTGTTCTGGTCTATTACAAAACAGTTTTCTGCTGCTCTGCTTCCTATACCAAAAAGCCAGGAAATCTTCTCATAGCCAAAGGGCATGACATTGGCATTTTGATATAAGCTAGTTTTGAGTTACAGTAAGAGCTGGAAGAAACCCTATAGAACATAAACTCAAGGAGGCACAGTGGGGAATTAAACACCCAACCTCTGGATCTGAAACTAGGTACCTAAACCACCAAGCTATTGAGGAGTTTTCTCTCTATTATTCCTGAAAATGCAAATTTTCCATTTAAGTTTCCATCTCTCTACATTTTCTTTACCATTCTCATGACAGAGCTCAACATGGTGTCTAGTGGTTACAGCACTGCTCTACATCTTAAATATATTGTATTCAAGGCCCCACTCAGCCACGAAGCTCACTAAGAGATCTGGGGCCAGTCAGTATTTCTTAGTCTGACTTACCTCACAGAGATCTTGTGAAAATAAAAATGGGGAAGAAGGCTTTGTACCCGACACTGAATTCTTTGGAGAAAAGACAGGATCACGATGAAACAAACAAACGAATGAATGAAAACATATGAGGGACTTTTAAGTCTCCTGTGCAAGGAGGGAGGGATGTTTGCTCCAATACTTCCGATGCAACTGCCCACTCCGGATGACATGGAGTGGCATCAAAGACATTTGCAAGAAGATGACAGGATCAGATGTCAGCTTCAAAGAGACGAAACAGAAGAGGAAGAGCAGTTCCACTAAAAAGACAACCAGCGATAATAGTGTTTTCAAGTCTTTAGATGTCGACCAGTGGCTATCGGTTGGGTGTGTGTGTATAAGATGTCCCATTTTAAAGCCTCCAGAGTCTAAACATTTCCTGCAAGATCAACCTCTGGACCTTAATCCTGGCATTAGCATTTATGGAGCCCGGAGTCCTGCAGATCCATTGCTCAAGGCAGACTTCCCCCACCTGGTATCTTCCAAAGGTTTTGGCCGACAGCTCTCTATTCCTCTTCAGTCAATGGCCGCACTGAATCCTGGAGCTGAATCCTAAACTGTGGGAGGATGCTGGACGGAGGATGTCAAAAACATTTGGAAGACAGCAGGCTGTCCTATGTTTTATAGCAGCAACCTACAAACCTATTAAATCATTCGGGCAAGGAGGCTTAGCAGCCAGACAGCCATGTCTAGTAACTATGCTGGTTGGGGGGGCGGAATTCTGCTAGTTGTGGTAGCCCCACCCCTACGTCCCAAGGAATTTCTCCAACTTTGGCCAAGCTGAGACTTAAAGCCACAGAGGCAAGCCATGCCCATTTTGCTTTGGGCAACTGGCAATTCCACAATGCCCCCAAAGCATATGATACTAGATCCGTACTGTTCCCATCTACTTTTATACAGAATCATCACTGCGTTACAGTGCAGCACTGTCGCCAGTCAGCCATGAAAATCCATTTACACAGCACTTCTGACTGCCTGTAGATCAGGCCCCTACATCCCCCATTGCAATTACCCGAGCAATAATCCTTTGACGAGATCTTTATGGATAGACAAGGAGAACTGTGGATTTGACTAAGGCAACACAATGACTCAGTGGCAGAGGGGAATTTAAACTAAGAAATTAACCCCAAGAAGGAAGCTGCCCCTGCTTGAATTCTCCCCTTGCTCCATGCATTTTAGGACAGAAGGCTCACTTGCTGTCATCTCTATTCATCCCTGACTGAGATCTAAGTCAAGACTACCTATCGTCTTCTGTATTCATTGACAGAATGGGTGATTTTCAAGGAGATGGGCTGAGGGACAATCCTGGATAGTTCCAGGTGGAAAGCCTGGCTAACAACAAGGCCAGTGGAGGTGATGGCATTCCAGTGGAACTATTTAAAATCTTAAAATATGACACTGTTCAGGTGCTACACTCAATATGCCAGCAAGTTTGGAAAACTCAGCAGTGGCCAGAAGATTGGAAAAGATCAGTCTACATCCCAATCCCAAAGAAAGGCAGTGCCAAAGAATGCTCCAACTACCGTACAATTGCACTCAGTTCACACACTAGCAAGGTTATGCTCAAAATCCTCCAAGGTAGGCTTCAGCAGTATGTGGACCGAGAACTCCCAGAAGTACAAGCTGGATTTCGAAGGGGCAGAGGAACTAGAGACCAAATTGCTAACATGCACTGGATCATGGAGAAAGCCAGAGAGTTCCAGAAAAACATCTACTTCTGCTTCATTGACTACGCAAAAGCTTCTGATTGTGTGGACCACAACAAACTGTGGCAAGTCCTTAAAAAAATGGGAGTGCCTGACCACCTTATCTTTTTCTCCTGAGAAATCTATATGCGGGACAGGAAGCAACAGTTAGAACTGGATATGGAACAACTGTATGGTTCAAAATTGGGAAAGGAGTACGACAAGGCTGTGTATTGTACCCCTGCTTATTTAACTTATATGAAGAATACAGTGGTGCCCCGCTTGACGATGATAATCCGTTCCATTAAAATCGCTGTTAAGCGAAATCGTCGTCAAGCAAAAATAAAAAACCCATTGAAATGAATTAAAAACTGGTTAATGTGTTCTAATTGGCGAAATACTTCATCGTCCAGCGAAGATCCACCATAGGGGAAGCCATTTTCGATCGCTGTCTTCCGGAAATAGGTCCAGAAAACAGCAGGATGCCATTTTGAAAACCCAACGATCAGTTGTAAAGATCATTGTGAAGCAAAAAATCGGTTCCCGAAGTAGGGAACTGATCGTCATAAAGTGGATTTCCCCCATTGAATCATCGTTTTGTGATCGCAATAGCGATCGCAAAAACATCGTCAAGCAATTTCGACGTCACGTGGGGTCGTCATGAAGCAGGGCACCACTGTACATCACGCAAAAGGCAGGACTGGAAGAATCCCAAGCCGGAATTAAGATTGCCGGAAGAAATCTCAACAGCCTACGATATGCAGATGATACCACTCTGATGGCAGAAAGTGAGGAGGAATTAAAGAACCTCTTAATGAGAGTGAGAGGTGAACACAAAAATGGTCTGAAGCTCAACATCAAAAAACCTATGATCATGGCCATTGGTCCCATCACCTCCTGGAAAATAGAAGGGGAAGATATGGAAGCGGTGACAGATTTTATCTTCTTTGGCTCCATGATCACTGCAGAGGGTGACAGAAGCCACAAAATTAAAAGATGCCTGCTTCATCGGAGGAAAGCGATGACAAACCTAGACAGCATCTTCAAAAGCAGAGACATCACCTTGCAGACAAAGGTCCGCATAATCAAAGCTATGGTTTGTCCAGTAGCGATGTATGGAAGTGAGAGCTGGACCATAAAGAAGACTGACCACCGAAGAATTGATGCTTTTGAATTGTGTTGCTGGAGGAGACCCCTGAGAGTCCCCTGGACTGCAAGAAGAACAAACCTACCCATTTTGAAGGAAATCAACCCTCAGTGCTCACTGGAAGGACAGATCCTGAAGCTGAGGCTCCAATACTTTGGCCATCTCATGAGAAGAGAAGACCCTGATGTTAGGAAAGTGTGAAGGCAAGAGGAGAAGGGGATGACAGAGGACAAGACGGTTGGACAGTGTCCCCGAAGCTTCCAACATGACTTTGACCAAACTCCGGGAGGCAGTGGAAGACAGGAGGGCCTGGTGTGCTCTGGTCCATGGGGTCACGAAGAGTTGGACACAACTTAACGACTTAATAACAACAATCACCCTACATAAGCCATAAACATCTGTATAACGTTTCATTGCAATAAAACACCAGATAGGAGAGGGGAACCAAGGCACTGGGAATGTGCATACAAGATTGCACATGGGGAGGGGGGTGCTGTCACTGCTGCTATCCCGTCCAACAGGGTTGTCTCCATTTGCCCAATGGTAGGGCTTGCGCTATCCGAATAATGCCTTTTACCAAACAACACAGACTAGATGCGAGGAATTGGTGTGCCCCCCAGATGTCACTGGACTTGTCTCTCGCCATCTCTGAGCTTCGGCTATGCAGGCTTGGGCTAACGGGAGGTGGGGCCAACAATTTGTGAAGAGATGCAAGTTCTCACACTTAGCATAGAGTTGTTCTTGCTGCAGACAGTTATGCTACTAGTCCACTTAGCTTACCAAGAATCCAAAACCTTGGCAGTCTTCAAATGATAGCTCCTGTCCCAAGAAAAACCTAGCCAGCCTGCAAGCCAGCACTTTCGTTCTGTACGAAGCTCTCTATGGCTTTGAGCCAGAACTGATGTCTTTAGAAAATGTTTCCAGAGCCTCCATAATTCCTTATCTCCAATCTTCCATTAGCAATCAGAGATAAGAGCTGAAGATGCTCTGTGGATTGAATGGAGAGCGTTCAGGCAGAAGGTCCACCCCCCCCCATCTATGCACACACATCGCCTCATTTTCCGCACACGGATATTAACAAACTGCTACACTTGCTGATCTCCCAACAGGCAGGCAGCTAATCAGCTGCTGAACTGTTCATTCTCCTGGATCCTGTGGCCAGCACCTGCTCACAGCTGGAAGCAACATCTCACGAAAAAATCAGGCACATCCCTCCCCCCAAATTCCCAACATCATCCTTTTCATTTGGCATTATCCTTCAGCAGCCCCAGCCATTTAGTCTAAAGCAGTCTTCCAACGCTCACTGTACAGAAAATGACAACCTGCTAGCAGTGAGGGCAATCACAGACATCCAGCATAAACCGATTTACCACAATTTAATATAATAAAGTATGCCTAGATCCCCAGTGACATGAGCTAGCTTTGTTCCCTTCTCACAAAAATATAGTAAATTCCCATCAAGGAAATTTGAAGCTTAAAGAAGAATGAAACAAGAGGAAAAAATAATCCATATATAAAATTGCAGGAGTTTCATGGATCTCAGCCTCCTGTTTTCTAACCCAAACAACCTCAAACCCAGCAGCATTCAAGCATTGGTGCCCCCACCCCGGATCTTTGGCTCAAGTGGGTTGTAGCCTACTTTAGTCATCATCCGAAATGGGGTTCAAACCTCGCTCCACGTGTGCCCCTGTTTAAGGCAGAAGAATACCGAAAAGAACAAACAGGGTGGATCCCAAAGTGAATGACTAAAAACCTCAAGCCTTTGCTATCTTCTGGAACCATCCCTACACTATACTCATCACTACCACCACCACCAGCACCACAGTTGAGCACCACACTCTGGGTTGTTAAGATTCTGCTACAAAGGACAGCCAGCCCTCACGTCTCCAGCCGGTGGTCCCTTCCGTTCATCCGCAGCATGTGTCTCCAAGCCTCCTCTAGTGGTAGGATTATGAGAGGATTTTTAACCGGCTCATCAAAAAAGCAGCAGAGGGGTGAAATCGGAGACGCTGCGCCCCTAACCCACAGAGTATGACAATTTGGGTCGAGTGGACCTTGTATCCGTCTTGACCTCCTGAAGGCCCCCAAACCGGGCCGGCCTGTTCCAGATGGGGCTAACCACTGGATGAAGGCCACGCTCTTTGGGAGAGGAAGCAAATCAGGAGCAGATCCAGACAATTGCCGCCTTGCTTCTTTCTGGTCAGACCGGGAGGGAGGGAGGGAGACTTGAGTCTTAGGACTGCTAAGCCCAAGGAAGGGTCGGAGCCTGGAGTCTTCAATTGTCCAGGCCTGGAAAGGTCAATCACCCTCCAGCTGACAGGCTCTCCCCTCTCTCCCCCCCCCCCTTGTGTGCTCTCCTTTTATCACACTCGGGCCCATCTGTTACCTTCCATGAGGGCAGATCAGCAAAAGAGCTTCTGGGTGAGCCTCGAAGTCTCTGCCACACAGACGGGTTGATGGGGGGGGGCGGGCGGTGGGGGGAGAGGCGTCAAAGGGGGGGGACCCATCCTTGGGTGACAGCTGCCCATCAGGACACAGGCACACACACACACACACACACACACACACACACACACACGTCCAAGTCAGGCCTCCTCGGACGTGCGACGCCACCGGGCTAAGGAAAGGCGCTTCGGGAATACGCGCACGTCTGGATCGCGAGGATCCCACCGGCCAGGAAAGGACAACCCGGCCGCATCGCTGCCCTGAGGTGGCGGGGGGGGGGGGGAGAAGCAGCATCCACACGGCACAACAAGCTTTGACGTGTCAGGATTGGGATCTAAGGCAGCCTCGGGCCAAGCTGGCCAAAAGAGGAGCGGGCAGCAAGCAGGGGAGAGGGGTCGAAGAAGAGGGGTCCCGCCACGCAGCGCCCCTCGCCCTCATTCTCTCCTCTGGCCCGAACCTTTCTTTCTGGCAATTTTCGTTAACCCCTTAGACTTCGCATTAAAATTTACGACTGCCACCAGGAATTAATTTAAAAACAAAAATCAAAAGCATCTGCGTAGCCTTCCCCCTCCCCCCCCCCCCGGTTTGGTCCGCTTTGCCACTGAATTCGCGCAGCAGCCTTGGGCGCGTCCCTCGATCCCCGTCCGACCAGCAGCCGCGGCAGCAGCGCCCGTTCCCGAGCGAGCATCCCGAGCGAGCCACGACGCGGTGTCTCCCCCCCCCCGCACGCCCCTAAACTGCGGATCCCTCCCCCCCCGGGGACGCGCCCCACACCTTTCCGCTTTCCTGCACGTTTCGGTCCAGAAAGTGTCCGGCAAGGGAGCCCAACCGGCCCCGGTGATCTGTCCCCCCCCCGCGCACACACACACATACTCGCCGCACGACCAGGGGAAGTTCGCAAAGGGGGGGGGGAGGCGGCGATCGGGAGCGCCCCTTACCTGCAGCGGGTCCCACCAAGGCCGGCCAAAGGCAGAGCACGCTCCGGAGCCAGAGCGCGAGCCTCGGGCGCCGCATGGCTGGGCTGCCTCCGCCGGGAGCTCGGCATCCAGGAGGGGGACCGAGCCGGATCCGTGGCGCGGCGCGTGGAGGGGGCGGGGGGATGAGTGCGGGGAGGGGGCGGCGGGAGGCGGGCCGAGCGGCTCCCGGGACCTGCCCCCCCCAGCCGCGGCTTGGGAGGGAGGGAGGGAGGCGGTCCTCGGGTTCAAGCGAAGGGAGGGCGGGAAGGCGAGGCGGGAGGGCGAGGCGCGATCGCCGGGATGCGCCACGCCGGGGAACTTGCCCCAACTCCCCGCGCCTGCCGGGGCTCCTCCTTCGCTAGGCGGGGGAGCCAGCCAGCCAGCCAGCCAGCCGGGCTGCCTTCCCTCGCTCGCTCGCTCTCTTTCTCTCGGCCCTCCCTCGCTCCCCTCGGGCGGCCGCTTAAAGAGACACCGACCGGCCTTGGCAGGCGAGGAAGAGGCGGGCGCAGGGAGGAGTTGGCGCCCGGCCGGGCCGGGGGCGTGTGGGTGAGTGGGTGGGGGGCAGGAGCCGGGGCTCCACGTGGAAGGCCCGGAGGAAGGGTCCCGCTGGCCGAGGCTGGAGGCGAAGCCGGCAAACTCCCCCCCCCGTCACGTTTCAAGGGGGGGGGCGCGTTGGTAGCAGTCCCTCCCTCTCTCATCCACCGCCGCTCTTCTGAATTTGAGGCGCGCTTGGTTTTTTCCAGACACGTGTCTCGCCGACGGCTTCGTGCGTAGCAAGCCGAACGTGAGAAGGCTCTTGGGACCAGCGAGGCTTTGGGGAAGTCAAGCCCCCTGTAAGTTGCACGGATTCAGATGGACTTCCTCTAGTGGTAGCTCGCTTCAGTCTGAAGCTAAACCGAAACGATTGGCGAGAGCCCCGTCCATACGATCTAAGGGCCCGTGGGCAACGGTGGGGGGGGGGAACCAGGGTCTCCTCCCTGACTTAGGTCTCCTTTGTCTAAAGGTGAGGAAATCAAGAGCAAGAACCTGCCCCTCCCCAAATAACAGTAGCAGCAAAAAGCATTGGGGCTGGCTGGGGGGGCTGTGCCAAGAAGAGGCTGCTGCCCTGGATTGCCCATAATGATCTTCTACCCTGTCTCCCTAGCTTGGAAAAAAAGAGACTTTTTTCAGCTCCAGCATGGCTCCGAGAATTCTAGTTGTAGTCCAAGTCAACAATGTTCCCAGCAGTTGTATAGGGAAGAGGTTGTGCCTTGGAACCAGCAGCCAGAAAGAGATCTGATCTTCTTTAATCATAGAAGGTTGGGGTTGAAAGGGATTTTAGGGGTCACGTAGCCTAACTTTCTGCTCTGGGCCAGATACGGACCTCCCACTACCTTCTAAGGCACTTTGTTCCACTGTTGAACAGTTCTACCCCTAGGAAATTGTTGAACAGTTTTACCCTTAGACAGTAGAAAAGTTCAGCAATAGAAAACTTGAACAGTTCTACCTCTAGGCCAGAGCCCTGGGGCTTTCTGATTATCACAGATTATGACATCTGCCAGCTCCAATTGAGCTGCAGTCCTTATAAGAGCTGAGAGAGAAAATGTATTTTACCAGTACCAGAACAATGTATTATTGGAAGCCACCCCTGTTGTAATGCAAAGTATTTGATGGTGATTTTGTCTTGGATGAGCAATTAAGAGCTGCTGGTTTTGCAAAAGACCTGCTCCTTGTTTCTTGAGATGGATCAATGCGACTGGCTAGGGTTTTTGTTGTTGTTGTTGTTGTCCTCCTGTGGCTTCGTACTGTTTTGATGAACCACCTACCCTGCCAAATTTGCCACTAGAGAGAGGCCCAAATGCTTTTGAGTGCTTACACAGGTGAAATCAGTGCCGTAAGTCTCATTGTTGAAATGCCACAAGAAGCTAGTGTGGGGCATTTGCTCTTGTGTGTTGACTTGGCACCGGACATCAAATGCCATGGCTAATTTCTAACTTGCGGCAGTTCATTGACAAAAGTTATGCCAACTGCATTATGCCAGTAACTGCTGTGATTTTGGCCAGTATTTCAGGAATTCCCCAATCTTGACCCGTATTGATCTCCCTGTGTTTTGAAACTGGGTGTTGCATCTAATTGACTAAACCCAAACAAATTTGATACTGATACATGGATCCTTTGACCATATCCTAACTCTGGTGAGCCTGATGGAGTGGGAAAAGGGCCTTGGAACAGCTAATGAGCTGTTAGCTGTTGAGTGTCATCTGCTAACTTCTGTCACAACTCATTAAGGGCAGGACCAGGGGCCACCCCCTTTGCTACCCTAGTAATTAAAAAGTGCTGACAGCTGCCTCCTCCTCCCCCAGCATGCTTGATATTTGCATATCAATAAACTAGACCTTCCATATGTGTGTGTGTGCGCGCATGCACACACACACACACACGTACGTACATGTGTGTAAAATGTGATGCCAGGGAGTGAAATGTAGGTAAAATGTGACGCCAGGAGATGCAAAAGCTTTCTTTCTTGCATACAAACAAAAAGTGAAACTGCCAGCTTCAAATTTCAAGATGAGCAAAAGAAGCGTTTAAGTTGAAAAGAAGGAAGTAGACCATGTATTTGATACAAAAGGAATATCTTGTATCAGCATTCACTATGAAATCATTCCAAATCACGACTGAAGTAGCACCTTTCTCTGCCCTGGGTTTCAGCTACGTAATTAATAGAAACAAACAGAAAAGGGAGGAGGGGGAAGCAAGGAAAAAGCAAAAGACAGAAATGGTGCAGAGTTTTAGGGCTATTGTTGAACAGTCCCCATTTTCCATGTCAGCTTCACTAATCCTATAAGCATGCATTGAAAGTCTGTCTCCCAAAGTCCACCTTTCAATTTAACGGACTTAATTGTGTGCGAAGAGAAGGGGGCAGTTGCCTAATTGACTACTCCTGTCCCAGAAAGTTCCCAGCATGCGCTTGTAACAATGTGACCTTATCTTCTGTTCAGTGGGACTTCTCCCCGCTCCCCAGATGCACACACAGAGTTAGTTGTTTGCCGAGATGGCTTTGGGAAGGGGACTGCTTTGGTATGTTTCAACAGTTATCAGTTTCTAGATAGATCTCTGCCCCAGCCTCTTGGATCTATAGGATAGCTGAAATCTTGCAGTGGGCAATGGGCCTGCTAAGACTGTGGCCTCATGCAGTGTGCCTTTGTTTGGGGGAGAGATTGTCAGTGGACAAGCTGGAAGCCTAGAGCATTCTGACAATGTGTTGTAGAGTCTTTAGCAAAGGGTAGCCACTTACCCACATATACTTGGCAAGCTTCCCCTCTTTACCCTGTCCCTTCTTCTCCCTGTGTTTACTGTCTTCTCTGGGTTAATCAAGATCCATGGACAAACTTTGCCCTAGAATTTCTTATTCCACCCAAACTCTATTCCCAAGCAGCCTTCCGCACTTTTCCTGGGGCTCTGGCACCCCCCCACCCCCCAATAATACGGAAGGCCACCAGTGCAACTCCCCACCATTACTATTTGCCCAACACTGTAAAATCACTCTTGATATCTCATCTTGGCTGGTGACTCACACGGTGAGGAACAAAGCCAGATCCCAAGTGATCATGCCCGGGGCAGCCCTTGCCCACAGCGCATGCATAAGGAATCTGAAACCATCAGAATGAGAAATCCAGTGTGTCCTGCTTCACCTGAAGCTGAGTAAATCCACCCTCCAATATTATTTTGTCTCCTGAAACTGCATTAAGTTTATTCCCCCCCCCCCAGTCTTTGTCACTAAAAGGGCCTCTAGTGATGTTTTTAGCTCCTCTGCCCCCCTGCTCTGCCCTTTACCTGGTGATCTCCCTGCTTCTTCTTTGGTGAGCCAAATTTTTCTGCTCTTTTTGTCTCCTTTTGCTCTGTCATTTTCATTAAGCATAGCCTTCCAATGCAGCACTCAGAGACTGATGTACTAATCAATCATTTTCTTTCTGTAAACATGTCCGGTCAAAGAAAAGCTCTGGGTTTCCACTGTCAGTGCCCTTGAACTACGTATTTGTCATAATACAGGGGGAATGTTTACCATCTGCAACACTCCTTATTCCCACCTTCTTCACGTGTATTTGTGAGTCTGTGTCGCATTGTATGTGAACAAAGGGATCCAGTCAGGGGTCTGACATGACCTGAAGAGTGGATTCACAACATTCAAGGGCTGGATAACACAGTGGTTTAGGTAGAGCCAGGGACTGGAAGTTTGATTCCCCACTGTGCCTCCTTAGCAAGGGAGGGTCCCTTCCCGCTCTGCGGTTCTAACCTTTTTAAATGACTAGATTCAAAACAGGTCAGCCTCGCCAAACCAACACTAGATTCGGAGTCTTGAAATGTTACCAGAAAGGGTTAAATGCTCCTTGCAGGTGCTTCTTCTTCAATTGTCTAATGGAGGGGACTTTCCCCATCCCCCTTTCCTTCAAAGCTTTTTCTTTTATCAGGATGTTTGAGGAAAGAGAATTTAAAAGAAAACACAAGGCTTTCCCCAACCTGATGATTACACTTGGGCTCAGCCTTCGGTCCGCTGTCTTCAGCTTGCCCGTCTTCCTTCCATCTCACCTCATTCAACTTAAGCCTGCAGCCTGTGCTGCTAAACTGAGGTCAGCAGCACTTGGATAAATACCATCTCTCAAACTAGAGGAAGGTGGGGAGGGTTGCTCTTGATTAATCCTCTTTTAACTAATGCTATCACTTTTTAAACATGTCACCACCTCTCATGTGACCTCTGACCCTTCAGAAGAAAGCCCAGCAGGCGTTGCCCTCCACCCTGCCAAGAGATGCATCCATCTTTCCCCCTACCTTTCGCCAGCAGCATCTAATGCAGACTTAGACGTCTGCCTAGTGATAAATTCTCATCATTCTTTTTTTTTTTCAGTTTCTGAAAATAACTATTTCTCTACCAGCTCTCCCCCATCCGCCTTTTTTCCCCTCCTTTCAAAATGAAGCTTAAGAGTGATGGGAAAGCAGAGAATAGCTGTTGATGAACGGAGGCAAAGATGAAATCTGTTGCAGTGTCGACAGACTTGAATATAAAAAAGGATCTGACAGTCATCCGCTAAAGAAATCAGACAGATTATTTGCCCATTCTTCTTATATCACCATTGGGTCGTAGGCCAAGAGCTGCTTGAGGGATCTATGTGGTTCCTTCTTTTTCCTTTCCACTTTTTCCGTCTGAAAAAAGCACTAAAATAGATCAAGACAGAAATGGCCCTTTTTAATAGCACAAGGGTCCTCTCCGCAGAACCTTTTTTTTTGGCCGAACAATTAAGTATCCAGGAACTGCGGAAACTTGCATAGAATTAATGTTCATCAGTTAAGCCGAGAAAGTGATAAAAATGCAAATCGGTTGCTAAATTAACACGGAGTACCAGCCTTAAGGCACATGGAGGAAAGATTTCAGTGTTAAATCTAGGTGGCCTGGCTTATTCAGAATCTTGTCTGAATGAAAATAAGGGGCTTGTATTCATGAAATGCTAGCTAGGAGGAAAAGGATCCACCTACAACATTTCTTAGGGAAAGGTGAGGGAAGGATCATGTGCACTGATGCTACCAAAACATGGATTCCATGAATGAGTAGCCACTCTTTCCACCAGATGTCAAGTAATTGGCTGTAGGATGAGATAGAGAGCATCACAATCTCTGTACCCCAACTCTACTCAATTTCACACTGAAAAACCCTAACGAATTCCTCCACCCTGTTCTCTATGAATTCATCTAATATTTTTTGAAAGCCACGTAAGCTACAGATCACTATTTATCACTTTTTGTGGCAGATGTTATGATTTAATGTTCTGCTATCTGAAGAAGTCATTTCGTTCACCTGTCTTTATTTATGTCAGTCTTTTTCATGGGATGACACAGAAATTCTAGAGTTCTTCCTTTTCTATCCTTGGGTCACTAGATATTGTTAGACTACAATACCCGCCATCCCCACACAGCATGACTAGTAGCAGTAGTTGCTACTGATTTCAATATCTGAGAGGCTGTGAATCCACAGGATGCAGCCTACTCTTTCAAGGAGCTATCCAAGGTGCTGAAAGTGCTTCCAAAACAGGTTCTCCGCCTTGTATACTCAAGTAAAGTGCAGACCCAAGCCAGGAGTGGATTCACAACACTTCCAGAATGAGAGTCATGAGCTGCTACTAGCTAGTAGTTCAGGATGGTGGGAGACGCATGCTAAAGTTATCTGGGGAGCCAAATTTTGAAAAAGTTGTTCTGGATAACAGATAGGGTGAATGTCTACCTTACAGGATTTTTAAAGACTTAAACCCTAAGATGCACCCACCAAAGACATGCACAAAATGGGGGAGGAGGTTATATTTAGAATTAAGAGTAGAGTGCTTTTTTTGTTTTGCTTTTGTTCTCAGAGCTGCTTTCTCTACTTTTCTGGAAGGTAGGACCCAAAGTCATGGATTCCCATCACAGAAAAGGAGATGCTGACTCAGCATTAACAAGAACCTCCTGATAGTGCGAGCTTTTCAATAGTGGAACAGACTACCTTGGAAGGTTGTAAATTCTCTCAGTCTTTGGAGAACTTTAAACTGAAAGTGGATGGCCATTTCTGAGGAATATTCCTCCATCGGCAGGGAGTTGGATTAGAGCAACATAGGATTTTATCTAGCTTACCCATTCTCTGATTCTGTGATGATTCCAATTTCTTTCACACACACATATACACAAATCCACTTTTGTGTCTTCATTTTAGTGTCCTAATTCAGGTAGGAAAAACATCTTATTTTTGCTGCTGTTGCTAAACAATTGGGACGCAGAATCCTTTGCTTATGAGTTGCAAATGGCACAGAGATCCATCAGAAGATCCCACTCTACTTTCCCCTTACTCCTAGTTCCTGATGATAAAAGAGGGAGAAATACCTCCCCCTGTTGACTTTCTTCATAGTGTGCAAAGTGCACTCTTGACTTAACAATCTGACAGGGCTGCAAAATGTATTTTCAGCAGGAGTAGCCGGAACCATTATGTCTGGAGGCATCCCAAGACCATGAGGACTTTGGTCTCTATCCATTATTAAGACATCCTTCTGGGCACCATAGTACATTATCTCACTGTTCCCAGAAAGCCTGGCATGTCAAAATCACGCTGTTCTATTTCTGAAATGAGGGAGGCAAAAGAAGCTGAACTATCCTATCTCAGACTATTGTTCATCTATTTCAGTAATGCTTGTTTTGAATAATTGTGGTCCCCTAGAATTACAGGCGGAGAGTCACCGCCGTCATCTGCTACCTGATTCTTGACTTGGAAATGCCAGGGATAGAAGCTACCTTGAAAGCAGGTGCTTTCCCCTTGAGCAACATCCTTTCCCTGAGTCACTGTGCTTGTACATTAAGGCCAATGCTGCCTGACTCTGACCAGCAGTGGCTTTCTGAAGCTTCTGGCAAAAGGTCTCTTCCATCGCCACCTACTGGAGCCTTTTTAAATAGCAGATGGGAGATAATATTGGAAACATGGGCTAAAAATATAACCGGAAATATTTAAAAAAAGAGAAGCAGGGAGAAAGACAATGGCGATCCCTTTAAAATACAAATGTGTACTCTACTGGGGATGTGCATTGGCTCCCTACATGGACTGTGCCTGAATAAGGGCACAGAGTTTGGGCTCTGTCTCATCCTGATGCCCTTTGGAAATGTTGCAGACTTCATCCTTGTCTGGGTCCCTATCAATATCTCTGCGTTTCTGGAGAACCTCATTTCTCCAAATGGGCAAATGGGGGAAAAAGCTATGAATCGGGGCAGTGGGTTAAACACCAGCTTTGAATTATATCTGACAGATTTCCCCACCTTTGGATCAGAGAACACACACACACAAACACACACACACACACACACAAACACACAAGAGAAACAGGTGTGATCGTCACAGCAGGAAGCAGGTGTGATCGAGATTAGCCGTTGTCCCACCATCTAAGTAGGAAAAGGAAAACCAAAGCCAAGGTGGGGGAAGAAAACAGACGCTAATATCCTAAAGTGAAGAAGAACGGTGACCCCAAGAACATGAGCACTCATCTTGCATGCACATATGCGCCTGTGTGTGAATGCACATGCATATGCACAACTCAGACACTTCTAGTAGTGTAGCTAAGTTTTGAAAATGAAGGAAGACTGGAGGAATTTGCTATATCAAAAGAAATCCCTCACTTCATACTGCAGATTTGATGATGATGACAAGGGTGATGATGATGACAAAAACAACTGAAAAGTGGCTGCTACTGCCTGCTGATCTCAGTCTTCCTAATACCTTAGTGGTTCAAATATCCAGGAGGGATATTGAGTTTTATTTGGGAGTTCTGATGCCAGTCTCCTTCCCCTTTGGTGGCAGAACTAATACATAGATCTAAAGATCTCCGTTGCTCACATCTCACAATATCCCCTTCCTTATGTAGACTGAACACAAGAGTAATGCTGCCCCCAGTGGACAACCAAGAGCTATTTCCCCCATCCCATGGTCACCCTGGGATCACAGAAATAGCTCTGATTTGGTCTGTATACAAGTGGTGCCCCACATAGTGACGTTAATCCATTCCGGATTAATCGTCGCTATGCAGAAACATCGCTAAACGGATCGAAAAACCTCATAGGAACGCATTAAACTTAGTTTAATGCGTTCCTATGGGGCCCTAAACTCACCGTTCAGCGATGTTCCTCCATAGCTCCGCCATTTTCGCGCCCTCGGTAAGCGAGGGCAGGGCGCGAAAACACTTGCGGTGGCCATTTTGGGCGCGCGGTGGTCATTTTGGAACCGCCGATCAGCTGTTCTGTAAACATTGCAATGCAAAGATCGGTAAGTGAAATGCTTACCGATAATTGCAATGCGAGTTTTTCCCTATCTAAACATCGCAATGCGATCGCTTTTGTGATCGCAATTGTGACATCACTATGCGGATTCGTCGTTAAACGGTGCGCCCATTAAGCGAGGCACCACTGTATCCACATTTGTCTGAAAACTGCTGTGGGACCGACCCTGCTCCCCGTGCTGGTGGGAGTGGGCCTTCCACCTCTCCAGGAGTAAGAGATTCCTGACCCACCATTCACTTATGGACTGGGGTGTTGGTGCCAGCGACACAGGCATGCCTTAGAGGCCACCCATGTGGACATGGAAGATTTAAGGAGGAGAGCAAAGACCAAGGGGAGGACTGTTGGGTGGACACCATTGACTGGGAGGCGTTCAAGACACAAAAGATAGCAGCACTGCTGGAATGTTTGATGGCTGGCTGGGAGACAATCCGTCTCTGGGACCATGACATCAGGCATTGGGAGGAGTTCATCATGATGCCAGAGGAAACAGCCCATGTATGCCAGGATGAGGCAAGATGGCAACAGGTAAAGCGGCTGGAGAACCAACATAGGATGAGATGCTGGTAGAGGAAGCAGTGGGGCAAGCAGCCCTATAGCAATATTCCCATGAACAGTATTTCCAGCGCTAGCCAGCCAGTCCTCCTCCTCCTCTTCCTATCTAATCTCCTTCTGCACCTTTGTTACAAGAGTGAGCCATGTCCATATAGACTTTGGCCATGCCTCCAAGGAGGAATAACACATGTACGGGGCAGCTGCCGCCCACGGTGACTACTGGGGAGTAGCAGGGGAAGGTGCCCAGGCTAGGTTACTCCAGAGACAGTTGAATGCCTGCATTCAACATCCTTGTTGTGCCCCTCTCTGCCATCTCTCCAACATGTAGAGATGGCAGGGCTCACTGCTCCCAGTAAAAGTCTGCTGTGGACTGATCCTGTTGACATAACTGCTTGGGAGTGCAGTTCACTTCCTGGTGCCCATGGAACTGTTAAAGTTTTGTTGTTGAGCCACGTTGGCTTTGTGATTGTTGAGTTGCTCTCATAAAAGAGCCTGCTCCTGCAAATACTCTCCATGGAGAGGGGCATGGGGCCACTCACACACCCCTAGTGGAAAGCATAAGAGGATGGCTTAGTCTTGAACGAACAATTAAGACCTAAGTATTAGCATGAAGAGGACCTGCTCCGGGTGGAGCTGAAAACATCTGGAGCTGGTTTGGTGATGTTGGCCAACACAGCTGCCTGCCTTTTAGGTCTTTTCCCCAGGGGTATGACTGTGCAGACCTCTATAATAAGCACTTGAAAACCAACCACTTCTCCATTGCCACACATCAGCACCTCTTGAGATGGTCAAGCAAAGTGTGCCATTTTTCTTACTTGAAAACGGCTGTGTTTATGACTCATGCTGATGAAAGAGGGATCCCTGGATAAGAGTGGTCATACCTGGAGGGAGGGGGGATGAAGAACCTGCAATATTTGTCCATGCAGAGTATCTATTTTGCCTGCACATGCCTCTGCTTACACACTGTTTCCAACAGCATATTATGAGTGAGCCCCGATAATCTTATGCTCCAAAGTATGGCTGGGCCATCAGCTATGGGAACCTTATTGCACGTCAGAGTAATAACAACCCAGATTTATAAATGTGGCAATTAGAGGATCCCCTCCTCCAGGTGGATTCTCTATACAGTGGTGCCTCGCTAGACGATTGCCTCGCGGGACGAAAAACCCGCAAGACAATTGGTTTTTGCGATCACTATGGTGCCTCGCAAGATGGTTTTTTCTATGACCGTGCTTCGGAAGATTCAATTTTTTTGAGACCAATGACTTTTTTTAGACCGATGCTTCGCAAGACTTTCTTTTTCCTTCTTTCTTTCTTTTTTTGAGACCAATGCATAGGGAACCTTGCAAGACTATTTTTTCACAAGACAACGATTTTCATGGAACGAATTAAAATTGTCTTGCGAGGCACCACTATATAGGTAAAGGTTTCCCTTGACATTTAGTCCAGTCATGCCCAACTCTAGGGCATGGTGCTCATCCCCGTCTTCAAGCTGTAGAGCCAGCATTTGTCCGAAGACAGTTTCCATGGTCAGGTGGCCAGCACAACTAGATGTGGAACGCTGTTACCTTCCCACCGAGGTGGTACCTATTTATCTACTCGCATTTGCATGCTTTCAAACTACTAGGTTGGCAGGAGCCGGGACAAGTGACGGGAGCTCACTCCGTAATGTGTATTCGATCTTACGACTGCTAGTCTTCCAACCTGCAGTACCACCACGTCCCTTGGATTCTCTATATACTGAGCAGAATATAGGCCCGACCTTCATATTCTCTTTTTTTTTAAATCATAGCTTTGAAACTCTTTTGATTCTGTATGTTTGGTTCATTGCAAGCCAATTAAAGACACTTGTGAGAACAAGCACCAAGTGATTTCTAAATTCCTCACTTAGCTGTCGAAGGAGATTTCAGCCTCATCACTTATCATCAGTCAGCAGACTTTGGAACTGATCCCATTTATAATTTCTACTCTGGTTCTGCATGTCCAATGGTCTCACGCCATCTTCATAATCAAAGTGTATCCCTGCCTTAACTCATTCCGTTCAAATTGCACACAATTGTGCTCCTTCTTCCCGCCTGCATCGCCTTGCATAAATCTTAGCCATCAGTTTTTGACATTCTAATTATCGGACTCCAAACAGTTATTCACAGTAGATCATAATCCTATCTCTTAGCTTCACTTCTCTTGATTTCCATTCTCCTTTCTGTACAGAAACGTAAGTCAATTAATACCATTTTCTACATTCATTTCTCTCCCCACCCCCCGGCCCCAGCACTTGCTGCAGGATGATGTCACCACTTGGCTTGTTTGGGATGCCTGGAAATACAGACTGGACTTTTCATTACCTCCTGCACCTTGAGTGAATTCCTTCCTTACATGAACCACAGGGCTCAGATCCATTTTGAGGAATTCTGCCCAGGCTGGAACAAATAAGAGGGTTTTGCTGGCTTCGATGCATCTGGGATCAAATGGTTATCTGAATCGTCCACCAAGGATCATGCTTGGGCACACTAACGTAGTGTTGTGCTACATGTGTGTGGTGGTGTGATCATTCAGGAAGCCCATCCATAATGGCACATTCATTGCGGAAGCTGGCCTTGAACTGTGTGGAGTAGATGTGCATGAAACAAAAATGACTGAATGTGATCTCTTTGCATGTTTTTTGTGCCTACCTAGTGAAGAATTATAGATCTTGAGCCAAAAATGAGCAGATTGATAGAATTATAGATGGGGTGGGACCTTGCTGCTCATCTAGCATTCTAGCGCAACCTGTGGTTTCATGCATGAACCAACGTGTAACCACAGCATCCTTGAGAGCTGTTTGGGTTCTGATTAAATACCTGCAGTGTAGAACAATGTTGGTTCCTAAGTAAGTCTTTTCCATGGTTGAACGGCCATCACCATTAGGAAACTTCTCAAAATGTCTAGTCTAAATCTGTTCCCCTGTAATTTCTACTTACCTGTTGTAGTCCTACCTCTGAAGCAATGGACATCATCTCTGTTCTACCACCAAGGTTCTCCCAGTTCCGTACTGTTGGCCATACTGGGTGGTGCCGATGGGAACTGTGGGCCGGAACATTTGAAGGGCCAAACCTTACTCACCACAAAGCGAGCAATACTAAGGTAGATGGAACAACATTCTACCCAGTGGAAGGTGGCTTACAATGATGCAGTAGTTTGCTTTGAGAAATTTGTGATAGCACGTTAGAGCATGAAATAGTCATTTCCTGGGAATGGAGGGGAACAGCCTATCATAGACGGAAAATAAAGTCCAGCAAGTAAGCATGTGACTTGTAGGCTCATAGCTTTCAGACCTGTCTCCCTAACCCACACCCCCCATCTCTGCCTCTATCAGCTCCCTCTCATGTCAAGCATCCGTTGGACTCTCTCCACAGCAGCTGGCCCTTCAGAACTCAAGATGACAACCCTAATGTTCTGGGGAGGGAAGTGGGGGAGGTAATACATCTCTAATTACAGGAGAGGCATCTAGAGATCTTTCCAGATTCTTCCTTAATTGAGCCATTTTAAAGGGAAACTGTCAACTACGACACACTTTTCATTTGATTGCAATCGTCTTCTGAAAGCCTAGAGATGTAATTCCTCTCCCTGCTGTTTTCATCCAGTTTACATTTGACAGAAGATGATAGTTTTTCCCCCCTGCCTCTCCCTGGGAAGGCTGAGCCAACATTTCTCAGCCTCTGTGTGAGGGCACCGGGATCCAACAACTATGCCAAGAAAAAGCTATTGTGAACTGAGACTCCGAATACCAGCTAGCTGCCTTCCCTTTCTCCCCACCTTTCAGTGTCAGAACACAACCCCCCCCCCACAGCCTCTCTATAGAAGCTAATTTTGGCATGACTTTCTCCTAGAGTGTGATTCAATGGTGATTTCTATCTAAGGAGTTCCATTGACTTCAACAGGATTATGTGAGGGTAAATAACTTACTGGGTTTTCCTCCCAAGCTTCTCTGGATAACAAAAGGTGGTGATGTGTAATAGGGAGATAGATATGAAGATAGGTGATGGGGCTGGTGATGAAGGAGATAACAAGTGCTATTAATCCATTATGCTGACAAGCTACCAGGGGACTCAGGCCTGGTGTCAGCAGTAAAGGATTGAAGGATGTAAAAAGTGCCCCCGAAGGTCACAGAGAGATTCTTTCTCCATTTCTGTGTCCTGCTAAGAATGTAAAGCCATACTCTTCCTGTTTGGTGTTTCTTCCTGAAAAGACTTACAGGGCTGGAGACATCCCATTGACTTCTGTGGCTCTGATCCAGAACAAGTAGTCAGAAGATCACTGCCAAACGAAAGGAGAAACTGCAGTGCCTTTCTCCACTGGAAAGAAGGTTTTCTCTGGCAATGCCAAGCATCAAGTTTGCCCAATGACATCCTTGGGTAGATTATCAGACCCTGCGTGCATGCATTATAATTACACTCGGAAGACACAAACAAAGTCAAATCAAGTTTTGCACAATTAAAATCCATGGTCATCCAGTTTCCAATTCATATGGTTACCCCCTAAAGCAACACAACTCTTTCCAACAAAACAGAAAAAAAATACTGTGTGGTCTTGGGCAGCATCCAAGAACAGTGCTGATATATTAAGATGCAAGATGCAATTTACAGTGATTAATTTGCCGGGATCAATATAACGGAACTGTTAAAATGCTACAATTTCCCACTATCCAACTTTCAACACCATTATCTAGTAAAAACTTTTGAGCACGAGGGAAAGGAGCTAAAAGTAAATATCCAGTGATTTCCCCCCTCTTTCAAGGAGATACACTAAAAATGCTAGTAATTCAGTTGTTCTTTAAATAAAACTAAGAGAAAAGTAATAGCCTGGACTTGATTGTTGGTAAACCATGATCTGTGGGTTGTTGTTTAGTCATTTAGTTGTGTCCGACTCTTCGTGACCCCATGGACCAGAGCACGGCACACCCTTCTGCCTTCCACTCCCTCCCGGAGTTTGGTCAAATTCATGCTGGAGGCTTCGATGACACTGTCCAACCATCTCATCCTCTATTGTCCCCTCCTCCTCTTGCCTTCACACTTTCCTAACATCAGGGTATTTTCCAGGGAGTAGGTATAAGCTATCAAGGATTCAACACATGTTCTTTCAACACACTTAACCAGGTTAGGTGGCAGCATCACTGGTACTTCAGTCATAGGGAGAGGAGGAAAAGGGGGGTTGCTCTCTCCCACCTGTGGCATAGTGGGAATGTACCCACAAGCAGAAGCCCAGTGGCATTTAGAAGTAGAGTCTTAGCCACTGCAGTACAGCACGGTAACAGGAACATAGGCTGGTCCTTACTGCTGAATCTGTCCGTTTGTCGATCTGTCTTAGAGATGGGGTTATTCATATTTGTATATGAATATCCCCCCACAGATGGAAATAACTCACCATTCCGCCTCTCGTGTGCACTCAATGGAGCCTTCCTATTGCACCGCAATGGATTAGCCACTCCTGGCAAGAGGCAGGATGACAAGCATCTCTAGCAGGTCGCAGAGAACGGGGCAATAGGAAGGCTCTGTTGACCGTGCATGGGGCCGGACCCTCTTTATTTCTACCTGTGGGGGGATATTCCTATACGAATACCCCCATCTCTATTCTTAATATGTTGAACACTGACTGGCAAACACTGACTCCCAAGATATCAAGCATAGCTCTTCCCTACCCCTACCTGGAGATATCTAGTGTTTTTCTAGCAGTCTCCTCCTCATGTACTAAGCAGGCCAGATCCTGCTTAGTACCAGTATCAGACGATGAGCACGTACAGAGGGATATGCTGGTAACATGCACTCAGATTGACTTCTGAAAGCAAGCTTCTGATTTTAGCCAAACCAACACGAGGGAGGAATGGCTGGGAAGTATTTATTCTCTCTCTCTCTCTCTCTCTTTTAAACGCACACACACGTGCACGTGCACACGCACACACACGCACACACACACACGCACACACACACACACACACACACACACACACACCCTAGTCATTCAACTTCAACTGCCTGAATGGCATTTCAAGACCATTCTCCATCTCTTTTTTTCCACATCCCTCCCCTCTCTGATACACAAAATAAAGGTTCTCGCAAGTTGTGCTCTCTAACAGGAACAATGGCCAGCATCATTGGCTACTTACCATTTGTATTTTATTTTATTAGATTTATAAACCCCCCCCCCATCTAGACAGATAGTCTACTCTGGGCACCATAACAAAGTTTAAAAACAATAAAACCAATAACATACGAAAATCCAAGATGTAAAAATATGGATATTACAATACAGCAGGAGGGAAAGCCTGCCTAAATAGCCATGTCTTTAGTTTACTTCCAAAGACACCCAGAGAGGGATCCAGCCGGATCTCTAGGGGCAAGTTGTTCCAGAGGCGAGGGGCCACTGTCGAGAAGGCCCGGTTCCTCGTTTTTTTTCCTTTCGGGCCTCTCTCGGCGTTAGGCCCCTCAATCGCCTGGCCTGGCTAGAACGAGTGTCTCTGATAGAACTGGGTGGGAGAAGGCGCTCTGCTAGATATCAAGGTCCTAACCTATAGGTTACCATAAACTACAGGCCAGGTATGGGCTCAATATTGAGTGGTCTGCTTATGCTACCCATTCTCCTGGCCATCAATACCTTTTTGTCTACCTTCTTTCCATAGACTTGCCCAGGTCCACAGCATCTGTTGCATTTCATAGATCCATAGATTCATAAAATCACAGAATAATGGAGTTGGAGAATAATGTTCTGTTATTTTTAATGTATTCTTATACTGCTTTTGCCTTGGGATGTGGTGGGGCTGCGGGCTAAACCGCAGAAGCCTCTGTGTGCTGCAGGGTCAGAGGACCAAGCAGTCGTAAGATCGAATCCACGTGACGGAGTGAGCTCCCGTCGCTTTGTCCCAGCTCCTCGCCAACCTAGCAGTTCGAAAGCATGTAAATGCGAGTACATAAATAGGTGCCACCTTGGTGGAAAGGTAAACAGCGTTCCGGGTCTAAGTCGCGATGGCCACGTGACAACAGAAACTGTCTTCGGACAAACGCTGGCTCTATGACTTGGAAACGGGGATGAGCACCGCCCCCTAGAGTCGGACACGACTGACTGAAATGTCAAGGGGAACCTTTACCTTTACCTTATACTGCTTTTACATGCAAGTTTCTAATATGATATTAGTTTACTTCTTTTTAAATGGTGCAATAATTTATTGCTTATTCTTTAATATATTTTATTTTAAAATAGTAAGCCAGATCTTTTTTTAGAAGAAAGGGGGCATATAGACAAAGAAACAAATAATTAATCCTGCTCCTTGAGATCTCACAGCCAAAACGTAGGACACAGAAGCTGGGCAAACAAGGGTTAGGAGAGAATTTTCCCCCATCCCCTCAGGCTTTGGACTACTGGTATCAGGTTTTAGGTTATAAGGAGCTTCATGAGTTGAAAAGCTAGCGCTCCCCTCCCTGCTTTGCTCCTAATGGCATCATGGACCTAACATCAGTTTGCCAAAAAGCCATAAACAAGGAGATGGGAAGGAAGAGACAGATGAAGGATGCATTCACATGGTCCTGTGATGCTATCTGGAACAACAGATCTACAAACCCATTTCTACTGAGCTAAAGAATCTTGGCGCTCACCTGGAGATCTGGCAAAACATTGTAATTCCCTCTTGTACCAGACTTAAGTCGTACCAGTGACTTGATTCAGGTTTTTTTTCCAATGACTCAGACACAACTTGCAACTCAGAACCCTCCCTCCTTCTCTTCCTTCCTTCTCTTCCTTCCTTCTCTTCCTTCCTTCTCTTCCTTCCTTCCTTCCTTCCTTCCTTCCTTCCTTCCTTCCTTCCTTCCTTCCTTCCTTCCTTCTCTTTTCTTTTCTTTTCTTTTCTTTTCTTTTCTTTTCTTTTGAGGGAAAAAGGCTTACCTTTTATAGGGATTCAGAGCTAGGGCTCAGGATTCGGGGCTTGGTACCAGAGACTCCTCCTCGGCTTTGGGACTCAGACTCAAAGACTCGCCAACATTCCTGTGACCTGGTGTTGATGGGAGAGAGCTACGCAGTGCATGGACGGTATCACCAATCCATTCAAAGCCCACTCCATAATCACACACAAACATTCACTCTTAAACAGGATGGCAGCTTTTTCAGGAAAATTCAGTACACTGGGCTGAGTGAGAGAGCAAAAAAGAAAATGGGTATATCTTTTAGGATGCACCAAAGGCTATTTAAACAGCAGTGGGAGTCTTTCTCTTCATCCTTCAGCTCCATAAAATGGCAAGAGGAACTGCTGTAAGAGGATGTATGTGTGTACTATGTGGTGGCCTCTAGTTGTTCTCCCCTTAGCATCTCAGTGGTTTGGAGTGCCTAGGGGAGATCTTGGGCTTCATTGGCAAAGTGAGAGGTCAACTTCCATTTACCATCTCCTCGGATACCAGCAGCTCACTTTACTGTACTACATTCAACTTCACCTTTCCTCCGTTCAAATTGCTGATTACCTTTCACTCTATGAATGCTGACAGGGAGACAAATAATTTGTTGTGGTGTTCCTCAGCTCTGTGGGGTGAAGAGCAGCTCCTTCCCCTAGCCATAATTGAACAGATACTGAGGATTCAGTCTATTTTTTGTACATTTGTCCAAATATGGCATACATCCCTAGTCTTCCGCATTCCTATTGATTGTACTAGACAGTAATCCTAACACTCAGTAGACTAATGTCTTACATGCATAGTATTGGACTGACCTGTTTAATTGGGAAATGTCTGCTGATTTTCCTCTGTAAGAAGGGAAATGAAAAAGAATGGTAAGAGGCAAGGGCTTCACCTAACCTTGCTAACGACCTGGCATTCACAAATAATGAATCAATGCTACAGATGCTGATGGGATTAGCACAGACATTGTGTGGTTTTCTCCATCCATGTGCAGGTACACGCACACTTTAAAAGAAACTTTTAAAAAATTCTACTTGTTTAGTCTCAGGGACCTCTGAAATCACATTTTTGGTTCACGTGGAAAGCTTTTTCTTTATAGCTGTGCAGCTTAGAAAATTACTTTAGAGAAAAATGAAATCTGAGACAGCATGAAATAACAGGCCACTGATCATTAAGGGTAGAGAAACCCCCTAATTGTTTGAGACCTGCAATAAAAACTGCAAGATCTGGCAACAGTGGCAGTTCAGAAGAGACCCAGGGCAGAAACGTTTGGCAAAAATCTCCACATACTTTTCAGAAATTCCTCAAACAAGTATGTCCGCATGATCGGTTTGTGTCTTTCAATGATTGGCATATATGAGTTAACAAAGGGTTAAGAAATGAAGCATGATCATGGTCAACTGGTAGCAGACAATTGGTAATGCCTTCCATATTGGTGGATTGCCTAAGGACTGGCCATTGAATGGAGGATTAGTTTAAAAATAAAAATTCAACCTCTCCTAGTTCATCACTAGAGGCTTGAATTGAGATAAACCTTCTGCATCACAGTACATATGTTGATCGGTTGATCTGGTGTCAGGCTGCTTGCCACAGCATTTCATGTCCTTCTGATCTTATTCTTGACAGCACCACCTGCTGAAGGGGCTTTGGCTCAGAGATGGAACACACTTTCCATGAAGAAGGACCCAAGTTCAGTCCTGGGCATTTCTAGACTAAGAAGAAATTCTGAAACTACGGAGAGCTGCTGCCAGTCATTGTTGATCGTACCGGGCTAGATGCATCAAAGGTCTGACTTGGCGTAAGGAAGCTTCTTATGTTGTGTACTGACACCTCACATTCTGGATACCAGTCTATACATCCGAAGCTGTTGTACAAGGACGTCCTCACTGTAATAAATTCGGTGATCTTGAAGTGGCCACAGGATTCTTTGTTGTTTGCACCGAAAGTGAGTACGACTAGCGATTCCTTTGAAAATTGTTTCAGGAAAGAGCTTTTTTGGTTCCCCCCTCTGATAGATGCTTTCTTAAAAAAAGGAGATTACAGTCTGAGATGCAGCCTGTCTGCCTCTGAGCCGCATTCCTCGTTAAAACATTTGTTTTTCCAATTTTTGTTTTTAATTTGTCTGCAGGATATCAGACTTTGAGTCTAGTGTTTCCATATCCTTTGTCTAGATGATTGTGAAAGGAGATAGAGAATAAGAATGGCCCCAATTTCCAGCTGAATCCCTAAGGCACTTGAATGACCTGGTCAGCTGTAATCAATTGATCCTTTCCCCCCAAGGTTCTTGGGTGCCATGGAGAATCCTTAACTGTTGTGTTTTACCCAATACAAAAGAGGAGAAGGAAGGGAGAGAGATTGTGCTGAACGATTGCGGGTCAATTAAAAGAAAATAGAGGAGAGACTGCCCTCTGTAGGCACACTGAAGAACACCAAGCACCCAAAGGCCAATGGTTGGGATGAGTTCTACCTCTAAATATCCTCACTGAGTTTCCACAAAGAATGAAATTAGGTGCCCATTTGAGAACCAGAATTATGACATAATAGATGCTGGGCAATCCCACCTCCACATAAATGAGAACCAGCGTGGCAGCGGAGTCAAAATGACAGAGTGGGACTGAGGAGATTCAGGGTTCAGTCCATGCTTGACCATGAAAGTCATCGAGTGGCTTTAAGACCTTTTTCACCCTCTGAAAACCTAACATACCTTACAGGATTGTTGTGATGTTGAAACTGGGCGTGAGTGAGCCGTGGATATTGTTTTCAGATCACTGGAAGAAAAGCAGCAGGCGACCGCAATTAAGGAATACATAACAAAGAGCCGTTCATCCTGAGTTAACAAATGTTTCAATCATTTGAGGAATCAGAATGTTCTTATGATTAAATTAACAAATGCAGGGCCCATTGATTCCAAGCGAAATCAATCTTGAGCTGTGTTAAGGTGTCTACAACTGTAATGTGCTTACAAGATAAATGCTACTCTGCACATGAAATATCCACTCCTCACGGAACTTCACGGAACTGGAAAAGATGGCAAAGCTTCTCTAGGCCAATCCACTGCAGATATAGAGAATCTATTCAGTGTTATGATAACATTCCTAATAGGTGGCCATCTAGTCGTTCCTTCCCTCCTGCCTGATTCAGAAATTGATAACACGTTTCTCTATTATAAAGGTAAAGGTAAAGGTTCCCCTTGACAATTTTTGTCCAGTTGTGTTTGACTCTAGGGGGCGGTGCTCATCCCCGTTTCCAAGCCATAGAGCCAGCGTTTTGTCCGAAGACAATCTTCCGTGGTCACATGGCCAGTGCGACTTAGACACGGAACGCTGTTACCTTCCCACCGAGGTGGTCCCTATTTATCTACTTGCATTTTTAAATGCTTTTGAACCGCTAGGTTGGCGGGAGCTGGGACAAAGCAACGGGAGCTCACTCCGTCATGTGGATTTGATCTTACGACTGCTGGTCTTCTGACCCTGCAGCACAGGCTTCTGCGGTTTATCCCACAGCGCCACCACGTCCCTCTATTATATCAGCCCTCAATGTTGACCCAAGACTTTTTGCTACCTGAAGCACAGCTCACATGATGCTCTACCCCAACTGGGGCCAATACCTTGCTCTGCGTTGATCTCCTATAAAGATGGCAGGGGTCTTGGCAAGTCTCCAGGCCTGAGCTCCAAGTCTGAGCCCATGTTTTTGGTGCCAAAGCCTGAGTCCCAAGACTTGAGTTTGAGTCTCGTGTTGTTTACCCCATCCCCTCGCCCAAGGCTTGAGACCCAGGACTTAGATCTAAAAGTCTGCGCATGCTGATGGGCCAGTTCATGCACAGAGGCAGAGGCTGGCTCTGGGAAGGGAGACTGACCCACTGTGCATGCGCATGTGCCACATACATGTGTGCAGACCTGTTAGCTGGGCAGCCGGTGCACAAGCAGAGGCAGGAGGCAGTTCCTAGAAAGGAAGCCGAGCCTGCTGCCTCTGATGATGACAACAGGAGGCAGCAACTGTGGAGGCAGGTAGGGAGGCCCATAGAGACCTGACAGCATGACTCAAACAAATGGATCTGAGATTGCGGGTTGAGTTACAAGTCCCTCCCTTAGCCCCTCTGAGTCAAGTCCAAAACAATTTGCCTGTGCAACTTAAGTCAACTTCAATAGTGGGCAGCAACTCAGAAGTCGGTAGCTCTTGCTTTCCTCTGTTGCTTCCTTAGGGGGCCAGGGATGCCTGCCCTCTGCCCGCTCTGATAGCCAGCCTAGCCCAGGTGTTTTGGGGGATAGTGTCCCATTGCCAGGACTGAAATAAGATACTGGGTCTTCTCTGGGCAGAATGGGGCAGAGGACCATCCTCTTATTATCTATGTTCCTCAGCCTGTAAAACATCTTGGGCTAACCCCGGTCTCCTTGTATCATGGAATCAACAGCGGGAGAACGTGGCCTTGGAAAAAAACTGTGCCTCTTGAGATGCTTAAACACAGACCAACTCCTTGCTCCTTCATCATGAATAATTTTGGGCAGAGGGGAGGACGGACATGCCTCCAGATGTTAGGATGAGGCACCCTCCTGCTAGGTCCATGAGAGGGGTGGGAAGGAGGTTGTGTTTCCCTTATTTTTTTTCTTTTTTTCCTTTCAGCTCTCTCCTACATCTCTTCCTGCAAGCTTCCACTCACATGGTCCCATTCAGAAAAACCAGTTAACGAAATAGCCTTCGGCACTCTTTACAAAGTGAACTCTGTCAGAAAATCATTAGCAAGTCCTTCCTCGTTACAGTCGTCCCAGCACCTAATCAGAGCTTTGAAAAATGATTACCCAGGGCTCCAACTCTGCTCTTTCTTGAATTCTGGGAGCTGAAGCCCAAAAAAACTGTGAACATGAATCCTAACCTGGCCCAAAGAAAACTCTTGAGCCCTACCGCACATTACACCAGGTGGCACTCAATGGAATTCAGTGATTAAACATACATAGTATTGGGCTGTAGAACACACTGAATGATGCAAATGCTGCCAATTTTTCTTTTGCAAGGAGGAGGGTTACAAGGACTGGTAATATTCTGGAACTCTCTTTTTTGACTTCAACTCTTCTCAAGCAAGGTGACATTTAAAAAATCCTGCTTGACTCATTCTACAAATTCCATTTTGATTGAGAAGGGTTCTGGGGATTGTGACCCCAAAAAAGTAACTTTTTCGATTCCAGCCTTTTCCCACCCTGTTAGGTGTGTGACACAATAACCCTACAATCCTTGTCTCCAAGATTACCAACCATTTTTTGTCTTTTGAGGGTGAAAGGATTTGTAGTCTCTCACATGTGGAAGGAACATCTGGAAAGTTTTACCCATGCTGTGGGTCTCCTATTACTGGCCCTGTCAGAATGGCACAGGTTTTTTCCATATTTGTATCAGAATAAACCAGGGGAAGACAAACGTTCTCTAGCTACAATTTCTCTAATGTGATTCCATAGTAATTTGACACTCATCAGTCAAAGGAACGTGATATGTTGGAGTTTTATTTACAACCTCACATACTGTCTGTAGTCAGTGTGACCAACTAACTGTTCCTTCCAGCCTTTGAATTCAAAGAGAGCCCCGTCTCTTTGCTGAGTGTTGCTTTGCCCTGTCTTTCGCAGGTTAGTGGCAGTTGTTTGTTTGCTGTTGATCTGTTTGGTTGGTTATATGTGCAGTAAAGAAAGCAGCATGCCCAAGTCTATAATTTTAAGCAATTATAAGTAAAGAAATGTTTTTATATTCTTTCTTCTACAAATGTCTCAGAGTGAGTTATTGAGATCTCAAATGCCAGGTAATGAGAAAAGGATGGATTCTGGGAAATGGTATTCTACTTTGTAGATCTCTGTATTTCTACTGCATAACAAAAAGGGATTTTTTTTCTCCCAGAAATTCAAAATTATTGCAACATGATACTGATAAGAATAAAGATGTGAGACTTCCAACATACTAAGGTATGATGCTAGATACCTACTCAGAATTAAGCCCTTCTTTTTTGGGTGCATATATGTACGATTTCAGTCTTTGCTCTCTCTTTCACTCTCTCCCCATCCCTCATGTACTCTGGAGAAATAAATCTGGTTTCACTGCACTAGACTTCAGCCAGCTTTATCTCAACACAAGTTAATTAACTGCAGTAGCAAGGTCAGGAGAAGCAGATGTCAAGACTGTTGAGTCTCAAGCTGTTTCACTACATCACCTGGTGACCTTTAAATACATGCTAAATCAAAGTAATGACACAACAGCAGCTTAATCCTTAAGTCAGCGCTGAATGAGAGTTGAATGGCTCACAGGTTGTTTGTTGACACACAAGCATACATGTGTTGGTGAAGCCTCTGGAATGCTCATCTTCTAGCTCCTTCACAATGATCTATTTCTATACCAACAGCTAGAGCTAAAGGACAG
This sequence comes from Pogona vitticeps, assembly GCF_051106095.1. Classification (NCBI taxonomy): domain Eukaryota; kingdom Metazoa; phylum Chordata; class Lepidosauria; order Squamata; family Agamidae; genus Pogona; species Pogona vitticeps. The sequence goes on from NC_135790.1 coordinate 16,410,384, forward strand.
GACAGCGCCTTGGGCTTCAGTTTACTCTCTCCACAATCCTCATTTTCATAGAAATGTTATATTTTAGTGCTGGAAGGGATGGGATCTGTCGAAGTCATCCACTCCATTCTGCTCTTCAGTGCAAAAGCTGCAATGCAGGATACCTTCACAACACTCCGGGCAGACGGGCGCCCACTTTCCGCTTAGATACTTCCAGCCAAGGAGACCCTGTTGTCTCCTGAGACAGTCCATGCTGCTGTCAAGCAGCTCTTACCAGCTTGTTCTCCTAATGCTTTGCCCAGCATCTCAGTTCCTCACCCATTCTTTCTAGCTCTCCCTGCTCTACAACAGCAGAGAATGAACCTGCCTCCCCATCTTCTGCATGACAGTCCATCAGTTATTTTAACATAGGGATCATATCTCCCTTTTCACTGTAACCCTGTTCAGGTCTTAGGAAGATATGGTTACTGAGCATGTGATAAGGAGTGCATCGCTCTTGGAAAAGCAACGCGTATGAAAGGGAAGATGGTCTTTTCATGAAGGTTCTCCCCATTGCAAATTGACAATGAAGGGCATGGAGCTAATGTGCTCCTCTCCTCATAGGTTGAATAAATGTTTTCTGCACATGCCTGAGGGGCCCTCCCAGCTCTTCCACCCACTGTTCAAAGGTCTAGTCTTGTACAAGCTTTGCAATTTTAGTTGCCTTTTTCTGGATGCCTTCCCTCACACCAAACTCCTCCTTAAAATGTGGATTCCAAATGTAGCCCAACCAAAGTTGACCAGAGTTGAACTCGGGTCTAAACGGTGAGGGGCGATAGGGGGACTGACGGGATGTGGTGAGGGTGTAAGACATTTTCATCTATGGAACACTGATGAGCAGGTAATAATACAAGCCCCTGTTCTAATCTGACTTCAGCAGCTATTCAGGTAGTCAATCTGAGACCAAAGTGAGAGGTTTAAGAGAGGCAGGATCACTCCATCTTGTTCGGACAGCAAGCAGCTAGGCACCGGAGAGGGTATGGGCGAGTCTCCGCAGGACCACAGGCACATGGGTAGCACCATGGTCAGCTCATAATGGTCCTGGGAACAGCTGAGCGGGAAGACAAAGCACCAGGATAGAATGTATTTCCATTCATGATCTGGAATAAACCTGAGGCTTTAAACTAGGCAGCAAAGTCCAATTTTGGAAAGATCTTGGGAAGAGAGGGTACATTTTAGCAGTGAGTAGAACTAAAGTAGAACTTTTGGTGCTGGAAGAGGCTCTTGAGAGTCCCCTGGGCTGCAAAGAGAACAAACCTATCCATTTTGAAGGAAATCAACCTTGAGTGCTCACTGGAAGGACAGATCCTGAAGCTGAGGCTCCAATACTTTGGCCATCTCATGAGAAGAGAAGACTCCCTGGAAAAGACCCTGATGTTGGGAAAGTGTGAAGGCAAGAGGAGAAGGGGACGACAGAGGACGAGATGGTTGGACAGTGTCATCAAAGCTACCAACATGACTTTGACCCAACTCCAGGAGGAAGTGGAAGACAGGAGGGCCTGGCATGCTTTGTTCCTCAGGGCCACTAAGAGTCGGACACGATTTAACAACTAAACTACAACAACAAGAACTAAAAACTGTAGGCATCTCCAGGGCAAGGATGGTTGTGCCAGACATAATTCCTACCAGGCTGGACATTTTTCTATGAGCCACAGCCCAATGCTGTCATGTCTACTCAGTAACACATTCCAATTTCTGAGGGTGCAATGGACTACTATGTGAGTAGTGCTAAGGAGCAATGCTTAGCTCGTTCAAGGTTCCCCAAGTTGCAGTGCCTATCTTTGTTCCATGCAACAGCTCGGCGTCCTTTGAACAGCCTTTCATTTCTTATCTCCAATCTTATCCAGAGATAGGAAAAGCAGGGGGAGGCGGCTTGCAATAGCAGCAAGAGGAGAATGGAAGGCTGGATGGGGAAACCTAGCAGACAGCATCCACACTCCGGCCACCTTGGACCAGTGGGCCAGATTTTCCCCAATCCTGCCATTCGGTCAGCGCCTCCTGCTCTTCCCCCTCTGAGGAAGCTGATGGGGCTTCAAGGGGCCATGCCCTGTTCAGATCCAGTAATTCCAGCACAGGTGAACCCTTGCCATCCTTTGGGTGGTAGCCAGAACATGTCCTGTAGGGCAGCCACTGGCCTTGAATGGCATCTCTGTAGCCAAAGAAGTGGCACGGCAGTATTTTCCCAAAACAACGTGGAAAAGGCATGTCATGCTTACCAGTTTATTCATTTCCCCATTAAATTTAAAAAGGCCCTGCTCCACCCTACTTATGGCAACTCAGGATTAAGCCTCGCATCACAACTAGGCAGGCGGAAAACCAGAGTACAGTCCTTGCCATTGTTTCTAAGGCTTTGCAGAGCCTTTTTATCTGTCATCTCTGAGACTAGACAAGAGAAAAAGCAGCCCGTGGCATGGTGGGGAACCACTGCAGATCACATCTGGCCTGCAGACCAGGAGTTCCTTATTCCAGCTGCACGCAGAACCTGCACTGCTGCATCCTTAGATCCCCTCCACAGGAAACACCATGAACATTTCCCACGATGTGACTTTCTCCCTCCAACAGGATGAGAAGGATATCCCATTTTGGGATTTAGGGTCATGCAATGAGAAGGACGGGACGTGGTGGCGCTGCGGGCTAAACCGCAGAAGCCTGTGCTGCAGGTCAGAAGACCAAGCAGTCGTAAGATCGACTCCACGCGACGGAGTGAGCTCCCGTCACTTTGTCCCAGCTCCTTGCCAACCTAGCAGTTCGAAAGCATGTAAATGCGAGCAGATAAATAGGTACCACCTCGGTGGGAAGGTAAACAGCATTTCATTTCTAAGTCACGCTGGCCACCTAACAAGGGAAACTGTCTTCGGACAAACGCTGGCTCTATGGCTTGGAAATGGGGATGAGCACCACCCCCTAGAATTGAACACGACTGGACAAAAATTGTCAAGGGAACCTTTACCTTTAATGAGAAGGATAGCAATACAGATCTTAGTATCCTTCCCAATCTTGATAGACCAAGAGTGCCGGTCATATAGCACCCTGTTCCCTTGCCATTAAGAGAAGTATATACAAGCTAGTGCTCGTTTGTGGAATCTCAAACGAGATCCAGCACGGGGAACATCCACTCTTGTTTTCAGGTTGTATACAAGGACCAAATGGATATTTAATTCTTCCTTTTTTGTTAGACTAAGGGAAAACTCTGAATAGCCAGCCAGGAAAATATCTACAACCAAATATGGATATTTACCATTGACCAAGAAGGAGTTCACCAAACTAAGAGGGTCATCTTCCTCTAGCCCCCAGGTAATACTTTTAATTTGGCTCTAACTGGCTGTATCTTATCTAGTGTGTAAATAATTTTTATCTCAGGCTTATTCATTTTATTTCATTTATATGCCACCTTTTTCTCCAAAGGGGATCCAAGCTGGCTCACGATAGTTAAAGCAATATAATGATGAGTTTTAAGAATAACATCAAAAACCACATTTTAAAACATTTGAAACATTTTCTTCTTTATTTAAAATATTTTTATCCTGCCTCTTTCCTTGAAAGGACCCAGTATGAAAGCCAAGATTAAAGACAAATTTAAAGAACTTTTAAACGCATTTAGAAATCTCTGAATGTAATAAAGCTCGCATCCCTGATACCCTCACCTATTGCTTAAAAGCCTGCCTTTGTCTGATGACAGATGGAGGAGAGGAAGGGGGCCAACCTGGCTTCTTGGGTTAGTACAATCCAAAAACGTATCTGATGTGGGATTTGCCACATTTCCGTGTGCCTCTGTTCCCAGCCAAAAAAAGAAATGCATACAAGGACCACATGGCTGTTTTCTCTTTTCTTTATAATTTCCTAGTGTCCGCATTCACAGCTCAGTTGACTAACACAACATTTGATACATTTTAAAACACTCGCCACAAAAGCATGTGGCCATGAGTCCCCAGCGTTTTTTTACGGGCAGGACGAGAATCCTTCTATCTCAATAACAAAAATAATAGTAATGAATAATAATAATTTAAAAAACAGCCATATGTCTGGATTGTTTCGAGGACCTTCTCAAGAGTGTGAACCCAAGGCTTCTCACAGCTACTGTGGTCTCTAGGGGATTCTGGGAGTGATTGTTTAAAAAAGTACAGTGGACCCTTGACTTACAGACGGCTTGACTTACAGACTTTTTGAGTTACAGACTTCTCTGGCCGCAAAATTTAGGTTTGACTTGCAGCCTGAGAATTGACTTACAGACCAGAAAAAAACCAAAATGGAACAAAAACAGCCTGTTACGGGATTAATCGGTTTTCAATGCACTGTCGGTCAATGGAGACTTGACCTACAGACTTTTTGACTTGAGAACCGCCTTCCAATATGGATTAAGTTCTCAAGTCAAGCCCCCACTGTACCCTTCTCAGGTTCTGCATGAGCCAGAAGCAAAGCTTCTTCATGTTGTGACATAAAGCCAGGAGGTGGAAGGCCCATCAGAGCCACGTTTCCTCCAAAGGACACCCGGTGGGAGGCAATGAGTATTCTCAAGTTAAAAAGGACATTCACTTTGAATAAGGAGGGGTGTCCGGCAAAGGAGCTGATCTGCAGAATGGCAACGTTCATCCAATCCCGCAATACTCTAGAAGGGAGCAATAGGGAAGCTGTAAAATGATTTGGAAGAAGATTTTCAAAGGCTAGGACATTATCTCTCTTTCGCTCAGAGGTGCAACGGGAAGGGAGAAAGGGGAAACTGATAAAGCCCCCCCCCCCAGCTGCTGGGATCTTGGTGTTGCAATCAGATGCGCTTTGTGACTGAAGGCTCCTGCCGGCAAAACTGAATGGCAAAAATCCAAGCTCCCGTTGTGACATTAAGTGGGTGCGGTTTCAGTCCCCTGCTTTGTATCGTATAGCTCATCCCTTTGACCGTGTACATTTTAGACTGAATTTACGTTTGTTACCAGCCTGCCTCTTTAGCAATAGTTACGCCATCCATAAACCTAAGAAGTCTGCATTGCGTAATTAAACTGCTCTACTAAAACTCTCGAAACTAATCTGGTGGGAATTCTAGTTTTAGTCACTTAGTCCCAGAAGTCATATTAAGAAGTCAATTCCCACCATGCAACTTTATTATTTCTAAAATCTGATTTGTAAGAGAGCACAGGGGTAGAGACAAGATTTGTCTGCATAAAACAGAGATCCAGAGATTTAGTACCTACCACTTCAGGTAAAAATTTGTAAAAAGATACAGGTCAAAGGAAAAGCAGGACCTATGTAAGTTTCCCCAGGTGTCTGATTATGTTTCTGTGTCATTGGGTTCTCAGAGAATCACTGTGCTTCCCAAGATTTCAAGCAACGGCAAGAGTTCTTGAGGTGAGCAGCTCTAGAGGGTTTGGTTTTGGTGTGTGAAGCAGGTTTAAAGATTGAATGTCCATGTCCACTTATTCTAGGCTCCTGCTAGGACTCAGACAAGGCAACCAGGGTCGCATTCAAAAGAGTTAGTTTGTTGAGTGTGATCCTGTTAAAGCAGTGGTCCCCAACCTTGGGCCTCCAGATGTTCCTGGACTACAACTCCCAGAAGCCTTCACCACCGTCTCTGCTGGCCAGGATTTCTGGGAGTTGAAGTCCAAGAACATCTGGAGGCCCAAGGTTGGGGACCATTGTGTTAAAGCAACACTTCAGCACTTAACGTGATCCAACATCCATTGCTCCAGCCGAGGTCCCAAAAAAGACTGTGTCCTAAAAAAGGCCTGGGTGGCCACAGAGCATGATAAGGCTGGTTCCGAATTTCTAGTATTTTGCCTGGTTACCGGAAAATAGATGGAACTGCACCACGACAAAAGCAGTCCAAAACGCAACCTAGTATATCACCATGTGACTGCACCCTCGGTTTGTACATTGTCCTTGTGCAATGCCAGAACACGAAGAAGCCGGGGGTGAGAGCAGGAGACTGGGGGGGGAGGGAGAGAGAGAGAGACTGGGTGCATGCCTTTGGGCCAGCCCTGCTATTGGCACACTCCAAGAGCCCAGAAACAGTCCTGGGCCCCTCTGAAGCCTTTGCCTGCCTGTTTGTGCAACATCACAAGGGCTTAGACGCTGATTTAGGTTTTTGGCCCTGAAATCATAGTGGACGTGATGCTGCTCGCCACGGAACCCTCACAGCCACACAGAGAAAGCTTATGAAGATGGGCTAGCTGATCCACCTTTGTATAAGCCAGGGAGAAGAAACTCTCAATTCTTCTAATGTAGTAGGGCTACAACTCCCATCATCCATCATCATTGGTGATGCCGCCTTAGGTTGATTGGAACTGCAGCCCCATCTTTGCTGTCCTTCCGCAATCAGGCAAAGGCCTTTCTCTTCAGGCAAGCCTTCCCTCATTAACCAGCTACCTGTATGCCAGTTTCAGAAAGATCACTCGCTATGCATTATTACTCTGGTTGAATATTTGGTACTTGTGTTTTCCATTTTTGGGCTTTCCATTACTCAGAGTGACATTTGTTTTTTCCTCTTTTTAATATTTGTATACTTATTGTTCTTTGCTTTAATATTGCCTTTTCATGATGCAAGCTGCCTCTTTAAACTCATTGTCTTTAGTTTTAAATATTGTCTTTTACTGATGTTAACCACGGTTGCATACCCATCGTTTTCAACTTTAAATATTGTCTTTCAATGTCCTAAGCTGCCTTGGGTAGTTTTCAAGAAAAAAGGCAGGTCAAAAATACTTTAAATACATGAATAAACATGGGGGGGGGGGTGTCACACATTCTCTGTCACTGGTAAGACTCATAGCATAAAGCAGGAGGAATGACTCAGATGTTATTACAGTGGTGCCCCACTTTACGATTACCCTGCATTACGACAAATCCGCTTCACAACAATGTTTTTGCAATCACTTTTGCAATCGCAAAACGATAGTCTAAATAGGGTTTTTTCGCTTTGCGATGATTGGTTCCCTGCTTCGGGAACCGATTCTTTGCAAAACAATGTTTTTTAACAGCTGGTCGGTGGCTTCAAAATGGCCGCCTGCTAATTAAAATGGCTCCCCGCTGTGTTTAGGGATGGATTCCTTGCTATACAGGCACCGAAAATGGCCGCAGTATGGAGGATCTTCACTGGACGTTGAGTTTTTAGCCCATTGGAACGCATTGAACAGTTTTCAATGCATTTCAATTGGCTTTTTATTTTCGCTTTACAAAGTTTTTGCTGAACAGCGATTTTCCTGGAACTGATTATCGCCGTTAAGTGAGGCACCACGTACAAGGCCATGAGCACTAGCTGAACCTCAGCTCCCACATTCAGCCACTGCCTGAGCAGGACTTGGTGGGCACAGAGGAAGGACTAAGCTCTGGAAGTCCCCACAGTGAGAGGTCCCGCTGGCTTTTCCTCTTTGTGCCTTCAGGCACCAATAAAAAACCAGCCTGACTTGAATGCACATTTCAGCAGGACAATTTAATTTCACCTATGGCAAATTGATTGCTGCCAGTTTCTCCCAGTTTTGCTTATATGGCTTTGTTGATTTATTGATTATGGCTTTTATGAGGGTTGTTAACTCCCATAGAGGTCCTATTTTGGTGTCTAACAAGGAGGATAAAATATTGTAATTTATAAATGAATAGCATCAGTTGAAACACATGCACACGCAACACAGCTGTGATTGTGACTTTGTGATGCTTCTTTGAGCCAGCCCCCCTTGCAATCAGTGGAAAGGCTGATTTCAGTTGAAAGGCTGATTGCAAGGGGGACCGGCTTACTCATTTCTCTGCAAGTATATGCACACACATGCACGCATGCACACAGGGGTGAGTAGAGAGAAAAGCTCCCCACAGTCAGCTTACTCTTTAGCTGGATGGGTCAGGGATTTCCCAGGGATGAAAACCAGCTTCCCCTTCTGATACACAGTCTGGACTGAGAAGGGACATCTTGGATTTCACAACTGGCTAAGCACTCTTCTCCCCCCCCCCAGCCTTTTTAACCAGCATGGAGAGATTTGCAGCTCTGCTTAGTTAATCCAGATGTGAAACTGAGAAGCCAGGACAGGGATGAAAAATATTCAGTTCTTTAAAAAAAAACAACCCTCCAGTTTCTGAATGTGGAATATTGTGCCTCTGTCTCCACCATTCCAAACATCAGGAAATGGCCTGCTATTGCTACATAATATTCTGCCCACTTTGCTGGTAAGCTTATGCCAAATTTAACATGGCAAAGAGCAGACTGAATGTTTGTTTGTTTATTAGTTACGTTTATATGCCGCCCATGATACTGCACTGTGGCTGGCTACCCCATATCCCTTGCAAGAGCCAGACCTCCAAGAAATAACAGGACAGAAGTTTCAATCCTTTGGATAGCCAGGTCAGAGGACTGTACAGGGTCAACCCTACCATAAACAGAGTGAGGCAACGACCCAAATGGCAGATTTCTTGGGCCAGCCTAGGGGAGCCAGTTGTTAGTTATTTAATTGGTTTCTATTGCATTTTTAATTGCTAGGGATGGGGAAAGAGGCATGAATGATTTCTAATATGGGTGGGGGGATTTGGGTCCTATACCCTCTATTTTGGACAAGGGCAGGATAGCAAAAAAGGTTGTGTCAATGATAGTGACCTCCTTACTTTTCACTCAGCTGAGTTGCAAGCACAGGGTAGCTAAGTCTCATTTCAGAGTGTCAACGACAAGTTGGGCGGGCGGGCGGAACACCAGCCAGCGGGCAGGAGATTCCAGAAGCTGGAATCCTCAAAAAGGAACTTTTCCGAGCACTTCATATTTAAGTGTGTCATTCCGGGGCTAGGCCTTTCCAGGTTGTTCCAGATCTTCTCCTCGAGATACCAGCTTTCATTCAAACATACAAAGTTAGCCGTAAGGCCAGGGACCGCTCCAAATATGAGAAGGCTCTCAAGGAAGAGCTTGGGGGCAGAACCGCTTTGATCTCAAGGGGCCCTTCTGGTGCTGTGGACCATGTTTTAAAACACTGTCAGTAGTCCCCATAAGTCATGTCACACCGGGGGCATTATGGGAAACTGAAATCAGAGTCTCTGGACTGAGCCCTCCTCTGTTTTTTGTTTTTTTCTGAATCAGAACATTATTTCCTGGAGGTCCCTGAAGTGACATCCACGGTGGACCCTTGAATGACCCCAGCAGCCATTCAAAGATGCTGATGCTGACGCCAAACCTATCAATATCTCCTAGTAGAGATTTACAGAGAAAATCTGGAACCAATGCTTGGGAACAATAACACACTAGACAATTTAGTAACTTCAAACAATTTAGGTTAGAGGTTTTTTTTAAAAAAATGTTTTGCCTGTCTTGCAATGAGTCTTGTTACTCCAGCAGACCTGCCACGAAAATCTCTGGTTTCAAGCTGGCTTTCTTTTAAAATCCCGGACCGCAGCACAAAAGAGAGCACCAGGTTTCACAGTAATAATGACCTCCTGTTTCCATACTAACCTTTTCAGGTTATTTTGCCAAAGATTTATTAGACACTTGAGAAACCCAGCAGCGTATCAGGTAACTTTAATAGTGCAATTTGTTTTTTATGATACTTTCAGTGAATATACAAGGGCTGACGGCTCGGTTCTTCCGTGCATATCAAAGAAAGCAATGTCAGGATCTGACGACTCCCCTGGGTTTGGGCAAGCAGGTGGGTTTCAGGTGGTCAGCAAGAGGGAAAGAAAAATGATAAGGGTCGACAAACGTGCCAAATGAATGGGCGAGGCAGTCATCAGGCAGTGGGCCTGCCATGGCCAAACTCCATTGACCATATTGGTGCTGATGTTTTCTAAAATGCAGGTAGAAGAGCAAGCATGAAGAGGGGATTATTTTGCTGGCTGCTGTGGTCACAATGGTTCTGAATTCTATAATGAAATTTTCTAGCATCAAGGGAGGGCTCACACAGTGTTGTTGGATTCCAGCTCCCATTGTCCTTCACCAGGAGCTACGCTTCCTAGGTCTAATGGAAATTGCAGCTTAACAGCACTCTGAAGGCTACACTTTACCCACCCATGTGAATCTAGAGGGAGCAGCAAATGGGAGATTCCTGTCAAAGGGGAGCAGCTAACAGGAGAAGGTAAAGGTTCCCCTTTGACATTTAGTCCAGTCGTGTTCACCTCTAGGGGGTGGTGCTCATCCCCATTTCCAAGCCACAGAGCCAGCATTTGTCCGTAGACAGTTTCTGTTGTCACGTGGCCAGCATGACTAGACATGGAACGCCATTACTTTCCCACTGTGCTGGTACCTATTTATTGACTTGCATTTTTACATGCTTTCGAACTGCTAGGTTGGTGAGGAACTGGGACAAGTGACGGGAGCTCACTCCATCACGTGGATTCGATCTTACGACGGCTGGTCTTCTGACCTTGCAGCACAGAGGCTTCTGCGGTTTAACCCGCAGTGCCACCGTGTCCCTGGCAGGAGAAAGGCTCTGTTCAAACCATGGAAAACCATGGTCAACGTGATGTGAGCAACCAGTACTAAGTTAGATGGGGAAACACTCCTGTGGGAGCCGGTATAAAACAGGTCCCCATGTTTATCCCAGAACTTGGAAATGTTACTTTTCCTTGAACTCCCAGAATTCCTCAATCATATGGTTCAGGGATTATGGGAATTGTTGTCAAAATGATGTTCCCAAATACTAGATGTTCCAGCTTGCGGAGAGCAGTTTTCGCTTTCCTCCTCTTCCATACACAACACACACACACACACCTCTGATATTTAACTAATAATCTTCTGGGTTGATACATCCAGATTGCCAGCAAAGTTTATCTAAAAGTGCCTGTCAAACTTCCTGCAAAGGGGGCGGGTGGGGACTGTAAGCCTTGCTCTCTCTGAAGGCATTTCTCCTTCCCTTCTGAGCCAAAGAAATGGCCCTTTCCATTTGTATTCTGTTCCTCTCACTCAGGAATTTGAACTACTGCATAATCTGCAGCAAAGTAATTTTCTCCCTGTTGAATGATGAGGTAATAAACCAGTGGGACGATCAATACCAACTGATGTAATCTGCTGAAAAGCAGCAGCTTCTTCCCATGTGTGACCCAGAAGGAGAAACTGGCGTTGGATGGAGTGGACTGAAAAAAGGGCTGCTGCTTAGTATGCCCAGGCCATAAAAGTAATGTGATCCTTGGACCATATCCCTGTTTTTGCCTCTCTGTTCGTCAAGTGGAAGGAAGCACCAATGCAACAGGTTAAGGTTTTTAGTCTGCCAACTCTCTCTCTCTCTCATGCTGCATTCCTGGAGGTAAGAGGTCAACCAGGTGGGTGACTGAAGTCAAGCAGATGTGCAACTATGTTTATACACTTTCAGAGCTTGGAAAAGTCCTTTTTTTAAGATCACAGTTCCTAGAATCTTTCAGCCAGCCTGACCACTAGCCAAGAAATCCAGAAAAGGAACATTTCCAGCCTCTAATGTCTTCCAAGAGAATGCTGGAATGACTCCAACAAGATGCAAAGTATTTAGCAGCCCTGCTAGATCAGATCACAGCAGTCTGTTTGGTAGATGCACTTTTTGGATATCTTGGACTATAAATCCCATACTCCCCCATTTTGGCAGTTCCACTTGACAGACGGAACCTAAATGTGGCTCTCTGAGGGGAAAGACTTCAACAGGAAGTCACATCAGAATCAAAGAACATGAGAGACACTGCAAACTAAAACAACCGGAAAAATCAGCAGGAGTTGAACATGCCCTAAAACAAGCTGGACATGAAATTCTATTTCAAAATACTGAAATACTGGACAACACCAGCGATCATTATGTTAGACTGCACAGGGAAGCCATTGAAATCCATAAACATAAACAGAACTTCAACAAAAAAGAAGAAGGCCTAAAACTAAACATGGCCTGGCTCCCAATATTGAAAAACACAGCCTGTAAAAGGTCAACGAACTCTACCCAGCCACAAGGACCAGGGACCATTGCATAAAAAAGACCAGTTAACGACACCCATCAATCACAGTAACAGATAATCTCTCCCCCCATCACAACAAAAAACATGCTGATCACCCTATCTCCTGAAAAAGGACAAAAGCTGCTCCCACAGCTACAAACACTCAACTATCCAACAAAGAGCAACAGAGCATGGACAGAGTTCCTACTCCAGTCCACTGCCGGCCACAGAGACTGGCGAAACGTCAGGAAGAACAACCTTCAGAACATGGCCAAAGAACTCGAAAAACCCACAACAACCATCATAATCCAATACTCTGTCCATGACACTTCACAGGCTCTCTAGGTAAGCCTTAAGGATACATTTTGCCATTTTTAGTTTGCATGCAAAAGCTGAGAAGCCACCAGCAGTGATGACAAGATAGAAGAAGGGTTTGTAGCCATCTGGGGCAGTCCAGATCACAGGTTTTAGAGGTTCCCTGTGTTTTGCTTTAGATGCCCATAAGTATCACTTCTCCTACTTCCCAATGTGTTAGACCACCCTTCTGCATTTGAGGGCCTCTCCTGCTCATTCAGTGGGTGTGGGACTCTAGACATCTATCTCACAGTCCTGCTGGATAGCACCAGTGGCTCCTACTTTCTACTATGTGACGCTCCTACTTTTTGAGCCTGTTCTCTGCCTTCATGGCACGTGGCAGCTGTTGCTTCTCATCTGTGGCTCATGCTTCTTATTTCAGTTGCTCTTTTTTTCTGGAGCTAGACCCTTCCTTCTGCCAGTTCCTCTTAGACAGGCAAACGTAAACTGGCCTCACAAGGCTCGACAAGGCAGAAGAAGCACATGGAATGCCCAAAGCTAGCAGCTCTTGTGAAATCTGAACACTGAAGACACACACGAGGCGTTCTCTAGGGACTTGGCCATTCTCTGGAGGTGACACACACCGTTCTTGACATGTGCATAAATAAAAGGGAATAAATACATACAGTAGCTGAACTCATAGATCTCCTCAAGAAGGACTGGCGTCAGCCTTGCAATCATTCGGGTGTCGGGTCAAAACTTTCCTGTTTGCTGCACGTTTTAAGTGGGCCATTCTGGTTTTATTGGATGTCTGTTGCTCTGTAATGTTTCCCGACAATGGTTTTCATTGTTTATATTGCATTTTGTGGGCTTAGCACAGTATTTCTGTATTTTTCAAAAATGCTCACTACCCTGATGTTTTTTTGATGAGGGATAGTATATAAATATATCCTAACCAATAAAGACAAAACTCAATGGGGCATTAGAGGAAATGGCAGCTTTACAGAGAAAATGGAGTTCTTTATAAATGCAAATAGCATGGTGGAGGGGGAGGAGGAGGGCAGTAGGATCATAGGGGAATATAACCCTTGCCTCCCCTGCTCCAGTCCTGATTATTATCTTTCTTCTAAAGCAAAGTGTACAGCTTACGCACTGCCCCCTAATGCTCAAAGCACTTTCTAGGTAGTTTACAATTTACATATGCAGGCTAAACATTGTCACCAGCACCACACCACCAACAAGCTGGGTACTCCGTTCATTGACTTCAGAAGATTGGAAAGTTGAGTCAACCTCAAGCTGGCTACCTGAGCCCAAGACTGAACTCAGGTTGTGAGCAGAGTCTTCACTGCAGTATTGCCATTTAACAACTGCGCCACAAGGCTCTAAAGCTGGTGTTTATAATAGGTATTGGTGTCAGTAAGGGATTGCTTCCAAATTAGACAGAAGCCCACTGATAGCCTGAATTAGAGTAGACCCATGACATAGACAGAACTTACATACTGGAAGTGTTGATTTACCATTCAATTGTTAATTGCAGTTGGGATTACCAATAGGATTTTGACCTTACTTTCAAGCAATAATTCATTCCCACTACCCATTGCAAGTGCTTGAAATGTAATCAATTTCTGGTACTTTTTGCCATTTTGAAAGAATAAATGGTTACATTCCTTGTTGCAGTTTTCATTACTCTTTTGTCATCTTTCTTTGGTCTTCAGGCAGATCTCTGGGACTGATATCCCTCAAATGCCTCAAATAATGCTTCAACAGGCCCTTAAAAAGTAATTCTTGAAAGTAAATAGAGAACATCACTTCTTAAGCTGCCTTAGGAAAAAGGCTGCAAATGAATATTTCAAATACTTATAAATTCTCTCTCTCTCTCTCTCTCTCTCACACACACACACACACACACACACACACACACACACACACACACACACACACACAACACACACACACACACACACACACACACATACACACACACCAAAGTAGCCTTGATCCTAATCAGTCACAGTGTTGCTGGTGGGCATGGAAGGAGCCTTGCAGAAGAATGTGAACATTTATGGGCATCCCTGCACAACAGCAGCGTCTGCCGGCTGGTCCTCCAGAAGCACCAGTGCGAGGTGGTACAAACACCATTGGATGGGTGTGACTATATGACTTTGACAATGGCCTGCAACCAGCCACCAACAGCAAAATGGCCTTTGTCAAGGGCCAAAGCTAAAGGCTTTGTCAACACCCAAAGGACAGCTACTGCACCAGCTCTGCCAGACGTAAAATTGTGATATACTTTATATCCAGGAACTGTACAGAGACAGCCACCAGCAATGCCCCCAAATTTCCAGTAGTTGAGAGACTCCATAGACAGTATAAAAGCACTACACTAATCAAGCCTGACCTCCAGATATCATGTACTGATGTCACAGAACAGGATAAAAAGCAAGCACATGTACAAAGTCGCACAGCAAGCACAGAAGTGGCCAAAGATACAAACAATCCATCCAGTGCTTCAAAGTCCAAAACAGCTAAGCAATCCTTCTTGTTTTAAGCAATTTGCCCAATTTCTGTAGTGTGTGTAGCTGTAAAAATGTGTGGTTCTGATTTTTTTTTAAAATAGGAAATTTTGTGCAAACCATCATTATTGCCAATACAAGAAATAACTCTGTCAAAAGCACCAGGAAATTCCTCATTAACCTTGCCAGTGAAGACAAATATGTCACAGTTCTTCATTCTTGTGGCAAGGATGAGTCCATCCATTCATTTTCTCAGAATTGCTAAGTTTCACCACTGGTAGGAAAGCCAGAGGTGAGTGCAGTGGCTACATCCTGAGGCTACAGAAAAGACTGTACTACTTGACATGGTGGGAAGGAAAGGTAAAGGAAATGCTGAATAGAAAAATAAAGCACTGAAAGGGAAATAAAATAAAATAAAAAATAGGAGTATGTTAAGAAGAAGTGTTATAGGACAGACTGCGCCCTACTATGCTAGTTCCAGAACTTGGATATATGAATTTGTGGAGTACAACTCCCAGTACAAGTCAGATGTGCTGGTTGGGGATCATGGGAACTGGAGTCCAAAAAAATTTAAGACTTCCAAACTTCAGCTAGTTGTACAGTATCTTTCAGGAAATTCTTTTAAATCTCAGACCACTCAGTAGCATGATTCCCCTCTCTGCATCAGCACAGCCTCCATGGGAACTAAAAGCTGGACTAGATCAGCCTTAGATGTGGTCCAGTTGGGCTTATACGGCATTGTAACAGGAATTACCTCCCCTCCTGCACAGCTTTCACAACTTCCATCTCCATACTTATTTCCTATGGAAGCAATTCATTAAGAAAACCGTTGTTGTTATATATGCTGTCAAGTTGGAATTGACTTATAGTGAACCTAATAAGGCTTTCAAGTTAAGTGAGACATTTAAGGTGTGGTTATATGAGTTCTACTCCCCTAGTAAGTTGTCCATCATTCTATACACTACACCACACTGGGAACCAATAAAACCATTAGCTACCTAGAAGCCAGGTTTGTCAGAGCACCTCAAAGACAGCTTTAAATCACTGTTAGATAGATTCACAGAGAGAATGGCTACGGGCTAGTCCCGATGGCTACATATTAGTGTCAGAGTCAGTTTACTTCTGAATATTGGTCGTGGAGGAAGAAGAGAAAGCAAGGCTGTAGCCATTATGTAGTGTCTGGAGGGGTTTGAGACAGGCATCTGGTGTGGACAACAGGTAGAGGAAGCTCTTTCTTTAAAAAACAACAACACAAAACCACCATGCATTTCCAAGAACCTCCCAATCACCCCAGTATTAACCAGACTGGCTGGAGACTTCAGGTCCTTTGGTCTTCCACAAAAGGGACTTTTCAAAGCTTTGGACACAGGGCCCTGGATTAGAATGGTCTCAGTACTTCAACCCACAGGACTAGCCTGCTCTCCCTTTTTGACTAGATGGCCATTTGGTGTCTTCTAATGAGATCCTGCTTCTCATGACTGTCTACGTATCTCGCTGCTGCTTCTGACTAAAGACATTTTGTGGGCTTTTGGATCAATTCAGGTTTGATGTGCTTGACCTAGAGAGGACAGGAGAATATGTACAGCACGAGCAATGATCCCTCCTTCAGACCACCACCAACTCCATGGGAAGGAAAAAACAACATGCTTCTCATTGAGGAGGAGATCTTGCCAGAGAAATATAATTGCTATTTTGGAATGAGCCGTAAGGTTAAGTGGCATAAAGGATGCAGTGCCTATGATATACTGTACTTCTGTCTTATTAAAGCATTCGATATGCTGCCTCGTTAAATCGTAACTAAAACTGTAATTTAAATTGGCTTGGAGAGAAGCAAATATGGATAGAGGATTGGCTAAAAGGCCAGTGACAAAGGAGAATGATCAATGGCGAAATGGGGGACCTGGTGGGAGGAAGGAGGGGGCCTTTTTGTGATGGGGCCTCTGGGATCGGTGTTTGGACAGACCTGATTTAATTTCCTCATTAATGATTTGGAGGAAAGAGCAAAGGGCAAATTAATGAAAGTCATAGACTATATTACCAGGCTGATGTTGAGGCTGGGGGGGGGGGGGGCGTCAGCTGAGGCAGAAAACCAGTATGCAGATACCAGAAGCAAACAGGACCAGGAAATAACACAATGAGGTTCCTTTTGGAGGGTCAGGAGAAGATCATGGAAAGAATCCAGCAGCAGCAGCAGCAGCCATGCACCACCAGCATCTTGTTGGTCATCATAGAAGCTTTCATGGGTGGAACTCTTTCTCTGCTTAAATACCGAATAGAATAGTGGTCTAAAGCAGTGGTTCTTAACCTTGGGCTACTCAGGAGTTTTGGACTGCAACTCCCAGAAGCCTCAGCCAGCAGAGCTGATGGTGAAGGCTTCTGGGAGTTACAGTCCAAAAACATCTGAGTAACAAAGGTTAAGAACAAGTGGTCTAAAGCATGGGATTCATCTGGGCCCTGTCATCCGGTGGAAGTGGTGGATGGGCACCAAACAGAGATGGGCATCAACCAGCAAACTTTCATTGCGGCTCATGGTTTGTTGAAGTCCTTGAACAATGAACTTCTCGAACTTAAAAGAGAGATCCTGATGGTACCTGTCTGTCATGGGTTTGGAGGGAAAGTTCCATCCTATGGGGAGTGGAAGGCGGGACATCAGGGGGAGGTGCTGTACTGTATATATATTTGGAGCTTGTGTGGAGAGTGAAGAGTGGGAGTCTGTGTGTCAGACTGAGTACAACTATGTGTCAGTTAGTACATACCTGATAGGTTCAGGTTTCTATATAGGTAGCCAGAACTGATAGGTTCAGGGTCTGTGCTGTACTTTAAAGTGTTCTGTGTGAACCAAACTGTTGTATGTATGACTGAGACTAAGCCACGTTACAGTATCTTATTTACTTGATCTTTTTATTTACCTGTTTGTTATTTCAATAAACCTTGTTCTTTTATTTCTTAAAATCCATTCCTGGTCTGTGTGACTCCTTATAGGGAATGGTTGGTGGCAGCATAATTAAAGTGTGGCATACTCCAGTAGGTCTGGGGTTGTCACATTGATTGGTGTCCAGCGTGTGGGATACGACTGGTCCAGTTGTCCAGTGGTCCAGCAAAGCCTTGGCAAGTGTGCCCAGAGCAAGGGGGGTCTAGTCAGGGACAATCTGAGGGCGCGTAGGTAATCTTCTAGGCTTACCTCACGGGGAGGTAGGCTAGTGGAAGAACGTGCACACTCAGATTGGGGACTAGATTAGGGAGCTCTGAGGCAACCCGTTTTGGTGGGAAAGAGCTGAGGCAAAGCTGTGTGAAGTAACAGTGATCTAGCCTAGCTGCTGAGAGGCCTAGCAGAGGGGGTGGATTCTGCCTGGCAACAGTTGCAAGTTGGTGCTGAAGGAACAGCAGCAGTCTATAGAAGGCTGTTTCTGAGGCAAAAGAAAAAAGTCGTCGTTTTATTCTGAGGCTTGACTTTTGAAAGCAGCCTGTTCTGGGGGGATTATGCCCTTGACTCGAAGTCAAATGGCGGAAATGGGGGAAGTGAGAGAACCACAGGGTTCTGAGGAGGAATTTGGCTCAGTGCAGGATGAGAACACGGGAGAACTGACCCCAGAACTCAGAAAAATGCTCCGAGCCCAACTGCGTGAACTGAGGGTGAGGGAACTGGCGTTTGAAAGGGAAGTGAAACAGAGACTGTTGGAAGTAGACAAAATGGTGTTTGAGCTGAAGAAGATGGAAATAATGAGTAGAAATAGGAATAACAATAATGCTGAAGGGAAGCCCTCAGACATGAAACCACCTAGACCTCAAATTTTGGAGGGAAAACCAAAACCAGATGAGAAAGACTCCAAGTTCAGCAGAAAATGTTATTTCTGTCAGGGAAAGGGCCATCTAATCTCAGAGTGTGAGAAATGGAAGCAGCTAAAGGGAAATTTGCCTCATGATTTGAGTGGAACCAAGCCAAAAGCTGTGTTCTGTGTCCAGACAGAGCAAAGCCCTTTGCCACTGAGGGAGCCTGTTGCCATGGCTACTCAATCTGGAACAGTTACATCTGCTGATCAGGCTGGGGAAAATGGTCCTCTTGTGGAGGTCAAGCGCTGCTTACTAGTGAGAACAGATTCACAATTGTTTGAGACCGCAGAGGTGGACGTAGGAATACTTGACCATCAGTATAGGGGGCTAAGGGATACTTGTTCCCAGGTGACCCTGTGCCATCCAGATATTACCCCTAGGAAGTATATAATCCCAAATGAGAGCTTGAAGGTGGCAGGGATTGAGGGGCAGGTGATCTCACTGCCAGTAGCTGAGGTACCTGTGAGCTTTCAAGGCTGGAGGGGAGTTTGGCGGCTAGCGATTTCATCGACTCTGCCAGCAGCCGTGCTCGTGGGAAATGACCTGGCTGAACATGTGAAACGGGTGCTAGTGATTACACGCTCACAAGCTACCACGGGGACAGTTCAGGGGGGTATTGAAGAGCCCGAGGCTGAAGCAGATGAGGGTAGTTCCGAAGCTGTGGTGGAAACCTTAACCACAGACAGCAAATTTGGCCAAGAGCAAAAGGCAGACGCCACTCTCCGAAAGTGTTTTGAACAGGTGACAGACACCCAGCTAACACCTGAAACCACAGCGAGATTTCGCGAGAAAAAGGGAATTTTATATAGAGAGACCCTGATGAATATCTCAAAAGGGGGAGATGGGATCAGAAGTCAGCTAGTGGTACCTGAAAAGTATCGCCCTATGATCTTACAAAGGGGGCACTCTGACATGTTTGCTGCGCACTTAGGGGTGAACAAAACACAGCAGAGAATCACACAGAATTTTTACTGGCCTGAAATAGGGAAGCAGATCAAGGAGTTCTGTAAACAATGTGATGTGTGTCAGAGGCAGGGGAATAACCGTGATAGGACCAAAGCGAAGTTGTGCCCTTTGCCTGTGATTGACACCCCATTCAAATGTATAGGAGTGGATATTGTGGGACCTTTGCCCAAGGCCACAAAGAGGGGGAACCGGTTCATTCTCACCATTGTGGACCATGCCACGAGGTACCCTGAAGCCATTCCCTTGACTAACATTGAAACTAACACAGTGGCAGATGCCTTGGTGGGGTATATGTCCAGGATGGGATTTGCCTCAGAAATAATCACAGATTTGGGCACATCGTTTACATCAAAGCTCATGAAACGGTTATGGCAAATCTGTGGAATTAAACACAAGGAAACCACTGCCTATCACCCTGAAAGTAATGGGTTAACGGAGAAGTTCAATGGGACTCTGATGCGCATGATTAGGGCTTACTTGGCAGAGAATCCAAACAATTGGGACCAGAAGCTGCAATCCCTTTTGTTTGCTTATCGATCAGTGCCACAAGCCAGTACCGGGTTCAGTCCGTTTGAACTTTTGTTTGGGAGAAGGGTGGAAGGGCCACTTGATTTAATCAAGCAGAATTGGGAGCAGATCACCCAGGATGACCCACAAGATGTTGTGACGTATATAGACCCTTTAATGATTGACCTGAAGAGAAACCTAGAGCTAGCAGCAGAAAACCTGCAAGCTCAGAAGGTCAGACAGAAAACCTGGTATGACCAGAAAGCCAGGGAGAGGCACTTTAACCCAGGGGAGGAAGTGCTTTGGCTTAGGCCCTGCAAAGAGAACAAACTGCAGCTCAAATGGGCAGGACCATATAGGGTCATTTCCAAGATGTCGGACCTGAACTACCTTATAGAGCAGGAGGAACACCAAGCAAGGAGGGTGGTACATGTGAATGCCCTGAAACCCTACTACAGAGGGGAACAGAGGGTTTTATTTGCAATAAAAGCAGCTGAGAGTGAGGAAGCTGAATTACCCTTCTGGGAGGGTAAAGGGGAAGTAAAATACAACCCAGATGAGGTAAAGATCAGTCCTGCACTCACCCAAGACCAGCAGCAAGAACTAAAAGTGCTGCTCACCAAATATCAAAAGGTGTTTTCAAATAAGCCGGGGATAGTGAAGGGAGTGATGCATCGGATCCACACAGGGGATGCACCCCCGCAAGCAGTATCCCCATACCGAGTAACGGGACCCTATAGGGACAAGGTGCGGAAGGAGCTGGACGAGATGCTTAGGGAGAATATAATCGTCCCCTCTTCTAGTCCTTGGTCCTCTCCGATAGTCCTGGTGGACAAGCCTGATGGGAGCATTAGGTTTTGTGTAGATTACCGGAAATTAAACCGCGTAACCACTCCTGATGCCTACCCAATGCCCAGGCTAGACAACCTGATTGAAACCATAGGGGGTTGTCAGTTCATTTCATCATTAGACCTAGTAAAGGGATACTGGCAATTAAGGATTGATCCCAGGGATCAAGAAAAGACCGCATTTTGCAGCCCTTTCGGTCTCTATAAGTTTAGAGTCCTGCGTTTTGGTCTCAGAAATGCACCAGCCACATTCCAAAGGCTGATGGACCAGACCTTAGCAGGGCTCAGTGACTTTACTGTGGCCTACATTGACGATATAGGGATCTTCAGTAATACCTGGGAAGATCACCTGAAACACCTGGAGATAGTGCTGCAGAGGTTAAGTGCAGCAGGGCTAACAGTAAAGGCAAGCAAGTGTCAGCTGGGTAGCCCAGAAATAAAATACTTGGGTCACATAGTAGGGGGAGGAGTGATCAAACCCCTAGAGGCCAAGATAGAAGCCGTTCGTGATTGGCCCAGACCCAACACCAAGAAAAAAGTCAAATCATTTCTTGGGTTGGTGGGCTACTACAGAAAGTTCATCCCGAGGTTTAGCGAGATGGCGGCTCCGCTGACCGATCTGATGCGGAAGAAGACTGATGACCGCATCCCGTGGACCAGCGACTGTGAGGAGGCGTTCCGGAGGTTGAAGGAGGCGCTCATCAATTATCCAGTGCTGCGTGCTCCAGACTTCGACCGGGAGTTCATCATCTACACCGATGCGTCTAACAGCAGGGTAGGAGCAGTTCTTTGCCAAGAGGATGAAAATGGTGACCAGCATCCAGTGTCCTACCTGAGTAGGAAACTCCAGAAAGGTGAGAGACATTTGGCAACCGTGGAAAAGGAGTGCCTGGTCATAGTATACGCGATTCAGAAGGCCAAACCTTACATCTGGGGAAGACATTTTATTCTGTGCACTGACCACTCACCACTGCAGTGGTTAAAGACAATGAAAACCCATAATAGTAAACTTATGAGGTGGGCTTTAAACCTGCAAGATTATGACTTTGAAGTGAAGGTGGTCAGAGGGTCAATGAACTGTGTTGCTGACGCCTTGTCAAGAAGACCCGAAGAGTGAAGACGGCGAAGAAACATGGACTATGTATATTTTGGGTGACCAAAAGTTAAATGTACTTGTTTTTTTTTAAACATGCTTGGTTTGTATTAATAAAGATAATTTAATGTATTGTAAATGTTAATGTTTAAATGCCTAATTGATATGTTTAACCTAGAGTGTAAGTATGGGATTGTGTATGATAATGTTTAAATGTTATATGTTTTGATCCTGGTTGTTTTTTTTGGAGAAAAGCACTTTAGCTTTTCCCCTGCAAAACAACTTATAAAGAGGGGAGGTGTCACATACAGCACTGATGTTACCTGTCTGTCATGGGTTTGGAGGGAAAGTTCCATCCTATGGGGAGTGGAAGGCGGGACATCAGGGGGAGGTGCTGTACTGTATATATATTTGGAGCTTGTGTGGAGAGTGAAGAGTGGGAGTCTGTGTGTCAGACTGAGTACAACTGTGTGTCAGTTAGTACATACCTGATAGGTTCAGGTTTCTATATAGGTAGCCAGAACTGATAGGTTCAGGGTCTGTGCTGTACTTTAAAGTGTTCTGTGTGAACCAAACTGTTGTATGTATGACTGAGACTAAGCCACGTTACAGTATCTTATTTACTTGATCTTTTTATTTGCCTGTTTGTTATTTCAATAAACCTTGTTCTTTTATTTCTTAAAATCCATTCCTGGTCTGTGTGACTCCTTATAGGGAATGGTTGGTGGCAGCATAATTAAAGTGTGGCATACTCCAGTAGGTCTGGGGTTGTCACAGGCATCAACCAGCAAACTTTCATTGCGGCTCATGGTTTGTTGAAGTCCTTGAACAATGAACTTCTCGAACTTAAAAGAGAGATCCAGGAATAGGGTCACCTTATCAAGGTGGAATTGCAGGAAGAGCTGTCAGTTCACCAGCACGCCACACTGAAGTAACAGTGAGGAAGAAGGCTGTCTTTAGCGTAAGGAGCCTGAAAGAAGTGGTAGACATAGGCTCAAACGGTGGACCCATGAGCTTGTTTAATATGAGCTGCAAGGACCACTGAGTCTCTGCTTTAGGGCAGGCTTAGTAAAAGCCTTACAAACGGCGCACAAAGCAGGCTGGTGCTCCTCCCTGAGACAGAATAAGCACTGTGAATGGCCATCAGAACGCGGGACCTTGTTAGAGCAGGACGAGCAGCGCTTGAAGGGCCCCGAAGTGGCCATAAACTTGCAGGAAAAAACCTCAAACAATACAATTCTATTCTTAACGTTAGACTCACGAAACCAGAAGAATGGTGAAACAAGCCGAGTTGAAAAAGCCAGGAGGTCCAAGAATATGATTAAGCAAAGTCGAAGGGAAAAAACAAACATGAAACTCCGATCCGAGTAGCTGCAGTAGCGGCGGCAGAAACGGAACTGAGACACTCGGTGCCAGGGGCGGGGTTATAGCCAACGTGTGGGAGGTCCCGGCACCATGTGCCTGAGCCCTAGAAGAATCCAAGACTGCTCTGCGCAGGCGCAGATTAACCCATTAGTATGCATGCACAGAGACCACAAAGAAGAACCACACATTCTGAAAGCAAAATAAATCACCGGTCTGCAGCTTCAAACCTTTCTTCCCCCTCCCATGCAATGAAGTCATTCAGTTTTGAACAGTACAATTCTTTGTTTGTTAATAATGTCTGACCTGCTCCAGAGAAACAATAACTTTACACAGGGAAGTGTGTGTGCGTGTATCAACCCTTGTGTGTAAAATGGAAATCAAGGTAGTCTAATAATAGGTCAGAGGGAAAGCTAGGGTAGCAGGAATAAGAATTCTGACAGCTTCCAGCTCATACAAAATGAATGGAGTTTATTGATTCATAGCTCATGGACTGGTAAGAAACAGAAAAAGGTGGTGATGAAGAACCCCAGGGCCTCTGTCTGATCACTCTATATAGCTTCCCGATATTTTCCACAT
This sequence comes from Pogona vitticeps, assembly GCF_051106095.1. NCBI lineage: Eukaryota > Metazoa > Chordata > Lepidosauria > Squamata > Agamidae > Pogona > Pogona vitticeps. The sequence goes on from NC_135790.1 coordinate 16,434,233, forward strand.
CTAAATTTGCTTTTCATTTTCCTTCTCAATTATATTTGGCAGCTTTTTTACAGTTTTATCCTTTCCCTTTAAACCAACTAAAGGATGTTTGGTCCATAGGCAGTAGAGAAAAGCTGCAAAGGAATAATAAAAATAGGAAGGTGATTTTAACAAAACTCAGTGGCTGGGCTTCCCTCGCGCCCAAAGCCCCAAATACATCCTTGTTAATGTTGCCTGTCTGATCGTCTGTTCGGCTACTGTACGCATTCCAATGGCTTGAATTTTCAAAGACAGACCACCGTTTCCTCTCTTGGCTAAAGAGATACAGTATTTGAAAAACAGAAAGGTCCTACCAGTGTCAGATGTACACATAGCTAAGGGCCTAACCAATTAATACAGATATTGTGCTATGCTATTAGAAAAGATCTCTGTATGTCATAGAGACATATAGTAAAAAAGGCAAAGGTTCCCCTTGACAATTTTTGTCCAGTCGTGTTCGACTCTAGGGGGCGGTGCTCATCCCCGTTTCCAAGCCATAGAGCCAGCGTTTTGTCCTAAGACAATGTTCCGTGGTCACATGGCCAGTGCGACTTAGACATGGAATGCTGTTACCTTCCCACCAAGGTGGTCCCTATTTATCTACTTGCATTTGCATGCTTTTGAACCGCTAGGTTGGTGGGAGCTGGGACAAAGCAACGGGAGCTCACTCCGTCGCGTGGATTAGATCTTACGACTGCTTGGTCTTCTGACCCTGCAGCACAGGCTTCTGCGGTTTAGCCCGCAGCGCCACCACATCCCTTACAGAGACATATAGTAGTTGAGGTTTTCTCGCTTCCAATAGCTTACAAATTAGCTGGTTTTGGTTTGTGATTGGTAACGAGAATGAAACCCAGTTTCTTTTGCAAGTCTGATTGCTCAGGCACGCAGCCTTCAGGAACGTGCACCACTGAGACATTTCGGCCTCAGCAACATACTATCTGTATTGTCTAGTTTGACCGTTAGTGATCTTCTCTTAGGTCCTCAGATTACGAGAGGCCACTTTCGGTTTTAGACTAATTGCTGGAATAATGCACTTTTTTGGTACTGCTATGGAGCTTCTTAAACTTGCAAAGGCCTAAGGCTCTAGCATATCATAATTTGTTAATTATCCACAATTCAAAATTTTCCCCAGAAACTACAGAGTCAGGCTGGATCAGAATGATGATGTGCGTATATTTGCATAGGCATGCTTTGGAAACAAAATAATCCTCCACCCCCAGAAAGCCATGCCAGCTGAGGGACTCCGGAGCTGTAGTCTAACAAAATCCCAACTACTAAGATCTGCACCATCTCTTCCTCCCAAACCTCAACTGCTACAGATAGGTAGGATATTAGAGAATGATGGTTCTGGGGCTTCATTGTCAGAAGTATTTAATGACAAATATAGGTAGCTTGGTGGCAGAGGCCATACCAACAGGCTTATGGGCAGTTCTCTGCATCTCTAGTAAGCTGGGAAGACCTCAGTCTGAAATTCTAGAGCAGTGGTTCCCAACATCTTGGGTCCCCAGATGTTCTTGGACTACAACTCCCAGAAATCCTGGCTAGCACAGCTGGTAGTGAAGGCTTCGGCTGAGTTTCAATCCAAGAACATCTGGAGACCCAATGTTGGCAACCACTGTTTCAATAGAGCTACTGCTGTTCACTGTTAATCGGGAGTTGGGAACCCATATTCCTCCAGATGTAGCTGGATTCCATCTTCCACTAGTCCCCATCATCCAGGATAGCAGTAGTCCTAGCAGGAGATGAAACCTGCCAGCATGTGGAGAGGAAAATGTTCCTCACTCCTAGGTTAAAGATACATCGGATAACACAATTTAGATCTAATGTATAATTTTCAAAATGCTTAAAACCAACTTAACCATCTGATGTACATGAGACGATAGCTGCATAGGGCTGTAGAATCTTTGTGTGTTTACTAGTGTGTATCTACTAACGACGAGATGCATCCTTTCTCTGCCCTGAATCCAATTTCTAGTCCCCCAATAGGGTAGGTCTGTGGAATCAATTGCTCAAGGACGAGGCAACGCGTACATGAATCTCCTTGATTCAGTGGGTCTCTCTAGTTGGGACTACCACTTGTTTCAGGGCTCTGCCTCTTGAAAGCACTGTCTCAGGGAAACAGAGGAGGGGTCTGCAACCTGGAGAAAGACAAGTCACAACTAAAGTGAAGGGCCAGTGATCAGAAAAGCACCGTTCTTCCATTATATTTCCCAGAACCCCCCAGCCAGTATTTGTGCTAGTTAGAGGATTCTGGGAGTTGCGGTCTAAATAAGCCAATTTTCCAGGCTCTGGGAAGGACCACAGCTCAGTGGCAGAGTATATAGCAGGAAACAGGCTCAAATCCTGGCAACCTTATTTAAGAGGATCACAGAATCATAGAGTTCCTGGCCTGTCAGTGTCCACTGTTTGGAGGTGGGGTCAAGGTCGCAGCGCTGCCGGCAGCCACGTGACCCTTCTCAGCATGGGCCAATATGGTTGAACTGATGGATGCCTCTTTGTCCCAATCCTGGACTAGTTGGAGCTAGTGCTCTAGTGGTGGCCCCCTTCCATTCCCAATGTGTTGTCCGGGTTGGGGTGGCTCTCCTGGGTTGTGGTTACGCAGGTTGCTGGGGCTGCCATCTCAGTGGCCCTGTTGGGGCAAAGAAGGGTGCTCCTCTCTTGACCCTGGCTCAAGGCAAAGTTGATCCACTCCTGGGTCCAAGGCTTCCTCCATAATAGGGACTTATTCTCTCCCAAGGCATAGAAGATGGGAGGAGACTCCTCCCAGCCGCCATCCCCAACTCTGACAGCAGCATTGATGAGCCCCTCTCTTCCTCCTCCTCTTCTTTTCTCCCTCTTGCCACTCTGCTCTACTCTGTCCTCTCCCTCCTCCACCAGGCACACTGTCTTGTCTTCTGTGCCCCTAGGTGGCTCTTTGTTGGGGGTCTCCACACACTCCTCCCAAGGGTGCAGGGACGAGGTGGAGGACCCGCTGGGGAGAGTGGAAGCATCCCCTCCACAGAGTGACAGTCCAAAGAAGCACTTGTCCTCTCTCGGTTCCCACTTCTCTTTCCTTCCTGCCCTGCATCAAGGATTGCTGGCCTCTAACCTCCACGAACTGGATGGAGGTCAACGCTGCTTTGATGCCAGGGATAGGCAACGTGTTGTTTTCCAGATGTTGCCAGACTGCAACTTGTAGCATTCCCATCAGACATAAGCAGTGTTGAGGGATGATGGGAACTGCAATCTCACAACATCTGAGGGGGTTGCAAGATGCCCATCGATCATCATGAAAGGCCATATCTGTGATAGCTTGCTAGACGTATAGAGATAAGTTACAATTCACTTCATCCATCTGCCTGAACATCTCAAGAGAAGTACTCACAGTGTATGATCCACACCGGCACCCTAAGAGAGCAATCAGGGTGGCCGTTTGTCTGCATTTCATCAGATGTATCCAAGGTAGAGATGGGCACGAACTGAACCACGAACCAGAAAAAACACAAACTGGACTGGTTCGTGGTTCGGTTCATTGATCCTGTTTTGCTGAAATGAAATAAAGCACAATTTTTTTTCGCTCAGTGGTTCATTTTGGCCTCTCCTCCTACTCCCCCCCCCCCAATTGCAGAAGAGAGCAACTCAGATGAAGACTGGTCTGGGGCACCTCCCTTATGAGGAAAGGCTCAGCATTTGGGGCTCTTTAGTCTAGAGAAAAGGCGCCTGAGGGGGGGGGACATGACTGAGAAATATAAAGTTATGCAGGGGATGGATAAAGTGGACAGAGGGAAGCTCTTTTCCTTCTCATACAATACTAGAATCGGGGGACATCCACTGAAAATGAGTGTTGGGAGAGTGAGAACAGACAAATGAAAATATTTCTTTACCCAGCATGTTGTTAGTCTGTGGAACTCCTTGCTACAGGATGTGGTGATGGCGTCTGGTCTAGATGCCTTTAAAAGGGGATTGGACAGATTTCTGGTGGGAAAGTCCATTGCCAGTGACAAGCCATGGTGGGGATGTCTAATCTCCAGGCTTAGAAGGAAGGTACCTAAAAATGCCAGATACAGGGGAAGGGGGATCAGGAGGCAGGTATCCAGTTGTCTCTTGTGCTCCCAGAGGCATCTGATGGGGCCACGGTGAGATACAGGGAGCTGGATTGGATGAGCCCTTGGCCTGATCCATCAGGGCTCTTAGGCTGTTATTGCCTCCGCTGCCTCCCAACCTTGTCTTGAAGCCTCGTCCTCCTCCTTCTCCTCCTCCTCTGCCCCCACCACCATCCTGACCTCCTTCCATGCAAGGAGCCAGGCCCGCTGCCTCTGAGGATGGTCGTGGCAGCAGCCGAGTGAAGATAAGGTAGGGAGGTGATGGAGTCAGGGGTGGGTGGGAAGCCAGTTCCCTCCAAGCACCAGCTGAACCAACCAAACCACAAACCAGTTTTTTTTGGGGGGGGGTTCATAATAGTTTCTGGTTTGGTACTAGCCTCCTGGTGCTGGAGGAGGCTCTTGAGAGTCCCCTGGACTGCAGGGAGAACAAACCTATCCATTTTGAAGGAAATCAAGCCTGAGTGCTCCCTGGAAGGAGAGATCCTGAAGCTGAAGCTCCAGTACTTTGGCCATCTCATGAGAAGAGGAGACTCCTTGGAAAAGATCCTGATGTTGGGAAAGTGTGAGGGCAAGAGAAGAAGGGGACGACAGAGGATGAGATGGTTGGACAGCGTCATTGAAGCTACCAACATGAATTTGACCCAACTCCGGGAGGCAGTGGAAGACAGGAGGGCCTGGCGTGCTCTGGTCCATGGGGTCATGAAGAGTCGGACACAACTAAACGACTAAACAACAACAACCACTAGCCACAAACCATCACAAACCACAAGTTTTCTGGTTCATGCCCATCTCTAGTCCAAGCAGCTCCAATGTTTTGCCCTCAGTCCAGCAGGGCAGCCTGCACCAAAGGGGTCAGACTTCCAGAAATCTTGCACTTTTACTACTATCATCCTTGGTGATGATGGAATTTGTAGCCCAACGTGTCTGCACAACACTGAATGAAATAGTTTAAATATTCTTAAAACCTTTCCTCTTCAGTAAATTCACAGCTCTGTTTGCTAGACTGTGTAGATCAACGCTCATAGCTGGGGTCATTAGAAATGATTTTTTTTAAGTTATTCTCATTCTGCCATCTCCAAGACATTTCATACTTGAGACTTTTTTCCCCTACACTAAAACGAGCTCTAGATTAGAGGGCATGCTAACTGCCATGTGTCTAGAAGTTATTCTACTGTGAGGACACGGATCCCACAGCTGAGGTGAGAGACACAGGGATGGTGGAGAATGTAATTTAAGTTCTTTTTCGATAAGAATGTGCTAAAATTCACAAATTTTTGAATACGTGGTGTGGAAAGAACGAGTTGTTAAAAAGCTGCACGAGAGAAAAGACAAGACGAAACTGACTGATTCTATCCCGGCCAGCAGCACTGAGAACTTAACTCTTCGACAGTCTGGTTTTCCATCCTTGTGTATTCAGCCATATTTCTCAGGCTGAACTGGGGTTGCCCTGCATTTTGCTTCATCTCTAAATCCTATACAACAGGCAGAGATAACATGCTCTTCTCTAGTGATGTTCATGCCCCCACAACTTGGCCTACACCCAAATAAAAGCACAAAAAATGGTTCCTAACATATCTGGTGCCCTTTCAGCAAAATTCTGATGTGACCCTCAATTGGGTCCAACTCTGTATTTGCGAATTCCTGGCTCTCCATGAGGGGTGTGTGTGGCTTCCCCACAAATAGAGAAATACAAATGGCAAGACCACATCATGGACAAAATGGTATAAGCAAGATGGAAGGGCTTCTACCCGGGGCAAAGGCAATATGGAGAAATAGACATTCTGTTTTAATTTCCTCCTTTATTTTCCCTTCTTTTCTTCCAGCTGCCAGCCCCAATTTCATCATTTTGTGGAGCAGCTTTTGAAGGCAGGCACAGGGAGATTAAGTGAGTAAGGGACTTTGAATGGTGTTGTGTCCACAAGACTCTGATGATTTAATAATGCCTTGGCAGTAGAAAAGGGAAAAAACATTCATTTCTAAGGAAAAGAGCACAACCCCCTTCTCCACTGTAACCAACTAAGCATCCTCCTTAGTTTCTCTCTCTCTCTTTTCCTGCTCCAAAGATGATGTTTGGGTGTCAGAATTGACATGAAGGACCGATGGGGGTGCTGTTCCACCATGTTCATGACTGTCGGTTCTTTGGTTACCCGAGGAATGCACAAATACACCCAATTCAGATCACATTTGCACATTTGAATCAAGTCAGCGCGAAATGCTGACAAGGAAAAAAAATGGATTCATTTGCAATGTCATGCTAGAGGACAGCTTTGCCGATGCTCTGGACTGCCAGAAAGAGAAACAAGTGGATTCTAGATCAAAACAAGCCAAAATGTTGAAATGGAGGCTGTCCTACTTTGGGCATCTCATGAGAAGGCAGGATTTTCTGGAAAAGACAACCATGTTGGGAAAAGTGGAAAGCAGCAGGAAAAGAGGAAGACCAAATAATCAAGATGGATTGATTCCATGAAGGAAACCCCAGCCTTGAGTTTACAAGAACTGAGCAGGGCGGTTGAGGATGGGACATTTTGAAGATGGCTCATTCTTGAGGGCACACAAGAAAAACAATGCCATTGTCTGTCAAGCCAACATTTTTAAGGTAATGATCAACGCTTGTACTTTTGAATTTCAGTTCCCTGTGGACTCTCTTGAAATGAGCTACTTTTGCACAAAAATTATCCCAAATGAGTGATGTTAGTCTTCAGAGCATCTTGAAATCTTTTTCTATTTCTTTTTTTTTGATAAAGGATTGTGGGAGTTGTAGTCCAAACATCTGGAGTGCTGAAGATTTGCCACCCCTGTTTCTACCCTGTTTGTATCACAGTCTGCAAAGAGCACCTCCTTGAAACAACTCCAGTAAACAGGTTTCATATTGTTTTTAAAAATCTAAAGACTTGTTGGATGAGTGACAATGTATTATCCTTGAGTGCGTAGGAATTTCCTGCTCAAAACCGTGGCTGACTTAGCTATTATTTATCTCCAAGGGAAGAATCCACATTTAGAAATGGGTGGCTTTGGAGGTGGGGAGTCATGTTCAGGGCAGAAAGGGGGAAAGACGTTTTTTTTAAAACTACAACTCCCAGAAAGTCACAGGTAGCAGGGCCATGCCGGCTGGAGATTTCTAGAAGCTATACTACCTCTGGTTCAGAGATTCCAGAGAATAAACTAACTCTAAACACCCATTCCTCTTTCTGATTTGATGCCCACAACTTTTCCCTCCCATGTACCACTGGCAATTCTCCATTTTATAAAGGGACCCAACATTTATTTAAGATATTTTCATTTTTTGTGTAATGGCACAAACTGGTTTCAGTGATGAGATTCTGCAGGGACAATGTGGCTCAGCAAAAGAAGGGTTACAGGCAGGTAACAAATGAGATTTTGATAGGCTTGTGAAGAATTCATCAGACAACCTTTGATAGAAATATCTCAATTATTATCTTTGAGCAGGAGCTTGGCAGGAAAACCAGAGGGGTTTCCTACTCTTTTCCCAGCAGAACTGTTAACACTGGTGGAAAATATTTGAACATTCAAATAAATCCCTTTAATACGTAGCATGGGTAATTGCTTCAGGACAATCTCCTTTCCTTCTTAGGCTTTTAAAAAAATGTTCGAGTAATAAACTCTCAAGGTGTGGGGTTTTATTTATAAGGATACCGCAAACAATAGAACAGATATGTGTATACAAATACACACACACACACATACACACAGAGAGAGAGAGAGAATTCTGAGCCAGCCTACTGTTCACAAACACTATTAGAAAATCAAGTGCTGGTCCTTACAGAAATCTATAATGTGCCAACGTGGCAGTGTCACTTCTGGACAATTTTTTGGGGGTGGTGGTAAAATGGATGTTGACCCATGTTGTCAGCTTGGAAGCATGATGGAGCTGCCAAATGATTTACTAAGAGAGGGTCAGCCTCTTGCTGGCTTGGAACAGGAAGCAAATTACATCTAGAAAAGGGGAAATGGTGTTGTTGTTTTTTAAAAATGGCTAGCTGTGAGGCTGTTGCCCTTCGGCTTTGTTGCACAACTGGGTCTACTAAAAATGTGAAGCCAGCAAACAACTGGGGAGGAGAACGGGGAGGAATAGAACAGCTTCTGAGCAGAAATCCACCCTGCTTGCTCTCCATATGATTACGGTCTCTCAATGGGCACAATGCACAGTGCCGGACATCAAAGTTGGCTTCCCGTCTTGCAAACGCACTTCCTGCATATCATTTCCCAAAGATTATTCTGTTTGATGTTGGCAAGGGCCAGCCCTCCCTAGTGACCTTCCATCCTCTGCGGAGGGAGCCTGCAACAGGCCTCCCTTCTCCCAAGCATGCCGGCTCAGCAGGATAATAAATATGCAGTTGTTCAAATAACAACAGTTTGGTATTCAGCGAGTGCCCCTGAGCGAAACCCAAATGGTGTTTAACCTTGCGGGATAATAGTAAACAAGCAGAGGAGATCAGAGCAGCAAAACAAGTCTCTCGAAAAGGGAATGAACAATCCTGATAACAGTGGAAGGCGAAAACAAATGGCTCCAGAATGAAATTAGTCACTGGCCTGTTGTTGTTGCTGCTGCAGGAAAATATTGCTGCTAGTTGCAAAGACTTTCAATGACAGGCAGCGCTGAAGATCTCCAGGTTGGGAGGAAAGATCAGACTAATGAACAGATAGGGAGATTAGGAGCAGATACGAGTTATTCAAAAAGCCGGCGTTATTCGGTGTCCCAGAAATCTTATGTTGGATAGATGGGTTTATTCTAATACAGAGGCTGGAAAAATCAGTGACTTTCCAGATGTTCTTGGACTACAGTCCCTTGTCATGCCAGCATAGCTGGTGAAAGGAGGAGTCCAGCAACATCTGGGGAGCCACACATCCCCTTCTTGTACTATAAAACCTGCTATTTATGCAAGGTTCTCAGAACTGCAGGAGTGGGCGTGGGGAGAGAGAAAAAGATTCTGCTCCAAACAAACATGGAGGGTGCCCCTTGCACCAAATCCTTTCTTCTTGGCATTGGGCAAACTTGGATCCTTCAGAAGCAGCTACTCTGCCTGCCCGTTTCATCAGGTTTACTAGTTTTGTGTCTGCGTGTCTATTTGGGTTGACTGCCCATTATAGCCAATGGGAAGACACCATAAGCTCTAGGGAACAGAATGAAAGTCAAGCTTCACTTCACCAAACAAACAGGTAGTCTCTTATGCTGCTAAACTGTTTTCACCATTAGGAAGTTTCTCCTCATTTTTAATCAAAATAAATGCAATTTCTATTCACTAATCCACTGTAAAAAGGGGTGGTGGACACTCTTAAAGAGCCTTCCTCCCCCGTCATGGAAGGAATCCTTAGTGACCCCTGGAAACTGGGGGGGTCAGGTACTGAATTATCAGGTAGCAGGATTCCAGCCAATGAGCTCTACCTGATGATTCAATACCATCTTAAGAGTAGAATGCAAAAAGTCTGTGTGATAGGTCTTGTCCTGCCCAAACTATCTGAATGAGGATGTAAGAGGACCTGGTTATCAGATTTGTCAATGATACAAAGCTAGGAGCAATAGCCAACATCACAGAAGACAAGGTCAAAGTTCAAAACATTGTAAATAGGGTGGAACATTGGGCTGAAACTAACAAGATAATATTCCATAGAATCAATGGAACCTGCCCGGGGTGGGCAGGGGGGGGGCAGGATAGGACACATAATTCCTTCTGAATTTAAAATCTCCCTAAATTTCCCTTTTGCATGCCGAGTCACACAACTCAGAATGCAACAAATATTGTCTAAAGAGATTTCTAAACATATGGCAAGTTGTGTTCAGACATTACGCCGCTTGCTTAACTGTACAACAGGATTTCAGCCACTGAGTCATAGTATTACTCAGCTGTCAACTTACCAAATTGGATATCATTTGAAACTTTGCTCAAAGCATTGATGAAATCAAGATACATTACATATGTAGCATTGCCTCAATTCAAAAAGTATCTATTAAAGCAAAGCAAGTAAAATAAAACAAAGCAAACTAGACTAAATAAGGCTGATTGGGAATGATTTATTTTTGCCAAACCTATGTTAATAAATAGTCAACACATTATCTTCTAGATGCCCACTGCTTAATAACCTGTTCTAGAATGTTGCCATCATACTAGTTTTCTCATAATATAGAAATGCTGGTTTAAAAACAACAACAACAATTTATAGTTGTTCCTTTCTTAGCTGCGTTGGGGCAAGTCAGAAGACAAATGATCAAGAAAAAAACCCCAAACAAACCAGCCCATTATTGCTTAGGTAGGTGGAGCTGACAGGGCCATAGCTGAAGGTGGTAGTTTAAAAAATGATAATACATTCCCAAATGGCACTATCTAGCTAACAGCTTATTTTAATGTAGAAAGTAACAGATGGATATCATCACTGTTGCAGTGAATACTGTCTCCTTGAGTTGAGTGAATAATGCACAATGCCATTAACGTTGTCACACTCACCCCTCCATTTCTAGCCCCACTCTCAAATTGTTTGTGGACAGATTGTGAAAGCTTTAGGATATATTTGGTATTCCAAAGTCTCTGCAACATTTCTCCAGCAAATGTATATCTGGGTATTTTGTAATGCTAATATTAATTCAAATGGGCAACCTGGTTTAACTATCAGATTCACCCTGGGCAGTTGAATTTGCAACCTCCGAACCACTGAAGTCAGCCACCTGTGTTCAGTCCTGGGTTTCAGACTTTTAGCAGGCAGTCACTCTTAACCGGAGCTTAGAAAAATGCAGGGATTCCCCCCAGCCAGGAGGAACACTGAGCGTGCTGCCCGGGAAATTAGGGGGAGCTGAGCCCCCTGAAAAGTAACTTTTCCAAACACTGCAGCTAGCAGGACATTAATATCAGTAGTTTTCTGTGTAAGAGAAATTCTTCTGGTGTAGGTATTCTCAGGTTTCAGAGAACAGGACAGAGGAGAAATGTATATAATTCATATACAGCTAGTAAAAAAGAAAAAGAAAAACTCAGTGATTTTTTAAAAATTTCTGGTTATTTGAATTCTGTGAAGCAGTTCTCAATCAATATAGGTATAAGTATAGGTACAAGTGGTGCCTCGCTAGATGATGATAATCCGTTCCACTGAAATTTCTGTCTAGAGAAATCATTGTCTAACGAAAAGCAAATAGTCGTCTAGCGCAAATCAGTTTGCGAAGCAAGGACCAAATATTGTCCAGCGAAATTCCCCCATAGGAATCACTGTTTTGCGAATCGCTATAGCGATCGCAAAAAGTCAATGTCTAGCGAAAAAACTGTCATGCGGGGAAACTGTCTAGCGAGGCACCACTGTATAAGTATAGGTGAGCAGATATTTGTGATTTGTAATGGTGTGTTATTGTTATCTGCCATCAAGGTGGAACTGACTTATAGCAACCCTATTAAGGCTTTCAAGGTAAGTGAGATATTGAAAAAGTGTTTTTACCAGTTCCACACACCTCAATGAGTTTCCATGGCTGAGCCAAGATTCAAGGCCAGGTTTCTTAAATCCTAGGACATCACTCGGCCCACCACACACACTGGGCATCGGTGGTGCATTGCATTAGCAAAAATGGCTTGGAAGTAATGCTTATATTAGGAAAAATGGGCGTCTATTTGCACAAAATCATGGAGCAAACATTTAGAAAACTGTCCTCAACTTGTCGAAGATGTATACAGATGTATCAAATGTCTGTTGGAAATGTGAAGCACACGTGGGAAGCTTACATGGTGGACTTGTAGAGTAGCGAAACAATATTGGTTAGGAGTGCATACTGTGTTACAACAAATATTGCTTTGTAAGGTTCCATTAACCCTTGAACTGTTTTTATTGAGTATGATACCAGATAATATAGATAAAGCAAAGAAGTGTATAGTTATATATGAAGTCACTGCAGCCAGAATTCTCTATGCCCAAAACTGGAAAAGTCAGGTGGTACCAAAACAAGAAGATCTTACGGAGAAGATAAGGGAAACGGCAGAAATGGACATTCTATCAGAAGTGATGAAGGACTGTCCTTTACAAGAGGCAACTGAAAGATGGGACTTATTCTACAAATGGTCACCAGACCGTGCTCAAAACGTGAACTAAAATCTCGAAGGCAGAAAATAGTAGTAAAGCAGAGTTTGAATGTTGACATTGCAATATGAATAGAATGGATGTTAGTATATTTTTGTTTCTCCTGCCCACAACCCTTTCTTTTCCCCCTTACTTTCTGTATCCCACGCCCTAACCTGTTATCCAAAAAAGCATAAACAATTAAAAGATAGTGAGAGGGGAGAAAGAAATCAATGTGGACAGGTTGGTCTGTTCTTAGAAAGACACACCTCTTCCCCCCCCCCTTTGAAGCAGCAAATGCTCACACATTACAGCAGCAGCCAGAAAGCTGATCAAGATGTGCCTTCATTTAAGAGGGAAAACTTGTTCGGCAACAGGTGTAAAGCATGCCATTTGGGAGTTCCTTCCCCAAATCCCATCTATTAGGAGAAAATAGATTATATCCTATGTGTAGAGCGGTTCCTCCTTCTCTCATCTCCCTCTCCAGCTGGCATTTATTCTGAACAAGGAGACAAAGGGCTTAGCAGAGGATTGGCTGGTGGAAGCTTTAACTTAGGAGCCACAATACTAATTGATGGAGCCGCTTCTCAAACACAACAAGCTCATTAGCCGGCAGTGAGAAAGGTCGTGCCTGTGATTTGTGCCTGAACCGGGATTACAAAGGATATATCCTGAAAGGGAGAAGTTCCATAATGCCGACCGGCATCACGTAAATAAGCAGCCGTGGGGCTTTGAAGTGGCAGGTTCCTCCTTTGAAGGCTCCAGTTGTAATTATGCTGGAAATGGGGTTGAGACATTTCCCCACCAGCCAACCTGGAGGCCTTTTAGTTGCAGACCTCACTTTGGTAGGATGTGGTGGCGCTGCGGGTTAAACCGCAGAAGCCGCTGTGCTGCAAGGTCAGAAGACCTGCAGTCGTAAGATTGAATCCATGCAACGGAGTGAACCCCGTCACTTGTCACAGCTCCCGCCAACCTAGAGGTTCGAAACCATGCAAAATGCAAAAATGTGAGTAGATAAATAGGAACCACCACAGTGGGAAGGTAAACAGTGTTCCGTGTCTAGTCATGCTGGCCACGTGACCACGGAGGATTGTCTGCGGACAAATGCTAGGTCTATGGGTTGGAAACAGGGATGAGCACCGCTGCACAGAGTCGGACACGACTGGACAAATTGTCAAGGGGAACCTTTACCTTTATCTTGGCAAGGACAGCCAAGGAATCATGGTTGTGCCAAGGAGTAACCAATACAAAGCTCAGAGCATCGCCTTCCAAAAGTAACTTACTGCTTTATTTAGTACATCTTAGCAGCTGGGTGGTCACTGCCACTAGTGTTGCTAATTCTGCAACTAATTTATTGCATTGCACATCATTAACCTTTTTGCCTCACAGGGAAATGTTCTCTGGTTCTCTCTAGTGGCCAGTTCTGATATTGCACCTTGGCAATTTTGTATGAAAATAAAATAAAATACACAACTAATGAATACTTCCCTGGCCACTTATGAGAATGGCATAAAATCTGGAATAGTCCTGGAAAATATTGTTTAAAATGCCTCAAATGCATTTTGAAAGTAACTTTTGAAATCAACTAGGTGTTACTCTGGGCACATCATGAGAAGGCAGGATTCTCTGGAAAAGGCAATAATGGTGGGAAATCTGGAAGGCAGCAGGAAAAGAGGAAGACCAAATACAAGATGGATTGACTCCCCAACGGAAGTCACAGGCTTGACATTACAAGAGCTGAGCCAGGGTGTCAACAGGACATTTTGGAGATGGCTCATTCAGAGGGCCGTCATAAGTCGGAGCGATTTGACAGCACATAACAACAAATGTTACTCTTTACAATTTTAAAGCAGCTTGGTAACTACTACTTGCATGACTCATTACCCTGCAAAGTGATGGCTTATAAGTCAACTATGCTGCTTTTATCTAGTTGCTTCCAAACTGTCTTATCTACAGTGGGGTCTCGACTTAAGAACTTAATCCGTATTGGAAGGTGGTTCTCAAGTCGAAAAGTTCTTAAGTCGAATCTGCATTTCCCATAGGAACGCATTGAAAACCATTTAATCCGTATCTGCTCTTTTCTGTCCATAGAAACTAATGGGAAGCTGCTATTCTGCCTTCTGCCACTAGAGGGGGATATTTTCTTTCTTTTTTCCCCTTAGGTTCAGGGAAGGCAGGGAACACTAAAGGCAGCACTTTAGAACTCTTTTTTTTAAAAAAACGAAGCCAATTTTAAATAATGTTTTAAAGCATGTTGTGCTGATTTTTTCAGCACAAAGGCACTCAGGCAGGCTTTTTAGGTGCTGAGCAAGCCTCCGGAAGCCTGCTCAGAGCCAGCCGATCAGCTGTTAGGTGGGGAGAGGAGCGGGAAAACCACAAAATGGCTGCCAGGCTCTTTCTGGGTGTCGGCTTTTAGCTCTTTCCTGCTCTTTTTCCTGTGGTTTGGGGGCTACCAAAGCCTGGTAAGTGACTTTATTTAACGGTACAGTGTTTATTTTTAAGTTTCTGACCCTTCCCCCCCCTCCAGAAGCCTCTAAGGGGAGGGAGGGGGGACTTTTTTCCCTGTTCGTAACTCGAGGGAAGTTCGCATGTCGAGTCCTTACTTTCCCTATAGGGCAGGTACGTAACTCGAATTGTTCGCAATTCGGGTCATTCGTAAGTCGAGACCCCACTGTACCAAAGCCAGAAAGTTCCCACTCTTATATCGCTGTGCCAGATATAATGACTATAGGAATGAAAAACAGATTTCTTTGGACTCTACCTCCCGCAGCCTCCTACCACTGGCAATGTTGGTTAGGGCTTCAGGGAAGGGAAGTCCAAACTACGAAACCAAAGCTTCCTCGTACCTGTTTTAGGTGCTTCTTTGACTGGGAGAGACAAAATGAATTGCCCAAAAGCAGGCAGTAACCTGGACGTCAAGGTGACGCAACGCTTGCTCTGTTACACTTGAGAAGCTGCCAAGTCAGGTATACTCTTATAGATCATAGATGGTAAGGTGATTATTGCTAAGCAGTCCAGTTTGATTGGCTGACAGACCAGGTGGCCACTTATGAACAGCAAAATGAAAGAGGAAATGTGTCAGCTCCCTGCAAAGAATGCAAAATGACGTGACACTCATCACAACAATATATTTGCATAAAATGTATTCATGACAATTGATACCTATAAACACAGAGGTTGTGGTTGTCATTTACTGTTACATAGAATTGCATCTCACCAAAACCATTGTGTGGCTCTCCAAATGCTCACTATAGATGGGTAACTTCAAAGATCACTGTGATGTCCCTTCTTTCAGTTCACAAAAGGCTGCATTCCAGCTGGTCTACAGGGTACCCTCTTGTGGTCATTACCATTCAGATTTGTTGAAAAACATTCCTGACAATTGCATTGTGTTTGGCTGAGAAAGAGGTTAACTGGGGAGGAAAGGAGTCAGCTTCTGGGATTTTCTCTTGCATGGTGTCACTTTGGCAATGGTACTGAGCACAAAAGGCAGACCATCTTGACTGCTGCCATTGGTGTTGTCATTCAGGCTGCCCTTTGCTTTGTAAATTTTGGCACCCTTTTTCTTGCACAATAACAAGAGCACAGTATTGTGCAGCAATATTGGGCCATTTCCTGGCATTTTGAATCATGGATACAGAAGCACAACATTCCACATTTATCAATCAGAGGGTTTTTTTTTTTTTTTTTTGGAAGAGTTTAATCTCTCTTATCGATAAACCTGTTCCATGCAGGTTCAGTCTTATAACATAGTGGTTGTTTTTACCATTGAAAGACCTTTTTTGAGGATCAATATTTCAGTCTCTGCAGCCTGGATACAATTTTACTTTTAAAAACCCTTCGCTCAAACGTCTCAAAAATGCTGTAGAGCAAAAGCATACTGTCTGCTATATAATGTCATATGTGGTGCTGATCTGAAGTCCAACATCAAAGTTATACTTTTTTTGTTTGGGCTTGTCCCATTCATAGAACCGCCTTGTAGAATGTTGATTTGCTCTGCGACTGTGAAGGTATAATATAGCAAAAGCACACATGCAGATGCCCTGATGTGCTTGGGAACCCACTGAGACCAGACAGCCATTGTCTTCAATGCCAGATGTTGCCTGGATGGCAGGTTTTCTGACAAGCAAGGATCTTTATAGCCTAGACTCCCTACACTGAAACTGGCAGAGAGGAATGGAAGACAATTACATAATCCTTCAAGGGCGAGGTGTTTTATGTGCTAAATAGCACAAACTTCTCTGACCAGATCAGCAAAGCACCACCTTGATATGATAAGCTACTTGTAGAACAAGTAGCCAAAGATGCAGCCGAAGATAGAGAAGCTCTATACAGTCAGCAAAAACAAGATCTCGAGCTGATTGTGGCTCTGATCATCAGCTTCTTATAGGAAAACTCAAGCTTAAACTGAACAAAAATTGTAGGAAAAACCATTGAGCTAGTCAGGTATAATCTAAACCAAATCCCTTATGAATACACAGTGGAAGTGAAGAACAGATTTAAGGAACTTGATTTGGTGGACAGAGTGCCTGAAGAACTACGGATGGAGGCTTGTAACATTGTACAGGAGGCAGCAACAAAAGCCATCCGAAAGAAAAGGAAATGCAAGAAAGCAAAGTGGCTGTCCAGTGAGGCCTTACAAATAGCAGAGAAGAGAAGGGAAACAAAATGCAAAGGAGATAGGGAAAGTTACAGAAAATTGAATGCAGACTTCCAAAGAATAGCAAGGAGAGACAAGAGGGCCTTCTTAAATAAACAATGCAAAGAAATAGAGGAAAATAATAGAAAAGGAAAAACCAGAGATCTGTTCAAGAAAATTGGAGATGTTAAAGGAACATTTTGTGCAAAGATGGACATGATAAAGGACAAAAATGGTAGGGACCTAACAGAAGCAGAAGACATCAGGAAGAGGCGGCAAGAATACACAGAGGAATTATACCAGAAAGATCTGGATGTCCCGGACAACCCAGATAGTGTGGTTGCTGACCTTGAGCCAGACATCCTGGAGAGTGAAGTCAAGTGGGCCTTAGAAAGCCTGGCTAACAACAAGGCCAGTGGAGGTGATGGCATTCCAGTCAAACTATTTACAATCTTAAAAGATGGCACTGTTAAGGTGCTACACTCAATGTGTCAGCAAGTTTGCAGTGGCCAGAGGATTAGAAAAGATCAGTCTTCATCCCAATCCCGAAGAAGGGCAGTGCCAAGGAATGCTCCAACTACCGTACAATTGCACTCATTTCACACACCAGCAAGGTTATGCTCAAAATCCTCCAAGGCAGGCTTCGGCAGTATGTGGACCAAGAACTCCCAGAAGTACAAGCTGGATTTTGAAGGGGCAGAGGAACTAGAGACCAAATTGCTAACATGCACTGGATTATGAAGAAAGTTCCAGAAAAACATCTACTTCTGCTTCATGGACTACGCAAAAACCTTTGACTATGTGGACTACAGCAAACTATGGCAAGTTCTTATCTATCTCTTGAGAAATCTATATGTGGGGCAGGAAGCAATAGTTAGACCTGGATATGGAACAACTCATTGGTTCAAAATTGGGAAAGGAGTACGACAAGGCTGTATATTGTGCTTCTGCTTCTTTAACTTATTTGCAGAATACATTATGCAAAAGGCTGGACTGGAGGAATCCCAAACCGGAATTAAGATTGCCGGAAGAAATATCAACAACCTTAGATATGCAGATGATACCACTCTGATGGCAGAAAGGGAGGAGGAATTAAAGAACCTCTTAATGAGGGTGAAAGAGGAGAGGGCAAAAATGGTCTGAAGCCCCCCATGGGGTCACGAAGAGTAGGAATGACTTAATGACTAAACAACAAAAATAACAATCAGTTTATACATTTAGGACATGATATGTAGTTTTTTCCCTATGTTTTTGTCTTCCACTAAACTGATGGCCTGACTTCCATGAAGTAGTGTTCAAATATATATTTTATATGCCAAATCTACCATCCAATACAAATCGACTCAAGTATAAGAAGGTCAATGAGAAATGGTGTTGTGTTGTGTGAGGACACTACAGTTTTGTGGCTTGAGAGCGAGAGCGAGCGAGCGAGAGAGAGAGAGAGATGAGAGGGGTCTATACCTCTGCAAGCCAGAAACTGGGGGATAGCAGGTGGGTCCCTCTGCATTCCTGTCTTAATTGTGGGGTTCCAGTGGGAAAACAGAATGCTGGAGCCCACCAGCTTTTGGTTCAATCCAGCAGCCTTATTCTAATTAATCCTTTGCCCTTCTGATTTCACCTTTTTTATCTCCATGAGATCCATCTACACCAAAACCAACCAACCACGCAAAGCTGCCTTAACACCTGTTTATGAAAATGTACATCAGTCAGACAGTCTGAATTAGAAAATTTTATTTCATGAGCAGCAAAATGATCTTTGAACAGCTGTTTGAACCAGAACTAGGAAAAAAAATTACCCTTTTTTGAGGTAAGAATTTCCAGAATGAGCCAGGATCACAATTACAAAGTGAGGCCAGAGAGCAAAAGCACAGGGCAAAGCATTCAAAATAGTGCAAGGATATGGTGGAGGAAGGGTTTTTTAAGCATTCATAACAAAGTAATCTTGTTTCTTCAGAGATTTACTGTTTGCCTGAGCTGACCTCTTTAAAGCTGTGTTGATCTGAACGTAAACAATGAGTTAGTTCAGGATGACCTCACCTCCTTAATAAATTGAGACTGACTTAATTGCCCAACACACAGGGTGCATCATAAAAACTGCATTCACACTGCTGGACATAAGTCTTAAAAATTAAAATGAAGTCTTTCTTACATTGCTACCTTTGTCTCCAGGCAAGTCATCATCCTGAACTTAAACTGAATTTGAAATTATACTAAATTTGCCCGACATTTCTGAAGAACTCACTACACAAAATGTGATTCTGTTTCTAGAAAAGGTGTGCCTTGCCTACACTGCTAACACATGCGTCCCTCAATGTGTATATTTTTGTGGAATAGCCTTCTTTGTTTTGCAATTAATGAGCTGGGAGATAGCACGGCTTCGTTTGCATGACTAAGATTGGGCATGGAAACATTATGGAAGCAGCCAGGATTCTACTGATCTCTGTTTAAGGTTTGTAATGCTAACAGCAGCTAATTGACAAGTGCTTGGGGTATATCCCAGTCATGCCCCTGGTTACACATTTGACTGCATGAACAAATTGTTCCCTGGCATCTTGTCAATTAGCTGCAATTATCCATATAAATTTATTCAAATCTTGCATAAACATGAAGGATTCTGACCAATGTCCTAAGGTTTTCTCCTCCAATCCAAATGCCATATTAAAATGCAAACTTAATTTACATTGCATTCTCGAAGGCTTTAGATTTACATTACATTAATTTACTTTGTTTTGGTTTTATGGGTCCTATTTAAAAGGAAATCAACTCATCCACTCTCAGCCTTTTTTTTCCTGGTTAATTTTACTGAGGATACCACAGAGGCAAAAAATTTAAGTCTGGCATTCAGCAGCTCTTTGAAGACTTCACATTTTTTTCATGCAATAAAACTAACTAACAGTGATATTGACCTCTAGACTCTAGACAGTTGTCACTTATCCATTAGTGTCTTTGATTCCCATTTATACAGTATTTCCTTAGAGTGTGGAAATGCAAGTGACAAAACCTGCACGCAAACCAGCCAAGCTTCGCACAAGCAATTTGGCTGATCAGATCTATATTTGTACAAAGTGACTCCACATGCATCCAGTTTTTAGCTCAGTGACAGAGCACATGCCAGATCCCAGGTACCTCTCATTAAAAAAAGGATGAGGAAGCTCTGTCAGCCCAAGGGCCCAAAGCAAAGCTCTCATGGCCCTCATTTCCCATGGTGGTGGGCACCAAAGGTAAAAGCAGAAATCAAAAAAGTATCAGCAGATCTTCGTCCAAAGCCCTTCCTGCCAGTAATCAATTTCCTGCCTTAGGAAATTCATAGAAAGGTGAAAACCTGGACAAATGACGAATAATCACAAAATAGCAATGCCATGGGGAGGTAGGCTGGGTTTGTACCTCAGAATGGCCATATTTAGCTGCACTGCCTCAAGTTTCATACCTGGGAATTAGATGAGTCCCAGGTAATTTGCTCTACATCATGGACATTTCCTGACCATCAAAACAGACAATCTGAGCTAGATCCAGCAGCAGTCAAAGCCCCCAAACTGCAGCAGGCAGAGAAGGGTAGCAGTAGCATTTCACCAGCTCAGCTGAGATGTCTCTATAAAGCTCCCCCTTTGTTAGGTTTGGCCTTTGGAATTTCTCTACTCGTGTCTTCGGCTAAAGATGTGAATACATAGCAGGAAAAATGCAAAGTCATCTGCAGTGATTTCACACCCTGGAAGTCAGGTTTCCCCTGGGGGATTTCGTTTTAGTGGATCACATGGAAGTCAGCAGAAAGAAAGAGAAAGAAATTGCCAATTTGCACTTGTTAGCACCTTTCTACCTACAGCAGTCCAGATTTGCAGGAGGCATATCAATAGCAGAGCTACTTTAAAAAGCTGCAAACAAGGACTGGTAGCCAATTTCCTCCTCCTTGCTGATTTCCTCCTCTCTCAATTTCTTTTCTTTTCCTGGCTCTTACCTGCTTTAGTGCACCAGTGCCAGCACCAGCCTTAATTATTTTGGGAGGGGGCAAAGGGTGCTCAATGGAGGGGGATGGACACACCACATGAATGCCCTTTGTCTTCCTCTCTCACCACCCTGAACTAGAAAGCTGGAAGAGCCCGCTTCTGGTCACTCATTGCATCACCTGAAGTAATCACACCGCCTGAACTGATACAACGACATTTCATTTGGAAAAAGTAGAAGCTCTGGCAGAAGAGGAAAAATTTACAGTTTGAGAGGGAAAACTCTGGGATGATTTGCATTAACTTGTACATCATGTGGTATGGAAAATAATGTGAATCTGACCATGGAACATTTCCCACATTACAGTGGTACCCTGCTAGATGTTTACCCCGCATGACGTCAAAATCGCTTGACGATGACAAAACGATGGTTCCAATGGGGGAAATCCGCTTTACTTTGATTAGGAGCCTGCTTCACGGACTGTTTGTTTGCAAAACAATGTTTTTTCCGGCTCCACAAAATGGCTTCCCTCCGCAAAATGGCTTCCCTCCCTTCTCAAAATGGCTGCTTTCCGGATGGAACGCATTATAGGGATTTAGAGCAGCTGATCGGTGGTTCTCTATGGGCAATCTTTGCTGGACGATGAGGTATTTCCCCTATTGGAACGCATTGACCGGTTTTCAATGCATTCCAATGGGGATTTTTTTTTCACTTGACAACAATTTTGCTTAACAGTGATTTTGCTGGAATGCATTATTGTCAAGCGGGGCACCACTGTATTTGTCAATGTAGTCTCACTCTAAGTTCAACATTATTGCACAGATATAGCGAACCTGTGGCCCTACAGATACTGGTGGACTCTTAACGCCCATCAGCCCTAGGCAGAAGGCCCAATGATCAGGAATAATGGGAAATGTCACCCAATAGCATATGTAGATTCACCATCTCCCGCCCAAAAAGTTTAGTCACTTGATTCCACCCCACAAAACACCCAACATGTAGAACAGACTTGGATGGCAGTAGGTAGTAATATTTTCAGACTGCAAGTCTGGCATTTGCAAAAAAGGGCATTTAATAAAACCCTAAACAATCAAATAATAAACCTCAACTCAACCAACTACACCACATCTGCCAGTTTCAAGATGATGTTTTCCTTCCACAATGACAAGTGCTTTAGAAATTATGCCAACGAAGGACAGGTGGATAGATGGGTGGGTGTGGAAGAATGACAGCTGAATTAATCAAGAGAGTTTCATTTGTGAGCCAACACAATTTTTATCAATCGCCTTTGAATGCCGCTGAAGGTGCAAGCACAGCTTTTTGTCCATGCACCACTGCACCTGTAGCAAGTGCGCCTTTTTAAAATAGGTATTTGATAAAGGACTTAATCAAGGTCAATGTAGACTAGGGTGGGGTACATGCAAGTTTGTATGGTCACATTTTCTGTGATCACTAGGAATGTCGGAAGCTGCCTCTGACTGAATCAGAGCATTGGTCCATCTAGTATAGCAGGTCTCAATCTTTGGACCTCCAGATATTTTATCTTCAAACCCCAGAACTCCTCCTGATCACTGGCCATGCTTATTAGAGTAGCAGAAGCTGTAAGCCAGTATGCTGTCCATAGCCTCCAGAAGCTGGTTTTCAAAAGATCTGGAAAAATAAATGTTGAGAACCACCAGTCTAATCCTGTCCAGACAACACTGACTGGCAACAGAACTCAAAGGCTTCAAGCAGGATTCTTTCCTAACTGTACTTGGAAATGCTAGAGACAGAAGCTAGAACAAAAAGTACTTTGTCGTTGAACTGCGACCCTTCTTGGATCCACAGACAAAGCAAAGAATTCCTTCACCACCAAGGAACAGATCAATTGCTCTGTGATCCTTTGTCAGTTTAAGAAATTTAGAAGCACATGATTGAATCAGACTCAGGACTACCTATTCTAGTGGTCAGAGTGACAGAATACAGTGGTGCCCCGCATAACGAGTGATTCGTTTAACGACGAATCCGCTTAGCGATGTGTTTTTGCAATCCTTTTTGCGGTCGCATAGCGATGTTTCTAATGGGAAAACATCGCTTTGCGATGATCGGTAAGCGTTTTTGGAACAGCTGATCAGCGGTTCCAAAATGGCTGCCGGGTAATTAAAATGGCCACCCACAGCATTTTCACCCCCTTTCCTCACTTACCAGGCAGCGAAAATGGCGGCCACATGGAGGATTTCCGCATAGCGGTGAGTTTACAGCCCATAGGAACGCATTAAACGTGTTTTAATGCGTTCCTATGGGCTTTTTTGCCCTGCATAGCGACAAATTCACATAGTGATGATTTTTTTGGAACGGATTGTCATCACTATGCCGGGCACCACTGTATAGGAAGGTGCCTTCTGTTGAATCAGTCTTTGGGTCCATCTAGCCTAGTATTGCCAGCTATGATCAGTAGCTTCTTTCCAGGGTTTCAGGCAAAATTCTTACCAGAAGGTGTTGGAGACTCAACTTGGGAGCTTCTGGATGCAAAGTATGTGCTCTAGCACATACTTTACCTCTCAAGGTAAAGAAGGTAACCTATCTAACATGGATGACTAGAAGGTGGCCCGTGTTCTACTGCTGTGCTTATACTTGGCCCTGTAGACCATGGGCCAAGAAGAAGAGGGTTGCAAAGGAATGCTGCTCCAGGATTCTTCTCTGAGCAAGAGTGAGGGCTGTGTAACTGATGGATGCTCCTTGCACTGATAAGTGAGGAGATGATAATGACGCTTTCACATTTTATATTTTAATTAAATGTTTTAAAATGTAACTAATTAAACTTTTCAAGATGAGAAATATTTATTCTGTATCTTTATGACAGGCATCTGTAGCTTGTTTATATCACTTTGGCAGTTTGCAGAAAGGATTGGATTGGAATCTTGCCCTGTAAACTGGAGAGATTTTACTTCAATTTGCTTGGTTTAGATGTTTGTCTTTCATGATGCAGTTTTTAACCAGAGTGTTAGATCTTTGAGTGCAATTAACAGAAAATACAGCACAGAG
This sequence comes from Pogona vitticeps, assembly GCF_051106095.1. Classification (NCBI taxonomy): domain Eukaryota; kingdom Metazoa; phylum Chordata; class Lepidosauria; order Squamata; family Agamidae; genus Pogona; species Pogona vitticeps. The sequence goes on from NC_135790.1 coordinate 16,457,981, forward strand.
AGAAATAAACAGAGAGAGACAGACAGATATAAATAAATATAAATATAACCAAAATGCCAATCAGAACTTGGAAAGTTAAATTCAAAAAGTATTTGTTTCCCATCACTCTTTTCAGTGTTTTAGAAAATTAACTGTTGCCATTGGCCATTACAATATTGCAGAAATTACTCCTTGGGATAGACATTGTGTACCTTTTGTGTGATTTTAAAACCCCAAACCTTTGGATTGATAAAAAAGTAGCATACAAGTTGAACAATTCTAGTCAAAATGCTTCTAAAAATGTTCTTCAAATAGTAAATGTTAAAACTACACCAATAATTGCAGTTGCAGAGTTAATGTGACAGCCTTTCCAGTCAACTTATATCTGAAATGTAACATCATGCTTTTGTTACAAAAAAACAAACTCATCATTAGGAATTAACCAGCTGCATATAACATAGTTAGCTGCAACTAACTGGGTTTGGATAATGAGAAATATTTCCAAGGTGCAGTATCAGAACTGGCTGCTAGAATGAACCAGAGAGTATCTGTACCATACTTTTCTGGCTTCTTGGTAATGGCAAAGGAATGCATTAATGAAGCACAATGCAGGAAATCATTGTTGTATCTAAAGCAACAATAATCATAATGGCAACCTGACTGCCACAAAATAATCATTAACACAAATTCTCCTCAAAATTCAGTGTCTTTCTTGGGCTTTTTTCGGTTCCACACTCCGGTAAACAAACAGAAACAAAGATATACTTAGGTATAGATGTCAATATAAGTGTAGCTGTAAATATGTTCTTAGGAGGATAACTATGGATTCTTCTTGGGGAGGGGCATGTTATGATGAGGCTACTCTGATTAGCTCCTTCATTTCAATGCTTTTCACTATATAAGTCCAATCAGGTATAAATCAGATGGTCTTCCTGGTTGCATAAGAAGAAGTGGGATATTGTAATTAGGGGGTGGAGTTTTTCCCCCTTGCAGAGCTCCTGCGCTTATACATAGGGTAGAACAGTGGTTGGGGAACAGGGGTATATTACCCCAAATGGGATAAAAGTGAAAATTCTGGGGGTAATGAGTAGAGCGCTACCCCCCTCCCTCCCATTCCCACCCTCTGCAGCCAAACCTCAAATTGTAAGCCACCTCTCCCTGTTACTTCCTGGTTGCAGCAGGGCACTTCTAAATCCTGTGTTCTTTCAGAGATCAGAGATAAGCCTGCTTAATTGGCTACAGCTATGGAATAGCCCCGAGCAATCAATCAATCCAGGGCTTTGAATGACTGCTTCCTCCGGAAATGAATACAAGCAAGCAGGAGGCAGGAAAGGATCAAGTTAACAAGGGGAAGGAAGGTGCGAGAGACGGAGTGCTTCATCAAGCTTATTTACGTAAATGTATGGAGAAAATGGATGGAGAAAATGGATGGATGGAGGGTGTGTGTGTGTGTGTGTGTGAGAGAGAGAGAGAGAGACTGACTCAAAACTATGAAAAAAAACAGGCAAGGCTTGAATTAAGGTGCGAAAAAAGGGTGGCTTCATCAAATATTGTATCATTTCCTTCCTTTCAAATCAAGGGGGTAATGTTGGCTTATATAAATTTTTTTCGGGGGTAAAAGGTAAAAAAGTTCCCTGACCCCTAGGGTAGAACAATAGCTCGGACCACCCATGGTGCATTTCTCCCTACCCAGTTGAGCTGACCTTATCAGTAGCCGGATTAGCAATCTAGCTATTTCATGGATTCTCCTTAGTGCTTCTATGGAACAAATCATACATGACAGTGAAGGTATGGTATCCATGGGACGATTCATCCTCCAAACTATGTGAAGTAGCCATCACCCTCTTTCACAGGTATGGAACTGGAGGCTGCTGGAGAGCTGCTGCAGGAGAGGGGAGCTGGAAGACAGCATATATATACTGCATGGGCAACAGAAATGTCTAATTACAATTCTGGCGGCATGACGGGCAGACAATAAACAGGTAAACCTGGCTCCCCTAACACATACACAATCACACAGCACCCCTTCACTTCGGTGCCTGGCAAAGCCGTCCCACTTGAATTTTCTGTCACTGTGCTTAAATTAAAAGCCCTTGTCAGTCCCACTCTGAAGTTCAACCTTTCGTGATTTTGTCTCTCCTTGGCATTTTGCTTTACAAGGACTCTGTTGCTGAGAGGACAGACAGAAAGGGAAAATAAACACGAATGCCAGAGGAGTAAACAGAGACACTCTCTGGATTGCACACAGACACAATCTTCTCATGGACTGGCAGCTTGCCCTCAGCCTTGACCTTGTTTTTTAGCTGATGTCTCTGGGACCCTGACATTCACTCACCGCCTCCCTTACTGCAACTCCTCAGTGAGTTTCTCAGTACATTCACAGAGATTCTGCTTAGTGCTGGATTCATGCACAAATTACAGACTCAGATGGTAAGAGCCTGTTGATTTTCAAAAAGACCTTGAAACACCAATAAGAATAAGATCAATCGTCACCACCATCAATATATTTTCTTAGAACAAAGCTATAAATTTGTCTCAGGGCCATATTAAGATGAGCCTGTTGTGATGATTTCAACACTTACCAGTAGGAATGGCATTTTTGGATTTCCTGGATTACAAATACCATAATTTTCCATTCTGAGAGTTCTACCTACCTTACAAACACCCCAATGTGATGTAACTGCGACAAAGACCTAAATTGGAAGACTTTTGGGCTTACCAAGGCCTAGCTCTGCCCCAATATTGTTCCTGCCCCTCGTGGCACAGTGGTTAAAATGCTGTACTGCAGCTAAAACTGTGCTCACGACCTGGGGTTCAAATCCCAGGTAGCCGGTTCAAGGTTGACTCAGCCTTCTATCCTTCCGAGGTCGGTAAAATGAGTACCCAGCTTGCTGGGGGGGCAATGTGTAGCCTGTATAATTAAATTGTAAACCGTCCGGAGAGTGCTTGTAGCGCTATGGGGCGGTATATAAGTCCCAAAAAAAAAAAGTTAGCTAAGAGCTTTCTTTCCCTGCAAGAGGTTTATGAGGAGCTAGACTAACCTTTCTCCAAGATGCATCATATTTAGCTGTCTGTTGCGTGTCTGTAAGGTAGGATGAACACCCAGAATGGGGAATTATGGTATTTGTAGTCCAGAAAATCCGAAAATCCCATCCCTAGTAGTGGTCTGTTTTTACTAGAGGTGTGCCAATTTATGGTTTGGGAGGACTACATCTCCCAGAATCCTCGGGCAGCGTGGCCATCTTGTTCTGCTTGGGGAGTTCTGAGAATCCCAAATCTGCACATCTCTAATGTATTAATAGTATGGAGCCTATAATGCTTGACATCACTTAAAGCCTCAGCACATCTGAATGAGACCTGGATTCCATGAATTATTGCCATGGACGCCTAAGATGTTTTGCTGCCTGACGCACAGCAGCAAATGGCAAACTGAGCCAAACACACACACCATTCCAGCACCTAGTAAAGTTGCAAAGACTAGCCAAGCTCTTTTGACACATAAGGCAGAAAAGCTCAAAAAAGCTCTGGTAATAGTACACTAAGAAGGCCAACCCCCCCCCCCCAAAAAAACCCCACAGTCTTTTCTACCCTTTCATGAAATTCTGTTTCTGTCTAACAGTGATGCCTCTACTGATTTCATCATCATCGTCTTAGAACTGCAGAACCGGAAGGGACCCTAAGATGGATCATCAGGTCCAACCCCTGATAGAGAGCCATTGAGTTATAGAAGAATTTATCTCCCGTGTCTGGATGCAGACAATCTCTACATTAAACTCTAACTTTGTACAAGAACCGTTGACAGACACACATATTCTCTTACCTTCTCCATCTAAGATCAAAGTAGGGTGGCCATGAATGCGTCGTCAAAAAAGAGCATATACATACTATAAAAACCAGGGAGGAGAGGCTAAAGAGGGCACAATTTACACAAAATATTCGCAAGAAATGGCATATCTGGTAAGTTCTATATGCAGATGTGATATCAGAAATATAATTGAGAAAACTTCTACTCGGGGGTGGGGGTGGTGGACTATGACCAGGCAAGTGATCTGCTTTCTGAGTCTCTTATCCATATCCTGTTCACTAGAAATGGGTACCTTCAAGGTCCTATTTGCTTCCCTTTATTATTATAAATAGTAATAACCAATGATGACCAAGAGTGGGCAACTGAGGATCACACGGAGTTCTTGTCTTGCGTTGCTGGAGACCCTGTGCAACTCATCAGTATGGACCAGAACTTGAGAAAGTTCCTCTTTTTCCCCCCTTTTTCTATTAAACTCTAGCTCCCAGACTGCATGACCACTAGTGCTCTCACACAGTCATACAAACCCTCCATTGGTTCATCATCTAGCCAACACACCACCGACCCGCCCTGTGACATGGAACCCCATCTGTCCTATGAGCACGTATAAGCCATCAATCGCAGCCACAGCCCCGTCTGGTAATGGCCATTTCCCATCACTGAATACTAGAAAAGGTTCTTCGATAAGCGAATAATTTGTTAGGTTCTGTTGCATGTGAAACATTCCCAAAGTACAACCCAGAATTCATTCCCATGGTCCACAAGCTTTAAATTGCCTCTTATTAGCCCTTATATTATTGAACATGGATAAGGCAGAAGTTTGTGGCCTGGATGGGGAACTCCTTCAGGGCATCTCTGGCCCACAGGTGACAGGTTTTCAATCATTGCGACAGCCATTTTGTACAACAGGAGTCCCTCAGGGGTTTCTCTTTGGAATCCTGATGCTTTAAGTAGTTCTGAATAAGACTTCTGTTTGTAGTATAAAGATACCTCAGTGTACCTAAATGGCCTCTTGTTTTTCTTCTGAGGATGTAAGATGTGTAGCAGTCTTAAGACTGAATAAAGCTGCCGTGTTGATGGAGTTGCCTCAGTCAAAGCCTCTACTCCGTTTTTAAAATGGAAGTGGCACTAAGGAGCCCACAAGGGGACACTTTTAGAAACAAGGCGATGCCATCCTATAAATAGGGGTACCCAGCCTTGCCTCTCCTTGGAACTGTTGTTTTCAATTCTGCTAATCCTCTTGCAAAAGCCAAGAGGATTTAGACAGGCAGCAAAAGTGGTTTGGGACTGAGAGAAACATCTGTATGAAGAGAGACTGAAAAGACTGGGCTTGTTCTCCTGTGAGAGAACACACATAAGAAAAGACAGGAGGAAAGAGTGCAAAGGATGACACAGGCAACCGTGAAAACAGAAGGAAATGTGTGAACACAACACACACACACAAAGAGAGAACCATGTGTTACATTAAATGCATGGCTGCATTTGTGTGCAGTTGTTGACTGTTCTCACACTAGCTTTCATGGGGATTCTTGATCCAAATCAGGATCCATCCAGTGGTCTGGTGGAGCCAAGATTGACTGGATCAGCATTCCAGGACTGTTTTGTCATCTCGATCTAACATCATCTGCCTCCCACTTTTTTTTCAGGCTTCCTTGTTTTCGATTTGAGCTACAATCCTCACAGAACTGTCCAGATGGGTGCATCCCCCCCATCAACAATGTATTGTCAAGAGCAATTTCCATTATTCTTCAAAGTTCTATGATGGCTCATCTTTGAATAGGTGATGAAGTATCTTTAGCTCTGGAAAAATCCCTGCTTCTAGTGTAGAAGAAATCTCTTAGAATGAGTCTGTTGGTTTAGATCAGGGGTCTCTAAACTATGGCCTGAGGGCCACATCCGGCCCACCATGCCTTTTTATCCAGCCTGGGCATAGGAAGAGGAGGGAAGGGAGACCCACGTGATCCCCCACCCCCATTATCTTTGCAAAGACAGCAAGGGTGGGGGAATCACTTGGGTACCCTCTTCTCTCCTTCGGCCTCAAAATGTGTAAAATATATGAAGTGGCCCTCCCACCGAAAAGTTTGGAGATCCCTGATTTAGATCAAGACTGCAGCTTCTATTAGGAGATTTTCCTTGGAGACACTACTATTGGGACTATGGTCACAGCACCAAGGCCTGAATCCAGTTGGCAGCTCCTACTGGGATATATGCATTGAACTCATCTGATCTATCCATGTGGCGATTCACTGTTTAGCAACTGATATTATATTTATACAAAAAGAAACAAAATGGAAATAAAAAAATACATACCTAAAAAACCTTAATAACATAAAGCAATAAAATGATATATAGAACATGCTCCCGACCCCCCCTTCCCAAAATCAGGACCATTTAGAGATGTAACTAAGATGTAATTTAGAGATTTACCCCCTCCATTTACGGAGCCCTATTCTCATTCCAAAAACTGCTGGGACTCTCACAAAGGTTGATAAAGTAATTGATTCAATGGGCCTTCTCCAATTGTGATGACACAATGTTTTCAGGCCTTGCTCTCTGAAACTGGCCGTCCCACCCCTGAATCCATCCAGCTGTGGGTGGGAAAAAGTTTAACCCTTTCATTCTGTAGGATGCTTCCACTTGAAACCCAAGAAGGCAGCCCTTGAGAGGTGAGTGTGCTTGTAGCAGCTCTAATTAAACTTACTTCCTCCTCCATCTCTGTGCACTTTTCCCAAGTAATGAGGATTTTCTCTCTTGCCAAGATTTGAAGGAGAGCATCATGATGAGCTTAGAGTTGCTGCCAAGAGAGCCCGAGAAGAGGAAATCAATTTCCATTCAGGTCTTATTATGACCCTCCTCGGAAGCCGTTGTCAGGAGGAAAAGAATTGGCACAGAGCGCGGCAGGTGTCATTCTTAAGATATCCCACACAGCATGGAAGCGGCCTTAACAAGAGCCACAAATTTGTCCCTGTTGATGGAGGATAACACCCTTCTCTGCTACCACTACCCTCCTCAAAGTTGCAGGTGGAACCTTGTTAAGTCCCCTCTGTGAAAAAAGTTTCACAGTTTGTCTTTGGTTCTTGACAGGCATCATCCTAATGAGCGGTGAAGGCTGGTGGAAACGAAGGGGAGGGGAAACCACTCCGCACTTGTCATTTGACCTTTACATATTTCCCCAGTGGAATGACAGATATGTCACAAATTTAATCCGTGACGCCGGGTCAGAGGTCGCAGCCGGCTGGCACAACCAGCCCGTCACATATTCTCAAAGGTCACCAAAACATGTTTGCAAATATACACTCCATGTTTGACTTGCACATTGGTGTCAAAAGAGAGCACACGGCAGCCAAGAGCAGCAGCAGGTCTCGAGAGGGAAGACCAATTTTGCTCGATTGCTGGTTTGAGATGCTGCCGGAATCGCCTCACACCATTGCTCTTTGCCACTGCACTGCTCACAAAGCATGTGTGGATACAAAAATGGACCCCAAATCCTTGGTTACAATAACACATAGATTCCATATCAATAGGGCTAAATAAAGTGGCAGCTTCCACAACTGGCAACTCTGGGCAGCTACCCAGGACAGCACCCTCAAAAGAGCAGCTCCTTTGACTTCTGGGTGCAGAGGCATTACAGTGGTGCCTCGCTTAGCGATTGCTTCGTTTAATGACAAAATCACTTAGCGACAACTTTTTCGGAGCGTTTTTATGCTTCGTTTAACTATGGTCCCTATGGGCGATTTTCACTTAGCGATGGTTGGGACCATGCTTCGCATAGCGATTAAATTTTGGGTCCTCTTAATGATGGTTTAAACAGCCTTATGTTTTCTGTTTTTTAAATGTTTTTCTCTTATTTATAAACTTAAAGTTTACTGTTTAAAATGTTTGAAATCATAAAGTGCACGTAATAAACCCTTTGTTAACCAAATTTGACTTTGTTCTGACTCTTTTTAAATTTGTTATTGTATTTTTTCCCCCATTGAGAATAGGTCTCAATGCATTTCAATTGGGGACCCACGTTTCGCTTAGCGATGTTTCCTATGGTGATTTTCACTTAAGGACAGCAATTCATTCCTATTGGAACAGATTATCCGGTTTTCAATGCATTTCAATGGGAAACCGTGTTTCGCTTAGCGATGAAATAGCTTAGCAGTGATTTTTTTTGAACCAATTAACATTGTTAAGCAAGTCACCACTGTATTTGCCTTATGCCACCAAAAAGCGCAGAGATAGGGATTATTTAAAGAACTAAGAAAAAGCCACACAACTGCTAAGCCAGTAGCTGGGAGGGGTTACACCGAGCCAGCTTGCTTGCTGCTGGGAAGAATCAAAAACAATCACACATGAGGCAAAGCAAACTTACCCAAACCTGGGCATCTGACTTTACTCAGCTTTGAGCCCTTCAAAGGTGTTGGACTACTATGAAGAATCTCCTTTTCTCCTGAAGGCCTCCCTTGTGTATCATGGCTGAATCTCCACCCTGACAGCTTAGGAGGCCCATTCAGGTCTGTTGATCTCTTATGACGGCTTGCCGAGGTCAGCTGATGGAAGTGGTTAATGGGAAGAGCTGGCAATTCTTGTAAGAGCTTTCACACATATACCAGAGTTCTGGAAGGTTCTGAGTTTTGATTGGTTGCTGGGAATCCATCACTGTTCCTAGGAGTTAAGTCTATTAAATGTCCTTTGGGGAATGCCCTTACTATCCTCGTTGTACAGTATCCTGTTACTATGCTGGTTAGTTTTCTGAGACATACTCGTATGCATGCTCAGTGTCTAAACTACTTTTCTGCTTTTTGGGGTCCAAAGGCTAAGTAAGTATAATTTAGGAAGTTACACTTCTCACTTCATCTTGTCTGAAAAGTAGTTTTCTGAGTTGACTTACTATTCCATCTGCTTAATTTGGCTTTCCCATTTTTTTCTTAAACTTGAATGTGAATTTGCTTCTCTTCAGGGCTGGAAGTGGGGGTTTATAGGCCATTCCTGCTGCCAGATCCAAATACTTCTGCACTACTTGTTATTGTTCTGTGCAGTCAGAACCAACAAGTTATAGGAAACTTAAGTGGGTGTTCAACGTAAGTGAGACATTTAAGGAGCAGTTTTACCAGTTCTACTCCCCCCAGTGAGCTTCCACAACTGAACAGGGATTTGAAATCATGCCTCTTGGGTCCCAATCCATCACTTTACCCACAACACCACAATGGTTACAACTGTTGGTTTCTGTTTATTATTCTGGGGAAGTAGGAGCTCAACGTTTTGGGCTTTGCTGTACAAGCAGATACAAGTACATCCAGTAAGAGCTGTTTCCTCTGGCTTGGGCTTTTGGGTTAGATCAGAGTTGGTGGTACCCTAACTATCTTGTAGGGTGAATTTTGCACCCTAACATACCTACATCTACATTTCAGCCACTGGAAGGTGGTCTGTTGTGAGCTTCCTCCAGCACCCTGCTTCCCAGGTAGCCATCGTAACTACTGCTGCCATCAGACACAGCCATCTGTTCTAAAGGTGCATTATATTACAACTCCTATTATTCCCTGCTGCTGTTATACACCCATTATCCTCCACCATAACAATGCTAATTGGGGAGGATGACTACTGTCGTCCAAGAGATCTTAAGGAACAAAATAAAAATCTGTTCATGCGTTAACATTTCCTGAAAACCTGCTGCTTCTGCCGAAGATACTAAAGGAAACTACCAGAGAATTAACTGTGTTGTCACCAAGATCATGTTGTTATTCTTCCCAAGCTTATTCAGTGACCACATACTATGTTGTCTCCAGCTTTGGGAAGCATTTAGAACAATTTTGACAATCCTATCTAGAATGTACCTACTAGTTTTCTTATTTTGTTCCCTTTCTTGTTATCACTTGATCAGATTGGGTTCTTCTATTTTATGTGCTTTGGGTCCCTCCCATTACTGGAATTACACATGCATTACACATCTCTGATACTGTGTTTGGTCTTTAGCTCCCAATCCTACTCTTAAATTGGAGTGGACAACTTCCAGAGATCTAGGAGCAAACATGTTTATTGCACTCTAGCTGTCCAACCCACCCAAAATGTCCTTTTTAAAAACCAAATAAGCTCCCTCTTGGCATCTAGTGGCACATCTCTCTTTTCGCGAAGCGCTATAGCGATCACAAAAAACCATCGTCTTGCAAATTAACCATTTTGCGAGGTAATCGTCTAGCAAGACACCACTGTATAGGTTTCATGCCTCCCAAGACTTATTCTGAGAACAAACATACCTTTTCTCAAAAATCTGGAATTACAAGACTCATGAGATGTTACAGAAAAATACAATTGCCACAAGACAATGCACATATTCAATGAGGTAAGGAAACACAACACCTAACACGTGCCTGTGGGGAAAAAGCAAGGATGAGAAGAAAATGCAGAGGAGATTCACAGAAATACAAGGAAATCAAAACTGAGAGATTGTCACCTCTGTAATCCCCCAAATACAGGAAACTAAGAAGCTCACTGAGATCAACTCACTTGTTCATATGGCCAGGGCAAGGACATGTTGTGGCCTGAAGCTGTGTCAAATTGAAGGCGTCCAAATACATGACCAAATAGGCGTATTATTCTAACAGAAAATGTAATGAAGGCAGAAACAACAGTTTCATATTTTAACTCAGGCTGAACTGGAGAAACTCCTGGAAACTATGCAAGTGCTCTTTTGCTAAGCCGTCATCCCTCCCTACCGCTCAGACACAGACTTACCATCTCAGGAATTAACCTGCATCAACCTTTTCATGGGTCCGACAGAATTTTTGGAAACAGAGCACTGATGCACACCAAGTGATTTCAACCACAGGACGGCAAGAGATAGCGAGATAGCCGGTGGTGTTTTCCCCAGTTCTCTTCTCTAGATCCACCTTCAGTTTAGCACTCCTAGGCTTTCTGCCTTCATCCTCTGAAGTCCCATCTTTCTTATTTCTGTTTCTCCACTTTAGCCACCGGTGTTCTGGTTAAATTTAGAAGTGCAGGTTCTCTGCTCCCTAGCCACACCCATCCAATGAGAGTCCAACAGTGCAGGGGGGGGGTAGATCTTTCCATATCAACAAATCAGGAACAGAGCTATTGTAAAGCAAACGGCTCTTAATTTTCCACATTCAAGACCACATCTCCTTCCAATAGTTTGCAGTACAACAGGAATAGCAAAGATTTTCCTTGAAAAAAAAATCCATTTTCTTTCCCAGATCCAGTGAACACTGCAGCAATGCTAAGAGAGAAACAGAACCTCTGAGGAAAATGACCAATGACCTGATTGTTTTTCCTGGGGTTTTAGCCCTGTGAACCCAGGCTCCCCTACACCATTGGCTTTAGAAGTGCTCAGAAGACAGCTCTGCAGCTTTCATGACCAAATTAATAAATCTTTCTCTTTCCCTTTTCTGTATTATCCCTACATGGATTTCCTAATTCATAAGCAGGAAGTTTCTCTATTGCTCTACAACCCTTCTCTTGAATGAATGTTTCCCTTCAATAGGTCTTGGTTTAGCAGAGCATGCAGACTACACAGAAAAAAAAATTAAGTAAGCCTAATAAAAATGTCAATGAACATGGAATCCCCCTCCCTCAGGAAAATGAGTCACTGTCTGCAAAAACCGCCCAAAGAGATGAGTCGGTCAGTATCTATAATTAAAAGCGAGACACCTCAGGTACGACAGAGGCTCTGAAGTAGACGATGACCCACAGATGAGGGTCCTGCTCAGTCGAACATCTGGTTATCTCTGAATGTAGGGTGTCTTGGAGGGATCTGAGTATTACTGCACCTGGGGTGCTGTGCAATAGGTGATCAAAGATTGCAATTATTGACAGGTCGCCACCAAGGTCAGCGCTCTGCTATTTATCACTGGCGTTTTCCACCTCCTCTACTGGGGCATCTCGAAAGGAGAAATTAATCAGGACCGGATGCATGTAGAGGAAGGCCCTTTATGCAAAAGTGAAATTTGGTATCTGCGCTCATGCAGACGGGGTAGCTGACAGCTGAGCTAAGGCGACACCCATTTATCCTTGGGAGCCGATTGGCGAGGATGTGGCGAGGGCCAGGGGCCAGAGCCCTGTCTGGCTCGGCTGAGAGATGACGGATGAACAGCTCCGGATGAAAGCAGGTAAGCTTGGAAATCGAGGCAAAGCAACCAGTTCTGGAAAGGTGCAGGACAGCCTCTTACAAATCTTTTTTTTTAAATTAACAACAAGAATTCAAAAAGCAGACACTTTCACCCCAAATTTGTGTATGCTAATTTTTATGTATAGATGCAACGTTGGAGATAATGAATGACTGTCATTGAAATGGATGCATCATAGAATGCAATAGAAAGGAAGGCAACAGATCTCACAATACAATAACAATACAAAGTGGGAATAGACAAGAGACCGCAGTGTCCCAGCTCTCCGTTTTTACAGTTAATGAACTTCAAGCAAGACTGAGACTCAAGAGCTTTTCAGACAGATGTTACCTTCAAAAAGAGGACTACCCTCTGACTGTCTTTAGAATAGAGAACCAATCCATGTACAATAGGGCACTCTGCTATCCTACTGAGCAGCCTATAAGAGGGGCCTGAGAGCAAGAACCCTCCCCCAGCTACTGGTAATATTTATTGATGCATTGCATTCAATAAATGCAATGCATCAATTGGCATTTCTTCCAATGAACTCAAGGCAGTGCCTTTGGCTTTCCTCCTCCATACTTTATCCTTACCCTATAAGGCAGGTCAGGTGAAGAGAAAGAGAGGGCCTGTCCCAAGGTTTCTCAGTTAATTTTGTATCTGAATGAAGGCTTGACTTCCACCAGTGGCATACCTTGGCTTGCCACGACCTGGGCAAGGCAGGTATTGTGCCCCCCCAACTCATGGACCACTCCCACTCCCTGTGTCCCTTCCACCAGTCTTGTATTGCATCCCCTACTTCCCCAGCACATGTATTGTATTTTAAGAAAATACTGATGTAATCAAAGTACAATACGTTTAATGCTAGGATACTCCAATTTATTTTAAATCACCTGGTTTTAATTTGTGCATTTTTTTCAATAACAGTATTGAAATCTATATTGAAATCTCTTTCAATAGACCGTATTGCTAGCTTACTCAGTCTTTCTTGGCTCACTGTAGATCTCTGATACAGTTTGATTAATCCGAAGTTTTGAGAAACTTATTTCACAATTGGCAGTTGAAAAGGAGATAGTTAAAAAGGTTCTTTATGTCCCAACAAAGCTAGTCAAACTCCCTTGCAGCTTCCACTTGTACATTCACCAAAGCAAATCTAAACCTGTCCAGCCAACAATCTGCTCATCAGGATTGACTTCCTTATACAAGGGAATATGGTGCTGAAGGCAATTTTTTTCGGTGACCATAGCTGCAGCATTTGACTCTGCATACTTAGCACATGTGTACCGAATTTGCTCATTGATAAAATCAGCTTTTTCAATATCCAACTATGTCTGGATTTGCAGGAAAGCAAATCGCTGGTGAAGCATATTCATCTGTATTGTACATTTTGTAATTTCTGCCTTAAGTTGATCAACTGCTTCCAGTTGTTGTCTCTGTGTTTCTTGTACCAAGGTCAAGCCAGCATCACAACTCTGCTCACCAGGCATCTTCTTATCTCTTCCAGTTCTTCCCTCCATAGAAATGTTGTATGTGTTGCACATCTGCAGAGCTTTCTCTGTTTCTTTGGCATGAGCCAGTCTCAATTGTTTCTGGCAAAACAGATCCCATGTTTTCATCTTTTGCACTTTTTGATCAAATGCAAGTCCTTCTTGCTGCACATAGATCTGAGCATCATACATTTCGGTTACTGTTGTACTGGGCTCCAAAAATGCAAGAATAAGGAAAAAGGAGAGGTCATGATGCAAAGTAACAGACTTCCTGCATCGTCCTTGGTCTGAATTTGAACTGGGCTGAAGAGACAACGCTAAAGTTTTCTAAAATGCAATACCCATATAATTCTGCTCAGAATGATCACATCTCATACAAGCAGACTAAGCACAGGCATCTGCCATGAATTTTGGGCAAAAAAAAATTTTTTTTACATTGTCCTTAAAAGGGAGATGCACAGCCTGAGGAAGTGGGATTTTAACCACAAATGCTTGCCATGTGTTTGATTTTTTTTTAAGTGGTTCAATAAAGGTGTCACCTAACTCTTGCATTTGTGTAATCCTGAACCACATGACCTTTTCCTAATTCTTTCGGACTCTCTTTCCTTCTATCACTTTTGTGCCCCAGAAAGATCTGAATACTCATATCTAGAGATTTAAGGCACAGATACCTCCCTAACATCTGCTTGGCACATAGCAAGCCTGCCTCTACCTCCTTTTCTTCTTCTCCCATCAAGCTGCTGTTTCAAAAACAATAACATAGGATGCATACGCCAAAGAATAGCCTCCAGAAATCAGAATTTGCATGAATATTGCTTTCAGATCTGGGCTCAGGAACAACACTCACCTCTCCACAAAAATGAAACCCAAAAGAGGAGGGAGAGGGAATCAAATGTGGTTTTAAAGACAGAATCCCTCTAATCCTATCTTTTGTTTTCCTTTTTTCCAGTTTAGGATTTTCTCTTTTTACTACTTGCAAATTCAGTTGTTGTTCCCTTGTAGCCCTGAAGCTGGTGCACGCATGCAAATCCAGCTGTTTGTTTTCTTCCTCTCGTTGCTCCAATATTTGTGCAGATTTCTTGGCAAACCCTTATTGTGAATAATAGCCTCTTTTGTGTTCACAGCAGCTGGAAAAAGTGTTGTTGTGATTATGGGCAGACGAATACTATGGGGCTTCCACCTGATCCTGAACATAGAAGTATTAACAAGAGGCGAGGAGAGAAAGACAAAGACAGAAAGGACACTGGAAATGCTAGTTTTTATGGCTACAAGTCCCAGAGCCCCCTAGCCAGTATGGGCAAGATCTAGTTCCAAAAAGTAGTACTTTTAGGCTCTGTAAGTAAGTAGTAAAGATGAAATTCAATCCTTGCTTTAGAGCTTCATTGAGTCAAATTAGACAACAGTTGACTAGGTCTGAGCTTGGGAAAATTCTAACATCTAGGAGAAGTGTTGTCAGCCTGAACAAAAACAAAAACTGGCCCAAATCCTGTTGTGTAAATTACACCTGCATAAATTGATGATGTCACTGACAGGGGGAGATTTTTGACAATTAAAAAGCTCCTCTTTCTGTCCCTGCACTTCCATGGCTCATGCACAATAAATCCAATTGCAAACAAGTTGGATGAGTTAAGGCAGTGGTCCTCAACCTTGGGCCTCCAGATGTTCTTGGACTACAACTCCCAGAAGCCTTCACCACCATCTCTGCTGGCTAGGATTTCTGGGAGTTGAAGTCCAAGAACATCTGGAGGCCCAAGGTTAGGGACCACTGAGCTAAGGGACAGAATTAGGAATTCTTTAGTTACATAAAGTCTCTGCCTGCTGGTGAAGCCATCACCCATGCACAGGTGTAATTTACACAGCTGGATTTTAGCCACTGGGTTGAATGGAGGTCCATTTGTCCTCCAGATGTTTTCACTTACAACCCCCAGAAGCTTCAACCAGCATGGCCAATATAAAGATTGCAGTCTGAAAACCTCAAAAGTTCCCCTTTGGCCTAGAAGAACTCACAATTTGACTTGGCATCAGATGAGCTTTGCACAATCTGCTGCCTTGTCAGAGAGGCAGAGGTCAGGCACTTTGGCCAGAGTCCTCTATATCCAGACTCTGATAGGACACAAGACTTCTTCTTCTTCATGGCTTCCAGCAGGGACCGGGAACTTCTTTGTCGTCCTCTTGATAGAACTGCAACCCCCATCAATCCTAGCCCATAGATTCAGTAAATTGTGGTGCAACTACATTAGAAGAGCCACATGTTCCTCATCCCTGTAGAGCTGTAGCCAACCCTTCTGATGCCAGGGGCTTTACTCCTCTATTTGTTAACATGGATCATGTGAGATTGGTTTATGCATAGAGAGGGTGGAGAAATGGGAAGAAATGCCTGAGCCTGCATGTGCAATAGCCATACTGAATCTCAGTTAAGCCTGCCTGTTTTCTGTTTCTTTAAGACTGGGAAGAAATAGCTGGAGGCAGAGCACATGCTCGGTATAGGGATGTTCATAGCTTTCAGCAGCAAATAGCAATGGATGGGTTCACATCCTTTCTGCAGCAAATTTTTGCACCCTCTACATCTGGTTCACAGGCTCATTTGCCTGACCCTAATTATGGCTCTGCCTCCTTGGGGATTATGCAGATTGTGCCACCTATAAAGCCACGCTCTACTACAAAGGTTTGTGCTGCAAACCTTTTCTTTCAAGAAAAAAAAAAGCATTTAACCAACCTTTCTATCTTCTCCTTTTTTGGGGGAGACCAGCAATTTTGCAGAGGTAACATGATGTTGAAAAGTAACACTGCATCAGTCATTCCTGACACTATTTTGGGAGTTTGCTAGCTTACACAGGAGCTAGTTATTTTGGGCATAGCCTAATTCGAGAAGGGGAGGAAGAGGAAAAACACTGAGGAAGGATCAGTACAAGCTGTTCACCAGCTTTCCGTGGCTTATGCTCATTGCCCATGCTTGCACCACAGAGAGATCTCATCACACCTACTGTAGTTCCTAGTAAGGAATCGTTAGACCTGAAAAATACAACTCATTTTGCGGGCGGATGAATCCCATTATAGACAGCAGCCAAAAGGAAGACACAAAGGGCAAGACTAGCCACTCATCTGCATGTGATAAAGGCAACCAACCATCTTCTAAATGCAATGAATTGGGGGGGGGGGGAGATAATCATAATGTTCAGTTATTGGTTAATATGCTGGATAATGCAAGCCTGGCTTGTTCACACAGACTTAGCAGGCAGTTCACATTTTCCAGCCAAGTGTTCATTGGCCCCTTTTACGAAGATTTAATTCGCAGAACAACGGTAGTGCATGGATGAAGGTAATGCCGGCTGTTATTCACTAGGGAATTATTGAGCAACAAGATACAAAAATCTTTCTGGTCCTCTTCTGCAAATGGAGGGGAAAGAACTCCAGAAGCTCACAAGAACATCTAAAACACAAAGCCCAGCTATGGACAGTTGACCCGGTCAGCTGCTGAATGCAAAGCACTGGATTTTGTCCCCCATAACGACAATAATGATGGCAAACAGGCAAAGAAAGCCCTGTTTTATATAATTAGTTTCTTCTTTCAAGAGCTTTCAAGTTCTACGTTTCTTTCAATAACACTATTTCTTGAACCTCTGATGACCAACCCTGCAAGGTAGCGCGCCCATGCAAATGTCTGATTCAAAATTACTTAGCTTAAAGCAAGAATTGATTTATTGCATTTATATCCTATTTTTTCCTTCCAGGTCCTGACTCATTTTCATTTTCACTGCATCCTATAGCAGTGGTGGCAATCCTTTTTGAGCTTGTGTACCCAAACCGGGGAGGAAAAAAAAACCAGGGAGTGGTGTGCTGTGGCAACAGCGGTGGAACTAGAAGTGGCAGTGGAAGGGGGAATATTGGTCATGGAGGTGCCTCAAGACCCCACTCCGGATCCACCACCAGCACCAGCTGCTCTGGATCCTGACCCGCCGGCTGTCCGGGCATCAGCACCACAGTTGCAACTGCCTGCTCAGGTTTGGCAGCTGGGGTGGGGAGTAGCGATCTGGCAACTTATGGCTCATGTGCCGGCAGAAAGGGCTCTGCATGCTAGCTGTGGCACGCGTGCCATAGGTTCGCCATCCCTGCCTTATAGGATCGGCCAGACCTAGTGAGTTTCATGGCCGAATGTGGATTTGAACCCCAATCTCCCCAGTCTATCTCCAGCCCTTTAACACTAAATCCCGTGTTTCTCTCAAAGGTCCTTCTAGGTCAGCAGCCTGCTTCCCATGGTGTCCAATCTGGTTCATGTGGGAAGTCCACCGACTGGGTACAAAGACCATGCCCCCTCCCCCCGCTACTACCTCTTAGGAAATTGGCACAGTGCCTCTGGATATGGAGAGTCCACAATGACAGCAATGCTCCCTACTGTTGCGAAACTCCCTCTCCTCCAAGGATCCATCTCATCTCCTTCTAAAACCAGCAATCCTTATGGTGTGATTGCATATGGGGTGGGTGGGGAGCAGCTCGGTGACACAGCATGTGCTTCTCATGCTGGAGGTCCCTGGCCTGATCCTCAGGTAGAAGTAGAAATGACTCACATCTGAAAAACTGGGACAGTTATTGTCCGTAAGTGCAAACCAGAGATGAGAAACATTTGGCCCTCCAAGGTGTTTTGATCTAGGGCTTCCGGCAGCCTCACTCAGCATGGGCAATGGTGGTAAGGCACAGTGGGAATCTGCAATCCACATCAGCTAGAAAACCAACGTTCCCCGCCCTGGTGAAGACACTAGTGGGCTCGAGGTTAAATGGTCTGACTCCACTGAAGGCCACTTCCTGTCTTCTTTTATTGACCCTTAAATGAATTGCCCCTGAAGTCCCCCAATGAATGAATTATGCATTGTCTATTTGTTATGCCAATAGTGTTCTGCTCTGCCCATTTGCCACTGAACAAGAAGTAAAAAGACAGCATTGCTAGGCTAGCTGCACAGTCAACAGACCCCACTATCAGAGCTCAGAAGATTGATATTTTTTTAAAGCCTAAAGCTTGCAGAAGACCCTACAACAGGCTTGTCCAACCTGCGGCCCGAGGGCCGCATGTGGCCCAGGTCAGCTCATAATGCAGCCCAGTGCAGGTTTTTATTTTAAAAGAAATTCCAAAGTTTCAAGTTACACTGCTGGTGCTTGCGGCCGGAATGTGGCCGGGACATGTCACAACAGTAGAGGGGGAGAGAGGGAAGGAAGGAAGGAGTGGGAGGGGAGGGGACAGGGGGGCTGCGTGACTGCATTGCACCATCCCCGTCAATAGGTGGACCCCCTCCCGGCCCCATAAAGCCGCCGGAGTCGAAGCTGGCAGGCTCTGCTGTCTGAGATTGCAGCTGCCAGTAAGCGCGCTTGGAGCGGGGCTGCGGAGGACGCCTAGGGCTGCCCCCCCCATGCGGCCCAAACCAAATTTTCATCTTCTAATGTGGCCCAGGGAAGGTGAAAGGTTGGACACCCCTGCCCTACAGTGTAAGACGGAATACTGTAGATATTGTTCAACAAATGCGACTTTTCCAAGCATGAATCTGGTATTGGATTTTTAAAAATAAATTCCTGGATTCTCTGAGACACAACTAGCTATTACGACAACAAACAGGAGGTTACCCTAAAAATAAAAGATTCTTATCAAGAGTATTGGCATGTCGGTTAACCAGGTAAGGTGGAAGCAGAATAGGACGCCGTTCCGCAAAAGCGAATCTTGTATAAAATGCCATATGGAAGCGATCCCATCTAAGTGGCATGGAAGTTTGCCAGTGTTATGTATCTGACCTCATTTCCTTTCTAACATAGACAAAATGACTCAAAAAGGGGAGGAGGTTTCAAACTTTGTTCTCTCTTGGCTCTTGATGCAGATTCCATCCCACCTCGTAGGACGAGCCTTTCATATCTGCAACAGGAACTCAGCTTGAAGGTGTGTGTGTTTGGTGCAGAGAATCACAGGAAAGGAAACGCAGCTCCATCCACTTGAGCAGAGCAACGGCGTCCTGGAGACAAAGCAAGAGCACCATCTGGTGGATTAAGTGGGCAGTTTAGGAGACTAAAGGGGACGTGGTGGCACTGCGGGTTAAACTGCAGAAGCCTTTGTGTGCTGCAAGATCAGAAGACCTGCAGTTGTAAAATTGAATCCATGCAACGGAGTGAGCTCCCGGCGCTTGCCCCAGCTCCTGCAGTTCGAAAACACGTAAATACAAGTAGATAAATAGGTACCACCTCGGTGGGAAGGTAACAGCATTCCGTGTCTAGTCGCGCTGGCCACGTGACCACAGAAACTGTCTATGGACAAACGCTGGCTCTGCGGCTTTGAGACGGGGATGAGCACCACCTCCTAGAGTCGGACACGACTGGACTAAATGTCAAAGGGAACCTTTACCTAACCTTTACCTTGGGAGACTATCTCTATGTGCTGGGGTGTATTGATATATTTTCAGAGGAAACTGCAGTCCAGTCACAAACCTCCCTGACACCACCATCTGAGCAGAAGCAGAAGCCCTCTACACTCACATCCCACCCTGACTACAGGCCATCAGGATTACCTTTCAAAATGGGGACACAGCCCACCTGGTCACTACTAGAGATGGGCAGAAACTGGGAAACAGGTGGTTTGTGGTTCATGGCTACCCATGTTTCATGAATGATCACAATCTCTCCCTCCCAAAAAAGAACAACCCACGTTGAGAGTCATTTTTATGGGTTCATGCTGGGGGGGTGGGGAAGTTGCCTGCCCTCCCTTCCCCCTGCCCACATCGCCTCCCCACCTTGTCTTGAAGCTGCCCCCCACCATCCTGAAAGGCAACAGCTCGGCTTCTTGCATCCAGCTTTCCTGAAACAGAACAAAGCACCAAGTGGGAAAAAGTTTGGTGCTTTGTTTCATTTCAGTAAAACAGGATGCCCTGAATTGAACCACAAACCAAATCACAAACTTGTCCAGTATGTGCTTTTTTCTGCTTAGTAGTTCAGTTTGTGCCCATCTCGAGTCACTACCCTCTGTGATGTTGTGCTAACACACTACACTTTCACATTTGACAACATCACTGATCTCCAGATTAATGGAAGTGCTATGAATACTCATACGGGACCACAACGTGCAAATTTGAAGCCCGTGAGACTAGAAGGGGTACCATATGTGTAATATATAAGATGCTAGTATAGGCAGAAATTAAAATAATAGCACTAAAAGAAGTATGGTCTAGCTAAGGAAACCAAGGGAGAAGATTGGAATAGAATGTGAAATAGAAAAATAGCAAAAAATATGTCAACAAGGATCAAGGAAAACTGTTATAAAATCACATAGAGACGGCACTTAATGCCTGTTCAAATGAACTTAATAAATGAAACAGTATTGTCTTTATCCTGGGGAGGTAAAAAAAAGAAAAGAGGACTTTTTTTAACTTATGTGGTGGTCTCATGAAAAGAGGGAAAGGGGTGGTCACGATTTTTAAAGAGATAAGTGACATTTTGGGTAAGGATTAGAGATGAGCACAAGTCAGAAAATGGTGATTTGCTTTGATTCATTATTCATTTTGATTTGTGATTTATCAAGGTCACCAGATCTTGAATTATGAATTATAAATTTATGATTTTTTTCCTGACAAATTAACAAATTGATTCATCAATTCATTTTTTAACTTTAAAACCATATAAAATGTCCCCACCCCAACACCCAGAGACACAAAATTCCACAGAAAAGCTTTCCCTCACCCTCCTCTACAAGCCCTGCAAGTTTGGTGAAGTTTTGTTTATGGACGTCCAAATGATGCATCCACAAAGAAGGCCCACTCAGGAAAGTTTCCTCCATGCACCCAGAGAGACCAAAATCACAGAGATACTTCTGTTGACTCTTCTTTACAATTCCCTCCAACTCTGGTGAAGGTTGGGTTTCAGACATCCATGATATACATGTCCCCCAAGAAAGTGCCCTTGCTGGCTTGGGGAAAACTCAGTCTATACCAAACTTGAAAGGACTGTAGAGGAGAGTCAATAGATTTGAGATTTTGAGGTGTCTAGGTCCCTGGATGGGGACTTTTCTTGGAGGGGCTCTTGGTGGGTGTATAACTCAGATATCTGAAACCCAATCTTTACCAACCTTGACGGGATTGTAGAGGAGAGTCAGAGGAAGTTTCCCTGCAATTTTGACATCTCTAGGTGCCTTGGGGCCATTTTATAATCAATGAATCAGAAATCACTAAAAATTCATTGATTCATATTTGTCCGGGGCACTGATTTTTATGAATATGAATTGACAAATTAGTGATTTTTGAAATTAATTGTGTGATTTATTTTCAATTCATGCTCATCTCTAGTAAGGATGTACAAATCTCTTCACTTCACAATTCACTTTGCTGTAAGAATCAATTAAGTTGGGAAGAAAAAGAATTAATTTTTATTATGGTGACAGTGGCACAGCTGATTATAGGAAAGAACTGAAGATCCAACAGCCAACTTAATATGGAAGATTAGTATATGGAAATGTGGAATATGGCTATTAATGAAAAATAGACTTGTGAGCCTAAAATGAAGACTGTATATGAATGATTTTAGAGACATGTGGAAAGTATTCTTGGTCGTATGTATTTGAGAAAGGGAAGAACTTCACACCCAGTGAAGGTTTTTTGTATTACTGGAGAGAAATGAGGCAATAATAACTAAAAATACACTGAAATAGCTGTTTAGCGAAATCATTGTCTAGCGAAAAGCATTTCCCCATTGGAATGCATTGAAACCTGTTTAATGCGTTCCAATGGGGAAGAATCGTCGTTGTCTAGCGAAGATCAGCCATAGGAAAGCCACTTTGCGAACCGCCGATCAGCTGTTTAACTCGCTGTCTTGCAAAGCTTAGGTCCCAAAAGCACCTGTTTTGCGAGCGCGGAGGGAGCTGTCAAAATCGTTGTCTAGCGAAAATCGGTTTGCGAAGCAGGGACCAAACATTGTCCAGCGAAATTCCCCCATAGGAATCACTGTTTTGCGAATCGCTATAGCGATCGCAAAAAGTCAATGTCTAGCGAAAAACTGTCATGCGGGGTAATTGTCTAGCGAGGCACCACTGTATCTTTGGTTTTCCTTTATTATTGTATAAATGTGTCTTGTGTTTAATAAAAAAATTTCATTCTACTTGGACACTCTCTGAATGACAAGAAACTGACTGGTGTTTTCGGGGGACACACACTACAAAACGAGACTTGAAAGAGAAATAGATGAGACAAGGTATCTGTAGATGCTGGAGGCCCACTTAAAAGGACTGAATATCAATCAAGGGTTCTTTACTCATTACCATGTGCAAAATCCTATTCTGATTCCCATAGTTTGCCTCTTGTGTCAACTGTGCTATTGTTACCTTGTAGACTGATAACTGACATTATTCATGGCCTAGTAGCCTATTCCATTATTGACAAACCATAGTCATTTTGTCCATTATCTCTATCCCCACCTGGTCATGGGGCCATGTATAAACAGTCCTATGGATCTCACTCTTATGGCTGAGGAAGTAGACTTGATTCGTGATTTTTTAAGCATCTAACCCTGCAATTTCCCCCACCCCTATCCATAACTGGGGGGGGGGGGGAAAGGAGCGCTCTAACTGGGGGATAACTGGAGATCATTTCCCTCATCTGAACAGGAAAAGATACACGAAGAACAGTGTTTTCAGTAACTCCTGTCCTCTGAAAATGCTGGCTGCAGAGACTGGCAAAACGTTAGGAAGAAAAACCCTCAGAACGCAGCCAAACAGCCCAAAAACTCTACAACAACCATCAGATCCCGGCCATGAAAGCTTTCGAGAATACATTTTCAGTAACTGTTGAACCCAAGGACCAAATGGGATGACGATGACGGTCAAACTGTGATGCTTGACGATCAGAGTATGAGATTCGCCCATGTTTGTTCAGTTTTCTCACCGTCTCAGACCAACCCACAAAGAGAGGGCAACATGGATCTGGGAACAGCACCAGGAGGGGGTTCAAGTCTTGACACGGGGAAGGGAAGTTAGTGCAGCCGCCAGTCCCCACACTTGAACGCTGCAGGGAATTTCTAAGCAAGGAGAGGGGCTGCAGGTTGGCGTCAGATGGCTGATGGAAGCTCAGGAACAAGGTTTCAAAATCTTACAGTTTGACCACAAGCAGTGCCTTGCCCCATGAAAAAAAAAAAAAAAGAAATTCCACCCCTGGAGAATCCAACCAGGGCTTGGAAAAGTTACCTTTTGCAATCAAACCACCTTCTAGGATCTCCCAGAATGGCCCTCAGCTGAGCAGGGCGCTTGCCTTGAACAGGTGCCCTTCCTCACCAGCTCAGAAGGACACCAAATACAGGTGGGGTAAGAAGGGGTTCTAATTCCCCCTTTCTCTGTGCAGTGCAGATCCAGAGCTACTCATGCAGGGGAAAAGAGGGAGAGAGCATCAGCATGCATTTTAAACGCTCTTTGTTCTGTGTACTGTTTGCTTACATCTTGGTGACCCCTACAAACTGGGGTGGAAAGAAGGAAAATCAGAATCTATTGACCCTGAGGATGTCTCTGCAATAGATCAGTAAAAAAAAATTCTGCTGTTTTGCAACAGGAACAAGGGGAAAGGGGCAGTGTTTGGCTGCTGATGTGAATAACACTTTGGCAGGTGCCAGGAGCTGGGGGGAGGGAGAAAGGTGTCGTGTTGTGTTGCGTCAGCAGGAAAGGACTGTGGGTTCAGTTCTCATATGAAACTGACCTTTTTTGGTCTATTTGAAATATGCTGGAATGCACCTTGTTGCTGAATTCTAAGTGTAGCTGAGTCACCATTTTTCACCTTTCCCTCCTTTGTCAGAGTTTTGGGTTTCTGGAGAAGAAGAAAGAGAAGAGGACGATGATACTGGTGATGATGATATAACAAAGATGACGACAATGGTGACTGGGCAAAGCTGACACTTCCTCATGGCTGTAGATTGTAAAGGACTCAGACAATGCAGGTTTGAGCGGGCAGATAAATACTGTTAATAAATAAATACTGCTGTATCAACAAAATAAAATCAAGTTTTCCACCAGACTCTTGCCTTTATGGCCACACGATGGCAGTAGCGATTAGGTCAATGATTTTCTGCATAGAGAGCACATGGAAAACCAGCTGTTTACCTTATACATTACACAGACAAAAACTTGGGTTCTGTCTTAGTCCCATTAACTAAAGCTATTAGAATAAATCAAACATTAGTCAACACTAAGTCGTATTTATTTCAGCTAGTCTATTTTAGTGGGGACAAAATTTGAATTTAGTTCATTCATGTTTCCTCTGTTCGTGTGGCAAGCATGACAAGCCATCTGCTCCATCCCACTTGCTAGGGTTATTTTCTCATCCTTGCATAGTTTTGGAATCAACACACAACTTTGCCGTTGAAAAAGATTCACTCGTCTTTCCCAAGAGTACTGTTTCTGTCCTGGGGATACGACATTCAGCACTCAAATCTGCAATATTTTGTCACTGGTTCCATTCTCATTTATTTCATTTTTTGTGCACTGTGTAAAATATGCAACATAGATTCAATAATTCTGAGATAACCACCCAACCACACAAAGGGTTGTCAACCTTTTAAGGCTTGAAGTTTATCTTAAAGTTTAAGGTTATTTGTGGGACGTTTTTCCTCTAAGTGTGCGAGTTTCTGAGCTAAGGTGGGGAGAGGCAAGCGATTGGTCCTTCTAGGTGGCAGCTCCGATTCACAGGTGGAAAAGCCTTTTGGACTCCAGCTCCCAGAATCCCCAACCAGCATGGCCTCCGGCCACAGGGGATGTGGGATTCTAGGAGCTGTGTCCAAACCAACAAGCATTTCCCATCTCTACTCCAGTTGGGGGACTGCTATGGGAAAAAGTTACTTTTCTGAAATCTCCTGCCAGCTAGACTTTAGAATTAAAAAGGAAGAGAATACATTTTCCCAGTTCTGTGGCTTCCTGCCAAGCATCTGATCTTTTATGATTAATTTTTTAGGCATAGTTGGCTTACTGTCATTGTAAGCATTTAATGAAATCCTGTTTCTTCCCCCAGCAGCATTTTATGCATTTACTGTGATTCAAGTTGTATTCCTCTGATGCTGCTTCTGCTTTTACTTTACTTCCTTATTGAAGCACCCTTGTATGTTGTATGTAGAGCTGTGGCAAACCGCAGATAAGAGAAATCGCAGATACTGATCGTGCAGAAGTGGTTGACCAAGCCCTTCCTCTGGGGTCATTCTGGAGACTGTGCAGCTTGCCTATGATTATAGAGGCTGGCTCTTTTCCGAGGAGGCGCACTGCAGAACTGAACTCCCAACATCTGGCTCCACAGCCAGATACCAAATGCATTGATGCCCATCCTCTCTTTAAATGCCACCGGCCAAGAAAAGACTACCAGCCTGTTCCTCCCCCAGCAGTCAACCAGAAGGTTTCTCCTAACCTTCATCCAATATCTGTTGTCCTGAAATTTCTGTCCACTGGCTCTACTCCTACCTTCTGACAACGCTGATAATGTATAGAACACTCTGTTGCAATGCCCATGTCTGGTTATTGCTTTATTTTAACCACTCCCCCCCCCATTTGTTCTTTTGAGGGTGGTCTCTAGAGGAGCTCTATCACTGCAATGCAGTGCTGATGTTAATTCATACCTATTAATATCAAACAGCCAGGATGGGAAGTTCTTTCTTTTCCAGAGTCTCTGGAAAGCTGCTGCTATTCAGAGCAGATACAACTGAATGAAACAGACAAAGCATTGTGCTGGGTAGGGTCGTGGTATTTCTAGGCATGTCCCAGGCCTTGTACAGCTTTGTACAAGAGACGAAATTAAGCATCAGCCAGGGCACTTCCTCTCCTGCAACCTTGGTGGATGTTTTCCAAAATCACTCCTATCCAGTAGTTTTAAAATTAGTTTTTTTGCTGCATGGAGACCCTGAGAGGGCTTTTCAAGGCAAGTGAGGTATTTAAGGAGTGGTTTTAGTACTTCCAGTTGGGACGTGGTGGCGGTGTGGGTTAAACCGCCGAAGCCTCTGTGCTGCAAGGTCAGAAGACCAGCAGTCATAAGATCGAATCCACGTGACGGAGTGAGCTCCGGTCGCTTGTCTCAGCTCCTGCCAACCTAGCAGTTCAAAAGCATGTAAATACGAGTCGATAAACACGTACCACCTCAGTGGGAAGGTAACGGTGTTCTGTATTTAGTCATGCTGGCCACGTGACCACGGAAACTGTCTATGGACAAACGCTGGCTTTATGGCTGGGAAACGGGGATGAGCACCGCCCCCTAGAGTTGGACATGACTGGACTCAATGTCAAGGGGAACCTTTACCTTTTTACTGCTTCCACACCCACCCACCCAATGAGTGTCCATGGCTGAGTGCCATGGATTTGTACCCAGGTCTCCTCAAGCCTAGTCTGTCATTCTGTCCACTACACCACACTGGGTGGAGAAGTCAGTGCATTTCCAGTCTATGACAATTTGGGACACACCTTGGGGGGAAAAAACCCTTTTCTGGACTCCAAGAACCCAGCACCAAAGGTGTTGACAACACCTTTCAGTGGCTATCACAACATATACATTTAGGGCCATATTTTATTTTTAAAGAGCCTCCCAATCTTGTACATGATCAGTTGTAGAAATGTTTTCTGCGTTATAACATTTGGAGGAATGTAAAAGCAAAGGGATGACTTTTAGTTTTATGCATCTGTTAATTTGGAAAGTAGACACCAGATCAGTTCACCTAGAATGCAAACGGACGTTCTTAGATATTTTGCTTGGACATTCTTCTGTGCCATAGGTATTCCAACTTCTCGGCAAGGAAAACCTCTCCATCCATTGTAGAGAGAAGGTATCACAGCAGTAGTGCTGGCACTTGAAGAACGAAATGCTGATTTTGTCATAAAGAAGGCTTTATTCTTATAAACTGTAGTGTCTGTAACTACTTCAAATAACCACTGGGTGTCAGGTGGGCTTCAGTCAAGTGCTGTATATACAACACAGTCAGTTGCACTGATCTCAAGGGAGCTACAAAAGCTAATGTGTGGTGAGTGTTACAAACCACAAAGGGTGGAGTGGAACACAAAATGAATGGACAAGTCTAAAGTCAGAAATGATCGCAGTGTTACCACGAAGGAGGGCAGCACCCTCCAATCTTGTGTCTCCAGATATTGAGGATAAATCTCCCATCAATCCCAGAAATCACGGTGATGATCCAGAATAACAGAAAGTTGACTGTGAAGCCTGCAAGAAAATATTGGCTGTATGGAGCGGACCCTATTCTGGCCTCTAGACCCTAAGCCTGCCAGTTCTCTCTCTCTCTCTCTCTCTCTCTGTGTGTGTTTTCTCTGAAGTAGTTTTTATTTCTTTAGACTTCGGAGTTCTGCAGGTCTGCCATGGCCTCCCTCACCTGATAGCAAGGGCTACCATTTTGGTCACATAATCCATGGTACTTTCAGCCTCAAGGGTTCTCTCCAGCAAGAAAGCAATATGTGCAAAAGTGAGGTGTCAAAATACCAGAACTAAATTGCACATCTGGGAAGATCAGATAGTGTGCAATTTTTCCTGCAGACAGAACAAATACTGTATACAGGGAGAACTTGATAGTAACTAGAGGTAAAGGTAAAGGTTCCCCTTGACAATTTTTGTCCAGTCGTGTTCGACTCTAGGGGGCGGTGCTCATCCCCGTTTCCAAGCCATAGAGCCAGCGTTTTGTCCGAAGACAATCTTCCGTGGTCACATGGCCAGTGCGACTTAGACACGGAACGCCGTTACCTTCCCACCGAGGTGGTCCCTATTTATCTACTTGCATTTGCATGCTTTCGAACCGCTAGGTTGGCGGGAGCTGGGACAAGCGACGGGCGCTCACTCCTTCGCATGGATTCGATCTTACGACTGCTTGGTCTTCTGAC
Source organism: Pogona vitticeps (assembly GCF_051106095.1). NCBI lineage: Eukaryota > Metazoa > Chordata > Lepidosauria > Squamata > Agamidae > Pogona > Pogona vitticeps. The sequence continues at coordinate 16,486,205 of NC_135790.1, forward strand.
CCTGCAGCACAGGCTTCTGCGGTTTAGCCCACAGCACCACCACGTCCCTAACTAGAGGAGTTACTTGTAATTAATTCCTTTTTACAAAAAACAAAGGCATAAGTGAGTTATGCAAAGCAACAAGAACTAATTTCACTTCTTGTGTGGTAAAACTGTAACTGTTTCCAGTTACTTACTTTTATAGTTGTAGCATATGAATAGTTTCATTACTTAATGAAGTAAGTAATGCCACAGGCAGCAGTTTATAGCATTATTTTTTAAGAGTAGCAAAAGTTACCAATTTGTAACTTCTGGGTAATGGGAAACTAAAACAGCTTTTAAAATGTAACTGTAATGATAACTAATTATCTGGAGTTTTCTATTATCTCTGTGAGGCAGTTCATTCTGAAATAACTGGCTCATGAGTCACTAATGCTAACTACTTTGGAGTGCCTTCTTAGATTAGAATTACATCTGGTTTTTAAAAGCAACTTCTCAAATTGTAGATGCAAGGCATTAGGGCACAGTGTTCATTGTGCCTCTACTTGAGTTACAGCAACTCTGTCTAAATATGCAGATTCACTATTAGAGAAAGGAAAAGTTACCTTTTTGGACTACAACTTCCATGATGCACAGAATATTTTGGGAGGCGTAGGACAAAGAAATAACTTATTCAGTGATTCCAACTCTCAGGGCCTGGCTAAAGTCTCAAGGAACTGCTCTCCACATGGGGAGGCACACATCAGAAGTAGGGAACCTGATTTTTGTGCCTGAGGCACCTTTAAAGATGGGCATGAATCTCCACTGATTCCCATCAGCTGCCAGAACTCACTGGCTCTCTGTTTGTATATGTTTTGTGCTTGCTTCAATTACACTTCCTGTGTGTGCCACCTCTGTGACATCACAAGGATGCATCCTTTGAAACCTAATGGAATGGGATTCAGCTGATATGGCAACCCTAAACCTTTCCCATCCCTCATTAGTATATGCAAGCATTGCACAAATCTGTCTTCTCTTATTCGGAGATGCGTTCCTTGCTCTCACCAATTTCCAAGCAGCCATTTGAGTTCTGGGTCTTACTCCATGTAAAAACAGCTTTGCCTGCAGTCTTCAGCTTTTTTGTTTGTTTTTAACGCATATTTTGATTCCCTCTTTGATACTTCTGGAAGAAATGTTTTGTCTCCCACCCTTTAAAAAAAAAGAGAGAGGCAGAAGTTCTTCCAGGACATTATTCCGCAGTCACACACAGACACTCTATACAGATCTTGGAAAAGCCAGGAACTGCAGAAAGGTATATTCTCCCTCCTACAGCCTAGTGAGGCAGCCACTTTCAAAAGCAAAGTGAGGAAGGGTCTGAACAAATCGGGTGGTGACCCCTTCTCTCCTTGACTACGCTAACTGGATGGCTACCACTCCCTTTTTCTGCCAAGGTCCAGCTTCTGTGGCATTCCCATTCTCTTGGGACTCTAGTTTTCATGATTGCTCATAACTGGCCATGATAGCTGGGGCTGAGGAGCCCACGGAGTGCCACAGGACCCCCAGTCCTGTTGTACAGGAGAATGGCCCATCCTCTAACACCATACAAAATTTGGCTGGTCTCCTAGTTTGCTTAGTGCATTTATGTCATTGCTACATTGAGCCCACATTTTTTGCAGATGTTTTGTTTGTTCTTTGAAAATGTCCTGGTGACAAGAAGGTCCTATTCATCCTGGAAGCCTGCTGCTCCAGCTGAGCAGAACTGGATAACTCTGATTTTGTCAGGTCAGTTGATCTGCTCTTGGTTTTAATCTCACCTTTTAAGGCACTCTCCAAGGTGCTGAACCAATTTCAGGAATTTAGCATCTTGGATTTAAAGCCAGAGGGGATTCATCATCCCAATGAACTCAGAATCCACCAGCCTCCACTGTTCCAATCTACAAAAATAGCTGATCCGACACATCATATCACTTATTTGGACCTTGTAACAAATAAGCATAGGAACAAGGTTAATGCCAAATGTAAACAATTAGATAGAAACAAGAAGGGTCCAAATGGATCAGACTGAAAGGCCATCGGGTGCAGGAATTGGCCAGCATGATGCTGGACTCTAGCTCCCTCCAATGTCTGGGAGACCACTGAATCCTCAACCATGATCTAGCATGTACACACATGTGTGTACACATACACTTTCTCTTTCATACACAGACAAACATGCATACAAAGAGAAGAATAACATTGATCTTGAAATCTTCATATAGGAGGCATGGCTGTCAATCCCAGTACAGTATCAAATACTGCTATTTATAAGCATTACTTGGTGGTTTTTTTTTTTTTTTGTGATGTTCACATCTTTTTATTCACTTTTTTAAAGTACTTAGTTTAAAATTTTAGATACAGCCTCAGTATGGAAAATGTTAAATCATGCAAAATATGGTTAGATTAATAGCAAGCATCCCTCCAAATCCTATTAGGTTAGAGAGCCTCCAGCCTGTGATCCAAATGTGGCCTGCAGAGGTAATCTCTTGGCCCCAGAAGCATCCTGTCTTTATTTGTGAGAACCGATCAGAGATTAATAGAAATCAGATTCAGTTTAAGACCATGACGTATTGCATTCAAAGTACCCCAAAGAGCAGGGAGTACCCAGAGAAAAATCTCTGGGGGAGGGGTTGCTTCAGTTCTCTTATAGGAAAATGATGCTGAGTGCTGCTCAGGACAGTTCAGGGACCAGCCAGCCAACCGCCGGTGATGTACTGTGTCCAGCAGTTGTCACATCCTGCCTGTTGCCAGATCTGTGGGCCATCAGAGATCCCCCAGGCTGGGGTACTGCCAAGCTATAAGTCTTGAATGCCAAGGTTTTGTGAGAATAACTCATCTTAAGGACCACAGACTCTCTCTCCAGGACCTGCTGCCGCCTCCTCGCCATGGTGTGCCCTCTCCCGCTGGCACAAAAGTCACAGCTCTGCTCCACTCCCCTCAGCCTGCTGGAGACAAAGCAGCTAATTAATAACGCACACACAGTGCGCTCAGCATGGGGAAACACATGGCAAGGAGGAGGAGGAGGAAAACAGAGGGGCATGTGAGGCTTCCATGGGGAAAAAACATGCTGCTAACTGCACAGGCTGGTCATAAAGAACGGCGTGAGCTTTATGGCTCACCTCTTGCTCCCTGTTATGTGTCACAAAGGCCTCCTCAAAGTTGGAATCAGGAGGGGCAGGACTCAGGCCATCGCATCTGCTACAACATGAGTGAACCCCCCCCCCGTTGCCCAAACGGTTTCCATTTTTATTCGCACCAAATTGGGATCAAGCTAATGACAAAACTGACCTTTAGCTACTGAATGGGGCAGTCGAGTCTTCAACTCACAAAAGACTGGTGTCTAAGAATGGTTTTATGACGTTTGTTTGGGGTTGTAGTGGTGGTTGTTTACTGCACTACTGTACAGTACAAAAATATACAGTGCAAGGTATATCTCAGTTGTGAAAACAGCAACAAGGAGTGCAAGCAGGCTCTGTCGGCTCAAAATGGAGCTAGGGAGTGCGGGAAAAGGCAGCTAAACGCTATCCATCCAAGTCAATGGGTGAATACAAGATAGTGTCTGGTTTCATTACGAAGGGGAAAAATATTTTCAGATGATTCACGAAACATTTTTCCAAACTTTAAGCTGGTCTTGAGGGAGTGCAACGGAAAGAGAATTGTTACTAATTGATGCAAAGAAAACAGGCCATGTTTCCATAAATCGGTATTGCTTTTTCATTCCCTTTGCTAAATGAGAAGATTTTACATGTCAGTCTTTCCTTGAACACAGCTGGCCACACCTGACCCATCCACTTATTCACTGGAAATCCAACCAGATCCTTCCACTTTGAGATAATTTCCCTTCTTGCTATCATTAATTATATTAGATCTTTTGCAGTAATGAGTAAAGACCGATAAAAGCAAAAACTGATATCTCATTTAAAACATGGCGATAACACCTCTCCAATTGCATACTACAAAAGGACATTCCAAATAGAACTGAATACAATGACCCATGCTGACTACCCACGGGTGGCAAACATATTTATTTACTTATTTATTTGATTTTTACCCCGCCCCTCTAGACCATTTCTACTGTTATGTGCCAGTAGAGTACTAGTTTTAGAGTATTTTCATGCAACAGGGCAGAGATTGGTTTAAAACAGTGGTCCCCAACCTTGGGCCTCCAGATGTTCTTGGACTTAAAACTCCCAGAAATCCTCACCAGCAGAGGTGGTGGTGAAGGCTTCTGGGAGTTGTAGTCCAAGAACATCTGGAGGCCCCAGGTTGGGGATCACTGGTTTAAAAGGACACATCCTCACCAGATATTTGGTTGAAAGTTGTCTGGTTGTAATGTTGTCTAAAGGTACAGAGCCATAAGAAGAGACAGCACGGAGACAGGGGTTGCTAATCCCAAATTTGCACCTACACAGGTCCCTGTTCAACTGGTTCCCACACCATCTCTTTGGTCCTTTATGCATGTTGTATGAGTTGTGTTTGTAAACACCTGCATCTAGTATTGGTTTTATCCTGATGCATTAACTATTATACATTAAAGTTGTGTCCTTTGAAGGGAGAGAGATGCTAGTCCCAGTGTAGGCTACCATATCATCCTGAATCCACCCAATTTCATATGCAGCAGAGAGTTGGACCTGTGTAATGTTTGGATGAGAGATCACTAGAGGATGTCAGAGTTCTCCCAGGCCATGGAGGAGAATCTTGCCTGGAACCCTGGAGAGCTGCTGCCAGCCTGGACTGACACTATTAACCGAGATGAATTGATGGCTGGACTCATTAGAAAGCAACTTCCTTTGTTTCTTGGTTCCTCTTTTCAGAAAGGGGGGGGAGAGGGTCCGTGTCTGGGTGGCTTGCAGCCCCATGTAAGTGCCAGCACTTAGGTTCAGTCCCCTCCCTCTCTGAATGCACCCCATGCACTTGTGGGGAACCTCCTCTACAAATAGCATGAGCCCCTTCTGGATTCAGGCATGTTCTCCTCAGCCACATGGAGAGGTACAACATGAAACCCTTTGTAAACATACCCAGTCGAGTCATTGGAGGACGACAAGAACTCACTATTAGCTCCAAGTCTGGAGGGGCATGGGTCAGGCAAGATTACTTCAGGATTACCTAAGACTACGAGTGACTTCTTCCTCCCCTACCCCCCACTTTGCTACAGTTGCCCAGTCACTGCCTCATCCTCATGGCCCCAATCCAAACCACTGCTGAAAGGCTGCTGTTCCCTCCTTCTCTTGGCAAAATGACATTTTTGGATGACAATTCTCAGAAAACAGGGTTGTAATCCAAAAAAATGGCATGTTGCCACGTGTCGTCCTTGCTCCTAGGATGACATACTCAAGCAAAGAGGGCCAACGAACAGGGTGCAAGAGCAACCACCCACAGCAGGATGTTCCCTACCAGACGTCCCCCATGTCTGGCATTATCTGGGACTCAGCAGATACCCAACCAAGCTGAGCCTAGACAGCAGCAGCAGCCGCCATGCATCAGGTGGGCATGGAGTAAGTCAGGCGGGTCTGGAGACAACCCAGGATCCACTGGCTTTTGTTTATCATTTATGTTGGTGCAAAGAGACCACCCTGAACTCTGAATCATAAGAAGAGTCAAACTTTGTTTTTCTGAAAACTTGTTCAAAGGGAGGCAAAGAGAAGGAGCAAAGGGAGGAGCGTCCCAAACAAGAGAGGAGAAAAGAGGACCCAGGTCTCCCTGTGCCAATGTCTGTGTTTGCATAGACAGCTCATGACCAGGCAGGTTCTTGAGCCACTCTTGTATTTATGGATGCAAGTTATGTTTTCAGTATTGCTTCTGATAATAATTTATTAGAGAACAGCATTTGCTTGATCCTTTTTAATATGTGTATCCTTTTTTGTTTTGAGATATAAATATTGTCTTTTAATGATGCGAGGGGTACTTTTTAAGGAGAAAGAACCCAAATTTATTTATTTGAAATATTTCAAATAAATAAATGAGTGCAGAAATGCTGCTCATTCATAGCCTCTTGCCACGCCGGCTGGGTTATTCTGTCCAAAAACCAAACCTTTCCAAGCTTTGCTCCAATTTGAACAAAATTACCTTTCACCCTAACGAGGGAGGACTCTGAAGCAGAGGCCCCTTGCATGACGGCTCAGTCTCATGTTCTGATGCTGACCAAGGACGGGCAACTTTGACACTGCTTTTAATCTCTCTGCTTAGGGTTCCTTGCAGACAGACCAGCAAAGAGAGACCTGAACACTGACAGACCTTCATATAGAGAACTGTCCCTGTAAAGCAGGCCACTTGATTTGCCTCTTGAATGCACACAGACAAGCCCTCCTTGACCTCCTTGACCTTCTCACCTGGACAGAGTGGCTTCTGAAAGGCCTCCAAGAGCTTCCGGCCATTATCTCTAGAAGCCCACGACCGGTAATCTCAAGCCCCAGCGTGAAGCCTATGGATCGGCTGCCGCCTGCTGGTGATTCTCCAGAGAGAGGAGGTGGTTTCCAAGGCAATGAAAAACAGCCCTCTCCAGGCAGCAGGGTGGGAAGGACACTGTCAGTCACATGCTGCCCAGCTAAGAGCTGTCAATCAAGAACAACTCTTTTCTCTTCACACCATCTACACAGAATTCTTTCTTTATTTAGAATTATGCCGTTTTTCCCAAGACCACCCTGCAATGTCAACCGTACAGAGGCAGGAATGCCAAATGGAAATATATACAGCTCTATATACACTCCTATGATGTTTTTTGTGCGCCATTCCTTCAAATGCCTGTTCATTCAGGAAAGGAGAGTGCCCTGCAGAGCACAAGATGCAGTAATGCAGCATTAACTAGAAACCAGTCAGATAGCAACTGCAGTGCTAAAGGAGGAATGGGTGGCTGGACAGTTCAGTGGTTTGGGTATCTGGTTGCAGAGCCAGAGGCTGGGCATTTGATTCCCCCCCTCTGCCTCCTGCAAGCAGCCAGCCTGTTTAGCTTTGGACAAGCTGTCAAGGCCCAAGGCAATCCCAGAAGGGAATGGTAAACAACTTCTGACTATTCTCTACCCAACCAACCAACCTGCAAAGGGTTATCATAAGTCAGAACTGACTTGATAGCACATCACCACTACCACCACCACCATCATCATTATTATTAAAAAATGGGAGCAGTGGTTAGAGCAACAGGTTTGCAAACACAGCTACAGGTTTATTTAAGCAGCTTACTCCTGCCCTGTAGCCTCAATTTGCAACCGTTAGTAATTTGTAACACTCTACTTGATAACCCTGGACTGCCAGAGAGACAAATGAGTGGGTCCTAGAGCAAATCAAATCTGAACTATCTCTGGAAGCATAAATGACAAAACTGCAACTGTCATACTTTGGGCACATCATGAGAAGACAGGATTTCCTGGAAAGGACAATAATGCTTGGAAAGATTGAAGGCAGCAAGAGAAGAGGAAGACCAAATATGAGACAGATTGACTCCATCAAGATCTGATAAGGGCTGTTAATGAAAGGATCTTTTGGAGGTCATAAATTTATAGGTCAGTCTCAAGTTAGAAACAACTGGACAACACATACTATTATTATTGCTGCCGCCGCCGCCACAACTACTATGAGGTACATATATCTCATTTACACACATGCACACACATAACTTACATAGACGCATGCACGTGCACACACATACAAACTGTCCACACTGGCATATAGTTATGGTATTTGGTTCCCTGATAGACTGTTTGGCACATCAGAAAGGATCTTGTCTGCTTGTGTTTCTACTTAAGACGATCCATCCTTCCCCTTTAAGAGCTGGCCCATATCCTTCAGGCCCAGGGCTAGGGCATGCAATCTTTTTGGGATGATTCATTGAGATGCAAAATGTCTCTTTTTCTTTCGCTTTTGCAGATGAGTACCAAGAGTTGAAATAGATTGCCCTGAAGATAAAGGACCTTTTAAAGGCCGGCCAGATAACACCACATTTCACAGTGTGGACAAGCTATCTGAAGCACATGAAGCCTCTGTGCTTCAGTTCCTCTTCCCTCCCTAAGGAGGGCAGTTTCCACAAACAACACAGCTCCAAATTGAGGCTGCTTCTCATTGCCAAACCACCCTGATAAATAGCTTATGCTAATGGAGTGAATTTAGAGCAGAGGGAAAATGCCAGTGTTAATAAAATCCCAGCACCTCCCTGTGTGAACAGCAGGCCAGCCTGCTGCTTATGCAGGACACGCTCCATGCATAAAGATTTTTTTCCCCTGGCCCTTTGGAGCCCGAACTGATGCTCCACGCGAAGCATAGAAGCAGCTCATTAGGAGGGAAGTGGCTCCGGCTGGTGGGTCCGTCTCCCCTTTTGGTTTCTAATGCACCTTTTATTTCCTGGCTCTGTTCAGCTGCTTTCAGCTTCTAATGGGCTGAGGAGGCACTCCTGGATCTGAAAAACAGGCCAGATTCTTATAACTGTTTCTTATTGCAGTTTCAAGCTGCAAACAGAGGGTCACAGCATCTGCTAAATGTCCAGTTCCACCTTTGTGGCCAAGCCTTGGATGAGTTACTTGGGGAAGGGGGGGGAATACTGTTCAGTGCTATGAGATTATTGGCGTTGTAATCCAGATAATAGCTTTCCAAGATCTGTTTGTGGCCAAAAGGGTTGAGAGTTTGGCATCTCAAGGGACAGTCCCAAAGACAGTCCAGAAACATAAGCATCACTGTTGAGATATCTCCATAGGCAACCTTCCTTACCAAAAGGCAGCGGGACCCAATTCACCAACTCTACAGTTACTCCCAGTTTAGTGGAATCGTCTGAGAATCATTGCTCCCCAACCTCACAGATGAGGCCTTTGGTACCACAAACACTAAATTTATGCTATAGCTATCGTGCTTATTGTACCTGGGCAAAAAGTCAATTCAAGGCTGCCTGCTTCGGAGTACAGTGTGTTAATGCCACTTGTAGAGACCACTGAACTTCAATGAAATCAATTAAAGGCAAAGAAGCTTCTGCTTTCAGTTAGAAATGCAACTTTTCTGAATAGATAAGTTAGAAAAAATGAAGAAATGCAAGGAGCAAAGATTAAAGATGAAATATACAAACTCCAAGCATTTGCAGACATCTGGTCTTTATTCTGGAAAATCCAGTGGAAACAGCTCCAATTTTACTCCAACAAATAAAGGAATACGGCTATGGAGCTGGATTAGAAATGAACCAAGAAAAAACAAACATTTTAACAAAAAACTTAACCCCAAAACAAAAGACCCAACTTATATCAAATACAGGAATCCAAATAGAGTTAAATACTTTAGTTACAAAATTTATATGGCAAAAGAAGAAGTCCAGAATCGAGCGTAAACTATTACAAGATGCAAAAGAAAGAGGAGGAATTGGTCTACCAAATTGGAATTTATATTATCAAGTGAGTGTTTTAAATTGGAAAAACAAAAGAATATTATATCTAGAAGGACATGACCTTCAAGTGGGCTGACATGCCTTCTTATGGTATGGAAGAGCAAAATCCCATAAATACTTTGAGAGAAGTATAATAAGAAATTCTTTGTTAAAAGTCTGGGAAAAAATTAAATGCAAAATATATATGAAAACTCATTGATGGAAGCATCCACTCACCCAAATCTAGTGAATTTTGAGAAAATAACGACATATAATGAGCTTTTAAATGAGGAAGGACTATTAAAGACAAAAGATCAATTAGAGACTCAAGGACTGATTTTTTCATGGTGGCCCCAGCTACAACTACAATCGATCTATAATCAGGAACAAAAAAATGAGGATTTTATAGAGAATACACAACACTTGATAAAATATTACTCACTATAGAAAAACAACAAATTCAAAAAGTATATAAACTTTTATTGCATATAAGATGCTGTTTCTTACATATTTGTAAGTTTTATGTTGGGAAAAGAAAATTTAAAAAAGAAAAGAAAGGAAATGCAACTTTTCTTGGAAACAAGTGTTTCCTTAAGACAGCTGGTGAAGTAGAGATCCTATCAAAGGAAAGGAGAGACTGCCGGGATCCTATCACTTAACAGCCACTTTAGCAGGTCTAGTGGTGCAAATCACAGATGAAAATTGGTGCTAGTTAACAAGTTGATATTCGTATTGTGTGCCACGTACCAGTTACATGAATTGGTGCACTTCAACTTCTAATTTATTTTCAACCTCTAGCTATTTTCTGCTGAAGTTTCCACCATAGGAATTAATATAATTCCTTATTTCCAAAAGGAAGTAATAGAATTCTTGCTAATGTACCCATTTTGTACATCCTTATGGTAGCTTAACACAAGCAGTTGTGATAACTTGAAAGATTGGTTTGCCAGAACAAGACAAATCCATCAATTCTCATGGCACTCTTTGGCAGATGGCATCATCACAAGGGACAGCACATGGCTGGTTGAGGTGCCCCAGTCAGACTCGGGTGGGAGTGATATGTTTTTTATGTGTGTGGGGGGGAACTACAAAATGTCAGTTGGGGGATTCTGGGAGTTGTGGTCTAAGAAAATAACATTTCTAAGGTTTGTGTATAATGTATACTAAAGGGGACCTGGAACTTGCAATATTGTGCTGAAGGCTTTCACAACATTCAGGAAGAATCTTTTCTCTTTTTACTACTCAAGTGCTCATTTACAGACTATAATTTTACACACACACACACACACACATATATATATATATATAAAACTATTCTTTTTTTCTACCAACATTTATCCACTTTGTTATGACTGCTGTTCTGTCCATTTGAAGGCTGGTCACTTCCCCCCATGGTGTGATTTAGCGGGTAGGCTTTGCGCTGCCTAGAGAAGAACCACCCTTCCTTGGGATGTTGAATAAGAAAACTCTCTTTTTCCCCCCAGTCATGGTAATGATGGCATCAAGGATCCTTGGGTTCCCAAACCGGACAAAGTCCAGGAAAGGCTTTGGCTCTTGGGCACCTGGCTAGCAAGGAAGAAGGGCGGTGGCTGTCTGTAGAGGAACAGACAGGTGAGGGACGTCTACAGGAGGAGGAAGAGGAGGTGGCAGCTGACATAAAGGAGGAGGGACAGAAGTGCTCGGGACCTTCCTCGGGTGGATCAGGGGAAGAGGTGGTGGTGCAGGAGGAAACCTGGGGGAAGACTGTCAGGTGTGATATCCCCACTTGTGCTCCTTGGGAGAGGTGGAAAGCAGGTGGGAGGGGGGACCCCAAGCCAAGGACCCTGAGCCCCACCAGTTAGGGAGAGATAAGAGCCTCAAATGAGGTGCCTCTGCCTTAGGGCTGCTGGCACTCTCTGTGTCACTTCTGTGTCCTTGGTGCCCTCCCTGTCCAGCAAGGGCAGCAGGCACCCAGCTGCTCCACGGGCATCAGAAGGGCCATCACAAGAGAAAGTGGAGGTTCCAGGAAGAGCAAAAGAATGGACTCTGGGAGCCCATTAGTTGCCATTGAAAGAACTCAGACCAGGACCCCTCTTGCTTTACAAGACTGGGATTCTCGGGGACTTATGTGTCATTAAGCAGGGGCCTCTTCCAAAAGGACACTCCATGGGAGGGGGGGTTAATGCAAAGAGAGAGAGAGAGAGAGAGCAAAGTTTGCTGTTTATATACCGCCGTCAAGCACTCTCTGGGTGCTTTACAAGTTAATTATGCAGGCTACACATTGCCCCCCCCCAATAGCAAGCTGGGTACTCATTTTACCAACCTTGGAAGGATAGAAGGCTGAGTCAGCCTTGAGCCGGCTACCTGGGATTGAACTCTGGGTCGTGAGCACAGTTTTGGCTGCAGTAATGCAGGGAATGCAACCGTTCAGGTAGCTCACAAAAGGGAGCCGACGCCTCCGTTTCTGGTCTGGAATGCCTGTCTGAGGAAATAAAGCTTGCTTCTGATTATTCTTAAAACCTGGAGTCTATGGAGGTATTGCTAGGAGTCCCTGTGGCTGCCAGAACTGCAATTTTATGTACCAATTTTGAAACAAATGAATGTACTTTAAATGGAAATACGAAACCTCTCAGAATGGCAGGCAGGAAGACCATGACCGGGTGACTTCCGGGCATCCCTTCTCATTGCACTTCACATCAGGCGGGGACTTGACAGTCCTTCAGAGAGAAGACGCTGTTAAACAGAGGACTGTCTTTGACAGCCCTTCAAATAGAGGAATGTCCTGTCTTAAAAAAATAAAGGCACAGGGCCACGTAATAGTGGTATGGTGTGATTTAGCGGATAGGCAGCTGATAAAGAAAAAGAAAAGAGATGGTCATGATCTTGATCATGATTCACATAGGGAACAATCAATGATCAATCATGCAAAGATAACTGAATTTTGTTACTCCTAAACTCACTGCTAATTTGATACAGATGAGCAGTCTTATTGTAGGGTAACAATTACCTGTTGAATATGGGGCTATAAGGTAGGTAAGCTGCCCATATTAGTGACCTTGTATGTTGCCATCCATCTGTTCCTTTTTAAAAATGTAGGGGATGCTTTCGATGAAATGATATGTTGAAATGCCAATGCATATTATGGTATATATTTATTTGTTGAGGCTTTTCTGCTATCTTAACTACATTGTCTCCTCTGTGAACTACTTTGAGCATACTGTAGTGGTGAGAACTACAATTAGATTCAGAGCTAGTCATTCTTAAAAAGCAGACATCCTTGAAAACAAGAGAACATTACCTGTTTGTACTCAGTACTTTTTTCTGTAGTTTACACACACACACACACACACACACACACACACACACACACACACACACACAGTTTAAGCACACATAAAAGCAAATATCAAGAGTAAGTCATGATTTCAGTGGTTCTGCTCACTCTTTTTTTATTTTATTTCTTTCTTTCTAAAGAATGAAAAGACAATTGACCATATTACAAATAGTAAATACAAAGCTATTCCCCATATTTCTCCAAATCACATATATACCATTCCTCGTCACAAAGTGGTTCTGCTCACTCAACAGGGAATCTAAATAGATTGGAGAGAATCTTTCCTAGGCAGGGAAGAGTGTGGGTGTATCTGCCATTCACCATTACAGAAGTCTGATTCCACTTTAATTGTCATGGTTCAAACCCAAGGAATCTTGTGAGCGGTAGTTCGGTCAGCTGCTTAAATCAAGAGGGAACTGCTGAACTACTCCCTTAGCCACATTAAGTAAAGCGAGCTAAGTGACAGCAGAAGCTGCCAAGGCAGCAAGAACAGGACCATGGACAGCTCTGAGAAAGCATGTATTCCTGTCCCTCTCCTACCGACAGAGCGGTGGGGAACACGGCGCCCTCTGGATGTTCCAGGACTGCAGTGCCCATCAGAAGCATAGACAATGCATAGTCAATGACGATGAGGGTGGATGGGAGTTGTAGTCCAACAACATCTGGAGAGCCACACCTTCCCCAACCCTGTACTAAAACCATAAGCACATACTATCTCAGTAGGAATAAAAGCCAGCTGAAGCTTTCTACAGACAGCGAGCACTGATCACGTACCCATCTCTACCTCTCCTGGAACAGCTGGCTGGACCATCAAAAGGCCCTCACCTAATTTGAGCACTTCAGATATTTGGAATGCTGGAGAGGTGGAAGTTCGGCTGGTTGGACTATTCCAAGAATTTTGTAGTCTCCCAAAGTAACTTTTCCAAGCTTTGATGGCAAGGCAGGACTCCCCTGGATACAGAACAAATGGTCCTTCACTTGGAAGAGAAGTGTGAACCTTTTCTTTCATCCTTTAAGAGGCCAACAACAGGGAGACACTGTGACTCATCAAAGTAAAAGCTCATTCTGGCTCCCTGGAGCAAAACTTTGGAGATTTCTATGCACTTTGAAGATTCCTATGCATTTCAAAGGGATCTTAGTGATTCAGAGAAGCTATGGGCTATGCCGTGCTGGGATACCCAAGACAGACAGGTCATAGTGGAGAGTTCTGACTAAGCGCAATCCACCTGGAGCAGGAACTGGCAAGCCACTCCAATATCTTTCCCAAGAAAATTCCATGGACAGAAAAATGCTTTTGAATTGTGGTGCTGGAGGAGACTCTTGAGAGTCCCCTGGACTGCAAGGAGAACAAACCTATCCGTTCTGAAGGAAATCAACCCTGAGTGCTCACTGGAAGGACAGATCCTGAAGCGGAGGCTCCAATACTTTGGCCATCTCATGAGAACAGAACACTCCCTGGAAAAGACCCTGATGTTGGGAAAGTGTGAAGGCAAGAGGAGAAGGGGACGACAGAGGACGAGATGGCTGGGCAGTGCCATCAAAGTGACCAACATGAATTTGATCAAACTCTGGGAGGCAGTGGAAGACAGGAGGGCCTGGCGTGCTTTGGTCCATGGGGTCATGAAGAGTCGGACATGACTCAATGACTAAACAACAACAAAATGCATTTTGTGATACAGCCAGAACATTGAATATGTGGTGATTACTCCAAAACTGGAGGCATTCAAGAGAAACTTAGACAACCACTTGGCAGATACTCTTTGATTTGTATTCCTGCATTGAGCAGGGGGTTGGACTTGGTGGCCTCAAAGGACCCTTCCAACTTCACTATTCTACAGTTTCTGATATAGACAAAATACCTCTATGTTCCTGATTGTTTTGCAATCAGCAGTTCTATGGTTTAAGCCACAAGAGGGAGACAGTGCTTTGATCCTGAGTGACACTTTTCCAAAGAAGGAAGGTGCATTAATATTTTTGCTGCTTGCATGCTTGGCAGTTACTTATAGTCTAGGTGGGGAAAAAACGACAAACATTAGACATTGAGAGGGTGTGTGTGTGTGTGTGTGTGTGTGTGTGTGTGTGTGTGTGTGTGTGTGTGTGTGTGTGTGTGTGTGTGTGTGTGTGTGTGTGTGTGTGTGTGTGTGTGTGTGTGTGTCTAAACTACAGCAAAAGTACTGAGTACAAGCAAAACTATTAATGCAGGATTTAGATGGGTTTCAAATCTATTGAGATGCAACTTGAGACTTAAGGACTTTCCCAAATGTAAATATATTAGCAACTAAAGTCTCATTAATCTGACAAAGATAAAAATTAATAAGGCCCAAATGGATGCCAATTAAAGGTGGCTAATTGAAAGTCCGAGACAAGATGCATTTCAGGTGGAAATAGCCAGCAACACAGCAGACTGCCCCAGGGTGGAAGAAGTAAATCCGCCATCATTTACATTCGGAGGATAACGAACGGACAGCCATCTATAAAAACACGCTTTAGCCAAACACAGTTTAATGAGCTTCATTTGCATAAGGGTAAGGAAGTAAAAGGGAAAGAATCAATTCAACTGGGCAGCAATGTGCTAGATTTATTCCTGCCACCCTGTCTCACTTCGCAATTTGAAATTCTGGGCACTTGCCCTCATTTGCATTAATAACAAACACTAATTAATAATGCTAATGGAAAGTGTCCCCTGTTTATGTCAAGAAGCCCAAAGAAGGGCCAAGGTAAGGTCCCTGTTGCCTGCGCCAAGAGAGCGAGCGCGAGCGAGTGTTTCTTCAGCGTACTGCTTCATTTCCATTTAAAAGGGGAACTGCTCCAGTAGCAATGGATTCAAGCCACACTGTCTCTCCTCTATTATTTATTTCACTATTATTTTACCACTCACCCAGCCATTTCAAGTTTCTCTGTTCCAGCATTAATCGCCTAGCTGTACAACGGAAGACAGGTCTTCAGGCTCCTATTATTTAAAAGAACAGAGCTTTGGGGTCAAACAGCTAGTCTGACGGGAAGGCTGCTCCATTTTTCTCTGCGAAAACAGTCCTTGTAAAATCTGTAGGAACTGAAGAAAGCCACAGATGCACTTTCTCCCCTACACGCGCTGCGCCTCTTGAATTGGAACCAGCCCTTCTTTATTTACGGGCCTTTTGATTTTCATGTATTTATTTGTGGCCTGCCTGTCCTGTCTCTCCTCCAAGGGGCGCAAGGAAGCATGGCTCCCCGTTTCATCCTTGCAACCATCCTGTGAGGTTTTTCGGGTGGAGAGAGTGTGATGGACGAGTCCACTCAAGTGAGGTTCAGGGCACGGTGGGGAGATGCACATGGACCTCCCTGTTCCCACCCTAGCATTCCAGCCACAGAAGTACATGGGCACCCAGTAACAATTGATGGACCACCCAATGGCTGATGCAGCCAAGCAAGATGGGCAGGCTGGCAAATAAAGCAACCCACTCACAAGTCATGACATCGGATGGTCACAGCAGCTCACAGAAGGGCCTGTTTTAATCCCTTGAGTCCAGATTGTCTTCCCTCTATGAGCCTGGCCGGGTATTCGGATCAACAGGGGAGGCCTTCCTGTCAGTCCCACCACCCTCACAGGCATGCTTAGCCTTCTCTGTCACTGCTACCCAGACTCTGGAACTCCCTCCTATGGGAAGCCAGGCTAGCCCCATCTTTGGGGACCTGCAGAGTACAGCAAACAGGGGATGACAGAGGATGAGATGGTTGGACAGTGTCATCGAAGGGACCAGCATGAATTTGACCCAACTCCAGGAGACAGTGGAAGACAGGAGGGCCTGGCATGCTTTGGTCCATGCAGTCACG
Organism: Pogona vitticeps; assembly: GCF_051106095.1. NCBI lineage: Eukaryota > Metazoa > Chordata > Lepidosauria > Squamata > Agamidae > Pogona > Pogona vitticeps. Next base: position 16,502,659 of record NC_135790.1, read on the forward strand.
AAGAGTCGGACATGACTTAACGACTGTATAACAACAACACCACGCCACCTTGGGTCCTTTTAAAGAGAAAGACGGGGTACTACTACGACTTCTTCTTCTTCTTCTTCTTCTTCTTCTTCTTCTTCTTCTTCTTCTTCTTCTTATTATTATTATTATTATTATTATTATTATTATTATTATTATTATTATTATTATTATTATTATTATTATTATTATTATGTGTTACAAGCATGGGGCAATGGAATTATAAGTAGGATGCAGTGATCAGGCCTTCCCACTCTTATCACCAGGCATGGATATCAGGCTTGTTAAAAATCGCATTGGGGCCAGTCTTTTCCTCTCTTCACCTTTTCTTTTCTGCATCTCATGTCAGGGGAGATAGATTTTTGTTCTAATCGCAGCTCCGGGGAGGGGGGCAGGGTACCAGAGAGAAAACATGCTACATGCCCAATAACCATCCTCTCTTAATGAAACTACTGTACAGTCAACAAAGTGCATTATACAGTGCATTAAATGTATGATTTGACTCTGAAATATCAGCACGAAGCTAACTGCACTTGGAAACAGCAAGAAATAAAGAAAAGGAATGAAAAGCTATAGAAACAGAAATAATTTTTACCTGGCCCTGAAAGTTTACATGACAAACACGGCTGCAAAAAAAAAACCCACCGTTTATACAAAAAGCAGCAAGAAGCAAAGTTGAGGGTTGTGCAATATCTTTATTGGGTCAAGTTACAAAAAACAGGAACTTTTGCATTGCTGTTGCTTAGTCGTCAAGTCATGTCTGACTCTTCGTTATCCCATGGGCCAGAGCACGACAGGCCCTCCTGTCTTCCACTGCCTCCCGGACTTTGGTCAAATTCATGTTGGTCGCTTTGATGACTCTGTCCAACCACCTCGTCCTCTGTCGTCCCCTTCTCCTCTCGCCTTCACACTTTCCCAACATCAGGGTATTTGCATATACAGACAATATGCAGCTTTGTCATCTCTGTCTCATGAGGAACCAAAACAATCATTTTGCTTTCCTGGTGGTCTGGCTTCATGAGCAGCGTCTCTCACATCTGGGCTAGTTTTTTGAATTTTTTTTCTTAACTCCAAGATCCGTATCATATTTGCACAATGAAGAATTCTGTAGAACTTGAAAGCTTGCCTAATCTGTTACTTTCCATTGATCCAATAAAGATAGTGCCCAAGCCACAGCCTCACCACTGTTTATACCAAACGTTTGGATATATGTGATTAGCTGAGACCAGGCCAGCTCTCCTACATCATGCTCACAACAAACCTGTTGTATAGTTCAGAAAGCGAGTCACAGGGGGCCCGGTGAGCTTCACGGCCCAGTGGGGGATTCAAACCTGCACCTTCCAGATCCCAGGCTGACTCTCTAACCACCACACTGGCCCACAATGCGAGCCAAGCAGCTCTGAAAGGCATCATGCTTGTGTGGAAGAAATAGTGGCACCCCCATGTGATGCTGACAAGTAGGGTGATGCTTCAGATCCTTCCCGGATCTTTCCCTTCTCCTTTCTAAGCTCAAACTCTCTTAAGAAAGAGTTTCTAAATGGACTTCAATCAAGACTCTTCCTTCTCCTTCTGCAGGCTTAGGATTGGTCTGGGGAATGTGTGATGAGGACGCACAGACAGGACCTAAATCCTTTTCTTTCTTTCTTCAAATTAAAGTGTTGCTCCATTTAAAATCACGGATGTCTATGAAGTGTAAGTAAAATTAAAAGCAAATTAAAATGTTAAGATTATTAGACTAGTTCTGGCCAGAAGTCGCTACTTCAATAGCATTATCTCAGCCATTAGCTAAATATTCTTTAGTACACATGGTGGGGTATGAACTGCATGCACATAAGAAGTGTTGCAGAACTTGTATGAGCTATCTAAACCCCCAGCACTCTTTGCTCATCCCTTTTTAGCAGATGTTTTGACACTGCAGCCTAAGATTACACTCTACAGCCTCAGCTGCACACTCCAGGCTTTTAAGAGGATGCCTCTGTCTTTCTTCCAAATTGGCACAGGACGAAAGTTGCTGTGGGGGGTAGTTTTGCTGGGGGGGTGAATTTCTTATTTTCTGTTTTTTACCCATAGTTGCTTTGCACCTAAGTGAAGGGTAGCAACCAGGGAGGGCAGAACATGCTGTCTTTTTTTACTATAGCAAAGGGTGACTTTTTAAAATTTGGGGCAATAGGAGAGATGGGCTAGACTCTAAGCATAATTATTCTATACAGTACTCTGTTAGGACTGCATGAGGACATTGAGAGACAGGTAAGAACATCCGTGAGAACTCTGAAGAACTTTTCCCAAGGCTCTCCACTCAATGCCTGTTCTTGTCAAAGTCCTGCTGATTCATGTGTCTCTCACTTCTGGAGTCTACCAGGCATAATGTTGAACAGATTGCACAAGGGAAAAGTCATACAATCTTATATATGAAGTTTCCTGACTCTGCTTCTTGTTTTGCTGTACTCTACATGTGCAGGATTTGTCACCAAGCACAGAAGTTCAAATCATGGGAAGTTCTACCTCAGTTGTGGTGATTTAGGGTGTGTAATTCCAAATTACTAAAGTTTTAAAGATCTGTTTTGCAAAGTATGGGCAATGGCTAGCAATATCTTAGATGCAACAGGGAAATAAGAGGTATTTCTAGCAGCCTTCTCCTCATTCTTCCCATAAAAGAAATCAGAGCTTGGAAAATTCATTCTTTTGGATTACAGCCCCCATAATCCCCAACTAGCATGGCTATTGCAGCAAAAACAAAGTTGTCTAAAGGTGTTCCTGAAACGTCCTAGTCTGGCAGGAAGAACCTTGCCTTCTCTTGAGAGACTCCTCTCCCTCTCTATGTGAGTCGCCACCTTCAGTCTGAAGTGACTTCTGGTTCCAACCCAGGGCCACTTTGGCCAATTCATCCACTCTTTGTAGGAACCTAACCAACTATTGATTGATGCTTTTGAATTGTGGTGCTGGAGGAAGCGCTTGAGAATCGCCTGGACTGCAAGGAGAACAAACCGATCCGTTCTGAAGGAAATCAACCCTGAGTGCTCCCTGGAAGGACAGATCCTGAAGCTGAGGCTCCAATACTTTGGCCATCTCATGAAGAGAAGACTCCCTGGAAAATACGCTGATGTTGGGAAAGTGTGAAGGCAGGAGAAGGGGACGACCAAGGATGAGATGGTTGGACAGTGTCATAGAAGTGACCAAAATGAATTTGACCAAACTCTGGGAGGCAGCAGAAGACAGGAGGGCTTGGCATGCTCTGGTCCGGGGGTCACAAAGAGTTGGACATGACTAAATGACTAAACAACAACAACGACAACCAACTATACTGTGAAGACCAGTGTGTGCAAATGGAGCAGAAGAGTTGGCAACTTTGGCCCTCTGTATGTGTTTTTATTACAGAGATCCTTAGTCCCACCCAGCTGGGCCAAAGATAAGGGATTACGGCAGGTATAGCCATTTGAAGGACTAAATATAACACCATCCTTGTGGTCCTTCAAGCAGCAGACAGAAGCCAATGACTGAAGAGAGATTTTGAACACATTCATATGGACTGGAAACATGGAGATGAGGAGAGGTGCTTCTCACAAATCAGAGCCTAGCAACCCACAAATTTCTGGGAGATGTGGGAGTTTGAGTTCATAAACAATATGAGGAGAGCAAATACATGTGTAAGTTCTTAATTCCTGAAAAATGCAGAACACGTAAAGATGGGTTTCTGAGAATCACTTACCTGGGTGCTGGTGGAACCTGCTTGTTTGCCATAGAAATAAGGGACCCTGCTTTGTTTGCAAGAATAATTGGTTAAGTGCATTTAGTTCATGAATTCACCTGCATTGCACAGATAATGGAATAGACATGTAGAATTCTTTGCTCTTGATGGGCCTAGAGCCAGTTCTTCGCCATCATTTTGGGGTGATGACACTGGATTTGTACCAATGAAATAAAATCAAAACACAATCCCCAAAATATTTCATTGTGACCCAGGCATCTTAAGCCAGCTGGCTTTTGCTCATCTCTTAGAATTGCCTTACGCCTCACTTTCTCGATTCCTTGAAGGGAAAGAAAAACGGCGTCACAGCGCTGCATGCCATGCATGCAAATCCTGAAGCCACACAGACCTCTTTGACATCCCAGAAATTGAGCTGAACACTCATATAGTCTCAAGGACAGACGCAGATTCAATCAAAGTTTTGTTTGTCTGCTCAGTTGGACTTCCCTACTTTGTCACTCATATTCCCCCCCCCCATCAGGTAGGGGCCTGTTCTTTACCACCTTCATCCAAGAGAGGGCGCTGGAGGGCCAATTTACATTCTCCACCTGTCATCAGATATGATATATTCCCCTTTAAAAAAACCCCAATACTACAGTCTTGACATCCTCTAGCCTGAAGACGCTGCGGCAGCTGATCTCTGTATCTGACTGACAAACTGCTAGAGCAGCCGCAGCATCCTTTGTCCCCAGCTGGCCGCTGCATCCTATACGCTCAGCAGCAGCCCAGAGCCAAAGAATGCAGACACGTGTGCCATGCTGGCATCAGCTCAAAAGACTGCGGAGGCTCTCTCTCCAGCGGACACCCCCTGACAGGTTTATATTTGCTTCAGAAGTGTTAACCCTGTGCTGTCAGGTCCGTTCCAACCTATGAGAACCCTCCCAGGATTTTGCAGGTACAAAGTCCTCAGAGGTGGCTAATGAGTCCCTTTTTCCTGGGAGCCCTCTGGGACGGTGCCGCTCACCCGAGGCCACACACGTGGCAGGGCACAACGCCACACAGGCGCCAGGGTGCAATGTGCCAAATTTCAACCACGGCACCAATGAGGGGAAACTCAAGAAAACACGGGTACAGGCAAAACTAGGAGAGACATACTGTAGGCTGAGGACATGAAAGGTACACGGGTGTGGGGGGTGCGTGTGTATACATTTCTGGGGCAAGCACACCTCCTCCCCCACACACCCCTTTACCTAGCATTTTATCTAAAAGCCCGAAACAACTTTCCCCAATCAGAAGTGCTGGAACACAACTCCCATCATCCGCAAGCAGTGCACTCGACCAAATCTGAAAATGCTCTTCAGATTGGGGGAGGATACTATTCCCCCTCCCTCCCCGCTCTCTCACACCCCCTTCGTTTCTTCTATTTCTGGGACGGATCCGGCCCCGATCCCCGGCGAGCGGGCGCGCAGCCCGGACAGCCGCAGAGTCTTCCCGATAGAGCCGACTGCGGTCCGGTCCGCCCTTGCTCGGAGGCTCACCCGTCCCACTGCGTGCCAGCGCGCTGGCACCCAACCCAGTGCTGGTGGGCGAGGACGCCGCGCCGCCCGCTTGCTCGGGAGTAAGTTCGAGCGACTTTCGCGAACCAAGGCAGGGAGCGCTCCCCTCGGGACACGCGCGCGCCGGGGCCCGGCGTTTTCTCGCGCAGCGGTTTCACCTCCTGGGCGGGCTTACTCGCAAGGAGGAGCCCAGCGCCCGAGGGGAGCTGTGCCCAGAGGAGGGGCGGCAGTGCCAGGGACGGGGCGAACTTCCGAGCAAGCGCGACACCGGACCGGGGCCTCTGAGACTCCTCGGCTCCCAATTAACTGAACAAATCAATAAGGCACTCGAAACGCAAGATGCGCCCAACTCCACTATTCGGGTCCCCGGAGGAGACGCCGAGTCGCTCGCGAGAAGCCTGGCAGGGCCCCGGGGGGGGGGGGAGAGGACGCGCGGCGACTCGGGCACAAGGATGCCTCCGGGAAGCGCACACCAAAGACCCGCGGACGACGGGCGCTCGCGAGGCATCAGCACGTGGGAACGGGACGGAACGCGCAAGGCTCGCGGGTCTTCCTCCCAGTTCCTTCACAGAAACTGGCTCGGAGCCTCTGGCGCGCTTTCCAACAGAGTTGGAACAAGGGGACGGACGGGGACGGGGACACGGACACACACACACACACACACACACACACACACACACACACACACACACACACACACACACACACACACACACACACACACACACACACACACACACACACACACACACACGGCCGTTCTGCAGTACACACACGCGCGGGAATCTTTGGGGGGCCGGCTCCTGCACCACCCACCCCCTAGCGCTTTCCCCTGCCGAATCTCCTGTGTGGACCCTTGAGCGGGCTTTACTCCCGAGTAAGTGTTAGCACCCCAGGGCACGCCTGCACCTAACGTCCCCTTTCCTAAACGGCACGGAAAGAAGACCAAGGAGCCCGAGTGCGCGCGAGCATGTGCAGACTGCTCCCCCCCCCCGGCCAAACCACCGTCCCGCTCTCATTTCGGGCAAAGGAGTGGGTTAGTTTTCCTCCTGTTAAAAAACTTGCGAGCGCCGGGTGTGGGGGGGTGTAAAGCCCCCTCCTCTGACCTTGTCCCTCCCCCCCACCGGTGATTTCCTTGGCTTCCCACCCGTTCCGCCCCCCCCCTCCCCGGGCGCGGGGTCGGCGGGAAAGTTAAGGATCGGGCCCCTCACCGTTGAGGCTGGTCAGGTTGCCCAGGTCCAGGAGGCTGGGGCTGAGGGCGCCCAGGACGCCCGAGGAGTTGAGGCTGAGCAGCAGCTCCGAGGAGGAGGCGGCGGCGGAGGAAGAGTTGGCCAGGGCGTCGCCGGCCGCCAGCGAGTCGGCGAAGAGGTTCATCTGCAGCAGCGTCTTCAGCAGGTAGCGCAGCATCTTCCCGGCCGCCCCTCCGGCCCGGCGCCGCCGCCTGTGCTGGCATCCGGAGCGGGCGGTGCAGGAGGCGCCCGGCCAGCATCCGCCGCCCTCCGCCGCCGTCCTCCCTCTGCAACGCCGCCGCCAACGCCGCGCCCGTCCCCTCCTCCGTGCCTCCTTTGCCTGCCTGCCTTGCGGAGGCTGAGCCGGGCTGGCCGCTCCCCGGGGAGGGGTTGAGGGGAGGGCGCACCGGGCAGGCAGAAGGCAGGTGCCGCCACCAATAAATGTTTAATTATTGGATTAATAACTCTCCCTGGAGGGCGGGAGGCGCAGCGCCCTCCTTCCTTCCTTCTTTCTTTCCTTCCTTCCTTCTCTCTCTCGTGGCTGAGAAAAGAGAAGGCGAGCGAAGGCAGAAGAAGAAGGCGGCTCGCCAAGAAAAGAGAGCAGCAGCTTAGGTTGGCGACGCAAAGTTGGCACAAGCCCCCGGCAGAAGCGAAACTAGCCAGGCTTGCCCCGGGGCAAGCAGCGACAGCTGAAAGATGGGCCCCTCCAGATTTTGATGCCCTCCAGATGCTGGTGCCCCGGGGCAAAGCCCTCTTTGCCCTGTCTTAGTTAAAGCCCTGGCAAAGGGACGCCAAGGGCACGGGTTCAGAGGGAGCTGGAGAAATTCCCTTTGCAGTCTACAACTCCAAGAATCCTCCAGCCAGGGATGGGAAAGCTCGCAGGCCCTCTGAAGCTCTGGCCAGCTGCTGCTGATCAGTGTCAGGAGCATTGCAGTCAATGGAAGAAAGGTCAGGCAGGTGAGGGTGTTGTTGGAATCAGCCCTTGGATGGCCAAAGGCAGAACACCTGGGCCATCACTTAGGGGCAGAAGGCCCACTGCAGGGAGCAGGTTGGGAGTTCAGACCCTAGGATAATGGGGAACCCTTTTCTGCCAGAGATTCTGCAGAACAGCTGGCAACCTAAACCAGTAATTTATCAGTAAACAGGCGGGCTGGGCAGAAAACAGTGTCTTGTATTCCTGAATGGCCACTACACTTCTAAGGAAGCTTTGTTTAAAGGATGGGGCCCCTAAGCCTGGACTGGGGAATGTTAAACTAAACCCAGATGTTGGATTGCAGCTGGGCTAGTCAGTCCAGCAACATCTGGCTTGACCTGGTTCAGCGATCAACTCTCCTAAGAAAGTCCCATTGTGGACTTATAGTGTTTATAACCTGATAAAGGTGCACATTGCAGCATGTTTTTGCAGTTTTTTAATTTAAAAAAACAACAACCAAGTTCAAGTGTTGGGGCAGAAGACCCAGGCCCACTTTCTCAGCAAGCCATAAAGCTCCCTGGCCTGCCTTGACCTAATCCACCTAACAGGGCTGTTGTGAGGAAAGAGAAGCGAGCCATATACGGCCACCTTGAACTCACTGAATGAAAGGTAGACTATAAAAGTGACAAACAAAACCACAAAGTATATAAATAAGTAACATAATGGAGAAGAGGAATATATAGTGCCTTGAGCAGAGTGAATGAAAGATGAGGTGAGGAAAGTAACTAGTCATAGCCAAGAGACAAATCTGGAGCTCCAAACTGTCTTCTCCTATTTAGAAAGCTTTGCTCATTAATCTCAAGCACTGTGAAGTCCCCCAGAGTTTGTTCACGTGATGGTTGACTGCATGGAAGCCACTGGCAAAAGACACGGAAGTCCATGTGATTCTCCTCCAATGTGCAAGAGTCAGTGACTCCAGAGCAGACAACTATAACGAACAGAGGGAACCTATTGGATCAATGGGATTTACAGAGGAATTGACTCACCAAATCCTCAGTGGTTCAGTGGGACTATCTTATTTGCAATTTACTGCTGGATTACCAGTGTTTCAGCATTCTAAAGGAAACATCCATCCATGAGTCTTTCTTCAAGGGCTGGGAATCCTGCGCCTTGGAGCAAATATGAGGGTCGGGTTGCGTGGCTATGGGAAAAGAGCACCAAGTGTGTAGGAGTTTTCCAGCAATTGACATTTGCTGGAGAGATAACGATGATGATTCATTTAACACCATCGGTATAGATGGCACTATACAAGGGTTATATAAGCAAATATATGTTGCATCTGTCGAGGGCAGGCTTAGGACATATGGGCAGAATCTTCAAGGAAGTGGTTCTCGGCTAAAACTTGGGGGGGAAATGTATGAATAGTCAGGGATGTTCCACAGTGGAAGGTGGCCAGCTCTTTTACAAAAGAGGCATTCAAACTGAGATTGGAGATTGAGACCTGTCAGTGTTTTGCACTTGTAGGTCCTCCACTGAGCAGTGGATGAAGGAGATGAGTACATGCCAAGCTTGGGTTCCCGGATGTTCTTTGACCACGGTTTCCAGAAATCCTGGCAGGCATGGCTGGTGGTGAGAGCTTCTGGGAGTTTTAGTCCAGGAACATCTTAGGGACCCAAGCTTGGGAACCCTCTGAAGACATATTCCAAGTTTTCTCCCAGCCCTTGTAATTCAATGGCTGAGAACTGATACAATAGAGTTGCAAGCACTGGTTGAATAGTTCCAAGCTGTCTTCCTTAGGCACAAAGGGAGGATGGACAGATGGACAGTCAGCGTGGGTGGCAGCGATGGCATCCAGCAACACCTTGTGTGGGCAGAGCGGTGCTTAGATGCCCTGTGGGTGTCTGACTGGCACCTCAGATAGCCCTGTTGTGGATGATTGTGTTAGGAAGTGGCATGGAATTCCTTGCATGAGCATGGAAAATATTCTCCTGCAACTGGGAGAGTATGACCATGTTGGATCTGGACCAATGATTCTGTTATTATAGGAAGTGATTCAGAGGAAGAAGCAGAAGGTAAACACCTTTCATCTTTGCCTGTAAAGCCATATGTCAAGGGGAGGAGCACCATGTGCCTCTCCAGATGTTGTCCATAAACGTTGCTCTTATGCCCATAAATCTGGGATTAAGCAGATGGTTCAAGGAGGAAAAAAAAATCTGTGGGGCTTGTTCAGATGTGCTCACTCAGCACATTGGAAGTCCAAAACCCCCTAGGCTTTGCCTGTTCGATTGCCCAGCCAAACAGGACACAGTAAGGGTCTATTTTACTATCCACCCAAATGAAGACACAAGGTTTTGAGCCATGCCGTGCTCCATTTTTATTATTATTATTATTTTAGATTTCAATTCGGGGAGTGAAATGTGTGTGATAATCTTAGAACTGCAGAACTGGAAGGGACCCCATGCTGGATCGAGTCCAGCCCTGTCAAGGAGGTGAAATGGAACATTTCCCTGGATTTCACTGCCTGCCTTCTCTGGTTTGGTTGCAGCAAGCGGGTAAACTTTTACTTTCAGATTGTTCTTCATAAATCTCCCCCTCTGTCCTCCACCCCATTTGACTTCTCAGAGTAAAGGCTGAGGAGATCTGCAGGAAGATTTTCACCTGTGATTGCATTTTGCACCTTCAGAGACCTTCTGCTCCACATCATCTTTGGCTGTGGAGATCCTCGATTAAAGCAGTTTATTATCATCAAGAACAAAAATCTGTGAACTAAAAAAAAAGGGAAATCCTTCTCCTGTTGGTTTAGCATAATTTGCTGATGTGGACAGTATTAACTTGTTCACCATGGAATGTCCTCGGCTCACAGGGGGGTGAGGTGGGAAACAAATTGAACTCCACTCATCCCCAGCTCCACTTGTCTTTAAAGTTACCGTGTCCCTGGCTCTCTGTCTTTCTGCACCAGAGTTGCCCTCTTACAAGCCAATGTTAAGTTTGGAGCAGTTTGCACAGGCATATTTGCATTAGTGAGCCTCATGGCACAGTGGTTAAACTGCAGTACTGCAGCCCAAACTCTGCTCACAACCCAGATTCAATCCCAGTTAGTTGACTTGAGATTCACTCAGCCTTCCGTCCTTCCAAGGTCAGTAAATTGAGTATCTAGCTCATGAGGTGTGTGTGTGTGGGGGGGGAAGGCACCCAGAAAGTGCTTTAAGTATTGTGAGGCAATATATAAGCAGCACACTTTGGTTTGTCTTTTTCTTTTTCTTGTGTACACACCAAGGCACTAGGAAATTGTCTGGGAATGCATAATACTACTTGAAGGTTTTACATTGGGCCTAGAGTAGGCCCAGTTGTAGATTTGCATGGGCCTGTGGGAGAAGTGCTCTCTAGTAGGCCTGATCTTCTGTCAGTCAGCCTGGGGGCGGGGCTTATCTAGCTACAGGCAGTGAGAACTGCACTAGTCTAAGTAACAGCAAACAACTGGCTTGGGATGCTGTGTGGATTTCCTGTAATGCAGTGGTCCCCAGCCGTGGGCCTCCAGATGTTCTTGGACTACAACTCCCAGAAGCCTTCACCACCACCTCTGCTGGCCAGGATTTCTGGGAATTGAAGTCCAAGAACATCTGGAGGCCCAAGGTTGGGGACCACTGCTGTAATGCACTTTGCTATATCATGTCCCAAATAAAACTGTGGGGAGACCTCGTTGTTCAGAGCATTGGACCACGGCTGGGGAAGTTACGTGGCGGAACCTGCTAGGACACAGTCATGAAGGGGAGGGGGATGCTGGTGCCCCCTGCCCCCTCGGGGAGTGTTGATCGACTAAACAGATCAGGCTCAACGTCCAGCATTTCGGACTTGCACTTTTTTCATAGGCAACCCATCTCAAAGGGATCACTTGCATATCCGCTTTGGGTATCCAGTGGCATTTCTTCTTGAGCCGCGCCAGGATATTGGCATGGAAGATCCAGGAAAAAAAATGTGCCAGAAGAATGCCTTAACTTTGTTTTCTTCCTTTCTTTTGGCAAGATCTTGTGTCAGGCACGGTTCATCATCTGAGATAATCTCTGTCCATTTTTACCCTCTTCCCAAGGAGCTCATGAAAACACTTCTGGTTTTTAATCCCTGTTCCCTACATTGCCCCCCTCCCCACAAGGATCATTCAAAGGAGGCGAGGCTTGAGAAAGTGTGACTGGCGTAAGTCAGCCAGACAACTCCATGCCTGAGTAAGGATTTGCTCAAAGCATCTCCTGATCTTAGACGAGGGCCAAATCACGTCGACTCAGTGAAGTCCTCACAGCTTAACAGCACAATTCAATGCCTGTCTGGAAGGAAAATATGGGGAAAGAAGCACATTTTCACAGAGTCTCCAACTTCTCTGCACAGTCCTGGATTCTGCTACTATGCGGGGGGGGGGATCTTCTCCCCAGACATCTCCCCCGACTTCTTTCATCTATGTCTACTCTCACTCAGCTTTTTTAAAACTAAAAAGCCCTAAAGATTATAATCTTTCCGAATTGCTCCACAAGAGATCAACTTGGCTAACGTCTTCATTTGGACAGCGTTTTGCACAACTTTGTTCCAAAATCAGCTTCATTTGAGCAGCAGCTCAAGTGTTGGGGGGGGGGGGAGAGGGGAGAGGAAGCCATCCTTTATCCTCCATAACTCAATCTGGTAATGCATCCATTGTGGGAAGAATAAATCAACCTCTTCTTTTCTCCCTACTTTACAGCAACCCTGTGGTCTGCATTCTTACAGCTCCATTGCATTGTTTGAATGTTAATGGGCTCCCTACCCTGGAATCCCATTGGGAAAGGGAGTGGTTGCGGGGTGAGGGGTTGGAGGTAAAGAATTCCTTAGGGATTTGGATCCAGAGCTTGGAAAAAGCTTCTTTCTGAGCTGGGGGAGTTGTGGTCCAAACTTTTCTGAGCTCTGCTGGGAGGAAATCTGAAGACCGGTCTTGGTGCATTGGCCGGCTGGCTCAAAGCAGCAATGAGGTCTCCTTAACCTCACAAGGACGCAGAGAGCGTGTGGCGTGTCTAATGTAGCCTTGTCGCAGGTGCTCTGGAGCGTCCCCTGCAAAACTGCTCTCCTCCCAGGCTTCGCCAGGTGGCACTCTTGCACTCAGCCTGCCCTTGGCCTGCCAGCTCAAAACCAGCAGTGTATCAATTGAAAGGAAACCTCTTTGCAAAGTGCTCAGGGGCATCTTTCCTGAAAGAAGTGTGGATTTGGGAAGACAGACCTCAGTCTTTTGGTTAAAGTCATTTGCTGAGCAACAAAAATCTGAGTTAGAGCTGGCATGCTTAGATTTCTAGGGAAAGGGATTGCAGTTTGCTTGTGGCTCGGGTTTCGGCCAGAAAGCAGTTATCTGGCCTCTGTCCTGAGTCCATGAGGCTGCAAAGAACAAGATTTCAGCATCACAAGGATAGTGGCTGTCAGTCTGAACGTCTTAGAAATGAATCTTGTGGTCCAGAACAGACGCCTTGAGGAGGGATGTTTGGTTTAGCACAAGAATGCCAACTTTGCAGATTCACCCCTAGCTGGGCAAGGTCTCCTCTGATGAGAAAAGCTGCCGTAGCTGAACAGCGTGCTTTGCCTTTTGATAAAGTGGGCAGAACAGAGATTGGCCCTGGAGATTAGCTGACCACTCAGCCAGCTGCCAGATGTGTGCAGCTGTCTAGGTGGCACCACCGAAGCACACAGCATATTTTGCCACATGCTTAGGTAAAGGTAAAGGTTCCCCTTGACAATTTTTGTCCAGTCATGTTCGACTCTAGGGGGCGCTGCTCATCCCCGTTTCCAAGCCATAGAGCCAGCGTTTTGTCCGAAGACAATCTTCCGTGGTCACATGGCCAGTGCGACTTAGACACGGAACGCTGTTACCTTCCCACCGAGGTGGTCCCTATTTATCTACTCGCATTTGCATGCTTTCGAACCGCTAGGTTGGCGGGAGCTGGGACAAGCGACGGGAGCTCACTCTGTTGCATGGATTCGATCTTATGACTGCTGGTCTTCTGACCCTGCCACATGCTTAGCCACCCCAATGTCCCCATGACACTAGAGGCGAGTTGCAGGAGTCTGAGCCAGGTTGAAAACTTCGACTTCACAGCCACAAGGCCACCAAGAGGGTGGATTCAGGGTTAGGGAGCTTCTATTCAAATTTAAGGAACATTGATTTCACTGACCTCTGTTCAATCAGTTGAACAATGAGGCAACTCATAACAGTTTTGATTGCTAGAAAATCACACATTTTCTTTTCTGTCCTGAGAATCCACTTAATGAAGTGTGTCTGGGAGTGATCATTTAATCAGCCTTCTGCAAAATGCAAGGTGAGTATTTCTTTCTCAGCAAGTATCCGGTCTGGGCAGGTAATGCACACAGTAGCAACCTGATCTTTGCAGCACCAACAAACCATCACCGATGCTGCAGCCTTATAATGCATGATTGATATGCACTTTCTCCTGAGATAACACGTCCCTTAGTTCCCTCCATGCTAAGATAACTCAGGCACACTCTGTCTTTGAAAAGTTTTGGGAAGCTTCAGAGGGTGTAAAAGGTGACAGGACAAATTTTAACTGATCTCACAGGATCTTTATTTTAAGAAAAGAAAGAAAATGTAACTATTCGTATATGAAGTCAATCTGCTGGACAAACTCCTTAACAGCCTCAAAATATGTTTGGATCCCAAATGTCAATCAAAATAAAAGAAAGAAAAAAAGAAAGCTATTCTGGGGGGTTGATTAATTACCATGTAAGTTATTCTGGAGACTGATTCCTCCAAAACAACTGTTTACGTGCTAACAAAGTGACCATTTTCCTGGTCTCATATGCTAACAGTTTATGTTTGCTTGACCCACAGGTAGAGGCAGCCCACGAGCAGGTGCGATTCCTAATTAAAACATGCCCCAGGATATCTTCTGATGGCAGGGACGCCCTGGATGTTTGCAGACATCTGCCAGCACAAGAACATGTGCTGCTGAGTCACAGCTGTCCCAGTTCTCTTGAGTGACAGGGAACGGGAGAGAACACAGATCAGTGGCAGAGTATACAGTATATCTGGTGGGAGAAAGGCCCCAGGTTCAAGCTGTGGCATCTCGAGTGAAATGGGCTGTATGGCGTGAAACCTCAGGCAGGGGTTGCTGGTCAGAACAGACAGATCCATTAGGGAATAAACACAATTACTGGTCACCAGACAGGTACTTTTTTGCTTCCAAAGGAACCAGCTTATATTAGGCAAAAGGGCAGCATGCCTAGTTAAAGAGAGAGAGATAGGGTATTTTGTTGGAGGCCTGAGGTCCAAGGTGGTGGAGGGCGTCCCTTGACTTATGAGGCTGCATTTCTCCGGACCCTTCTCCAAGAGTCTCATGGAACTCAGCGGGATTTACCTCTGGGGGAAAATATTCCTAGGATTTCACTGCATGAAAGTCAGTTGGAAAGCAGGGAGCCTCTGCTTTAGCTCTCACTTTTGGAAGGAACTGATGAGATTTCCTTAGCCAGCTCACCCCATTGTCAGCCTGGGTCAGAACGGCGATCCCAGTACTGCAGATGTTGGACTGAGGCTGAGAAATGGTGAATTGCCTAAGGAGGCTCTCGTAAGTGTTATGAGATGATCTCTGTTCCAGTAAGGCCAAGACTGCATGGGCTGCGGGAGCAGAGTCAAAGCGGTCCCAAAGTCTAAGCTGTCAGAGTCCGGACAGTCCGCCGGCATCTAAGCAAGGGAAAATATGTAAGCAAAGTCCAGAGACTTTTCAAGGACTTGCTGTATTCATACATAGACAGTGACAGTCTAAAGAAGAAAAAGTTCTCTACATGGAAACTCCCTATTTAGATAGCAGCCCGGACTCCCAATGATGTGGAAAACACAGGGATGGGGAAAACTTAACATGATTCAATATGGGACTGCAGATCACGTGACTAGTGATGAAGTGCTCTGAGGGTTCTTTGAAATCCTGCCCTCCCACAAGTGTATGCCACTTGGGGATGACAGATTTGGGTGCTACTGTATATATTAGGGTTCTTTCGGCCAAATCATTGGTGTGCACTTTAATTGTTTTACTCTATGGCCCTTGGTAGCACCAGTCCCACGAAGCAGACTAACTTCCATGCAATTTGTGAATCACGTTCTTAAATCAGAAAAACGATCTGTCTAGTCTACCTATCCGTTTAATATAGCCCATCTATATTAACTCCCACATTGTTGTTGGAGGCAAGATCGTGGCCTCCCGCCTCTCTTTGCCCATTAGCGTCACTTGTGACAGCTCCTTAATGGGCCAGAAACAGCTCAGGTCTATTTCAGAGTGGAATAAAAGGGGGCAGATGGTTCCCATCGTAGCTTCATCAAAGTAGGTCCCACAAAGGCTTTCGGGTGGGAGAGCTCTGAATTTTAAGTGGCTCGCAGTAGTCACTGAATGGCATGTGGCAGATTGAACCTGTCTCATTCCACCTATGGACATGGGCACGTTTCCAGCATGTCAGAGACTCCCCTCCCCACAATTCAAGAAGAGGTCTTATGGCTCCCAGCTTCTCCCTCTGCAACAAGAAGAATTCTCCAGATATTTGGACAGAAGATGGCATAGCTAAGACCACAACTTGAAGCAGCTGCTTGTCTCCATGTAATTCCAAAATGGCCATTCAGTTGTCATTGTATCTTAATTAGGGAACTTAGAGGGAAAGCTTCTCAGTTCTAGGTTTCGGCCAAATGTGACCGGCATTTGAGCAATCATTGTTTAAATTACAAGGATGAGAATTTGGACAAAATATGAGGAAGATCTTTTGGAAAGTCCTGGCTTTTGGACAGTGAAACAGACTATCTTGGATGGTGGTGGATCTCCTTTATTAGAGAGGTTTAAGCAGAGACTCATTGACCGCCTTGTCTGAATGTTGGAAAGGTGGGTAGATGTTCCCTGTTAAGAGAGGGTTCAACTAGACCATGAGACTCCCTGAGAGTTCTCTTTCAGCTTTCTGATTCTATAATTGCTTGATAATCCACATTATAAGTAGAGAAAGGCAGCTGCTCAGAATGGCTGTGGTACATTGATCAAGCTCGGTACCAAAGAAAAACTGCTTTTGGGGAAGCTAAACAAATCGGTCACGGATTCAATCACTAGCTGCAGTGGCTGGGGGATTCTGGGAGTTGTAATCCTCAAAAGGAACTTTTCCGTGGCCTGTCCAGAATGCCAGGCTGATTGAATTCAGTGACTGTTGCCCTTGTCATTTATGTGCCAGCCTCGTCTATTTAAACCAGTGGTTCTTAAGCTTTGTTACTCGGATGTTTTTGAACTGCAACTCCCAGAAACCCCAGCCAGCACAGGTGGTGGTGAAGGCTTCTGGGAGTTGCAGTCCAAAACTCCTGAGTAACCCAAGGTTAAGAACCAGTGATTTAAACCACCAATGGCTCAAAAGCTCTCAGTGATGCTTCTCTCTGATGGCAACTGAATGCACATTTACCTGAGAGCAAGTCACAAGGATTACACTACAGCTTACATGCAAGGAAATACGGCAGGGCGGGCTATGGATCATTTAATGCAGGGGTGGAGAATCGTATTGAAAGCCAGGAAGGACAAGGTGTCTGCTGCAGGGACTCTTAATAGCTGCCTTTCTTTTTTCCTCCATGACTCTTTATTTCTTCATAAAGCATCTTAGGTCTATTGTTAGAGAGAGTAAATCAATCCATGGCGGGCTGCCCACTACTACGAAGCAGAAAGCCGTTCTGCAGAGAGACTTTAACGACAGGGAATCTTAGCTGAGCTAGTTAAGCCAGCTAACAAGCTATTGAGTTTTAACCTGGATTCAGACATTCGCTCTTCCAGGATTAACCTCCAAATGGCTTTGGAAAAACCAAAGCTCCTTTCCTTTCCTTTCCTCCTACATCCCTGTTTTGAGGCTAAAATAGTCATCTACGCCAGAGAAACTGGCCAGGATCCGGAGATGCATTTCTATTGGATCCTACTGCTTCTACCAGAATCCTCCTTCCTGCCCTTTCAAAACCAAATAGAAAAAAAGAAAAAGAAAAAGGTTATCTGCTTATATACTGCCTTATAGAGCTTAAAGCACTCTATAGGTGGTTTACAGTTTAATTATGCAGGCTGCGTATTGCCTCCCCTACACACACCTCCACCCCAGTGAGCTGGGTACTCATTTTACCAACAGACCTGGTTCCTCAAGAACTGCAGAGAACCCCAGGCAGCCCTCAGACTTTGAGGTTCCTCACCCTTCCATCCGGTCACTCGCCCTCAGATTCACAGAGTACCAGAGGATATGAAAGTGTTTTGCAAGTTAGTTAGCTTCAGATGGCGAACTTTGGAATAACAAAGGAAAGAATCGGGAAACCTTTACATTATTAGTAGAAGTAAATCAGCAGGCAAGAGTAGGCCCTAAAGGACTTTTGAAAAGTTGTGGTCCTGAGGTGAACTGTGAAATCTGGACTAGATACCTCTACCGCCCCTCATGTGTGTGTGTTATGTGTTGCTAAGTTCCATCTGACTTATACCAACCCCAATAGGTTTTTCAAGAAAGTAAAATATTTTAGGAATAGGTTTACGTGTGAATTTCCATAGCTGATTTGAACCCACATTTCCTGAATCCTAGTCCTTCCTTCTCCCTCCCTCCCTCCCTCCTCCTACTCACCTACCTACCTACCCACCCAAACCCACCCATCCACCCACCTACCTACCCACCCACCCAAACCCACCCATCCACCCACCTACCTACCCACCCACCTACCCAAACCCACCCACCCACCTACCCAAACCCACCCACCCACTCACCCACCCACCCACCCACCTACCTACCTACCTACCTACCTACCTACCTACCCACCCACCCACCCACCCACCCACCTACCTACCTACCTACCTACCTACCTACCTACCTACCTACCTACCTACCTACCTACCTACCTACCTACCTACCTACCTACCTACCTACCTACCTACCTACCTACCTACCTACCTCTCATGTTGTGGAAACCACAATAATAAAAACAGAAGTAATATACGTATAACAACAAGGATCATGCAAATAGAGAAAAAATGACATCATAACTAACAATGTCCAATATTCTGCCCACAACACCATCCCGGATGCTCCCACTCCTCCTCACAAGGCTTTTCAAAGGACTGAGAGACTCTGTAGTTTTTGGCACTACTGCTAACTGCAGTAGGAGAGGAAGAAATCCAGTTTTTCTTGGCATTTGTTAAATATACCTTTGGATTTTAGCCATCACGAAAATAAACTGCAGAAGAGTTCTTTTAAAGCACTATGAAAATATTGGAATGATGCTGGACGTTATTATTGATGGGCTCAGAAGCTTTGGTTTTTCTTTTCTTTTGACACATTTCTACTTTAGATGGTTCATGGCTTCAGGCAGAGCATGTGTTATCCACACAACAGGTGTTAAGTCCAATCCCCAACATTTCCAGGAAGGACTGGGAGAGATCCCTCTCTGAGACCCTGGGGACTGACCCCTGTCCAGTGTAGTAAATTGTCCTGAACCATTGATTTGGCTCTCTGGCAAGAAAACAATTTCCTCTCTTCCTCATGATAACCTCCACCAGCCACAGGTATTGTCTTCCTAGCCTGAGTTTGTGCCAACTGCAGCATCTCATGTACGGAGAAACAAAAGAGTTTAAAGATCACCTTTAGCACATCAATTACCTGGTCAATTTCTCCAGCTTTGCTTACCCAGTATCACTTACACAGTATAGCTGAAGTGGGATGCATAATTTAGTTTGATTGTATCTGTTTAGATATAATCTGTTACAACTCTATAGTTTTGATCATTGTTACAAAAAGTCATCAGATTTATGTTGTATACGTCTATGTTTAACACAGAATTTCCAATAGACTGTCAAGGACTCTCTTGGCATAGTGGTTAAACTGCAGTCAAAACTCTGCTCACAACCTGGGTTCAATTCCAGGTAGATGGCTCGAGGTTCACTCAGCCTTCCATCTTTCTGAGATCAGTCAACTGACGACCCAGCATATTTAAAATTGTAAACCACCCAGAGAGTGCATGAAGTGCTATGAGGTGGTACATAAGCAGCACGCTTTGCTTTCTGGACAAATGTGTGAAAACTAACAATGTTATGTGTGCATTTCCAAGGTGATCAGAGAGTAAAGCAAAGAGTCTAGAGAGCTCATATTAAATCTAGCATTCATTCATTGTGATTAGACATGGAGGAGGGAAAGGAATCAGGAAGACAAAGGCAAGACTGTTCTTTACCTTAGGAGTGAACTTTCCTTGACTTTCCTGCTGCAAAATCCTTGATCAAATAATCACATCACTATCATTTACAGTCTGTGAAACAATAGAAAAGGGGAAGACAGAATGGACAAAAACTGTGTAAAGAAGAGCAGACTCCCTGCACTACCCTTTTAAGAAGAAATCAAAGAGGAAAGTGCCCATTGCCCTTTTAAAACCTCTTCCTTCCTTCCTAGTAACTGCTTTAGGGAGCTGCTTAAGAACTTTCTCCTAGTGGCTGGATATAAGAAGGAGAAAACAAAAGAAAAATAAAATAGAGCATCCAGCTCTACTTAACCAGAAGCATTTTAATCCTGCCTGCATCCTTCAGACTATGGCCTGGGTTCGCTATTTGCATTTCCTCATTTGAGGGAATGAAGACTTCACAAAGAATCAGAAACAAAAAGTGCTGACATGGATCTGGACACAGATTGTGTTGGAGGCTTTCCAAAAGAACACAGCTCTTATCTGTGCATCCTTTATTTTAGCATGGGGAAGGCAAGGGGCCTTAAGCATGTCCATTATACATCTATCAGTTTTCTATTGGTAGTACAGTACATCATACAGTGGTGCCCCGAGTTACGAACTTAATCTGTTCCGAAAGATGGTTGTAACTCGAAATGATCATAAGTCGAAGCACCATATCCCATAGGAATGCATTGAAATGCAATTAATTCGTTCCGGCCGAAGAAAAAAATCACTAACAAATATTGCAAGACCTATCAGAAATGCCATTAATCCCTTCCAGCTGAAGGGGGGGGGGAGAAAAGCAATCAAGCGTGCAAGACCCATTGCAAATGCAAAGAAAGCAAAGGAAAAAGCAATCAGGTGTGCAAGACCCATTGCAAATGCAAAGAAAGCAAAGCAAAAAAGCAATCAAGCATGCAAGACCCATTGCAAATGCAAAGAAAACAAAGCAAAAAGCAATCAAGTGTGCAAGACCCACTGCAAATGCAAAGAAAACAAAGCAAAAAGCAAGCAGATTGTGTAAGACCCATCGGAAATGGGGGGGACTCAAAGGCAACCAAACCCCACAAGACCCATCGGAAATGGGGAGAAAAAACCCAAAAGCAAGGAAAAACCCCAAGACTCATCGGAAAGGGGGGGAACCAACCAACAAACAAACCTCCAAAGACCCATCAGAAATGGGGAAAAATACCAAAAAACAAACCCCCCAAGACCCATCACAGCATAGAAACATAACCCCCCCAGCCCAAAACCACACTGCAAAACCCACCCAGAACAGTTTTTAAAAAGCAGAAAGCAGCACCTTACCTTACCAGGCAGTCTGAAGCCTCCTCCGATCACACACTTTCTAACTGCTGGGGCGAAAGAAGTGCAAAGAAGCAGCCTCTTCCCCTACCAACAGTTAGCAATTTGAATTTCCTGCCTTTTCTCCCTGCCTTTTTCTGTTCATAACTGTAAGCTCTGGCTGCAACTTGAAGCAAAATTTTGCAGCCAGAGCTGGTCGTAACTCGAAATGGTTGTAAGTCAGGACGTTTGTAAGTTGAGGCACCACATACATTTAACTGCATGAAAGTCCGTTCTAGTGCATGAAAGCTTCTGCCACAGCACATATTTAGATTCAGACATGGGTGTAGCGCTCCAGATGTTAGACTGCACCTCCCATCAGCCGTAGTCAGCATGGGCAGGGATGAAGATGCTGGAAGTTGCAGTTCAGCAAAATCTAGAGGGCTGTGCTTTGCCCACCATTCAGTGCCACAAGACTCTCAGTGCATGCATAAGGATGATAAATTGTGTTATCTTGTGACAGAGAGTTGCTTCACTGCCTCAGCCGGGTTCTACCATGCTGGGAAAGATCCTTGTGTATGGCCTTGGTGTCAAACAGCATGTCTGACACCCAAGGGCTAGCCTAAGTACAGAAAGGTTCATTAGCAACAAGTTAGCCTCTAGGTGATGAATTGGCCAGTGCTGTTTTGTGGATCACTTGCAATCTGTATAAACTGGTGGAAATATCCACCCAGATCAAATCACATGTCTTCAAAAGAATTTCAGGGGAGCGAAAAAGCCATTTTACATATCCTGCAGCAAAAATGATGACGAGTTTTGTGGTACTTTAAAGATAACCAGTTATATTTGGCATAATATAAGGAAGAGGAGTTTTGCATCTGATAAAGTTGGCTGTAGGCTGTAGAAGCTTATTCCAAATACATCTGATTTGTCTTTTGCTTTCCACAAAACTTTGCAAAGCATTTGAAGTATCTCTCTCTCCTTCCTTCCCTCTCTCTATCTACTATATGTCTATCCATGCTCCCTTTGCAAGCCACTGATGGTGCATGCAGCTGACCTCTCCCAGAGGAGGCCGTTCCCTTTTCTGACTCTCCAGAGCAAGACAACTGCTGAGGGTGGAAAAGAAAAAGAGGTGCATACCAGGAGGGGGGAATGGCATGGTAGAGATTAACGTTCCAACTCACACGCGCCAGGAGAGGACAGAAGAGTGAAAATTGCCAGAGAGCACAACAGAGATAAAAAGGCATGGAAAATGAATGTCAAGGAGAGCGGTGCAAATGTATATTAATGAATCCTGCCTTAGGAAAGAAAACTCAGCCAAAAGGATATCGGCAAGGAGGAAGCGGTGACCCGCATGGCCCAGTTTGGTCAGGTCAGATGTCAGTGTAATGGGTGACCAGGAGGGAAATGGCCAGAGTTGGCATCTCAGTGAATAACTGAACGGATCAGCCACGGTGCACAACCTTCGTGGTGTGAAAGGAAAACCAATGGGCTTCCCCCAAGATCTGTTTAGTCATCAAGCATGATTAGACTTTGCCAAGCTCTGCAATTTGTGATAATAGGAGGAGATAGTGTATCTCCCTGCAGCAGATCCTCTGATGAGAGGCTGAACTCGCAGCTCAGAGAATAGCAGGAGATAAGGTGCTGCTATTGAGCGGGTTGGGCTGGGAAAGGGGGGGAGAGAGTGGCGGGTGACTGGGTTGATAATTAGACTCCAACGCTTGCACTTTTTGGTGTCAGGAAGTTGGGGGGGGATGAAATAAGGTTAAACTATTTGAAAAAGATAAATGAGGAGGTGAAATCAGGAGTTGTTTTGAGCCGATGTGTGTCTTTCAGTGTCCATTTCCTTTTAATGCACCAGGTTCACCCACACTGTTCTGCAAGAGAGGAAAAAAATGCTGGTCTGACAGCATTTCTAGTCTATATATTTCCTCTGTCCTCAAAGCTATTTTAATATTTTCAGCACCCACCCACCTTCTTTTCTGGGGGTTGGGGAGGAAGTGCCAGCTTGAATATGTTTACCAGGTGGATCTACTAAATATTATCTGGCAAGTTGTATTACTTACTCTAAATAATAGGCATGAGAGACTTTGTCAAGATTGGGATTATGGCCCCCGAGGAAGGCAAATTAACTGCCTTCACCTCCCCCTGTTGAAGCTGCTCTTTAGAGACATTCAATCAATGTACTTGAGTTTGAGTTATGCATAACGCAGAAGAGACCAAAGTTTGCAAACTATGATTTTTCTATTTTGGGTAAATGTATGAAGTATGGGTAGGTGACAACGCAGAGAAACCGAAGGCAACAAATATAAAATAGTTAAAATACCACCCTTGTTTGTTTTGTTGATAATGACATTTCTATCCTGTCTTTCTCCGCAATTCAGATTTTAATGATTAATAACACAATGTCAACACAGCAGAAGAAAAAAAAATAAAGGAAAGAAAATGTAAGAAAAATGGTAGAAGTACAGATGATTAAAACACTGCAGACCATAATGCAAGGAAAGAAGGACTTCTGCAACAGAAATGTGTTAAATATCTACATGAAAGTGGGCAATGAGGGGAACATCCACACTTCTTGGGACTGATTGGCCCATTCCTGTGTCCTCACCGACAAAACATTCGTAAGTGGTGGAATTGCCAATGGTGCAAAAAAAAAAGAGAGAAAGAAAAAAGAAAAGAAAGGTAATGTCTTAACAAATCAGACTGTGAGATTGTACGAGAAAGCACATGCTCGAGGTGAGATGGAACCATAGCAGGGCATTATGGTATTAGGCCTCTGTTTTCATACATAGTCAGAATGGGCAAACGGTGGTACAATCCTCACTTCCACGCCTGCTGGCCTGGATCCTCAAACTGTTCCTTCTTTCCAAGAGGTCATGGAAGGCGTACTCCCTGCGCCGGTGCACCAAAGACGGCTGGCATCACTGGCTCTTCAGCTTCTGAGGAGATACCCAGGTCACATCTGGCCAAGAATGGGCAAACGGGTATAGTTGGCAACACCCCCAAACTTGCTAAGACCCAAAGTCCAGTTTTACAACTCGATGCTTAACAGCTCTTTTGATTGGTTATGAATCCAAATCCATGCTGAGGTATTTTGTGCTGCAGCTTATGCTGATGAATCCTTTTTAAGTCCACTTGCCCCCAAACACTTGTTAGGCTAGCAACTTCACCCTGACCAAGATATTAATGCTATTTTCACAAACCCCATGGAAATCGCTATGACTGAACCTTTTGTCCTGTATCAGCTTTTCATTTGTTGAGATTCACTTTCCCCCCATCATGTGAGAGTGTTGTCTTGAAGTGGGAAGAAAGCATGTGTGATTAAAATACTGCATAATGGAGAACCGTTCACACAGAGTGGTCGAAAGATGCCATTTCAAACCATTTCCTGAAAGCCGAGCTCTTCAATTCCTTGATGGACACCACACTCATGTATGGTTCTTGACTGCGATTCATTTCTGAATTTTTTTTTTTTAAAAAAGCTTCCTTCAACATGTATTTGGTAGCCGCCATTTTCTTGAAGATCAACCTTTGAAACCCCAAACAAGAAAAAAAAATCCCATGTCACCTTAAAGACTGGCAAATGCATTGTGGCAGAAGTGTCGTGTGTCTGGATTCATTTCATCAGCTGCAGCCTTTGAAATGTGTCCCCCAATGGAATGAGAATCAAAGAGGTTGGTATAAGGCCATTTCATCTACCTGAAAACTGTCACTAACTCTTTACCTGTCACACTGAGATCATTGAGGTAATGCTTTTCTAGCAGAACAGAAAAGAGTCTTCCCCCCCCCCCCCCCAAATATATCAGGAGGCCATATATCACAGCTTGGAATATAAGAAAACAGCAAAGATCCTGTTGAAGAAAGAGCCACTGCATTTGAAAAGAATAGCTACACATTAAAGATACGTCCTGGCCCTATTCTGACAGCCTGTAATTGAATGAGGATCCACAGATACAGTATGTGCCCAACCTATCCAGAGCCCATTTAGAGACCATCTGAGCTGATCCTTGTCCATTCTGACAATCCCTGTCCATTTCGGGATATCTGCAGAAAAGTTATTCTTATGAACTGAGACGCCCAAACCACAAAGCCAGGCCACAGTAACTCGTGCAGCTCCCCCCGCCCCCGTGCAGGTAGGATAGGAAGTCTGGCCAAGGCAAGGACCGTCTGCAGAGACCCCCACCCCACCCTGCTTCTATCTCTCCTATGTCACTCCTATGTCTGAAGGCAGTGGTGCGGCACACACTCCTACAGCAGCTCTGTGACTGTGAGGGGTGCAGGAAGCTGTACGGCAGCGGGAACAAGTTTCTAAACAACGCAGCACGTAATTATTTAATCAATGACTTTGCTTCAGGAACAGAAAAGCTCTTTACCTTCTAAGGTAAAAAAAACCCGGTCGCTCCTCCATGGGTGTCAACTCAGTGTCTTTCTTAATTTCTGCTTTCCTTTTCCTGCTTGTGATTCCACTGTGTCTTTCGTTTTCACATTTTAACCCTACAAATGCTGGATTTTCGGAGGAGGGGTTGCCACTCTATCCTGTGTCTCTAGGCTCTTTGCTGTGCCCCGTAATGACCCCAGAAACGCACCTATACTCTGATGCTGTTTGTATCTACAGATTTGTCCAGAGACAGCCCACGTCTCTACTACTCACAACAAAGCTTCATTCATTTCTTTACTCATTTGCTACAATCATAATGGGTTTTTTTTTGTGTTTTTTGGCATTCACTTTCTAAAGGTTTGTTTTTTTGTCGCTGCTCGTGGCAAAATAAATCTTCTTAACCATGGCCTCCTGACAATGGCCATTGTCTTTTCTGGACTCTCCTCAACAGGCAGGGCTGTAAACCTTTCCAGATCAAGGCTCAAACATGGCCTGGTGAATGCCCTAGTCAGGCCTAGGGCGGGTCCCTGGGGCACAGAGGGGCAGGCTGCCGACCCCCCACCAAGTGAGCCCCTCTTCCTCATTACATGGCCAAACTATTCTAGCTTTCTGAATTCCTTTTGTTCTATCTTTTAAAAAAATCATTCTGAGTCACATAAACCATATTTATTTATAAACATTTCTTGTTCATATTTATTGTAATTAAACATAATTATTAGTGGGTTTGCCAGTTAATAGTTAATCCTGTTATTTCCCCAAATTTTTCTAAATGATTTTTAATATTATCCGTACTTTCTAATTGGTTTTTAATAGCTAATCATGAATGATCAGCAAATAAAGTAATCTTACTTGTATCATTTTAACCTAATCCTTTAATTATTTCATCATTTCTTATTGCATTAGCTGACAGTTCTATGACCATACAAAACAATATTGTCTTGTACTTCTGCCTAGAAAAATCTGCTCTGTTAAACCATCATTAACTATTACTTCTGAAGTATTATCTGAATATAATCGATCTATAACCCCAATAAATCTTCTACCAAATCCCCAACCCTTGAGAAGCAGCTTTAATGTTGGCCATTCGACACAATCAAAGGCCTTAAATATGTCTAGTGATAAAACAGTTGCCTTTGTTTTTTCCTTTTCTACCTCATATATAATGTTCAAAACTCACCTAGTTAAATTATCCATTTGTCTTCCCTTTATAAAGCCACATCAAACCTCTTTAATATAATTTGCTATAAATCTATTTAATCTATTTGCTAATATAACAGTAAAAATCTTAGCATCTTGATTTATCAGAGATATATGTCTATAAGATCCCAGATCTGTTAGATCCTTGTTGGGTTTTGGAATAAGAATAGTTAATGAGTGTTTCCAAGAAGGTGGCATTGTATCTCCTTCCAATATTTTATTATAAAACATTTTTAGCTTAGGTATCAAAATGGAACTAAGATGTTTATAATATTCTGGACCCAATCCATCAGGGCCTGGTGTTTTATCATTTCTCAGTTTATTAATGACTTCAGCAATTTCTTCTTCTTCTTCTAATATTGTTTTATCACATTCCAATAATTTAGTTTTTAAATTCACATTTATATAATTTTCTATATCCTCTTTCAGTACATTGTTTCCTATATATAATTTCTGATAAAATTCTTGAAAAATCTTCAATTTATCTTTCATTATATTACACCTCTTGCCTGTTCTATCTTTAATTACCCAAATCATGTTTTTTAAACTTCTATTTTTGCACATTGTAGCTAATAATTTTGAGTTTGTATTGCTAAATTTTAAAAAGTCCTCTTTATATACATCAAATCCTTCTGAACTTTCTCTGTTTATAAGTTTTTTAGTTCCTTTCTCTTTGCCTGAATTTCTATCTCTTTCAAAAAAAAAACCCTTGCTTTCCAAATTTCTCAATTCTTCTTCCAGTTTTTTCACATTTATCTCCTTAATTTTTTTTTCAGTTTACAGGATTCCCTTATATTTATTCCTCTTGTAATTACTTTCATTGTGTCCCACAACATGTCTAGGTAACTCCTGCTTCATTTATTGTCCATAATTCTAACCATTCCTTCTTTATTTTTTCTATTACCTCTGAGTATTGGAAAATGTTAATATC
The DNA here is from genome assembly GCF_051106095.1 of Pogona vitticeps. Lineage (NCBI taxonomy): Eukaryota > Metazoa > Chordata > Lepidosauria > Squamata > Agamidae > Pogona > Pogona vitticeps. The sequence continues at coordinate 16,530,061 of NC_135790.1, forward strand.
CATTCTCCATCTTTTAGAATTTTTATAATCTTTTAAAATCTCAACTCCATTGACATCAAAAAATGATATGTTATTTTTATAGAATTAATCTCAATATTAACTATCTTAGGAATTAAATCTTGAGATGTGCATATGAAATCTATTCTGGAATAACTATTATATACTGCTGAGAAATAAGCATATCTTCTTTCATCACCTTTCGTTACCCTCCAAACCTCTTTCAAGTGGTTATTTTTTACCAGACTTTTCCAAGACAGACCTCTGGCGTGGAACCTCAAACTGTCCCTTTGTCATGAGTGCTTCCGAAGACCTAGACCAAGAAGGGTTAACTGTGGCTGAAGAGAATGTGGAGAGATCAGAAACACCTGAACTGCCTCCAGATTCTCCCTCCACAGCAGACAGGCTTCGGGAAAGACTTAGGAGAAGAAGATCAGAGGATTGCTCAAAGGCTTTCCACAGAGACCTACGTTCATCTAGTCCTGAGTATTAGCAGAATAGAAAGCTTTCCAGCAGCTCAGGGAGCTGTTTCATTATAAAACAAGCTTCCAGTGAAGCCAGAAACTTCGTGGAAGCAAAGAGTCAAAACCTTGGCTTGCATCCACATTTCTTGCATCTTGTTCCTGTCTCTGAACTCTGGACTTTGACCCTGGACTACGCTGGTATTGGACTCTGACCTCTGGACTCTGACCCTGAACTACACTGTGTATCAGACCCTGGACTCTGACATTGGACTTCATTCTGTAAGTTGGTTTCTGGACTTTGGCTCTGCATTCTTGATATCTCTGACCCTGGACTGGTTTATCGGACTTTGGCTATTGTAACCTCCGGGAACGTGACACCCTTCTCTCCAAGAGGTCATGGCAGGCATACTGCTGGCATTGGTGTGCCAGCTCTATACACTGCTGGCACCATTGGCTGATCAGCAGTGATAGTCCTTCATGGTTCTGCCTTTGCCGCTTATTCTCTCATTCTCCCTCCTTTGTTCGAGCAGGCCTCTTGGGTTGTCAGCTTCCGTTTGACATCCGTGGCTCAGCCTTGACAAGTGAAGAAGAGGCGCCTTGGAGACCAACCAGCATAGAATGAAGTGAGCTTACAGTCAATGGGACCAACCTAGCTTTGGCTTGTCGCCAAGTGTGTTGTTTCAATTCACTGTGCTCTAAATAGAGAGTGTGCTAATATACCTAATAGAGATCAGGTCCATATGAGAAAGGGGTTTAAACACCTGTGCAGGTTTCCACTGACATGCATCTTAATACCTACAATTATATTTCCCCTCGCTTTTCTTTCTTGTCATTGATGCCTTAGCAATACAGATGAAGTACACAGCACGCAAACAGAGTTGAAGAGAGAAACATAGATTCATAGAATAACTGAGATGGAAGGGGTCCATAAGGCCATTGAGCCCAACCCCCTGCTCAATGCAGGAAACCAACCATTTGGACCTTTCTTGGCCAGAACAAGAATTACTGGAACAGACTGTGCGCTGCTATTCGTGTACTGAAGACCCTTGCATTCTACCCATCTTAAAGGACCTCTTAGGTTCCTTGTTCATAGCTTCATTTTTGCAACACTCCTGCAAATTGGCATAACCTAAGAGTTAGTGACTTGCTCAAAGTGTTAGTGACTTGCGCTTCATTGCTGAGCAGAGATCTGAAGCCATTTTTCTCCATTATAAATCTAGTGCTCTATCCACTATCCTTGCTTTTAAACAAGGTTTATTCCTTAGACACCAAAGCTGTTTTCCTTTACACCAGAAGAGCATTTGGCCCACTGCAGTTCTCTCCATTGTGAATGAAATGCCTCCAGAATGCCTAATTGACAATTACCCAGTTTATTAATACATTGCTTCACACAAATCAGAAGGTGGTGCATTTTACATAACATTTAACCGGATGATCCCGTTTCTTAGAGATGCAAATGAGATGTTTGAGTGTCACCCCTGGACGCAATCCTGGGAATATTCAAAAGCTGGGGCAATTGTGCTCATTTGAATCAGTTAATTTTCCAATATTAATGATTACATTTGAAAAATGCAAGGCAGTGGGGGGTGGAAGCGTAGAATGAAGAGGGACAAAGAGGGCACAGTGGGATCACTAATAAAGGAGAAGAATGGGCTGGGATGAAAATTATTAATTTGTGCAGGCTGCTAAGCATCTTACAGGTAAAGTGCCTAGAAATATAAGTGATCATGATCACAAATCATGCAGTGTAGCTGTTCAGGGCATAATTCAGATATTATGGGATTTTTTTTGGTGGGGGGAGAGAAATGTACATTTTCCTCACAAGATTATATACTACGATAGTTTTATAACAATGCTAGGATGAGATATCTTTCTTTTATTCTTATCAGAGTATTGCACAATTTAAAATTATGGATATATATGAAATATAAGTAAAATCAAAAACAAATTAAAATGTTAAGATAACTCGACTATTTTTTGACCAGAAGCAGGCTACTTTAATGGCATTATTGCAGCTATTTGCTAAATCTTCCTTTGTACACGTGAAGGGGAATACATTGCATATACAAAAGTTCTGCATTGATTGAATTTGTCCTGTATCGAAGTAGCCCCATTTTACTTGATTATTCTTTGATTTTCCTTCGTTCGTTCATTTGTTTAGTCGTTTAGTCGTGTCCGACTCTTCGTGACCCCATGGACCAGAGCATGCCGGGCCCTCCTGTCTTCCACTGCTTCCCATAGTTGTCTCAGTTTCATATTGGTTGCTTTGCAGACACTGTCCAGCCATCTCATCCTCTGTCGTCCCCTTCTCTTCTTGCCGTCACACTTTCCTAATATCAAGGTCTTTTCCAAGGAGTCTTCTCTTCTCATGAGATGGCCAAAGTACTGGAGCCTCAGCTTCAGGATCTGTCCTTCCAATGAGCACTGAGGGTTGATTTCCTTCAGAACGGATAGATTTGATCTCCTTGCAGTCCAGGGGACTCTCAAAAGCCTCCTCCAGCACCACAATTCAAAGGCATCAATTCTTCGGCGGTCTGCTTTCTTTATGGTCCAGCTCTCACTTCCATACATCACGACAGGAAAAACCATGGCTTTGACTATTCGGACTTTTTTTGGCAAGGTGATGTCTGTGCTTTTAAAGATGCTGTCGAGGTTTGTCATCGCTTTCCTCCCAAGAAGCAGGCATCTTTCAATTTCGTGGCTGCTGTCTTCATCTGCAGTGATCATGGAGCCCAAGAAAGTAAAATCTGTCACTGCCTCCATATCTTCCCCTTCAATTTCCCAGGAGGTGATGGGACCAGTGGCCATGATCTTAGTTTTTTTTATGTTGAATTTCAGGCCGTTTTTTGCACTCTCCTCTTTCACCCTCATTACAAGGTTCTTTAATTCCTCCTCACTTTCTGCCATCAGAGTGGTATCATCTGCATATCGGAGGTTGTTGATATTTCTTCCGGCAATCTTAATTCCAGTTTGGGATTCCTCCAGTCCAGCTTTCCGCATGATATATTCTGCATATAAGTTAAATAAGCAAGGAGACAATATACAGCCTTGTCGTACTCCTTTCCCAATTTTGAACCAATCAGTTGTTCCATATCCAGTTCTAACTGTTGCTTCCTGTCTCACATATAGGTTTCTCAGGAGATGGATAAGGTGGTCAGGCACTTCCATTTCTTTAAGAACTTGCCATAGTTTGCTGTGGTCCACACAGTCAAAGGCTTTTGCGTAGTCAATGAAGCAGAAGTAGATGTTTTTCTGTAACTCTCTGGTTTTCTCTATAATCCAGTGCATGTTTGCAATTTGGTCTCTAGTTCCTCTGATTTTCCTACTTTGCTTCAAAGTCTATTAAGTGACTTCCAGATGGTCCAGCTAGAGTCTTGTCCTGGTGGGAGACAATCTTCAGCATTCATCCATTTGGCAAGATGTGTTGTTTTTGTTCTCCAAAGGTTTAGCCTAGCCTCTTCCAGTTTAATATTTAGATGCATGTAGAATACTCTTCCTCAGTCTCAGTCGTCATCTACGGCAACCATTTTCAACTTTTTTTGGCCATGGCTATAAACAAAATGTGAAAGAAATGTAGGCCAAATCAGGATTGTTTAAGTTGCATAACAAACCTTGTCAAGCTGTGTGTGTGTGTGCATGCATGCGTGTGTGCGCACACACACGCACGCACGCACGCGCACGCACGCACGCGCGCGCGCACACACACACACACACACACACACACAACCAGCTGAAATCAAACCCTTTAAAAACACAGGTCTGTGACTTCCACTTAACAGAGAAGCAGAGAGGAAGATCTGAGTTCGATTGGAAGGCAAGATTTTTGAACATTTTCTAAACACCAAATGGAAAGTTGCCACCAGAAATAACATACAGTACTTAGGAAAATAGGTGGGTCAGACTGGGGTGCACAGCTAAGAACAACAGCTTTGTCCCTTTGTAGAATATATATTTATATATATAAAAGGAAAGTCTTATAATTCAGAGGTTAGCTGATGCTTGATAGCCTCAAGATTTCCCCTGGACTGTCAAGGCAAGATCATCAGCATAGATGAAACTTCTGGAGTATGGGAATGTTGATCGATCATTTGTGTAAATGTTAAAAAGCAATGGTGCCAGAATGCTACTCTGTGGGAGACGATTCCTTTGGTCACCTCCCCAGTGACTGTGCCTCCCTTGAAATTCAACGAAGAGTCTTCAGTTCTGAAGTAGAATGGGGGTCATTTCTGTTACTCCTTGGTTTTTAGTAAAGAGCTAGAGCTTTTTGAGCAGCAATTGATATTGGACATTAGGACATGCCACCGTAAGATTGACAAATGCTGCTCTAATTACTTTATGTGTTTCAAAACCATTTTCTATATATTGGGTTAGATTTAAGATTTGTTTTCTTGCTGGATCTAAAGCCTGCCTATTCTGGAATTACAAGAGGTTCAGTTTTAGGAACTAGGTAGTTTGATATCATTCATTCAAACTTTTTGTATAAATGGCATAGTAGGGAGATTGGCATGTAGCTTTTGGGATCTGATGGTTCCTTGCCTGGTTTCAATATAGTGATTACTTTCATCTTCCACCACGTCTTTGGAATTTGTTTGCTCATCCAGCAGTTATTAAAGAGTTGAAGGAGCCATTTGTTTGGGTTTTGTACAAAATGTTTGATTTGCTCAACTCAGGTAACATTGAAGGAGCCTCCTCAAAGAGTAGGCATTGCATGTACACTTGGGCATCCCCTGGGCATCAGTGTGCAGCTGGCCAATCCTTCATATCCAAGAGCGTTGCACCGTAAACTTGCTGATGCACATCACTGCACAAATAGATCACACCTACTATCAGCTTTCATACAAGCCTCAGAACTCTGTTCATTGTTCCTTAATTGAAGTTTCTAGCCCTCTGAATAATTGTGAAGAAAGACTTAAATGTGCACATCCCTTTTCTAAAGGCTCAGAAGCTGAAAGACTAGGTGGTTCCACTAATGGTAGTGGTGATGGGACTGAGTGATGTCCAGCTGTGCAGATTCTCACCTGGGATGGCTCATGGTCTGGGACAAGATACTTCACATCCAAATTTGGGTGGTGATCTCTATACCATTGTCACAAGCTATCCATGGTGTCAGCAACACTGACAAAGATCTTGTGTGCCTCTAACCTTCTTTCAGTCTTCAGGGAAAGTATATCATTAGCCGAATCTGCAAATGTTGTAAAAACAAAACAAAGCCTTTCAAGCAGACATCTCAAGCAAATTTCTTATGTATAAAGTAGAAGTTTCGGATCTGTGAACGACTAACTGGAAAACTGCAAGATACCATTTTATTTGTTTCAGTTTATATCTGTGCTTTTCAAGTTCTGGTCTTTAAGTTTCAGTGCATTCCTGTGTCTACAGAAAGATTGTAGAACAGATTCGAATATTTGTATTTGCCCCTTTGTTTCATTCATTTTTCCCTATAGTGGAAATGAAAGATATTTTGATGAGGACCAGATTATCAAACAAGGGTTGATCAAACTGTGCCACAGTTTTTATAATATGGCACTGCATTTTAAAATGCAATGCAGATGTTGACTATGTGCTGAAAAATAAAATAAATAAAATAATAATTATGGATATGCTTTGACTTACTAAGCGGAAAAGTTTATTACAGACCATGCAGAAACAATTGTCAGTTTTATGCATTGCCTTTTGGGGCAGATGGACTAAAAGCTCTTATAGTGGCTTTAATGCAGAGATTGGGAATGTTTGGCTTTCCATGTATTTTTGCCTACAACTCCCATCATCCCCATTCATTATGTTCAATAGTAAAGGACTGCAGAGTGTATAGTCAAACACATTTGGAGGCCTCAAAGTTTCTAGTTCTGCTTTAACAGACCAGCATTAGCACAAGTCAATCGAACGTCTGTGGGCTGAGACGGTTTTGCAGAAAAACCTCTTAGGAGCTGTCCATGGTTCTGTACTTTCAAAACCTAAGATCATCATTGAGAACATCCTTTAGATTCAGGTGAACAAGTGAGGTCCAGCAACTTCCAGAAGCTGTTAGACTGCAACTCACAGCATTCCTCGCCATTGGCTATGCCATCCTAGGGAACTGTTTGGAATTACAGCTCAACAACTTCAGGTGAACTTTGCCTATCTTGGGTACCAAACCTGGATGTCCAGATGTTGTTAAATAATAGCTTCCAGAATCTCCAAGCATTGGAGTTGAACTCATACAGCATTTGGGGAGAAACCGTTGCTTGTCACTATCAAGCTCAACAGTGCAGAAGATTTGACTTTTGAGGCGCATTGCTCTTAAACTCCAAGATGATCAGTAGAAAGGGACTGTGCTAACTCTCATCCAAAAGATCTGGAGAGTTCACCCACGCCTGGTTTAGATGATGTGTGACTATGACTAATACAAACAACAATTGTATGCAAAGCAAGCCATGGGTCATAAACATTTGTTTAGGGTGTCCAAAAACAATACTTGAGACTTATCACACAACCTTCGTTCATGTGTTCAACTTCTTTCTGCCAGAGTGAGGATCAGAGGTACATTGTCATCGTCATTCCTTTTTGATTCTGTTGTGATGAAACCCCCTCATTGCTCCTATCTTAGCACAAAGTGTTTCTTTTGAAGGCTGGTTTTCCTTTCCGATTAAATGGATCTACTAGAATCTTTACTTCAAAGTGTCACTTGTAGTGTGCAAATTCAGAACCAGAAGGTCTGGCCATTTCTTATTTTATCAAAGAAATCTGCCATGACCATAACATGATTTGCAGTCAGTTACAAAGCATGCAGTTGTTGAACCACAGTGAACTGTGTCTGCAATTCCACACAGAGAGAGAGAGAGAGAGAGAGTTTCCAACCTCGACAACACATTAAAAGTTCAATAGTTTGCTGGTATCTTATTTCTCCTTTTGAAACATCTTCTTGGGAATCATTCTTGCTTCTAGAGTGAATTTAATGTTTCACGGAATCTAGCTCTTCATGGTAACATTTAGGATTGAAATGCACACCTAGTGTGTTGACATGCCTTCATCGTTCAGGGTGGCAACTATGGGTGTCTTCCTTAGACTATGAGGTCCTCCTAAATAAATTACAAGAGAGATGAAATAAACATTTATTTTAATTAGTCCCTTTGAAGTAGTAGGATTCCGGGGAGCTTAGATTTCTTTCTTCATCAGTCTTAAATTAAAGGTGGTAGTGGTGGGGAATTAACAGTGCATTTCTGCCTTTTATGACAGTGGGTAATTTATTAATTGTGCTAATACGTGGTTTCAAATGAACACAGAGTTTATCTTATGACTGTACCTTTTGTCTGGCATATATGGAAGTTTTGTATTATCATCACCATTGGCATTGTTCTGTACCATCCAGTATCAATTTCACTGTAACATCAGCTTTGCAGTCAGGACACTTAAGATCCTAAAGGCATACAAGAAAAAAAGTATCTTGAATTCCCCAATAATCGTGGACAACAACATTGTACAGTATGCTTTCTTACACTTTGATTTCATGCCTTTCAATAAACATCCTGCAGGTCTATTTCTATAATATTACATACCCATGAAAACACTATTACTGGGCTGTCTTAACTCGTATCTCATCATTTAATGCTGGGGAAAGAGCTGTAGCCCTCCTAATATTGTTGAATAATGGTAACTCTGATCATTTGAAGTATTGGCTAAGGCTGAGGCACATCAAAGTCCAAGAACATCTGGAGGGCTTTGGATTTTCCTTCAATGATTGTCTGCTAGGATGTAGACATAGTTTGGGCTGAAAGGCCCGGCTGGTTCCAGATACAGCCACACTGACTCTGTTAAGACTCTTTAAAAGCAATAGCACAAGCAAGTCATAATGATCTTAAGTCCTATTGCTTTTGATGGGTCCTCCCTTAGCATGACAATGTCTGGCTGGAGTCACAGTATCTGTCAGGCAGCCATCGATACAGGGAGTCCAAGGAGTTTTACAGATGATTGACTTGGAAAGCAATGGTTCTCTTGATCACATGAAGAAAAGCACAACAATGAGAAGTGGAATGCCAAAGCCAATTGAAAAGGTATCAGCTCAGACAATGGTGACATGTCTATTAGTCCAGTGGCTCTGTAAAAAAGGAACATGTTATTAAGCACTTATTGACCATCTCCAGTCCTTCCCAATAATGGGTGATAAGAAATATCTGCATCTTCCAACCCTTTATCTTGCTGCTCCTTGATGGCTGTATTAGTGTACTAATTCCACTGTCAAGACTGATATGCGATAACAAAGAAAAAAACACGCCTATATATAGGCTGCTGGGAGAGAAAGGGTGCTAAAGAACTCACGCTCTGCTTTCGCATTTCCGGGAGGCATATGGTTTGCCAACATGTGGTCCAAAATGCTGCAGCCCAATTGTTAACTGGGGCTGGTTACAGGGAACATGTAACTCCCCTGATAACAGCCGCTCCACTGGTTGACGATCCATTTCTGAGCACAATTCAAAGTGCTGGTTTTAACCTATACTCCCCTGAATGGCTTGGGTCCAAGCTATCTAAACAATTGTTCCTACTTGGGTATTAAGATCACCAGGAGAGGCCTTTCTCTTGGTCCCACCACCTTCACAGGCACATTGGTGGGGAAATCGGAGAGGGCCTTCTCTCTGGCTGCTCCCAGACTCTGGAACTCCCTCCCACAGGAGGCCAGTCTGGCCCCATCTTTGCTCTCCTTCCAGAAGCAGACAAAGACCTTTCTCTTTAGACAGGTTTTTCAATGACTGGCTGACCAAGGGGATTTTTTGAAGGGATTATTTGATTCTCTTGTTTTATTTGTGTTTTTAATATTGTTCTTATTATAAGTTTTAATGTATCTGTTGAATGCTTTTTAAATATTGGAATAATTTATTATTTTGCTTTTAACTTTTTTTCTTTTAATATTGTAAGCTACCTTGGTTCTTTTAAGAGAAAGGTAGCACATAAACAAACAAACAAATAAGTCAGTCAGTCAGTCAGTCAGTCTAGCGGTTTACCCTTAGGAGTCAGTCATAGGTTCAAATTCAAGATAGTAAGGTAAAGGTTCCCCTTGACAATTTTTTTGTCCAGTCGTGTCCGACTCTAGGGGGCGGCGCTCATCCCGCTCTTCAAGCCATAGAGCCAGCGTTTTGTCCGAAGACAATTTTTCCGTGGTCACATGGCCAGTGTGATTTAGACACGGAACGCTGTTTAACTTCCCACCGAAGTGGTCCCTATTTATCTACTCGCATTTGCATGCTTTCGAACCGCTAGGTTGGCGGGAGCTGGGACAAGCGACGGGAGCTCATTCTGTTGCGTGGATTCGATCTTACGACTGCCGGATCTTCTGACCCTGCAGCACAGGCTTCTGCGTTTTTTTGGCTGAGGGTTTTTGTTGTTGCTGCTGCTTTGTTTGTTGTTTTTGTGTCTTTCACTTTTGAATGCTTTTTTCCCACCTAGGTTGCCCTCACCTCATCTTTTGGTAGGATAATAATAGCCCTGTCTTCAAATTTTTAACTAGTTGAGGGTCTTAAATTGAACCTGAATTCCCATTTGTCTGAGCCATGGCTGATTTTCCCAGCACTGATGCTTCTTACGTTGGATTTAACTTTTCTGGATCCTGCTGACATTCAGAATATAAAGCCTTCTATCTTGGCATCTTTTGGGCCTATGTATTATTCATAGACTCTCTTGTTCTTGGCAAGTGAAGGAACCAAATAAATATTAATTCCAAAGTCATACAAAGCTTTCCATTTCTCCTGTAGCAGCCCTTGCTCCAGGGACATCGGCGAATCTGCCACGCGGAAAAGTAGAAATAAATTACCTGAAAATAACACGTTATCAAACAATTATCAAAACAATTATTCTCCCCTGTAATAGAAATGAACAGTCGTGTTATGCCGGAATATTAAATCCTGTGCCAAGTGACATGTGGGGATTTTTCCTTAGACCGTTGCTCTGAATGGGACTGCCATTTCTGACAGAAAAGACTGAACACAAAGGGGCAGAAACTTGAGATTACAGTTATAAATTGGTGACAGACAGGTATTGTGCTACACCATTTGGAAGTGAGCATCACTTCGACCTGTGACCAATGACCTCAACTGGCTCGGATTGCTGTGGTTTTTCAATGGTGAAGATATTTTTAAAATATTTTAAGTATGAGCAAAATCGGAACTATCTCTGATACAATCAGCAGATTGATTACAAGAAGCTGGTAGCAAAGTCCACAATAAATATTTCTGAAAGGACTAGCAAACACATCAACATCAGCTTTGATGGGGCAGAGCCTACTTAAAACAGTTTAATGAATTCCTATCTTTAGGACCAGATAGTTCAGTTCATGACAGTCTTGTTAGCTATTAAGCACAGAGAAAACGGTGAATTCATGCGTCCATTCACACAGAGATTTAAATAGGGCCAGCTCTACTTTAGTCAGGACCAGATGGCCAACTGATTCAAGGCATTGTGGAAGGGAATTGTTGGCATGCACAAGGATTATGGTAGCACCCTGAGTTTGTTTCTGCTGACAGCAGCTATATAGGTGCAAGCCCCCTTGCTCCCTGATGCAGGAAAACATGTCTGTTGCTGCCCCTCCAACTATTATGATGCCATACCCAGACATTCATGGCGAGCCTGATGAGGAAAGAAAAGAGGTAGCTTATTTCTCCTCTCCCTCTCCCCATCTCCCCAGCTTAGCTGCTTCTTGGCCTGCTTTATACATAACACCTGGCCTTGAACATCCTTAGGGATGGGGAAATGTTTTGGCCAACTCTCTCTGTAATTTCTTGACCCTCAGGCCTCTCGGGGGCTGCACATTATGTACAGAGCTACCTGATGAGTATGGGGAGGTTGCAACAAGGGGAAGAGGGCACCACTGAGAAGAAGAAGAGGACACCACTGGTGGATTCATGCAGTAGAGAGAAGGAGGCAGTGGCTCCAGTGGATTTCTGTGGTCAGCCTGGGATTTGAGTCCAGATCTCCTGAGCCCAGGTACAAGGCGTTCTACACCACACTGGCTCACCACAGCTGGTTTTCATAATAAGCTAAAATATCAAATACAGTGGTGCCTTGCAAGACGAGCACCCCGTTTAACGACGAAATCGCAGCACGATGAACTTTTTGTGATCGCAAAAGCGATCGCTTTACGATGGTTTCAATGGGGGAATTTTGCTTTGCGATGATTGGTTCCCTGCTTCGGTAACCGATTCTCGCAAAACGATTATTTTCGGCCAGCTGATCGGTGGTTTCAAAATGGCCACCGGGCAAAAAAAAATGGCTCCCCGCTCTTTTCTGGGATGGATTCCTCGCTGCACAGACAGCAGAAATGGCCGCGCTATGGAGGATCTTCACTGGACTGTGAGTTTCAAGCCCATAGGAATGCATTAATCAGGTTTTAATGCGTTTCTATGGGCTTTTTTATTTCACATTATGACTTTTTCGTTCTCCAGCGATTTCGCTGGAACGAATTAACGTCGTAATGCGAGGCACCACTGTAACTGATCCTTTGTTTCAGTTTAGTCCTTGAAGCTGGACTTGTCCTGGTGATCTACTTTTTCCCAGAAATGTATGGCTATGGGAATCCAGGGAGGGTTTAGTCCAAAAACCACAGCCATCTTCATGTCAACCTTCTTGCAGATAGCCTGCTTATTCTGTGCGGACTTCAATGAGCTCCAGCCAAATGAAGCTGATTTCATTCTGGCTGTATCACCTTGCTCATCTCAATTCCATTATTTCGTAAGGTATTCTGTTTGTGTGTATTGCTCAGATCCAATCTCACTCCTGCAATGTGCTTTGATTGTCGCCCTCATTGCAAGACATGCTTTGACTTCACTGCATAGGCTCCATTTGTTTCCATCCAGATTACATCATGCATATCTTCTTTTGCCTTATCACTGTTTGCCCAGATAACTTGTAGCATCTTGACTTGCATTGAATTTAATGCTATTCAAACAAGGTTCATTGGTTGGATCATTAAGAAGTCAGGTTTGCGTTCCTAGACAACCAGCTTGTTCTTCCATGCAGGCTTGGCAGAAATTATTTCAGTGCATACGAAGCACCTGGAAGTATAAGATTTCTTTATATTTTATTTATTGGTCATTATCAATGGTTAGTCAAATGTCTATCCCTTCTTGCAACTAACTGATGAAGACAGTATACATGACACTACAGTTTATCAATGGTTAGTCAAATGTCTATCCCTTCTTGCAACTAATTGATGAAGACAGTATACATGACACTATCTCACTCAATATTTTATCCTCACAATCACTCTGTGATATACAGTAGGTTGGGCTAAGAGAGAGCAAATGGCCCAAGATCAAGGGTCAGAAGGGAATGGAACCTGGCTTCTACAAGTCCCAGTTCTAATCACCACCATCATCATCATTGTAGAACTGCCCATCAGGAAGGGACCTTATGGATCACCGAGTCCAGCATCTGCCAAGGAGGCATAGTGAAGAATCGAATTCCCAGCTTCTGGATCTGCAGACAGATATCTAAACTACCAACTTACCCAGCAGTTCTCTAACCACTACACCACACTGGCTCTCATCTCATAACTCTCGGTATTGTTATAACAGCTGTCAAGGGCCCCTGGGTTCAAAGAGGCCCACACTAATCACTTAGCCAAACTACCTTGGCTTTCCAGTGTGGGTGAAACCAGGAGAGCCAAATGTGCTGATGGCTGGAGAAATCTTCCTGTCCAACACCCCTTCCAACACCTTAGTCTTCATCCAACTAAGTGGTGTTTCCAGGGAGTTCACCAAATATCCACACAGTTAAGCATTTTGAATCCTACACTCACCCTGTAAGACAGAAATGCCACCAATACCCACAGGACATACAGGCTCCTGGTAGATGGTCAAGGCAAGGACTAATTCTAAATACCACAAACCCTCTTAAAACATCCAACTACTGTATGAAGAAATTGTATATTTTATTTTAAAAAGGGAAAAAGGTAAAAAATAAAAAGCATTTTTTTAAAAAAAACAGTCTCAACAGTTACAAAACAGTCAAAAAGGTTCTGGAGCAAATAATTAAAAGCTTGAGGTGGAGGTAGTACAGAGCAAACCCAAAAGAAAACAAGAAAGCTAGCCAAACTATTCTAGTACTTACACTCTAGAACAGCTTCAGCATAATAATAGAACATACAAAAAGTGCAGTCCTAGTGACAGAGCAGAAAATGAGCACAGCATGTCTCCTGAGAGATAACTAAGTCAACTACATTAATTTCTGTTTCCATTTTGATACCTAAAGCTTCAGGTTCTGGACTCTTCCAGAAGGTCTTCCAATCAGATGTCTAGTTCCCTCCAACATTAATGAAAATAATCTACCCCTTCCGCTTACACAGTTAAAACCCCTTTCCCAATTACCTCAGTACCCCAAGCCAGCTTGGCATTATAGATCTCGCTCACACTGATAAACTGGAGGTGTTTCTCCCTTCCAGTTACTGGTTGCCATTCGCTCACCCTGACTCATTCCAAGTACTAACTGTGACAAACCCAGACCTACTGGGATCTATCACACAGTTACTAAGCTGCCACCAACCATTCCCTATAATAAGTCACACAGACCAGGGATGGATTTTTAAACAACAAAAGAATAAGGTTTATTTTAAATACAAACAGGGTAAATAAAACAATCAGGTGAATAAAATAAAGTAACGTGGCTTATTCTCACACACACAAGCATACAGTTTGGTTCACCTAGAACCTTTAACTTAAAGCACAGACCCTGAACCCATCAGTTCTGGCTAACCAACAGACCCCTGAACCTTTCAGGCTGGTACTCTGACACACAGTAGTACCCTGTCAGACACCCAGACTCCCACAACAGCTTCTTCTTCCCCAGCTGCTGCTTCGTCCCAACCCAGTGTCTCACAGTCTGTCTCAGCATCTACTCTTCACCACACAGGCATCACATATTTATACAGTACAGCCCCTCCTCCTGATGTCCCGCCTTCCACTCCCCATAGGATGGAACTTTCCCTCCAAACCCATGACAGACAGGTAACATCAGTGCTGTTATGTAACACCTCCCCTCTTTAAAAGTTGTTTTGTAGGGGGAAAGCTAAAAGTGCTTTTCACCAAAAAACAACCTGCATAAAATACACAACAACATTTATACATACCATATAATACTTACATATACTTACACTCCAAGTTAACCATAGCAAATATGCATTTAAACATTTTACCATATACAGTACATCAATTTACCTTTATTAATACCAACCAAATTCAAAACCAGGTACATTTTAACTTTTTGTTTTCATTATATACACATAGTCCATGTTCTTTCGCCGTCTTCATTCTTCAGGTCTTCTTGATAAGGCGTCAGCAACACAGTTCACTGACCCTCTGACCACCTTCACTTCAAAGTCATAGTCCTGTAAGTTCAAAGCCCACCTCATAAGTTTGCTATTGTGGGTTTTCATCGTCTTTAACCATTGCAATGGTGAATGGTCAGTACACAGAATAAAATGTCTTCCCCAGATGTAAGGCTTGGCCTTCTGGATCGCGTAGACTATGGCCAAACACTCCTTCTCCACGGTTGCCAAATGTCTCTCACCTTTTTGAAGTTTCCTACTCAGGTAGGACACTGGATGCTGGTCACCATTCTCATCCTCCTGGCACAGAACTGCTCCTACCCCGCTGTTAGACGCGTCGGTGTAGATGATAAACTCCCGGTCGAAGTCTGGAGCACGCAGGACAGGATAGTTGATTAACGCCTCCTTCAACCTCTGGAACGCCGCCTCACAGTCGCTGGTCCACGGGATGCGGTCATCAGCCTTCTTCCTCGTCAGATCGGTCAGCGGAGCCGCAATCTCGCTAAACCTCGGGATGAACTTTCTGTAGTAGCCCACCAACCCAAGAAATGATTTGACTTTTCTCTTGGTGGTGGGTCTAGGCCAATCTCGAACAGCTTCTATTTTGGCCTCCAGGGGTTTTATCATTCCTCCCCCTACCATGTGACCTAAGTATTTTATTTCTGGGCTACCCAGCTGACACTTGCTGGCCTTTACTGTTAGCCCTGCTGCACTTAACCTCTGCAGCACTAACTCCAGGTGTATCAGGTGATCTTCCCAGGTATTACTGAAGATCCCTATGTCATCAATGTAGGCCACTGTAAAGTCACTGAGCCCTGCCAAGGTCTGGTCCATCAGCCTTTGGAATGTGGCTGGTGCATTTCTGAGACCAAAGCTCAGGACTCGAAATTCATAGAGACCAAAAGGGCTGCAAAAGGCAGTTTTTTCTTGATCCCTGGGATCAATTCTTAATTGCCAATATCCCTTTACCAGGTCCAATGATGAGATGAACCGACAACCCCCTATGGTTTCAATCAGGTTGTCTAGCCTGGGCATTGGGTAGGCATCAGGAGTGGTTACACGGTTTAATTTCCTGTAATCAACACAAAACCTAATGCTCCCATCAGGCTTGTCCACAAGGACTATCGGAGAGGACCAAGGACTAGAAGAGGGGACGATTATGTTCTCCCTCAGCATCTCGTCCAGCTCCTTCCGCACCTTGTCCCTATAGGGTCCCGTTACTCGGTATGGGGATACTGCCTGCGGGGGTGCATCCCCTGTGTGGATCCGATGCATCACTCCCTTCACTATCCCCGGCTTGTTGGAAAACACCTGCTGATATTTACTAAGCAGCATTTTTAGTTCTTGCTGCTGGTCTTGGGTGAGTGCAGGACTGATCTTTACCTCTTCTGGGTTGTATTTTACTTCCCCTCTACCCTCCCAGAAGGGTAATTCCGCTTCCTCACTCTCAGCTGCTTTTATCGCGAATAAAACCCTCTGTTCCCCTCTGTAGTAGGGTTTTAGGGCATTCACATGAACCACCCTCCTTGCTTGGTTCTCCTCCTGCTCTATTAGGTAGTTCAGGTCTGACATCTTGGAAATGACCCTATATGGTCCTGCCCATTTGAGCTGCAGTTTATTCTCTCTGCAGGGCCTAAGCCAAAGCACCTCCTCCCCTGGGTCAAAGTGCCTCTCTCTAGCTTTGTGGTCATACCATGTTTTCTGTCTGACCTTCTGAGCTTGCAGGTTTTCTGCTGCCAGCTCTAGATTTCTCCTTAGGTCATTCATCAAGGTGTCTATGTAAGTCACAACGTCTTGTGGGTCATCCTGGGTGATCTGCTCCCAATTTTGTTTGATCAAATCAAGGGGCCCTTTCACCCTTCTCCCAAATAGAAGTTCGAATGGACTGAACCCGGTACTGGCTTGTGGCACTGATCGATAAGCAAACAAAAGGGATTGCAGCTTCTGGTCCCAATTGTTTGGATTCTCTGCCAAGTAAGCCCTTATCATGCGCATCAGAGTCCCATTGAACTTCTCAGTTAACCCATTACTTTCCGGATGATAGGCAGTGGTTTCCTTGTGCTGAATTCCACAGATTTGCCATAAGCGTTTCATGAGCTTTGACGTGAACGATGTGCCCAAATCTGTGATTATCTCTGAGGCAAATCCCATCCTGGACATGTACCCCACCAAAGCATCGGCCACTGTGTTAGTTTCGATGTTTGTCAAGGGTATGGCTTCAGGATACCTTGTGGCATGGTCCACAATTGTTAGTATGAACCTATTCCCCCTCTTTGTGGCCTTGGGCAAAGGTCCCACAATATCCACCCCTATGCATTTGAACGGAGTGTCAATCACAGGCAAAGGGCACAACTTTGCTTTGGTCCTGTCGTGGTTATTCCCCTGCCTTTGACACACATCACATTGTTTACAGAACTCCCTGATCTGCTTCCCTATGTCAGGCCAGTAGAAATTCTGTGTGATTCTCTGCTGTGTTTTGTTCACTCCTAAGTGTGCAGCAAACATGTCAGAGTGACCCCTTTGTAAGATCATGGGGCGATACTTTTCAGGTACCACTAGCTGACTCCTGATCCCATCTCCCCCTTTTGAGATATTCCTCAGGGTCTCTCTATACAGAATCCCCTTTTTCTCCAGAAATCTCACTGGGGTTTCAGGTGTTAGCTGGGCGTCAGTCACCTGTTCAAAACACTTTTGGAGAGTGGCGTCTGCCTTCTGCTCCTGTCCAAATCTGCTGTCTGTGGTTAAGATTTCCACCACAGCTTCTGAACTCCCCTCTGCTTCCGTCTCTGGCTCATCATTACCCCCCTGAACTGTCCCTGTGGTGGCTTGTGAGCGTGTAATCACTAGCACCCGTTTCACATGTTCAGCCAGGTCATTTCCCACGAGCACGGCTGCTGGCAGAGTCGATGAAATTGCTATCCGCCAATCTCCCCTCCAGCCTTGAAAGTTGACAGGTACCTCTGCTACTGGCAGAGAGATTACCTGGCCCTCAATCCCTGCCACCTTCATGCTCTCATTTGGGATTATAAACTCCCTAGGGATGATATCTGGATGGCACAGGGTTACCTGGGAACAAGTGTCCCGCAGCCCCCTATACTGACGGTCAAGTATTCCTACGTCCACCCCAGCTGTCTCAAACAACGGAGAATCTGTTTTTATCAGCAAGCAGCGCTTTACCTCCACAAGAGGACCATTTTCCTCAGCCTGCTCAGCATAGGTAGCTGTTCCAGACTGAGTAGCCATGGCAACAGGCTCCCTCTGTGACACTGAGCCTTGCTCTTTCTGGACACAGAACACAGCTTTTGGCTTGGTCCCACTAGAATTCTGAGGCACCATTCCTTTTAGCTGCTTCAATTTCTCACACTCTGAGATCAGATGACCCTTTCCCTGACAGAAATAGCATTTTCTGGTGTATTTTGATTCTCTCTCCTCTTGTTTGGGTTTTCCCTCCAAATTCTGAGGGCTTGGTTTCATGCCTGAGGGCTTCCCTTCACCATGGGCCCCTCCCCCTTGCTGGCTTTTCCCTTTTATTCTCAAATCCAGCTCCTTTTGCTTGGCCTCAAACTCAGCCCTGATCTGTAAAATTTCTTCCTCAGCCCTAGCTTTTATCTCTTTTACTTTTTCTTCAGTCTTATCTCTGATTTCTTTTAATTTAATGTCTTTTTGCTGAGTATATTTTTCAAGATCTTGCTCACTTTGTCTGACCTGAGCCTCATACTTTTCCTTCTTTGACATTTCTTCCCCTGATAAATTGTTAATAAACTTATTTAGGAACTTCAATTCCAATTGTACCAGTCTAATTTGGTGTTTCAGTTCCATCTCTTTTATCCTCATGGCCATTCCCCTTTTCTTGGCATCTGCCTCTGCCTGACAGATTTCAGCTCTTTCTTTTCTTCTGATTTCCATTTCCCTCACCCTCAGTTCATGCTGTTGGGCTAGGAGTATTTTTCTGAGTTCTGGGTTCTGCTCTCCTGTGCTGTCACCTTGCACTGAGCCAAATTCATCCTCAGAACCTTGGTCAATCTGGGGGTCTTTCACTTCACTCATTTCAGCCATCTGGCTTCGAGTCAAGGGCATAATCCCCCCTCAGAACAGGCTGCTATAAAAGTCAAGCCTCAGAATAAAACGACCACTTTTTTCCTTTTTGCCTCAGAACCAGCTCTCCCAGAGATTGCTGCTGTTCTTCAGCACTAAACTTGCAACAGTATCGAGTCAGAGCCTACCCCCCTCTGCTGGGCCTCTCAGCTGGCAAGCTAGCTCGCTGTTGCTACGCAGTTTTTCCTCAGCTTTTTCCCGCCAAAACTAGGCTGCCTCAGAGCACCTTAATCTAAGTCTCCCCAGTTGGCACGTTCTTCTACTAGCGCACCTCCCCGTGAGGTACACCTAGAAGATTACCTACGCGCCTCAGACTGTCCCTGACTAGACCCCCCTTGCTCTGGGCACACTTGCCAAGGCTTTGCTGGACCGCTGGACAACTGGACCAGTCGTATCCCACACGCTGGACACCAATCAATGTGACAAACCCAGACCTACTGGGATCTATCACACAGTTACTAAGCTGCCACCAACCATTCCCTATAATAAGTCACACAGACCAGGGATGGATTTTTAAACAACAAAAGAATAAGGTTTATTTTAAATACAAACAGGGTAAATAAAACAATCAGGTGAATAAAATAAAGTAACGTGGCTTATTCTCACACACACAAGCATACAGTTTGGTTCACCTAGAACCTTTAACTTAAAGCACAGACCCTGAACCCATCAGTTCTGGCTAACCAACAGACCCCTGAACCTTTCAGGCTGGTACTCTGACACACAGTAGTACCCTGTCAGACACCCAGACTCCCACAACAGCTTCTTCTTCCCCAGCTGCTGCTTCGTCCCAACCCAGTGTCTCACAGTCTGTCTCAGCATCTACTCTTCACCACACAGGCATCACATATTTATACAGTACAGCCCCTCCTCCTGATGTCCCGCCTTCCACTCCCCATAGGATGGAACTTTCCCTCCAAACCCATGACAGACAGGTAACATCAGTGCTGTTATGTAACACTAACTACAAAGCCTGAATCTTACAGAAGAGCACAGAATCCATGATCCCTCTGTTTTTCAATTTCTTGACAATGGCAATGATAAATATTTCTAATGCTTCTTCAGATCCTCAGTCAGAAGGGCTTTTACGCTAGCTAGGCTTAATGTACTACCTTCTAAGCTTCTGGAGGGAAGATTTCGAGGTTTCCCTGCATCAGATTGTCTCTGCCCTTCAGTGATAAAGCTGAATCAGTTGGTCATGTTCTTCTTTTCTGTACTTGTTATCAGGATCTTCGCATGGAGCTTTTATCACCTATTATCTGTAAATCTCCTGGGAGATCAGAGGACTATTACGTGCAGTGGCTACTCTCTGACGATACCCCTTATATTACAAGACAAGTGACCAAATTCTGTGCTGCAGCAATGGTTATTCGGAAACAGATGTTTGGGTAGGTGATTTTAGATGGACAATATAATGTTTTTAATATAACACTGCCTGATGTTTTACCTATATTAAGGATATATTATGTTATTAATTGGAAATAAGGGGTTGTTTTATCATGTTTTAATGGAATTTTATTACCTTGCCTTGTTTACTCAACAATAATTATATGTATCTATTTTATATTGATTTGGTTTTACTGGTCTTTGACCGTAATAAAGTATACTACTACTACAGATCCTCTTTGTTGTTCATTTGTGATGCATTGGCATGTTGCTCCCAACTTGTGACAAGTCAGTGAATTAATTATCTCCAAAAGGCCTAATTGTTAATAGCTTTGCTCAGGTCTTACAAACTCAAGACTGTGGCTTCGTTTAATGGCTACAATCCTATTGCATAAGTTATATATGCAGAATGGCAATGATGTCAGCAGCAAGGAGCATTTTTCAGTAATTAAAAACTTCCTAATTATTCCTGTAGTTTTCCCATCCTTGTGTAATCTGCTTCATTGCTTGGAAGCCATGGGAACTCTGGGACAGAATAAGGAAATATTTAATGACTGAAAATGGGTAATGCAGGATGACATTACTCACAGGGGATGATTTTTAGTAAAGAGTTCCTCCTTCTGTCCTGTGGCTTCCGTGGCTTCCACACAATGGAACAGATTATATAGGAGTAAAAAAACCACAGAACAGAAATAGGAAATTTTTAGTTATGGAAAATTACCCCCTGCTGCTGACATCATCACACTTCCCCACTACATAAGTCATGCAACAGGATTGAAGACTCCTCATGTTGTGACTTCTCTTTCTATTGTCTTCAGTTTACTCTAACATTTCTTTTTCCAGTGAATCTTGTCTTCTCTTGATACAGTATGTCCAAAATATGATAACTTCCATTTAGCGAATTTAGCTTCTAGTGAGGTATCTGCTTTAATCTGATTTAGCACCTACTTATTTGTCTTTCAGGCAGCCCACTGTATTTATAAAGCTCTCCTTCAATACTCTACTGAGCTAAAAATCAAATGTTTTCTTGTCAGCTGCCTTCACTGCCCAGTTTTCATATCCATACATAGTAATCAGGAATATGGATGATCTTGGCTTGGTCTCCTTACATTTAAGGATATTTTCTAATTCATTAATACCTGCCCTTCCAACTCTCAGCTGCCATCAGATTTCTTGGCTGCAGTGTCCATGGGAAATTTCTAATTATTTTGATTTCAAGTTACCCAGTTAGTTGTTCTGTAGTCTTCTTAAGGTTCAACTGTATTTCTGCTTTTGCACTTTCACTTTTACCTTCATCAGCAGTTGTCTCAAGTCATTGTTGTTTTCTGCCAGTTATCTGATTATTTGCATATATTCAGTTGTTCATGTTTCTTCCACCAATTTTAACTTCTCCCTGCTCAGAATCTTATCCATCTTTTCACACAATGTAATATACATACAGATAGAACTGATGATAATAACAGTAGGAATATGAGTGTTCTGTAAAGTCAATTTTGACTTATGGCTATGCGTGCCATGCTTTCCTAGGTATAAAGTACTCAGAAGTAGTTTACCAGTCTCTTCTTCTGATGGCACTCTAGAACTGTGCAGCCTGCTCAAGGCTACAAAGGATGGATGTTCTCCTTGGAAGCACACTGGTGACTCAGACTCCAAATCTCAGGATCTACAGCCTAGTACGCCAACTTACTGAGCTCTCTTTGCTAATGAGAAACCATTCTGTTTCTCCATATTCTGTCCTCTTGTAGGTCAGACTGTAGGCCCTGCATCAGGACATAAAATATTGTGGCACACCCATTTCTTTCAGAAATGTTGTTGGCTTTTCATGATCCAGACAGTCAAAACGTGACAGTAATCTATAATGAACGAACTGATTTTCTTTTGGATTTTTTGTACATTCCCATATGCAGGCCATCTGCCATTGTCACTTTGTGCAATTTGCATTATTTCATTATTTGCATTATTGCATTAGTGCTCTTTGATTTACGGAATTGTTTGCACAATTTTGCTTAATATGAAAAAAGAGAGAGTTCTTGTCTACTTCCTTTGTTTCACAAAATACCTTGGTCTCTCCTGTATTAGGAAGATCATTATACACTCCCTCATATTCGTGCGTGAGGATGAGACAAGTGAGATTTTATATCCCTACCACCAGCTTCAAAACAAATCATTTTGGGGACAGTTCACCTCTGGCTTTCTACTCAGACTTCTGGTTGCTGAAGTTGCTGGACAGCTCCTCCAAGGGAACTGGACAGAGAGAAGCATTCCTGTGGCCGAAGATGGGAAAAGTTAACTTTTTTAAAAAAAGCATCACAATGGCCTTGCTGGCTCGGAAATTCTGGGGACTGCAGTCCAAAAAACTAGCATTTCCTAATTTAGGCTTGTGATGGGAAAGAGTCAGTTTATCCACGTGTCTGCTACTGATTGGAATATATAGTGTAATGAAGGTTCAGACACTTGCATGTCAAAAGTTATGGCAAAGGAAAGCTGTGATAGAGAGCACAGGGAACATATGCAAGCAACCCTTACATGTCTAGCAGGAGATGACAACTTCTGCTTCCCTGGAGCAATAGCCCTTGCCGATGGGACCTTGAAGGACAACACTCATTTGCCAACCCTGTCCTGAATCCCCCAGCCCCAATTTTTAAAATGGCATGAAATGGCCAATCAGACTTCTAGAAGTATGATTAGGCACTCCAGCCTTCCGATTTTTTATTTAGTCTTATTATACGAGTTTTCATTTAAAAAGCTTATTTTGAGTTTTGAAAAAACACTTTTGCTAACCTATGTAAGATGGGTCAAAAGGGCCACTCAAGCCCCCCAAGAAAATGACATTGCCCTTTTGAGGCAGATGAGAACCGTTTTTTGGTGATGCTGGTAATAGTAGAACTGACGTGCAGGTTCAGAGATGTTGGAGTTACATTGGGGCCCCCTGTATCTGCAATGTTTAGTTCTGTTGCTTCCACCATGAAACATCACACAAAATTCAACATCACTTGCATGGAGGCCCACTGTACCCATGCTTTTATAAACATACCTTTAAAAAAGCATGGTTCCTGAAACAAGGGTCATGAAAGCTGTAGCAATTCCCACCTGGCTGACTGCTCTTGGCATGACCTTGTGACTGCACAAGCTCTAAAGGGTCAAACTGTGGGGCTAGCCCCCCTTGGGGTTGCAAGGGGCGTGGAAATGTATGTAGGGCTCTGGAATTCCCGAGAAAGCAAATATCCTGCCTTCCCTACAGCAACGACTGAGAAATAGTGGTGTAATGGTACATTTGGAAGGCCCTTCTTATAATATTCCTCCCCCCCCCCAGCAAAAGAAATTAAAAGACATCTAAATCAGTCCATATCAGAAGTAGGTCTTTTTTAAAAAGTTAATGGCTCTCAATTGCCAAATCGGGATCAAACCTCCCTGAAATACTTTGCATTTTCACACGGATAAATTTCAACAACATACTGTCCCGGAAGCCTCCATGTCTTTCCCAGCTACTATGACAATTGCAGACAAGCTCGAAAAGAGCAGGAAAGCCAAAAGCGTGGGAGAAGTGGATGACATCATAATTTCTGACACACAGAAACTATGATGTGCCTGGCTCTACTACCCCACTGATTATGAACCAGATTGGTTTCTCACCCATCCCCTAGCATTGGTCCCAGAGGAGTTAAGAGGGGTGGCCAAACTCTGCCTAACACAAAGATATAATCCATCTGCTCACTTGTACATCTGTCTTCATCGTGTGGAACTGTGGCATGTGTAAAAAGGTAAAGGTAAAGGTTCTCCTTGACAATTTTTGTCCAGTCGTGTTCGACTCTAGGGGGCGGTGCTCATCCCCATTTCCAACCCATAGAGCCAGCGTTTTGTCCGAAGACAATTTTCCATGGTCACATGGCCAGTGCGACTTAGACACGGAACGCTGTTACCTTCCCACCGAGGTGGTCCCTATTTATCTACTTGCATGCTTTTGAACTGCTAGGTTGGCAGGAGCTGGGACAAGTGATGGGCGCTCCTCCACTACAAATGTCCCACCACCACTGAAGAAGGAGGTTCAGTTTACAGAGCCCACATGCCTGAAAAGTCTAACAAGGTAGGGTTCCTGATAAGAGGAACTTGGAACATTCAGCGAAACACACTACAGTTTCTTTTTCAGGCGTTTACACTGATCTCTGGATGGTGGGAACAATGGGGGAATCTATATCCCATCCCTCATCCCCACCACAAATACAGCCCTTCACACATTCAAGCAACTGCTCAAACAGACCTTACAAGACCCATTTAAACAGGTTGGTGTATAAGGACCCAATATCACATCAGAATTAGAGCCGGTGCATTTAGGGAGCAGACATTTTTCGACATGGGTTGGACTGATCTCCTTCTCACAGATGTGAATCAGCAGTGACACCAGATGAATTTACGTAGTAATTCCCATCAAAATGATCTGAGCTATTTAATTTACACAGAAAGCCACAGCGGGCAGGTGACCGAGACATCTGCTACGGCAGAACTTGTTCTGGCCTTTTTGAAATTAACACTTGGGCTTTCAATTATTCCAGCAAAGGTATCTTTGATGAGGAAATGAGGTGCCACTTAGGAGCCCTGGAAGTGAAGCCATTGCTAGGCCAGATGCCCCATTGATCAAGCTGGAAATACAATTCCAGGCAGGTTTGCCTTCCTTGTGTCAAAGACAGACAAAGAAATGTGCTTGTCCCTTGCCATAAGCTGCCCGATTTGTCCCCATTAATCTGCTCAGCAAACAGCAAGCGTCGGGGATCTGGCTGTGAATGGCTAGAAGGTTGTTTTCTTGTTAGTAGATTTATTACAGGAGACATCACAGCTAATTGTCCCTTTATTCTGTGATTAGTATTTGTTTGCTCAGGGCTTTCTAAAAGAAGGTTAGCGTCTCTTGTCAGACAGTTTACATAGCCTTTTCCCAAACACCACTCCAAGCACTCCTGTTAGCATTGGGCACGCTAATCCACTTTGATCCCCGAGGTTTTTTTTAAAATCTGTTCAAACTCTTCCTCGCCTACTCGTTCAGACGGTATTTTCACTTCATTAAAATTTTAAAGACTGACAGTTGATTTTTATCATTTTCTCCATCTTTTGCACTCTCCAAGATTTGGCAGGCCGAACACCGGGATGTGTCAAAAGTTATATGTAGGTACTGCAGCCTGATGCGGGCATGTGGGTATAGGATCGCTAGATGTGCCCCAAAGAAAAGGACTAAGAACTGATGCCTATTGCAAATCAGCAAACTGTCTGGCTATTCACACGTGTCATGTATTTTTGTGGATGTGGTCTGCATGAAAATATACGTGAAGGCACTTTATAGGTAGGGCATATATCCTCCAGAGAGCTAGGTGGCAGGCCCAGAAAGTTTTTGTCACAAAAAATCTTTAATCTCTAAGGGGTCACAAGCTTCCTTGTTAAAGGTAAAGGTTCCCCTTGACATTTTTAGGCCAGTCGTGTCCGACTCTAGGGGGCGGTGCTCATCCCGTTTTCAAGCTGTAGAGCCAGCGCTTGTCCGAAGACAGTTTCCATTGTCACGTGGCCAGCGTGACTAAGAAACACCGTTTTACCTTCCCACCGAGGCGGTCCCTATTTATCTACTCGCATTTGCATGCTTTCGAACTCCTAGGTTGACGAGGAGCTGGGACAAAGCAATGGGAGCTCACTTCGTCGCGTGGATTCGATCTTACAGCTGCTGGTCTTCTGACCTTGCAGCACAGAGGCTTCTGCGGTTTAGCCTGCAGCACCACCATGTCATAAGTTTCCTTGTTAGGTTTGTTTAATAGGTGTGATATAGGCAAGAGAACTTCCTACCCTTGATAATAGCTGAGATCTCATGAGTGGCAGCTCATGATTTCTCCCCACCCACCCCAAAACAAAAGGTTGTTTAAATTAGGCTTTGATGAGAATCAGGACATGCAGGAAGCAACTACGGTAGGCGAGAAGAGGAGCGCTGAAGTTCAAACTGTGTTCATGTCCTATTAAAGCATGATTTTGGTATTGCATGCGAACCAAACAAAATTCCCAACTTTCCTTTTAAAAAAGCAACAAAGGCCACAAGCAAAGTTTGATGATACCATCAGATCACATTGTTTCTCACCAATCAGGTGATTTCCCTGACTGTTTAGGATAACAACTCTAATTTCTTAAAGAGGCAGAATTCAATTCAACAGAGAAGAGCCCATAGCAAGGACGGCTGGCTTTAAATCAAACTAATCTCTTTTTTTCCTGTAAGGAGTGGCTGTGAGGACCCTCAGATCAGTGGGATGTCTTTAAGCCATCAGGAACAAAGCCATCAATTAAGGAACCTGGGCCTTCCTTGTCAATAAGAATCATAGAGTAGTGTAAAGAATGTCTTATCTTGAGAGGCCTTTGAAGTACACAGGGACAGTGATTTGCATGAGACACGCTAAGCACAACAAAGGCTCCATTGGACATCAAGGGTAGCTTTCAGCTGTACAGAATGAAGCAAGGCTTGGGGAATTCGTGCAGGAGGGAGCTGCTCCTCCTTCCACCCCCTTTTCCAGATAAAGAGAAATTCAAGAAGAAAGCACAGAACGACAATTTGTGCCACAATATTTAGCATGCCATATGTAAGATTCTTGCATTTGTTTGTTTTAAGCAACACAGGGGACAGTGGGGGAGCAGAAGGCAATGAGAGGTACGTTGTCGAAATATGAAGTGCTGGGCAGAAGAGATTAGTCCAGTTCTGACATGGTGACTCTCTGGATTAGTGACCCACAAAAGTCTTACCTTTAACAGCCCTGCTCATATCTTGCAAACTCAAGCTTGTGGGTTCCTTTAGGCAGTCAACCCATCTCATACTTGGTCTTCCTCTTTCTCTGCTGCCTTCTACTTTTCCCAGTATTGTTCTTTTTTTTCCAGTGACAACAATAGGAATGGGAGAATTTCTCAGGCCGGTTCTTATTGCGTTTCTCTGAATAGCATCAGTATTCATGTCCTGCTCTCTTCACACACCAGGAAGCCAGACATGCTTTCTTTTCCCTGCATTTGGAAATATTTTTGTGGCATTTGTTTCCGAGATGTACACATTTTATAAATCTTTTGGAATGTGTACATTTTTCCTGTTTATTAATGTGTGCATCTTCTACACATTTTTCAAATATTCTCATTTTTGTCAATTGTGTTTTTCAAAGGTGCACACCATTCTTGGCACATTCTTGCACTGAAACACATGGCAAAACCTGGCA
This sequence comes from Pogona vitticeps, assembly GCF_051106095.1. Taxonomy (NCBI): domain Eukaryota; kingdom Metazoa; phylum Chordata; class Lepidosauria; order Squamata; family Agamidae; genus Pogona; species Pogona vitticeps. The sequence goes on from NC_135790.1 coordinate 16,557,504, forward strand.
AATATACAGTTTTCTGAGACAAAATTAACTCCTCACCATTGATAATCTTTAGAGGTGTGAAAAGGGTATGTGTTTCCATGCCCTATGTGCCATTTCAGAGCTTGGAAAACTTATCAAAAAATGAAACACTTTGGAGCTTTAATTTTTACTAAGTAAGGGTATGTGGCAAATATATAACAATATTTTCACTAAAGCCATAACCCCTTTTGTGAATTCTTTGGTTGTCCAACGATACACACAGAATTACAACTATTCAGATACAATGAATGCCGAAGCAGGTTTAGTTAAATAATGGAAATTTCCTATGAGAAAAAAATTGTATGCATAATCTCCTTGCAGATTTAAGTTACAGAGGTTTTTTTAAAAAAAACAATGTTTGGAAATGTGTACTCCTCATTCATTACTATATTTAATTTTGTTGAAAGCTTAAGAGGCAGCCAAGAAGTGCAAGCATTTATTTTTAATTCATATAGTGAGTTTTTGAAATAAAAGCAAAGAAGGAAAGGTCAAATTCACTAAAAAACATGCAGAAGAGGGCTGGTGAAGGTCTAAAACACACACATTTGTGCAAGTAACTCTGTATCATCCCAATCCTATACATTTGGGGTTGGGGGAAGGGTGGGGCGCTGGGTTTTGCTTAACTACAAATCCCATGAATCTTAGCCAATGATGGGGGATTACGGGAAATGGAGTTCAACCACATCTGGACAGCTATACTTTCCCCAACCCTGGGTAAATGGATTGAATGGATGTGAAATATTGTTCTTTTGGACCAACACCCTGGATTTAAATCCAGCACGTGGCAAAGACGTAACACTGACATTAAACTTGTGTCCTATGGGTTTTACTGGCATATGCTTTCAGATTAAGAGTGTAGAGCACTACAGACTATTTCTGAGAGCTCAGAATTATCTGGATTTACATTTTATTTTACAGTCAGCAGCACTAGCAGCTCAAAGCTTTCATTCTGCCTAGGAGAGAGAGAAGACGCAGATTCTTCCCCCATTTTTTTTGAAAGCTTGATGTTCTTGATAAATGAGAATGACATGTTTTGGGTACCTTTTCTGTGCTAAGTTTTTCTGATTTAACATTCTCTAGTATAAATGCCTCAAGCAAAACATAATGACATAATAATCGTAAAGAGTAACGTTGGTGGCTGAGGGGGTTTCACTTCATAGGAATGCTTTGGAGCATGGTGCTATCCAGTCACATCGTTGGGCATGACATAGCCGAGCATTATATAAGTGACTGGCCATGCTATTCGTTCTTTAAAAATCAGCCACACACAGCATGCTATGTCTTCACTATGTATTTTAAAAATGAGATTATTTTCCAGGGGTCATAAGTAGTGATGTAGGAGAATAAGGGGTTGCAGGATTGAAAACTCATGCATTTCTGATTATGCACGACAATCACACCTCGCTTTCTCCACCCTCCAGCATTCCCTGGTCCCTCTGAATGTGGTGTCATTCCTTACAGAAACTGGATGTGGACATAGATTTTCCCAGTGCTGATACATAGTGAGCTATCCCTCTTCTTAAGCATTGCTTTATAAAAATCCTGCTCCTGGTGGTATATATGGAAAATTGAACCAATGTGTTGATGCAGATTGATACAAGTAGCTGCATTTTTTAAAAAAAATATTACTTTCTTTAAGTGTGGGGACTTTGCATGCTTCTATTTCAAATTCTACGACTATCTAACTGGTTCATAATCAAAGGCCCTGCTACTGATGCTCCTGAAGTCAGAGGTTAAATCAAAGGAAGGGCCTTTTCAGTAGTGGCAGTGGTTGTGATGACAGGACTTCCAAATACATCTACAGAAGTGACTAAATTTATGTAACTTGTGTTTTTCTGAAAATCTTTCTGTCTTACTAGGTGTGCTTTTGCAAGAAATATATAGGTGCGAAAATAAGCATGCCTGTGTTGATAGCAGATCTATATCCTCCATCAGACATATGAAGTTTTTAAAACCATAAATTCATAGAACACTCAATGAAATAGGGCAACAATAAAAAGCATTAACAAATGTTAGTTATAGATGAATTCATTGACATTTTAATTAAAAGGCTGAAGAGGATAATTAATCTATGCAATAATTAAATATGTTTAAAGAACTAGTTCCCCCAATGTTGTGGGGCAAAGAGTTACACACCACCCAAGAGGACAGCCTATTCCATTGCCTTTCCATTCCAGCTGGTAGTGTGTGATTCATCAGGAGAATCTTATCAGAATCTTGGAAGATTAAATCCTCTTGTCACCACCTGAAACAGAAATTGCTATGAGTTTGTCAGTAAATGGGGTACAAAATAAGTAATCACTGGTGAATTTGGCCATCCAAAGGTATACTATGTGGTCAAATACAGTGGTGCCTCGCTAGACGATGATAATCCGTTCCACTGAAATCGCTGTTTAGCGAAATCATTTTCTAGCGAAAAGCATTTCCCCATTGGAATGCATTGAAACCTGTTTAATACGTTCCAATGGGGAAGAATCGTCGTTGTCTAGCGAGGATGGGCCATAGGAAAGCCGCTTTGCGAACCGCCGATCAGCTGTTCAACTCGCTGTCTTGCGAAGCTTAGGTCCCGAAAACACCCATTTTGCGAGCGCAAGGGGGAGCTGTCAAAATTGTTGTCTAGCGAAAATTGGTTTGCAAAGCAGGGACCAAACATTGTCCAGCGAAAATTCCCCCATAGGAATCACTGTTTTGTGAATCGCTATAGCGATTGCAAAAAGCCAATGTCTAGCGAAAAAACTGTCATGCGGGGTGACTGTCTAGCGAGGCACCACCGTATATCAATCTAAGGTAGAGAACACACAGCTCTCCAGTTGTTGAACTGCAGTTCCCATCAGCCCTAACCAGCACCATCAATGATGAGGGATGATGGGATTTTTAGTCCAATAATATCTGGACATTCCCTATTCTTGAAGTGTGTTTTGGCATATGCTGTGGCAACTTTATGCAGCTCTAAAGGTTTGTAAAGGTTGACCATCCAGATTCTGAACATCATTCTGGTAGCTTGTCCGAGGACATCATATTTCTTTGTTATTGTTTCCTCACCCTGGTGTGATGAGTGATGTCTCCCATAATCCACGCTATATTTGGAGACTGGGTTGAAGATATTTGCCATCACTCATTTCTCAGAAACTTCCTGGTGCCAGAAAAGATCTCTGCCAGCACAATCCCAAGGCGTTTCAATGCCTTCATTATGGAATCCTTGATTGTGTATATGTTACCTCTCCTATCTCAAAGTACTGGTCTTCCTTTTATAGCTGATTGTAGCAGAAGCTGTGCCTGTCAGATATGAACTTTAGCAGCTGTATAAATATTGATGGCTGAAATAATTTGTGTTCTGCATATGCTCCCCTTAAAAGCGATCGTCATGTAATCCTCTAGCCAGGGCTACACTGCATAGAAACAGAGTCGTGCCCATTTGCATGGTAATGAAGTGCGTCTGAAGGTGCTCTCTGGAATTGTCCGCCACATAGCGGAGTGGCTAATGGAGGCAAGACTTAGAGGGAAATTAATACTTCCAGACAATCTAATCAACTCACACCGTGTTATGCATTTTGCTGCTGAGAAAGATCAGTTGGATGCATCCTATTATCTTAAATGCACGCCGCCTCCAACGGTTTGCAGGGAAGCCACAAAGACATGGCAGTTGTGAGCAAACAGAACTTTCTCCAAGACAACACTGCCCTCTCTAAAATCTCCCAAGCCAACCCCTACAACTGGCCTGGTTCAACAACAGGAACACCCCAGAATCAAAATAGTCTGGAATGCATTCAGAGGATGAGAAGCAAACAAACGATCAAACAGAAAGCATCACAAATCAGTTTTCTGCAGGGTGCCCCCCTCCATTCTTCCAAACTGCAGTCATCAGATGGCAATGCATGTTGTCAGCTAAGAAGGAATAAACTAGACTTCAAGTAGTGTCATATGGTCGATTCTATCATGGGAACATATTGAGGACTGTAATCAGATGAAATGGTTTCTTTAAGTATTTTGGTTTTCCCCATCCTGATGCCCTACAGATATGCGAGACTAGAGTGCCAGCAAGGATGATAAGACTTCTTGTCCAATAAATCCGGAGGACCAGCAGTGAGATCCCCCTCCACCCCGCTTGATATTGCTTTGCTGGGCTTTCTACACCTAGATTGTGATTCTAAAGTGGTTGTTTTTGGGATTCTTGCTCACTTTGAAGAAGCAAGCACCACCGTTTACTGAAACGGCGTGTCCTTCTCAAGCTGGTGATGTGTGATGACTGGACTACAGTTCCCATCAAACCACCAAGGCTGGCCATGGTTCCTGGTGACATGGGAGTAGTAGTACAATAGCAGGTGGAGAGGCTGAGAAAATTATTTCTTAATGAACTGATTAGTCATCAGAGTGCCACAAGACTTCATAAGACGTGTGTCCGCTGCAACAGACTGGCAGAGCTCCCCTCTGACTCCTAATAACTATTTGTTGCTATGCGTTGTCAAATTACACCTAACTTCCAGCAGCCACAACAGGTAGGAGTCGTTTTTCCAGTTCCAAGGGACGTGGTGGCGCTGTGGGCTAAACCGCAGAAGCCTGTGCTGCAGGGTCAGAAGACCAGCAGTCATAAGATCGAATCCACGCGACAGAGTGAACACCCGTTGCTTGTCCCAGCTCCCGCCAACCTAGCGGTTCGAAAGCATGCAAATGCAAGTAGATAAATAGGGACCAATTCAGTGGGAAGGTAACAGCGTTCCGTGTCTAAGTCGCACTGGCCATGTGACCACAGAAGTTTGTCTTCGGACAAAAACGCTGGCTCTATGGCTTGGAAACGGGGATGAGCACCGCCCCCTAGAGTCGAACACGACTGGACAAAAAAATTGTGAAGGGGAACCTTTACCTTTACCTTTCCATTTCCACCTCCACCTCTACCCAGTGAATTTCCAAAATCAAGTGGGGATTTGAACCCAGGTCTCCTGAGTCACAGTCCATCACTCCCACTGTTTCCCAACCTGAGGGGTCATGACCTTCAAGAAGGTTGCAAAGTGTTTGCTGGGGGAGGGGTGTCACAGGTCACCTTCTATGTGTTGTAGCCCTTTTAAAATAGTTTCGTCCTTGACCTTTCGGAGCAGGATATTAAACTCTGTATGTGTGTAAGGGGGGGGGAGAGAATGTATGTGAAACAGGCCCTTTGGGTTAGAAAGACTCTACTTTCTGAGAAGGGATGACTTCACCCCATTTAAAACACCTTTTTATGCAAACGTGGCAGGAGGGTTGCAGGTTACTTGGCTATTATAAAAGGCAATCACGAATTTTTGGGGGGAACTACTGCTCTATCCACACTGGTTTTCTGGTAGCTGCCTAGTCTATTTGTTACTGCTTTATTTGGCTTTCCATCAAGTCGCTTCTGCCACATATTAAGGTCCTGGTCAGTCTGGTAACACTCAATTTAATACTTGTAGAGCATGCTCAGTAAGTGACCTGTCTTGAGAACTCTGTAGCTTTTGTTCTTCCAGTTTTAGAGACAGAACTGCACAAAGCACTATTCAAAGTCAAAAACCAGCTGTGGATAATATGCAATAATATTATTATGGGCTAGAATTCAGTTTGTAACTCTGCAGTGTGTTGCAACCAGACACAGCAGACTGCATAATTCAATTGCATACCTTTGCCAGGAGTTACACTATGGAAAATACTTACTCCCAGCCACTGAATCCAATGTCACATTTGTGCACATGCACACACAGAGGAGGTAGAGATTCTCTCGCTATGATGCAACTCCTTCTCGAGGCATTTATGACTTAACTGCAGCCAAATGACAGGAGCCATCTTGGGGACTCTTTTCCATTTAGCTGGCACTTCTCCAGGGGGGAGTTTGCTTGAATGGGAAAGAACCACTGAAACATTCCCAGTCTGTCTAGTCACAATATTCATATTCCTTACTGGGCACCAAGTTGGGGGAGGTTTATTTAGGCTATCAGGGTACTTCTAGAATGTTTAATCTGATTGCATTCCTGTGGACTTCAGTACACCCACAGGCTAAAATTGGCCATATTCCTTGGAGACTTTTTTATGCCTTGCTAGAAGACACAAAACATAGTGGTGGTTACTGGGATTTGGATGAGTAATCATCAGGTTGGCTGATGAGTCACATCATGTCTTATTTTGTTGTGAACCACCCAGAGTGGCCTTTGCAGCATAACAAACAAAAAATGAACAAACAAATGGGGGAATTACCCTGCAGAATTTTGGTGTGATCTCTCCTGATAAAGCATCAGTATCAACATCAGCGCTTATTGTCAAGGGTCTCCCCAATCATTGTGCATAGTTATTTTTGGAATAACTAAAAAACAAACCTTTAAAAAAGATGGACCAGGCCAGTTCATGGTCGTTCTTTGCCAGTTCAAGAATTGCCTTCATACCTCCTCCTCCCACCCCACTCCCGCTAACCACACCGCAATGTATCTTCCTCAAGAAGACCTCCGGTGATAAGTTCTGTGCAGGACAGCCTATCTAGCAATTAGGGAAAGGTGTGTCATGGTCCATAGGGTTTGGAGAAAAGGTGTTGTCCCTCCCCAGTCCACCTCATGATGGTTAACACCCTGTCTCAAGTTCCCTCACATGAATCACTCATTGGATTTTCCCCAAGTCAGCTGCTAAAGAAGACTTTCCTGCAGGATCTGCTTTTTTTGGGGGGGGGGGCTATAACTCAGATGTCCCAAACACAAACTTCATCAAATTTGGAAGTGGTGGAGAGGAGAGTCAGCCAAAGACTCTTTGCACATTTGGCATTTCTAAGTCACCCACGGGATGTTCTATAGCTCCCCAAATCAAACCATGAACTGGTTCATTTTGGGGAGAACTTTGCTAAAGTTTGTGGTTTGTGAAAAATGATGAACCATGAACCACCAGAAACTACCATTTTCTCGGTCATGCCCATCTCTATCTGGAAGTTTTGGGCCCGGATGTTCAAGCATGCTGAGAAATAGTCTAATGGCTCAGAAATTTTTACAAATCGATTACATTGAACCTTGGGAGAGATAGAATTGAATGCTGTTGATGAGAGGAAGTATGGCAAAGTAAGACACAGCTGTATATATAGCTGCCATGCTTCCTCTTACCAACAGCATAGAATTTCATCTCTCTCAAGGTTCAATGCAGTCATTTTTAAAAACATTTCTGAGCCACTGGAATATTTCTCAGCATTTTCTCAGGTATATATCCCAGCAATTCAAATACATATTTTTGTGAATCATTTCATCCCAAGAGTTAAACTTAATGTACCCCTTATTAATGTCATTAACTGTCCCTGGGACATGCAGTGTATACAGATTATGAGGTGAAACAAACAAACAAGACAATCAGGTAAAAATTATGGTAGGGAGAATTGACAATATGTGTACAATTGCAAAATTATAGGTAAGGTTTAAAGTGCTGATAAACTAGAGAGGAATAGGTTGGCAGATGAGTCACATAATGTTTGCCCTAAAAAGTATTGTTTACATTAAGAAAAAATCCTGAAGTTTGTATCTGCTTTCTGGGATATGTATAGGGCCACAAAATGTAATCCAGGATAGGGCACAGCATCGCTCTGGGTAAGAGGGAAATTGCTGTTATACAAAAACTCACAGACTTGTGCCCTGTGGATGGGAATAATCCATTTCTGCCTTTCTCAAACTGCTACCCTTCAGATGTGACTACAGTTCTCATCATCCCTGCAGGAATTACTGTCTGACATATCTGCAGGTCACCAGGCTGGAGAAAAGCTGATCATTACTGATTCTAAACCAGCTGGAAGATAATTTCATTGGAAGGCAGGATATAGATCTTCTAAATAACTGCATAACATTTTCTGATGCTTATCTCGTAATGCTTTCAAGACGCTTCTAGGATATAAAAAGGGTCATTCTTGAAAAAGCTTATTGATTTCTCTGTAATAGAAGAAAGGATGGAAGAAGGGCATGTGTGAGGGCAAGGAGGAAATAAGGTGAAAAGAAATGCCATAAATGAGTAAAGTGTATTTATAAAAATTATGGTAAATTGCTCACATACATTGGCCCAAAGCAGAGCAACAGCAAGACTGTTGATAAGGACTGGGCAGCTGTATGATATTATGGCAATAGTTTGTGAGCTGCAATGGCTTTCGACACACTTCTAGGCCTGAAGGAATTTGCAGTTTTTAACCATTAAACCCTAAATAGGATGGGACCAGATTATCTCAGTCATTATCTCCTTCAACACATATCTATGTACTCCATGAGGTAACAATTTGAGATTCTTCTCTGGGTACTCCTCCGGTTAAAGTTGAGTAGGTGGCTGCTCATAAATGTTTTTCTGTGACTGTACTCTGGGTATGAAACACATTCCCTCAAGAAAATAAACTGGTGCCTTCCTTGTGTTTTTATTCTCAACAAATGAGGAGCCATTTTGATCTTCCCACACATTTAGCATAGTGGCATCTTAATCAGAAAATCTTTCAGAGCAGTGATTCTCAACCTTTTGCCTGACAGTTCTTATGGAATGTAAAACATTTGCAAATTATGAAGAAGAATCTTTAATTGAGAAGAAAGAAGAATCTTTAACTGGTGAGAACAGGGAATAGTATATATTGAGCCATTATTGTTATTTTGTTAGAGGAAGCAACAAGGGTGATCAGGGGACTGGAAACCAAACGCCGTGAGGAAAGACTAAAAGAACTGGGCATATTTAGCATCGAGGGAAGAAGACAGAGGGAAGATACTATAGCACTCTGCAAAGACTTGAAAAGTTGTCATACAGAAAAGGGGCAGGATCTCTTCTCAATCATGCTAGAGTGCAGGACACATAATAATGTTTTTAAGTCACAAGAAATCAGATTTTAATTGAATATTAGGCAAAATTTCCTAACTGTTAGAGCAGTATGCCAGTGGAACCAATTATCTCAGGAAGTGGTGAGCACTTCAATGCTGGAGACATTTAAGAGAAAGTTCCAGAGTCATTTGTCATATACTGTATACTTTAGCTTGTATTCTTGCATTGAGCAGAGTTGAATTTATTGGCCTTGTAGGCCCCCTTCAACACCATTATTTTATGATTTTACCATGAGTAGAGGTGATTGTATCAAACACGGAAATAACATATACAATTCATAATTATTAGATCTCACAGGCATTCAAAGAAGGTATCATCTGAAACAGGAAATTACTGTAAATTGAGAAGAAAAGAGAATCTTTGAGAAGAATATTTAACTGGTGAGAATAGGGAACAGTATATATTGAGCCATGATTGTTATTTATACATTGAGCCATGACTGTATCTATCCCTTTTGTGTGATAGTTGTATATTACTAAGACTATGGTATATAGCTTGGATTAATGTCTTCATGATAAAGAGTCATGTGGTATGGTTTTATAGTTCTACGTTTATGATGTACAACCTGGAATATTCTTAAATGTTCTAGTTAAAGAGTCTGGAGAGTGTAGCCTTCAATGTTGACTAAAGCACAGGCTCCTAGCCTGAGGGTGGTGATCCTCAAGGGGGTCACAAAGTGGTTTTTTTTGGGGGGGGGGGGTCATTGTGGTTATTTTTGGATCCAATTACTTCTAAAGGAAAATTCACCATGAAGGGTTTCAGCACTTATTTATTGTGTGTGTGTTTAGTCGTTTAGTCGTGTCCGACTCTTCGTGACCCCATGGACCAGAGCACGCCAGGCCCTCCTGTCTTCTACTGCCTCCCGGAGTTGTGTCAGGTTCATGTTGGTTGCTTCGCAGACACTGTCCAGCCATCTCATCCTTGGTCGTCCCCTTCTCCTCTTGCCATCACACCTTCCTAACATCAAGGTTTTTTCCAAGGACTCTTTTCTTCTCGTGAGATGGCCAAAGTACTGGAGCCTCAGCTTCAGGATCTGTCCTTCAAGTGAGCATTCAGGGTTGATTTCCTTTAGAACTGATAGGTTTGTTCTCCTTGCAGTCCAGGGGATTCTCAAGAGCCTCCTCCAGCACCCCAATTCAAAGGCATCAATTCTTCGGCGGTCTGCTTTCTTTATGGTCCAGCTCTCACTTCCATACATCACGACAGGAAAAACCATAGCTTTGACTATTCGGACTTTTGTTGGCAAGGTGATGTCTCTGCTTTTCAAGATGCTGTCAAGATTTGTCATCGCTTTCCTCCCAAGAAGAAGGCGCCTTTTAATTTCAGGGCTGCTGTCTCCATCTGAAGTAATCATGGAGCCCAGGAAGATAAAATTTGACACTGCCTCCATATCTTCCCCTTCTATTTCCCAGGAGGTGATGGGACCAGTGGCCATGATCTTAGTTTTTTTGATGTTGAGTTTCAGACCGTTTTTTGCACTCTCCTCTTTCACTCTCATTACAAAGTTCTTTAATTCCTCCTCACTTTCTGCCATCAGAGTGGTATCATCTGCATATCGGAGGTTGTTGATATTTCTTCCGGCAATCTTAATTCCGGCTTGGGTTTCTTCCAGTCCAGCCTTCCGCATGATGTATTCTGCATATAAGTTAAATAAGCTGGGGGACAATATACAGCCTTGCCGTACTCCTTTCCCAATTTTGAACCACTCAGTTGTTCCATGACCAGTTCTAACTGTTGCTTCCTGTCCCACATATAGGTTTCTCAGGAGACAGATAAAGTGGTCAGGCACTCCCATTTCTTTAAGAACTTGCCATAGTTTGCTGTGGTCCACACAGTCAAAGGCTTTCGCATAGTCAATGAAGCAGAAGTAGATATTTTTCTGGAACTCTCTGGCTTTCTCCATAATCCAGCGCAAGTTAGCAATTTGGTCTCGAGTTCCTCTGCCTCTTCGGAATCCAGCTTGTACTTCTGGGAGTTCTCGGTCCACATACTGCTGAAGCCTACCTTGCAGAATTTTGAGCATAACCTTGCTAGCGTGCGAAATGAGTGCAATTGTACGGTAGTTGGAGCATTCTTTGGCGCTGCCTTTCTTTGGGATTGGGATGTAGACTGATCTTTTCCAATCCTCTGGCCACTGTTGAGTTTTCCAAACTTGCTGGCATATTGAATGTAGCACCTTAACAGCATCATCTTTCAAGATTTTAAATAGTTCAACTGGAATGCCATCACCTCCACTGGCCTTGTTGTTAGCCAGGCTTTCTAAGGCCCACTTGACTTCGCTCTCCAGGATGTCTGGCTCAAGGTCAGCAACTACATTGTCTGGGTTGTCCAGGATATCCAAATCTTTCTGATATAATTCCTCTGTGTATTCTTGCCACCTCTTCTTGACGTCTTCTGCTTCTGTTAGGTCCCTCCCATTTTTGTCTTTTATCATGTTCATCTTTGCGCAAAATGTTCCTCTAATATGTCCAATTTTCCTGAACAGATCTCTGGTCTTTCCTTTTCTGTTATCTTCCTCTATTTCTTTGCATTGTTCATTTAAAAAGGCCCTCTTGTCTCTCCTTGCTATTCTTTGGAAGTCTGAATTCAAGTTTCTGTAACTTTCCCTATCTCCCTTGCATTTTGCTTCCCTTCTTCTCTCTGCTATTTCTAAGGCCTCGTTGGACAGCCACTTTGCTTTCTTGCATTTCCTTTTCTTTGGGATGGTTTTCGTTGCTGCCTCCTGGACAATGTTACGAGCCTCTATCCAAAGTTCTTCAGGCACTCTGTCCACCAAATCTAGTTCCTTAAATCTGTTCTTTACTTCCACTGTGTATTCATAAGGGATTTGGTTTAGATTATACCTGAGTGGCCCAGTGGTTTTTCCTAATCTCTTCAGTCTAAGCTTGAATTTTGCTATGAGAAGCTGATGATCAGAACCGCAGTCAGCTCCAGGTCTTGTTTTTGCTGACTGTATAGAGCTTCTCCATCTTTGGCTGCAGAGAATATAATCAATCTGATTTCGATATTGCCCATCTGGTGATTTCCATGTATAGAGTCGCCTCTTGTGTTGTTGGAAAAGAGTGTTTGTGATGACCAGCTTATTCTCTTGACAAAACTCTATTAGCCTTTGTCCTGCTTCGTTCTGAACTCCAAGGCCAAACTTCCCTGTTGTTCCTTTTATCTCTTGGCTCCCTACTTTAGCATTCCAGTCCCTTAGAATGAGAAGAACATCTTTCTTTGGTGTCAGTTCTAGAAGGTGTTGTAAATCTTCATAGAATTGTTCAATTTCAGTCTCCTCAGCAATGCTGGTTGGTGCATAAACTTGGATTATTGTGATGTTGAATGGTCTGCCTTGGATTCGTATTGACATCATTCTATCATTTTTGAGATTGTATCCCATTACAGCTTTTCCCACTCTTTTGTTGACTATGAGGGCTACTCCATTCCTTCTACGGGATTCTTGCCCACAATAGTAGATATGATAATCATCTGAGCTGAATTCGCCCATTCCTGTCCATTTTAGTTCACTGATGCCCAGGATGTCGATGTTTATTCTTGCCATCTCCTGTTTGACCACCTCCAGCTTCCCAAGGTTCATAGATCTTACATTCCAGGTTCCTATGCAGTATTTTTCTTTGCAGCATTGGATTTTCCTTTCACTTCCAGGCACGTCCACAGCTGAGCGTCCTTTTGGCTTTGGCCCAACCACTTCATTAGCTCTGGAGCTACTTGTACTTGTCCTCCGCTCTTCCTCAGTAGCATGTTGGACGCCTTCCGACCTGAGGGGCCCATCTTCCAGCGTCATATCTTTTAGCCTTTTGTTTCTGATCATGGGGCGTTCTTGGCAAAGATACTGGAGTGGCTTGCCATTTCTTACTCCAGGTGGATTGCGTTTAGTCGGAACTCTCCACTATGTCCTGTCCGTCTTGGGTGTCCCTGCACGGCATAGCCCATAGTTTCTCTGAGTTACTCAAGCCCCTTTGCCACTACAAGGCAGCAATCCATGAAGAAGCAGCAATCCACTTATTTATTGCCCAGATGCAAATCCAAGAATCACATTAAATATTAGGTTAGAATTATATTCTAAAAATATATACTTGTAATGTGTTTTATTTACCTCATTAAAATGCCTTTTTTGTGCAAATGTGGTGGTGGGGCATCACAGGTTATTTAGCTATTATAAACAGGCGTTGTGACTCAAAAAAGTATGGGGAAAAAAAGAAAGAACAGGGATCAGCTTGAAGAAGGTATTGGTAAAAGTGTGGACAAATATTAAATCCAAGAGGCAAGCTAAGCCAAGAATGTTAGTATAAAACATGTGGTGCATATTGTCAGTTTAATCTGTAGTCCAACGTTTTCAGATTGAAATGTTGGAGCCAGTTATTGAGAAGTGACTGAATTACAAACACATGGACCACCCCTTCTGCCTTTCTCCTGCACCCCCCGGCTTTGCTCCCTGTGTTCTGTCTTCCTGTCCTCCTCTCACTTTTGCTTTTTCTCTTTCCTCTTTTCTTTTCAAATTCCTCTTTTCTTTTTTATTTCCCCTCCTGTTCATCCTCCTTCTCTACCAACAGTTTCACCTGCTGTTTCTATACCCTTTCCCTACTCCTCGCTGCTCTTCAATCCTCTCCTCTCCTGTCAAATTCCTTCCATATCTGAATAGCATCCTCTTTGTTCTTCCCATCTTGCTTCTTTCTGTCCTAGATTCTTTCCCCTCCCCACTCCCCTCCTTTCCATTTTTTTTCTTTTCTTTCCCCTTCCTTATTTGTTGTTCCTACCAATACTTTGGCCATCTCATGAGAAGAGAAGACTCCTTGGAAAAGACCTTGATGTTAGGAAAGTGTGAGGGCAAGTGTCACGTTCCCGGGGGTTACAACAGTCGAAGTCTGATAAACTAGTCCAGGGTCAAGAATACCAAGAATGCAAAGCCAATGTCCATAAATCAACTCACAGAAGGAAGTCCAGTGTCAAAGTCCAATACATAGCATAGTCCAGAGTCAGAGTCCGAAGTCCAATACCGACATAGTTCAAGGGCAGAGTCCAGAGTTCAGGGTCAGGAACACGATACAAGAAACGTGGATGCAAACCAAGGTTTTGACTCCTTGCTTTCACAGAATTTCTGGCTTCACTGGGAGCTGTTTTATAGTAAAACAGCTCCTTGAGCTGTTGGAAAGCTTTCTATCCTGTTAATACTCAGGACTAGATGAAGGTAGGTTTCTTTGAGCGATCCTCTGATCTTCTGGTCCTAAGTCTTTCCCGAAGCCTGGCCCGAAGCCTGTCTGCTGTGGACTGAGAATCTGGAGGCGGTTCAGGTGTTTCTGATCTCTCCACATTCTCTTCAGCCACAGTTAACCCTTCGGGTTCCAGGTCTTCGGAAGCACTCATAACAGCAAGAGGAGAAGGGGACGACAGAGGATGAGATGGTTGGACAGTGTCATCGAAGCAACCAACATGAATTTGACACAACTCCGGGAGGCAGTGGAAGACAGGAGGGCCTGGTGTGCTCTGGTCCATGGGGTCACGAAGAGTCGGACACGACTAAACAACTAAACAACAACGATAATTACTTGGGCTACAAGGAGTCCTTTGCTGTTCTGGGAGAAGAATGACAAATGGCACAATGCTCCTCCACCCCCACCTTCACCCTTTGTACCCGATCCACCCCTCACCCAAAACAGCCAGTCTGGACAGGCTCTTAATCTCTCTTCAAGGTCAACCAAGCTAGAGACCCATCAACATCTCCTGTGATAGCAGAATGCTTAAGAAAATGACTATACTGTTGCCACATGACATAAGAGATCTTTATTACAATCAAGAGATCACATAAGCCATGTAACATGGTGGATTCTTCTTCAGAGGCTAAAAAAGAAGAAATATTTACAATAAAACTAAAGTTCATGGCAAACTCGACTTTAGACTTTGTAATCCATTGGAGTGCAGTTAGGATTGCAAGGTCTTAGGGCATCCCCTGGTCTCAGGAATTGCTATGCTTCCCCTGGTCTCTAGGCAGGAAGACAAATCTCAAAATAAGTAGCACTGGAGGAGGCTCTTGAGAATCCCCTGGACTGCAAGGAGAACAAACCTATCAGTTCTAAAGGAAATCAACCCTGAGTGCTCACTGGAAGGACAGATCCTGAAGCTGAGGCTCCAGTACTTTGGCCATCTAATGAGAAGAAAAGACTCCCTGGAAAAGACCCTGATGTTGGGAAAGTGTGATGGCAAGAGGAGAAGGGGACGACCGAGGATGAGATGGCTGGACAGTGTCTGCGAAGCAACCAACATGAACCTGACACAACTCCGGGAGGCAGTGGAAGACAGGAGGGCCTGGCGTGCTCTGGTCCATGGGGTCACGAAGAGTCGGACACGACTAAACGACTAAACACACAACACGGAGGAGAAAGTTTGAGTGTATTGTGTGCGGCAGCTTTGTATTCAGTCACCTAGGCTCCCATCTTCTCCCCTTTCCAAACTGGAGCCAAAAGTCAGTGGTTCTGTGCCAAACTGTCCCAAGCATTGCACACATCGTCTTCTGGGAGATGGTGCCAGAAACTCGCGTTACCAGCCTCCTTCTCTTGTATACACATATTTTGCAACAGGGAGAATGCTGCTCACTAGCTAAGGGCTGGCGAAGACATGGATGATTGCAAGTGAAAGAAATGTGCATGGACAATGACTTAATACAAAGCCTTGTGCATCTAGCGACTATGCTTGGAATGTAAATCCTTTTCAAACCTCGGTATTAGCATATCCTTAGGGAAAGTCCTGTAGTCTCTTCCTCTGCTTAGCTGTCTGAAAAGTCATATATTTGAATATTTATATATACTGGTATGCAGGGTGTGCGGCTACTTATTATAAACCATACTGCTGGTTTTGACCGGTAATTATTTGGTTTGATAATGATTGCAACAATAAGAGCAACATGGCTCCAGTTGTGAAGTAAGGAAGGCAGTGAGACTATCTGAGCGAAGAGTCTGCGTTAAAAAGAACTAGACAAGGAAGACTGAAGGAAGGGTGGAATGACAATAGATGGAAATGCTCCTGCAGCTAAGGAGGCTTCTTGTAAATGCAGAAGAATGGTACTGACTTGCTTCTTCCTGCTGCTGTCCAAGTGGGGAGGATTTTTAGTTAGGTCTGCTGATAAATGAGACAGTAGAACATCATGTGCAAATCCTCCATCAACTCCGAGGTATTTGCAGGTCAAGATTGAATTTCAAAGAAGCAGCATATATTTTTCTTTTGCATATGTTAGTTCCCCTGTAATCACCCGTAACTTATCACAGTGCAAATACTGCTTCACAAAGCAATGGGATGAGCTGGTACAACAGGAGCTCTGTCCACCATTAACCATCAAAAGAAAATGCAAAGACTAGAGTGCAACTTGGACTCCATAGTCCCACCCAGTAGAATGAATCAGAGGGATGCAGCACAGCTAGCTTAACACATTTTGAAGCTGGGGGAGTAATGAACATTACAACCCACAGAATGTGTGCTCCCAAGTCCATGAAGTCCAGATGATCTAATCACATCACCTAATAAATGGCTAATAAATGGCTTGAGGGCACTGTTACATACAGCACTGATGTTACCTGTCTGTCATGGGTTTGGAGGGAAAGTTCCATCCTATGGGGAGTGGAAGGCAGGACATCAGGAGGAGGGGCTGTACTGTATATATATGTGATGCGTGTGTGGAGAAGGAGAGACGCTGGGATGTGAAGAAGCAGCAGCTGGGAAGAAGAAGCTGGTGTGGGAGTCTGTGTGTCAGACAGGGTACTACTGTGTGTCAGAGTACCAACCTGATAGGTTCAGGTGTCTGTTGGTTAGCCAGAACTGATAGGTTCAGGGTCTGTGCTTCAAGTTAAGGGTTCTGTGTGAACCAAACTGTATGCATGTATGAATGAGAATAAGCCACGTTACTATATCTTATTCACCTGATCATTTTATTTTTCCCTGTGTGTGATTTAAATAAACCTTATTCTTTTATTTGTTGAAAATCCATCCCTGGTCTGTGTGACTTCTTATAGGGAATGGTTGGTGGCAGCTTAGTTAACGTGTGGCAGATCCCAGTAGGTCTGGGTTTGTCACATTGATTGGTGTCCAGCGTGTGGGATACGACTGGTCCAGTTGTCCAGTGGTCCAGCAAAGCCTTGGCACGTGGGCCCAGAGCAAGGGGGGTCTAGTCAGGGACAATCTGAGGCGCGTAGGTAATCTTCTAGGTGTACCTCACGGGGAGGTGCGCTAGTGGAAGAACGTGCCAACTGGGGAGACTAGATTAAGGTGCTCTGAGGCAGCCTGGTTTTGGCGGGAAAAAAGCTGAGGCAAAACTGTGTAGTAGAAGTGATTTAGCCTGCCTGCTGAGAGGCCCAGCAGAGGGGGGTAGGCTCTAGCTTGCAACTGTTGCAAGTAGTGCTGAAGGACAGCAGCAATCTATAGAAAGCTGGTTCTGAGGCAAAAGAGAAAAAAAGTGGTCGTCTTATTTTGAGGCTTGACTTTTTAAAGCAGCCTGTTCTGAGGGGGGATTATGCCCTTGACTCGAAGCCAGATAGCAGAAATGGGTGAAGTGAAAGACCCCCAGGTTGACCAAGGTTCTGAGGATGAATTTGGCTCAGTGCAAGGTGACAGCACAGGAGAGCAGAACCCAGAACTTAGAAAATTGCTCATAGCCCAACAGCATGAACTGAGAATGAGGCAATTTGAAGTGGAGGAAAGATTAGAGAGAGAAAGAAGGGAGGAAAGAGAAAGGCAATTTGAAATGGAGGAAAGAGAGAAACAACGGCAATTTGAATTAGAGAGAGAGAGAGAGAGAATGGAGAGGGAAGAAAGAATGGAGAGAGAGAAAATTGCTCTGGAAAAAGAAAGGATGGCGTTTGAATTAAGGAAATTGGAAATGATGAACCAGAACAATAATAACAATAGGGATTCTGAGGGAGGCCAATTGTCTAAAGCTGACCTGAAGAAATTCCCTGTGTACCACAAGGGAGATTGTCCTGAGGTGTTCTTTTCCTTAGTGGAAAGAGCGTTTGTGGACTTCTCAGTGAGGGAAACTGAGAAGATGACCATCATGCGATCTTTAATCAGTGGTAGCCTGGCTGAGGTCTATGCCGAGATGCCTGAGGAACTGATGAAAGATTTTGCAGAGTTTAAAAAACTGGTGTTTGCAAGACATGGGATAAATGCGGAACAGTTGAGACAAAGATTTAGGTCAATCACCAAAAAGCCAGAGCAGACTTTTACCCAAGTGGGGGCCCAATTGGTGAGGCTGCTTGGGAAATGGCTATCTCAGGAGGGGACAGAGACCTATGAGCAGCTTAAAGACTTGATAGCACTGGAACAGTTCTATTCAGTCCTGCATGGGGAATTGAAATTCCAGGTGAGGGAAAGGAAACCAAAATCTGTGGCAGAAGCAGCAGAGATCGCAGATTTTATTTCCCAAATAAGAAAGCCCTTGGGTGAGGGGAAATCTGTAGGTAAACCCAAAGAAACCTACAGCAAGTACTCTCAGGGACCAGGGAAAAACCAGCAAGGGGGAGGGGCCCATGGTGAAGGGAAGCCCTCAGACATGAAACCAAGACCTCAGGTTTTGGAGGGAAAACCAAAACAAGATGAGAAAGACTCAAAATACACCAGAAAATGTTATTTCTGTCAGGGAAAGGGTCATCTAATCTCAGAGTGTGAGAAATTAAAGCAGCTAAAAGGAATTGTGCCTCAGGATTCTAGTGGAACCAAGCCAAAAGCTGTGTTCTGTGTCCAGAAAGAGCAAGGCTCATTGTCACTGAGGGAGCCTGTTGCCATGGCTGCTCAGTCTGGAACGGCTGCATCTGCTGATCAGGCTGAGGGAGGTGGTCCTCTTGTGGAGGTCAAGCGATGCTTGCTCGTGAGAACAGATTCTCAGTTGTTTGAGACAGCAGGGGTGGACGTAGGAATACTTGGCCGTCAGTATCGGGGGCTGCGGGACACTTGTTCCCAGGTAACCCTGTGCCATCCAGATATTATTCCTAGGGAGTTTATAATCCCAAATGAGAGCATGAAGGTGGCAGGGATTGAGGGGCAGATAATCTCACTGCCAGTCGCGGAGGTACCTGTCAACTTTCAAGGCTGGAGGGGAGTTTGGCGGCTAGCAATTTCATCGACTCTGCCAGCAGCCGTGCTCGTGGGAAATGACCTGGCTGAACATGTGAAAAGGGTGCTAGTGATTACACGTTCACAAGCCACTACGGGGACAGTTCAGGGGGGTAATGATGAGCCAGAGACGGAAGCAGAGGGGAGTTCAGAAGCTGTGGTGGAAACCTTAACCACAGACAGCAGATTTGGACAGGAGCAAAAGGCAGACGCCACTCTCCAAAAGTGTTTTGAACAGGTGACTGACGCCCAGCTAACACCTGAAACCCCAGTGAGATTTCTGGAGAAAAAGGGGATTTTATATAGAGAGACCCTGAGGAATATCTCAAAAGGGGGAGATGGGATCAGAAGTCAGCTGGTGGTACCTGAAAAGTATCGCCCCATGATCTTACAAAGGGGGCACTCTGACATGTTTGCTGCACACTTAGGGGTGAACAAAACACAGCAGAGAATCACACAGAATTTTTACTGGCCTGACATAGGGAAGCAGATCAGGGAGTTCTGTAAACAATGTGATGTGTGTCAAAGGCAGGGGAATAACCGCGACAGGACCAAAGCAAAGTTGTGCCCTTTGCCTGTGATTGACACTCCGTTCAAATGCATAGGGGTGGATATTGTGGGACCTTTGCCCAAGGCCACAAAGAGGGGGAACAGGTTCATTCTCACAATTGTGGACCATGCCACGAGGTACCCTGAAGCCATACCCTTGACTAACATTGAAACTAACACAGTGGCAGATGCCTTGGTGGGGTATATGTCCAGGATGGGATTTGCCTCAGAAATAATCACAGATTTGGGAGCATCATTTACATCAAAGCTCATGAAACGCTTATGGCAAATCTGTGGAATTAAGCACAAGGAAACCACTGCCTATCATCCTGAAAGTAATGGGTTAACTGAGAAGTTCAATGGGACTCTAATGCGCATGATTAGGGCTTACTTGGCAGAGAATCCAAACAATTGGGACCAGAAGCTGCAATCCCTTTTGTTTGCTTATCGATCAGTGCCACAAGCCAGTACCGGGTTCAGTCCATTTGAACTTTTATTTGGGAGAAGGGTGAAAGGGCCCCTTGATTTGATCAAACAAAATTGGGAGCAGATCACCCAGGATGACCCACAAGATGTTGTGACATACATAGACACCTTAAGGAATGACCTAAAGAGAAACCTAGAGCTGGCAGCAGAGACCCTGCAAGCTCAAAAGGTCAGAAAGAAAGATTGGGATGACCAGGAAGGCAGGGAGAGGCACTTTAACCCAGGGGAGGGAGTGCTTTGGCCCAGGCCTTGCAAAGAAAACAAACTGCAGCTGGGTAGCCCAGAAAGAAAATACTTGGGTCACATGGTAGGGGGAGGAGTGATAAAACCCCTAGAGGCCAAAATAGAAGCAATTCGTGATTGGCCTAGACCCAACACCAAGAAAAAAGTCAAATCATTTCTTGGGTTGGTGGGCTACTACAGAAAGTTCATCCCGAGGTTTAGCGAGATTGCGGCTCCGCTGACCGATCTGACGAGGAAGAAGGCTGATGACCGCATCCCGTGGACCAGCGACTGTGAGGCGGCGTTCCAGAGGTTGAAGGAGGCGCTCGTCCAGTATCCAGTGCTGCGTGCTCCAGACTTCGACCGGGAGTTCATCATCTACACCGATGCGTCTAACAGCGGGGTAGGAGCAGTTCTGTGCCAGGAGGATGAGAATGGTGACCAGCATCCAGTGTCCTACCTGAGTAGGAAACTTCAAAAAGGTGAGAGACATTTGGCAACCGTGGAGAAGGAGTGTTTGGCCATAGTCTACGCGATCCAGAAGGCCAAGCCTTACATCTGGGGAAGACATTTTGTTCTGTGCACTGACCATTCACCACTGCAATGGTTAAAGACAATGAAAACCCACAATAGCAAACTTATGAGGTGGGCTTTAAATCTACAGGACTATGACTTTGAAGTGAAGGTGGTCAGAGGGTCAGTGAACTGTGTTGCTGACGCCTTGTCAAGAAGACCTGAAGAATGAAGGCGGCGAAAGAAACATGGACTATGTATATACATTGATGACAAAAAGTTAAATGTACCTGTTTTTTGAACTTGGTTTGTATGAATAAAGGTAAATTGATGTAATGTATATGGTAAATGTTTAAATGCCTAATTGCTATGGTTAACTTAGAATGTAAGTATAAGTAAGTATGATATTGAATGTATAACTGTTTTTGTGTGTTTTATCCAGGTTGTTTTTTGGGAAAAAGCACCTTAGCTTTCCCCCTACAAAACAACTTATAAAGAGGGGAGGTGTTACATACAGCACTGATGTTACCTGTCTGTCATGGGTTTGGAGGGAAAGTTCCATCCTATGGGGAGTGGAAGGCGGGACATCAGGAGGAGGGGCTGTACTGTATATATATGTGATGCGTGTGTGGAGAAGGAGAGACGCTGGGATGTGAAGAAGCAGCAGCTGGGAAGAAGAAGCTGGTGTGGGAGTCTGTGTGTCAGACAGGGTACTACTGTGTGTCAGAGTACCAACCTGATAGGTTCAGGTGTCTGTTGGTTAGCCAGAACTGATAGGTTCAGGGTCTGTGCTTCAAGTTAAGGGTTCTGTGTGAACCAAACTGTATGCATGTATGAATGAGAATAAGCCACGTTACTATATCTTATTCACCTGATCATTTTATTTTTCCCTGTGTGTGATTTAAATAAACCTTATTCTTTTATTTGTTGAAAATCCATCCCTGGTCTGTGTGACTTCTTATAGGGAATGGTTGGTGGCAGCTTAGTTAACGTGTGGCAGATCCCAGTAGGTCTGGGTTTGTCACATTGATATTATCTGGCTCAGCCATAAGTTATGTTTAGCTTTAGAGGCTCTGCTGGTCTCATCTGAAGTGAGATCCCAGAGGCGGGCACCCAAGAGGGGCACAGCCCACACACCAGTACTGTGTTTGTGGAGTATCTTCACAATGGAGACCCACCGGGTCTGTCCTCTTTTACTCTGAAAACATTTGAAAACTTTTCAGCATTTAAAAAAAAATATTCAGTTTTAATCTTCCAACTGCTGTTCTAATTGAATGGAACTGCTGGTTTTAAACTAAGGCCGATAGCCTTAGATCTTTGCGACGGCTCCTTCTATTATTGAGATTTCACAGTCCAGAGGAGGGACTGGCAAATTTCGTTGATAATTCCCTTCCCTTCCCTAACTTGAATATTGATTCTGGATTGCACAGTGTGTTGCTGAACTTTACATATAGGATATGTAACTACAAACATAGAACAAGAAACAAAATAAAGGGGTCTGTATCAATTTCTAAACTCCTAAAGCAGGAAAGATTTTATCATCCAGCAAATAAGGCTGTAGCTGAAAATGGAACACACAAATCCTACGTAGTGTTTCTTCCCTCTCATCTTCGCCTTTTTCTAGCATGCTACAAATTGGATCTACACTTAGCTATGTAACTTAAGGAAACTAATTTCAGTGGGTCCCCATTAAGCAGATTGGGTTTGACTGCATCGTTACTTTTCCTCATTCAGAGAATTATTATAAGGGTTCAAGGCATTGTGGTTGGTTTTTTTTTACCACAGAAAAGCCATTAAGGGAAGGATATGACCAAGTACTTTTTGACTGGTAGCCCTGGGAGCTGTCAATCTGAAGACATCCTGAGCTACAAACATATCAGGTCACTGGTATGAACTGGAAGAAAAGCAATCAAACCAAACGACGGAGCCGGACTGTCTTGAGAAAGTCTCAGAACAGCATCATGAGTAAAGTGGCTCTAAGTGGACAAAAAAAATAAACCCTAAGAAGTTAGCTGCCCTTCTCATGCACTGAGACACTAATGTTACAACATCTTGTACTTGTCCAAATAATCACAATGCAATCTTTGGTAGGCTAGGTGGCTGGCAGGGGCCTTATTTATCACTGGCTATTGTTTCAGGGCACTGGCTTAGCTTGGAGAGCATGTGTTCTCTAAATTAGTGGCTTGGGGTTTATTAACATCCCATTTTCAGCTCTTTAATCCAGACTTTTCTAAAGATCATTTATCACTCCACTCTCCCTTTAGGTTCTAAACATCACCAGCAGCTGGGTCACCTGGGGAGGGCAGGGATGTTTCATCCCAGAAGAGAGTGAGATTGCAGGTTTAACAGGTAGGGGCTCATGTGTGAATCACTAGCTTGGGACTGGAACATCATTGGGAATGGTGGTTTCAAAGCTGTGCTTAATTAGGTGGAAGGAGTGTTTGCATGACCACTAATAGCGGATCAGAGGGACAGCGAGCTATGACTGACTGCTATACAAAGGCAGCCAATTACTTGCATGTCTGCATTATGTATTAACCCATCTGGGCCAGGGATATTGGCTTTGAAAGGAAGACAAAGGAGGGGGTGTGGCAATGATCACACACCAATTTATAGTGTCTGTGCCCTATTGTCCAAAAATAAGCAATTCATAGTCAGGGCAGCTGGAACAGTAAACATCCAGGGAACTGGCCTCACCCCACAGTTTTGCACCCTGACAAGGACGCTTCCCTTTCCGGGCTTGTATGCGGCAAACTACCTCTGTTTGTTTAAGAAATTTGTCCGACAAAAAGAACAGCACAGACCTCCCTCCCCTAGGTGCTTTCTCAGCAAATCTGGAAGGAAAGACAGTTTAGGGAGTTGGGAAAAACAATTAAATTAGTCCTGCAAATGTGTTCAGGTATATGTAGAAAGCACCTAAGCCTGCCCATAATATATATACAGCAGAAGACAGTGATAAAATTTCTGTGGGTTCTAATAACTTACCCTTCTGTAAAGTAGACCAGGTGGTGTTTTTCAAAGATAATTCAGCCCTTCAGGGAAACCACATTCTCCAAGCAAAAATTATCTTATAAAATCTGCTCACTCAACCAGTGCATTTCTTTTGATAGACTGAAAATCCGCTTCCAACCATGCTGTCTTCCAAGTGCACTGGCTTGGAAGGTAGCTCCATTCACATTCTTAGTCAGTAGTGATGGTGGGTGTTGGAATCCAGTATGTGTGGAAGGTAGTACGCTAGAGAAGGCTGTGCATCAAGACTATCAATACCTACTACACATATATATTGCCCCTAGTATTAAGGCAACAATGTCTTAGTACCAGTTGCTAAGGAATATGAGAGGAAAAAAGGGCACCATTATGCCCATGTTTTGCTTGTGAGCTTTCCAAAGGCATCCAGCTGGTCACTATGGCACTGGAATGCTGGACTAAACAGGCCTTTGATCTGAAGCAGTGCAAATCTTACATCTTTTAATACAACACGGCCTAGTTCAAGATCTAACTATATTCCACCAGAAGAGTCGATCCAACTTCCTGTCTCAACCTTCTGTAAAGGATACTTGCAGAAGAATTCACTCACATGCTCTTGCACTGTCCTCTTCATCAGGACTGCTGCAAAAAGTACATGACCTCGATATTATTAAAGTTGGAGGGGAGATCCGATCTGGACAAGGTCCGTTTTATGTTATCAGTGGAGGTGGTTGACATTGTGGAACAAATAGCTGTTTTCCTTGAGTCAGTTGTTAGGAGGCGAAGCCCTGAACCTAACAAACTAGCTTGACTATGTTTATTTTATATTTTATATGCCAATAAAGGTTGTATTATTATTATTATTATTATTATTATTATTATTATTATTATTATTATTATTATTATTATTATTATTATTATTATTATTATTATTATTCAAAATAATCTACTGTGACACACAGTCTGTTTTGTTGGAGGGGATGAAGTTCCATGCTTTCTTTTCAGAAGAACGTATGCTCAAAAAGCACACACAAAGCTGTTCTTTATGAGGATTACATGACTGCAAGTTTTTAACACAATCATTCCCCAGTTGGCTAGAATTCAATAAATGTTATAAAATACAAATTAGCACTTTTGTTTGCAGCCCTTGATTAAGACTGAGACTCCAAGCTTTTCCTGGTTTTAGAAAGTTTTTGGACACTGCCTTAATTAAGATTACTCGTCCCTATTCACAGCAGATGCAGGAGCACTGAAGCGCTTGTTTGTTTACACCATTGATCACAGCCATGTCTGGACCATGAGGGAATTGGGGAGGTGGTGTCTGCTGCAAATCGTTTCCCTTTGGAGCATAATTTTATGACTCTTGTAACTTGGGAGGGAAATAACAGCAGTGACCCGCACATACGAGAGAGGCAGGGTAATGTGGGGGCATCCAAGAGTCACAGCACAGGGGGAGAGGGCTCTAGTTGCATAATGAGGCAGATGATATTTCAAAGGACGTGACCCATTCTACAGTTTCAGTGGCCACCAATGAGAGAAAGAGATACTCTTCTCTCCAGAGCCGATATCTTAACAAGGAGGGGGGCAATTTCATCTCAGCCTCTACTTTTGTGGGTTCGTGCAGAACTCACAGGACAAGCGGTAGCAGCAAGTAAACCTAAGAATAACCATAGTGAATAAAACCAAATATTTATTTAGCTCAGCATTCTCTCTTCCATAATTGCCAACCAGAGGCCTCTGGTATCCCCACACACAGATCATAACGGAAGAAGTCCTTTTCTGCGATCATCCCACCACACAACTGTCATTTACAGGTTGACTGCCTCTAAAGATGGAGATTCCACATAGTTATCACAGAAAAAAAAACAAAAACGAAGACTTATCCTCCATGGATTTGTCTGGTCTCCTTTATGACATTTGTATCCTGCCTTTCTTCTGCCCTGCCTCTCAAAGCAGTGTGCACAACATTCTCACGAGTACTCTCCTATTGAGGAGCTAGCCATACCTAGGCCAGCTTCTCTTTAGCAAGGGGTTTGCATAGCTCTCTCAGACAACACAATAAATGTGCTCTTTGAAATTAATAGCCATAGCCATATCTTTTAGCAACAAATTCCATATATTAATCATGTGACGTGTGAAGAAGTTATTCTCCTTGCAAGTGATGCCCTGGGGAAGGCAGATATCCGGTCATTCATACCCATGCCTTAATTACCTCTCATTGAGATTCTGTATTAGATTCTAATGGGTTGTCTTTAAAAAATGTTCTAAACCTACAGTTAATATAAAAAACGGCAGCCAGCCAGGCTGTTGTATGCATGCAGGCTTCAGCAATCATACTGGATTCCAATTGGTTTCCAAGCCCAAATCAAGGTGCTGATTTTAACTGGCACACCTCTGAACGGCTTGGATGAGTGTAAGGTTGGGAGTTGGGAATGCAAGTCAGTGAAACAATAAGCTTCTCTGAGTTTACACGGAATTGCTCTAATGAGAGATGGAGTCCAGCATGCCTGGAGGGCAGTAGGTTACAGAAGTGGGCCAATTAAAACTTCTTTCCCTTTCATCAGGAAGGTAGATGTCCCAGGAATGCAGAATCTCCTACTCAGATTGGCACGAATCGAGAATGTGGTCCTTACAAAAACAAGCAAAAGTTAAAGGAGAGAATCAAATGTTTCTTGCGATCATCACATTGAAAGACTGCATTTTTTGCATCAACATATCTTGCTGATCAAAAGCTTGTAACATGGCACATGAGAAATACATGAATAATATCTGCCAAGTTAGCTTTCAGGTCCCCTCCTAAAAGAATAAACTGAGAGCTCAGCTATGTAGCTGAAAAAGGTTAAAAATTGGGATGCATGCACTGATTCCATTTGGTATGTGTATGCAGAAGAAGGCTGCTTAACATTTTTATTGTTTTTCTTTAAACCCTCTTTATTATTACTTTCCCCCTCCTTGCTACAGACATCAGGCAGTTGGTTTTTTTATCCCCTTTCATCAACTCCTAATCTCGCCTCTGGCACGTGCCAAGCATAGGGAAACATGGGAAGATAATAAAAATCCATTATAGCCTTGCTTTCCCAAGCCTGAATGAAACACAGTTTAATTGGCATCTTATTCTGTCACTGTTAATACAAGTTTATACTTTGCCGTCTCATCAATATACTTTACAATCTGAGGTTAATTATGAATGGGTCATGAAATTACAGTGAACACTAGTCAGGGAATATCTAATTACTTGTCTGCTTAGCTTTTTGTTAATTGTTAATTATCCTTATTTAATTTGAATTTTCAGTTGGTATTCTACATGTGGTAAAGCCTTCTATACACACGCTCGACACCTATCAGGAATCAGTCCAGCCCATGCTGACATCTACAAAGAGGCTGTGTTGGATCCATCAGATGTCTGCAGATGATCTTTCTGCTTCCAAGGGCTAGAGTCTTCACCAAGCATCACCCACAAGTAGAAACAAGGAGGCTGCCACTTCCTGCTGTCCTTTGAGAAACAGCTGGATCTCTGCCTCCTGCCAGTTATATGAAAAACAGTCTTTGAAAAAAAAAAGGCAGTGCAGCCATAAAAGGCTCCATTTCCCTGGAGGAGACTAGCTGATTCAAAACTCATCTTACTCTTAACGCACAAAAGTACTCTCACTAAGATGTCTATCCACCAATCTTGGCTTCTGACCTTCTGGATGACTATGCAGACGGTAAGTAGGTCATCATCTTGCAAGCCAGTTTTGTACAAAAAATATGTACGCAAGGGTGGTTACTGAAGGGCTATCACTCAATTAAAGGGATTAGAGTCAACAAAATCATGACTTCTAATTGATTATGATTTCACAAATTTTCAAACAACCACAGCTATTGTTTTGAAGGTGGAAAGAAACATTTTTTTAAAAAGATGATGTCTGTTTGTATACACAGCATATCCATTTTGGAAGAGGCATCCCTTGCATGAAAAGGGGAAATGCCTCTTCTCTTGAGCAGTATCTCTTGGAGTTCATGGCATAAGCTTTTTTCTGATCAAGATTGCTGCAAGAAAGGAACAAGCTTAAGAAAATAAAATTAAGATGTCCAAGTAAGCACCCAAACCACTTAACCAAGTTATATAAAAAGATCTGTTACAGCCACAGATGTGCCCCTCCACCCTGCAAACATTTATCATCACCAAATGAGATGTGTCACAAAAGCAGTACAAAGTATACAGATGTGCATAAAACTGAAAATAACAATTCATATTTATATATGCATAAGTGGAAATATAGGTGGTGGTGGTTGCTGTTAGGTGCCATTGAGACAATTCCAACTTTTAGCGACCCTATAAATGCCCTGTCCTCAACAGCTCCTGCAAGCTCAAGGCCATAGATTCTTTGATGGAATCAATCCTTCTTGTATTAGGTCTTCTGCCTTTCCTGCTACCTTCAGATTTTCCTAGCAGGAAATATATACTATAGTTTAAATAGTAATACATCTGACTGTAATATATCTGTGAAGATTTTCAGTCATCCAGGTGAGGTTATCTGGAAGCTGAGTCATGGCAACTGGACTTCTTTCTTATTAGGTTGAAACGTTTGCTACTGAAGAAGCTACTTGGATGAGTAGCAAAACGTTTCAGCCTAATAACGTTTCAGTCCAGTTGCCATGACTCAACTTCCAAATCTGGCTGTAACGGGAAAGACTGTGAGTGGGTGACCTGTAAGGCAGGATTTTCACTTTGGTAAATAGGATTTGACTTTGGTGTAAATGCCTGAGCCTGAGGGCTAAATGGTCATTTGGAGAATTAAAGTTGATAAAATGGTTAGCTACCCTGTTTTCCCGAAAATAAGACCTAACCTGAAAATAAGCCCTAGTATGATTTTTCAGGATGCTTATAATATAAGCCCCACCCCAAAAATAAGCTCCATTTAAGTGAAACCCTGCCCTCCAACTCTTGTGCAGCAACCAGAAGATGACGTGACTGTATTTGAATAAATGTAGATTGTTGTACATGAAAATAAAATATACTGAAAACCCAGAGTAAACCATATATATACTTGTGTTTCTGGTTTGTCTGGTACCCAGGTGCTGTTGATGGCAGCTCTAAATTCTCCACTCTCCTTTCCCTTAGCTGTTTTTTTTCTTCTTTCAAAACAAGACTTGGATAGTTCGAGTAATGAGAACACCAATGAAAACTATATCTTTATCATGGAACAAGATTTTTACCACTTAACTTTCTTTCATTATCCAAATTTAGACAAAAATTGATCCCCTTGCCTCACCAATCTTTCCAAACAACCTTTAAGCCCCTTTCTAACCTTAAAATAAATAAAGATACATCTTTCTTCCCAAAATCTATTATTTGCTATGGCCCTCAACCCTAATGCCTCTATAAATTTACTCAATTTTACTAGAATATTTCTATCATGTTCTAATAAAATCATTTAGTCCATTATTTCTTATTATGTTTTCTTCTTATATCTCCTCTCATCCCTTCCTTTGTCTTATTTCTGTCCTCCTTTCCTTTTCTTCTTGGTTCCTTGCTCAGTTTCAGCTCCTTCGGCTATCAATCCCAAGAAAAACTTAGATAATCACCTGGCAGATATGCTTTTACTGTATTCCTGCATTGAGCAGGAGATTGGACTTGATGGCCTTGTAGGCCCCTTCCAACTTTACTTTTCTATGATTCTATGATCTGCTAACCCAACAACCGCTCCTTCTAATTCCATTTCTCTTGGACTTGGAGCAGAATCTTGATATTTCTCTTCTATTGTCTTTATTTCCAGTTTCCACTGCTCCTCATTTATGATATCCATCTCACAGAGCCATTACAGGCTGCTCTCCAGAGATTCCAGTTGATATTTTCCTCTGTAAAGCACTCAAGAAAACCAGGTATCCCCATTTGTGTTTAATATTATTATTTGCCAATACAGAAATTACTTTTTTCATGGAGTGTTGCCATTTAATTGTTTTGAAGCACAGATCTGGAAATACTTGAATCAAATTTCCTTCATACTCCCGCTGATCAGCTTTTCGTATCATCACTTGTTGGAAGCTCTCTTTTTATATTAATTGTGAAATCTAATAACAAAGTCACTTGAGAATGCTCTAGCACCTCTTTTGCGGCCTACTTGATGAATTCTGGCTATGTATTCCCTTGACCAGTCCAGGTCTAGAGCCTTTATTTAAATCTAATTTAGAATAACTTTTTTCTGTTGGTTCCCTTGATTCTGGAATTCCTCTGATCCTTAAATTGGGTCTCTTCTCTCTATCATATATTTCAATTAGTGGTTTCTGAATTTCTGTAAATTTTACTTCATGTCAATAGATCTTTGCAGCATTATCTTTTGCCAACTCCTCAGTTGCCTAAACTTTAAAATCCGTTTCCTTTCATTGTCTCTCAATTCTTCCAAAGTTCTTATTCATATTATCCTTAAGCTCTTGTAAAGTCACTGCAATCCTCCTAAACCTCCTCATCAGAACCTCATTTGCCATACTTTCAAGTTGCATTTAAACTTTTTTGTCCAGATTTTTAACACGTTAGTCTACTCAGTGAGTGATCACTAGATCTCTATCTCTGCCAAGATCTTGCCTGTTATTTGATTATTGGCATTCAATAATCTCAAAAATTGATTTTAATAACATTTATAGGCAACAGCATATGTAATTGCACTAATTTTTTGAGTGTTGGCTGCAATATTCCACCATGCTACTGGAGGGAATTTAGGCAATTTGTAGAAGTCCAAGCTTTTGTTAGTTCACCTTTCAATTTTGAAGAATCGTTTGTTTCTTCTTCAGTTTCACTTCCAGGCCTTCCTTATCTCACATTAATCTTCATAATAATAAAGTCAGTTTACTTCATTTCATACTGTCTTTGACCTCAAACTGTTCAAGGAAAAATTTAATCAAATAAAAAACCAAGTCCAGTATCTAGTGTTTCCATTCCAATCTATTTCATATCTGAATCACCTTCCATAGCTGTAAGGAAAAAAAAATTCATATTCATTGTAGGTTGCTAATTGCATCAACATCCTGTTCTCATATTATTTTCACAGCTCAAACATTTCTAATGAGTTTTAAACAAAACAGCTGGGACGGGATTTCTGAGTTCACTTCAACACTTCTACCAAATCTTTAATTTCATCCGATGGTGGCTCAAAACTGCAGCTCTGGTCAAAGACGTTTAACAACTATGAACATCCACAAATCTGACTCTCCTGCTCCAGCTGCTCAGTATCAATCACAAGCTTATCAAACAAAGATCTTACCAATTAGCTGCAAAATTCCAGGAACAAGGGCATTTTATAACAAAATCTTTTAGAGGCACGAGGAATAATAAATTATTAACTTCTCATGGGGAAAACCGGAAGTGATCTCTATTGTTTTTGCTGTTATGTGCCATGAAATCACCTCTGACTTATGGCGACCCTATGAATGAGTAATCTCCAAAATGTCCTGTGCTCAGTTCTTGTAAACTCGTCTGTGGTTTCCTTTAAGGAGTCAATCATCTGCTATTTAGTCTTCCACTTCTCCCAAAGCATTTAACCTTTCCCAGCATTCTTGTTTGGCTCAGAAAACCCTGCCTTCTCATGATGTGCCCAACGTATGAAAGCTTCAGTTTCACCATTTTTGCATCCAGAGATAGTTCAGGCTTGATTTGCTCTAGGCCTCGTTTGTCTTTCTGGCAAAGCTCTCCTCCAGTACCACCTTTCAAATTAATCATTTCCCCCCTTTTGTCAGCTTTCTTTACTAATCAGCTCTCACCCTCTAGACATGGTGATCAGAAATAAAATAGTGTGGATTATCTTGGTCTTAGTCTCCAGCAACATATGCCTACACTTGATGACCTTTTCTAATTCCTGCTGGCTGAGGCTGATGCACATTTGAAGTCCAAAACTATCTGGAGAACTACAGATTCCTATGCCTTTCCATATACCACTCTTCTATGCCTTGACATTTGTAACAACAAACAGCTGCATTTTAGCATGGGGAGAAAAAATTGGGGAAACATGCATACTTGATTATCTGGCATACAACTGTTCAACAGAAAGAATGTCAAGTAATACAAGATCAAATTTGGTGACTGCGAAGTCAGCTCCTGACTATCACGATACCATCCAGAAAACCAGACTAACTCTGCTCCGTACTGCACCTGGCATGTTTACTCCTCCAGTCTTTGACTGTGGACTTTAAGAGGGATGCAGATAAACTGGAAGAGGTTCAGAGGACGGTATGATCAGGGAACTGGAAACCAAGCCCTGTGAGGAAAGAATAAAAGAACTGGGAATATTTAGCCTTGAGAAAAGAAGACTGAAGGGAGATATGAGAGCAGTTTGAATTTCTGGTTAAATTCCTCTAGCTGTGCAGTAGAAGTGTGTAAAGAGAGCAGAATGAAGTGGCCCAGAGAAATTAACTCCTTTTCTCACTAAGTTGGCACTTACAGTCTCAATGACTCACTCTGAGACACTGGTAAGAAAAAGAATAAAAACTATTGTCATAATGATAAGATATTGAGTAGTTCATGCAGGTCACCATGTATGAAATTCAACACCCCGATGCTTCTTCTCTCAGTATTTGGCAGGAATGAAAACCAAACATTCTTTTCTGCTTATGCACCTGGTTGTGTTAGTTGCAACATGCGGACTTAACTTGTTATATGTAGCACATACTGTATTTGGCTTTGCAGCTCCAGAATTGCTTTTGGATCTTTGTGTGTGAAGTGATGATGCCACAGCTTGATGCTGTTGCCATCTTCTCTCTGAACTTGTGCTATGTTGATCTGTTGCTGTTCATCTAAAAGCCTCAGTTTCTAGATAAAAATTGAAAATACGTTTCACCATTTTCATTACTGTACACTGCTCATTTTTGAAATGTATAGAAAAAACTTTATCTTCTAGTGTTGCTGCACTTAGTAAGTTGCATTGTAGTCCAGGAACAAACATATCATTTATAGTATTCTCACTTATTTCATCAGGCAGTTCACACTACAAAATGCCAGTCTCCTTTTCTTGAATTATCATGGATTCAGCACTTGTGACTTAAATATTTTCATTGGCCCTTTCCTCTAAATTTATGAAGAAATCTTTTTGATGTGTACAATGACTGATGTACCCTAAGCCAGTAATTTTTGTTCACAATTACGGCCCTGAATGCTTTCTATTCAAATTCCAGTCTTTCTTTTTGTGTCTCTGTTAAAGTCAGACTGCACATATTTTCTGATTCCTTTGTTCTTTTTATTTAAAACTACTACAGTTTTTATTGGTTGAGGAATTCCTTGGGACCGGACAATCCTTTGCCACATGACTTGGCTTCTCACAGCTCCAGCAGCTGCATGACTGGCTGTGAGGCATGCCCCCCCTATTATCTTTCCCATTTAGAATTACATTTGAGCCACTTTCACCTGAAGTCTTAAGGGAGCTTATTTGAGCTATATACTCTTTCCTCATATAATGCAAACACTCTTGATAATGTAGCTGTTTGCCATACAAGATGGACACAAAAGCATCCAAATAATCACGCAGTGGCACTGAAAGAAATCTCATTTTCTATCAGTCAGTTCAAAGCCAATTAAGCTGTTACTAGACAGAAATGTCCTTTTCACACTCTTGTTTGTTGTTTAAAAGCAGTTCCAGTTCCCTAATTAAAACTGCCTCTGGTTTAGAGCTGCAAAAACCCACACGATTCGCCAAGTGCTTCTAGCATCTGTGTAGTAGTTTTACAACTTTTAATATACATCATCTGTTTTTCTGAAAGGCTTTGTGAAATTATTGCTTGCCCTATGTAGCAAAAATTTTTTAGGTCTGTATAACTCTGGCAGGTCTAATTTGACACCTGTTACTGAGAGAGAAGAAAGCACAAATCCAAAATGCAAAAGTGTAATTTTTAAAATTATGGGGAAAATTTTATTGAGGAATAGGAATTCAGCAAAATTTGAGACAAACAGCGCCTGGTGGCTCAGATCAGTTCATCTTGATGTGAAAAGAAATAGGAGCAAAACTTTATAGGACTAAATTAATAACAAGCTGAGATCATAAGACAATAAACCCTTAGTCCACAAGAACAGCTTGACCAGCAGATTGTTCTGGGAACTTTTTGCTTACATTCTTTTGTAGCTTTAACAGACAACATTAGACAGTGACAGACAGCAATATTCTCATACAAACTCACTGATTCTGTTGGTTACATAGTTCTGTGGATGTAAAGTTAATAGAGATGTTTTTAAAATATAGGAATTGTTAGCATTTTCTGCTTGTTACCTTAAGATGCAAAAATGTCAAGCCTCTAGCAGAAAGTTACACTTTCCTATTTCCTTATCTTCTTTCCCTCTAGACCAGCCATTCTCGACCTTTTCTTGGCTATGTCCACCCTAAGAGGTCTGAACATGAACAGAAACATTACATCATTTATTATTGAACATCAAGAAAATGTGAGCATTCCAAGACACTTGACAAAACTTTTAAAAGACTGTATGAAACTGAACATTTGTTAGGTGTAAAATGATTCTTGAGCTTGGTGCAATTTAATATCAGGCTCCAAATTAGACAATGACAGTCAAAGGCCACCTCTTGTCACAATATCAATTCTGTCCTGGATTTTGTCAAAGAAACTACCTTGCTGAATCCACATTCAACCAAATATGTTGCAGGAAAGGCAACAAATTTGAGCTTTCTCCCACAGTGCTGAAAATCTATTCGGCAGGCCACTCTTGATCCAAAAATCTTTTGGGAGCTGACTGAACTGACATGTGCAGTTAAATCACTCTGAAGATCAATCAAGCTCTCTTGAATTTCCGCCTCAATGTGGGTGGGTTGTACTTCAAATGGATTCAAAATCCAACCCAGGGTATTCAGGCTTAACAGATCATTAAATTTGTTGCATATCCTTGTGTATCTGCTTGAGATGCTTCACATAAATGGTAAGGTCATCATCCTTCAGTGCCTCTGTGATCACCTTCAGGTTTGGAAATTGTGAAAAATTTCTGATGTCCTACATTGTGCCAATAGAATTTGTGTTTCGTAAGGAAAGAAACAATGTCTTCCTCACTATCTTTTTGCCCTGTAAACTGTTGTTTTACAAATTAGGTTTCTGAAAAATATCTGCCAGATATAATGCCTTGGCATCAACAAGTTTTTCTCTATATCAGACAGAAATTATGGTGTCCCAGAGTGCAACAAATGTTGAAGGCAGTTCCTCTTGGAAAGCCACCTAAGCTTGGTGTGGAGTACCAGTGCCTGGAAATCTTTACAATCTTCTTCACATAGCTGCCAGAGAAGATGATCCTGAAAGGTATGAGATTTGATGAAGTTACAGCCTTTATGACAACTGAAATTGAAATATTTAAGTGTCCTCCCAAGTTCTTAGACACTAGGTGTTCCCTGTTAATGATGCAATGAATAGTACAGAGAGAAGGTACAACTTTTTTATATGAATCCTCTGTATCAACTAACCATAAAAGCATCAGCATCAGTTGCACAAGCGGCTATATTCTCTATTACAATATTGTTCTCACTTAAATAACTTTTGACTTTTTCAAGATTAGACAGTCCCTTCGTATCTGTTTTAATCCTCCTGGCAGACAAATTTTTTCCCGTCAGTTTGTTACCATTTCAGAATCTCACATAAGCCACAAGTAGAGTGTTGTTAGCTTGTAAAGTAGTTTCATCTAATTTTAAAGAGAATTTCTAGGATGAGATTGAACTGACCAATCTCTCTGCAATGTCATGTGTCATCTCACTGATTCTTCTGTCGACCATCGAGTTGCTCAAAGGAACAGCCTGAATTGTTTATTTGTCACTCAAAATCATGAAACCAGATATTATTATGGATACTGAAGGCAGGATACGCAACTCACTAATGTTGTGAGCATTTCCAGTTTTAGCTATCAGTTTACTAATTTTGTGTCAATGTTAGCTTTCGCTCAAAATACTCTTGTAGGTTTTTGAAGAAATCCATGGGATTATCTTCTCTGGTTGCAAGGTATCCAAATGTGGTTTTTTTTCCAATTTGCTTGGCCTCATGCTTTATTTGAAAATGTAGTCACGCAGTTCAAAAACATAGACAAAGATGGGCTTTGCAGAGATACAATGAGACCATATGATAAGTTTTCCACAGAATATTGCTGACATTATTTTCGCCAAGGATCTCATCGGTTAGAATTATGTCTGGAATTAATTTAAAAAATAGGAAAACTAAAACAAAAGAAGAAAAGAAGAAAAACAATGAATAAATACCATATACTGTATATTTGTGTATAAGCCAAGAAATGTAGGTCTTAAAATTGATCCTAAAAATCTGGGTTGACTTATACACGTGCGTATATGGTATATCTGATCATGAATTTGCTCTTATAGCAATAGATGAAACAAGGGGGCCAGGAGATTTCTTCCCCCTTAGAGGCAAGAGAATCAGAGAGAGGCCCCTGAAAAACTGGGTGCCTGCAGCCAACCCCATGTCCCATCTCCTCCTTCCACTTGTCCCACCATGCTTTACTGGCTTTCTAATTCATGATGCTCACTCCATACACAAAAGGCCAGGCTCACGCTGCTTGGGCATTTCATTGATTCAGTTACTAGGGCCAAACTAAGTGCAGACAAATTGTGGCCCCAAAAACATTCCAATCAGGGAAGCTTCCAAGAGTGACAGTTTTGGAAAAAAGAATGACCTGCATAGCTCTCCGAATGAAATTGGACGCAGGTTTGCTGTTTTAGAAAAGAATGCATTCTGTTTTGCTTTTTCATACTCTTTGCTCATTTTCAGGGCTAGTTATGACTTTGGAACATTAAGTTTAATGAAGCATTTGTTGAAAGTTTTCTTAAAGACATCACATGCTAGAATTTACAAGAGAACATGAAATTTGGATACTGAAGAAGATCTGGAACTAGAGGAGTACTATTTTACCTACAGTACATGTACTTGGGGAGAGATGTCATGATATGAATATGAATATGTATACCTGATACATTAGAGTGTTTTTATATATTATATATACATCCATGTTCGGCATATAAAACTGACAGAGTTGTGGGCAAATAACAATCTACATTCAAGAAATATTCATATAATTGACAATCTGCCATAGCAGCAAAAAGCTACAGTGAAAGCTAATGATCAAATGATATAGAGGACACAGAGGTATGTAGAGAAATATATAACAAAGCTATATATGTTTACCACTGTTTTTCAGTGTGAACTCCTAGAATACTTCAAGAGAAGCACTTGCTCACTCTAACACTGTGAATGAAGAAGTTATCAAAATTTGATATGCAGAGAGCAAAATATTACCACCAGACAATTTAGAGGGTTTGTAAATTACTCCAACGGTTCCCAACCTTTTTGGGATTGCAGACTGTTTGGGGGATGTGGGCTCCATGCACGGACTGGTTGGGGGGCGGGGGCACCTCCCTGCTCGCGGGTGTGTGTGTCACGCTCATGGAGGGGCATGTCATGCTTGCGGGGGGGTGTGTCACACTCGCGGGTGGGTGTGTCGCACTTGCACGCATGCGCATGAGCACGATCTAAACAAACCACACAGGGAGTGCCCCCAGATCGCTTTACTCCTAAACCTATGGAGAAAGTTCTCCCCTTAATGGAGCTCTCAATGGGAAATAAATTAGTTCTGGCCCATACCCCATTCCCCACTGCTGATTTATTTAGCTGGAAACAAGATCTTCTACCATATCAAGAGGTCCTTCAGAAGTACCTGAACCAATGGATCATTACTACTCACCACTCTTCTGAGCAGCCTCCTAAGCAAAGATGAGAAATGCCAGGCTCTTGCTAAGACCTATGCCTGGTATACTACTTATAGCGTTCAACAAATAGCAGATGGCAATGGAACAGTTGATTGGTCTGAAGCAGCAGCCCTCATAACCCGAGTTAGTGATCCCAATCCTAATAAGCTTGCTGGGTCCTGCTTTTGGCCTAAAAAGGAGAAGGCAAATAGCTCCACATCATTAACTAAGTTAATGGATGCTCATTTGGAGATACTACCGTATTTTCCATGTATAAGACTATAATTTTGTCTAAAATCTTTAGACTAAAAATTGACTGTCATCTTATACACAGAAGTAAGCTGAGGAGAGAACAAAACCAACTGGAGGGGAAAGCAGGGATCACAGCGATCCTGCAGTGCTTTGATCCTTTCCCCCCTTCATTTGCTAAGCCCCACTTGGATTAGAAAAGTGGGGGGCGTCTTATACGTGGGGGTATCTATACACTGAAAAATATGGTACTTATCATTTATGAGCTTATAAGAAAAACAAAAACAAAACAGCCTGACAGCAGCCCATGCAGAAGTATTTATGATCCACAGGACGAGACTTTAACTCTTACAAGCAGCCTGGTTGGGCTTAAGAGTGTGAGAGACATTTAAATAACTATTGACATACCGCTGAGGACATAATGAGAGAAGGAGTCACATTACCTCTGAGGTCACATGATTGCTGGAGCAACAGTGATCTAACTTCTTGACAGCTGGTCTTTGCCCACTTGCTGCTTTCCTGCCTCAACAGCCATTGGGAACAGAGTGAGTTAGAGAGACCTTGGCTTTTCAAAATTACTTACATTTACCTTTTATCTGGGCATAACCTTAGACTTTCTCAGCCATTCAGGTTCATAGTTTGTAGAGATGTACTCTGTATCAACGGACAGGATTCCTCACTGTTTTGTCCATAGCTCTGGAAACTACATTAAGGGTAGTGTAGGTTTAAGGTCTGGCAGGGCAGTTGATGTGGTACTTTTGAGAGGTTCCTGTTGTTTTTTAATGGATATAAATGGGTTTGTTAGGGGGCAGCCAGATGTAAGCTGGATTTCAATAACAGACTTCCCACACAGATGGGAAAGAGTAGCATTTGTGGGGATCCTTTTCTGGGTGCCCCCTTACTGATGGAGTCGTGGGTGTAGTTGTTGGAAATGAAACAGAAATGTTTCATTTCTGAAACATTTGCCCACTCTGCATGATTAATCTGTGTATTTCATCCCTAGCATTCATTAGATTGTATTCGGTTAATCTCCTTCCTTAGTAACCATAATTAGAAAAAAAGTTTTTATGTTGTTCAGAAATGAACAACAGACCTCTTTACATATTGTTTCCAAGTCTGAAGATTATTGTGTCTGAAATATTTACCCTTTTAATGTGTTAACATGCCAGGATCTATTGACTTGTCCAGTTTAACAGCTCTCTTTCTGGGTTGATTTCTCTTGTATTTATTTCCATATTCATAGTGTTAATTACTTGCTCAAAATTTAAACAGATAATAGTTTATAAATGTTAATACATATCACATAACTATCTTCTAGGTAAAACAACATATCTTATGGTTAGGTACTGACCAGGTAAGGGATTAAAACTCAATTTAGATTTATTTTTTATTACCTTCCCTTTTCATACAGCCCAACACGCCCAACCAGGTAGGAAATCAAACCTAATTTTAGTTTATGTTTTCCATTTTTACCACCTTCCCTCCTTATGCAGATGAAGACATTAACCAGGTAAGGACTCAAAACCAATTTCTGTTCATTTTTTCCATTTTAACTGCCTTCCCTCCTTATTCAGGTAGACACTGAGAAGGTAAGAGATGAAAACTAATTTTGGTTTATTTTTTTCCAGTTTTAGTGTCTTCCCTCCTGTCCTGTGATGTTTTTTGTGTTTTGGTGTGGTTTTTTCCCCCAGCCCCATGGCGTTCCGCTGGGGCTGGTGTGTTTGGGGGTGTTCTGTTTTTTCCCCCCAGCCGCATGGCTTTCCGCTGGGGCTGGCTGTGTTTTGTTTGTTTATTTGTTTTGGTGTGTTTGTTCTTTGGCCCCAGCACATTTCTATGGGGCTTCCAGTGTTTTCTTTTTATTTTATTTATTTTGCGTTTTTTTCCAGCCAGAACCTATGGGGTTTCTATCTATTCCTATGGAAAATGGTGCTTCAACTTACGACCATATCAAGTTATGCACATCTTCTAGAATGGATTATGGTCGTAAGGCACCCTTGTAGTGTGGTTGCTGACCTTGAGCCAGATATCCTGGAGAGTGAAGTCAAGTGGGCCTTAGAAAGCATGGCTAACAACAAGGCCAGTGGAGGTGATGACATTCCCATTGAACTATTTAAAATCTTTAAAAAATGACGCTGTTCAGGTGCTACAATCAATATGCCAGCAAGTTTGGAAAACTCAGCAGTGCCCAGAGGATTGGAAAAGATCAGTCTACATCTCAATCCCAAAGAAGGGCAGTGCCAAAGAATGCTCCAACTACCATACAATTGCACTCATTTCACACGCTAGCAAGGTTATGCTCAAAATCCTACAAGGAAGGCTTCAGCAGTATGTGGACCAAGAACTCCCAGAAGTACAACCTGGATTTTAAAGGGCAGAGGAACTAGAGACCAAATTGCTAACATGCGCTGGACTATGGAGAAAGCCAGAGTTCTAGAAAAACATCTACTTCTGCTTCATTGACTACACAATGAAGTCAATGACTACATTGTGACTTCATTGCTCCATTGACTACACAATGAAGTCAATGACTTCATTGACTACATTGACTGTGTGGACCATAACAAACTATGGCAAGTTCTTAAAGAAATGGGAGTGCCTGAACACCTTATGTATCTCCTGAGAAATCTATACATGGGACGGGAAGGAACAGTTAGAACTGGAGACGGAACAAGTGACTGGTTCAAAATTGGGAAAGGAGTATGACAAGGCTGTGTATTGCCTCCCTGCTTATTTAACTTATATGCAGAATATATCATGCGAAAGGCTGGATTGGATGAATCCCAAAATGCAATTAAGATTGCCAGAAGAAATATCAACAGCCTCAGATATGCAGATGATCCCATTCTGATGGCAGAAAGTGAGGAGTAATTAAAGAACCTCATAATGAGGGTGAAAGAGGAGAGTGCAAAAAACGGCCTGAAACCCAACATCAAAAAAACTAAGATCATGGCCACTGGTCCCATCACCTCCTGGGTAATTGAAGGGGAAGATATGGAGGCAGTGACAGTTTTACTATCTTGGGCTCCATAATCACTGCAGATGGTCACAGCAACAAAATTAAAAGACCCCTGCTTCTTGGGAGGAAAGCGATGACAAACCTAGACAGCATCTTAAAAAGCAGAGACATCACCTTGCCAACAAAGGTCCACATAGTCAAGGCCAGTGGTGTCCAACCTTGGCCCTCCAGATGTTCTTAGACTACAGCTCCCAGAAGCCTTCGCCACCACCTCTGCTGGCCAGGATTTCTGGGAGTTGAAGCCCAAGAACATCTGGAGGACCAAGGTTGGACACCACTGGTCAAAGCTATGGTTATTCCAGTCGCAATGTATGGAAGTGAGAGCTGGACCATAAAGAAGGCTGACCGCCAAATAATTGATGCTTTTGAATTGTGGTGTTGGAGGAGACTCTTGATAGTTCCCTGGACTGCAAGGAGAACAAACCTATCCATTCTGAAGGAAATCAACCCCGAGTGCTCACGGGAAAGCTGAGGCTCCAGTACTTTGGCCATCTCATGAGAAGAGAAGACTCCCTGGAAAAGACCCTGATGTTGGGAAAATGTGAAAGCAAGAGGAGAAGGGGACAACAGAGGACGAGATGGCTGGACAGTGTCACCGAAGCTACGAACATGAATCTGACCAAGCTCTGGGAGGCAGCGGAAGACAGGAGGGCCTGGCGTGCTCTGGTCCATGGGGTCACAAAGAGTCGGACATGACTTATAACAATTTGTACTTTTTTCTTCAATACTTTTTTGCTCAAGCATTCTAACCTGCATTTTCTGTGTTTTATGAAATAAAAACTAGAGATCATAAAACACAGAAAATGCAGGCTAGAATGCTTGAGCAAAAAAGTATTGAAGAAAAAAGTACAAATTGTTGTAGTTGATCATTCAAAGTATGATAGAGGGGAAAAGAAGTGCAAGAACAAAGATAACATATTGGCTGCAGAAGCAGGGAGCCTGCTTTGGATGCAACACATCATTGTTTAGGGCTGTCACATCTGAAATCAAAATATCCATGATCATGTCCAGATTCTGAGAGGAAAGGAACAAGATGTATATCTGAACATTTATTTTCCCAAGATTTCTAAAGTATGTAAAATTCATAATTACAAACCTCTGCCATACATTTCAAATATTTTCCTTCACTGTAATAAGTCTAGAGGATCAGATGAACGCTCAAATTTATTATAGAGGCAGGTTAATGAAATTACTTATAACTTATTAATGAACCTTGCAGTCTTCATACATATAGGAAAGTGGTTCCCAACCTAGTGTCCCCAGATGTTCTGGGACTAAAACTCCCAGAAGCCCTCATTACTAGCTCTGCTGGCCACGATTTCTGGGAGTTGTAGTTCAAGAACATCTGGGGACCCAAAGTTAGGAACCAATGTTATAGGACAACTATATCAATAGTTACTAAACATGCTCATTGTGTATTGTTTTGCATCAGAGGTAATATGCCTCAATACTTGCCACTCGGTAACATGAGCAGGACTGTCTTATTGCTCTGACAGCCTGCTTGGGTCTTCCCCATGGGTCTTTGTTTGGTCACTTTACAAACGAAATGCTGGCCTCATACAACATGGGTCTTTTTATGCCCTTTATTAGTTATTACTAAAGAGGAATGATTATCTCAATTTATAAAATATGTGTTTGTATATGTGTGCATATATTTGGAAAACAAGATAGAATCATGAATTTGAAAGGGGTCTACAAGGCCACCCCCCTACTCAGTGCAGGAATACAAATCAAAGGATATCAGCGAAGTGGTTGTCTTTACAGTAGTACCTCGGTTTACGTAATTTTTGGTTTAAGAGCCAAAATCCATAAGAAATAATGCCTCAGTTTAAGTTTTTATGGTTTTTTTTTCACTGTACAAAAAGGACACATTGCGCCTGGAGGTTTCTAGTGCCGCCCCCATTGCTACGGCAATCTGCATTCCAGTTTACACAATTTCCGCATTACGTAACGTCCTGGATGACGGATTAATTTCGTAAACCGAGGTACTGCTCTATTTCACTTGATTGCCTCCAGTGTTGGAATACTCAACACTTCCTGAGGTAATTGGTTCCATTCCTGTACTACTCTAACGATGAAGACATTTATGAGAGAGTGTGTGTTAGTGAGCCATCCTCCATCCAAAATGTGCATGAGCAAGTTTGTGAATGTGTAGAAGGGATACTTATAAATATAGAAGAGGAAGGGATGACAGAAAGGAGGGCTATAGAGGTGTGCTTATCAGAAGATCAAGGGGAGGAGAAAGGGGAGGAGCAAAATTTAATAATATGGGAAGAGGTAGTAAAAGAAGGAGGAGACACACGGAGATTCAGAATAGAAACGATCTAAAGGAGAGAAAGACAAGGGATTGCGCGGTACAGACAGAAAGAGAAGGAGCAGCGGATAAGGCCTGTAACCTGATAAAAGACTTTCCTAATTTGAAGACTGGCGGAGGATTGTTGCCAGATCCAGTGTTACCCAAGGTGGAGAAGAAAGGAACAGATCTTTTAGAATGGACTGTGGTAGTATACCCCCAAAAAACCAAGGTGGGGGAGGAGAGTGATTCACCCCAGTCCGTCCTACAACGTTCCACCTCTAGAAGGGGACTGGGCGAGACACCCCTGTTGTGGAACGATATGCGCGGTCAGGAGTACCCCACTGAGAAGAATGACGGATCATGAACGCTTTGGTCCAGCCCCAACGTAAGGAGTGAGATATTAACTCCCGGGGCCAAGGTTTTGAGTTATAAGACTTTGCCAGAATTAAGTTGTTTAGATCCGTTCAATTTAGTTACTCTAGATGCTGAAGTTAATAAAGGTGAATCAGTTGAATTTTTGAAATTGCCTCTGTCTCTTATTCCCGCCAAAAGGAGGGAACCATCACCAAAACATCAAGAACCCGATCACAACATTTTTCTTTATATTTAACCAAAATCTAGCTTCCTGTAACTTGAGCCCATTCTTACATGTCTTGCACTCTGGGATGATTGAGAACAGATCCTACCCCTTCTCTGTATGACAGCCTTTCAGGTACTTGAAATGTGATATCATATTTGCCCTCAAGTCTTCTTTTCTCAAGGTAAAACATACCAAATTCTTTCAGTCTTTCCTCATAAGGTTTGGTTTCCAGCCCCCTGGTCATCCTTGTTGCCCTCCTCTGAACTTGCTTCACTTTGATGGCATCCTTCTTGAAGTACGGAGTCTAGAACTGGACACAGTACTCAAGAAGAGGCCAAACCAGTGCCAAATAGACGGGAACTAGTACCTCATGGGATTTTGAGACTATAGTTCTGTTAAAGCAGTCTAAAATAGCATTTGCCTTTTTTTGTAACCAAATCACACTGTTGGCTCATAGTCACCTTGTGATCTATGACTCCAAGATCTTTCTTGGTCATAGTATTGCTGAACCAAGTATAAGATAGTTTTAACTGATATCACAGTTGGAAAACAAAGACAAATAGGAAAACCTTGTCCTTCATTAAAGGAGAGTAACTGCTGCACGTGCGAGATGAATCATTATGTTCCAGCCAATCATAATAATGTCCCAAGGCAACATGGAGAATGATATACAGCATGCAAATTTAAGTGGGTTAGGACTAAAAACACTACTCTGTCTCAAATTGTGGCAACAATTAATTGCTAGTTTGTGTGTGAGAGCGAGACTTTGTATGTATGAAGAATCACAATAAGAGGTCTCTTATTTCACCTCTACCTGCCTCATCAGAATGCTTTGTTATTCAATTGACTAAAGCTGCCTTGAGTTCTTAGATTACAGTTACTTACCAAGGCTGTAACAAATTATAAGTCAAATTATACTATTTCATTCTGGAAATGAACAAATAGTCCTAATTTAAATTGCAACACTGCTTTTCAATCAGCTCCTCTAGACAAATAATGAATTTTTCAAAAAGTAATTAACTGTTCACCTGATTTGCATTCCTCATTCACTTTGGACCACTTGGATTATCAAGAGTCCTTCTAATTTTGTTCTTATTATCTCTCTAAAAGGGAGACTGTCATAAGGCAAACAGGAGTGTGCTCAGTGTGAACCTTCTTTAGAACAAACATTTTTAGCAATAGAGAGGTTGGAATTACATTTTGATGTACCCAAATATGAAAGGAAATGATGACAAATATGCACATGTGCTTATGCACATGCGTGCGCGCACACACGCACAAACACACACAGAAAGCTTTAATTTTA
This sequence comes from Pogona vitticeps, assembly GCF_051106095.1. Classification (NCBI taxonomy): domain Eukaryota; kingdom Metazoa; phylum Chordata; class Lepidosauria; order Squamata; family Agamidae; genus Pogona; species Pogona vitticeps. The sequence goes on from NC_135790.1 coordinate 16,602,318, forward strand.
GGTATTTCAAAGTATGATGTAGAACACAAATTAGTAAGAAATGAGGATCTAAAAGAAATACCATATATTTCCATATACAGTGGTGCCTTGTAAGACGAAAATTCATTCCGCAAGTCATGTTGTCTTGCGAAATTTTCATCTTGCGAGGCGTGGTTTCCCATTGGAATGCACTGAAATTTAATTAATGGGTTCCTATGGGCCAAAAAAGTCTGAAAAAGTCACCAGGTAGGGAGCTGGGGAAGCACCATCGGAGGACTGGCGTCCCCCCTTGCCACAGTTGTTGACTTTGAAGGCTTCCCTTGCACCATCGGAGGACTGGCGCCCCCCCCCCAACGGCGATCGCTGCTTTCAGAGGTCCCCTGCCAGTCTCCAATGGTGCGGGGCAAGCCTCTGAACAGAAAAAGGCAGGGGAAAAGGGGGGAAATTCAAAAATGGTGCTGGGCAAGCCCCGGGAGGCCTCTGAAAGTGGCGATAGCCATGTGGTGGGACCCCTGCCAGTCCTCCAATGGTGTTTCCCCAGCTCCCTACCTGGTAAGTGACTGGGAAACCACGCTTCACAAGACAAAAATATCTTTGTCTTGCGAGTCACCTAAAAACTCGCAAGACACTTTCATCTTGCGAGTTTTTCGTTGCGCGAGGCATTCATCTTGCGTGGTACCACTGTGTAAGATGAACCTTTTTTCTAAAACCTTTAGACTGAAAGCATAATGATGGCTTGTAAATAACTTTTATGGAACTCAGTAAATGCTATCTGATTCACTGGGATTCCGTACAAGGCATTCACCAAATTAATGGAGCGAAGTCATATGTGCTATTCCAGTTTGTTTCCTGCCCAGAGTAGTGGCCTCACCACTAGTTGGGTGGGATAAATGAATGAATGAATGGATGGATGGATGAATGAATGAATGAATAAATGAAGAGTCCATCGGGACTAGAGTAGTCCATCGGGACTAGATAGGCGGGATATAAATTAAATAAATAAATAAATAAAAATGAATGAATGAATGAAGGTACCAGAAGAGGTGGATCTGTCTCAGATTCTTCTTCTTTTCTTTACTAAATTCAGTTTCTTCGAATGGTCCAACTCAATTTTGGATTGTTTTGAAATATAAGTTGCTTTTCCTTCTCTTTTAATGTCTGAAAGCATTTTTCCTATAATAAAGCTTTTAAAAACTTGTTTCACCAATGAACATGTTTGTGTGTATTTTCTCCCGACACACATTTTGTAGTTTATTTTATTGGAAAGCTACAGTGCAAAAGCTTGCAAATTCAGAATACTAATTAAATTTCAGTTCTCATATTGATTTGAAAGGAAAAAATTAAAATGCAAACCAACAAACTTTCTCTTATACCGAGTGGCTTGTGAATGCTATTTGGATTCTCTTGCTTTTCTTAGAATTCTCATACTCTTAACTGACAAAATTTTCAGCCAAGACTTTATGATGGTGAGTGAACAGCCTGAAGCAAAGTTATATTCAACAAGTACTGGGCAGTGATAACTGTTTTATATCAGCAGTTCTTAATTTTTTCTACCACACAACCCCTTTAAATATCTTTTGTAGACCACAAAGACTTAACTCAAGATTTCAAACCCTAAGGTGCATCAAATATTTATTTGAAGTTTCTCATGAAGGGTCTCATCAACATATATTGCTTGTTATAACAGCAACACTTTTTAAGATGGCTGGAAGAAGCTTCATTTTGCTTTGAACAGATTCAGCCAGTGATCTATTCTGAGGCTCAGCCAAAATGTATTGTTACGAAGTTCACTGCAATAATATTGAAAAGTCACTTTATCTGACAACATTCAAACCGTTTTATTATCAGAAATTGAAGAAGAAACATGATCATGAAGTCTGTCTGAATACTCACTCACACTAACACTGACTCCGACTCTCTCTTCCCAGGGCTTCTGACTGTCTGCCCAGTAGCAAGAAATGGCACATGCTGTCTCTTAGCCACTCAGCATCATTCATTCACTTGCATGTTTTCACCATGTGCATAAATATCAAACAGTTATTTTCATAACTGATTTTTACTTTTGCTTGTTTTTAATGGAGGCAGTAGGTAAGAAAAGTGATGTTTACACAAACAAGGAAGGGAAATTTAGATTTTGTTCTACATCTTCCTTCCTTCCTTCCTTCCTTCCTTCCTTCCTTCCTTCCTTCCTTCCTTCCTTCCATCCATCCATCCATCCTTCCTTCCTTCCTTCCTTCCTTCCTTCCTTCCATCCATCCATCCATCCATCCATCCATCCATCCATCCATCCATCCATCCATCCATCCATCCATCCATCCATCCATCCATCCATCCATCCATCCATCCATCCATCCATCCATCCATCCATCCATCCATCCATCCATCCATCCATCCATCCATCCATCCATCCATCCATCCATCCATCCATCCATCCATCCATCCATCCATCCATCCATCCATCCATCCATCCATCCATCCATCCATCCATCCATCCATCCATCCATCCATCCATCCATCCATCCATCCATCCATCCATCCATCCATCCATCCATCCATCCATCCATCCATCCATCCATCCATCCATCCATCCATCCATCCATCCATCCATCCATCCATCCATCCATCCATCCATCCATCCATCCATCCATCCATCCATCCATCCATCCATCCATCCATCCATCCATCCATCCATCCATCCATCCATCCATCCATCCATCCATCCATCCATCCATCCATCCATCCATCCATCCATCCATCCATCCATCCATCCATCCATCCATCCATCCATCCATCCATCCATCCATCCATCCATCCATCCATCCATCCATCCATCCATCCATCCATCCATCCATCCATCCATCCATCCATCCATCCATCCATCCATCCATCCATCCATCCATCCATCCATCCATCCATCCATCCATCCATCCATCCATCCATCCATCCATCCATCCATCCATCCATCCATCCATCCATCCATCCATCCATCCATCCATCCATCCATCCATCCATCCATCCATCCATCCATCCATCCATCCATCCATCCATCCATCCATCCATCCATCCATCCATCCATCCATCCATCCATCCATCCATCCATCCATCCATCCATCCATCCATCCATCCATCCATCCATCCATCCATCCATCCATCCATCCATCCATCCATCCATCCATCCATCCATCCATCCATCCATCCATCCATCCATCCATCCATCCATCCATCCATCCATCCATCCATCCATCCATCCATCCATCCATCCATCCATCCATCCATCCATCCATCCACAAAAGATCATAACGCTTCTTCAAGCCTTCACAGACCTCCTGTCGGGACACTGCAGCCCCAGGGGTCTGTGGACTACATGTTAAGAACCTATGTTCTATACAAGGCATAGTTAAACTTAAACCGTCATCTTTGTGAGCCATGGGTTCTGCTTAATCTGTGTATACGTCAATTATATCACTTAAGCCTCAACAGAACATCTGTCACAATAGCAAGGTTCTGTATCATGATCCTTAGCTTCTAAAATGTGTCTCTCGAAATTAATCATCAATGATGCATTTGGAGACGCCTCAGCAATTTTGTTACAGAAAATCAAGTGTTCCTTATTTTTGTTTTTCTAGATTTGTACATAAATTGTGTGACTTTATGAGCATCTCCATCACTTTTAACTATTAAAAGTACAATAGCTATCTATTTACATGACTGCTATATGTACCACTTCCCAAGATTAGATGCTGGTTGTGTGATGACAATATACTGCACTCTACATAATTCTCCCTAAAAATCAGTCTTTGTCATCCTTTACTAGAGAGCTGTCTGATAACACATAGAGAACAGGGTTACAGTACTTTTTAAAAAAAACTATTGTGTGTTTCATTCTATTCTGCAGTCATGGTGACCAACCCCATTGCCCAATGTCATCTGCATGAAAACATTAGAAGGGGGCTTCTGGTTTAAAAAACACAGCTGAATCACAAACAGCATATCTTCAGATATTCACAGACTTTTAAAAAACACATGAAGGCTGCAGATTAATGGCATACACTTTTAATCTATTTTACCATTACATGATTTATATCCACATTCGTCATACAATGGAGACACAGTACACTTCGATATATCACACAAATATCAGTGTAAGAAGAGAAAGGAAATTCACTGTTAAGAATATCTCCTGCTGTGAGTTACAGTACTGTAGTAAGATCTATAAGGGTACTACTGTGTTGCTCCAAAAATAAGACAGGGTCTTATACTAATTTTTGCTCCATAACGCATTAGGGTTTATTTTACAGTCATGTCATCTTCTGGCTGCTGCACAGTGGTGGAGGGTGGAGTTTTACTTAACTAGGGCCTATTTTGGGGTCAGGGCTTATATTACAAGCATCCTGAAAAATCTTACTAGGGCTTATTTTCAGGTGAGGTCTTATTTTCGGGGAAACAGGTAGACACACCTATGGATAGCATCTATATTAGAACTGCAAATTATATTTTGGGATAATGAGTTTGCTACTCATCATATGTAGAGCAGCACGGGGAACTGACATGTCTGAAGAGCAAACAAACACTCATCACAAATGGGAGTAGAGATGGTTTTCAGAAATCTTTCAAAGTTAAATGTGTTTCCCTGGGAAACCTTTTCAACTTAATGCATTTAAAGACACTGCGGACCTCTCAATTTCAAAACAGCTGCTCACTCCCACTTCACTTGGTAAATTTGCTTCTCATTCCTAGAAATATTTCTCCAGTTTCAAGAAAATCCATCCTGTTTTACCAACACTGAGGTGCCTGTATTTAAGGACTTACACTGTTTAAAATAGAAGACCAGGTTTCTAACTTTAACACTTTCAGCAAGTCTATGAAACTGAACATCTGTATCACCTGACTGTGCCCTTGATAACCCGCCCCCTTCATTATATCTCAGGCAACATAAGGATTCAAGATCAAGCTTTCCCCTACTCTCAGTTTACTTTGGTAATATCTTGCCTGACAAGCTCGAACACTATTTTGTGCCTTCTTAGGAATTGTGGCTTTTTTGTCTCCACTACGTTCTGCAATAATACTTGTAAATAAATCAGATACTACAAAAACATTTTGTCCAGTGCTCTATTAAGCTGTACACCAAAATACAATAAAAGATTCAGACACATATTTAAAATGCCTTTGTGTCTTGTATCACCTTCACTGGTTATACCTGCTGGTGACAAAGATCAACTCTTTCCACAAGTCTGACATAAAACCAGAAGTATCTCCTGAACAAGTACTTGCCATTACCAATGCTTGGGACTACTGTTCTTGTATATCTGACCCTGTTCTCCCAATGTTTGCTGCATATTGGCTAGAAGTGATTGGCACACAGACTGGTGTAACAGAGTCTCATTGCTGGCCTATGGCTTGAGTGAGATATATATCTCACATCACCATTCAGGGTTAAGATGTCTAGTATCACTAAATGCATGGAACATTGTCCTTAGCTAGGGTGACATTTCATGTACCCGACAAAGGCTTGCACTGGAAAAAAAACCAACCAACCGAGCTTTGTATTATTCTGAAGAGGGAAGGAGCTATACCAGACACAGAAATCCATCTTCCATGGTTCAGCCCTCTTTCTGGTTTCTGAGATTTGAAACTGTATTGTCCCCCAATTTTGAAAAATCACCTTAGTATCTTCTCTTTTTCCAGTAAAAACTTATATTCTTAGGATGCTGATTTCTACACCTTATATGAAACTGTAATTACATGCTTGGTGGTTTGTATTCCTCAATTCCACACAGTTCTGAGACTTATTTTCACAAAGAGCAAGGCATTCTTGGCTCAGTCATCTGCTTTGCTTTGCTTTCAAGTAAGCATTTAATGTATTCTAATGCCCGCAGCTCATGCAATTTGTAATGCCACGATCTCTGTAATCCCTGTAATTAGACCTGTATAATTACGATTCTGATTGCTCCTATCCTAGAGTCTTGACAGCTGTGATCGCTTAGACCTCCATATTAACTTTTTAAAAGATTTCTCTTCCCTTCAAAACCTTCCCATCCAGCTGAAGAAATGAGTTATGTGGGAAGAATCCGCTTTATCCAAACATTGGTTTGTTTAACCAACACTGGTGCAAATGGCTCTGTAATTAAAGCATTTTGGTTAATGTGAAGACTGGAATACCCATAACAAAAGCAACTAGTATTAATGCAAGAACAAACATAGAGCTTTCCCAACCATAAACCACAATTACCAGGGCTAAAAAGCAGTTCATTGCATCTGAGGTTCATTTAGCTTCAGCTTATCCTTTAAAATACATTACAATAACTCCCAAAGAATACTTTCTCATACTACCTAATTCTATGCTGCTAAAATACAGTAATCAGCAAAGTATTCCAAAGTTGATAGTTTTAGTTTTCAGCACATAACACACTTGTGCTCTGCAGCTTTAAAAATTCTGAACATAACTGTATTCTGCAATATAGTTAGCTTTATTTCCAGTAGCATAGCTAAGCAAGGTCTTTCATAGTCCAACAAAAGAGAGAAAAGCTAAGTTATGGAAAAGCACATACAGTGGAAAATAGCAAGGAATAGAAACTACTTGTGTTTGTTATTATGAGTAGACCAGGCAAAACTGACTACTGCAATTATGGTGGCTCTGTGAGGACAGATATCCAGGCATGTGCGACTCACCTCCACTTTATATTTACTGCTGCCAACTGTTTCTAATTATCTCTCAGCCACAGAACAAGCCAGTTTCCTGTACATTATTCCATAATAAGCAGAGTGCTGGCTGAGCTGTCAGTTGTGTCTGGCAAGCAGTGAATTCATCTTTCTAGGCAAGGTATGGGGATTAAGACTAATTATCAAAGGTATGAACAGGAAGTCCGTTCATTTCAACAATTCCGTTAAAGAAGAGATAAAAATAATATAAAGGAAGGAAAGTAGTGAGCATGCGCGATAGTCATGTGCTGGCTGGAAAAAAACCTAAAATGATAGGTAACTCAAATTCCAGGTCATCATTCAAAAAATTTGTTAACCCTTTCCTCACACAGGGCACAATATCTATAATGGATAATTAAAACAGAAAAATAAGAATGATGCTCAATCTGATAAATTATTTGAACTACAAATATATTTTTCATGGCTTAAAGATGTTGAAAAACCCTCATATGCTAATTAATTAAGACAAGCTTTGATAATTCAGGACACAACAAGGAGATATGCTGGTGAAAAACCTAATTCTGAAATTCTAGATACTACAGAAACAGGCCTACCTGCAAACAATATGATACAAATTACTCATTTCGGTTTATTAACATTGAACATTTGGTTATGTTCTTTGGAAAGTCAATAAACAGAGCTTATTGGCTGAGTTAAAACTTATTTCATTGCCAAATAGGTATCTTGCCTTTCTGTTAATTAGTGCCCAGGGCAGGTAACAGTAATAAAATATAAATAATAAAAACACTAGTTCAATAGAACAGTAATAAAATATGAAATAAAAAATAATAACAAGGTAAATAAAACTTAATATAAAAATCAATAAATTCAATTTAAAAAATAGTTGAACAAGCTGTATCATGTTTGCAGTGACTACTGGCGAAGCTTCTGGGACAATGACTCTCCAAGCAACCTTTCTCTGCAAATAGAAGAGCATTAGAGATAAATCTATAAAATCTTCCTTCAGCAAAAAGAAGAGCTTCTGAAAAAAAACTCTGAAGTTTCCAGTAAATATGCTTCAGATGGTTGTGAAGCAGAAGGAAAAGCATCAAAGATTTTAAAAACCTCAAAGGCTCTTTTAGGAGAGTATGATCTTTCAGGTAATTTGGATCCAAAACATTATGCACTTTGTAAATCATAACTAACACATACCCAGAAATGAATTGACAGCCATTGGAGTCACATCATATCTGTATATGGCCCCAAACACTGTGGCTACAATATTCTGAACCAGACGTTTCTGAGTCTTCTTCAAAATTAGTCTCACTTAAAGTATACTGTGCTATGCGCCACCAAACCATTTCTGTCTTATACCAAATAACGTTTTTTAAATACACGAGATTAGGGTTGCCAGATACATGGCCACCAAAAGGAGGACATAGAAAGACGAAAAAGAGGATAGAGGAGGATGTATTGAATGTTTCATTTGAATCGGTTCGGATTAAACCCGCAATCAATACAATTTTATTACAATAGCTGCCAATAAATGTCTTTTAAAAGCAAAAAAGCAAAGTGTGCTGCTTATATACCGCCCCATAATGCTTCAAGCACTCTCTGGGCGGTTTACAAGTTACAGTGGTGCCTTGCAAGACAAGGTGAGTTTCAAGCCCATAGGAACGCATTAATCGGGTTTTAATGCGTTTCTATGGGCTTTTAAAAATCGCTTTACAATGTTTTCATTCTACAGCAATTTCGCTGGAACAAATTAACATCGTAATGTGAGGCACCACTGTAATTATGCAGGCTACACATTGCCCCCGCAGCAAGCTGGGTACTCATTTTACTGACCTCGGAAGGATAGAAAGCTGAGTCAACCTTGAGCCGGCTACCTGGGATTGAACTCTGGGTCATGAGCACAGTTTTGGCTGCAGTACAGCAGTTTAACCACTGCGCCACAGTCATGTTAATTCAATGGAGGCTTTTTTTCAAAATAACAAAAAACATTATTTAAACAGCCAATTGTACCCGAACCCACCCCAGCCCGGCTGCGGGATCCCTGGCTGCTCGCACTCTGCACAGGCTCAGAGGCAACCTTGTTAATCTGGACACCCAAACAAGGCTCCGGTATAGGCAGGGGGAAAGCAGTGCCAGGCAAAACCGAATGAGGCAGCCTCTCCTCCCCTGAGGGTCATAAGTTCAAGGCTGGGGAGTGTGGGAGTTGGAGTCCCCGAAAGGGACTTTGAACACAAACAGTCTGGGCACTTGCCCAATGAAAGACAGGTGGAGTCCTTCCACCTCTTTGATCCACTGGTTAAACACACATAAGCATCTAGTTTAACAGAGAAAAAAGAGATTGGTACACCAGTAAAAACATATTTGGCTTAAATTCATTAGTTTGCTTTTTACCTCCAATGTTACAACATTTTGTTGTTATTATGTGCTGTCAAGTCATAACTGACATATAGCGACCCTGACAGGGCTTTTATGGTAAGTGTGGTATTGAAGGATTGGTTTTACCAGTTACACTCCTCCAATGAGTTTCCATGGCCAAGTGGGGAGTTGAACCCTGATCTCCAGAGTCCTAGTACATCACTCTATTCACTACATGACATATGGTACACTAATAACTGTGTGCCATCAAGTCAGTTCTGAATTATGGTAACCCTCTTCAGGGATTTCTAGGTAGAGAGTACCTGGCCCAATTGGTCTGGCCCAATTCATCACTGCGAGCACAGCCCTCTCCCATGCATGCTTGTCCAATCCTACACTGGTTCTTAACCTTGGGTTACTCAGGAGTTTTGGACTGCAACTCCCAGAAGACTTCACCACCAACTGTGTTGGCTGGGGTTTCTGGGAGTTGCAGTTCAAAAACATCCGAGTAACAAAGGTTAAGAACCACTGCCTTAGGCAACACACACTTCTCTCCCTGTTTCCCCAGTGCAGCTACCCACAAACCTTTTGCAGTGTGCTCTTCCCTCTTCCACCTCCTCTATCAGCCATCCACTCAGACATCTGTGTGAACACGGTGACAAATTGGGCTGAATCTCCGAGATGAAGTTCATGCCCATCTCTAATTACAGTGCAACCCATAAGCCTTAGGCAAGCAGAACCAAGAATAATACAATTTCCCACTGGCCCAGTCTAGCTACTTCCACCAGCTCTTCTAGCTTTAAACCCAAAGCAGTTAACCAGTTGTGCCCTCACTCAGGAAGGAACAGGAGAAATGCCACCAGAGATCATTCTCTGCATAAATGATCTAAGGAGATATGGACAACATCTGATCCCCTGTACTCAATTGTTGGGTCACTGTTGCTGCCCATAATCCTTACCACGTTCCCAAGAGAAAGGAGATGGATCAGCCTGGGAAGCTCACTCTCTTAAACTGCCTGTTCATTAACTTCACCCAAGATCATTAATCAAGGCTGGAATAAAATGAGCCCCAGAGATTGCAGAATTCTCCCCTCTGTTTCCAAGCATCTTTAATTACATTCTCAGTGGGAGGGTTTCTCACACAGGCTCACCACAGGCCCATTGCCTTACGGGGATTTGAAGACACTGGCCACAGAGTCTCAGGTCATGACCTGGCCATAGTAAAATAGACATCATGACCTTTTTTGTGTGCTCACTTGACAAGTACATGTGCCTTTTCACAGTTCTGGAGAACCCAAGCTGACAAAGAGAAGAGAGGGTCAATTAGTTATTTCATCTTTGTTACCATCCTGTCATTCAATTCTATATTCTGGAGATCATCAGCTCAAAGCCTGGGCCTGAGAGCAGTCCTATAATATCAAATAAAACAAATTCATTTCTGACAACAGCTATTATATCAGCCATGAATAATAAAATATATATTAATAGAAATGTAATTAATTACATGCAGGGCATGCTTCTCATGATCATTTGCAGAAATTAAAAGCAACATGCTTATCTCTATGTAAACTGTAACGCACCACATCTGATCAAAATATAAGATGTATAAGCTTCCCAGATAAACAAGGGCTGAAACAGAGTAGTCTGTCACAACTACAGTAGACCCACTGAATCAGTGGGATTTGGGAAGTCTCATTGATTCAGTGGGCCTACTCCAGTTGCAACTTATTACTGGATTTTAGCAGATGAGTTCCTTCAAACTGAGTATCATGGCATTCTGAACACAACAGATCTACTGACAAAATGGCCCAGTTTCAAACTATGTCTAAAAATTCTAATTTTGTTGAATGATGACAAAAGCTACATTTTATAACAATTTAATTGAAACGTGCCATACAGTACATAACTATTAAACAATGTCTTCTAAGAAGATATGTATTGCTCTTTCTGTTAAAAAGAAAGAATTAGACTGTGAGCAAGAGCACATAATGCAAAAGGTAAAGCCCAATACACTCTGTGCAATTTGTTCACACAGCATCTTATTCAGGGAAAAGTTCAAGGAAAATTAGTTCTGCTCTCTGCAGCAGCTAGCAGCTACACACAAAATTAAACTAACCACTCCAGCATCACAAACTCCCACCAGATGTTCTTCCAATTTGAAAATATATTTTTATTCCAACAGAAGGAAACAAATGTGTTCACTTAATTTAAACATATAACTAGAATTTTGAAAGAGAAGTAGACAGTCTACCTGAAGGAAGGGTTGCAAAAGAGACACCTTAATCAGCATTAAATTTTCTGATTAAATAGTTCGTCAGTAACATTGTAAAGGCACAAAGAATCTAGGGATTACCTGTAGACGGCAGGTGATGCAATCCAGATGTTATTGCATCACTTTCTGTCTTCTCCCCCTCATATCTGAACATTAAAATTTTCAGCCAATTTGCCAAGGATTTCTCCCCCATCAGTTAAGATCTGTTCAGACAAATTCCACAGAAACGCATTTCTGTAAATCACACACACATTTTTTAAAACAGATGCAAAGATATGTGAAAGGTAGTCAGAGAAAGTTTATTGCTAAGTTTTGGGAGGAAATGCAGATTGGGATCCAATAGGAGGCAAGGAAAGTGAAAGCCAAGTTAAACATTGAGACTAGACAGGACAAGATATAAAAAGAGGTGTTTGTACTGCTATCCTCTTTAATAAATTACTGGAACTGAGGAACTGGCTCTGAGTGTTACAGGATTTGTTTAATGGAGTCTTGTCTGTGGGGTCAGCTGGAAAGATATAGACATGTTGGTGATGAAGTTGGACAGCACTGATCTCCAGAGCTAGTCTGCTGAACTTGCCTAAACCTGGTTGCTGAAGCCGCCTCAGGTCCTTTTGGGGAGAAAGGCGGCATAGAAATATTTTAAATAAACAAACAAATAAATAAATAAATTGCTGGAGACCATGGTTTGAAACAGCCCATTCTACACCTTGACAGTCAAATAATTTTCTGCTTAAGCTCAAGAAGTTCCGCAAGCCCTGGCAGGAAAGAAATTGTCTCCTAGGTTTCATGAATATACTCTTAAGTTTGCTCATCAAGCACAGAGATGGAGTTTGGAGTGAAAAAGAAGGAACTGATGGATTTGGTGAATCATTATGAGCCAAACTACATAGCATAAGAAAAACAGTAATGTCTCCAAACATTTTCTTAAATTAAAACTCAGTCATGATGGTCAATTAGATCAGGGCAGCAGTGCTGGAAGAAAGACTGTTTAACCCATTTCTCCCATATTATTTCCATAATCAACATCTCTTACACATATTCTACTGGAAAGACCAGACAGCGGTCATTTTTCCACCAGTAAGGCCTGTTACATACAGCACTGATGTTACCTGTCTGTCATGGGTTTGGAGGGAAAGTTCCATCCTATGGGGAGTGGAAGGCGGGACATCAGGAGGAGGGGCTGTACTGTATAAATATGTGATGCGTGTGTGGAGAAGCTAAGCAGACGAAGCAGCAGCTGGGAAGAAGGAGTTGGTGTGGGAGTCTGTGTGTCAGACAGGGTACTACTGTGTGTCAGAGTACCAACCTGATAGGTTCAGGTGTCTGTTGGTTAGCCAGAACTGATAGGTTCAGGGTCTGGGCTTTAAGTTAAGGTTCTGGGTGAACCAAACTGTATGCTTGTATGAGTGAGAATAAGCCACGTTACTTTATGTTATTCACCTAATTGTTTTATTTACCCTGTTTGTATTTAAAATAAACCTTATTCTTTTATTGTTTGAAAATCCATCCCTGGTCTGTGTGACTTATTATAGGGAATGGTTGGTGGCAGCTTAGTGTAACTGTGTGACATATCCCAGTAGGTCTGGGTTTGTCACATTGATTGGTGTCCAGCGTGTGGGATACGACTGGTCCAGTTGTCCAGCGGTCCAGCAAAGCCTTGGCAAGTGTGCCCAGAGCAAGGGGGGTCTAGTCAGGGACAGTCTGAGGCGCGTAGGTAATCTTCTAGGTGTACCTCACGGGGAGGTGCGCTAGTAGAAGAACGTGCCAACTGGGGAGACTTAGATTAAGGTGCTCTGAGGCAGCCTAGTTTTGGCGGGAAAAACTGAGGCAAAACTGCGTAGCAACAGCGAGCTAGCTTGCCAGCTGAGAGGCCCAGCAGAGGGGGGTAGGCTCTAACTCGATACTGTTGCAAGTTTAGTGCTGAAGAACAGCAGCAATCTCTATAGGAAAGCTGGTTCTGAGGCAAGAGGAAAAAAGTGGTCGTTTTATTTTGAGGCTTGACTTTTAAAGCAGCCTGTTCTGAGGGGGGATTATGCCCTTGACTCGAAGCCAGATAGCAGACATGAGTGAAGTGAAAGACCCCCAGATTGACCAAGGTTCTGAGGATGAATTTGGCTCAGTGCAAGGTGACAGCACAGGAGAGCAGAACCCAGAACTCAGAAAATTGATCCTAGTCCAACAGCATGAACTGAGGATGAGGCAATTTGAAATGGAGGAAAGGGAGAGGCAGGAAAGATTGGAGAGAGAGAGAATGGCGTTTGAATTAAAGAGATTGGAACTGATGAACCAGAACAATAATAATAATAGGGATTCTGAGGGAGGCCAACTGTCTAAAGCTGACCTGAAGAAATTCCCTGTGTACCACAAGGGAGATTGTCCTGAGGTGTTCTTTTCCTTAGTGGAAAGAGCGTTTGTGGACTTCTCAGTGAGGGAAACTGAGAAGATGACCATCATGCGATCTTTAATCAGTGGTAGCCTGGCTGAGGTTTATGCCGAGATGCCTGAGGAACTGATGAAAGATTTTGCAGAGTTTAAAAAACTGGTGTTTGCCAGACATGGGATAAATGCAGAGCAGCTGAGACAAAGATTCAGGTCCCTAACCAAAAAACCAGAACAGACTTTTACCCAAGTGGGGGCCCAATTGGTGAGGCTGCTTGAGAAATGGCTATCGCAGGAGGGAACAGAGACCTATGAGCAGCTTAAAGATTTGATAGCACTGGAACAGTTCTATTCAGTCCTGCATGGGGAATTGAAATTCCAGGTGAGGGAAAGGAAACCAAAATCTGTGGCAGCAGCCGCAGAGATCGCGGATTTTATTTCCCAAATAAGAAAGCCCTTGGGTGAGGGGAAATCTGTGGGTAAACCCAAAGAAGCCTACAGCAAGTACTCTCAGGGACCAGGGAAAAGCCAGCAAGGGGGAGGGGCCCATGGTGAAGGGAAGCCCTCAGACATGAAACTAAGACCTCAGATTTTGGAGGGAAAACCAAAACAAGAGGAGAGAGAATCAAAATACACCAGAAAATGTTATTTCTGTCAGGGAAAGGGTCATCTAATCTCAGAGTGTGAGAAATTGAAGCAGCTAAAAGGAATGGTGCCTCAGAATTCTAGTGGGACCAAGCCAAAAGCTGTGTTCTGTGTCCAGAAAGAGCAAAGCTCATTGTCACTGAGGGAGCCTGTTGCCATGACTACTCAGTCTGGAACAGCTACCTCTGCTGATCAGGCTGAGGAAAATGGTCCTCTTATAGAGGTGAAGCGCTGCTTGCTGGTAAAAACAGATTCTCAGTTGTTTGAGACAGCCGGGGTGGACGTAGGAATACTTGACCGTCAGTATAGGGGGCTGCGGGACACTTGTTCCCAGGTAACCCTGTGCCATCCAGATATTATTCCTCGGGAGTTTATAATCCCAAATGAGAGCATGAAGGTGGCAGGTATTGAGGGGCAGGTAATCTCTCTGCCAGTAGCAGAGGTACCTGTCAACTTTCAAGGCTGGAGGGGAGATTGGCGGCTAGCGATTTCATCGACTCTGCCAGCAGCCGTGCTCGTGGGAAATGACCTGGCTGAACATGTGAAACGGGTGCTAGTGATTACACGCTCACAAGCCACCACAGGGACAGTTCAGGGGGGTAATGATGAGCCAGAGACGGAAGCAGAGGGGAGTTCAGAAGCTGTGGTGGAAACCTTAACCACAGACAGCAGATTTGGACAGGAGCAAAAGGCAGACGCCACTCTCCAAAAGTGTTTTGAACAGGTGACTGACGCCCAGCTAACACCTGAAACCCCAGTGAGATTTCTGGAGAAAAAGGGGATTTTATATAGAGAAACCCTGAGGAATATCTCAAAAGGGGGAGATGGGATCAGAAGTCAGCTGGTGGTACCTGAAAAGTATCGCCCCATGATCTTACAAAGGGGTCACTCTGACATGTCTGCTGCACACTTAGGGGTGAAAGGGCCCCTTGATTTGATCAAACAAAATTGGGAGCAGATCACCCAGGATGACCCACAAGACGTTGTGACATACATAGACACCTTGATGAATGACCTAAGGAGAAATCTAGAGCTGGCAGCAGAAAACCTGCAAGCTCAGAAGGTCAGACAGAAAACATGGTATGACCACAAAGCTAGAGAGAGGCACTTTGACCCAGGGGAGGAAGTGCTTTGGCTTAGGCCCTGCAGAGAGAATAAGCTGCAGCTCAAATGGGCAGGACCATATAGGGTCATTTCCAAGATGTCAGACCTGAACTACCTAATAGAGCAGGAGGAGAACCAAGCAAGGAGGGTGGTTCATGTGAATGCCCTAAAACCCTACTACAGAGGGGAACAGAGGGTTTTATTCGCGATAAAAGCAGCTGAGAGTGAGGAAGCTGAATTACCCTTCTGGGAGGGTAGAGGGGAAGTAAAATACAACCCAGAGGAGGTAAAGATCAGTCCTGCACTCACCCAAGACCAGCAGCAAGAACTAAAAATGCTGCTTAGTAAATATCAACAGGTGTTTTCCAACAAGCCGGGGATAGTGAAGGGAGTGATGCATCGGATCCACACAGGGGATGCACCCCCGCAGGCAGTATCCCCATACCGAGTAACGGGACCCTATAGGGACAAGGTGCGGAAGGAGCTGGACGAGATGCTGAGGGAGAACATAATCGTCCCCTCTTCTAGTCCTTGGTCCTCTCCGATAGTCCTTGTGGACAAGCCTGATGGGAGCATTAGGTTTTGTGTTGATTACAGGAAATTAAACCGTGTAACCACTCCTGATGCCTACCCAATGCCCAGGCTAGACAACCTGATTGAAACCATAGGGGGTTGTCGGTTCATCTCATCATTGGACCTGGTAAAGGGATATTGGCAATTAAGAATTGATCCCAGGGATCAAGAAAAGACTGCCTTTTGCAGCCCTTTTGGTCTCTATGAGTTTCGAGTCCTGAGCTTTGGTCTCAGAAATGCACCAGCCACATTCCAAAGGCTGATGGACCAGACCTTGGCAGGGCTCAGTGACTTTACAGTGGCCTACATTGACGACATAGGGATCTTCAGTAATACCTGGGAAGATCACCTGATACACCTGGAGTTAGTGCTGCAGAGGTTAAGTGCAGCAGGGCTAACAGTAAAGGCCAGCAAGTGTCAGCTGGGTAGCCCAGAAATAAAATACTTGGGTCACATGGTAGGGGGAGGAGTGATAAAACCCCTGGAGGCCAAAATAGAAGCTGTTCGTGATTGGCCTAGGCCCAACACCAAGAAAAAAGTCAAATCATTTCTTGGGTTGGTGGGCTACTACAGAAAGTTCATCCCGAGGTTTAGCGAGATTGCGGCTCCGCTGACCGATCTGACGAGGAAGACGGCTGATGACCGCATCCCGTGGACCAGTGACTGTGAGGCGGCGTTCCAGAGGTTGAAGGAGGCGTTAATCAACTATCCTGTCCTGCGTGCTCCAGACTTCGACCGGGAGTTCATCATCTACACCGATGCGTCTAACAGCGGGGTAGGAGCAGTTCTGTGCCAGGAGGATGAGAATGGTGACCAGCATCCAGTGTCCTACTTGAGTAGGAAACTCCAAAAAGGTGAGAGACATTTAGCAACCGTGGAGAAGGAGTGTTTGGCCATAGTCTACGCGATCCAGAAGGCCAAGCCTTACATCTGGGGAAGACATTTTATTCTGTGTACTGACCATTCACCATTGCAATGGTTAAAGACAATGAAAACCCACAATAGCAAACTTATGAGGTGGGCTTTAAACCTACAGGACTATGACTTTGAAGTGAAGGTGGTCAGAGGGTCAGTGAACTGTGTTGCTGACGCCTTATCAAGAAGACCTGAAGAATGAAGACGGCGAAAGAACATGGACTATGTGTATATAATGCTGATAAAAAGTAAAATGTACCTGGTTTTGAATTTGGTTTGTATTAATAAAGGTAAATTGATGTACTGTATATGGTAAAATGTTTAAATGCATATTTGCTATGGTTAACTTGGAGTGTAAGTATGAGTAAGTATAATATGGTATGTATAACTGTTTTTGTGTATTTTATACAGGTTGTTTTTTGGTGAAAAGCACCTTAGCTTTCCCCCTACAAAACAACTTTTAAAGAGGGGAGGTGTTACATACAGCACTGATGTTACCTGTCTGTCATGGGTTTGGAGGGAAAGTTCCATCCTATGGGGAGTGGAAGGCGGGACATCAGGAGGAGGGGCTGTACTGTATAAATATGTGATGCGTGTGTGGAGAAGCTAAGCAGACGAAGCAGCAGCTGGGAAGAAGGAGTTGGTGTGGGAGTCTGTGTGTCAGACAGGGTACTACTGTGTGTCAGAGTACCAACCTGATAGGTTCAGGTGTCTGTTGGTTAGCCAGAACTGATAGGTTCAGGGTCTGGGCTTTAAGTTAAGGTTCTGGGTGAACCAAACTGTATGCTTGTATGAGTGAGAATAAGCCACGTTACTTTATGTTATTCACCTAATTGTTTTATTTACCCTGTTTGTATTTAAAATAAACCTTATTCTTTTATTGTTTGAAAATCCATCCCTGGTCTGTGTGACTTATTATAGGGAATGGTTGGTGGCAGCTTAGTGTAACTGTGTGACCTATCCCAGTAGGTCTGGGTTTGTCACAAGGCCATCAGCAGTTTCAGTGGGATTTTTTTTCCAGGAAAATGGTATAGAGGTGCGATTAACCAGCCTTTTGGAGCCAGAATTCAAAGCTAATTCCCGTATGTCCCTGAAAACTGGAAACTTGAAGAGATCTGATCATTGAGCTGTGTATGTAAACCCTAATAACAATCACAAAAGTGTGGCATATTCATAAAAGAAAACAAAGGAAGTAAACAAACTTAACTTGGTAGGTCATTTTGGGATATATCAGAGTCAGGTATCAGATGCCCAAACACTGTAACTGGAGTTGTAAATAGGAAAGCAGGGTACAAGATTCAAAGCTAAGAGATGCCTCCTTCTGTTTGTAATAACAATATTTTGAATTTCTCAATCCATCTTTTTGACGTATCTTCCCATTACAGAATGCAGAGCAAACCCAAATTCCCCAATTGAAAGTGTTTTTCTCTCTCTTCTCTCTGTTGTTACGTACTGTCAAATCAGAACTGACTTATAATGACACTAATAAGGTTTTCAAGGTAAATGAGATATTTAAAGATTGGTTTTACCAGTTCAACCCCGAGTGAGTTTCCATTACAAAGTCAGGGAATTGAGTCTTTGTCTCCTGAGTTCTACTCCGTTACTCTTTCCACTACACTAAGTACCCACTTCTCTCTCTACGTATAATCAAATATATAGGAATTCCCTTGTCTCATCTTTTTGGCAATCAGTAGGTACACAACCAGTTCAAACATCTTTTTGAAACAAGAAAAGTGTTGTAAAAGAATAAAGAAAATATTGACAGTCTCAAAATAAACTTTTCTCCCTCTCTCTCTCCCTCTCTGTCTCCTATGCTGGAAGTCTTTATAGGTAGAAATTTACTATTTGAGAAGGCTGCAGCAAGTCCTTCTACTGCAACAAACTGGCACTGCAGTCAAAGGATGCTTGCATTCCAGAATGATTAGTATGCAAGATTGTAGCTGACAGCAGTACAAGTATAAAAAGATAACATCTACACAGCCATGGCTACTACCTTTCTCTACTACAACATATCCTGTTCTGTTTTCAATACTGAAACTTTCTCCTTTTGCAAAGATTCTTCCTTCCTTGTGTTTTTGAATTCTGCATATATAATCAGATTTTTTGACAATTTGAAAAAATCATTTTTAAATTTAAATTGTGATTTAAATTAATTTGACTTAAAAAATAATTTATTTTTATCTACCCTGTTAGGTAATATGAAAAGCTAGAGCTACATGACACTACATGAGGATTTTTAAACTGTCTTTTCTGAGAGGACACCTCTGATTGAAAAAGTAGGAAGAACATAGGAACAGAGCTATCATGTTTCCCCAAAAATAAGACAAGGTCTTATATTAACTTATTTTCAGGGGATGTTTTATTTTTTTCCCCATCTACATTTATTCAAATATAGTCATGTGATCTTCTGGTTGCTGCACAATGGTGGAGGGCAGGGTTTCGCTTAACTAGGGCTTATTTTGGGGGTAGGGCTTATATTACGAGCATCCTGAAAATCATACTAGGGCTTATTTTCAGGTTAGGTCTTATTTTCGGGAAAACAGGGTAGCTGCCATATACTAACATTAAGCATTGGTCCATTTAGTACTAATGGACACTAACTCTACCTTATCCTCAAATGGCAAAAGCTAGTGTTACTTGATGGTTTCAATTCAAATATTAACCAGAACCAGTCCTGCTTAGCTTTAAAAATCAGACAAGATTAGATGTGTTCAGGATTGTACACAAAACATAACTATGGACAGAAATTTTCCTGAGAGTTGTTTTCCTTAGATATTTAATTGGCAGCTTCAGTAGGTAGCTTCAGGAGCTTCCATAGACACCTCGCTATACCAGCATAAAATTCTCTTGATTATAAGGGGTAGATAGATTAATCAATTTTTTAAAGGATTAATAGAAATTACATCAAATACTAAAATGTGGAGGAGACATGCTTTCTTACTGGCAAGTAAGCATGTGGGAGCATGCTCTGGATTAGGCTCACATTACACAGGTAGAGGAGGCTTAAACCTTCTCTTCTAGCCAGTTTATTTTCTTAAGTTTGACCTCCAATATACAGGCTAAAATAACAACAACTTCCAGTTATGCAAACATATGGAGTTTTTTTTAGCCCATGTGGTAGGGGAGGTAAATTGGGTGGAGCATGGGGGCCAAGTTTAAACCTCCACTACCTACCATGTTTCCCTGAAAATAAGACAGAAAATTAATTTTTGCTCCAAAAATGCATTAGGGCTTATTTTCTGGAGTTTTTTTCATGTACAACAATCTACATTTATTTAAATACTGTCATGTCATCTTCTTCTGGTTGCTGCACAAGGGTCGAGGGCGGAGTTAACTGGGGCTTATTTTTGGGGTAGGGCTTATATTACAATTATCTTGAAAAATCATACTAGGGTTTATTTTCAGGTTAGGTCTTATTTTCGGGAAAACAAGGTATATATGTCTGGAGCAGATATTTGCATGCTTACTACTACTACTACTACTACTACTACTACTACTACTACTACTACTACTGATAATGATAATGATGATGATGCAAACACACAGTGTAGTTTAAACCTTTCTTTGTCAATGATCCTATGTGAGCAGGGCACAATATTCCCAATTGTAAAGCAGGGGTATTCTTTTCCATGCTTTTATAAAGATCTGATCTGAAAGTTAAATAATTGCTTCAGGAAATAAACCTACAGAACTTGCTTAACACTTGCAGATAGCGAGCAAGGAGCACTGTTTTTAATATGAGAGTTTACAGAATCAAATTCAAATTTAACCTTATTCTAGAAGATTTTTATTTATTATTTATTTATTTATTTATTTATTTATTTATTTAATTTATATGCCGCCCACTCTACCCAAAGGTCTCTGGGCGGCTTACAACAATTAAAATTCAATGCGATAAAATAAAATGATCAAAATACAGTTAAAATACAATTAAAATACAATTAAAAAATACAATTAAAAAAAACAATTAAAAAAAATTTTAAAAAGCAAAAAAAGTTAAAACACAAGATTTCAAAGCGCCTAGAGTTTAACTCACAAAACCTGAGAAAATGCAGAATTTTGCACCTGTGTTATATGCTGCATGTGCCTAGCTTCTGCTAGTTCATCCATTTCTAATATTAACATTACTACTGTAGAGGTCCTTTGTTGTAGACACTACAAACCCCTCATTACAATCACCCCAAAGACATCAAGCTAATGAGAGGCTGTGTAATGGGAAAGCTGCATGTGGTACCCTGCATGCCCATGTGTGTGTTCTGGGATGTGGTAGAGAATTACTCCACTGTCTGTAGCCCGCTTAGCACCTGCTCTTCTGTCCTTTGGGGCAGACTGGCCTAAGGTGTTACTGAGACCTCTGGGAGAAGGCTCAGCTGGGGCTGCAGTTGGTAAAAAGGTTTGCAAAGAAGTGATGTAAGAACCAGAATCTGTTACACTGAAGCATGACAACAGAGAACGATAAATTTGAAACAGATGCTCTTGAAATGAGCTGTCTGCCAGCAAAGTGACTGCTGAGGGAACTATCTCTGTCTGGCTTGCATCAGGAGGAAGACTTGGAAAAGATATCCAAATTCAGCATGAGTTTAAGATTAATGGTCATGCTATTCAAGTTGCAATCAGTACAATACAGTCACTCATGAGAGGGCATAACAATGACACAGAAAACAAGGAAAGACATGCCATAAAAAACTCTTGATGTAGAATAATATATATGAATTCAGAGTTGATGAACTGCAGCAGTGCTGAACTTGAATCAGCAGGCAGTCCTCTGCCTGTTCTGTTAAAAATGTTGCCATGTAGGTAAAATGCAGTTAGATATCATTTGGTTGCCTTGGAATTTCCATAAAATGTAATGGAGGTAAGATTCAGAACACTTTCCAGAAATAAAGGCTGTTTGAACCTCTAAGCATTTTATCCAAATAAACAAGCATTACCACAAAAACAAGAACATACTTAACACTTTCTGGCAGTCTACTAAAAATGTTTCTCTTCCAAAAATGCCTTACTAACTTTATTCATAGAAGAAAGATGCATGGGAGATGATGAGCAGAGTGACTGCTAGCAAGAATAATAAGCAGGTCTAATTGAACAGCAGCAATATTACAAACATAGCAACTACAGTTTATCTGCTGTCTATTTGTGCCAACAAATATAGCAGTAGTACTTTGGGTAGAATGCATAGTTGAGGAACGATGGATTAAAAAACATGAATGATTAGTGAGCTTGGTAGGAGAATGTTGTATTAATATAATGTTATCTATAATAACTTGTGATTGAAATGTATTAACATTGCATGCCTGATGGATTGTCTGGGATAAAGTATTCCAAAGACAGGATGGTATAACCAAAAAGACATGCATAAGAGCGGGTGATGACTTTTATTGGACCACTAAAAAAGTCAAACAAATTGCAAACTTTACTGAAGAAGATTCCACTTCATCAGACTAAGAACTTCTTGAAGAAGTGGAAGCTTGCAAACTGGTTTTTTAAGTGGTCCAATAAAAAGTATAATCCACTCTTACATTTCTGTAAACTTAAGGAACACAAAGTTCTTTAAAAAAACTGTTATGCATTGTAACTACTATATATCAGAAAGTAGCTAAAGAAATAT
This sequence comes from Pogona vitticeps, assembly GCF_051106095.1. NCBI lineage: Eukaryota > Metazoa > Chordata > Lepidosauria > Squamata > Agamidae > Pogona > Pogona vitticeps. The sequence continues at coordinate 16,624,802 of NC_135790.1, forward strand.
ACAAGGCAACTTACAGGTAAAGTACTTATAATTATCTTGTCACAGCTTATGAAGTCTCTGAAGATCTTCAATTCTATGTGCAGACTGTCATGATACTTTATATGCTATTTTTAGTTCATTTCCTCCTTTAATACTGTGAGATCCCCAAAGCCATGCAGCAACTGAAATAAAACATTCAGATAGCACAGCAGGAAGATACCCTGTTTCCCGGAAAAGAAGACCTAACCTGAAAATAGGTCCTAGCATGATTTTTCAAGATGCTCGTAATATAAGCCCTACCCTCAAAATAAGCCCCAGTTAAGTGAAACCCCGCCCTCCACCATTGTGCAACAGTCAGAAGAAGATGGCATAACTATATTTGAATAGATGTACAGTGGGGTCTCTACTTAAGAACTTAATCCGTATTGGAAGGTGGTTCTCAAGTGTAAAAGTTCTTATGTAGAATCTGCATTTCCCATAGGAATGCATTGAAAACCATGTAATCTGTATTTGCTCTTTTCCGTCCATAGAAACTAATGGGAAGCTGCTATTCCGCCTTCTACCACTAGAGGGGGATATTTTTTCTTTTTTTTTCCCTTAGGTCACGGAACAGTGTTAAAAGCACTTCTGACGAAGCTAATTTTGAAGCAATGGACTGAAAACCAATTAATCTGTTCTGGCTGTTTTTTGTTATGTAGAGGTGCGTTCGTACATTGAAGCATTAGTTCCCATAGGAACTAATGCAAAGCTGGTTAATACGTACTCTACCACTAGGGGGAGAACTTTTTTTAACCTAAGATGACCTAAGGTTAAAAAAAGAGCAGGAAAGTTTTTTTTTCCTGTTCTTATCTTGGATTTTTGTTCTCAAGTAGAAGCAAAATTTAGCAAATGGAGCTGTTCTTAAGTGGAATTGTTCTTAAGTAGGGACGTTCTTAAGTAGAGACCCCACTGTAGATGGTTATGAAAAAAATAAAAAATTCCCTTATAATAAGCCCTAATGTGTTTTCTGGAGCCAAAAAATTATATAAGACCCTGTCTTAATTTTGGGGAAACACAGTAAGTAAGTAATATTTCATGAATAAGTTTTGAGGGATCACACACTCCCTTCTCATCACATTCCCTCTTTCACTGTAAACCATTGCTTTCCATTACATATTAACTGACAAACTATTATTTTTGCTTCTTCCACAAACCTGAATGGCAAAACACAGTTCAACAACTGGGCCCTCCCTTGGACACCGGCTCATCTCACATGCAATACAAAATTATAATTTGCTGTAAAAGGGAAGAATCTGAGTGCATTCCCAAGTGGAGGGGACTGGGAACAATAGCACAGGCTGAACACTTAATTATGTTATGCCAAAGACAGCGCTAGTTTTGCAAAGTATGAGATTTGTTCAGCACTCCACTCTGGAGAAACTAGAATCTTACGCTGGTTTCATATAAAGACGAGGCATTGTATTTTAGCCTTTAGAGTTCTTTTTGTGTGAATGAACTCTAAAGAAATTTATAAGGCAGGTCTGGGAGCTCATAATTTAATCTGAAGTCAGGGCACCTTGTAAATGCAGCACACATTAAACATAGATTATGTGCAGCAACCCCTGCAGGTTCTGCGGCAAGGCTGTGCTTGGCTATGCTGCAACCGTGAGCTCTGGGACTGTTCAGTAACCTTTAATTTGAGTGGAATCAACCACTGCAGTGCAGAGATGAACTCTCTGATCTATGAACTCCGGCCCAAGGAAAGAAAGAGGAAATGTGAATCGGCTTCAACATACTGAAAATAAAATTAAGACAGCCAAGGCTAGTGAAAATTATTCAAATGACTTGGCTGTAATGTTGAAATGCTTTACATAATGAATTTGGCAGTGGTCTTTTCCAGGGCGGGGGGAGGACAGGCTATAAAAAATATCCCATGTGTCTCTGGTGGCTTTTAACATGAGAAAACACATGTTTTTATACAGAAACATATTTTCATACCTTGCTAAGAACCAATGAAATTATTTGTTAAAAATATAAAAAATCATGCCACATTATACATTAAGTTCATGGCATCTTTAAAAATAAATATTGTGACCACAAAAGTAATAACTCATCAAATCAGATGTGATGTATGGAGACCCTTTGCACAGTTTTAAAAGTAGAGAATATTCAGAAGTAGTTTTACCATTCCCTTCTTATTTATACAACTTTTTAGCTAAACATATGCATTAATAGGCCAGAATACAGTGGTGCCTCGCAAGCCGAGCGCTTCGTTTTACGACGAAATCGCATAACGATGAAGTTTTTGTGATCGCAAAACGATGTTTCCTATGGGTTTTTTCGCTTTGCGATGATCAGTTCCCTGCTTCGCTAACTGTTTATCGCAAAACGACGATTTTCGCACAGCTGATCGGCAGTTTCAAAATGGCCACCGGGTTAAAAAAATGGCCACCCGCTGTTTTCTGGGACGTATTCCTCACTGCACGGGCAGCGAAAATGGCCGCACTATGGAGGATCTTCGCTAGATGGTGAGTTTCAAGCCCATAGGAATGCATTAATCGCTGGAACGAATTAACATCGTAATGCGAGGCACCACTGTAAGTGCAATATAAGTGCAATGGTGTAAATAACAATGGCAGATTGCTGAGAATTAACATATCACCCCCTGTATTCCTTGTTGCATGCCACATTACATGGCTGGTATATCATGATGGACACAGAGACTCATTAATTGAAAACAATTTACTTTTATGATTCACGCCATTGCAGTCACCAATGGTGTAAATAAGTGATAGGATATGTAAAGGTAAAGGCTCCCCTTGACATTTTTAGTCCAGCCATGTCCGATTCTAGGAGGCAACGCTCATCCCGCTTTTCAAGTCATAGAGCCAGCGCCTGTCCGAAGACAGTTTCCGTTGTCATGTGGCCAGCATGACTAGGGAACGCCATTTTACCTTCCCACCGAGACGGTAGCTATTTATCTACTCGCATTTACATGCTTTCGAACTGTTAGGTTGGCAAGGAGCTGGGACAAAGCGACGGGAGCACGTTCCATTGTGTGGATTTGATCTTACGACTGCTGGTCTTCTGACCCTGCAGCACAGGCTTCTGCGGTTTAGCCCACAGTGCCACCACGTCCCTTGACAGGATATGTAAGCCACTGCTAATCAATGGCTGCTTCTCAAGTTGGTAAGAGATAAGAAGTGGGGTACCACAAGGCTCAGTCCTGGGCTCAGTGCTCTTCAACATTATATCAATGATATAGATGAGGATGTATGTACAGGGAATGCTTATTAAATATGCAGATGACACAAAATTTGGTGGAATAGCTAATACCCTGGAAGACAAAAATAAAATTTAAACACATCTTGATAGGCTGCAGTACTGGCTGGAAACAACAGAATGAAATTTAACATGGACAAGTGCAAAGCTTTTCGGCTACAAAAAAGAAACCAAATACAGTTACAAGAAGTGGGATACTTGCCTCAATAATACCACATGCAAAAAGGATTTTGGAATTGTTGGAGATCACAATCTTAATATAAGCAAACGTTGTGATGTGGGTGCAAAAAAAAGCCAATGCCATTTGACAGAAATATAATATCCAAATCATGTGAACTACTAGTTCCCCTCTATTCAGCATTGGGTAGGACTCAACTTGAGTACTGTATCCATTTCTGGACACTATACTTTCAGAAAGATGCAGATAAACTAGAACAATTCAGAAGAAGGAAGCAAGGATAATCAGGGAACTGGAAACTAAGCCCTGTGAGGAAAGACTGAAAGAACTGGGCATGTTCAGCATTGGAAAAAGAAGACTGAAGGGAGATATGACATATGCTGATGACACCCAGCTCTACATCTCCTTTTCACCAACTGCAGGTGATGCTGTCCTGTCCCTCCAGCGCTGCCTGGTGGCCATACTGCAATGGATGCAGGAGAATGGGCTAAGGCTGAACCTGGACAAGACGGAAGTTCTGAGGGTGGGTGGCCCTGTGGATGGTGGCTTGGGAAACTCCCTCATGTTTGAGGGGGTGGCCCTGGCTGCGAAGAGTGGGGTCCGCACCCTAGGAGTACACCTGGACCCGATGCTCACCATGGAAACGCAGGTGGCGTCGGTAGTCCGCTCCGCCTTTTTCCACCTTTGGTGGATTGCCCAGCTGCGACCTTACCTAGACACGGGGGCGCTCACTACCTTAGTACATGCGCTCGTAATCTCTAGATTAGACTACTGTAATGCGCTCTATGTGGGCCTCCCTTTGAAACTGATGCGGAAACTTCAGGTGGTGCAGAATGCGGTGGCCAGACTCCTCACTGGAGTGAGAAAATACCAACATATCTCTCCTACTCTGGCCATGCTGCATTGGCTGCCCATCCGTTTCCACATTGACTTCAAAGTGTTAATGCTGACATATAAGGCCCTAAACGGTTTAGGACCTCGATACTTGACAGAACGCCTGCTTCAACCTATATCTACTCGGACCACCCACGTGAGCCAGGAGGTGAGGCTGAGGAGCCTAACGACAAAGGAGGCCCGGAAGGAAAGGACACGGAACCGGGCCTTCTCGGTGGTGGCTCCTCGCCTCTGGAATAATCTCCCTCCTGAGATCTGCGCGGCCCCCACTTTGGACACTTTTAAAAGTCAATTAAAAACATGGCTATACATTCAGGCCTTCCCTCCAGTTAATATCTGACTTTTCTGTTCATTCTCTCCTTATGTATTTTCTATTCTATTGTTGTATTCTGTTTATTACAATATGAATTATGTTATTGTTTGTGTTTTTTGTATTATTTCAGTTTTTACTATATTGGAAGCCGCCTAGAGTGGTCTTTTAGACCAGATGGGCGGGGTATAAATCAAATAAAAAAATAAAAAAATAAAGCACTTTCAAATACTTGAAAGGCAGTCATACAGAAAAGGGGCAGGATCTGTTCTTGATCATCCCAGAATGCAAGATACAAAATAATGGACTCAACCTACTAGAAGCCAGATTTCAGTTGAATAACAGGAAAAACAATAGTTAAAGCAGTACAATAATGGAACCAATTGCCTTGGGAGGTGGTGGCATTCAAATGAAAGTTAGACAGCCATCCATCAGATATACTTTAACTTGAATTCCTGTATTGAGCAGGGTGTTGAACTTGAAGGCATTACAGTATAGACTCCTTTCAACTCCATTATTCTATGATTATATAATTCTGGCTTCTGTGTCCAATCCAATAGAAATCTTTCTTTCCATTCACAGACTTAGTTTCATTCTGAAATATTCAGTTCTGATGCTGCTTTTTTCCATTAAGGTAGATAGGGAATGAGAATATCACTGTTGGGGCTACTTAGGCAGATAAATCAGACCAAATGTAGGATACTACAGATAACTAATGGTAAGCTTTCTGCTAAAATGTCCTGCAGTCTCAGTGAAACCAACCCTGAAGGAGGATAATACTGAAAGGTTACTTACAGTAAGTTAGTTACAAAGCTACCAGTCTTGTGGGGAGTAAGAGCTCTCTCTAGTGCTCACATACTGCATAGCCCTTTACAACCAAGGTATAGTGATACTAGCAGACAATAACTTAAAGACTCAATTTAACTATATTTTTCCCACCAAAAGTGCAGTCTTGCTTTCTAAACCTTTCAACAGACAATAGCCAGGTGCCACTGTAAAGAAAACAACAACACTCAAAAAAAAGAGAGAAAAAGCCTATTTGAAAGTCATTATAGACTTGCCTTGGCAAGGCTTCTAAAAATTTCCAATATTATACTCTGTTCAAGAGGGGTAAAAACCTCCAGGAATAACTCCTGTCAAAATTAACAAATAGCACTGATCAGGTTTCTTACTTCTCATCTCTATATGATTATTGTTCTTGTTTTTTATACTGTATACAAGGCTGCAGTAAACTACAGATAACTGAATCCAGTATACTGATCCTGTGGATATGGGGATCTTACTGTACTCTGCTTGGCTTTAACAAGATTAAAATGGAACTACAGTAAAAAAAAAAGGAAACTATTTTTTTTTAGCAAGAGCTGTATCCCAAATTTCAGACAGCACTGTATATATTCCATGTATCAGTGCAAACAGGATATGGTCCACAAAAGCATATGCTAAACTTGCTAATTTTTAAGGAGTCACAGGACTCTTTCTTGCAAGAGACTATAAAGACATCCGAGGAATTCTTAATCTTTATACAACCACAATAGACTTGTGGTTGAATATATGAACAAACAGGGTTTCCTACAATTCGTTTGATTCTTATGAATTCAGCTTCATTGTATTTAATCATTTGCCAACTGCTTTCAAATACTGATGAAGAACATATACAGCACCTTCTGGATCCAAAATATTGTTGACATCAAACATAAAATATCCAGAAGGCTATCCCTCACAGAAAAGGTGGATTTGATTTAAATTTTTAAAAAGTGAGGGTACTGACGATTTAAGTAAAAATGATTTTTATTTAAGTTGTGATTGAAATCAATTTAATTTTTTAAAAATCATTTATTTTTATCTACCCTGACATAGCCAAATAATAACATTAACAGAACAGTCACAAGGACATCCACATGCTAAATCCTATGGGACCAAACTATAAGTTCTTCAATGGTCATCTTCTAATGAATATACAAAATCTACAAAAAGCAATACTACTAGAGATGAAGCAGTCATATCCCAACATATTATGCCAAATGATACAGGAGAAATGTGTGGTTCTTCTGCCCCCTTCCTCTCTAGAGAGAAGCAGCAAAAACTACACTACCATCAACTGTCAGGAGCCAAAATAAATTGGGAGAAGGATGTTTCTGTGTTGGATTATAAATAACAGGATGTTCCTTTGAAGTCAATCATGGCTCAACAGTGGAGTATAAATATCAAAAAGTAAGCTTGTAGCTAAAAGAAAAACTGACAGAAATTTCAGGGTAAATAGCTAAATGAAGGAAGGGAATAGATTACGACTGGCCAAGACGTTTTAATACTCGAGAAGAAAATCGAAATAATATCTGCATCATCCCCTGCCAAAAATAAATAAATATTGAACTGTCTGAGTGAATACTCATCTTTTCCTCTGTCAGATTTGAAAAGGGATTTACAACATTTTAAAGTCCCAAGTTTAATTGCTGCTAACTGGTTCCAAGGCCTACAGACCTCACAAAGTGGTTTGGATTACTTGCTTTCCCATACACTTTGTAATGAATTAAACAAAACCCACTCAATTACCATTTTAATACTAAAACTCAATCTCTCCATGTAGCATGAAAGGAAAGGCTTTCTACTTCTTCAGGCAGTGTAGTAGACCTTTGGTGTAGATGGGTGGGGTAGAAATCCAACTAAATAAATAAATAAGTAAGTAAGTAAGTAAGTAAGTAAGTAAGTAAGTAAGTAAGTAAGTAAGTAAGTAAGTAAATAAATAAATTCCTAAAGCATTAGAAAAGTTTATTTCATAGCTGTTAGAATATAGGACTAGGACTCAGGAAACCTGGGTTTAAACTCCCACATGGTCATGAAACTCACTGGGTGACCCTGAGTCAGTTACATTGTCTCAACATGACCTAGCACAGGATTGCTGTGGGGATACTGCCCCTCAATCTCACTGCAGGCAAACTACAAATTTAAGAAGTTGAATGAATAAAATAAACAACAATGAATAAGGTAGTACAATTCCTTCTGATCCATTATTTTTAATGGATCAGAATGAGTACGGCCAATTTTTCTTTGTTTTAGGTGAGACTCTAAAGGCAAGCCACCTTGCTTTAGATAGATTCAAAATATCTATTTCCCAGATGAGTTTCTCTTCCTCCTAAGGCTACAAATGTTTTCAGGGAAACAAAAAGGAACAGAGAGACAGGTATAATTCTCTTTCTTCACATTATTTTTATTATATTTAGATCTTACTTCTCTTCCAAGGAGCTCAAGATAGTATATATGATGATGTTCCCCTCATTGCCGTTTTATCCTCCCAACCACCTTTTATTCAGCTACACATTGAGAGATTGGGCTCAATGTTATTCAGTAAGATACATGACGGAGCCAGGATATCAAAAGACTAACATAATTTGCATATATATCTCCTTAGCATTGTTTTGCATGTCTGAAATCCTTTTGCACTTAGTATTGTATAAAGCTGTCCCTACGAAAGTTCACAGGGAGTTACGTTCAGTCTGCATGTCTGGTTGTGTAACTAGCTGAGTAACTGTGCCTAACTACTTCTTGGATACTTCAGTCCTGGCACACATTTTGGAAACAGTTTGCACAACTTCAAATTATGCAGGCATAGCTACACAACAGGATTTTGGCCAGTATGGTGCAGCAGTTTGATTTAGAATTATTCATCTATGAAGCCTTGACACTTTCCGGCCTAGTTATTTATAGAACTATAGAGCTAGAATGAACCTCAAAAGCCATTGAATTCAACTCCTTTTTAGATGCAACCCCCCCTAAACTATAGCACCCCAAATCCACCCTCAGTATCTAATGAAGTAGTCTGTCCCACATCGAAAAGGAAATTTTCCTATTGTTTGATTTACATCAGAGCTTCACCTGCCTTTAAAAAGCTGTTTTGATCACTAGTGTGGCAGTTCACTCTGAGCTTGTTACAGAATATAACCAAAATGTACAAAACAAATATATTTTAATTATTTTATTCACAAGTATTCATAAACCACTTATCTCTCAAGATTTAAAGGTAATTTATACAACATGTTATAAAACAAAACATAATATCAATATTTTATAAAAAGTGTAGATACTGTGTATTTAATTTATTGCTTCATTGGCTACTTTAATTGTGGTTAATCATCATTTTAGAATTCTTAAGTGTAAGTGGTTCATAAGTAAATCAAAAATAAGTTAAATGTCATTATGATGCATAAAAATACACTGTATAGTAGACTGAATTATACCAGAATGATTTGAGGGGGAAATGGCCTTAAATGTGGGAGATCCAAGTTCAAGTCTATACTTCCAACTCATGGGTTGACTCTGGGCCAGTCCCTATCCCTCAGTGTCATCTACCTAGCAGGGTTGTTGAGAGGATGATGTGGGGAGAAGACAAATACTGTACATCTAGAACACCTTCACCCCAGCGGGAAGAAGGGAGGACATAAACACAATTAATGAATTCACTAAAAAGTGTCAAAGGACAGATAGTATCTGGGGGAAACATCCCTTATAATCGGTGCCGCTACACCATATGGTATGCCCTGGGCCACCCCTCAGGTGCCTGTAGCACCACTCAAAGGATCCCATCCGGATCGCCACAAGAGACAGCGTTACAACCCCTTATAAGGGAAAAGGCGGTCCCTGAGGGAACAAACGGACGACAACCCTAAGTTCGGGACACGAACTTTGCCGAACGCGCACGAACCGCGTGACAGCCGCCCATGCGTGCCGCCCCTTTCGTTCTTTTACCTCAGCCTCTCGCAGGGGAGCTGCAGGTGAGGCCGCGCCCCTCCCGCCCACGTTCCCGCGCAGGAAACGCCCCGCGCGCGCTTCCGCGTCCGCAGTCTCCTCACGGCGCTGAGGGGGTCGCCTCACTCCCGCCCGCCGACGGGCTCCAAGGTAGGCGCTCCGCTGTTTTCTTCCTTCCTTCCTCCCTTTCTCTTTCTCTCCTTTCCATTCTCCCGCTTTCCCCTCAGCCTGGCGGAAGCCCCGCCCGCCGGGGGGCTCCCTCCGTCACTTCCGCCCCCGCTCGGCTCCGCAGGTCCAATATGGCGGCGCCCTGTGGCTCCTCACAGCTCTCGGCTGCCGAGTCGCCGCTGAAGATCCCCAAGATGGAGGTGCTGTCTCCGGGCTCCCCGGGGGCGCTCAGCGACGGCAACCCGAGCCTCTCCGACCCTTCCACGCCCAGCGGCGCCTCCCCGTTGGGCCCCACCGGGCCGGGCTCCGTGGCGGCGGCGGCGGCGGCCACCTCAGTGGGGGCCGGGGCCGGTTCGGGGGGCGGCGGCGGGGCCGGGGCCCGAGGCGGCGGCGGCGGGGCTTCCCCCTCGGTCTCCTTCTCGCCCGGAGGCACGGCCACGGCGGCCGCCTGCCGAGGGATGTCGTGGACGCCGGCCGAGACCAACGCGCTCATCGCCGTGTGGGGCAACGAGCGGCTGGTGGAGGCGCGGTACCAGCAGCTGGAAGGCGCCGGCACCGTTTTCGGGAGCAAGGCTCCCGGGCCGGCCATGTACGAGCGCGTCTCCCGGGCCTTGGCCGAGCTGGGCTACGAGCGGACCCCGTCGCAGTGCCGGGAGCGCATCAAGGTACGGAGCGCAGCCGTTGCCTAGCGAGGGATGCTCCAGCCACCAGCAGGAGGAGGAGGAGGAGGTGATGATGATGGTGGCGGCGGTGGTGGTGGTAGTAGTAGTAGTAGTGCCGGGTGCTGCTTGGAACAGGGATCTAATCATCCACTGGTGTCTCCCCCCCCCCTTGTGGCTACGTTGTCAGGGTCAGCCTGGCCACCCTGCTCTTCGGCCGAAAGAGAGGACCCGTCCTTCCTATTTTAGGGCTTCTTTCGCAGCTCTCTCCGCGCCCTTCCTTCTCCAGGGAAGTGGAGGCAGCAGCATCAGCCCCTGTCTTGCCCTCTTTCTGGTTCGTCTTCGTTTTGCAAGCCTTTCGGGGTTCTCTTGCTCACCGGTAGAAGTAGCTGTGGACAGGCAGCGTATTGGTTAGAAGTCTGGATCAAAGTTTCGATTTGCCATCAGATCTTCCAGAGAAAGAACTCTTTTTTTAAAAAAGTATTATCTCCAAGGGAGAAATGCATGTGGTGGTTTTGTGTTGGTTGGTTGGTTGGTTTTTTAAATGTCCATTGCTGGGCATTTCCTGGCTTAATTCCCAAAGATTTTGCAACTAAGTGCACTCCTTTGGTGTTTCCTCTTTTTGCCCTGGACCGGGATGCTGTTCTTAACAGAAGTTTGAAAGCAGTAAATGTTAGATGTTTTTAACACAGGCGGCAGTATAACAAATCTCAGTGAGGAACACCAGTAATGGATTTAAGTTCTAACAATGAGCAAGATCCCACAGCCTAACTAATATTAGGGATTTTAGAACCTGAACTCTCTTTTTTCTTCACCCAGGCAGAAACAAGAGGCTATAAACATATTGCTGTTTCTTTAAGCAGATAAATGCAGTTTGGGAATAGCAACAGCATGCAGTGTTTTTAGCTAAACATATAGAATTCTAAGCAGAGAACTTAGCTGAGAACTTGCTGCACTTCTCTTTGTAGAGTTTGCACTTTTATTGTTTTGGATTAAGAAAGAATATTATTTCTGATGTGCTGAAGTCTAGTTGATATGGGTTTTTTTTAGCCAAAAATCATTCTTTAAGGTAGCAGTGCTTCTTGGAGTAAATAGAGCAGCTGTTTGTTGTTTTATTTAATAGGTTAGCTGACAAAGCTTTAGTAGCATAAGATATTGTTTTGCTCTCTTCTTGTTCTTGTGTGGGAATAAACATTGCTGGAGAGTAGATGTAATTAGTCATTTACAGAAAGGGCATTTACTGTTTAGAAAGTTAGCACCTTTCATGATTTGATGAGAAAAAATAGACATAATTTCTAATACCAGATAAAGTTTTTAAGTTTGCCTGTATTACTGAGCTTCCTTGTTTTCTCTCTCACTTTTCCTACTGTTGAAGCAATTGTCAGCTTACTGTCTAAAGAGAAATATGCTGGTGTGCTGGTATTGCTTTTGTATTTTACCTATTTGATTCAGTACAAATGAAACCTTTTTTCTATTTAATGTGTTCTGACATTAATGCTAAGGTATGTGGAAAAGTGAGTGATACCCAATGTAGTACAGTACAGTGGAATGAGTGATGGACTCAGGAGGCCTGTGTTTGAATCCTCACTTGTCACAGGGGGTATGGAACTGATAGACGCATTCATTAAATATCTCATCTTGAAAGCCTTATTAGGGTTGGTATAGGTTGCTTCCAGTTTGATGGCACATACCATAACATGGGGAAAGTATGTCTTGAGAGAATCTAGTAGGTGTTGCCCCATATTTTAGTGTTGTCATCTCTGATAGTAATAATCACCTTTGTTAATGAGGGTTAGAGAGAAGCACCGCTACATACATCCTGGATGAGAGGCCTGAACCCATCTATCCCTCCATCAGTCTTTTGAATTACCAGTGGAATTGGTCCACATATGAAAATCTGACAACCTTTCTTCTTCAGAGAGCATGGATTTTCTCACTGCATATCCAAGACAACATTCTGTTAAAAGTCTACCTGAAGAAAGTGTTTTAAAAGTGATTTTAAGTAAGAATTTTTACAAGTTGGCCATCCTCTGGTGTAGTCTGTAGCTACCCTGTGCCAATTATGCAATGTCAGTGACAGTAAAGTCTGTGCTCCATCTGTTTGGAAAATGCTTAAAGTCAATTGAATGACTCTGCCTTGTCTTAGAAGGATTAAGTGCTTTCAGATGTGTTGATAGGATATATCAAAAGTTGTAACAATTGTAGGATAGAACCAAGAAAGATTTAAATGATTTTCAGAATTCATGGCTGTGTAGTCTTTTGAAACTATATATCCCAAATGTTTAGTAACATTTTTACAGCTGGAGCATCTGTCTTTAACCTTGGGCTAAATATAAATCTATATTTAATAATTTATATACTGCTTCTCATATAATTCTGGTTGGTTTAGGACAATGGTTCCCATCCTTGGGTCCTCATATATTATTGGACTGGAGTTCTCAGAAATCCTGACCAGCACAGCTGGTGGTGAAGGCTTCTGGGAGTTTTGGTCCAGAAATGTCGGGAAGCCAAGTTTGGGAACTACTGGACTAGTAATGAAACATAAGCAACAGTAGACTAAGAGAAGAAACAAGTATAAAAGCCAGTAATATAACAAGATTATAAAAGATTAGTGAAAAAATTACATGAATTAAATGTAGTCATTGTAGACAGGCAATCAGATTTAGCCTTTAAAGTCTAGAGATACTGGCAGAAATCCAGTTGGCACCATTGGATCGCAATCCAGTGGTGATTTTCCAATATTAAAGGCCTCCCCATCCTGTCCTAAGGGTCTCAAAGGCTTCCCCAGAGCAAAAGGGATCTTTAGGGAGTCTTAGAACCTTCAGATGAAAATGTCATCACCATTTATGTAGCATAGTTGAACCAGCCAAATTTCAGATCGAAAATGAAAGCATGGGTGTATTGAGAAAATTATGAATCTTGGAATGTGCTTGAATGAACAGGGATTTCATAGCCATGCAGTAGAAATTAGACTAGATCAGATTCCTTAAGATGAAAAATGTAGTAGAAAGAAAACAAAAACCAAGAAATTGCATAAAATTGGCTTTTAGGATGTGTGTTATATGTCCTATATATTCATATTCCCACTGTATCACAAGGAATTGTGGACTTTAACAGAGGCTACTGTAGAAAAAATAAAAGTAGTTGAAATATATATTACAGGATGCTCAGAATTTATTGGATTCAGAAGTTCAGTGAAAAAATGGCAAGGTGGAATTTTGTAAGATTGTCAGTTTGACATTATTGTCTTTACTCTGGTATAAAAATTGTGAGTGTTGACACTGTAGCTAATGAAATTTCAGGAAAAGAGCATTGTATTAAACAGATTATTTGATCGATCATGTGCTATCTGTTTGCTTTTATCCTACTAATGCTCTTGATAGTATTGATGTTAGCAACAATCATTAAAACAGTGTTGTTTTACTTATGAGGAGAACTCCTTCCATATATACAGTATCTCTGTTTGATTCCAAAGTGTTTTTTTGCTGGTTCATGCCTTAGCTGTTCACCTGTAGGTTACTGTTCACTGCAGGGCATGAACGGGATAGTCCTGTTATGTGTTTGCGTAGAAGGAAGTCCCATTCAGTGAGATATTGAGGGATAGACAATTTGTTATTCTCACAATATTTTAAAATGTTATCTCTTTAATCCAGGGGTTTCAAACATGCGGCCTGGGGGCCATTTGCGGCCCGCCAGATGATAGTTTGTGGCCCCTGCCTTGCTTGCCCCCCTGAAGCGCCCACGCGTCCTCTGCTGTCAAGAGTCAAAAAAAGCCTCGCCTCGCTCGCCGGCTGTCTTCGAAGACAGTGCCTCTTGCACCCTCCATCTGGAACTGCAGCCTGCCAGCCGGCCCGCCTGAGTGTGCCTTTTTTTGAGGGGGCCCTCAGAGGAAGGTTGCTGGACCTCCGTGTGTGTGTGTGCGCGCGCATGCGCGCGTGCGTGCGTGCACACACCTGTGGCCCCCCATTCTGTTTAATTTCATGGGTACCAATGTGGGCTTTCCTCCTTTGGCAAGGCGATTCTGGGAGGCTTAAAAAAAATATGTCGTGCCCTCCCCCCCCCACTAAGTGGTCACCAGAGCTCTCTCCCTTCTCTGCTTCTTTGTCCTGCCTGCCGCCGCCGCTGCTGGTGGTGGTAGTGAAGAAGGAGCTGGAGGGGGTCGAGGTTGGCGATGAGGCCTCTCGCGCTTCTCCTCCTTGGAGCCCCAGCTAGGCTAAGGAAACTCCTGGGTGGCTTCCTCGGGCTCTTGGCAGCCCAGCCTCACCCAGACTGACTCCAGCGGCCCCCAGGTAAATTGAGTTTGAGACCCCTGCTTTAATCCCTTACTATTAGTTACAGTGATGGAGGCTGATGGGACTTCATTTAAAGCATCTGGAGGTTACCAGGTTGCCTATCTCTACTGCATAGGTTTATAGTCTCTCCATGGTTTAGCTTAGCAAGAGTGAATGACCGGTATGACTATTGGATCTGACTTTGTGTAGAAGCTCAGAGATGGGCTGGCTGGATTTGCTTGTTTAGTTCTGAGCACTGGCAAGAGTTTTGTAGATGTCCTGCTACAATTGTTGCATTAAAGGTGTTGCTTCTTTCATGTCTGCCGTTTTGTAGAATTTTAGTTGTATGAGTTCAGAGTTAAATGTTATTCATTTAGTTCATAAAGGAATTCTGCTGAACTGGGTAATATAGCAACATGCTGTGAAATTGCCATAATCATATTTATCTTTATGTATTATTTTTAACTGCTATTTGTCTCTTAAAGTAGCTTTGAAACGAATTAAGTGTTAGATGAATGCTATACTCTAGATTAAAACACCGGTACTTCAGTAATAAGCACGGATGAAGTCCCGGATTTCAGTGGCTTTATGAGATGTGTTTTTTCCACATAGATTTGAACCCAGAAAGGCCAGCATATAATGATTGAAGGCAGTTCTATAAAGAAAAGGTGGTAGTTTCTGTACTACTAATAACTATTGTAATATACTTGAAGGTTAATTAACTTGGTTGACTTGTTGTATTCGCTAGCAGACATTCCATAGTGTGGAAAGCATAAAGCAGTTCAAGTCTTTCCCCTCAACAGTACTTTATAGATTTCACATATTAATCTTCTTTCTCTCACTCTCTGCAAATATCTTGCTTAATTATGAATATATTTTAATGTCCTTTATATATGACTTGTTCGTGGCCTTAATGTTGAGACACATGTCTCCGCAGAAGGGAAACTGACAAGATTGTACTCAAAAGGAAACATAAATGCCTGTTCCAATAAATGGTGAGCTGCAACTATAGATAGAACTAATTGAATATGATCATTTTTGAACTCTCACATACTTACTCTGAATAGACATGTGTACGGTAGGATTACAGTGTGACTAGTCCTCTTGTGTGTTACATTAGTCTTTCAATTCCTGCATAAACATTCCATTTGAAGGAGGTTTGAAGATAAGTGTGGTTGTTTCAACTTGTATACCATCTCATAGTGCTAATGCTCTCTCTAGGCAATTTACAGCATAATTATGCAAATAACACTTTGACATATACACACACACAGTGAGAAGGGTACTCATTTTACCAATCGTGGAAGGATAAAAGGTTGAGTCAAGCTTGAGCCAGCCACCTGAACCTGAAGAGATTGAACTCAAGTCATGAGCAGAGGCTTGATTGCAGTACTGCAGTTTAGTCACTGTGCCATGGAGTTACGGTTGAATTGTTATATGACAACACGATTCTTCTCTTGCATCGGAATAATGTGAAAAGCAGTGTGAAATGGGGCGAGTGAAATCATGTAAACTTAACTGAGAAGTTCAGAAATTGTGGGAGTCCATGCTGAATATCTTGACTAAAATACGTAGGGGCCTAAATGGTTTAATCAGAAAACTAGATTTGCTTCTTTTGTTATGAAACCACGTCTATATTTTTTAAATGAAGAAAATATGTTGACACAATGGTCTAACTTGTCCTTCATACAGTCCGAAGGCTGTGGCACCTTGTTCCTTTTGCCTAAATAGCAGTTCTTAACTTTTTCTTTCCCATGGACCCCCATTAAATATCTTTTGTTGCCATGGACCACCAAGACTTAACTCAAGATGTGCATCAGATATTTAAAGTTCTCATGAAGGGTCTTCAAATTTAGAGAGAAGACAAAAATAAGTTAATCTGTTAATGTACTCTTTCCTATTATAATATTTTTATTGGAATGATTACATATGAATTGAAAATAATTGTCTTTAATTCTTGCTGGAGAATCTGAAATTATAAGCACATACAATCATTAATATGAAACATTTAGACAGAACTTCACATGAGAAAGAAAGCTAGAGAATGATATGAATATAATTTGTACAAAATTATACCTCATTAAACACAAGTTGGATGGGAAAAAGGGAACATATTATATTCATACAATTATAATTATTGAGAATACTGGTGCAGCATTTCACTTACAAGCCCTGTTATATCGGGCTTACAAGGGGGTGCTGATAAGTACTGAGCCTTTCCCAGAAAAAATTGAGCTAGGAAGTTATAACTTGCAGGGTGTATTGGCCAATTTGTCTGTATTCAATGGTGAAAAAATCAACTACCTATGATTTTAACTTATCTTTCATGTTTGGGTCCAAAGTGAACATGGCAGCACCTCCAGAAAAGTTCAGTGTGGAAGAGCATAAGACCATAATCAAGTTCCTGTTTCTCCAAGGGAAAGGTGCAAAGCAGATCCATGATGAAATGTCACAAACTATGGGTGACAGTGGCCCTTCATATGCAAAAGTAAAATGTTGGGTTGTCAATTTTTAAACTGGCCATTTTGGTGTTGAAAGTGAGAAACCCAGTGAAAGGCCTATTTCTGTCACTGTGCCTGCAATTGTGAAAGCCATCCATGACATGATCATGGAGGGCCACCGAATAGCAGCCAAAAGTATTGCTATATATCTGAGAATATCATGTGAGAGAGTTGGTGCCATTATCCACAATGACTTGGAAATGAGAAAGCTGGCAGCAAAGTGGATCCCCAAACTTTTGACAAGAGAAAACGTGTGGAGTCATTGGTGGCTGTTTTGGAACATTTTGCAAGAAATGATTCAGATTTCCTGGGCAAACTGGTAACTGGTGATGAGATATGGATCTACTGTTATGATCCTGAGACAAAGGAACAGTCTAAGGGATGGAGGCATAGTGGTTCCCCCAGGCCAAAGAAGTTTCAAGTGCAAAGTTTGGTGCAGAAGCAAATAGCAACAGTTTTTTGGGATAAGAAGGGAGTTCTGCTGGTGAACTACCTCCAACAGGGTTCAACCATCAATGCAAAATATCACTGTACAGTGGTGCCCCACTTCATGGCAACCCCGTTAGGCAATGAAATTGCTTTATGATTAGTATTTTGCGATCACTATAGTGATCGCAAAACAATGATTCAATGGGTTTTTTTCGCTTTACGTCAAAAACAGCTGATTGTCGGGTTTTCAGAATGGCCTCCTGCTGTTTTCCAGACCTATTTCCGGAAGACAGCGATCGAAAATGGCTTCCCCTATGGAGGATCTTCGCTTTACAATGAGGTATTTCACCCATTGGAATGCATTGACCAGTTTCAATGCATTTCAATGGGTTTTTCACTTTCGCTTGATGACGATATCGCTTAACAGCAATTTTAATGGAACAGATTATCGTCGTCAAGCGGGGCACCACTGTACTTTATTGACGAAGCTGAGGAAAAACATCGAGGAAAGCTCTCCAAAGGTGTCATTCTGTCACACACTGCAGGTGAAACAATGGCAAAATTGACAAGTGATGCCCCATCCACCCTATTCTCCTGACCTGGCTCTTTCTGACTATTATCTGTTCCCCAATCTCCAAAAACACCTAAAGGGACAACGATTTGGGAGTGTTTTGGATGCAACTAATGCTGCAAATGACTGATTAAACCAGCAGTTGGAAGAATTTTATTTGCAGGGACTTAAGAAGCTGCAGGACAGATGTTGCAAGTGCATTGACTTCTTGGGGAAATATGTAGAATAGTGTGGCAGTTACAGCTTCCTAGCTCAATCTTTTCTGGGAAAAGCTCAGTACTTATGAGCACCCCCTCGTAAAAGCCGAAACTAGTATTCTGAGTTCTGACTCCATGTTTTTCATACGGTTTCTATACTTATTTTTAAGATAAACATGAGCAGAGAATGATTTTTCACACAAGCATGTCATTACAAAAGGCATCAATACTTTCATGGACCTCTTTGATAATTTTGGAAAAATCTGCTTGTAGGTGAGCCCAGAAATTTGGAAGGGACTGTTCCTTGAACTGAAATTTCAGAGCACCATTATTGGTGCATGTCTATGGGCTCTGCTGCTGTGAGCCCCTCTAATTCATATGCATTAACTGAAAATGGGTCTGTAATCCAATTTTGCTGGCATCAGGGACAGGAAAATATTCATAGAAACTATGCTGCAAATCTTCCAAATATTGTTTGATAAGTGACACTGTTGTGCAATAAGTGCAGACAGCTCTTCGCTGGTGGAACCAAGAAAATTTGTGAGGTTTGGAAATGTCTCATAGTTTTTGTTCGATAGGCGACGATGCCACAATTCCAATTTATTGATCATTGCTTCGATCTTCTCTTTAACTTGAAAAACTAACCTTTTCTCCTTGAAGATTTAAGTTGAGCATATTTAAATAGGTGAAGATATCTGACATTTATACTAATTTGACTAACCAGGAAAAATCTGTCCAACACACACCAAAAGTGAAATTGCTTCTGCATAAGGAATAATCTTACCTAGTCTCTCAATTCCCAAAAACAAGATGAAACTTCAGCTAGTGATAGCAAATATTGGTGGTGTTCACTTTGCAAAGGTATTTTAAAAATCTTGAATTTAGTTATTTGCTTTTTATAAAATTGAGAATTTTGACTGACTCATTTACCGTATTTTTCGCTCCATAAGACGTATCTTTCCATAAGACGCACCAATTTTTTAGGAGAAGAAAACAGAAAAATATAATCTGTTTCCTTCGCTCCATAAGATGCACAGACTTTCCACCCTCCTGTTTTGTGGGAAAAAAGTGCGTCTTACGGTGCGAAAAATACGGTAAGTTTGCTTTAGTTTTTCTGGTATCTTCTTAGCAACTAGAGCTTCCCTTCATATGCAGCAATGGTACCAAGTCACCGACGTTATGATTTCCTTAATCCGTGCTACAAGTCCAGTAAGCTTTCCCGACATTGCTTATGCCCCATCTGTGCTAGCTCCATCTCATTTCAACCAATCCATGTCATGAGATATTATAAACCTGCTTCAACAAGCAGATGAACAGTATAGTATGTCTTCGAAAACATTTTTCTTTTGCTCCTATCTAACATAGCACAGTAAGGTCACTTTGTTATGTCTGTTATTTTGTCCAGTTTCAGTGGAAAGTTGGGAAACTTGGAAATTCTTTCTAATAATTGTTCCTTGATGTTGGCTGACAAAACATTGATTTGCTTCTTAACTGTGTCATTTGACAAAAGTATTAAGGAAGGGTCTTTGACAGCTTTCACATTGATCAATGCAAAAAAACATGATTTTTGCAGCAGGTAATCTAAGTTCTTCAGCTATTGTGTGCGGTTTTCTGGTTTTTGCTGTTAGCTGAGAAACTTCAAATGAGGCCCTCACTGAATTTTTGTTGTTACAACCAGTTGCAGTCTTTTTTTTAACCATTTTCTTACTTTCCCGAAGCTCATGCTCCTTAATTTTGAAAAAACTGGTGCTCTTTGTGGCATGTTCTTTATGTTTGGTATTGAGATGTCTTCACAATTTTGACAGTTTCGTGGCCTTGTTGGACAATATCTTGCAACACAACACACACTTTGGTAGTTACTTGTCTTCGGGACCTGTACATGGGAAGCCAATGGACAGATATTCCTTGCTATAAAAGGAATATTTTTAAGATGACTAGAAGAAGCTTCATTTTGCTTTGAACAGGATACATCAAACATTTATTTGCTATCAAACAGTTATTTTCATAACTGAATTTTTACTTTTGTTTGTTTTTAATGGAGGCATTAGGTTAGAAAAGCCAGGTTTTACACAAAAAAGCAAGGA
This sequence comes from Pogona vitticeps, assembly GCF_051106095.1. Taxonomy (NCBI): domain Eukaryota; kingdom Metazoa; phylum Chordata; class Lepidosauria; order Squamata; family Agamidae; genus Pogona; species Pogona vitticeps. Next base: position 16,645,044 of record NC_135790.1, read on the forward strand.
CAATTAATTAAGATTGAGTTGGACCCCCTGTAAGGACATTGCAAACCACAGGTTAAGAATGTGTGGCCTGAAGCATTATTGAATAGAATTGTGCCTCTTATTTTGGACAACTCTTGTGTACTTCACATATTCAGCCATCTATAATGATTATACTTTAGGTCTAGGGCAGTTTCCTTGATTAGTCTTTTATATGAGCATATGCTACTTGGTTCCCCTTCACAGATTGCTGCCTTGTCGTGGCGAAGGGGCTTGAGTAATTTAGAGAAGCTATGAGCTATGCCATGCAGGGACACCCAAGATGGACAGGTCATAGTAGAGAGTTCTGACTAAACACGATTCACCTGGAGCGGGAACTGGCAAGCCAATCCAGTATCTTTGCCAAGAAAACTCCATGGACAGAAACAAAAGGCTACAAGATATGATGCTGGAAGATGAGCCCCTCAGGTCGGAAAGCATCCAACGTGCTACTGAGGAAGAGTGGAGGACAAGTACAAGTAGCTCCAGAGCTAATGAAATGGTTGGGCCAAAGCTGAAAGGACGCTCAGCTGCAGATGTGCCTGGAAGGGAAAGGAAAGTCCGATGCTGCAAAGAAAAATACTGTATAGGAACCTGGAATGTAAGATCTGTGAACCTTGGGAAGCTGGATGTGGTCAAATAGGAGACGGCAAGAATAAACATTGACATCCTGGGAGTCAGTGAACTAAAATGGACGGGAATGGGTGAATTCACTTCAGACGATTATCATATCTACTACTGTGGGCAAGAATCATGTAGAAGAAATGGAGTAGCCCTCATAGTCAGCAAAAGAGTGGAAAAAGCTGTACTGGGATGCAATCTCAAAAGTGATAGAATGATTTCAATACGAATCCAAGGCAGACCTTTCAACATCACATTAATCCAAGTTTATGCACCAACCACGGATTCTGAGCAGGCTGAAATTGACCAGTTCTATGAAGACTTACAACACCTTCTAGAACTGACACTGAAAAATGACATTCTCTTCACTATACCGGACTGGAATGCTAAAGTAGGGAGTCAAGAGATAAAAGGAATGACAGGTAAGTTTGGCCTTGGAGTTCAAAACGAAGCAGGACAAAGGCTAATACAGTGGGGTCTTGACTTGAGAACTTAATCCGTATTGGAAGGCGGTTCTCAAGTCAAAAAGTTCTCAAGTCAAATCTGCATTTCCCATAGGAATGCATTGAAAACATTTAATCCGTATCTGCTGTTTTCCGTCCATAGAAACTAATGGGAAGCTGCTATTCTGCCTTCGACCACTAGAGGGGGATATTTTGTTTCTTTTTTCTTAGGTCAAGAAAGGTTCAGGGAAGGCAGGGAAAATACAGTCCAGGCAGTAACAGGCAGTCCGAAGACTGTCTCCCAATCCACTCTCTAAACGCTGGGAGGAGTGAGGAAGCAGACAGGCACCCTTTTCACTGGCCAACAGTTCAAATTTTGCACTTTCCCTGCCTCCCACGTGGGTTTTTTTCAGTTCTTAACTCAAATCTAAGTACTTAAGTCAAGTCAATATTTTCCTATGAGAGCGGTTCTTAAGTCAAAATGTTCTTAACTCAAGCCGTTCTTAAGTCAAGACCCCACTGTAGAGTTTTGTCAAGAGAACAAGCTGGTCATCACAAACAATTTTCCAACAACACAAGAGGCGACTCTACACATGGAAATCACCAGATGGGCAATACCATAATCAGATTGATTATATTCTCTGCAGCCAAAGATGGAGAAGCTCTATACAGTCAGCAAAAACAAGACCTCGAGCTGATTGTGGCTCTGATCATCAGCTCCTCATAGCAAAATTCAGGCTTAAACTGAAGAGCGAAGGAAAATCCACTGAGCTAGTCAGATACAATCTAAACCAAATCCCTCATGAATACACAGTAGAAGTGAAGAACAGATTTAAGGCACTAGATTTGGTGGACAGAGTGCCTGAAGAACTATGGATGGAGGCTCGTGACATTATACAGGAGGCAGCAACAAAAACCATCGGAAAGAAAAGGAAATGCAAGAAACCAAAGTGGCTGTCCAATGAAGCTTTAGAAATAGCAGAGAAGAGAAGGGAAACAAAATGCAAGGGAGATAGGGAAAGTTATAGAAAACTGAATGCAGACTTCCAAAGAATAGAAAGGAGAGAGAAGGCTGTATATTGTCCTTCGGCTTATTTAACTTATATGCAGAATACATCATGCAAAAGGCTGGACTGGATGAATCCCAAACCGAAATTAAGATTGCCGGAAGAAATATCAACAATCTCAGATATGCAGATGATACCACTCTGTTGGCAGAAAGTGAGGAGGAATTAAAGAACCTCTGAATGAGGGTGAAAGAGGAGAGCACAAAAATGGTCTGAAGCTTAACATAAAAACAAACAAAACACTAAGATCTTGGCCACTGAACTTATCCGTTCTGAACGAAAACCCTGAGTGCTCACTGGAAGGACAGATCCTGAAGCTGACGCTCCAATACTTTGGCCATCTTATGAGAAGAGAAGACTCCCTGGAAAAGACCCTGACATTGGGAAAATGTGAAGGCAAGAGGAGAAGGGGACAACAGAGGATGAGATGGATGGACAGTATCATTGAGGGTACTAACATGAATTTGACCAAACTCCGGGTTTACCTTGATCTCCTTATCTGATTCTTGATTTAGCACAGATACTTTAATTAATTCTCATAATTTGACTTCCTGGGTGTAATTTGCCTTCTGTTTAAAGTGAATAATTTTCAAAGAAGCCAATAGTTAGATACACAAATTAGATACTGAGAGGTTGTTTGCATACTGCAGGATGCTTCGTTACATGTGACTTCACTTTTTTCTGTCTTGCTTCATACTTTTTGCCTAGAACTGCTAAACCCCTTCCATGATTTCCAGATTGCCCAGCTGCGACCATATCTTGATGGGGGGGCCCTCACTACTCTTGTCCACACGCTCATAATCTCGAGATTAGACCCCTGTAATGCACTCTACGTGGGGCTGCCTTTGGAACTGATGCGGAAGCTCGAAATGGTGCAAAATGCGGCTGACAGGCTCCTTAGTGGGGTGAAGACATATCAGCATATCTCTCCCACCCTGACTGCTCTGCATTGGTTGCCCATTCATTTCCACATTGATTTCAAAGTTTTAATGATGACGTATAAAGCCCTAAATGGTTTGGGACCTTGATACCTGGCAGATTGCCTTCTCCCACCCAGGTCTACTCGAATCACCCGACAAAGCCAGCAGGGACAGCTGAGGGGCCTTATGGCGAGAGAGGCCCAGAAGGAAAGAACAAGAAACCAGGCCTTCTCGACAGTGGCCCCTCGGTTGTGGAATACTCTACCAACAGAAATCCGCCTGGCTCCCTTGCTGGGTTTTTAAAAAGCCATTTAAAAACTTGGCTCTTTAGGCAGTCCTTCCCTCCAGTCAATTAATTGCTTTGTGTTTTCAATTACCCCATCTTGATAATGTATATATCCATTAGTTAGTTTTATTATTAGGTATTATTAAGTATGCTATTCTATTGTATTTTATCATTTATGTAAGCCGACCCGAGTAGACTTTGTCTAGAGGGGCGGGGTATAAGTCTAAATAAAGTAAAGTAAAAGTATTCCAGCAGGTATTTAATGGAGTTGAGAAGGCATCATGCATAGTTTTGTGGATGCCTTCTGAAGGGGGAAAAGGGGCACTCCTCAGACTAAAACCTTTTAATTGTCTGCTATATTCATGCACACAGACAGACACACTGGCTGTAATCCTACTGCTTAACATAGTAAGTTGCACTAGAGTAATGGTTGTTGTGGGTTTTTCGGGCTTCTTGGCCGTGTTCTGAAGGTGTTTTTTCCTGACGAAAAGCCCACAACAACCATTAGATCCCGGCTGTGAAAGCCTTCGCGAATACATTGCACTAGAGTAGTCCCACTGAATTGGTGGGGATTTGGAACTTATAGCTGAGTTGACTCACCTATGGCCTTCCAGGACTGCAAATCAGATTAGTCATAGCTAGCTAGCCTAACAGTTGGTGACAGATGGTGGGAGTTGCCATCCGACAACACCTGGAATGATACAAGTTGTTCAGCCCTGCTCCTTGAGTTTCACTTTTTTTAACTTGTGATTCTGTTTGCTAGGACTGTGGATGCTTAGCCCCTTCTGAAGGATGCATTTCTTTGTAGTAAGCTGCTGCTGGCTTTGTAGGCTGGTCTTAAGTGTTGGACTAAATCCAAAGCATGCTAACAAGTGGAGCCTATGTTTTTTTTCCCCTCTTACTAAAGATTTGCTAATTAATACGTGCCACATACTCCTAAGCAAAGGCTGAGGGAGGGTACAAAACGTGTGGTTCTTGCTTTCTTTTGGAAAGGTCGAGAATGGTGACAGCTACTAAAGATGCTTATGAAGAAGCAAGTGGTGAGTTGGAGCAGAAAAGGTAAGGTATTTACAGCAGGACAGTGGCGGGGAGAGAGAATAAAAGTACTAATAAATGCAATGGGTTCAGTTCTCTCAAGTGGGGTACCAGTTATTAGCACAGTATTCATCTGAGGGATTGTATGCTAGCATCCTGTCATTGTTGTGGAAGAAAGGAAAAGCTGTTCCTTTCCTCTAATATCATTTTTTCAAGATTTTGTATGTAAGAGCCAGGCACCCAGTTTTATTCCTGTTATTGTGCCATTGTTGTCCACAAATCCTCACAGGCTGCCACAAAATGCCTTGAACTGTGTTATGAGAATTTCAATGGATCCGCCTGCAAAACAATGTTAGGTGGGGAAAGGCAGTTAAGAAAACGAGGTGAGTTGAAAAAACTTGAGAATCTCTGGCGTGAGTTTTTCATGTTGGCCTGTGGTTTTGTGTGTGCTGTTTTCTTTTGATCTGCCACTTTTATTAGGCACAAGAATGAATACAGTAGTGGCAGGCAAATACATACAGTATCTGTTGTAATTACCAGGGTGAATTTTGTTTAATTCAAATCAGTTTAAATCATGATTTAAAAAAAAACAACACATTGATTTCTATCCCTCTTGCAGTGATTTAAATTATGATTTAAACAGATCTTATTTAAATGTAATGCACCCTGAATTATATATAGGATGTATGAAGTTGACAGTTGAGTCAGACCACTTTGTACATGTACCTGAGTCTTGTCTATTGTTATGAGCCAGCTCTTTTTTAGTCTTGCTGCCTGAAATCCTTTCACCTAAATTTGGGATGTTTGCACCTGTCTCCCAATGAGCTTTGATCTCCTTTAAAATTTAGACCACTCTGCTGGATTTATAATTACAAAAATTAGACGCCTTTTCTCTTATAGTCATATTTTTCCCTTGAAGTATTTAATAGATATTGTGGGGAAAAATACTTTTAACATTTTAGGATATCATGGTAAGCTAATACTCGTGTTGCTGAGTGGGTTGGAGTACCAGGCTGCCAATCCACAACTTCTTCATTGTGTCTCTTAGGAGGGGGGACTAGCCAAGAAGCCCAGAGCTTGTGTAGCTGATAGTGTTACACGCCCTGCCATGTGTATAGTTTGTCATAAATTGGAATTGGCTTCTTGGTGCATGATTAATTTTGGTAACCTAAGTGCCTAGTAATTTCTCATCTTTGCATGGTATTTAAGGGGCATCTTCCAGGTATGTTTAAATCAGGAACACTTAGTGATATCTTGTGTTCCTGTTTTTTACTTCTGTACCTTGTAGCAATCAGAAGAAAGTCCATCCTGTGAGCAGGACAGTGTGTGTCAGGCAATTCTGGGGTTTTATGGATGGGAGATAAGCCCTGTAACTCTTCAGGCTGCATGCAATGCCACGCAGTAATTTTCATCCAGCAAAAGCAGAATTTTCTGCTGTTATCCATCTAATATAGATCTGTCCATTGGCAATATTGTTGAGGTCTTTTGCTGAATGAAGCCATGCAGTCAGATTGCTTGCTTGGTTTTGAAACTAGCTTCCAGACAAGACTTTGAACAGCAAAATTGACCCCCCCCCATGTGTTTGAAGTAGTGCTTGCAGATGTTGGGACTCCCAAAAGACTTCATCAGAGCATACTAAGACACTTGGCTAATTATGCTAGAAACACTATTTGTTTTACTTTAGCTGTGAATAAAAGCATTTAACATCTGTAAAGAAACCACACTGACACCTGCTATAATATTCTGTTGCTTAGAAAGATAATCGACTCTGTCCAACAAACTAAGCAAGTATTTGGATTTCAGTGATTTTGTTCTGTTAACTTCCCAGTGGGACTAAGATTTCGAACATTTTTTTCCTGCTAAGTAGGCTATGCAGCTTGCTGGAAACTATCAGCAAGTGTGAAAGGGATTAAAACCTGTTCTATACCCGAATTAAGTATGTTATATTGTGTAGTTTTAGCATTAGCCGTCTTGGTATCTTTGCTAACATATCAAGCAAAAACAAATAAAAAATAAAGAAGACAAAAAACCTTGTGGCACCTTAAAGGCTAACTGCTGTCATTAACCTGTCTGAGTAAGTGGCCTTGTCCACGAAAGCTCACATTAAAATATAGCAGTTAGTCTTTAAGATACTGCAACGTTTTTGTCTTCTTTATTTTTTATTTTGTTTTTGCTCTAAACATTATTTGGTCTTTGGGAATTTACTTTTTTCCTTTCTAAGCATATTTTGACACTTTAAGAATGGTGGACATGTGTTCATGTTTCTGCCAAAGATATACAGGGTTTTTTTTGAGTTTTTTTTAACTAATCAGTTGGATAAACACAGAGATGGAAATTATTATAGTATATGATGAAATAATTTCCCATAGAAATGGATTGCATGGCTTTGGTAGGAGGAGAGACAGCCCTATGGCCTAGTTGTGCAGAATGGAAGTAGATTAGCGAAACTAACCAAGATAGAAAAATGTTAGAAAAGACAGAAGATAGAAAAACCAAGATAGAAAAAAAAGGCAAGGTTATTTTAAACCAGACAGTTGCTAAACAGTAACCATGGAAGATGAATGGAATAAGCAAGAGTGGACCATTCCAATTCCCCCTGCCACTACCACCACCAAAATGACTCAAAGCAACTAGTAAAATCAGTTCCTAACCACTATTCTGGAGAGTACATTCCCATTAATGTACATGTTGTTGTTGTCGTCGTCATTATCATCGTCATCGTACTTATCCTCCAAGACAGTAAGACAGTGGTTCTCAAATTGGGGTCCCCAGATGTTCTCAGACTGTAGTTCCCAGAAGCCTTAACCACTTGCTGTGCAGTCCAGGATTTCTGGGAAGTACAGTCCAAGAACATCTAGGGATCCAAGTTTGAGAACCACTGTTCTAAGATATATGGCATTTGCCTCATTCCAGACAAACTTATGCAATCCAAGTCAGTAGCTGGGACTTACAGAGATTGCAGCTTGGGTTTCTTCATCCTAAATTCAGTATTCCTTCCTTGGTGTACAGTAGTCAGTTTTAATACTAGATTCTTGAACAGACTTTGGTATTTTTGTAAAATTACTTCCATGCATTCCCAATTCCCTTGTCACAGCTATAATCATAGATAACCAATATATACTGCTCAAATTTGCAGGACTAGTGAAGCATAGTGTTTCTTATGGCTAGCAAATGATTTTCGCTCTTCCACACAGATGTACACCTTTTGCTGTCTAACTCCAGAGCAACATTATGAACATTCTTTGTAGTTTTATTCCTACTCCTTGGATTCTGAATACCTACAAGGTAAAGGTAAAGGTTCCCCTTGACATTTAGTCCAGTCGTGTCTGACTCTAGGGTGCAGCGCTCGTCCCCGTCTCCAAGCCGTAGAGCCAGCATTTGTCTGTAGACCGTTTCCGTGGTCATGTGGCTAGTGCGACTAGACACAGAACACTGTTACCTTCCCACTGTGGTGGTACCTATTTATTGACTCGCATTTGCATGCTTTTGCAGCTGGGACAAGCGACGGGAGCTCACTCCGTTGTGTGGATTCGATCTTACGACTGCTGGTCTTCTGACCTTGCAGCACACAGAGGCTTCTGCGGTTTAACTCACAGTGCCACCACGTCCCTATAAGTAACTGATTAATTCTGTTTTTTATGCTGCTGCATGGTGCACTGTTGAGCAGTAGAAAATTCAGAGAAGCGATGTGGAACTGGCAAAATGACACTTCATATGAATACAGTTTGAAATTGTTGAAATGGCTGGGAGTTGGCAAGGTCTGATTGTACCTGAGTAACTGATTTAACTTGTATCTGCTATATCTAAAAAGGAACACATTTCTTACTTTATTTTATTTCTCCCCAAAATTTCCAAATTATTACCATCCCTTATCTTGCCACGTAATATATATTCTCTTGATAAAAGAGCAAATGGTGCCTTGCAGTGGTTCATTACATTCAGTTAATGGCCCACTCTGTACAACAGAGTCTTCGACCCATCCCAAAATCAAGTATTCCTTGTAGTTGGAAACTAAGGATGAGGGGTCCAGAGGAAAGTGTTTGCCAAGCTTTACGCTTGCTGCAACATAAAGCAGGCTGATTGCAGGCAAGCAGTTGCACAGCTAATGTTGCATCATCAGAGCAACAATGAAGTGGCCAAATCTGTCTTGAGCCTTGGTGTAAAAGATGATTTAGAATCTAGCTTGGACTGTTGGGTTTAATGTTTTATAATTAGACCTGACTATCTTAGTACTGTGTGTTTGATCTTTCAACATGGGAATTCATAGCATTATTGATTTCACTTCTTTTAAATTTCAGCAGCTTCCCAAGAAACAGAGTGAGTTAGTAAGGATGCAAAATATGTAAGTAATATATTTTACTAGCTAAAGAGTTTAGGCCAACATTTTTTAAAAGCTTCTTAAATGTTTTCCTTTTGGAATAAGGGATGATTCAGCTGTCTGCTTTTGGTGACTCCTGTTTTATTTATTTCTCTGTCTTTCTCCCTTTCTTCTTTCCCTTAATCTTCTTCTCCACACTATGGGCATAATAGTAGCTGTTCTTTCTCCTCTTTTTGTAAAGGTGTATGTCTGATGGGCTTGTTGGTATCTGATTGGGAATTAGTCCTGCATAATATAGCTAGTGTTTTTTTTGAGGAGGGAAGCCTTGGCAATAGAAATAAAATTGATGTCTTAAAATAATGATCATTTAACTGTGTTGTCCTCTTGTGGCAAATATCCAAATGAAGTGGCTGTCCGTTGGGAATGTTAAATGACTTGAAGCTCAATCTGACTTTAAGACTACTTGGTAACATCCTGTTTTGGTTAAAACAGTTGAGTATATGTGGTTGGGAGCTTTTACTCAGATGAGGTTAGAAATGAATGAAAATCGTGCAGCCTCTTGAGAATTATCCTGTAGCGACTAACCTACCCATTATCTGTTTTAGACCCTTCGCAGGTGTTACAGCCGGGTGAAAGAACATGGTGTTGGTAAAAGGAAAAGCAGTTACACATTTGAACAGTTGGAACAAGTGTTTGGTCAGGGAGGATGGGACTCTCAGCCCTGCCAGCCGGTACTTATCAACAGCAGTGGCCTCTACCAAGACCTGGAGTCGGATGGCAGTACAATGGAGGAATATTCACAGGATGAATGGGGGAACCACAGTGAAGATCTTCACTGCTACCAGTCGGGAGACCAAGAATTGGGTAAGAAATGCCACCTTCGGGTGGGAGGAGCTGTGCATTTCCAACATTTCAAATTGATTTAAATCACAATTTAAATTTTAAAAATTTAGATTTTTTCCTGAAAATTTAAATAAAGATTATTTTTTAAAAAAATTTAAAATATGATTTAAATCCGTCTGATTTTTTTAAAAATAATCCTTGATTTTTATCCACCCTGAACATTGCTGATACCACAAGGCGGCTGCTGTCTCTGTTTTTAGCTAGCTGGCATAACACATCAGCGTTCAAAGGTGGAACAATTGTTCTGTTCTCTACATGTTGCCTGGTGTGCATTGTCATCAGTTGTATAGCCGGAAAGGATCTCAGAGTCATGTAGTCCAGCCTGGTGCCAATGTTGAAATTGCACAGGTAAGTCATCCCAGACAAATGGATTACCAAACTCTACTTTGAAAATTTCAAACAAAGGAAGGCTACCACCTTTTAAGAAAGGTCATTTCAGAGCTGTTCTTACTGTCAGAGCAACATTCATCCTAATGTATAGTCCAAATCACCTTTCTTAGCATTTGAATCCATTGCTACCTTCTCAAGCAACAGAAGATGCTAAGGTTTAGGCATTTCAACTTATGTTTGAAATTGGTACAGAGCACTACTGTTTTTTGCTCAGCTCTTTGCTCTTTCTCCTTGTGGATGCAGCATAAAGTCCATGCTGTTTCCTCACTGCAAGCTTTGAGGATCATTTCAAAGTTCACTGAAGATCTACTAATTAGATTGTCTACTAATATTCCAGCGTTATTTCTTTGCTTTTGAGTTTGTACAGTCTTCTGATGTTATCATTATAGATGTACCATCTGGATTTTTTTGGACTTCAACTGCATTTCACAGTGATTATTTATTTAAAATATATTTTGACCCCACCTTTCTCCTTAAAAAGGACCCAAGGTGGCTTAGATCAGTGGTTCTTAACCTTTGTTACTCGGATATTTTGAACTGCAACAACCAGAAACCCCAGCCAGCACAATTGGTGGTGAAGGCTTCTGGGAGTTGCAGTCCAAAACTCCTGAGTAACTCAAGGTTAAGAACCAGTGGTTTAGATGACATCACTGGAAGACAATATTTAAAGCTGAAAACAATGAATATACAACAATGGTTTACATCATTAAAAGACTAACACTTTATGTAATAATGAATCACATCAGAAGCATTTTAAATAGAAAGAAATAGGTATCTTTACTTACAGTTAGCATCTGTCATTACAGTTAGAAAGGAAAAAGGGGAGAATGGAGTCTCCACCACATGGAAAAGACATCCATGTCTGCTGCATGGTTGAAGGTCAGAGAAGAAGGGGAGAACTAACAGCGAAACAATAGAAGCAAATCAAACAGACAGGAAGAGGGGACGGAGCCTTGCCTCAAATGCCAGAGGCAGGAAAAACTTTACGAATCGATTAGTGGTAAAGGACAATCGCTTTAGGTTATAAAAGCCCCCTCCCACTGATTCCCAGTGTGAGTCCATGCGCAATTGTTACTTTTCTAACATCAGCTCCCATAATTCTTCATTCTGGGAGTTCTATCTGACACACCACCAAGTACAGAGATCTAAATACAGTATGTTCCTGGTGGTGAAAGGCTTAGCTGGAACTGTTCATGGCCTAGCTTCATGTTCAAAAAGGAAGCTGGCTCAACAAGCACCAGAGCAGCTTCCTTTTTGAACAGGAAGCTAGGCCATGCAGACTTCCAGGTAGGCCTTTCTCCACATGGGCTATATTTAGGTGTCAGTAAATTGACAGTTGAAATCCAAAAAATGCAAATGGCAGACTCCTAGCTGTCATGCATTTCTGCACATGCCCATTTACACAGGGAGCTTGTATTGTAAAACATCTCCCACTTAGAAAATGAACGCTATAGCTTTGAAGGGGTTTGAGATCACATATTTGTTTACTCAAAATGTTGTTGTATGCTGGAACTTCTTGCTTGTTTTCACAGTAACAGCTGCACTTGGGTGCCTGTACAAACATGTATTTTGTGACTGATATGAGTTGAAATAGGGATTGGAATATACCAAATCAAAATGAGATTGGAATGTGTTATGTGCTTGTCAAAAATATTCAAGGGAGACTGCTCTAATCTTCTGTTTGGACTTAATACTGTTATTTAAATCACTGGTTCTTAACCTTGGGTTACTCAGGAGTTTTGGACTGCAACTCCCAGAACCCTTCACCACCAACTGTGCTGGCTGGGGTTTCTGGGAGCTGCAGTTCAAAAACATCCGAGTAACAAAGGTTAAGAACCACTGATTTAAATGACGAACCTGATTCTAATCCTCAAAACAGCATGAGATAAAGATACCACTGCAAGCTTTTATTGTACATAATTTAAAACATTAAAAATACTGAAAAAATCAAGTTTTTGTGTGTAATGTTTAGGCACCCCTGTAGTTGTATGTGATTTGGGACATTGTTGTAGAAAATGGAGTGTCTGACTTTTACTGTGCCAGAGTTCAGTCTTTGTTTAACAGCTATCTGTAATCCTACCTTTTAGACGAAATGCCTCCTACAAAGAAATCATTGAAGATAAAGCAGGAGTCTTCTGAGGAATCACAGTAAGTAGCTTTTAAGTGTCTTATCTGTGACTTGAGTCTTACAGTACTGATTTCAGAAGGAAAGCACCTGAACCTTTCTACAGCATATATAAAATTATTCAAGCTGTTCTTCATCAAAATAAACAGTTAGTTTAACAAAACAGTGCATTGATCTCTGCCATATACCCTCTAGAGACACTTGATCTCCAGACACTTAATTTCTCTGTATATTCTTATTTTAGTGCTTATTTCTCATCCCAGTTCACTAGGGCGAAAGGTGAAAAGCCTAAATGGCTTGAGGGGCAATATAACAAAAGGATAATCTCTAGTACAACCCTTGTTATTTGAAGAGATGATCTGAAAAACCCCCTTGCAAGTGGGGAATCCATAAGGTTTCTCTGAAAGTTTGGCATCCCCTACCTCATGGCTTCTGACTAGCCCCCTCTTACAGCATTACATTGTTAGTTCACAATTTATGTATTTCAGTAGTTTGTTCTAAATATTGGTTGAATGAACTTACCCTCTTCTCTTAAAGTTGTTGGGTTTTTTCTGTATATTAAATATTATTTCATTTGCAGATAAATTGAAGCATTTTTAATTAGCTACCTTGAGCGGTTCAGTTTCTGGACCAAAATCTTGGGATATGTTTTGTGAACAGATTCTCTAGTAGGGACCAAATGTATTCCCTGAATCAGGGTGAGAAACCAATGATAAAGTAAGAATATTACCCTGTTCTCCCATGAAGTATTTCCATTTAAATTTGTAATACATGCAGCGAATTGCTGGACAATGTGTAGCCGAGAAAGAAGGCCATTTTTAAAGAACTTTTTAAAACATTCAGTTAGGGGTGCTTGGAGAACTTTAAAGCTACTTTTAGAAGCTTCAGATGCTTTCCTTCTGAAGTTAACTACTGTAAAAATACCTCAATGGTTTAGGTATCTGGCGGCAGAGCCAGAGGTTGTAAGTTCACTTCTCCCCTGTGCCTTCTGCAAGTAAAGCTAGCCTGTGTGGCCTTGGGCAAGCTGCACAGTCCCAGGGCACTCCCAGAAGAAGGGGATGGGAAACCTCTCTACCTGGAAAACCTTGAAAAAGGGTCACCATAACTTGATGGCACATAATTATTATTATTAAGAATAACCACCACTTTAACCTTCAGTGAGACAAAATAATGACAGCTAGTGCAGGAGATGGAAGATTATCAGTCCAAATTATCTCGGAGTCTCACTCTGATAAGAGAATCTTAAGAAAAGACTGAGGGAGTAAGTTACAGAAGGAGCAGACCTCTGTATGGCCTCTCTGCATCTTACTCGCTGGGATGATGACATACCAGATCTGGAATAGGGAATGTAAGAGCTTCCACCTATTATCAGGTTTTAAAATCTGGTCCAACAGCATCTAAAGAATGACAAGTTCTAAAATCCTGTATTCCCAGCAAACAGTCTTGGAACATTCCTCTGGATATCAGTTCACAGACTTGTGCTGTTGCATGATAATTGCGTGTAGTACATGAACTTTTTTTTATATCCCAAAAATGATTTCCATATAGAATTCAAATGAAGCTGCATTCTGCTGAGTTCATTTCACTGGTCAGTTCCGGCTCATCATTGTCCGGCTCACCACTGATTTACCTGTACACAGTTTCAGGCAGAATTATCTCCTAGCTCTGTCTGGAGGTCCTAAGGAACTGAATGTAGGGTTTTTTTCCCAGTTTGTGTTAGAAAATATCAGGACAGTTTTTTAAAAAAAAATATTGTTGTGGTAATTAAGACACTGTCATTGTTGCTTGTTTTGTGCAACATGTCTCTAAAATGGATCAGTAGGATGTGTAGGATGTGTTCATTATATTAAATTGAAAACGGTCTAAGATACCATTTTGAAACCTCTTCTCCACCCACTTTATATCTTTATAGTATCTGGGGTTTGTGAAAGTTGATAGTTGGAGGCTCATGCCTTCTCTTGTGATCTTCAACACCTTAGTTGCATTCCTTAAGCTCTAAAATCCATACTAAGGTGGCACGGAGCCAACAGAAAGTGTACAAATTGTGCAAGTTTTTTTAGAGAACACTCTTTATCAGGCAAGATGTAATAAAGTATGCAGGGTGAGTGCAAGGTGTGTGTGTGGGGGGAAAGTAGTAGAGGAGAAATGCTGCAAACAGCTGGGTCTCATCAGGAGATACAATGGTATTAGATTTCACTTACTCTGGTCCATAGAATCACTCAAGACAAGACAGAAGCTTTTGGCTTTCCATCTTTAACATTTTACTTCTTACCTTAATTAAGACAACTTACCCAATCCATCTTTTATTTATTTTTATTTATTTATTTATTGGACTTTTTTATTTATTGGACTTATTTATTTATTGGACTTTAAAATTGATTTTAGCATGGAGAACACAAAGAATGCCTGGTGGCTAGTTTCCACTGACCAAAGAGGCTGTGTGCCCAGCTTAGCTGGATGCATCTTTGAGTTCACTTCATGCAGCCATAGATAGATTGTCAAATGTTTCTAACTTTTTAGTTCTGAGTGAGCCTGTGGGTTAGGCCAGTTGAAATTGGATGACATTATATCCCATCGTAATGCCCAGCTCTTTGTTCGCACCAGCTGTCCTGCATTACTTTCTGTTACAATATGCAGACCACAAAATACGTATTCAGATCCTACTTTTGCCCCACCTGTTTCTCTTTCTCACAACCTGTTTACTGGATCTTGGAATTTGTCTTGTGCCAACATGGCTATCCCTACTCTTGTTTGTGCCTCAAACTCTGTTCTCTTGTTTCTGCTTTTTTTAAAGGAAACGTGACGTGATGCAGAATATTGTACAAATCTTGGAATCCGTTCAGTTAAAATGGGAGTTATTTCAGAGCTGGACAGACTTCTCTAGGCTACACCTTTCAAACAAACTGGCCATATTTGGCATTGGTTATAACACGCGGTGGAAGGAGGATATTCGCTACCACTATGCAGAAATCAGCTCCCAGGTTCCCCTTGGCAAACGACTCCGGGAATATTTCAACTCGGAAAAACCAGAGGGCAGAGTAATCATGACCAGGGTACAGAAAATGAACTGGAAGAATGTTTACTACAAATTTCTGGAGATCACTATTAGTGAAGCCCGGTGCCTAGAACTACACATGGAGATTGACTGGATACCCATTGCTCACTCCAAGCCAACTGGTGGAAATATTGTCCAGTATTTATTACCTGGGGGCATTCCAAAGAGCCCTGGTCTGTACGCCATTGGTTATGAAGATTGTCATGAGAAACCACGGTCTCCTGATCATGAGGCCATCAGCCAAGACCCTGAAAATCAGACTCTGGGGGAAGCTGAAATGCCCTTGACACAGTCCTCCCTTAAAGTGGAGATGGAGTCTACCCGAATCATATATTGTTACCTTGGCATTGCTGAGGTCAGAACTCTCCAGCAATGTTTGTTCCTACACTTTCAGGCAAACACCAAAACCTTCAGCAAAGAATGGGTTGGAATCAATGGATTTTTATCACAAAACTGTATTGTAGATCCTGGGATTTCTCCTAAGTCCATTTACATCAAATTTGTGGAAGTGGAGAGGGACTTCCTTTCTGCTGGCTCGTTGGTAGAGTGCCTGGAAAAAGCCATTGGATACCCCTTGAAATTTAACAACTGAACCTCATCCTTCATAAGGATTAGAGCTTTTGGGTCCTATGTTGCATTTGGGCATCTTTGACAGTACAAGACTGGGCACAATAAGCCTTTCCTGAATGGGAAAAAGACACTTGGAAGTGATTTTACAAAAGAGTATCCCAAGTCAGTAAAATATGCAGCTTACTTGCTTGTGCCAATTAGCTGGTTTTGTAAAAAGAAGACTCTGAAAGAGAGCTCTGTAAATAAAATGACTGTTGGTACATTCCATGTCGGGCGAGCAAACACTTTATGTTTCATACGAAAAAGCTGTTTTCCACAATGTCTCATTTTTACACATCTGTCTCTCTATATAAGTGTTATTACATTTATGTAATAAATAAGCAATAGATAATGGCGAGTTTAAACTTGGAATCACATGAGCCTATTTTTCAGTGCCACCCTTATCCTCTCTTGTATATAATTTAGCATTTCACACTTTTTCACCCATCAAGTGTTTTTACTATTTCTAACCAGTGTTGCCTGCAAAAAAACTTCTGTTTCTGTGATGTATCCCACTTTACTAATAGTGTTGCCATATCAACTTTTTTTTACTTTTTTTTTTACATTAAAGTAATCCCTGGCCTTTTTTAAACATTTTGTTTTCCTCTTTGTGTGGCAGTGAAAGTAACTCAACCACTGGGTAGCATTTCGTCTGAGCAGTCTTTTATCGAATACAATCAAAGCTGTGAGAAGGGATGGGGTTGGGGGTGACACAGGGAATTTACGGACCAGGGGAGTAAATATTTTTAATGCCTCATCAAAATGTGACTATATGAGCCCCATTACGCAGCTGGTGAGGGCCAGATTTTTTTAATTTCTTTTTTAAAACCTCATTGAACAGTGGAACTTGTGACATACAATGAATGTTTCAGTCCAATAAAGACAAGCAAACATGGATTTTCAGGAATGTTTCTTACTGGCCTTTGCTGTTTTTTGTGTGTTTTTTTAATTTTAAAACTATGTGTATATACATGTACCAGTGGCTTGGAGGCGCTCAAGCTTACAATGCATTATCAGGGCCCTTATGTCAGTACAAATTCCTAGCAGATGTACAGTTTCTCACTGAAATAATAATTTCTGGATTTAAAAAAAATAAATATTCTCCCTATACCTGCTAAATAAGGCTCTTCAGTAAGTTCCCAAAGGCCATTATCCAGTGAGTTCGTGGTATTCCATTGTTAAGGTTTTGCATAAATTTGCAGCAAATGAAGAAAGCAGACCCTGAGAATTCTGGCTTTCTGTCCACATCTAAGCATCCCTTGTTCATGTTGCCTTCTTACCGCCATGTGTCTCCTTCAGCCAGCAGGACCAGCTTTAGTAACCAGAAACTGAACAGCAAGAAAAAGAACTTGGCATGACATCTCAACCCTACTCTTAACTTCTTGTTCCCAAAGAAGTGGGGGAGTGTAAGCCAGATTCACCTTCTGACTTCAGACTGGCTTTACAAAGAAGTAATAAATCAGAAATCTCACGTTTACTAAGCCAGAGCTTGGAAATCATTACATCGTTACTCGGAATTTAATTGTTTCTGTTAAACGAATCTAACATGCATAATTTGTTAAAATTAGCTAAACAAACAAACAAAACCTGGCAAATGATCATAAAAAAAGAAAGTGTAATGTGGATTATTGATATTAGAAATAAAATTGCTAAGTCAAAATGATTAAAATAATTGAATTTAAATTAATGGCTGAAACATTTAATGAATTATGCCCTCCCTCCAAGTTGAAAAGGATATTGGGGAAGGAATAAAGTATTGCTTGTCCTGGAAGCCCTTAGAACAAAGAGCAATTGCTCTGCACCTTGTTTTAACTGCCTCTCCCCCAAAGTGGCACAAAACCCTATGTGGATTTCCAGTCAGTTTTGGGAGGCTGGTTCAGTCAGCCCAGGGGACTTAATATTGGCTGCTAATGCATCCCATTACTGTATTCTTTACTTGTAGATTTTCTCCTATAAAGATAGGCCCCCAGTAAATATAAGATACCATCACAATTTCTAGGCTCCAACTGAAATTGTAAAAAATAACTAATCTGTATCAGCAGCAGGTCACAAAATGAGAATCAGAATTGTAAGTGTGGAAGGAATACCAAAAGGGACAGAACCTAGCTTCTTTTTTCCATATATTTTGGTCCACCACTCCATTCAGCCCTTGCCTACATAGCTGGTGGTTAGGAGTCTCAGGATTTGCAGTCCAAATGTAGGGCCGTGCTTACCTGTTCTTGCTCTAGAGGTTGATGAACTGCCCATTTTCCCTCTCCATTGACCTAAGAGATTAATTCCAGGCAAATGGTGGCAATGAATGCATGGTATTAAAAAGAATGTATGTAAACAGTTAAACTATATTATACTGTAATATTCCATGATACCACCAGTGAATAGGAAACATTTCTAGGGTTCTGTGTAGTTAGAATGCCCAGTCTGTGCAGTTGTGTATGCTCTGCCTGGATATAAGTAGTGACAATACAGTGCCACTTTTTTTAATAGGAAGATGAGCTGGTTTAGATATCTGCATCAGCAACACTTCTGAGATAGAGAAAGATACAGTATAAGATTCCTGTGCAGTCAAGATCTGGATAGAGAGACCCCCTTCTTCCATACCTGGAAATGGAAACCTATCACAGTTGCCAGCTGCTGCTTTTGCCAGCTGCTGATTAAATTAGAAATGAATTTTGGGGATCTCCTGTGTAGGATGATGTCATTGGGAGCAAATCTAATGTTTTGTTTCACTCCCATCCACCTTGTCCTAAAGGTGTGGCATTTAGATTGCAGTTGAGTAGTGAGTTTACTCACTTCTTCACTTGCAGATTTATTTCTTGTGTCACTAATGCTGCTGCTGCTGCTGCTGCTGTGTCGTTTGCATTTGGGGGACAATCAGATTTTTACATAGGGTTCCTTGTGTCTTTCCCAAAGCCAGTTGTAGCACAAAGAGGTAAGTGAATGCTGCTTTGAAAGGTTGCTCCAAATAGATGTTCTGAAAGGGCCTCTCATATTGAAGGTTTGGACTGGAATATCTCTGTTCTCCCAATGCTCATCACGCTTGGTTGGTACTACCTTTACTTTCAGAATGTTTATTTCATTGGATTTTAAAATCCATTGCATAAAACCTTGGTAGGAATTAGTGCCATTTGAAAGTTTCCTTCAACATAAATTCTTTAATTATAATACAATAGCATTTTTAAAAAACAGTAGTAAGGCAGACAAAATGCTTCAACTTTCAAGAATTATGTAGAAACTATGCTATCCGTATTATATGAGTTTTCAAAATATTTATAACAGAAGTTTTAAATGCATTTATCATTTGTATTGTTGTGCCCCCTCCATCTTCGTGCTTGTTTGTTCTCTCCTGGGAAAGTTAAGCTAAAGGTTGGAGTCCAGCAATGCTTATCAACTGAAATGCACAAAAGTCAACTGGAATTTAAAAAAATACTTCAGAACTGATTGTATCTCCTGGAGATTATAGAAATCTCCAGTTTGTCTCAAAAAAGAAGAGCATTCCAGTTTGTTCCAGCAGAGGGAGCCAGGTTGTAAAGAAAAGCTAGGATGCCAATTCCAAATGTTTGTTAAACAAGTAACTTGTTAATGATTAAGGTCTTGTCTCCCCTCACAGCAGACTCCCAGTGGTCAAGCGAATGCCAGTTTTGAAATAAGAGGAGGCCACCAAAAATCAGCCAACAAACATGACTTCATATTATCCCTGGTTATGAAGAAATTCCAGGAAAGTTTCTTTTTTTAACACTCCCAGCAGGACAAGAACTTTGAATTACAAAGGGACCTATACAAACCATGTGTACAAACATGTGCATATAAGGGCCAAAAGGAAACAAGTCTGGTGGATGGTAGAAATCTTGATTAAAACCTGTGCCCTGGTAGCCAGAATATTGTAGGATCTGTTGAGAAAAAAATAAAATAGAAGTAGAAAATGTCAGAAAAAAGTATTTTCATGTTATTTTAATTTTTTTGTATAAAGGTGCTTCTTGGGAGAAAAGCAATGACAAAACTAGACAGCATTTTAAAAAGCAGCGACATCACCTTACCGACAAAGATCCACATAGTCAAAGCTATGGTTTTTCGGATAGCGATGTATGGAAGTGAGAGCTGGACCATAAAGAAGGTTGACTGCCAAAGAATTGATGCTTTTGAATTGTGGTGCTGGAGGAGACTCTTGAAAAGTCCCCTGGACTGCAAGGAGAACAAACCTATCCGTTCTGAAGGAAATCAACTCTGAGTGCTCACTGGAAGGACAGATCCTGAAGCTGAGGCTCCAATACTTTGGCCACCTCATGAAAAGAGAGGACTCCCTGGAAGAGCCCCTGATGTTGAGAAAGTGTGAAGGCAGGAGGAGGAGAGGACAACAGAGGGTTGGACAGTGTCATCGAAGCTACCAAGATGAATTTGACCCAACTCCGGGAGGCAGTGGAAGACAGGAAGGCCTGGCGTGCTCTGGTCCATGGGGTCACAAAGAGTCGGACACAATGACTAAACAACAAAAATTTAAATATTGCCTTTCTTTCAATGAGCTCAAGGCTGCATATGCATCTCTTGGGTTCCCTCGTTCATCTCTACAGCAACCCTGTTAGATGACACTGAGAGGGAGGGGAATGATCCGGGGTCACCCATTAAGATTCTAGTTAATGAGGACTAGAATCTAGGTGTCCCAAATCTCAGACCAGTGCAAAAGCACTAGACCTTCCTAGTCCCCATGAGGTCATTGTGTGGCCCCTGGTTTGCCCCAGCAACAAACATGTCTCCAGTGGTAATAACACAACCAGACTGGCTTCCTATAGCACCATTTATGAGCTAAGTCACCTGGCAGCTAACTGATCACTTCTTCTTTGATCCATTGCTTTGTGTATGATACCTTCTGTTTTGGAGTTCTCTGTGTGGTTCTGTTCATGCATTTGAAAGGTGAAGATTTTTTCGCTCATTTTAAAATTCAAATATGAAGCAGTGGGAAGTTGTGGTGTTCAGAGATGCACCAGTGCTGCCTGAATACAAGTGGAGGACCAACCCTACAAGAGAAACATTTTGGGTTTCACACGTAACAGCAGTCTTCTCCAAACCAGTGTCCTCCACTTGTTTTGGACAACAACTCCTAGTATCCCCAGCCAGGACTGGAACATCTAGAAGACACCTGACTCAGACAGGCTGATGCAGAAATGCAATATTGAGGGGGGAAACTGTGGCAGAGGACACATGCTCGATATCCAAAACATTCATGGGTTTGAGTCCTGCAATTTTCAGCTTGGACTGGAAACGACCTCTGGCTGAGTCCCACCAAAGCTACTGCTACTTAGGGTAAACTGGAATGAGCAAGACGTCCGCCAGATGTTATTGGACTGTAACTCCCATCATTGGTCATCACTGGCAAGAGCTTATGGGAATTGCAGTCCAACTGGAGGACCTTCTATGGAGGAGGACCTGTCAACTGGACTTGTCTATCTCTGATGTAAGCAATGCTGAGAAGAGGAGAGAGATAAAGGTGTGCAGCTTTGTGTTTCTGGAGTATGACTCCCAAAATGGGAAATTCCAGGAGCTGTGTCCAAAAACACAAATCTGAGCACTTCCGGTGACAAATAAGGGAGTTCCTTATGCTAAGAGTACCACAATAATATCGGAAACATTATTAGTATCGCCATCCTCATCTCAAACTATATCTTTATTTGGTGGGATTCTTGATGCTGATGGTTCAGAATGATGGAAAATAGATTTATCCCAGACTGTAAAATAGATTAACATGCAGCTGGGCTGTGCAAATCTAATCTGTTCATATTTAGAGATTTGTTTAAATCCTGATTGGATTTAAGAACATGTTAACGTTGTTACTCTGTTGTCCAAATCTGATTAAGCAGTGAGCAAGCATCGGTCATGTTCATTTGGAAGTTTGTTTCCCTGGCTAGTCATTATTTGGGTGGGGTGGTAGTTATAAATCTGTTACTTTTCTGAAAGCCCAAAGTTAAATGGTTAAATCAAATACTTAGTAATCTCCCTGTGATAAAACTAGGTGTCAGAGCACTTTTATAATTTCTTGCCTCTTTATAGATATCACAGACCAGAATGACAAGTAAGTGGATGTTAAACCGGATCTGTTCTTGATTCACTGAAGGGCAGGGGGGGGGTTAAGCTTGCAAAAATTAAAGGCAACCTTAAAAGAGTTATACTGAATATGAGATAGATTGGCTCAATAAACGAAGCCATGGTCTTGAGCTTCCAACAGGGATGTAAACAGGCCATTTTGGAGGTTATTAACTTGGTGTTCGTTCTAAGGCAGAACAAAGTTGACGGCACAAGGCAACAACAAATAACTGGAGAAGGTACAGAGAGGTGACAGGATCGGGTACAATTCCCTTGGCAGGGAACAAGGCAGTGCTTGTGGCTTTTTAGCCTGGACAAACATCCAATAAGGAGAGGCATGGCAGAGGTGTATAAAACCATGTGTGGTGCAGATCGGAAGAGGTTTCCCCCAGGTTTATCCTCTGAAGCCGAGTGGTGAGACATTTGGCGCAGATAAAAGCAATTATCGTGCACAGTCCACTTTGCTAAGAGGTTTCCCACAGGGGAGCCTAGTTTCACAGGTCAAAAAGGTTACCACTTTTTGGATTACAACTTCCAGAATCCACCAGCTATCATCTTCCCAGGGTTGGGGGATGATGGGAGTGTTCATCCTCCAAAAGACATTTTCTGAACTCTGCCTGGAATAAACAATGCCACCCTGTTTCTTTCTCACCAGAGAGAACTGAGGCCCGGATGACGTGGAAGAAATCCCTCCCAATGCCAAGTGTAAACATTCCGTTCCCTGTTACGCATTTTTGTCCGTAGCCTGTGAAGGCATTTTTCTGCCTATCAAATGTGGATAATTTCCAGGGAAGATTTACAACCTGTTCTACCAAAGGCATGATTCATTTCCTCATCTTGCCTTCCACGCTCTGCTTGATAATAAATAATTGTCAAAAGTTGGTTTTTAGGCTATCTGAGGCTCAGAGTCGTGACAGAAATAGACCATGGCCATGCTTTTTCTGCCAGGTATCTAGGGATCAGACCTTTAGAATTCAGCGTGTGTTGGGTAACAGTCCAGCAGAAAGCAGTGGCAACATGGACTCAGCTTCTTTCAAGTTTACCATGCCTCTTTTGCCCTTTAAATACCTGGCCTACCATGCGGGTGAGGGATGACATTCCTGAAGCTATAAGAAAAAAAACACCATTGTCTTCAGGTGACATTTTTGAATTTACAGCATGGCAAACTCTGGCCCCCAAAACCACAGCCAAGGGAAACTGGGATGACGACAGTGTCCAGTGTGACATAAAGCCAGATTTTCAGAAGTCGTCCAAAGGAGCTCTGAAATCTGTAGAAGATGTGGGTCTTCGGGTGCTTTTGAAACTGCCCAGTCCAAGTGGTGAGAAAGCAAAGGAGAGAAATCCCGGCCCTACCTTAAATTAAAATGATGCAGTCAAAGAGAATACACTGGAAATGCTTATTTCTTAAGAGCGTTTATTGAGAACATGCAAGTGGTGTTTGTCTGAGAGAGATGGGGTGGATAGGAAAAGCTTACTAAAATGTTCTTCTACTCCTTTTTTTTTCTTTTAATACACAGGAGTATGATTTGCATGATGTTCCTGCCAAAAATCTGCCAATTGGGGATTGAAAGGCTATAAACATTTTCTGCATTTCCTGCATTTTCTCTAAGCCTGAAAACTAAGTGATGGTTTTTTTCTGCTTGATGTTGTACCAATGAAATGGTTCATCGTAGCTGGCTGTATTCATCTGTTTTAACTGATAAAATGGCAGAACATTTTTAAAAATTATTAAAGAATATATATTATGTCCAGGGGAATATGGGATTTTTTTGAGGAAGGGCCTCAAAAAAAACCCCTTAAAAGAAAAACCCTGAACAAAAAGGAACCTCAGAAATCAGAGGAGTCAGAGCAGGAAGAAACATCTGGCAACAGCTAAGGGGGACATATTTTAAACCACCACTTGTCCACTGCAGCTATGAGGAATGTACTAAATCTGAACTAGACTTATTCCGTGTTGGGCTTATGTAGACCAGTATCGAGAGAAGTTTGTTTCTTGAAGTGCCCGCACTGGCTTCCCTGACAGAATCTGCCCTGCTAGACTTTTTCATTGATGGAAATGGTGAGGATTATATGGATTTAAATAATAGCCTGCTTTATGTGTGCTGCAAGTTTGTAAATAAAGACAGAACAAATCTAACTCCTCAGGCTGAAGTAGGGCTGGTGAATTATCCAATCGCATCCCTCTTTGGCCAGTTAGATATAACTTTGGGAGACTGACCCATTGTGTGTGACTACGCCAATATTTACTTTGAAATGCCTTTCAAAGGCCGCTACACCAGAAAAACAAAGCTACCTGTACAGCTCTCTTGCACCATCCATCAACTCTGAAAAAGTGGGTCTTGTTGTGGCCATGACTGTTAGGAAAGCCCCTTCAAAACACAGATTACTGCCTGTACAATTTAAATCCACCAAGAACCTTCTTTTCTTGATTATACAATAAGTTTACAAGATTATTAATTAGTAATATTATTATTAAGATTACTAGGTGGCTATATAGAATAGTACTTATAACTAGAGATGGGCACAAATCAGGAAATTTGTGATTTATTTTAATTTGTTATTTGTCAAAGTCAATGAACCACAAATTAATGAATGTTTGATAAATCGATTAATCAATTCATTTTTATTTGAAATCCTATAAAACAGCTCCACAAGCACCTAGAGACAACAAATTTGCAAGGAAGCTTCTCCTCACTCTCCTCTACAAGTTCTGCATGTTTGGTGAGCAAAACAGCCTGAAAACAGATTTTTGCACAAACAATCCTTTGTTTTGTGGCAAGGTCTGTTTCTTTGTGAGTGATAATGAGCACAAGAGGGTATCCTGTAAACCTTCTTGACTGTAATGTGGTTATCATCAACACAGTGCTGTCCTTTGCTATGTAAATTTCGGTATCCTTTTTCCTGCTGGCAACATGGGCCTGATACTGTGCAGTAATACTGGGCTATTTCCCAGTGTTTTGAATTGTGGATATAGATGCATAATATCCCACATTCATAAACTGGATTTTTTAAAAATTGAACTTCTTGGTTTTTAACAATGGAAGTATACATAAACTACACATAAATTCCAACAACAGCTTTCCTCATGTAGAATTACTGAGTGTTAGAGCAGTGGTCCCCAACCTTGGGCCTCCAGATGTTCTTGGACTACAACTCCCAGAAGCCTTCACCACCACTTCTTCTGGCCAGGATTTCTGGGAGTTGAAGTCCAAGAACATCTGGAGGCCCAAGGCTGAATACCACTGTGTTAGAGGATCCTAAAAGATAAGGACATGAACTGTAATATGGTTAATGGTGGCGGTGGGTAGAATCAGAAGTCGTTGGGATATTGGTTGTTGTGGGTTTTTCGGGCTCTTTGGCCGTGTTCGGAAGGTTGTTCTTCCTAACGATTCGCCAGTCTCTGTGGCCGGCCTCTTCAGAGGACAGTACTCTGTTGGACACAGAGGGAGGGAAGCAATATCCCTCGTTGGGATATTGCTTCCTTCACTCTGTGTCCAAATATCTTGAAGACCTGTCTAGGATTTAATGAAATGTTGAAGCAAAAGTGTGAGTGAATGCAATGCCCTGGACATCAAGCTGATTTCTCCTTTGAAAACTTGTATGAGGAGACTGGTCTCAGAAATCCCAAGATAATGTTTCCTAAAGATATTGTTTTTGTTCTTTGCCATCCAGTTGGAACTGACTTGCATCTACCCTAACAGGGCTTTCAAGGTAAGTGAAATATTTAAGGAGTGGCTTTACCAGTTCCATTCTCCCAGTGAGTTTCCATGGCTGAGTATGTGTGGTACAGGTTTGTCATTAGAAGCTTTGCAAAAATGAAACGTTGCATACATTTGTAGAGTGGGGGAAAGTGAGCCTTCTGGCACAGTGGTTAAACTGCAGTATTGCAGCCAAAACTCTGCTCACAAGTCAGTTTCAATCCCAAGTAGCCGGCTCAAGGTTGATTCAGCCTTCCATCCTTCCAAGGTTGGTAAATTGAGTACCCAGCTCACAGGTGGGGGGCGCGGACGGGCGGGTGTCTTCTGCGTAATTAAATTGCAAATTGAACGTTGGTTTGCTCTGTCAGGACAGGATCACTGCTGCATTCCAGTGCAGCAATAATATATACATAACATTTAGATCTAGAATTCCAGGTATGCCATTAGGATTAGGAAGAAGGGCACATTTCTGTAACCCCAATCAGTCATTTCATACCTGGATAAGCTCATTATCAACAGAAAGGAGTGGCTAGTCCTTCCTCACTGTTTTGTTGCTTTCGACACCTAGAAAGCAATACAATTGTGAGTGAGATGTTCTTGCCCACATGTCAGCTATATACAAGAGAGGCATTACTCTTATACTGTTTTGCTCTCAATGAAAAATTGATGGAGCGGGGGAATCCCTCTCTTCTCCTGACACCAAGATTTCTTTGCATTAGGTTTTTTTCCTGACAAATCTCATAGGGTTTCTCAGAAGCTTCATGCTCATTTTATTCCTGGAAGAAATACTAAATTGGTAAGATTTATTATAATTCCTCTGCAAAACGACACCCATCTTGCATCAGAGCACTGAGATGCACAGCACGTGGCAGGTTCTTGCACAAAAGAACAGGTTTCAAAACATTGGGAAAAAGAGGCCAGGAAGAGGTTTTTTTTTTTTTTTTTTTTGGAAATCTTGCTGGTGCAGGGGAAGGTGTCTCAAGGAGACAGCAAGATTCACAACATTGCAGAGAACAAGACTTTAAAAAAATATTATCCACATTCCTATTACATATGCAAAACAATCCTGTTTATCCACAGAACAAATGTAAATTAAGAAGGGTACAGAAGCATGCGATGGAAGAAATATAAGAGTTAAACTGAACGTTTTTAAAAACAGTATATTGAATGCTTTCTTATCCACAAGAGCTCAAGATTAAAATAAACATTTTGTTACTCTTATTGCATATCATTTATGCATTTAACTCTATCAAAATAGCCATCATGGTAGTGCAGTTTTATATTCTTGCCTCCAGCACAAAATTAGCCAGTGATATCTCTGCTAGGGGCGGATGCGATTGGCCACCTTACCTCTGGAGGGCCACACTTCTGCAAGTCTTTATGTAAACAGTAAGAAACTACAGATGTCAGCGTTCTGCCGTCATGCCCAATGTGCACATGCAACCCCCTGCCACTGGTTTTTGTTTGCCATTTAGAATACTTCTTGGAAACTTATTTATTTATTTATTTATTTATTTGTTTACACACACACACGCACACGCACGCACACGTATGCGTGCGCGCACGCACACACACACGCACACGCACACACACACAGAGCCCATCTGGCACCCAAGGCTGCTCTTGAAAGTTTGCTCTTTAGTTGATCATAATAAAGCCGCCGACACTGCCTGCCACCACGACTGCATTTCATTGTGCCTCTTCCCTTCTTCCTCTCGTCTCTTTCTTTCAAAGAAATGAGTTCAGCCTATTGTTGCTATGGATTTGTGACGGAAAACAAAGAGCCAGTCCAACGAATAGCAAAATTATCTCCATTTCTAACATCAAAGAAGTGTCCACGAGGTTAGCTGGGACTTCGCTTTCAAGCACATGTTTCTGTGTTTCTAATAATGGAGCGACACTTTTCTGTTCCCTTCCTTGTTTTAGGCAGAAACTGCCAGACTGAGAAGACAGCTCTCCAAAGCAACCTTGAAAATGGGACAGGGCAGGGGGAGGGGGGAGAGACGGAGGGAAGGAAACTGTGCACAATTTGGGCTGCCTTTCATTTTTTTAGTTAGAATTTTTTTTACTGTTGATGTGAGGTCAAGGTGGAACCCTTGACCCTAGTAGGGTTTTCAAGGCTAGTGAAATATTTAAGTAGTTTTACCAGTTTCACTTCTCCTGTGAGTTCCCATGGCCAAGGGGGGGATTTGAACCCTGTTCTCCAGAGTCCCTGTCTGTCACTCCATCCACTACACCACTTTGGTAATCCTTTAGCTAGAGCAGAAGTAGGCACATCCTAGTTTTAGTGCTGCAGCACTGCTGGCAGGGGCAACCTATGGAGGCGGAGCACAAACACGGTCCAGGAGACCTCCTTTCTGGGGGGGGGGGGAGGCACTGGAAAACAGAACAAAACAAAAACAAAACAGAACAAAACAAAAACTCAACCACAATATTCTTGTAGTCCTATAAAGACTAAGAGATTTACTGCAGCACAAACTTTCATAGACTTCTGCCTGCTTGACCTCTTCCTTCTCAATCCATTCCTGCCACAGATGCATATCTTCATGGCCGTCCTTACTTTGAATGGAGCAGCTCCAAAGGATCCCCAAATTTTATCTTCCAGCTAGTTCTCCTCCTTCTTGTACTCCACCCCCCCGGCTATTCATTCTACTCTGAATGATCCTCATAGCGATTGGTGAGTGTTTTCCATTAGATAACCAACTGCAGGAAATGAGATCTTAACTGGAAACCCGTAGAATATATATATATATAGTACTATCTTGGCCATTTCTGTGAAAGTTCTAAACTGGGCTGAGATGGTTTTTGCTTGCTGCACACACGGAGTAAATCTACCATTGGGTTCCTGAGGATGATCCCTCCATTCCCAGGACAGTGTAGAAGTTGGCATGGGAGACCCGGCTTCAAATTTCACTTCAACTGCAGGGCTCACTGGGTGCCCTTGGGGCCGTCAGTCACTTAGGCAGGCCTCAGACATTTTGCTTTGGAGGCGAATTAACCCGCGCTCTTTCTCGCTCAAGTCAGGTGCTTCAAACCAGCCAGAGGTTAGTCAGACATGAGGCAGAAAACCCAATGAGCCCTTCTCTCACACACCATCCCTCATGGCGTGAAACACAGTAAGAAACGATCTCTAACTAAGAATGTCCTTCTTTTGCATGACCTTTGGCTGTCCAGGGATGTAGTCTCCCCCACACACACACTTAACAGTGAAGCTGGCCACGACCCCTGGCAGAGACACCTACCTCACAGGTGCCAGAATTAGATATTCTGCCTTGGGCTGCTCAGGGGAAATATGACACGTGAATAAAATTAACCACTAAAAAAAATCCTTCTTAAACTACGACAAACTAAGGCAAAATTCCATCTTGCCCAGGAGCTCCTCTGCCTGCCCTTCACCCCTTGCTTCGTTATTGCTTAACCTCCAGCCGCGTGAAGAGTTTTGATGAAGTGCAAGGTTGGGCTGATCTTTCTCGGGTGGTTTTTTCTTTGCTTCCGAAGGAAGGTAGGAAGGTAGGAAGGAAGGAAGGAAGGTAGGAAGGAAGGAAGGAAGGAAAGGAATGGAAAGGAAAAGGGGAAGGAAGGAAGGAGGAAAGGAAAAGAAAAGGGGAAAGGGTAGGAAAGGAAAGGAAGGAAGGGAGGGAGGGAGGAAGGAAGGGAGGGAGGAGGAAAGGAAAAGGGGAAGGAAGGCGGAAAAGAAAGGAAAAGGGGAAGGAAGGAAGGAAGGAAGGAAGGAAGGAAGGAAGGAAGGAAAGGAATGGAAAGGAAAAGGGGAAGGAAGGAAGGAGGAAAGGAAAAGAAAAGGGGAAAGGGTAGGAAAGGAAAGGAAGGAAGGGAGGGAGGAAGGGAGGGAGGAAGGAAGGAAGGAAGGAAGGAAGGAAGGAAGGAAGGAAGGAAGGAAGGAAGGAAGGGAAGGAAAAGGGGAAGGGGAAGGGGAGGAAAGGAAGAAAGGAAGGAAGGAGGAAAGGAAAAGGGAAAGGAAAGGAAAAGAAAAGAAAGAAACGCGGCGGGTCTCTCTCTCTCGCCCTCGTTAGGGACCGGCTCTCAGCCCTAAGGGAGCCCGGCGCAGAGGCGATCCCCGGTCCCTGCGCCCTCAGGGAGGCAGCGATTGCAGAAAGCGCCGCGCGCCCAACCGCGTGGAGGAGCCCGGTTGCAAAAGGCAGCCTTTGGAGTCCGGACGGGTAGAGAGAAGAAAAGGGGGCGCAGATCTCCTTCCTAAGGCCGGCGCCCCTGCCTCCCTCCGAGCGAGGCTCCCCGGCGCTCCGCTCTGTCTCTCGCTCTCTCTCTCTCTCCGAGAGGCGCCGCCCCCCACCTGTCCGCCCCGCCCCTTTCCCACCTGATAGGTCTCTTCCCTCTCGCCGCGGGCGCCGCCCCCTCAACCTGGAGCGCCTTCTCTCCTCTCCCCCCCCCGGCCCCTCCCCGCCCCGCCCCGCCCCGCCCGCTGCCGGTCTCGGGCTCGGGCGCCTCTCCGGCACCTGCTGCGCTCCCCGCGATCTCTCCGCCGCCGCCGCAGAATAGCCGGGCCAGGGCGCCGCGTCGCCGGAGGAGGAGGAGGAGAAAGGCGCGCGATGGAGGCGCTGGCGCGGGCGCTCGGACTGGCCGCCCTGCTGGGTGAGTGGCCGCGGTCTCCCCGTCGGCGATCGGCTCGGAAAGCCCCGGCCCCGATCCTGCCGGCCGCGTCGCCCTCCTGAACGCAGCCGCGCGCAAGTTCGGAGCGCGCCCGAGCGCCCTTTGCGCCGCCGCGTCGGTTCTCCCCCCCCCCGGGTTCCCTTTCCTTGCCCTTTCCCTGAGGTTTTGCAGCCTTCTCGGGCGTGTTTACCTGGGAGTAAGGCGCGCTGAAGACCGCGGGCTTTACTTGGGAGTAAAACGGAGGAGGGGGGTGCTCTTAAAAAAGGAGAAAAAGGCGACTCGCTGCTGCCTCTCGCTTGCTTGGGACCAAAATAAACACTTCTCCTCTTCGGGTAACCCCGGGGATTATTGGGGGGGGAGGGGAGTTAATGCGGATTAGTTGCCCCCTTTAACCAGCTAATCGGCGCGCCCCGCACTGGTGGTGAAAGGTGGTCTTCTTCTCCCCGTTGGTTTTTCTCCATCCTGTTTGTTGAGAAGCGAAGGTTGCCTTAATCCTCATTAGCGCCTGTGAGCCGGGAAAGGAGCCGCCCGGGTCAGTTATTCCGGATTAAGGCAGCGGACGAAGCGGTGATCTTGTATCTGCCGAGGCAGGAGTGAGTGGCGGCGGCGGGAGTCCTGCTCTTAGAGGAGTCTCTGGTCCTGCAATCCCTCTGTAACTAAAAGAAATATGTGTATTTCTGCCCATCTGTATATGTATGCGTCCATAGGGAGACGCTTTTAATATTGCTTTCAGTTCTTGTGATGTGGTGGTGCTGGAGAAAATGGATTGTGCAGTCCGAAGAATGCCCAGAAATCGCACTTGTTCTACTTAAGAGCCACAGTGTGTTGATTGGGCTGGCGTGTTGTGAGGGCTGAGTGTTGGTTTCACATATCCAGATGTTGCAGGTTGAATCCATGTGTGCCCATAAGGATTGCTGGTCGACCCTAAGGCTACTTTACAGGGGTGTGGGAAGGATAGGAAGGTCTTGGAGGGAAAGATAGGGTTGATCATGTTGTTTCATTTGTACCCCCCCCCCCGTGATGCTTTCTGTTCCCTCTTAAAATCTATCCCAAACCCTTTCTCCCTTTTCCTTCTTGATTCGCAGCTCATGTCTAGTGTGGATTAATTTCCATGGAACCCATTGACCTTAATCAAATGACTAGTTCTAGCTAGAGTGGTTTTGCTGGAACAATTTCATATACTTTCCGCGACTCTGCTCTCTCCCTTGGCTTTTGGGCACTAGTTCCTATGGGATTCCAAAGACATCCCAGTGTTGGCATGCCTTTGACAACATCCCATCCCAACACCAGTTGCATTTCCCATCCTGTCTTCTTCCTCCTCTTCCACCCCAAAAGAGTCTTCTGCCTCTCTTCAGTGTTGTGTTACAGAAACCAACTGGACTGGCAAGTGAATTTATCACCACTGTGCCTGAAGGTACAAGGGTAGCAGGATAGACCTCATCTCTCCCCTCTATCTACTAAAACAGGCAGCTTTGCCATCCCACCAGTATCTGCTGCCTGAAGTGATTGCTTCTCTCTGTCTAATGGTAGCCCAAGTTCTGGTGGAACATGAGCGTCATCCCTGCTGAATTTTTCTCAGGGGAACCAAAATTAATTTATTCCAAATATGTTTTGTTGGTCTTTAAAATGTGGCATCAGAAATGGCTTTGGACCTTGTTCTTCGCATGTTTTTAAAAGCTGAGGTCCAGTAGAAAGTCACTGCTAGAGTAGGCCCATTGAATGCAGGGGGATTTGAAGAGTCAGCTTCTCCATACATTCCCCTCCTTCAGTTGGGTTACTCTTGCCACTTGCTATTCGATTTCAGCCAGTGCATGCTTTTATCTGTATTGTATATCACTTTGGGATCTGCAATGGTCCGAAGAACGACAAGTCAATATCATCATCATCACCATCTCAGAAGTCCAGAGGTGGATCATTGAGTCCAGCCCCTGTCAGGGAGGCACAGTGGGGAATTGAACTCCCAACCTTTGGCTCTGTAGCCAGAGACCTAAAGCCTATTCAGTTATGACCTGAAGTACTAATTAACATCTGCTTCAGAGTGGAAGCATCTCCCCCATGCTTTTTTCCTTTGCTGCTTCATTATGAGGAACCACTGCAGGTAATCACTCTGGTCAAGTTCTGCTCCCCATAGTTCTCCCTAATCCGTCCCAAGGCTGGAATGGAATGTTTGCTTTTTTTAAAAAATCTCTCTTTTGCATTGACTGGGCATCTTTCCTGTAGCTCAGAGTGGCTCAGATGCCACAAAAAATACATCAGTTGGAAATGGAAATGGGAGAAAATGCACGCCCTGCAACAAAACTCTTGGAAGTAGAAAATCAGCTGGTTGTTGTGAGTTTTTCGGGCTCTTTGGCCGTGTTCTGAAAGTTGTTCTTCCTAACGTTTTGCCAGTCTCTGTGGCCAGCCTCTTCAGAGGACAAGAATAGCACTGGTGAAACGTTAGGAAGAACAACCTTCAGAACACGGCCAAAGAGCCCGAAAAACCCACAACAACCATTAGATCTCGGCTGTGAAAGCTTTCACAAATACATCGAAAATCAGTCTTTGCTATGCCCAATTCAAATCTTAGTTAATTAAGTCTGCTTGCTGAAAATCAGTCCTAGCAGTGCAACCGTCAAAGCTGTTTGCTAGCTTGAGCTCCATCACCACTGGATTCTAAGGAGTTAACCAAGGCGCAATAGGTATCGCAGCTTAGAGTGGGGTTTATGGTAGAGTATTGCAAAGCAGATCTTTAGAAACCATTTAGAATCTGTGACTGCGGGCATCAGATTGACCTTTGCCCTCTCCTTATTCTTTATTCATACGGTAGACTATACTTTAATCATTGAGGGATTAATTGAATGATACACTGGGGACATTTTGAAGTCCTTGTAGACTTCAAGTGATGAAATGTGCTTTGACTGGGGGATCTGATTGCAATGAGCAACACCGTTTGCTTTACAGCTCCGGTGTTTCCCAACCTGGCAACTTCTAGATGTGTTGCACTACAGCTCTCATCATCCCCAACAGAGGAAGGGAAGGTTTAAACCAATACACGGTTTTAAATTGTTTGTTGTTTCAAATTAGTTTACTGTAATCTGCCCTGATGTCTTTTGATACAGGGCGGATCATAAATACTTTCATACATAACACATAAATTAAATGTTATCTCTACATACGTTTGTGTTATTGTCAGCAACTAGAGGAGTAACTATTGTTAATAAATTGTCACCTTTGTCTTTTTCTGCCTCTAAATTTGTTCTTGCTTCACCGTTAATGTTACCCCAACATCCATGTGTCTGTGTTTGAACCTCTTTGTGACTGAGAAAGTGGGTTGGATTCACGAAAGCTCAAGTTATAATCAGTTTTAAATGGGCTAGAGCAGTGGTCCCCAACCTTGGGCCTCCAGATGTTCTTAGACTACAACTCCCAGAAGCCTTCACCACCACCTCAGCTGGCCAGGATTTCTGATAGTTGAAGTCCAATAACATCTGGAGACCCAAGGTTGGGGACCACTGGGCTAGAGGACCTTTCTGATGTAAGAAGGGAATCTAGCGCATTTGTGAAGCATCTGCTTTGCATCCTGAAGGGCCCAGGCCTGGATGCCCATTCACCTATTCATCCATCCATTCTTACTTACATTAGCCATATATTTCAGCTTTCCTCCACTGAGGTTAAGGTGGCTTCTCCTCCTACCAACGTTATCCCCACAAGAATCCTTTGAGGTAGGACAGGCTAAGAGAGAACCCTTGGTCTGTGAACATCTAGTACATTTCATGGCTAAGTGGGGAATTGAACTCTGCTCACCCAAGTTTAGTTTAACCCTCTAAACCAGACAATCTGTGGCCCCTGAGAGGCCGTTGGTCCGTAACCCCCCAGTCCAACAACACTGCTTATTCAACTTCAGGGCTTTCAGACTTGTTGTCTAAGAATGTCTTGAGGGTCACAGGTTTGCTAGCTTTGCTCTATCTCACACTGCTGTAGGGATAGACCTGGGGTTATCTAATAGCCCTTCCCAATCTTGGGTCACCAAAGAATGACTAAGGCCTTTTATCAGTGGTTCCCAACGTTGGTTTCCTGAGATATTCTTGGACTAAAACTCCCAGAAGCCATCACCACTAGCTGTGCTGGCCAGGATTTCTGGGAATCGTAGTCCAGTTGTAGTCTGGGGTCCCAAGGTTGGGAACCACTGCCTTATATGATAACGTGGAATTCCTTTCTATTCACTCTTGACAGAGTGGCCACTTTCCTTGTGGAATTTTGGGCCGGGGAGAGTGGTTGTCCAGCAATGGCTTCAGAGGTTTGAAGAGATGCCATACGGAAGATGACCTTTCTTGCTCTTTTCAGTATTGTTTGTGTTGGAAAGGTTGTTATGCTCACATATTTGCCAAGTGATCATAACAAAATACTGTAGAATGCATGCAAGAAATTATGGCTTCAATATCGACTTGGTTTAATTAAGAGTGCTTAATTTGCACTGGATCCTGGAACTAGTATGGAAAACAGTCATTTTAATGTCTGTTTTTTCCAGGACTGCTGTGTTGGAAAAAAAATACTCTTACGTACAAAAATACTCCACAGCAACTGTGCCAAGTAGGGAACGGAGCAAATGATTCTTCTATGTTTCTGTTGTTTTAAAGAGAACGCTGTATAAATTCATTAAATTGTGTGCCAGATTACCTACGACTGAGGTGTGGGATTTCCTGTTTGTAACTTTTTGTCTCTTTTGGTGGGCGGAGGGTGAAAGGCAAAATTAGATATTAGATATCCATGAATCCCATCATTTTCCACACAATCCTATACATCTCTTCTCGGAGAGAAGTTCTATTGATCTGAACATGATTTAGCCCTGTTATATGTATACAGGATTGTACCTGGGACTGATATACAGAGACCACAATGCAATGTCCAATGTGCACAGTGGTGTGTGTGTGTGTGTTGTGTTGTGTTGTTTTGTTTTGTGTTGTGTGTTGTGTGTGGAACTGGAACGATTACCCCTTTCCTACCTATACAGCCTGTGGCCCTCTAGGAATGTTCCTTGACTACATTTCCCACCATCCATTTACTATTCAATATGCTGGCCAGGGCTGATGGGAGTTGCAGTCCACCCCTTCGTTGAAGTGGCAGCACAAAGCTCTGAGCTCTAGGGTAAATGGCCAGGATAGTGCACTGGTTGGACCGATGTTGCTATCTTGTTCTCTTTTTTGAACTGTTCTCTTGTTTATTTGTCTTTGTACGTTTGAACTGCAGAAGTCTCATCACAGAACAGCTGTTAATCTCTCTGTAAAACATTGTGTAAACATTGAGGGCCTTTTGCAAATATGACCACAAATAATTTTTGTACAGTTAAATGAAAGAGTATTTGGTAGACATGTGAAGTAAGGTGGAAGGAATAGACCAGTGGTTCTTAACCTTTTTGAAAGAAACGCCCCCTTGAGCCATTGAGGAAGTTATCATCACCCCCCTCCCCGCGGTGATGATATCTTATTTATTTATTTATTTATTTATTTATTTATTTATTTATTTATTTATTTATTTATTTATTTATTTATTTATTTATTTATTTATTTATTTATTTATTACACTTAAATCCAATGACCCCTGAAAACAAAATTCAATTCCAAGAAAATGAAATGCCCCCAAAAAGTAACATTTAATGATTTAGTTGCAAGCGAATTTTAAGACTCAAAAAGAAATATAAAAAGGGCATAAAAACAAACTGCAATGCATGAACTAAAAATTTCAAGACGAAAACTCTGAAACTAAATTAAGATTGGAAGAAAATACATATTCATGCACATTGTAAAAAGGCTGCAGCCATCTTCACAGGTTTGGCTTGCTCCAGCTCCCCCCTACCACCCCCTTCTGCTCCAGCGCCCCCACGCCGCCCCTTTTCGTTCTACCGCCCCCCTGAAAAATGAAATCGCCCCCTGGGGGGCATTATCGCCCACGTTAAGAACCACTGGAATAGACAATGCTATTTAAAGAAATAATGGAAATTATGGGTATTGATATACAAAAGTGTTCAATGATAGCTTTGTTAAATATGTTTGTTAATGTTCAATTAGAATGGGGGGAAATGATTAATTATAAATATGGCAGTTGCAGGACTGATATTTGAAAGAAAGTGGAAAGATAATAACCAGTTTAAAATGGAGGATTGGTACAAAGAAAGGTAGAATATGGCTAACAGTGATAAATTACTGTGTGAACTGAATGTTAGAAAAGGAACACTGAAAGCAAATTACTTTAAGGATGTATGGAATTTATGTATTTGTGAAAGGCAAAGGTCATACCCCAGGACAAGAATCATTAGATATTTGGAGAGAAATGGGGCATGCAAATTAAAAGGGGAAAAAACTGAGGATGATGGGGAATACTGGATGTTTTGATTTGAATTTGTGTGCATGATTTTGTTGTTTTCTTCTTTTTCTTTTCTGTCTTTTTTTGTTATATTATTATTTGCAATTAAAATACAATAAAAAAATCAAAATGCAAAAAAAGAAAGAAAGAGTATGTACGAATCTTTGGCCATATATTCCAGTGTTCAGTCTGTGCTTGCAGTTGCATCTGCCATGGAAGGTCAGGACGGGGATGGGAAGAGGGATACAAGTGTATGTTGAAAAGTTGCTATGCGTACATTACAAAGCATGTCCATTAGAAAAAAGTTCTTGTCAAAATGGGCATTGTTAATTTTTTGCATGCAGGGGCAAAACTAACAACAATCCTTACAACCTGATGTGAAATAAGAATGGGATGTTCCCATGCTTGTGTAGTGGCATACATGGCGCTGTCCTCTTGCGATAGATAGGGTCAGTTCTGGACATAGCGCTTATGACCCAAGATCTTTACTACAGCATCAGAAGACTTCATGAAGCTTTTTCCTTGAACCTCTAGAACTGGAGGTGTGATTTTCAGTGGGGGGGGGGGAGGTGAGGAAAGACTGGAGCCCTGGGCAATACTTTGCAGCTACAGATCCTACCCAAGTTTTTTTTTAAAAGTCCATCAAGATCACTACTGTATTTGGAGAGGCTGCTTTCTGATGTCATCTGAGCTGGGGGTCCTCACCCTTGCTCATTTCCTTTAAGTGTTGTCATCCTTTCCACCTCCTTCCTTGGCCCTACGTGTCACACAACATTAAGAGGCTGAGTTCTGCGAATCTGCAGCCTTGCTTCTCGGCCAAGGAAGTGGCCGCTGCCTGATAGCTTTAAAAGGAGATGGAAATGATGACTCCAAAGCATCGCATTGGGAACATAGTTTTTTTTTTTTTTAAAAAAACCTTCCCAAGAGAATGGCTTAGGCGGATGGGCGGACCCTTTGTATTTATTTTGGGCTCTGGGCTCTGGGATCCTGGGCTAGTAGAGGGAAGAGCAACCGAGAGCAGCTTAGAGCCCAAGTCCATATTAGTAATGCTCAAATACGCAGCAGTGCTGGCCCTGCCGTTGGGCAAATTGAGGCCACTGCCTCAAAGAGCAGGTGCTGAGAGCAGTTGCCGCAGCCCTGCTCCAGCCATCTACTTGAGCCCCTCATTCTGTAGTGTTGGAGGAAGGTTTGGCAAGTCCCAGAGTCCCAGTTTCTCATGTCTCCAGGTGGGGAGCAAATCTCAGGATAAGTAGCAAGTGTGAATCTCTCTCTCTCTCTCTCTCTCTGTGTGTGTGTGTGTGTATGTAGGAGATAGAGAGAGAGAGAGATTGGTTTCTTTAAGACCTACCAAGGTTGGTGAATCCTTGGATACTTTAGATCTTTGGACTACAACTCCCGGAGCCCTTGATCTTTGGCAGTATAGGTTGGGGCTTCTGGAAGTTGAAGCAAAAAAATAATCAGAAATGCCAAAAGTTCACTATTCCTGGCCCAGGCACTCCTCTTCCACATTCCGAGGTTGTTCCAGGGCTTAGTGTGAAGATGTCTGTATGGGTGTTGTGTTTGCTCAACACCGGGTATGCCAAAAAAGCCAGAAGTGGGTGGAGGGGCAGGACTGGGGAGCTGGTAGTTGCAGGGACTTAAGCCCCTTGTGCCGTTGGAAGCAAGGCACAGAGGAGAGCGCTGATTTCACAGCTTGCAAGCTGCCTTTGTGTGCCTATGCTGGCAAGCGTGGCGCAGGGCCTGGGAAAAGCTCCCTGTGATTGGCAGGGAGCTTGCCACAAATACGTCCATGTGATGGGGGTAACAGCTGAGACCACTGGGGTTTGACTCGATGGCCCTATAGGCCCCATCCAACTCAATTATTTTATTAT
Source organism: Pogona vitticeps (assembly GCF_051106095.1). Lineage (NCBI taxonomy): Eukaryota > Metazoa > Chordata > Lepidosauria > Squamata > Agamidae > Pogona > Pogona vitticeps. The sequence goes on from NC_135790.1 coordinate 16,683,437, forward strand.
CAGAGCGAACAAACTCCTGTGATATCACAAGCTGGCTGGGTAACCCAGTGAAATGAAGCACCTTTCTGCAGAGCCGGGGCAGAAAGTTCAGTGCTTTATTGTGTCTCCCAGGAGAAGAACCAGCCTGTGTGGTCTTGGGCAAGCTGCACAGTCCCTGAACACCCCCAGAAGATGAAAAGGGTAATCACATACTTAGGAAACTCTGGAAAGAGTCAGCATAAAATCAGCATAGCCTTGACTGAGCACAATGATGATAATGATTGTAAAGAAACTGAGAAAATGGGGGAACATGGAATCCATCTGAGAAATTCAGACTTTTCTATCAAGGCCTGGCAATGGTTGGCAGAACTTGCCCAGTAATGAGAAGAGGGTAATACCTGCAGTTTGTCTTTTGTGAAGAGAGGTCAGCTTGTTCCCTGGTACTGTACTGCACTAATTGGACAATCATTTCAGCTGTGTGAAGGGAAGGGCAGAAAGCGCTCTTGTTTTCACGAACATTTGAGGGAAGACTAAATCTGCTTGGCAGTCTATCTTTAAGAGCTTAGAATGTAACATTTAATGTAAAAGAAGGGGTTTAGAATTTACCTTAGTGGGCTTAGCTTACCTCTTAGGATATGCTATGCTCAGTTGCTGTCCTGCTTTGCAGTGCCTGGAAGGATGCGCTTTGTGTATGCTTCAGAACTATGCCAACTCTAGTTCTCTAGAATAAGCTTAACTTTGCTATTTTCTGATTTGCTCCCTGGATTATTTCAGCTTTGTCTCGAATTACTGTACTTTTGTGCTCCAAGTGAATGAATGAATGAATACTTTATTACGGTCAAAGACCAGTAAAAACAAATCAATATAAAATAGATACATATAGTTATAGTTTGGTAAAGTCAGACAGGGTAATAAAATTCCATTAAAACATAATAAAACAATCCATTCTTTCCAGTTAATAACATCATGTATCCTTAATATAAGTAAAACCTCAGAGTTATATTAAAAACATATTCATCTAAAATCACCTACTAAAAAACATTTGATTACGAATAACCATTGCTGCCGCACAAAAAGCTCTAAGTGCTTTTTGAAACCTTTTTGAAATTTTCAGAATTTTTGCCTTTCAATTTTTTTCACTATCTTTAATATAAAATATAAAAATCTCTCCAACTTACTGTCGGGCTTGTTGACTCAGAGGGTTCGTGATACCCAAACCATGTCTTGACTTGAGCAGCTACTGGGAGTTTTGGCATTTGTGTGCATGTGATGACTGCTCTGCCTTGCAAGGTGGACGTAATAGTTCTGATTACCTAGCCTTGTGGATTTTTGGACTCCTTGGAAGCATTGCCAAGTCCAGGTAGACTGGAACCATTGGGTCCATCAGGTTCTTTAGTCGTCACCACATTTGACTCTCCTGGGTTCACTCATTCCAGAATAAACAGGGTAGTGTGGCTCAGTGGCTGGAGAAGAAATTTCTGAACCTGGTAATAGATACAGTGATAATGATGAGGACAACAATATTGTCAATATCAATAGGCCTCACTTCTTCATCTCTGGTGTGGGCCTTTAAATCTCAGGAAATGGGGTCCTGCTGCTGACTAGGCAACCCTGATTGGGGAATGAAGTTGTCTGTCACATGTGGCCTGTTTGTTTGTTTTAACATGATGCTGCCTTTCTCTTGGTCTGGGATCCAAACTGAGAACAAAATCAATGCAAGTAAAAACAGAATAAGTCACCACCTTCGAAAACAGGGGAATGTACAATAATGTTAGAAAGATCCGTAACTTTAAAGATACATCACATGGTGTAAAAACATTCCTTAAAATTAATCAGGTACAGCGTTCCACTTTGCTTTTGTCCAGTCTATGATTTGGAACCAGTCTTCATGCTGGTGAGTCAGACCTTCGGTCCATGAATCTCACCGTTCTCTTTTCCTGCTGGAGCCAAATCTCTTTTCATCTCAATATGCTATTTTCTGCGTGCAGAATACATATTATGCAGTGAATGAGCCCCCCCCCTTTCAAAAGTCTTACCAGTTTGGATGCGAGACGTCGGATGCATGGGGGAGAAAGTGCCAAGCAGCCAGTCTCCTTCAAAGCTGGAATGAGCTATAGAAAAGCTGCTACAAGCCTTTGGGCACCCCATTTTTATGGCCATCTAAAATTTCCCTGTGTTTTTTTTTATTATGATTGTTATTTTGAAGAAGATGGGGTCCCTGCCCTGCCTCCCCAAATTTGGCACAGTGAGAGTTAAAAGCCAATCAGCCAGATTTTCTTTTTAAAAAAAAGCTTGAGTTTTTACTCTCTTGAGTCTTAAAGTTCTTCTTGCCCCGGGGTCGTGAGAAATGCAACAGGGGACTTTCTCAACAAGAGCTGTGCTTAAGGCCAACTCATATCTGTTAATTTTATAAATAGTCCCTGTTCACAAACAGACAAGTTCCCCTGCCTCTCTTAGAAATGGGCAGCTCCTATTCCTGTTGGAAAATTTAATAACGTAGTTATCAGCTCCAGAGGGAAATACACACGCACGCAATAACCTCTATGCTTCTACTATGCTGGATATATTTTTCTTCTGCCTCTTGTTTTTTGGTCTTCCCTAGGAAAGTTTGTGATTTGGGGGCACATTCATGGACCAGCAAAGATCCATCAAACTAATAACAGAGGCTGCAGGGAGAGTGCTGGTCCCGTAGTTTAATTTCAGTCTCAGTTTCACATGGTGTAATCATCTTAATCTTATAGAGCAAGGCCATCAGATGAAATCTGCCTTCATCCTTTAATTCCCCAAAGTTTAATAGCTTATAGAAGGGGGTGGTGGTGGTTGGATATCTGATTGAAGAGCGATGATGGTCAGGAATTATGGACGTGCTGTGAAATGCCAAACACCCTGGGCCTGTGATGTTGTGTTGTGTGAGGCTTTTGCTGTACACAACAATAGCAGGAACAAGTCTAAAATGGTCTAGCCATTGGTACAGGTTAATAATAGTTCTACTTAGTGTACCCTTGGACTTTCTAAATGTCTCTCCTTCCTCTTTCTCTCCTCTTGCCTGGTTAATTCTTTTTCTCTTTATTTGATTTATTTTGTATTTTTCCCATCTTGCTGAATCATTTAATTAATTGATTGTTATAAATTTTTCTTGAACTTGTTATCCTTTATGTTGTAAGCCGCCTAGAGTGGTCGAAATGACTAGATAGGCGGGGTATAAATACAATAAATAAATAAAATAAATAATTCTCCCCACTCAGTGTGTCCTTAAGATTATTCATTTTTTAAATACTTCCGTCCTGCCTTTGGCCGCTCTGAACTCAAGGCAACCTGTACGACTCTCCTCTCCCCCTTTATCATCACAAGAATCTTGTGAGGTAGGTAGATTGAGACCATGTCATGGGCCCCTGGTCATCTAGGGCAGTGGTCCCCAACCTTGGGCCTCCAGATGTTCTTCAACTACAACTCCCAGAAGCTTTCGCCACCACCTCTGCTGGCCAGGATTTCTGGGAGTTGAAGTCCAAGAACATCTGGAGGCCCAAGGTTGGGGACCACTGATCTAGGGAATTTCAGAGCTGACTGGGGATTTGAATTGAGGTATTTTGAGGCCTGGTCTGAGGGCCGTGGGGCAGGCATATTTCTTCTCATTTATATAGAAATAAAGTGAGTGGGCTGTTCTGTCTTTAAGACTAAAAGGAGAAATGTGTGAGTAAGAAACAGGATGACCAACTTTCCCCTTTGCTTGAGTTATTTTTCTTTTCCCAGTACTGGAGGTGGAAAGGGAGAAAAGTGGCTGGAGGGAAGACTCATGCCCCTCTACCATGTTTTCCTACTTACTCTTCAAGTAAAATCTTGGACTGTGATTCCCACCATGGCCACTGGGATCTGTAATAATCTTTCCGGGGTCTGACAGTGGTGTCTAGGTACGTGGGTGGGGGGAGTTTTTGGATTTTCCTATTCATATGAATCATCAAATCTAGAATCACTGAGTTGGAAGGGGCCTGTAAGGCCATCAATTCCAACTTGTTGCTCAATGCAGGAATTCAAATAAATGTATATTTTTTGTTTAGTCGTTAAGTCATGTCCGACTCTTTGTGTCCCCATGGACCAGAGCACTCTGGGCCCTCCTGTCTTCCACTGCCTCCCGGAGTTGGGTCAAATTCATGTTGGTCCCTTCAGTGACACTGTCCAGCCATCTCGTTCTCTTTCATCCTTTTCTCCTCTTGCCTTCACACTTTCCCAACATCAAGGTCTTTTCCAAGGAGTCTTCTCATGAGATGGCCAAAGTATTGGAGCCTTAGCTTCAGGATCTGTCCTTCCATTACAGTATATAGGGGTATCTTACTCTGAATACTGACCACAGGATTCTGGAAGCTAGAGTATGAAAAGCAGTGTTTGCAAACTCCGAGCAAGAGCACGCTCTTGTGTCCTGTTTTGGCCCTCAGATTGATTCTGGGTCTGTATGGGTTGCATAATGCCATCCTTGCCTCTCAGGGAGTCAGATGAGACCATGATTGCTTTGACTGGAACAAGGAGTTCCTTTGCCTGGGGAAAGCCCCCGAGGAGATGTCGTGGGACTTGTGCTGCTGAATTGGCATGTTCAGCCCTCAGTTTCTGCTGACTCTACAACTACAAGACCGTCACCTCCTTCTTTGGGAGCACCTTTGCATTCTCCGTGGTTCCAAAAGGAGGACAGCTGATCCTCGCCTTTGGAGAAGTTTCTTAAAGGTTTGTAACTGGAAGGAAGAGGTGGCTTTAAACATTTATTCCTTCCTAGATCCTTGTAAACTGGCCTTTGTAAATCTGGTTGATTGTAAACCTGATGTGGGCTGTCCCAAGAACTCTGCTGCCTGAGGGGAAAAAACAAGATGATGCCATCTCTTATTCTCTGTGTAAAAGCCAACGGGATGGCCAGTGTAATGTTGCTTCAGCACTGATGATGGGACAGCATCCTCCATTGCAACTAAAGGCAGCAAGAGAGCTTATGGGTTGCAGAAAGCTCTTTCTTCTAACAATATGTTTGTGCCATCCAGAATCTGCTACCTGCAGCCCCCACCTCACTCTTTCCAATGAGAGGACAACCCCACACAGATCTCTACCCAGCTGTTTATGAGGTGCTCATACTGCCTTCCGAATTATATAATATTGCCAGAGCACCATGTAACCAGAACTCCCAATGACCACATTGCATAATAAAATAAAAATATTGTACTTAGGAACAAGATTGTATTAAATAAAACCTGATTCAATAAATAAAGTGTGAGGTGCAGGTGGGGAGGAGAGATCTGAGAGCAGCTGCTGAAGAAACAAGTTGAAAATCAAAGTCTCAAATATAACTCTGGAATGATTACAGGAGGAGAGGCAGGAAGATTTCCCGTGGGCAGGCATGCCAGATTGTAGCCTTCAACAATGTAAATGCTTGTGTTCTTTGATGATGTTTCTTAAGATGCGGCTGTTTTCTCAAGAGTCTGTAGAGTGGGAATGATGATGTGTTCTTCTCATTTTCCCTGTCATCCTAAATTTCTTTTGTTGACTTCCACATTTGCCTTCCTGGCGTGCCCAGTAACGGACTGAGGGATTGGTTCTGATGACTGGAAGTGTTTTTAAAGCTCCAGAGGAGCATTCATTGTGCCTCTCACGGCAGGCTCTGCCATTAGGGAAAGCGAGGCAGCCACCACAGCCCTTCTCTTCTCTTGGGGGGGATAGGCCTGTTTTGGAGGTGTGAAGCATCCTGCAGCAGTTTGGTGTGGTAGAAGATGCTCTCCCATCACCAGAACTGCATGAAAATTCAATTCTTCATTCACAGTTCATTCACATAAAAGAGAGGTAGGCACTGACACCTGTAGATGGACTATAACTCCCATCAGCTCTAGGCAGCTTGGCTTGCAGTGAGGGATTATGGCAGCTGCAGTCCAAGAACATCTGGAGGGCTACAGTTGTTTACTTCTGATATGCTTTGTCGGGGGGAAGCTGCTTGGGTGGTGAAGAGAGGACCAAACATCACCTCTGGAGGGGCCAAGTTTTGTCCTAAGGTCCAGTTTCCAAATGCCATCCTGAGGGAGGCCTGGTTGAAGGTGATACAAAAGAAATAAGTCCAGCATCCTGATCTTTCAGTCAGTGCAAATTGGAGGCAAGATTTGTTTCTGGACTTAGAAAAATGAGTTTTCCTCTAATCTGCTTGTTGGTCATCACTCAGATTCAAAGTATAACTGTCAGGGATGTTGGCGAGTCTTTGGGTTCAAGTCCCATGTCTGAGTCTTTGGTACCAGATTCGAGTCCCTATTAGCTTTTTATTAGGGGTGGGTGGGTTCTGAGTCGCGAGTTGCGTCCCAGTCATTAAAAAACAAAACAATAACCAAAGTTGAGTCCTAGTTGAATCGCTAGTGCAACTGAAATCCAACTTGACAACAAGTCCTTGCAACTCGAAACCCCATCCCTGCTAATTCTTTTGATCTGGTTTTCAGCCACTCTTCAGTATCTAAACAAACCTTTCTCCAAGGGAGAGAAGATGTACTGGACTACAATTCGCACCATCAGTAGCCAGCATGAAGATAAAGAGGCAAACACCCAAGACTATACAAATAGTTTTCAAACTCAGCCCCTTCATATTTGAGGGCTTGGATTCCAAGAAGTCCAGAGATCCTGGGAGTTGTAATCCAGCAATAAATGAGGATTCACATTCTGGGAGTGCTTCAATAAGCAATTAGCAGCTGGTAATGAGAGGGTTTGGTTCTCAGGATGTGATTTTCTCTGACTCAGGGCTACAAGTTGTCTTTTCATGGAACTTCATGAGTAAAAAATGGCAGGCATGTGCCCGGGATTGGAAATGACTATACAGTATGTCTTGTTGGCAGCTACACTTGAAAATTACCAGCATGGGTTGCATCTGCTTGTTGGGCGAATTCGGTGGCAACAAATGTGTGTGTGCTGGTGTACAAAGTTTTGCCTTTTGATTCAGACAGCAAAATAAATTAGGATGGCTTTCTCCGCATTTTGATTTTTAAGCCAGAACTTCCGTGATGTTGTTTGGCCCTTAGTTTGAAAGAAGGTGGAGCAGGGAGAACTGCCTCAAATAACAGCAGAAGAAAATGGGGTTTTTAGGATTACTGTTGGGTTGAAGGAAGCAAGTGCCAACCACAGGGTGCTGGGAGGACTCTCAGAGAATCCCGATGCTTCTCTAGGTCTCCGGATGGGGAGACACATCCCGGGGCGAGTGGTACCGATGAAGAAGGAGGTTGTGCTTTTTCTGCATGACTTTAAACCCTTGGGGACCTGTCCTGGCCTGTTACTTGCTTCTCCATTTTAGGGCAAAGGTGTGTGACACTTGGGCGATGCCAGAGGACCAGAATGCCAGGGAAGGATCAAAGGGGGCTAGGGAGAAAGCTAGTGGGTTCATGCACTTGAGTCCCCTGCAGCCATTTGGAACAAGGCAGAGGGTGGAGGACCAGGATCCTAGCTTGAGGCCCCCAAGGTCATTCATGTTGTAGGTCAGGATCAGAGCTCTTGCAAGAATAGCCAAAACTGCTGTTCCTGCTGTGAGCGTTCTGCTGCCTGATTGGATGCAAAAATTTGTAATTTGGCTACCCACCCAACCCCCCAGACATGCTTCCTGGTTGGCAATGCTTTGCCAAGGTTCTGGATTCCTTGGATTGCCCTCGTCCGTGGTCACTTCGCCTAGAGCAGTGATGGCGAACCTATGGCACGCGTGCTACAGCAGGCACACAGAGCTCTCTCTGTGGGCACATGACCCATAAGTTGCCATAGAGAAATACTTACCCGTCCTCCGATCCCGGATTTCGGCACTCCCGTCTGCTGGTCCAGTGGTCCAGCGGAGGGGTGCAATGGCGGCCATTACCAATGGTCTCCAATCCCCCATTGGTCTAGCCCAATGGGGGATTGGAGGACCAGTAAGTATTTATTTGTTAATACTGCCCATAGAGGGGGGGAAAGCCCCAAGCATTTAACCGTTGCAGTCCAGAAGCAGTTGTTTTTTCTAAATGAAAACATCAGCACTCGGGTTTTAATTGCAGTATTGGCACTTTGAAAGAAATAAGTTGATTTTGTGTTCTAGTTTGGGCACTTGGGCTCAAAAAGGTTCATCATCGCTGACCGAGAGGCATCCCAGTGATTGCCGGTCCCCACCTTTTGTGGCATCACACGGGCTGTCCCCAATGGCATGGCAAGGGCCTGTCCCCAGGTTTCAGGTTTGGGTCATGAAACCTCCTGAAACAGGCTGGTGCCAACCTGGCAACTCTGGCGAGCATGATTCATCCTGAGCAGCTTAGGTGGTCCTGAAAAGGTTAGCTCAGTGGAGGGTGGGAGAGCTTATCGGAACCGTTCCAAAAGGCTCTTGGTCCGTCTGCTTCCTTCTCATGATGGATAAAGCATCCATCTGGCCCTTTACCCGAAGTCACTCGAAAAGACACAGTGGGGATCAGGGTGGTCAGCCGAGGCTAATGCGAGGCTAATGTGTTCTTAGTTGTTGTGTCAGGCAAGGCGCAGCATGGAGACAGCAGGGTGCGTTCCTGTTTCCAGGGCAGGCATATGCCGTTAATGGGCAACCTGCAAAACGAAGGGAAGGAGCATCCGTGGATGTCATGGGGGCGCTGAGACCCAAACATGCCACACCTCTTGTCGTTCGAAGCATGGGGAGTGTGTCTTTGTGTGTGTGCGCGTATTTTAAATCGAGCAACTTTATTTGGAGACTTGGATATCTCTGCTTGAAAACCTCCGAGACCGAACGCTCATTTGCTGCTTTGAAGAGGCAGCCCCCCCGTTCTGTAGCTGTGGTCCTGACCCGGCCATTTAATTGTGGGGGGGCTGGATTCCCTACAAATATTGCGAGCCATGCTGGAGTTTAAGAGCAGGCAGTTCATTGTGATTATAAGCCCAGGGAAAGATTTTGGCTGGGCTTGGAATGACCGAAACGCACATCTATGCAGGAAAAGTGAAAACTGCACGTGCCCACTTTCATCAGTGACAGATGGGGATAGATGATCCCATCCTCCATATCTGAGCCAGGTGCTTACATACCACACATCTGGGGAAGGCGGGGCTGTTCTCTGGGTCATCAAATCTGCTGTCTCCTTGCCTCTAGTTCTCTGGAGACTCGTAAGGAGAGATTTAGCTCTGGCTTTTATTTGTATTCCCAAATAACCGCCATAACCTCTGTCACAGGTTAAGTTGAGCCACACATGTAAGGGACATGAATTCTCGTTCTGGAGGGTCTGATGTGCCCGTGCGCTAACCTTCCCACAATCCAGCCATTGCATGTTGCTGAAAGCAGTAACACTTTCTGAAAGCCAGCATCCCATTCTATCCTCCCCAGTCACTACAACCAGATTCTTTGCCTCTACTAGATGGGGTTACTAGAAGAAATCGCTAGCAGATGTGTCTCGAATTACTGCTGTTCCTACAATACCACTAAGTGAAAACTCTCTAAATTAAAAAAAATCAGACAAAACTGGGATTTACTAAAAGATTTTCCTAGGCTGCTTCATTGGCTTATCTAGATAGAAACTATAGACTCTGGTTTAAGAACCGCAACAACTCTTAGAAAACGTTGCATGCAGAGTTTAAGCTTTCCTTGCCCTGTTCACCTCCTAGAGTTGTTGTGTCAAGTCACACATCCTGTGGCCAAAAGCTAAGCTCCTGAAAGCTGACGGGCTTTCTTGACCATTGAAGCTGAGCTGTGCTTCCACCTTACAAGCGATGGCACTGGGGCGTTTAGATGCTAGGAATGCAGTTTTTGTCTGGCGGAGGCAAGCTCTGGTCAAAGAGCGCCTGGGGCGAGCTAGAGGGATGCCCTATATATGTCAGAGACAGGATCAAACCTTTGTGTCAGCTTGACCTTCCTCAGCAAATAAGACCCGGTTTGGAATTGCCCTCAGGGCTCAGCAGGTGATGTTTCCTGTAAGAATAGACTTCCTTCACTGTTGTCAGCTTTCTGATACCCTTTTATTCCGTTCCACCTGAGGAACAGCGGCAGTTTGATCATAGGTTTTGTGGCATGCACTCTCACAATAATAAAAAACAACATGGGAAGTAAAATATAATACCCTCAGAAGCATAAAATTGAAAGATCCTATCGTTTCCGCTGCTGTGGGAATAATATCTAAAATTATTTCTGGCTTTCAGGTGGATTCTTTTAAAAATCCATTCTGTAAATGCAACTTTTTTTTAAAAAAAATGTTTTTCAGATCCTGTTGAGAGACATGTTTAGAGGACTGTTAAAGATTTAGCTGCCCTTTTTAAAAGTTTATTTAGATTGCTTAGAAAATTCCAGCCTCAAAAGAACAAACGGCAGGCAAGTGAGAATTTTACCACTGAATCACTAATAGTTTCCAAAACAAACAAACCATCTTTCTGCATTTCGAGTTCCCTTTTGATAAACGTATATGGTCCAGACAATTTTTATATCTGAGGTGGAAGCTAGCAAAACTGCATTTCATAACAGCCCTTTGTGATTGTATAAATGCATGATTTGTCTTATTTGGTGTATATAAAGAACTCCCTTATTCTAAATCAGTCCACTGGCCTGTCTCCTTAGTATCCCTTCCAGAAATGGTCAAAATGTAGCCTCCCAGAGGTTGCTAATTCCAATTTAAGCGTTCCTCACCTTTGGCAATGCTGGGTATTCTGTCTGGTCCTTCTCAAACCTTCTCCCCATGATTTTGTATTAAGTGTCGATAAGTTTGGGTTTACCAGGTGTTTTGGTCTACAGCTTCCATAATCCATGACCCTCAGTCATACTGCTGGAGCTTATGGGGAATTGCAGTCTGAAGGAACTGGATCCCTCCAAATTGCCTGTCCCTGATGTCACTAGAAATGCAGAGTGCATCACCAGGGACATTATAGATAGCAGGACAGCATCCCAAGAGTGTTGATCCTCCTGCTTGTCTTCCTCTGTCTCGCTTAAGGCAGCCGGTCTGATCTCTCCAGAAGTCTCAAACATAACAAGAGGGAAGAGGAGGGTTAAATTAGCAACACTTGTACCTTCTGACCACTTCCTCTCAGGAAATTCTTCACCAGCGATAACATGATCACAGAAGTGGTTCAGAATCCTAATTCTCTTCATTGTACTACTTTCTTGTAGGTTCATTCAACATTAAATCTAATCAGCACCAAATTTCCTTTATTGTCCTTCTCTGTACTGTTCTCGGTACTCAGCACCCGCCCCTGAATATAGAGATGCAAGCCTTTCTTCTTGGCCTGAAGTCTTTGCTTAGGTTATTCTCCTTCCCCAGCTTCTTCCTAGCACAGAATTATCAGCCTCTCTTTACTTGGGGTCAGAATACGTTAATTTGAATTGATCCCCGAAGAGATGCTTATATTTTGCGTCCCTGTTAATGATGCTCTTTGTCTGCGGGTTAGGGGCCTGCCTGCATGGCCATTTAGCACCTCCTTAATTGATGGATAATAACATTTTTTCAGAGGCTTAATGTTGCCTTCTATAGCCTTTGGGGCACCAGAAAGTGGCTTCTTGACACGACCTTGAGCTGAGTCAGCCAGCGTTCCCTCAGATGAGCAACGGCGCTGTAGGGTAACCTTGCATGAACCACAGAGGCTTCTGATGGAATAACTGGGCAGCCTTTCTGAGGCTTTATCGCCCACTCTACCATGCAATTTATCTTTGCCTGGGAATATTCTGTGCGGGCTTGATAAGGTCATTGTAGATCTGGAAATTCAAGGGGCTGAAGACACTCCAGCGAGAACCACTTACAACTTCTGTACAGGAGGATGTAATAGAGCTGCATAAAATGGTGCATGGGGTGGAGTAAGTAGAGAGGGTGTTTTCCTCCTTTGAATCATAAGGAGTTTATTGGTTGTTGTGGGTTTTTCAGGCTCTTTGGCCTTGTTCTCAAGGTTGTTCTTCCTAATGTTTCGCCAGACTCTGTGGCCGGCATCTTCAGGGGACAGCACTCCGTGTTTCTTGAGAGGCACCTTATACAACAAGAGGACAATGGGCAAGGAGATTACGTACCCCTAATGTTTTGCAGGGCCTCAGAGCTTAGCCCTCTCTACCCAGTTCCTCTGCCTCTAAATTACATCAAACACCCGAGGGTGCTTTTGAGAGAGGGGTGAAATTCCCCCTCCCAGTTCTCACTTGGGGAATTCTTGCAGACTTCTGGATATTAGCCGCATGGTGCAGCGGTTAAACAGCTGCACTGCAGTCAAGACTCTGCTCTTGACCCGAGTTTTATCCTGGTGGACTCAGGTTGTCATCTCAAGGTTGACTCACCTGAACCATCCTCCTGAGGTCAGTAAATTGAGTATCCAGTTTGCAATGTGGAGCCTGCATAATTGGATTGTAAACTGCCCAGAGAGTGCTTTAAACACTATGGAGATGGTAGATGAGCAATACACTTTGCTTGGCTTTATTATGGCTGGAAAAAAAATCCCATCCCTAGAAATCGCCGCTAGATAAACTACCAACATGGACCAATTCATAGAGGACAAGGCTGTCAGCAGCTGCTAGTCATGAGGGCTGTGCAAGATCACTGATCAGAGATAGCTTCTTTTTCCAGATACTGTACTAGAGAACACGGACAGGAGGGTGCTGTGGAGCGTGTGTCGTGCCTGTCGGTTTCCCACAGGAATCGGGGTGGATGGAAACATGAACTAAACCCTTCTTGGGTCTGATCCCACATGATCCGTGTGTATTTAAGCTCATTCCTCCTTTTATTTTCATCACATCGGTTCACCCAAATAAATGAAATAGGAAGGTCCAGAGTGAGGAGAGAATACTTTGAAGGGTTTGAAGAGAGTCAGGAGCCTCTTCCCAGATATTTGAAACCTCTGTGAGAAAATGTCTGTGTGGTTTAGGACAGCCGCTCCTGGCCTGCCAGCCCCCCCCCCCCGCAAGATGTGCTGGACTTTAATCCACGTTACCCCAGTAATATTATCCATGCTGACTGAGGGTGATAGAAGTTGTAGTCGAGCTTGAAAACATGTTAACATTAAAATAGTTACTTTTGTGCTAAACAGGGGAAGAAGCCAATGGACACCTCTAACCTTGTGAAAATAAGTTTTTTGCTGTGGCCTAACTTTTGTAAGGTTATTTTAAAAGCCTAGATGCATCGGTTCGCTCTCCCGCTCCCCGTTTAACTCAGAAGTAACCATTTTAACATCAATGCATAAAAACCTCAAGTGTTATTTCCAAGCTCTGCATCCTAATAATTCTAGAAGGTGTGGAGCCTGAAAGATTGTGGAGTTCTTTCATACATGAAGGATACCATGTCCGTTTCTGATAACTCAGTCATGCTTTCAATGTGAGGCTTGGTGTGCAAGTGGTATATCGGAGATGCTGCAAATGTGTTTTTTGATGACGTGTGTGATAAAGCAATTTCCTCCTATGTGGTGTTTCAACTATTGTGTGTCCCTTTTACTGACTGCCTACCACGCACTGCTCCTGTGATTGTCCTTCTTGTGCTGTTTGGGGTTTGTGGCAGGAGGGGAGGGGAGGGGAGATGATAGAATCATCACAGTACAAGCCCCCTCGGCTGTGTACTGCCTTTTGCCTGTGCGTTCAGTGACTCTTGAACCAGCCTAAACTGTGACTCAACATGAAGACTTCCTTCAGGCACGAGAGCTGGAGTGAAGAAGGCATAGTAGTCGTCTTAACCTCACTTTCCATTTTGGTGCCACATTTCTAAAACAATGACCTCTAGTCCAACAGATCGCTTTGAGAAGTTCCTTTTTTGGGACTGCCACGGTTACAGCCTCCTAGCCGGCACATGGGTCTCTCAGCACCTCGCAGCGAACAAACATGAAAGCATCGATGTCTTCAGATCTCATTCTGCCAGCCGTGACAATAAGTCTTTCTATATTTGTTTTTGAGCTGGCTTCAGATTGATTCAGCATTTCTTCTGTCTTGGTTTGTTTCAATACTGGCTGCCGCGGAATTTTGTGATTCTGGCATTTTCTAATACAGCAAGAATGTTCGACCGGTGACACACGGGCCCTTTGTGGCCCCTCTGGCGGTGTTTGCATCCCTAAACGGTCTCTGCTGCTAATTGGAATTGTTGCTACAGCGGTAGCAAAAAAAAAAGTACAGCGTTTTCTTTAAATGTTCTGTCAAACTACTAAATTGCAGCACCAGCAATCTGCTGTGAAAGCAATTCTCTGTAAAGCAAGCAATCTGCTTTGAAAACAAGGTGCATGGAGAGTGTGTACCTTGCTTTGAAGTCTATCCAGACATTATAAAGCTCCTGAAGAGCGTTAATCCTTGCATTCCAAAAGCTAGTAAAAACACAGCTTTTCAGAGAAGCTTTCTGGGATATCCTCCTTTCTTTATAACTATGTCATCACCTGTTATGTTTTTAATTTTTCTTTTTTGGTTGCATCACTTTAGGGGGTTATTCTGGGATTTATTTTAATTGTACATATAATGGATTGAGGTTTAGGTGCATATACACTACAGTGATGCCTCGCAAGACGAAAATAATTCGTTCCATGAGTCATTTCATCTTGTGAAAATTTCGTCTTTAAAATTTTTTCTATAGGAATGCATTTCAGTGCATTTCCCATAGGAACACATTGAAAAAAATAATAATCTTGTGAAGCACAGCCGTAGAAAAATTCATCTTGCGAGTCACAAAAAATATATATCTCTCTCAAAAAGCTTTTCTCTTGCAAGTTTTTCGTTGCACGAGGCATTCATCTTGCGAGGCATCACTGTATATAAAACATCAGCTTAAAAGTGAAAGTGCTTGAATTACAGCAGGGATTAGGGGTTTGGGCAGGCTCAGGGGGCAATTTCTGTCCCCCATGTGACATTTAAAAGGAAGGGGCTGGTTGCAGTCTTTTTTTCTTGCTGCTTCTCTGTTTTTACCTAGTTTCCATTTTTGTAGTTTTCGTGGCGTAAAGTTATTCTTGTTAAAATAACTGTTTAAGTAAATGCCTTTTTAGTTAACCCCTTTTAAAAGGAGGAGGATTGTGGATCAAAGAATCCGGAGACTTTGCTCTGTGTGATTTTATCATCTCGGCTGAATTCCAAGGACTTGGCAAATTAGCTGCAATAACAAGCTGCATGGCTGAAGTGAGAAATAACAAGCACAACTTTATCTGTTCTGCTGAGAGGTGGCAGCAGTACCAGTGGGAGCCGATTCCCAGCGGTTGGAAGCCACAGCCAGATAAAGCTAACCAGCTTGGCCTTTTTGTGTGGAAGCCTAATAGTCTGAAATCATACGTAGATGGGAAACAAAGGATAGAGATCCAGTCTCTTGCCAAGGCAGTGGAACAATTGAAAAGGTAAAGGTAAAGGTTCCCCTTGACAATTTTTGTCCAGTCGTGTTCGACTCTAGAGGGAAGTGCTCATCCCTGTTTCCAAGCCATAGAGCCAGCGTTTGTCCGAAGACAATCTTCCGTGGTCACATGGCCAGTGCGACTTAGACACGGAACGCTGTTACCTTCCCACCGAGGTGGTCCCTATTTATCTACTTGCATTTGCATGCTTTCGAACCGCTAGGTTGGCGGGAGCTGGGACAAGCGATGGGAGCTCACTCCGTTACATGGATTTGATCTTACGACTGCTTGGTCTTCTGACCCTGCAGCAGAGGCTTCTGCGGTTTAGCCCGCAGTGCCACCACGTCCCTCGGAACAATTGAAAGCTGATGGCTTTTTAACAGCTAGTTGTCCAGTGAGCAGTCTTTCCATTTCATCAGCAATTACTTTAAGCAATAAGTTTGCCCCATCGGAGGAAAAGTAAATTGCTGCACCCGAGCACCAATTTATCTTTTTTTCTCGAAAAACCAGAAGCCAGGGGAAGGCTGGAGCTCACAAAAACAACCTTCAGGTTACACTTTGTACAGCCCTGATTTACAGGTATTGGAGTTGTCATTGCACCAACACAGAATTTTGGCTTTTCACAGGCCAGAAAGCAAGCTGTTAGCTATTCCTCTGTCCCTCCCACTTGATTCTCCCTCGAAGGGAAAGTGCTAAACAAACCCATATCCCAAATCCTGTGTTTATATTGAACTTAATGTTGGGTCAATGAGAGTCTCTGGCTTGTGGCGCTATAGACAAGCCAACGCTATTATCTAGAGTTGATTCTTGGCTTATGATTCAGGATTGTTTGGAGAGCAAAAAAGAAAAGATGCTGGTTCAGCCACATCACTGAACAAACAGTGGACAGAGGTTTCCAGATATATTCAGCCCCTTCCATGGAAGTGGAGCCATGCGGGAGCCATCGGAGAACATCTACTAGTCTGCTGGCTTGCTGGTAATGCTAACATTCTGAGCCGTTCTAGCGTACTGAGATGTGCCAACAGGAGCATTCTCGTCGTTCTTGTCTGCTTCTTCTGTTTCTTTTCTTTTAAGCTTCTTAGGGCATGATAAAAAGATGAGATCTGATCACACTAGAAAGGGTTGTGATCCTCAAAGTGGTCCTTTAAATGGACTCTTCCTTGCCCATGCCTTCCGGTCTCTATTGCTTCAGCTCTGCTCCTTGGGCATGGAGCAGGTCTGGCTGGTTTGTGATCTCCCGTACATTGTCTGGTTGTGGGAAAACAGATTGAACCAGCCTGTGCCACAGAGAGGCCAGAAAGCAAGCTAAATCTCTGTCTGATCTCACCCTGAGAGAGAGGCAAATTATCTTAAACCGTTCTGTGATCCGTTCTTTATGTGTTACATGCAAAGTATCTCTTCTTGTCAGGGCTTCAACTTCCACCGACGTAGTGCCTTCCCTTAGATGACCTTGGGTAGCTACTATTATGTGAAAGAAAGAGGATATCCCTCTCTCCCTCCTTTCCACATGATTTTTCTGGGCATCAGGTTCCTAATGATGGGATTTCTGCAACCTGGCGTAATAGCAACCTGTGCACGTGTCACAGATGTTCAGCCAAAGAAGGAGAGGAGCAGGCAGGTTGGCTCTATTAAACATTCCAAGGCAAAGGTTTACCTGCTTTCTTCCATCAGGTGCTAGCCGTGTTGTCTTTCCTTTTTTGCTTCATCTTTCTAATTAACAGATTATGACAGCAACATCTTGTGCTCATTACTCCATCGGCTCAAACACTGGCCATATTTTTGTATAAGTACATCTGTAGAAGATTAATTTTTTTTAGAGCTGATTAAAGCATTAGCCACCTAACTGTTCAAAATCCACTAAATCTTTAGCAAACGGCAAATCATGAGGGCGATTGCAATGCGCATCTCTGAAGAGGGATGATGGGAGAAGGATAGGATAAGACTGTGGGAAAGATGCAAGTTTCATGACGCTCATAGGGGCTCATTCTTTTTGAGTATTCAATAATTACTTTGTGTGCATGGGGAGGTCACCGCTGCTAAACAACGATCCAGTCTTATCAAAGTATTACTGGGTATAGAGATAATGGGCTTATCTGATCTGAACTGCTGGTTTCCCCATTATGCAACCCCACCCCAGTGTACAGCATATATATATTTTTGTGGTGCGGGAAATATGGTGGGGTATGACATTCAGATTTTGGAAAGGGTAAGTGCAGAGAATGTGGCAGGAAATTTCCCAGTACAGTTCATAGACATCAGGGTTGAGAAACCTGTAACTTTCTGGAGGTTGTTGGGATCCAGCTTCCATCAGCCCCAGCAAATACCATCAGTGGGACCGATAGACCTAACTTACAGAGGTTAAGTTACATATCCATAGATTTAGAGATGAAGAGCCATAAGAAGAGAACACAGAGACCATGATGTTGCACAGCAGCACGTAGGATCTGGAGAAAAGAGCAAGAAGGCATGGAAACGAGTCAGTCACAGTCAACCCTACTTTGGAGTAGGCGTGTGAAGAATATTTGCAAAATTTCCCAGTGTTGTCAGTTTAGGTTGTCCCAACAGGATGAGACACTTTGAAATTTAAAAATAAAATAATTTTTTTTAAAAAAGAGAGAGAGAGACACGTCAGTGAGGAATTTTCGTACTACACAAGATTTCCTGTGTGTAGGACAAAGAAACAAGAAGTGCTCTAAATCTCTTAATTTTTTGTGTGTGGGGGGCATGGTGTCAAGATTTGTGCAATTTGTGCAGATATCTTTTTGCCAAACTGTATATTTTGCCTTCAAGAAGCAAAGTGAGCATGTACTTCAAGCACAGAATGAGTGACGGATCAAAAAGATGCAGAGAACCCATCCAGTGCTTCTGATTCTTAAAAGGCAATGGTGGACTGCAGCAGTTATTACAGTTTTGTGTAAAGGGCATTCTGCATTATTTGCATTAAAATAGTTATAAGAAGTGTGAAAACCCTAATCCACACCAAGAGAATTATGTATTTGCTTTTGATGATTTTGGTGAAGGATTTCTGATGGGAAAAGACACCTTAGTAATGGAGAAGTGGCTGCCTTGTACTCAGTTTGGAGAAGCCTTTGCTCTTCTTCCAGAAATATTGGCAGAACTTCATTGCTCTAAGAGGAGGTCAGAAAGAGTCCTCCCGTGCCCTTATAGCCCCACACTTGTGATGCCAATTTTGTTATCAGTATCGGCCGCGATCTGTTGGGGTTTATAAACTTGTAAGCTCACCTCACACGTGGCCTGCGGGTGCCCTTGGTATGTCTTTCCACAGACAATGACCTTAAGAATATCTTTGCCATGGGAAGGGTCAGTATGGAGCTTGGGAAAGGTCTTCCCCTTTCCTTTCCTTGGACTTCAGTAGCAAAGCACCTCGTGGTGCAGTGGTTAAACCGCTGTAAAGGAAAAGGTTCCCCTTGACAATTTTTGTCCAGTCATGTTCGACTGTAGGGGGCGGTGCTCATCCCCGTTTCCAAGCCAGAGAGCCAGCTTTTTGTCCGAAGACAATCTTCCGTGGTCACATGGCCAGTGCGACTTAGACACAGAACGCTGTTACCTTCCCACTGAGGTGGTCCCTATTGATCTACTCACATTTGCATGCTTTCGAACTGCTAGGTTGGCGGGAGCTGGGACAAGCGACGGGCGCTCACTCCGTTGCATGGATTCGATCTTACGACTGCTTGGTCTTCTGACCCTGCAGCACAGGCTTCTGCGGTTTAGCCCGCAGCGCCACCACGTCCCTGTACTGCAGCTAAAACTGTGCTCACGACCTGGGGTTCAAATCCCAGGTAGCCGGCTCAAGGTTGACTCAGCCTTCTATCCTTCCGAGGTTGGTAAAATGAGTATCCAGCTCGCTGGGGGGGGGGGCAATGTGTAGCCTGCATAATTAACTTGTAAACTGCCCAGAGAGTGCTTGAAACACTATGGGGTGGTATATAAACAGCACACTTTGCTTTGCTTTGCTATATAGGGCTGCAGCCGGCAATTTTAGTGTCTGGAGCTGTGTGCTGCCCTATTGGTTAAGCTGGGGTCATGTGATTGACATAAATGGGGATAGGACCAAAGGATGGGAAGCACCACTTGGCATGAGTGCATGATGGCCATGTTGTTTCCACATCAAGCCCAACTATTTCATTTTTCATTCTGTCTGGGAAGAGAGGCTGAGGGTTCGTGGTCATCTTGTGGCAAATGTCAGTGGGTGGGTCTCTTTTCTTAGCCTCTACCATTTGACACCCTAGGTCAAAACTCCAGTCACCAGGACGAGTTACAGGGCGGACTCCAGCAATCCTCCAGCTGGAGGTCCTCGAATGTCTCATCCAGAAAGAGAGAAACTTTCTAAACTCTGGCTTGAATAGTGGTTGGTGATGTTGTGGAAGTGGTGATGATTGAATCCCCCGAACAGAATGAATTTAATCCTGCTGAACAGATCAAACCCATCATTTGTGTACAGGGGGGGGAGGAGGAGGAGGGAAGAGGGTAAGATGCAAATCCCTGAATTTAGGTCACCCAATCCAGTCTGCAAAGGGACAAAATTACAATTTTTTTTTGCAAAGTCCTTGCCCGGTGCTCTTCTCATCTTTCTCCTTGCTTAATCGCAGTGTGCCGGCAATCACTGATCGCAGTGGCTGGACGGAGTCATTCCCTGTGTCTATTTGCCTTGCCAGAGGTTTATTAAAAGCCGTGCAGGCCTACAAGGCAGGGGCTGGGATTGGAGAAGGGAGGTGGCCACCATGTTCAGCAAATGTGCTATGTTCTGTCCTTGACTTGAGCTGCTGGAGATGTGTTTGCTGCTACACCCCCTACTTTTCTGAATACGGAGACGCTCCAGGGACCAGAGCTACTGAGTTAAGTTCCTAAATGATGAGAGACAAAGCACTGGTGCTTTAAGGCTTCTGTACAACCCTTGCTTTCTTCTTGAATGAACACGGCTTCAGTACAGGCAAGCTGCTGGACTGATCTTACCATGAGGCACAGCAAGGCAGTTGCCTCAGATGACAGGTGCTCAGAGGAGAGAGTTATGGACTGTGTAGTGTGCCTTAGCTGACCGTCATTCGGTGTGGTGGAGAACAAAACTTCGACACAGATTCGCCGCCTTTCCGGTCATCTTTTGTATGTGGAATGAGAGAAGGAATAAACTCCTCGGTTAAGTGGAAACTCCCCCCAAAAGGACAGCCGCCTCCCTTAGGCTTTGTTTCCATTTTCAACTAACCTGAGGGGTTTGTCTTCACCTCAGCAGAAAGGGTGACTCTTTCTCCCAGTTCTGATAAGCATCTGATTTAGAAATTCAGAGACCTTCCTATTCAGTCAGGACACATACTCCCCAAACCATAACTCCTTCTGATGAAACCTGAGTCGTCGGTCCTGGGATTCAGCCCCCAATCTGCCCCATGAAGGGGTTGTTGGGCCACCAGCTCTGTAGCAGGGCGGGGAAGGAAAGCTCTCTGTAGGTGGCTTGCAAATGATGGAGGGACAGGCAGTGTTGGCCAGTTTCCTCCATGTGTCTCCTACGTACAAGGGAGACACGCCTTGTGGTTGGGGCCATGGGTCAAACGCCACCCTTGAAAAAGGCTGGCCTGTGCTGTGATCAAACCTCGTAGTGCGGGCCACTTCACCGAGGACACTTCCCACCTTGGAGAGGTTACATGAGATGTCTCTCCAGCTTCCTGTGATGCACATTCTTGATGCACATTCTTTTCCATTCGGGCCAATGAGTCCTGCTCCGCCTCGGGCTTGGGCCATCCCTAGCCAGCCTGCTCTGACCTGCTTCCTCCTCATAGGTGGGAGCTCTACTTCCTTGTCCATATTTCCCTAGTCCTTCTAGCCTGCAGGGGAGCATAGAGAAATGAAATGAGAGAGTGAATGTGCATGTAGAGGTCGACTGCTGAGTGTTAAAACCAAGCACAGGAGAAAGCAAGAGTTGGTTGGAATATTTCTGTTTTGAGGACAGGGTGTCTATTTCTGCTCTGTAGCTGAGTTATGGATGAATGGATGGGGTGGGAAGGCTGAATGAATGTTCACTCGCTTTCCTCTGCATTCTGCCCCAGTACAACCTGTCAGCCTTGGCTTTGTCCACCATTGATGGAGCCTTTTGGAGCAAACAGCTGATATAGGGAAATGTTGGCATATATGACACAATCAATTTGAGACTTGGAGTATACAAAAAGTCAATGTAAAATGAGCTTCCTGACTCGTGTAGTAATTGCCCCCAAGTAAGTGTCACACAGAGAACTCTTCCTCCCCCATTTCCTCCTCTCTCCATTTTCCTTCCCTTTCTCCATTCCTGTGTCAAACATTTAATTGTAAGCTCCTTGGGGCAGGGCTCTGTCTCCTTATCTTCTAGAAAGGGTCATGCAAATAGACAGCACAAGTGTATAGACCAGAGGTGCCACTGAGGCAGGATTTCAGAGCAGACATTGAGGGCCCCAGTTCAGCAGCATGAATAAGACAGTCCTCCCCAATGCAACAGGACTGGTTCGCCACCTTTTGGAGGATAACCCAGCAAGTTGGGTACCTTGCTTTTGAGCCAGAAGTCAGGAGTCCAATTCCCACTGTGCCTCCTGGGAGGAAAGCCAGCCAGTGTAGCCTTGAACATGCTACATGGTCCCAGAGCATCCCCAGAAGAATAGTACTCCCAGGACCTTCTGACAGTCACTAGCAAAACACAGAAAAGACACCCAGAAGTAGCTTAGTGACTTCCAGTTTTGAAAAATGGGTGCTTCAGAAAGCAACTTACTTGAAGTCACTGCTCCTTGAAGGCTTCAAGGAGTAGCAGTTCACTTCTTTCTCTGTTTTTATTTGGGATAAAGAGGAAGCTGAAATGAGAATTGGGTTACGAAAACAGCCTTCAAGGGATGGAACCACAAGCAGGCGCAGAGGCATGCCTTGCCTACCACAATCTAGAGAGAGCTTAAGAACATTAAATCCAGGGCCTAAAATCACTTAAGGCACCACTGATATAGATGAACAAATAATAATGAACACTGGCCTAGATGAACTGGTCGTCTCACTCTGTACATAGAGTAGGACCCGCATATCCACGGAATCAGTATCCACAGTTTCAGTTGTCTGCAGTTCCTGCCAGTGCAACCCAGATCACAGACCACATTCACACTTGCCTCCTCCAGTCGCCTTTCCCCTCTCCTCTGGCTCTCTTTAACGAGTTTGATACTATCTGAGGTTTCAAGCTTCCACTGGAGGACTTGGAACTTATCTCTCATGGATACGTGGGTCCTATTGTATAAAAGGAGACCTCCTTGCATTTCTGTAAACTGTGCATCTTCCTTTGATGCTCTTATAGGAGGTCCCAATTATGTGATATGGTGCTGTCATTTCTCCGTTGTCCTTCTTTCCGAGTCATGGCAGATGCATAGTAAATAAAAGAATAAAATGGCAACGATCTCTGTGAGTTTAGTGATGTGGATTGCTGCTCCAGGAACATTTTGTTGCCAGATGTCATTCGTTCTGTTTGAGAAATCAGCGCTGTGCAAGACCGAGAAGCAATGCATTTGGACAAGAACCAGCACGCCGTTGCATTTATGGCATTTGGGATAAACGCTGAGAACACTCGGCTGGTTTTCTCAAAAGCACTTTTAAAAAAAGCAACAGGAACAACAACTCCAGTAACTTATTAAAATGTAAGACGCCTAAAGATGGATAAGAATTTTGTATCACTTCGTTATTGCTAAGAAGTCACAGATCGCTTTTCATCCAGGAGGAAGGAAATCTGAGAAGCCAAAACTGACAACTCTTCAAAGATCCCGCCCACACTTTTGACTGCTTCATTGTTAGAAGTCTGTATTTATCTCCCATTGAAATCAATTGAATCTGCAGTGCTGGATTCAAGTTGCCACCCTTTCCGTCCGAGAGGCTCCTCATCTCCAACTTCTGTAGGACAGACATGGACAACGTGGTCCCCTCTTTGCTGGGAATTACTGAGTGTCCTGAGTTTGGCAGAAAATTTCCTTCTGGATCACTCCTGAAGATTTGGCCAAAACAAGCAGAAAAACAGAAGGGACTTTTGAATACAAGACGAAAGTGAAACTGACCGGTTTCTGAATTCCTATAATAGGAGCCCTGAGACAGCTTCTCTTCAGGTGCATGCAGAACCATCCAACACCCCTTCCTCCAACCCCCATGCTTATAATCCCCTTAAAGAGATTGGGAAATAACTGGACAAATACCAATCACACCTCAGGGTGCAAATGGGATTAGACGATTAACCCTCGGCCAGTAGTCAAGAAGATTCATTCTAGCCCAGTTGATCTAAAAATCCATGTGTTTTCCCCCACTCTGAGCCCAAGATGTCACCCACAAATTGGAAACTGATACTTTGAGCTGATCACACCCTTTATTTTACTTTTCCTTTCTTTGTTATACTTTTAAAATCTCAATAACAAAAAAGCAAACAAATACGATAATACAACGAATACAATAGTAACAATAATTCGTAACGGCCAGAATCTTGTTATTTATACTTGCTGGTGAGACTCCATTGGGAAATTGCTGCAGGTTCATTTGTCAGCAGTTGTGTGACCTAGTATGCAGGGGTAAATGTCTGTACTTGCTTGTCAACTTGCAACAGTTTGCTGTTGAAATTTATGCCAATGGAGTTAACGTTACAATCAATATGCCATAGAATTCTACCAGTGTTCCTTCCATCATACTGGTAAAAATCTTGTTCCAGATCTACTCTGGTGGAAAGGCGAAAGTGTCACTTGCAATAGCAAATTGCCACTAATTAATAACTTGCCACTAATTAATTGTCTACTACTTATATTCCTGGTTAGCCATCTGACTGATGCATGGTGCAGAATCTAAGTGGCAGTTTGCTACTGTCTATAGTGCCACTGCTCTTTTATCAAAATACGTCTGCAACAGACTTTTGGCTACTGATTATTCATGTTTTTTAAAACATCTCCAGACATTTAAAGTATATGTCTTTCCTCCTCTTCCTCTTTGCTGTCCTACCAGAAGCTGAACATCATCATGCCTCTTCTGAATTTGTATCAACCAGCCCTGAAACATGACTTTGTGTTGTATCTGAACCAGTGACTACACTTTTTCAGTCAAAACGTTCCTTTCTTTCTCTACTTCTTCACCCATTTATTTTACTTTAGATGATCTACCCCAATAACCTGTACATTCTGCTTCTCTGTTGTGTGGCCAAATAGTGTAGCTTTGGACATTTTATGTGTTTTACTATTACTTGCTAATTATTCATTTGCCTTAGAATTTCTTCACTGATCACAGTTCAATCCAAGAAATTTGTAATTGCCTGTGATAAATTCACCTGTCAGTGCTTCTTTATTTGTAAAAAATATACTTTGGGAAAAGCATGCAATAATTTCCAGTTTCAAAGTAGGTCTGCTTAACCGTTTCTCTGAAACAAGCAAAATGTGTATGCTTTGTTGTACTGTGGTGCCTCACATTACGACGTTAATTCGTTCCAGCAAAATCTCTGTAGAACGAAAACATCGTAATGCGAAAATAAAAAGCCCACTGAAACGCATTGAAACCCCT
This sequence comes from Pogona vitticeps, assembly GCF_051106095.1. NCBI lineage: Eukaryota > Metazoa > Chordata > Lepidosauria > Squamata > Agamidae > Pogona > Pogona vitticeps. Next base: position 16,708,178 of record NC_135790.1, read on the forward strand.
TCAATGCGTTCCAGTGGGCTGGAAACTCACGGTCCAGTGAAGATCCTCCATAGGGCGGCCATTTTTGGTGGCTGTCTTGCGAGGAATCCATCCCAGAAAACAGTGGGGAGCCATTTTATTTACCTAGCGGCCATTTTGAAACCACCGATCAGCTGTCCGAAAATCGTCGTTTTGCAAAGAATCAGTTCCCGAAGCAGGGAATTGATCATCACAAAGCGAAAAACCCCTATTGAGACCATCGTTTTGCAATCGCAAAAGCGATCGCAAAAACATAATGCGGTTTTGTTGTAATGCGGGGCAATCATAAAGCGGGGCACAACTGTATATAGTATTCTCCATACTGTGTTCAACCAGTTGTGAATCCACAGATTAGCCAAAGTGGCTGTACCCAGTCAAGTTATTGTGACATATGGCACTGAAAGTCCCAAAAGCACTATTGTAAAAGTGAAATAGTAATTTGTTAAAATAACCAACAATTTACTGCTCTTTCATGGCACTCTAGTTCTGCCTATGATGACTGTGACTCTTTGGTGGTAGTGATTATCAGCGTCGTTCACAATTAGCAACAGAAAAATATCACAAAAATATAGCTAAATAAAACAACTGAAACAACTGAATAATTCAAACACTTCTAATGCACATAGAATAAATCAAACGACTAAAATGCATGCATTTGCATTTATTTTTTGATTCTGGTGAATGAACAACCAGGGTCTCTGCAGAAATAGTTTTAAAGTGTTTTAGCTCATTCAGATGTTATGCAGAATATGAGTAGGCAGTGAGATAGTGGCTAGCATGTGTGATTGTGCATGCCTGCGGACACATTTCATCTACTCTCATGTAATTTGGGTATGGTCCTAAGAGCGTTGTGCCCAAATAAGCTGTATGTATGTAATGGATGCAATGCCTTGAACATTCGGCACCTCCTTTCGTGGAAGACAGGCCTAGCAGTGTCTTCACCTTTTGTGACAAGCAGGATTGTCTACGCATCATGTGCCTGAACATTAAGCAGGGATGTAGGGAATACTTGCTAAATTCCTCATTCTTTGTAAGTCACCTTGATGAGGAATTTTCAGGCTTCGTGAGAATCAATCAGGGGCTGCCCAATTTGTGCAAAATGTTTCTGCCCCAAAGATGCATCCATTTGTATTGAGAAGCAAATACAAATTTGCATGCACACACACACGCACGCATGCACACAGAGTAAACACAAAAGGAACAGTTTATAAAGACACACACAAAAGATCCTTAGAAAACAAAAGAAAACAATACAAAATTCCTGAGCTTCTACTCCTTAGGATTCCAGGAAACAAAGCCAGCAGCCATTCAAACTTTTCACAGTTTTCATCCTTCATAAAAACATGGTTTCCATGAATGCAGTAGGAACAGAGAGAAAATAATGTTGTGTTCTCACAGGAGGGAAGAAGAATTTAAAATGGTGACTCCTCATTTTCCAGCGTCTGAATGAGACAAAGGAGGATTTACATTCCTACTGCAAACGTAGATCTCAATATGGCTAGGAACTCTGGTTTACCAGGGTATTTCATGGGCGAAAGGCTTCAACTGTGTTATAACAAACTTGAGTAGAAGCCCCACCAGATCTGACTGTGCTGTCTGGGAGGGTCAGCGGTGGAGGGGGAAGAATGCAGCGTGGAGGTTATGCTCAGGGAGGGCCTGGCATTCACGACTCCGTGCCGCTTCCATGCATTGACGCACGCACTAGGTTAAAGCATTTCTTTTTGGCAAAGTCTGGGATTTGACAAGTCATGTTAAATGTGCCGTTTTGCATTTAACCCTCATGATTCTTTCTGAATGTGCAAAGAGCATCTGCATTTGGGGATAATATCATTCTCAGGATCACAGCAAGTTTGGAAGGAAGTATATTAATTAAGCCTCTTCTCCCCTGTTTCGACTCTGAGGAAAGTTCCCCCCCCCCAAAGCTGAGGTGTGCCCCCACTGATGTTGTATGCAAAGTTTTGCCTTGAAACCTCGGAGTTTTTCCAATCTGGAAAAGTGAATAATCTCCTCTAATCTGTCTGCCTGCTAATAAAAAAACAAGAGCCCCCCTGGGTAGCTTCATCACGGGCATGGAAACCTCAGCTTGAATCATGTTAACCTGCTCATTTAAAACCAGATCTATAAATCTCCAGTGACAACTGGAATGAGAAATTCGTGTTAACACCAAAGCTGTCCTTTCAAAACAGTATGCGTCAGAAGCAAATAAATTCATCATCAACATCAGCTCGACTGCTTTCAGGCTTTGTTTGGGAGTAGGGAACCATCTTTTAGTTTGACTTGGGGACCCGTTGGGTTCTGCACAAGGGGTGCATGTTTGTGAAGGGGGTTCCAGGAAAGAACCTGTATTCTCAACCAGAATGAACCATGCAAACAAAATTGCTGGGAAATGATGGGAATTTGAGCAGTAGCTTCCAAGATTTATTTAACAGAAAAGCCTGGATGGGTCTCTCTCTCTCTCTCTCTCTTTCTCTCTCTCATCTTCTCAGATTTATGAGGACCAAATGATTAGTTATTTGTATATGTGACAAATAGCTTGTTACAAGAAGAGGACGTTCCTAGAGGGCTGGATTGCTTATGACTCTTATGGCAGGAGGTTTTCTCAAGTCTCCACATTTTAGTGAACTTGCTTTGTGTTGTGATTGGTCTTCTTCAGAACACAGGTACCTTCTTGCTTTGCATATCATGTTTCTTCAGTCATGTCTCTTGAACATTAAAGAGATTTCAGCTCCAGTGACAGGTTATCAATAATTTCTTGTTTGTTCCTGAGATGAGCAGAAAAGATCATGAAGTAGAACACATTTATAACAATAGGGTCTGGTGTGGACAGAAAATATTGTCTGTAAGGACAATTATGGAGCTCGTCATCTGCGTTAAATCACTAGCAGCTTTGGGTGTTCAGTTTAAACCATAGATCTTAAGGAACATGTGGTTCTCCAGATGCTTTCAGAGTACACCTAGAATCAATCCATACTGGTTCTGTTGGTTAGGGCTAGTGGTTAGGGAGATGCAGTCCAATGACATCTGGATGTCTACATAGTTTCTACCTTGACTTGAATGAATTCTCGTACAGTAGATAATGCCCCCCCCACTCATTAGTCTGGGTGGTGGCAAGTCAGTATTCTTGTATGGTGCCAATTATGTCACGACTGGCAGTAGAGATACTCTTCCTATGTGCTATGTCTCCTACTGGTGATCAGTACCGCTATATGTGTGCATAAGGCTGCATGATTTTACACATTTCTTATGCAACTTGGTGTCCTCTAGATATGGATATTTCGCATCACCCTTCACCACTACAACAATGGCCATGTTGAGTGGGAATGATGAGAAAAGCAGTCCATTTGTAGGCTGCCATGCTGTGGAAGCCTTTTTTAAAAAAACTTTTCAGACTTCACCAGCTGAAGTACGTCTGTGACAGACTGAACAGTGCAAGGTGCTCTTGTGCTTCTGGAGCTATATTTACATGCATGCACTCCAGGCAGAAAGCTGAATACAGAAAAGAAAGAGGCAATAGGGAATGTACTGTATTGTGAATATGCATTGGCTACTGGAGCATATTAAGGAGTTTCAGAAGAAAATTAGTCTGTGTTTTATAGATTGCATTAAAGCCTTTGATTGTGTGGCTCATGAAAAGCTGTAGATCATTCTTTTAAAAGGGGGGTGTGCCACACTATTTGATTACACTGATGTGTAATCTGTACTCTGGACAAGAGGCTGTTAAGACAAAAGGTGAAGGGGCAAAATGGTTTCCAGCTGTCAAATGGGTCAGACGAGAGTGCATTTTGTCTCCCTTCCTATTTAATCTAAGTATGTGCAGGAGATGTGATATGAAAAGCTACTGGGGAAGATGAAAGAAGAATGTGTTAAAGCAGGAGTATAGTTGAACATTAGGAAGACAAAATCAGGACTACAGAAGAACTATATAACTTAAATATTGACAATGAAAAATGAAAGTTGTTAAAAGATTTTCTATACCTTGGTTCAGGCTCTAATCCAAATGTAGACTTCAGCAAAAAGAAAAGAAAAGAAAAAAGATAGAGTCTTGGAAGGAATTAAAGAAGATCATTGAGTATAAAGATATTTTACTGGAAACCAATTAAGAACATCCAGATTGTGATATTCCAGATTACAATGTGGATCTGAAAGCTGGACAACAAAGTGTGCTGATGGCAAATAAACTGATTTATTCAAAGGGTGTTCATGGCAAACTCTACAGGTGCCGTAGTCTATTGGAAGATCAGATGAGATATAAACTTGTACTGGAAGCTACATTTGATCAAACTGGAGCTATTATGTTTTGGACATATTATGGGAAGACAAGACTCACTGGAAAATTTATTAATGCACTAGAAAAACTAAAAGGCAACAAGAAAAAGGGAAGGGTTAACACGAAATTAATTAACTCAGTTAAAAAAAACCATGATCTTTAGTTTGGAAGGTCTAGGTATGGTCCTAATGTTAGGACATTCTGGAGGCCAGGCCATTACTTCATAGGGTCACCAGAAGTTAAGAGAAATACGTAAACAGCAATTTCAGATAAAAGATACGAGTCCCTCTTAGAGGGTCAGCTTTTACAGATTCCAAGATTGTCACCTCTCAGGGTGCTGGATGGAGTCTCTGGCAGGGCTAGGCCAAACAAGTGAAGATTTTAAATCATTAATTCTGTGTTAAAGAGAATAGCATATAAGCACATGCCTCTTAAGTTTTCGAAAGTAATGTTTTCAAAATAATTATTTAATGTTATCTTCAAAATCCTTTCTGAACATTTAGATACATCTGCTTGCTTTTCTGCCTGATTATTTTAAAAGATATTTAATGTGTTATTCCCAGGCTCCGTCTCAAAGAATTTCTATTCTTCCCTAGCACAAATCTCAGGACGAGCAGTGCAACAGGAGGAGAAATTGTGATGTTATTATCTGTGGTGGCTATAATGGCTGTGTGCCCGTCTTATCTTCACTCTCAGTAGAAGAGTTTTTTTAACGCATGTTGTGTGCATTATATTTGTCTAGGATGTAGTGCAGTAAATCCATATAACCTGCCCCCCACCCAATCAGCTTGCTTTGTAATTGATCTTCTATACTTAAGCACGGGATCCTGTTACAGTCTGGTTTTGTAAACCCTTAATCACCTGTCTTCTACATTAGTGCACTTTCAGTTCAAATTACAGCTACAGGTTAAACCGCAGAAGCCTCTGTGCTGCAAGGTCAGAAGACCTGCAGTCGTAAGATCGAATCCACGTGACAGAGTGAGCCCCTGTCGCTTGTCCCAGCTCCCACCAACCTAGCAGTTCGAAAGCATGCAAAATGCAAGTAGATAAACAGGTACCACCATGATGGGAAGGTAAACGGTGTTCTGTGTCTAGTCACGCTGGCCACATGACCACCGAGGTGGTACCTATTTATCTACTCGCATTTTTTGCATTTTGCATGCTTTCGAACCGCTAGGTTGGCAGGAGCTGGGACAAGCGACAGGGGCTCACTCCGTCGTGTGGATTCGATCTTACAACTGCAAGTCTTCTGACCTTGCAGCACAGAGGCTTCAGCGGTTTGTCTGCGGACAAAACGCTAGCTCTATGGGTTGGAAACGGAGATGAGCACCATCGCCTAGAGTAGGACGCGACTGGACAAATTGTCAAGGGGAACCTTAACCTTTACCTATAATGTCTGTTTCTTCTCTTCTCTATCCTTTTACCTCTCCAGTGTTTGCTGAACAGCAAAAAATCTTTCTTTTATATTTGATATTTTATATTGATTTCAGGCAGAATTATAACTTGATGCTTTCTGCCATTTGCAGATAGGCTTCATCTGTGCTTTGTTTCAGCATTGCTTATTTTTTTTAATGTGGGATTTTAATGTCTGATGTCTAATATGTTTTGTGCCGGTTTATTCCAGCGGTAGGATCAGGCACATAGCGTTGTATTTTTTTCATCCCCCCCACTTCTTTTTAGTATTGCCCAATTAAGAGCACCCCATTCCCTGAGGTTTTAGGAACAAATCCTGACACCAGGAAGCAGGCCTTTGCGATGAATGTTGTGGCCGGGATGGGTCGGAGAAGGGGGTCAGGTCCATCATGAACAATTGCAAAATTGCGTATGTGTGAGTGTGAGAAAGAGACTCGTATAACAGCATAAAGACTCGTATGATGAATGTAAAAAGCAGTGTGTTGATTTCAGGACTGGAAGCAACAGCAGTGCTATAGCATGCAAGATAATGAATCAAGGAAGAATGTTTCCCACCATGGCTAAATGACATGTCCTGAAGCCATGAGAATGACTGCAAAAATTGAGGGGTGTCAAACTGGTGACATCCTATTCCCTCAAATCCAAAGCCTGAGACCTTCTGGAGGATGGACTCCAAAAGCTGAATCTTGCAGTTTGGCCAGCCTGTTGGGTTAAGTGGGATAAAGCTATTAAAATAGATGTGGATTTCCCCCTAAAAAGTGAGTGAGTAGAGGATGTCAATCCAGGGAAAAGAGTGGTGTGGAAGAAACCTTAACATGATGAAGACAACGAGGAGTTGGTCTCCTGCATCTATTGTCATAGCAGCAGGAACTGAGTTCCCGCAGCTGTATAGCCCAAACAAGCTAATGTAAGCTTTAACATTCCCATGAAAACGTAATGAAGACCAAGCATACTCTGTGGTCAGAGAGTCTGGGGTAGCAGGTAAGAATGTTGGACTAAGACGCTGGAGACCTGGGTTCTAATCCTTGCTTGGATATGGAAACTCTCAGAGTCGGTAGTGGCAAAACTGCTTTTTAAACGTCCCCCACACTGTGGGAACCTGTGGAAGGTCAGGAATTATTTGAAAGCACATATTTTCTGTTCTAGCAGATACATGGAACCAGAGCTCACAACACAGTTTGCTTTCAGATGCCATTTATTCATAATTTGCTTTTGAGCACTATATCAGCACAAAAACACTAGTCAGAGGAAGAATCTGGTTTTAGGTTTTCTGTTTTTTTTTAAAGTTACTTCACGTAAGAAGTCGTTACAACTTGCCTAGGAAGATTCTGTGTTTACGTGTGCGCGCACCCGTGAATGTTTGTGTACACAAATAATTTATAGGGAAGATTATAAAAGAGAGGAAGGAGAGGAAGGATAACGTGAACAAAGCAGGAGAAAACCTAATAGAAAAAACTCAGATGATACAGCTGTGGCTGATGAAACTGGTTGCAGAAAGTTCAATAAAAGGTGATGTCCAGAGTTTCTATGCAGATTTTAGGAAAACTGTAGTTCCCATCTTAGCTAAGGAAAAAAGAGTGTGTGTTTATATGCATGTGTGTGTACACACACTCCCTTTTACTGCTGCTAAATGAATAGTTCTTATGAATTAGTCTGGCAAATGGCATCAAGTTCCAGATGCTTTTTTTATTCACAGTGCAGACTAGCAGGAGCTGCAATTAATCACATCAAATCAAATAGCACATTTAAACTATTAGATTATGTTAAACTTAATCTTCCCTCTGGAGGGCCGCATTAACTCCCAGTGGTGTGCTGTCATCCACATAAGAGGAAAGTAGCATTGAAGAGAAGGCCGAGTGGAAGATGATTGCTCTTCCAAGCTATCTGAGCCGTTTCAGCTGTTGCTCTACAAAGACAACGGCCTCCGTGCCGAGCGAAGGCTGATCAGAATGTGTGACATCCAAGCAGTTGTGTTTTTTTTTTCTTTAGCAAGTTTCATGATGACGTTTATTTTTCCCACCCCAGCTTGAAGCTTGGAAGTCTGGGTTTAAAACACAGTTTTTTATTCATTCTTTTAGAAACACGACTCATTCCCATTACGTTTTACTGTCATTTTCAGAGTAACATGTTAGTGACATCGCACCCTGTAATGTTAGCAGGGATCTTGGCCGATCTTTGAGTCTGAGTCCCGAGTCTGAATCTTTGGTACCAAGTCCCAAGTCTGAGGCCATCATACCAAGTTCCAAGCCCCAAATCTGAGTCTTTGTTAAAAACAAACCCCTTTTGTTTTGAGGGGTGAGTGGAGTCTGAGTCATTAAACAACAATAACAACACAAACACACAAATTGAGTCATGGGTGCAACTCAAATTTCGCTTGACAATCAGTCCAGCAACTCGAGTCCCCATCCCTGAATGTTAGTGACTAACTGGGACTAACCAGCTGCTAGTAACATTACAACTGCATTAAGTTTGAGTTACTTTTAAAATTACATTAGGTTGGGTTAGGCATCCTTCAGTCTCAAGGGACTATGGTATCGTGCTCTGAATAGAGGACTTGGAACAGCATCTAGTGTGGCTGAAAAAGCCAATTCGAGAGTGACCATCCCTTCCACACTGAAGACAAATACAATCTGTTCCCTGTCCAGCTCCCTGATTTTGCGGCTTTTGTGACTTCCTCTTTGCCTCAGCCTGCTGGACAAGGGTCTCTTCAAATTGGGAGAGGCCATGCTGCAGTGCCTGCCTCCAGGTAGGGTTTCCCATCTGTTGAGGTCTATTCCTAAGGCCTTCAGATCCTGCTTGCAGATATCCTTGTATTGCAGCTGGGGTCTCCCTCTGGGGCGATTTCCCTGCACTAATTCTCCATACAGGAGATCCTTTGGAATCCGACCATCAGCCATTCTCACGACGTACCCAAGCCAACTTAGATGGCGCTGTTTCAGTAATGTGTACATGCTAAAAATTCCAGCTCGTTCTAGGACTACTGTACTCTGTTTGAAACTTTGTCCTGCCAGGTGATACCAAAAATGCGTCGGAGGCAACGCATATGAAACGTGTTCAGCTTCTTTTCCTGCCATGCACAAAGGGTCCAGGACTCGCTGCAGTACAGGGGTGTGCTCAGGACACAGGCTCTATAGACCCAGATCTTGGTATATGCCATCAGCTTCTTATTAAGCCATACTCTCTTTGTGAGTCTAGAGAACATGGTAGCTGCTTTGTCAATGCGTTTATCCAGCTCGACATCCAGGGAGAGGGTGTCAGAGATCGTTGAGCCAAGATACACAAAGTCATGAACAACCTCCAAATCTTGCATGGAGATGGTAATAGAGGGAGGTGAGTCCACGCCCTGGCTCATGACTTGTGTTTTCTTCAGGCTGATTGTTAGCCCAGAGTCTTGGCAGGCACGGGTGGCGCTGCGGGTTAAGCAGCTAAGCCACTGGGCTTGTTGATCAGAAGGTCAGCAGTTTGAATCCACACGACAGGGTGAGCTCCCATTGCTTGTCCCAGCGCCTGCCAACCTAGCAGTTTGAAAGCAAGCGAATAGGTATCACCTCGCGGTGGGAAGGTAACATTGCTTTCATGTCTAGTCATGCCAGCCACGTGGCCATGGAAAGTGTCTATGTGCAAACACTGGCTCTTGGGCTTGCAAACAGGGAGGCGCACTGGCCCCCAGAGTCAAACACAACTGGCCTTAATTGCCAAGGGGAGCTTTTTCCTTTTACATTTAAAAAACACACAGAAAGGCCAAGAACTGCCAAATGTCCTCCCAGGTGACCTCAGAAACAACACTTGGGGGATTTAGAAAGGAAATCACATTACCAATCACTGTGTTATTTATTTTAAATTGCATTGTTATGCCTTCACTGCTTTCCCCAAGTAACACTGTTGTTACATAAAACTCATTAGTTCTACACTCTTCCCAGGCAGTGGTTGCCTCTAAAAGCAAAGTTTATTGTCCCTCAAACTGATCAGTAGGGGCGATCCTTAAAAAACTGACATGGAGATAAGGTAAAAGGGAAAGACCAAGCCAATAAAACATTTAATAACAATAATCATGTGCTGTCAAGTCAATTCTGACTTGCGGCGACTCTTTTCGGGATTTTCCTGGTACTGTATAGAATTCTTGGATGCAGTTTACCATTCCCTTCTTCTGGGGGTGCCCTGGGTCTGTGCAACTTGCCCAAAGCCACATAGGCTGGCTCTTTTTCCAGAAGGCACAGTTGGAGAATCAAACTCCCAACCTTTGGCTCTGCAGCTAGATACTGAAACCACTGAACTATCCAGCCAGCTAATAAAACATTAACTGTTTCCCAGAAAGGAGAAGATTTGCTTAAATCTGCTTTTCCCAATGGTTCTCTTGTGGTGGACATGATGAAACACATCTTAGCTGTATCCCATTTAAATTACTATAATTTATGCATGGGGCTGCCTCTAGACAGTGCTCAGAGATTTCAGTGGGCCCAGATTTGGTAACAGGGGGAATGTGAATTGTTAAAAACAGTTGACTACTGATCCATTTCTGGACACAATTCAGAAGTGCTGTTTTTGATTGTTTTACAGTTTACAGGATGCTAATTAACCATTTCTGATTTTGACTTCCTTGTACACATTGGAAAAAAACTTGATTTCTTGGCTCTGCCTTCCTTAAGAAGGAGTACTAGCAGGATGTGGCCAAATCAACAGATATTTGAAAAGACTTCTTTGCTTCCTGGGTCAGTTTTGTCGTTCAATGTACATCTTTAGTATTTTGTTAAAGGTTGCCAAGTCCATGGGAACATTCCTGAGATGGGCATTTCCTGTTTATGAGTTGGTGGATTTTTTTCACCTCCCAGTAATGACTGTCAAGGAAGTCCAATTACCAAGTTGGTATCTCTCAAAGCAGTGCTGCAAATAATGGTTAAACCCAGTCTCCACCAGTTCTGACAGACTGGGAACATGCTAACATGTAACCAGTCCAAAATGTGGGACTTCGTGGTAGAGAAGGATGTAAGAAAAGTTTTGTTGACTCGCTTTTCACGTATGGGAAGAAGAGATTTGGGTGGCTCAAAAACCTATTCAGTGATTCTGAAACTGGGCAGGAAACATATGGGCTGTGGGAAATATGTGGGCCCCATCTGTATGTTGCCACCTTTATCACATTGAATCAAGACTCTGAAGAGATGGAGGCTGTTCTCCCCTTATAGGTTCTCAAGGTGGGCCAAAACACAGAAAAGCAGAGCTCTGTCTCACATGGAGAGCATCCCCTTCATGAGATGGTGGCTTTTGCAAGACAAAAACATCAGATCAAATTTACTTGCTATCTCTGTGTTAACCGACTGTGGTTGCATTTTGATACAGTACTGCTTTTAGCTGTTGTACATTGCCCAGAAAAGTGTTTATGCACTAATCGGGCAGTGTATAAACGAAAGTAAATAATCAATAATCAATAAATGGAGGGATGGCGCTTATGCATTCCTTTTCAGTCGTTTCAGAGTGCAGAACACATAACAAATGGGCTCAAGTTGTAGGAAGCCAGATTTCAGTTAATTATCAGGAAAAAGGTCTGAACTGTTAGAACAGTATGACAATTAAACCAATTACCTCGAGGGATGGTGAACTTTCCAACACTAGAGGCATTGAAGAGAAAGTTAGACAGCCATCTGTCATATATACTTTAATTTGGATTCTTGCACTAATCGGGGGATTGGAGTCAATGGACTTACAGGCCCCTTCCAACTCCATTATTCTCTCCGTCCCTGATTCGCCTTAACTCCCAGGCTCTCCATGTGTTTTCAGAAATGATGGGAGAGAGCTACAGGGTTCTCTTAAAGCTTTCTCCCACAGTCATAGCCAATATGCTGGTTATGAACTTCTGAGAATATGGTTTCCAAGTTGTGCTCTGAAATCTGATGTCTCCTGCTGATTGTGATCCAGCAACTGGAGATACAAAGCCAGTGCCATGACACCGCAAAGCCAAATCAGAGTGGTTTCATGCTGCCCTTATTCTGAATGGATAGGCACTCCTCCCTTTTGTTCTTAGCCTTCTCTGAAGTACTGCTAGAAGGACCCATTTCCCCCCAAAAATCACTCTTCCACACTCCCGGTTTTCACCCTACAAGAAGAGCATTGTCTTAATCACTGTTTTATTGCTTTTGACCAGACTTGGGGACGAATAAAAAAAAAGGATCGCGATATTCGTCAGAAATTGCTGATTTGTTAAATATTTGTCCCTTCATATTTGTGGCTTCCAGAGACCCCAACAAATACGAAGGGATGAATATTGCCCCATTTTTTTCATCCCCCATAGCCTTCCCTCTCTTCCTATGGCTTTCCAGTTCTGCCTACCGGCCCACCAATCAGCTGATTGGTGGGCCGATAGGCAGCCGCCCAACCCCACAGCCTATCCCCCGCCCTTTTCCTCTCCCTACCTTAGCCGCTACCCCCTGCTGCACACCACCACCATGCCACCCCCTTCCCCCACCCCTGCGACATGTCCCACCATAATCACTGCCGCTGCCTCTGTCTCCAGCAGACCTATGGAGTCATGGCCTGCAGTAAGGGACACTGGTTGCCCTTGGCAAAGATGGTGGCTGTGTTTCCATTTAGGGTAGGGAAGCTGCAGCTGCCATCTTTGAAAAGGGCAGCCTGGATTCCCTTAGCCTGCCTTAAGGGAAGCCAGACTGCCCTTTGCAAAGATGGCAGCTGCAGCTTCCCTACCTGAAATCCAGCGGCAGCTGCCATCTTTGGAAGGGGCAGCCAGTGTCTCTTTCTACGGGCCATGGCTACGGAGGCCAGCCAGAGACAGGGACGATAGCAGTGGCGGCAATTACAGTGGGGGGCGTTGGTGGGGGTGGGGGTGGGCAACAGCGGGGTGGTCAGGGGTTCTTTTTAGTAACCCCCCCACACACAAATTCACAAATAAATTTGTGCTTTGTCGGTTCATGGGGGCAGCTTCATGCTTCGTGAGTCAGCAGGAGAACTCGCCAAAATGGTGAGTCGTCCCCATCACTACTTTTGACAAATAGGCATAACAATATTAAAATGAACAATTGCCAAAATATAAATATAAGGTCAGCCCAGCTTAAATACCCAGCATGTGGGTAAAACACAAACAAAGTTTGATTCTTGTAGAACCAATTATTTCTTGTGCACGATAATGCTCACTTTTGTTTTACAAACTTCTGGCTGTATCAACACACTCCACAGGAATTCATACTTCTAATCTTTAAATCTGCGTATGTCCCCTAATTTGGATTACAGAAAAATATGGAATTTAGTATTGGTATTCCAAGAATCTTGGCTTTGTGTGTGTGTGTGTGTCTGTGTGTTTGTCTGTGTCTCTCTCTCTCTGTGTGTGTGTGTGTGTGTGTGTGTGTGTGTGTGTGTGTGTGTGTGTGTGTGTGTGTGTTTAAAGGAGCTTTCTAGCCTTTCCCAGTTGTAAAGCTCAGCTTTCTAACATGTGTTTATGACATCAAGGGAAACATCTGAAGCCAAACAGAGAGAAATGCCAGGGTTAAGAAGACTAGGCTTCCCTGCCTTATACTTCCTTATGACCCGCAGAAATAAATTCATTGTGCATGAGAAGCAACCATACATATTTAAATATGTATATTTCACAGTGGTTGCAAAGTCTAGTGTTCGTGGCTATTTGTCTTATCTCTCTGCAGAACGAACTAACAGAAGCATGACATGAACGACACAAGCCTGAATTACCTGCGGATGTCAGGACTTTTGTACCGTGGAGATGTCTCCTGACCTTTTCTTGATACATCCGTTGGGCGGGGTAAGAGAGGAAGCAGGAATAGCAGCCTCTTCACGCCCCATCACCTGGGACTTGCCCATCCCTTTGCATTAACATCTGTCGAGCAGCAACCAAGGAGGGCATTTTTAATAACTCTAGCTGATGGCCTATCATCCGGTGATGAGTTACAAAATCAATAAATCATGTGCGAAGTGCCGCTATCTAGGCCAGCTCATATCACATCTATGCTCGGAGAACATTTTCAGGCTGGGTGCCGGGGCCATGTTCTCCAGTGCCAGCTTCTTTACGAGTTGTTTTTGGCTGATGTTTGTTTCGAAGGAAGGAGGGGGAAAACTCAGATTCCATCTTCTTGCATCAATAGAAGGAAATGGAATGAAGATTCTGGCCGGAATCTTTCTCTAACCCAGCCCCTCCTCCTCAGGAGCATTTACTGCCATCTATGGCTTTCGGGATGGAAAGCTGGGTCCACACACTTTTGGAAACAAGATGCCTTGCCTTCTAAGAAGAATGCTTATGCCAAAGGAGTTGCGTTCTCAAGATGCAAAATCCATCTTTATCTTTTTTGGTTTTTTGGGTCCACCTGTGGTTGACGTTATTCCAGAGGGGCCCAGAGATCAGAGTTCACTGGTAAAAGGTCTCAAAATATGGAGTGGAAAGAAGATAGGGGAGCACTTAATCAAAACCATAGCTCCTACCTTGTGGTTCCTCTGATATTTAGTCCAGTTAAGCCACCTCATAAAAATCTTCAGAACCAGTAGCGAAAGAAGGGGGGGCAGATTCTGACCATTGTGTCCTTATAGGACTAGTGGCAAATCTGCACCAAGATCAGAGATGCTGTGGAGTCAAGAGCCCACAAAGCTGAAGCCTGGGATTTTCTAAGCAGCCGGGGCTACAGCATCATCCTTGCTCTCCTCTGCTACCTTTCCTGTTCCTTGTAATTTTAACTCTAATGCTCACGGTAGCTAGGAGAGAAATAAAATTTTCAAGGAATGGTATATTCTTGGAAGCTGTCTTCTTGCAGCACAAGGTGGTTTTGGTGCCCTTAACTTTACAAAATACCATATTTTTCCATGTATAAGACACCCCCATATATAAGACGCACCCCACTTTTCTAATCCAAAATTAAGAAATCTTAAGTGGGGCTTAGCAAGTGTTGGGAGAAAGGGATCAAAGCGCTGCAGGATTGCTTTGATCCCTGCTTTCCCCTCCACTTGTTTTTGTTCTCTCCTCAGCTTTCTGCCATGTATAAAAAGACTCTCAATTTTTAAGCCTAAAGATTTTAGACAAAAGTATAGTCTTATACATTGAAAAATATGGTATATTATGTATGTGCATGCTATTCCAGTCCTGGCAATTCAGAAATCCCCAGGTCTTTGACCCTGCAAACAATGTGTCCACTACATCTCATGCTATCCATAATCCAAAGATAAGGGTGGAGAATAACATTATTAGATCACTAAAATCTCACAGAGAGAATATTGTTTTCAAATCCACGTGAGTCTTCATCAGCCTAGGCATTACAGAGTTGGAGATGGGCAGAAGAAATATAAAAATTCCAGAATCCATGGCTTGATGGACTAGGTTTTCTTGCTTAAAATGAGTTCGAAAATGTGGGCTGCATAGTCAGCTCACAAGTAAGAGGTTTTAGATGTCCCCTGTGGCACTATACTTTGGCCTTCAAGCAGATGTCTCTTTTAAACAACCAAAGGCTGCCTTGGATGTTCTACTGTAAAGTATGGCCTCCCTAGTTGAGATGCACCCTATTCCCACCTCCAAAGAACCCATCAGATTTGGAATCTCTGTCAGACTGCAGTTATGTAATGTTCTTGGAATTTGCATACATTCGAGCTAGAGGTGGGCACGAACTGCCAATTTGTTGATCGGCCAAACAGGTGTTCAGTGGCAACTAGCCCTGCCCCCTTCAGTGGTTGCCCACTCAGAGGCAACTCCCCAGCTTCCCTGCCCCATCTCCTCCAAACACTGCATCTGAGTGGGTGCCCACTGGAGGAGGCAGGGTTGAGAACCGCCAAACACCTGTTCAGCGAATCAACGAATCAACATGAACTGCGAAACCAGCATTTGAGCAGGCGTGTTAATAAAACTAAATGCTGAATCTAGTTTGATGCAAAACATTTTGTGTCACCACACTGGGAATGCCTTTGGATTGATTTCCATGGTAACAAAAAATATGCTATAAGCTTCATTTAAACCTGTTTAAACACACCCTCAAGGAACGGTAAGAATTAACTTAGTTTCTCATGCAATGTATGATTTGTTTTGCTTTTAGTCCTTGATCCAGTTTTGTCTTTTGTTGGATTAAAGGGACTCCAGAAAATGATTTGGGATAGAAAGTGTTCTGCCTCAGACCACAGGGAACTTGACCTAAGGCTCTGGAAGGGACCATTTTGACAGGATTTCCCACCTTCTAACTCAAGAGCGGAACTGTGTTTCCTAGAACTTGGCTGTGTTTGGAAATGTTCTGAAAGGAGTGAGGAGGATATCAGAAAAGATAAGGCTATCAGGGGCTACAGGTCATGACGATTACAGTGGTGCCTTGCTAGATGATAATCCATTCCACTGAAATCGCTGTTTAGCAAAATCATCTAGCGAAAAGCATTTCCCCATTGGAATGCATTGAAACCTGTTTAATGCATTCCAATGGGGAAGAATCGTTGTCGTCTAGCAAAGATCGGCCATAGGAAAGCCGCTTTGCGAACCACCAATCAGCTGTTTAAATAGCTTTCTTGTAAAGCTTAGGTCCCAAAAACACCCCGGGGAGCTGTCAAAATCATCATCTAGCGAAAATCGGTTTGCGAAGCAGGGTCCAAACATTGTCCAGCGGAATTCCCCCATAGGAATCACTGTTTTGCGAATCGCTATAGCGATCTCAAAAAGTCAATGTCTAGCGAAAAAACTGTCATGTGGGGTAACTGTCTAGCGAGGCACCACTGTATTTCAAAGTCACTTAATAGGCCGTAGAGTGCAGTTGGCAGAAGAAACTTAGAAAATGAAGAGTTTGTGGTGAAACAGTCCTTTGCGAGTGTAGACAACAGACAACTTCATACCTATATTAGTACTGTATAGCCTTTGCCCCTCAACAGAGGAACCTCATGGCACAGTAGTTAAACTGCAGTACTGCTGCCAAAACTCTGCTCACGACCCAGGTTCAAATCCAGGTAAATCCATGCTGCTTTTAGTAGTCATTGCATCATTTTCTAAATGTTCACACAACAGGGATGCTGAGTGTCACTAAATGCCCATCAAGTCTAGTGTTGTGTTCTTTCACAGTGACCAGACAGCTGCCAGCAGTACATGAGTTACGACTATACGTCCTGTTTTGTATTTTCTAGCAACTGGTATATAGAGTCATCTTGGCTCTGAAGCTTGAGGGAACAGTTCCATCTTCCATCAGTTTGTCCCATCCTGGCCCAAAGTTGGCAGCCACAGCTACATCTTGCAGTATCTAATTCCACAGTTCAGCTGTGCTCTGTGAAGAAGTGTGTCCTTTGTATGGATATCACTTGCCAGTGTGCCCTTAGTAACACATGGCGGGGGAGAAGAAGATGTTGTGTGATGTGATGTAATGCGATTGCCTTAGTGGTTCCCCTGCAACACAGTCTGTGACCAAGGAAATAAAGAAGGAGTGGAGAAATGCAAATGCCCCCTGCCTCTCATATTTGCAACTGTGAAAATGCACAACAATCACAGGGCTTGGAAAAGTTACTCTTTTTTGCATTGTACCTCCCAGAAGCCCCCAGCTAGAATGGCTAGTTGCCATGCCAGCTACGGAATGCTTGCAATTATAGTCCCAAAAAAAGTAAAGTTCTGGTGATGGTGCCAGCAATGCCATGTCACGTGGGGCCCTAAAGCCACCAGTGTGGATAGTCTTACAAGGGTAGTCATTAAGGGACCAGCACTGCAGCTCTCCATCAAGCATAGAGTGAATCACATATCCAGATTGGCTGTGTGGAAGAGTCGGCTTCAGCTCTGTTTTCTACTCTGTGTAAATGTGAACAGTCCATTCCAAGACTGGAGAACTTCTTCCATGGTGAGGGTCGGCAGAGGTCTCCCTCGGGGCTTTGTCACACACAGCTAGTGAGTGTTTCCTAAAGGAGACACATTGGAAGCTGATGGCTTGTTCTCTCTCTCTCTCTCTGTACATAGCGATCTGTTACTATAGCCTCAAGCTGCTGGGGAATTTCAATATTTAGCTTGAAACTCGGCCAGTAAACTGGAAGCTGCTTCCCTTGGGTTCGTGAAGGAACAAATAAATAAAAAGGAGTTAGGAACAAGGTTGGGAGACTTTTCTCTTCCCAGGCTTCTGATTGTAGTAGGCAGAATGGCAGAGCCCAGTTGTAGCTTTATTTACAATATTTTTTTATAAAAAAAGAGGATCTTTCTCTTTTAGATTTCTCTGTCCCTTTTCCTCTCTTTCTCTGACTGCAGCTGTGAACACACATGTGGCATAGGGTAAATCTGGCTCCCATGGGACATCGTTGGGAAAAATCAACAAGAATGTTAGCCTGTGTGAGAAAATGTTTCCTTCACTGAGAGAGCTTGGAACGTTCCTTCCCCTCTCCTCCCCAAAAGTAGTTAGTTACAGATAAGAGTCCAAAAGCTACAGTCTCTCCCCACCTCTCCACGGGGCCGGCGCTACCATTAGGCTCCATGGGGCAGCTGCCTCACGCACTAGATTTTTGGCGTCACAAAGGGACAGCAAATGGCTGATTCCTGAATTTGTTGTTGTTGTGTTTTTCCTTCCAGGGATCCCACAAGTCATCCTGTTCTTCCTCATGTGCCAAAATGGTTTCTGTGTTTAGGTTGCATTTACTATTAAACAGGCAGAGGGGTAAATGTACTTCGGCTGCGTTTCCTCAGGCAGCAAAATATTTTGCATCAGACTTGTATCCAACCCAAACTCTGGAGCTGAATTACCGTATTTTTCATACCATAAGACGCACTTTTTTCCCACAAAACGGGGTGGAAAGTCTGTGCATCTTATGGAGCGAAGAAAACAGATTATATTTGCCTGTTTTCTTCTCCTAAAAAATTGGTGCGTATTATGGAAAGGTGCGTCTTATGGAGCAAAAAAAACGGTAATTCCTTTCCTCCGTGTGAGAAACTTTGGAAAAAGAAGGAAAAGGCTGTGTTAGCAAGGGGTGGTGGTGGAACCAGCCATGATTCTTGCCAATGATTTTAAGTCCACTTCAAATGTATGTTTCTCCCCTCTTCCTCAAAGTAAGCATTCTGTGAATTTGTCCCTCTCCCCATGTTTCCTGCTTTCTCTTGGTCTTTGGACTCTTAGCCCACTAGCCTTCCCCTCTTGCCAGGAGTTCTTAAGTTCTTATGTTCTTATAATGGAGTTAGCTATTATTAGGCAACGAGCTGCCTCACACCAGCGAGTGTCCAGCACAGTTAGGTTAATCTAATTTCTTGTGGCCACGGGTAGAAAGAGCACAGAGTTTTCCGTTGCTTCCCATTGAGGACAACCATATCTTTGCTCAAGACTTTGGAAATTGCACTTGTATGTGTTTTAGTGCCTTATTTCCACCAGAGCCATTTAGGTGGAGGCCGTTCCCTTCCATTGTTCAAACCGCTTTGCAGAGCATTTGGAATCCACTGCCTTCCTGAGAACTTGGGTTTATCGCCTTGCAGCACAACTTCCTACCCCAAAGTTGTAAGACATTGTCAGGAAATGTCGCAGAACATCTGTTGGTAGAAGAAAACAAATAGTTCTACAACATAAAAGATGTTTAAAAATATCCAAGCCACCGTGGGAGGTTAATGCCTTCTTGAAATGCAAGAGGTTTTGCATTATAATATAGTTGTTGTTGCAAGGTGTCAAACGACAGTGGCTAAAATCTAGGAAATTTTGCCTTCTTATTGTCCATTTCATTGATCTCATCTTCTTGGCGTTTTTGAATCACAATAGCTCCCAAAATTTTCTGCTTTGAAGAAATGTGCATCTACATGTCAACCTAGCAATGGAGAAAATTTTACATTCCTCACATGCAACCACTTCAGTCAATAGTGGATTCTGCAGCATGTAGAGGTGGAAATATGTAGACTTCTAGATGTTGTTGAACTGCAACTCCCATCACCCTTAGCCAGCACAGCCAGTGGTGAAGCATGTTGGGAATTGCAATCCAGCATTAGGAAGCTCATGCTCCATCTTTGGATATGTACACGGAAGGCATTGTTGAGGTATCTTGACCTTGCTATCCCCCTCCCCCCCCCCACATGAGTTGAGAAGTGACCTAGACATTCTCTTGTGGCGAAGGATTGCAGGGAAGACACAAACATGATAGGCAAGCTGGCATTTTGAATGGGTTATTATTGTGTTTTTCCTATCAAGGGATCTCTTCTTATGGTTCCTGAGAAGCATAAGAAGATGGAGAGATGTAAAATGATTCTTTCAGACTACAGCTCTTGTGGTATTCTGGAAAATGTAATCCAACAAAATAGCCTTTCATATATCTCAAGCTGCTTTATGCCAGCTCACAGTATCATTGCATCTAGTCAACTACCATCACCTTCATCACTGTCACTACTCTAGTTTGTACCTTGTTTTCCCACACATTATGTCTAAAGCAGCTCACAATGCAACAGCAGTAAGCACAGGCACTCAGGGAAAGCTCTTTCCCATCATCCACTAGCTGTCATGTCCCTCAAGTCATTTCCAACTTTCCCCTCCAATAGGTCCTATTCATAGGGCTGCTATAATTAAAACTCCTGCAAGCTCAAGGCTGTGGCTTCCGTTCTTGACTTAATCTATCTCACATTTGGTCTACTCCTTTCCTGCTGCCTTGAATGGCAACTAGTACAGTGGTGCCTCGCTTAACGTTTGCTTTGTTTAACGTTTTTTTCGCTTAACGTTTATTTTTTCAGAGGCAGATTGTGCTTCGTATAACGTTTTTCCCTATGGGCGATTTTCGCATAGCGTTTTTGGGACCATGCTTCGCTTAACGTTTTTGGTTTTAGGTCCCCTGCTTCGCTTAACGTTTTTTTGTTTTCAATTTAAAAAGTGTCTTAGAAGGGTCCAAAACGGTTCTAAATGCTTGGATTCGTTAGAGGACCCCTTAAGTCATGTGCAAACCTGATTTGGCTTTGATCTGACGTTTCGTTAATTTTTTGTGAATTTTTGTTTTTTGGCCCATAGGAACCAATGGACCTGTCAAAATCTGACAGCTCCATGCTTTCCTATGGGGGAGAAAACAATTTACAAAAAATTAACGAAAGTTCAGATCAAAGCCAAATCAGGTTTGCACACAACTTAGGGGGTCCTCTAACGAACCCAAGAATTTAGAACAGTTGCTGAGTCTTCATTAATTTTTTGTGAATTTTTTCTTCCCCCATAGGAAATAATGGAGCTGTCAGATTTTGACAGCTGTCAAAAGTTGGGGGAAAAAAATTCACCATTAATTAACGAAAAGTCAGATCAAAGCCAAATTAACTTTTGCATCCGTTTTAGAGGGTGCAGAAGCTAATCCAAGCATTTAAAACCATTTTTGACCCTTTTATGACACACTTAATTTTGCAAAAATTGACTTCGCAAAGCCATTGAAACCTATTGAGTCAGCTACAATACATTCCAATGGAGGATACATTGTATCGTTTAACGATGTTTCCTATGGGTTTTTTCGCTTAAGGACGGCAATCCGTGCCTATTGGAACGGATTAACCGGTTTCCAATGCATCTCTATGGGAAATGGTGTTTCGCATAAAGTTTTTTTCGCATAAGGTTTTTTTTTTTGGAACCAATTAAAAACGTTATGCGAGGCACCACTGTATTATTGCCCATCACCCACCACCTGATCCTTTCTAATTATCATGCTGAGGATTCAACCTCGGACCTTTTCTGTGCAAAGCATGCCAGAAGAAGAGTTACAGCAGGACTAAACCATAAGCTATAGTTTTTCCTGTAGCGATGTATAAAAGTGAGAGCTGGCCCATAAAGAAGGCTGATTGCGGAAGAATTGATGCCTTTGAATTGTGGTGCTGGAGGAGACTCTTGAGGGTCCCCTGGACTGCAAGAGAAGAAAACTATCCCTTCTGAAGGAAATCAACCCTGAGTGCTCACTGGAAGGACAGATCCTGAAGCCGAGGCTCCAATCCTTTGGCCATCTGATGAGAAAAGAAGCCTCCCTGGAAAAGACCCTGATGTTGGGAAAGTGTGAGGGCAAGAGGAGAAGAGGACAAGATGGTTGGACAGTGTCACCAAAACTACCAACATGAATTTGACCGAACTCTGGGAGGCAGTGGAAGACAGGAGAGTCTGGCGTGCTCTGGTCCATGGGGTCACGAAGAGTCAGACACGGCTTAATGACTGAACAACAACAACAAAAAAGCCAAAGGTCTCTGATTCAACTCTGTCTTCTCACTGTGGCCAACCAGACGCCTAGTGGGCAAGAATTGCCCCTCCTTTGCTAATATATTGGGAAAGTTTGGAGGAAGAGTATTTTCTTATAGTAGGGGCCTTCCTGAGAGCCTAGGAGACTTTGTTATTGGTGTTTGCTTTTCCATATCTTGTGGGTGTTTCAAGTTGTAGGTTGCCTGAAGTTTTCATTTTTCAGGAATACAGCGGTGCCTCGCTTAACGAGCGCACCATACAACGACGAATTCGCATAGCGATCCCTTTTTCGGGATCGTTACTGCGGAGGCATACCAATTGTTCCAATGGGTGTTTCGCTTACTGATCTACGCTTTGCGATGCCCGCAGATCAGCTGTTCGGCGGTTCAAAAATGGCCGCGCGCAGCGTTTTACCGCCCTCCCCTTGCTTACCGAGGGCATGAAAATGGCTGCCGCTATGGAGGAAACTTCGCTGAATGGTAAGTTTAGGGCCCATTGGAACGCATAAAACGATGTTCCAATGGGTTTTTATGTTCCGTTTAGCAATGTTTTCACATAGCGAGGGTTAATCCGGAACGGATTAACCCTCGCTATGCGAGGCACCACTGTATATGAATCCCAATTCAAATGATGGGAGCAGATGTGCTTATACTGCAGGGCTTAGCTAAGTGATAGCTGTAAACCATTTTTCTTTCTTAGCAGGATGCCCTCCAGCCATTACAACTCCCACGATCCCTATCCAATTGGCTGTGCTGGCTGGGGCTAACTGGAGTTGTAATCCAAAGCATCTGGTTGAGTAGGATTGCTGTAAGAAAGTGGTGTGTGTGCGTAGTGGTCAGTAGTTTTCTGGGAAGTGGTGGTAGGTATGTGACAGGACAATATGCATTATCTGGGAAATGACCCTGCTGGGTAGTCCTTAGTTAATGAATGTTCACAGTAGAAGTTATTGAAAGTCTCTTGACATTTCTCAGGTTTCTGCCTTCCATCTGTCACACCAAGGAGAGACTCTTGAGCCGGAAGCAGAGGAACTCTTGGTCGAAGGCAGCCATGAATATTTGACCTACTGTGGAGCTGCGAGGGTGCAAAGCTGCCCCCCAAAAACTTGCAGTGACAAACTACCAACATTCATTGTCCAGATTTGCTTTGCCATCATCATAAGAGTGAACTTCTCAGTCGTCTTGTTGCCCATCTTTGTGTAGGACGTTAGCGTCTAGCACGTTTACCTCCGCAGCTGCTAGGATGGCATTCGGTGGACAGATATTAATAAATTTGTCGTTTCCTCAGGAAGTCTGTCATGGCTAACGGAGAACTAAAAGCATACAGTCCGATGGTGCAACCAGTTTTCCCATTAGCAGTGGTCACATTATCTTGTCATAGAATAGGTAGACATTCTCTGGTTGAATGTCCTGAAAAGTGTCTGTGTAGCTGTATTCCTATATTTCTATAGGAGCATATGACATGCTTTTGTGTGCGTTTTCCTCAGAGGTGGCCCTAGACGGTGACCTTTAAATTGTGCTCGAGAGTTGTTAAACTTCCTGTATACTTTCTGACAACCTCTCCCTTGTCAGCCTTTTCACCCACCAGGGGAGAGCATGGATGCAAGGGTGTGGTGGAGCTAGGCTCTAAAGGAATAATTTACCAGGATTTTCCAACTGGGAGGGGGGGCAATGATATTATCTGCTGCTGCCGCCACTCAACTTTCTTTGCATGCACAAGGATACACAGATCGGTAGATATGAGTCAATAAATCTGCCTGCATTTTTGTGCTTTCCTTTGGGGCATGGCTGTGGATGCTTCGATTATCCAGTACTAGAATATTATAATCCACCACTAAAGAGAGGGCATTGCAGAAAGCAAGCAGTGGCGTTTGCTTCTAATCTCTGAAACGGGAGAGGAGCCTTATATTATGGTCATCAGGACCAGTCATTTATTTTTGGCTCTCTGTCTCTTTGTTTCCTGGTCATAGGTTAAGAGTGTGATAGATGGAGAAATAGCTTGTGTTTTGGACCACTTGTGGCATAGTCCAGCGCAAGCTGTTTTCCAGCGATCACACAACGCACAGGAAATTGTGAACCTGTCCAACCCTACTCCATGGCCAAGCTGGACCTTTTTGGTCCAGTGGCAAAGCTACTCTTTTAAAAATTTATTTTATTATTATTTTTTAGCTGAGCTGGAGTAAGCTCCCCATTGACAGAAGGGCAGCTTTTAGGGAGATGACTCCCGGCGAAGTGACCCTTTACAGCATGATTAGATCTGATCTTTCCTCTCTGTCTCAAAGTGTCTTTCTTTGGTCTTACTAGGTTCATTGTTGCAACCAGTAATCAAAAGGTCACCATTGTTGTCCTGTGGCAGCTTAAACACATTCTCCCCATAGCTACTGATCTTGGAAGTCACATCCTGCTTCCTATCATGTCTGTTTTCCACCCTCCTGTGACAAACGGCCTCTAGCATGAAAGGAAGCAAATTATTTAGAAGCCTATCACAGAGGTATTCTGGTTTTGAGTCGGAGTTATGTCAAAAGCTTGCTGGCCTCATGGGGGATTCACGCATGCAGCTGAAGACTAGGTGGCTTGGCTCCTTAGGGCACAGAGATGGGCTGAGCAAATAATGGGAGGTTTAGGTGGGAGCCTATGTTAATGCACAGATATTGCTCATCCACTGGAAGAGATGATGCCCTGTACTTTGATCTATGAAATAATGGAGCTGTCACTTTACTGTTGTATGCACTGGAGTCATTACTCATGTTATCTTGGCCAGTGACAGGTAATCAATGCTGGCATTAGAAAACTTTTTATAGAATGAGAGTTGGGCTTTTTTAGCAACATAGAAATCTGCTGTATAGCGAGGCAGCTGATTAATCCATCTAGCTTTATTCTTCTCTACTCTTCACTGGCAGCCACGCATCAAAGCCTGATGGATGCCCTGCTATCAGACTTTTCAATCAGAGATACATGTGACTGAAGGTGAGGCCACTCGCATTCAGAAGCAAACATGGGCTGATCAATGGCCCTGAAATATGCCTTTCAACAAACCCCAGATTCCTAATATAAAACTATTGGAAATCTGTTGATACGTGGGTCTGTTCTGAATATTCCACCATAGGTCATTTTGAAAGAAAAAGCAGAAGAAAGAATAGAATTTGACGCTGGAGAACTACAGGACCATCTATTGAATTCTGGGATTTGTAAGATAGCCAAGTCCCCTGTTGCTTGGTTTGCCAATTTTGCTACGATCTCCCCCTTTATCAAACTTTGCAATGCTTATTCCTAAGGCACACATTCCCCAGCCTATGAGTTGTGACCCACAATGGGGTCAGAAAGTGTTTTCTGGGGAATCACCAGGCTTAAACAAACCATAGTTTTCTATCTCTATGCCCACGATGGAGCTTCCTGGTTGCTAGTTATTGTGCTTTCTTCACAAGGATTAAAGGCAGTGAGTTGGGTTCCTAGAGAGTTATGTGCTTTCAAGTAGCTGCCGCTTTTGGGAGATCCTATGAATTAATGCTTCTCTGCTCCCAGAAAACCTCACTCCAAGAGTCAAAAACCCTGCTGCAGTCTTGTAAGATAAAGGCTATGGATTCTCTGTAGAGTAAATCTCGCTGAAGTCCTGGCTTCATCTTTTCCTAGCATTATTGCCTTTTCCAGGGGAAGTTTGTTTTCTCACAGTAGTTCACTCTTGTGAGTTTCCTTGGCTAAACAGGGATTCTGAACCCTAGTCTGCCATTCTGTCCACTACACCACACTGCCTGTCCCTGCAGATATTTTCAGTCCCCTCTTTATACCTTCGGTCTGACTCTCCACTGGAAAACAGCCTCCAAGAATTTGTATGAAATGGAATTTTCCTGTCAGGGCGAAGGACATCCTCCGTCCGTGGCTTTTGCTAGGCTGGCCCTACCATGAAGCTTGGTAAGGCGGTCAAATCATAACAGGCTATAGGGCACTAGGGGCAGGAAATGCTCTGTTTCCACCCCCAAGCCCTGTTACAGGACCATGAGATGAAGAGCGCTCATACGGTCAGCTCTCCAGAGCTAGCTGTTTCAGTGGCAATAGTACTTAAGCCTGTGGCCTGTGCCCCCCCCCCTGCACACAAGCAGGGTATCCTGAAGTGCTGGAGGAGAAAGCAGTGCTCCCAGAAGCCGTCTGTTTCAATAATAACTTCAGCACCAAGAGGATATGGGAGGAGTGGGTTAGAAAACCCCCAATGCCAGCATGTCTTTCTGTGTGCATTTTCTCCATATGTATTTTTGGTTCCTTGCTTGCTTACCTGCTTGGTTTTGCATTACAAAACTTGGAAAAGTGCAAATTGGAATATATACACCTGAATTGGTTAGGTTCATGTACAGTATTTGGTTTAGGAAGTATGGATGAGTTAAGTTTGTATGGAAAGGATAGGGGAGCAATTTTTGCATTCCCCCTCTGCTCATGGGTCTCCCTTGCAAGCAGCCAGCTGGCAGCCACAGCACCACAGAGGGAGAGAATTATTTTCCCGACCCCCCTTCTTGCCCCCAGTGTGCCAACTATAGTTTCTCAGTATTGGAAACATTCAACACCATTAAAGACTTCCTGGATGAAACTAAAAACTGTCTTCCTCAAGGTACTGTTTCCAATAGTGGGGAGCCACCAGCTACAGTGGTGCCTCGCTAGGCGATGATAATCCGTTCCACTGAAATCCCTGTTTACTGAAATCATCATCTAGCGAAAAGCATTTCCCCATTGGAATGCATTGAAACCTGTTTAATGCGTTCCAATGGGGAACAATCGTTGTTGTCTAGCAAAGATTGGCCATAGGAAAGCTGCTTTGCGAACCGCTGATCAGCTGTTTAAATCGCTGTCTTGCGAAGCTTAGGTCCCGAAAACACCAGTTTCGCGAGCACAGAGGGAGCTGTCAAAATCGTCTAGCGAAAATCAGTTTGCGAAGCAGGGACCAAACATTGTCCAGTGAAATTCCCCCATAGGAATCACTGTTTTGTGAATCACTATAGCGATCGCAAAAAGCCCATGTCTAGCGAAAAAACTGTCATGCGGGGTGACTGTCTAGCGAGGCACTACTGTACTGGGAAGCCTAAAAGCAGCGCCTGCCAGCAATGCCTGCCGCCTTTGTAAGCCTACTCCAACTCATCTCTAGTCTTTACAGGCGTGCAGGCCTAGCAGAGAACGTGTGCTTTGGAGAAAGTGGAAACAGCACCCTCCCAGCTGGGATGCTTGGCCTCTCCCCTTCCAAGCATGCCCCATTGACCTCTCATCAGTAGATAAATCCTCCCACTGATCCTTCTCTTGCACAGCCACTGGGTAATCTCCCAAGCTCTAACTTCAGCAATTAAATCAGCTTGCCCTGCTGGTTGCAGAACCACATCATCATACTCTCCCCAGGACTTTTTACCAGAAGCCCACCAGGTTGCAACACCAGCGTTCAGTGCACTTCCAACCTGTTAATATTTCCTGACACTTTGCTTATGGCTCGTGTCATCAGATTTGCCTGGAGAAAGCATTAGCCGTGCCCACGTTTTGTTGTCTGCTGTGAACATCACAGTGACAAGTGGCCTTTTTGCTTTGGGCTATCTCCAAGGAAACGAGTTCAGATCATCTCTACTTACCAGAGCTAAAATACCACTTTAAAAAAAAAGCGGGGATAATAATGTGTAAAAAAAGGAGATTGCTTGACAGAGACCCACAGCCACCACAGACCATAGGAGTCTCAGTGTAACCCAGGTGAGGTGGAAGAGTGTGTAGGTGTAGGTAGGTATGCCGGTGTAACCCCAAAATGGAAACCCTTCCAAGCCTGAAGCAAGCAAGGTATGCAAACAGGTGAACGGATGCATGCCTTCGATACTCCACTGTGCATCACCCTGCCTGTCCTCAGGTTGGATTTTGAAGAGAAGCCCTCTTCACATCCGCTTGAGCCCTTTAAGGGCTCCCTCCATAAGTGGAGAAGGGACGTGGTGGCGCTGCGGGCTAAACTGCAGAAGCCTCTGTGCTGCAGGGTCAGAAGACCAAGCAGTCGTAAGATCGAATCCACGTGATGGAGTGAGCTCCTGTCGCTTGTCCCAGCTCCCGCCAACCTAGCGGTTTGAAAGCATGCAAATGCAAGTAGATAAATAGGGACCACCTCGGTGGGAAGGTAACAGCGTTCTGTGTCTAAGTCGCACTGGCCATGTGACCATGGAAGATTGTCTTCAGACAAAAAACGCTGGCTCTATGGCTTGGAAACGGGGATGAGCACCGCCCCCTAGAGTCGAACACGACTGGACAAAAATTGTCAAGGGGAACCTTTACCTTTTACCATAAGTGGAGAGGAGCCTTCTGTCATTAGTTCTGTCTCGTCTGTTTTCCCATTTGTGCTCTAATCTTGTGAGCCCTTCCCATCTGAGTGTCTTATCAACCAGAGGTGGGCAAACAGCAGCCCATCTGCAGATGGCGTTGGTTTGCATCTCCCTTCAGTCCTGATGTCAATGGTGCCAGCCAAGGTTAAGGGAACATGCAGTCCAGCACCATCTGCAGTTTGCCCTGTTATGGAGGGACACATGGAGGGGGACACAGACCTCATAGCAAATAGGTACCACCTGCCCACTTTTAGCAAAGGCACGCCGATGAACCTGGCAAGACCACTCGAGAAAATAAATGAAGACCGTTCTTTAAATAAGAATGGCAAAAGACTCTTAAAATAATGTTTCTGTGGAGGATCCTGGAGAATAGTGGGTTTCACTCCACAAAAAGGGAAAGAAAATACCCAGGACCGGGTGGAAATCATGTGAGATTGGGGACTGGAATACGGCCTATCAGACTTCCCATCAACTGCCGCATGTTGAACAAGCTCTGTATAGTCCAAGCCTAGATGTATATGATGGAGAGAGGCCAACTGCGTCTCCAACTTATACATTAGGGGTAGCAACCGGTGAGCCTCGTTTCAAATGCTTTGCAACCAGCCTGTTTGCAGCCGTGGCAAGAAGGATCAGTCCCTCGTTTCAGGATCAGGAGATATAAATATGAATAGTGAGGCATCAGAAAAAAGAAAGTGGAATACACAGAGAAGGAGTTTCAGTCTAGCTTGAAGGACTTCTTCACTGATATTCACCTGGATCAGCTAGAAGAGTGAGGTAAAAAATATTAAAAAATGTGGCTTTTTTCCATTTAGAATAGGTGGCCTTTGATGGGCAAATAGTTTAACCTGGTACAAGGGAGCTTCCCACGATCCTTAAGAGAGAAGTTGGCGAGTGGCCGTACTGGTTGATTGATTCTGAGAGGAACAGCCCAAACGAATAACTTATTCAAGATTCCAGTCCTTAACAACATCTGCCATCATGGCTTTGCTGTTCAGGGGAGAATCCCAAAAGTTGTCCATTGGCACCTTTATATTTGAATTATTCACATCTGCATGCTGATGTGTTTTTGGTCCGGGCACTTCGCGGCGAGGGAGGTCCCATGCTGGAGAGTGGGAAGGCTCCAGGCAAACACAGCAGAGGCCTGTGATTGCGATACCATATGAATCTGCTGGGAGCTGATAGGAAGGCGTGAGGCGTTTTTGGATAAAGCCAGACACCTTATCAAGCAAGACGTAAGTGTCCCTTCCTGTTGTTGTCCCAGGCATTTCCAGGGTTTTGTTTCGCCAAAGTGTTCTTTGGAAATGACTGGGTCCTGATGTCAGCCTACGGTTCCTGTGGGGTGGGAGGGGGCCCCCTTGTTACCATTGTCTTGCATCCTCCATCTCCAGGCTTGGCCTTCGTAGGCAGGAAATCCCGTCCTTTTGAAGGCAGATGGCACATCCTTTAAGGAGGCCAAGCAAGCCAAAGAAAGAAACGTTAGCTGTTCCGAGTATTTGAAAGAACCAACTTAATCGCTGAAGTGCTTCACCTGGGCTCTACTTATGCCGCTCAGAGCTTGGAAAAGTTTGTTTGTTTTTGACATCTGAGTCACATTGACCGTAATAATGCTTTCAAGATGTGTGAGATATTTAAGGCATGGTTTTACCAGTGGCATTCCATGGCTGAACAGGTATTTGAATCCAGGTCTCTTAGGTTCTAATCTGTTCTTAAATCCTTCTTCTAGTGATGCGGACATGGTATCCCATACATTTTCCCATACAAACAGCCTGTTTCCTGCTGCTCTTTCTTTCTAGAGTGGTGTGCTTCCTCTCCCCCATAACTGCCTGAGCGAATTGGACACTGGCTCTGCCACCAAGACATCTTGCTTGCTTGTGCAGAGACCACATCTAACAGGTCATTCCACTTGAAGCCCTTTCACCAGGGTGGGTCTCATCTCTGTAAACCCTAAGTGAGGGTTGGAGAACCTTTCTGGAGAGAGCTTAGATCAACCTATGCGCTGGATGACATCTTCTGTGTGTTGGTTGGCATCAGGAATGTGGCCAGAGCACCGGAGGACAGCAGCTCACTTGCTAAAAGAAAAGGCGGTGAGTGCCTTGCCCAGGAACCTAATGTATCTCGACACAGAGCAAACTATAGCAAATGAGCTGCACCTCCTATTCTTCTTTCAATTTTCCAAATGGAAATTCTCATCTGAAAGTCTTGACGGCCAGATGAACCGGCCACATAGACCAAGTCTGGCCCACAGGCTGGAGGTTCCCAATCCCTCTGCTGAAACCCACAGTTCTCTCGCGGCAAAAGCTGCAGTTGTGTCTTCCTTGTGACCCAGCTGCTGTTCAAAATGGGGGGAAAGCTTCCTACTTGTCATCTTTAGATACAGAGTGAGCTGGTGATGTCATTACAGTTGTGCAGAATAAAGTTGTGCAACAGGATTTCAGCCATTGTGTTTTCTATGGCTATGGCAGAAACCCCTCCCCTGTGGTCACCCTGCTAAGTTGCATTGGAGAACCTCTCCCCCAGGTCTGCAAAAACTTGCTGCTTTGGCAATGATGCAAAAGAAAATGCAAATGGCTAATCTTTTCTAAAGAACTTCTGAGGGAGCTGGTGCATTAAAATGCATTAGTCAATTGGTTCATGGTCACTACCTCTTCTATACAAGGCCCCCCGTGTAATGGACTGCACATCTGATGCTAACCAACGTTGCCGTCATAATTATTTCTGGGATTTAGGCAGGGAGCAGGCAATTGGCAAAGTCTGAAGGATGTATGATAATTCTCCTAACCTTGTGGGCAATTCTCCCTTCTCATTGATGTCTTCAGTGGTATCACGATGTCAAGGAGATGCAGAGTATTCTAGGAGCATCCGATTTCAGCTGATGTTTTGCCCTGCAGCTTCTACTCCCCATTCGGAACAGTCAGAATGGAGAGCATCAGTTCTGCGAGCCTTCAGCTTCCTTCTGCCATGCTGTAGTTCAGGGTGCTACGATTAGATCATTTAAAATTCCCAGACAAAACCACCAGTCCTTTTTCTGCTTGGAAAGAGTGTCCTGCAAACAACACAGAGACCAGCGGTCTCTCCTTCCTCTGCCTCGCCCACTGGTGCCCGCTCTGGAGGTCAAGGGGCTGAAAGGGCTGGAGGTGAAGGTTAAAGGGAAGGAATCCCTTTGCCAAATTTGGAAAACAGAACAGTAAATGGAAATTCTCTCTCTGTGCTTAAGTTCAGCAAAAGGGCATGGCCCATGCACAAAAGAGAAGCAATAAACACAAGTGTATTCTGGAAGGCTTTCACGGCCAGGATCCGATGGTTGTTGTAGGTTTTTCGTGCTGTCTGGCTGTATTCTTGAACACGGCCAGACAGCCCGAAAAACCCACAACAACCAATAAATGCAAGGCTTACAGAAGTTCAAAAAGGTTTTCTTTTCCTTCCTTTTTTTTTTTCAAAAGAAGAAAGGAAATCCAAAATGGCTTAGTGAGAAATAAAGGTAAAGGTGAAGGTTCCCCTTGACATTTTAGTCCAGTCGTGTCCGATTCTAAGGGGCAGTGCTCATCCCCGTTTCCAAGCCGTAGAGCCAGCGTTTGTCCGAAGACAGTTTCCGTTGTCACGTGGCCAGCGCGACTTAGATTCGGAACGCTGTTTACCTTCCCACTGAGGTGGTACCTATTTATCTACTCGCATTTACATGCTTTCGAACTGCTAGGTTGGTGAGGAGCTGGGACAAAGCGATGGGAGCTCACTCCGTCATGTGGATTCGATCTTACGACTGCTGGTCTTCTGACCCTGCAGCACACAGAGGCTTCTGCGGCTTAGCCCGCAGCGCCACCATGTCCCTTAGTGAGAAATAGGCATGTTCAAAAGGGATCTTTCCCCATTTTGGCTCAAGCAGTTTTATTTGTTAAGGTGCACAGTGGGAATAGGGAACAGAGGTCAGTTAGCCATTTTGGCACCTGGGGCAAATGGCACCCCCTGTCACCCACTCTGGTGTGAGACATAGGGAGGACATAGGGAAGTCCCTATGAAAAGGGGTCCTGAAAATGTGGCACCCCCCAAAAAAATATAAGTTTATGGTTTTCAAAAATAGGAAAGAAAGTGAATCGGGCCAGGAGGCATTGTCCTCCATGTTCCTAACCTTCACTTCTAAATTTTGGTGCCCTCTAAATGCTGATAGCCTGGGGGAAAGCCTCGGTTGCTCTACCCAACTTACAGCCCTGATGGGGAGGCACTTTTATGTAGCAATTCGACTGCCACCTGCTATATTGGTCTGCAAGCTGCTTGGTTGGGTTTTGTTCTGTTTGTGTGGGGATTTCTGACACTGAGTGGGCTGGATCTCAAAATATCTTTGCTTTCTAAATAAGTGCTGCAAAAACGCTTTGGCTCCCAGAATGTTCTGTGCTGAGAGTTCAGCGCATAATTGCCCTCTTGTGGCATGTGCTTTTTTAATTAATCAGCTTTCGTTGGCCCAAAATAGAAATACTAATGAGAGGGGGGGGTCTCAGTTTCCATGTGTTTTGCGGTTTTTGAGAAAAGGAGCCACTATCTCTCTCTCTCTGCCTGTCTCTTGCTGGGCAACCGATGACAGATGTTCACAGATTGAACTAACTTTACCTGTTGTTTTCAAGGGTTCTTATACAGAAAACATGCACAGCAAGGCACCGGCAGTGTGCAAAAAATGTTCCAGCTGCAATGTTTCCAATTAAACTGGTAAAATTCCACAGGAAGAATTTGTTGGTGGCTTTCCAGACAGAGAGAGTGTGCTTCCAAAGAACTGCTCCGATTTGGATTATCGCATGTATGGGGGAGAGGGAGGTTGCATGGGAGAGCTGGCATGAAGTCAAAAGGTCATTTCACATGGATTAAAAATACTGTTGTTGGCGCTGGGAACCATAGCAATAGGACTGTTGAATAAAAAATGTGACATGGTCCCTGTGCCCTGACATCTCTGGCCCTCATTTCTTACTTTAAAAGGCCCTTTTGCTCCTCTAGGAGACATGGGGTGCCATTTCCCCATGTTTTCAACCCTGCTGACCTGTTTTAGACTCAACAGGTTAGAGGGGCCCAGAAGAAGGCAGTTCCCATCTCAGTACATTAGACCCAAGTGGTGCCACCCACCAGCCCAGTGACTTTCTGTGGCCAAGCAGAGATTTGAAACCATGTCTCCCGAGCCTTAGTCCATTGCTCCACACACTACACTGCATGTGACTCGTAGGTTATGTTCTGTGCCAGGTGGAACACATTCATGCAGCTTTCCGGATTCAGTGGAATTTTAGGTGGTCCTAATAAAAGCATTGCCTGCCTGTAGATTTCACTTTTGTTTTGTACACATGGACCAGAGCACCTGCTTTTGGTTTTACTTCTGTAATGAGTAAGTGACTAACTAATTTAATGAATGAATCCATTTTAAAGTGTGTCTCCTGAGTCCTAGTCCATTACTCTGTCCACTGTGCCACACTGATAACTCCCTCCCCATCACAAAAGGAAGCTTCTGATTAGCTGTGATCTGCTTCTAGTGGTGACATCATTCCCATCATGCAGGCAGAGCTGCATAACAGGATTTCAGTTGTGTTTTTAATCATTCCACTACTTGTGTAGTTCCTCTTGGGAGAAAGGCAGGACATAAGGAAATAAATAAAACAGACAACACAACTCCTGAGTCAGTTACAACACACCACAGGATGGGTGTTTGGGTGTGTCTGTGAAAGAAAGTAAAAAATGTTCTGATGTTGTTGGGCATGTTTGTGTGGTAGGCTTGGGGTCAGGTGAGTTCTCATCATCTGTGATCTCATAAATTCTCCCCAACTGACTCCCTTAACATCTTTGCAATCACATCCCAAAGGAGATGTCCAGTTGTAACAGGAAATGCTGGCTAAGTCAAGTGTTGGATTTCCTCAGTGATAATACAAAATGTATGGCTTGTGAGAGACCCAAAACAGAAGTGCTTCCTTGGGTGAAGGCATCTAGGTCATCTATAATGAATCAAATGGCAACACATTTGACATCCAGATTTGATTCAGCATGTTCTATAACGTACTAAACTAGAAGGCTGATCTGTTCTGGTTATCAGTGACGGCAACACTGTACGGTATTATGGGAGGATGTGTGTGTGTGTGTGTGTGTTTTTAAATGACTGTAATCTGCCTCTGTTTGGGACTTTCTCCATTACATGTCTTGGGATCAGCTGACCCATATAATTCCCCTTCTTTCTCTTTCTTTCTCTCCCGAAGGTCTTTCTTCTGCCGTGTTGGAAGTCGAGGTTGCCCATAGCTCAGTGGTTGTGATCGAAGGGCACAGAGCCACACTACCTGTGGCATATACAACCCACAGCAATGGCGAGCCCTATGTCACGTGGCACCTTCAAAGACCTGGGAGTCCTCATCCTTTTCAGGTAATGTCACAGGCAGAGATTCTCTGAAGACTGAAAGCTGCATTGTTAGATTCCACCAATGCACTCTGAGTAGACATCCTTCTGTGGCAGGATAGCAATTTCTGGACCTGGTGGAGCCTGTGGCAGCCGCCGGAACAAAATGTTGTCTCCCAGACCCTTCATCGTCCTCAATCCTGCTCTAAACCTAGTTTCCAACTTCCATGCTCATATGGAGATAAAAGTGCCATCACCAACAATCCCTCACAAACAAAGCTGCTGGGTAGCTTCATGGTTTAAGCCTCTGGCTGCAGAGCCAGAGGTTGGGAGTTTGATTCCTGACTGTGTCTCCTTGACAGGGGCTGGACTCAATAATCCATAGGGTCCCTTCCAGTTCTGTAGATCTAAAACAACAAGAAGGGTAGATCCAAGAGATCTGTTCTCCTCCTACCTCCACTGATTGCACGCCATTTAAATACAGTCCTGCTGCATTTCTTCAGTGTTTTGCCCATGTGAGCAAGGGAGAGGAGGAAGGAAACAGACTCAGCTGACACATCCTCATGCCTGCTAAGAGGAGCAGACTTTGTTTCTCTTTCCCTCACCTTGACTCTGTGGGGAAGAAGGAGGAGAAGGAAGAAAGGCTGTCAGGAAGCTCACCCCTGACGCTGACAGTGTGGATCATAGGTGTTGCTTACACTCTCATCCTTCATCAGAATTTGCCTTCCTTCCCAGTTTATTTCTTAGCAGTTGACCCTTGAGTCAGGAAAAAAATTATCCTTGAATGTTTAGCAGTCTTCAAGATGGGAAACACACAGGGATTCTAAGCACTGCGCAGGCGGCCACTTCATTTACGTGGCAGCCGCTGATGTAAATTTTGAACCACTGATAACATATGTCCCCAGGGGTCTGTTCTTGTGAGCTTGCTTTGAGACCAATAAAACAATAGACAACCCTCTGTTGTTAACTGTCTGTCCTCCCCCCCCTCCCCATTGCAGTGGCCTTTTAAACTTATACACTTCCCCCCTTATCTTGCTGAGGTAGGCAAGTGGAGTTGCAGTTGTGGAGATCTAGGATAATTTCATGCATGTCTGCCACGTATTTTTCAAAGGCTTCCTACCGACTGTGTGGAGGAAGCAGAAAACAGAAGACCTTTGCTAGGAAGCAACCGTAAATGTAGGTGGTTATGATTTAGGGATGTGAAAATCTCTGTCTTGATTTGCTGTTTTTCTCTAAATCCTCCTGCACTTTCCCCTATCTTTGTTTCATATCATGTGGCAAGATTTTATTTTTCCTACCCCCACTGAAATCCATATCTATTAGGAGTTAGTGGTTCATTTTTCGAATGTGTCCATTTATTCAAGTATTGCACTTCAAGTGCATATCCCCCACCCACCCCAACTAAAGCATATTTATGTACACCTCTGGGAATGCATGCATTTTAGCCATCAACATTTTAAAATGCATGCCTTACTCTGTGCACAAGTTATTTCTTCCGCACACACCTTCCGCCTTATCGGTTTGCAGATTTGCAAAGCGAGGCACATTTTGACTCACAATGAATCTTTGGATATAAAGGAAAAATGCAATTTTTCCTGAGACTGTTGAATCAAACAAAGTTCTCTTTCATCCCTATTACAGTGCTAAGATTTAACGTTCTTTGCCATCAAATTGACCTGTGTTTGTCAGTTGCTTCGTTTGACTCCTTCTGAGACAGTTCTCAATACATACAAATGGCACCTCTGTTAAATGTACACAAGGTGTGTAAAACTAGCTTGGAAGCTGACAATGAATTTTAGCTGGGAGGGACCCCATGCGTCATTGAGTCCAGCCCCTACCAAGGAAACATGGTGGGGAATCGAACGCCCAACCTCTGACTCCACAGCCAGAGACTTAAATCACAGAGCTATCCAGCAGTTCACACACCCGAGTATCAGAAAAAGGCACAGCAGAAACACAGGCAGAATCCTGAAGAGGAAGGACTTTAGAATTAAGAGCTAGAACTTCCACAGAAGACTTCAGTGGCTGAAATCCTGTCCTGCAATTAAGCAAATGGCATCACTCTTGATGTAAGTTAAGAAATCTCTGTAGACATTGGGCAAAATCCGGTTCATGCAGGTGTAACGTAAAGTCATGCCCAGCAATATTGAAGGGAGCAATTCGGTTGTGTGGTTGGTCACACAGTTTCCATCGTGCCCATCATTGCCATGCACCAGCGGAAGTGCCTCATGGATAGCAGTTGCATCTCGGTGCTACTGTAGTTATGCCCTGATTCTGCCTTCAGCATCTCGTTGTTTCTTGCTTCGCATTGTCCTGGGATCATCTCCTTCATGGCCAGCTGGAAAGAGGAAAGTGCAAGAGAGACAAAGGATGATCCTGTGGGTAATTTATAAATCCCTCGATCAACTTGAATTGGCTGATACCTCTGAGTAGCATCAGCACTGAGATCGCATGCTACCTTTCTCTGGGTGCTAACCCTTTCCAGGTGTCCACGTTGCAAGCCAAAAACATAAATATTAGGACAATGGTTGCTTTCTAATGGCAGACATTGACCCACTGCCATAAGAAAGTTGCAGTGGTGTCAATGGTAGCATCAGATTTTCTCCTAGAAATGAGAAAAGCCCCATTAGGAGCCAAGAATAGGAAACTGGCCCCTAGATCCCCAGAACTGGCTACACCCTGCCTGTATATAGCTGTTGTCTGTTATAAGTGGCGAGTGAGCATCAGAAGCACTTAAGAACATCTCTGTAAATTAAAGAGACTGCACTTGATAGATGTCCTTGTTTTTAATTGGCTGCTAAAGGCAGGAGAAAAAGTGCGGAGAAATCAGAAATAGCTTGTGTCTTGGACCACTGGGGGCCTGATCTGGGGCACCCTGTT
The DNA here is from genome assembly GCF_051106095.1 of Pogona vitticeps. Taxonomy (NCBI): domain Eukaryota; kingdom Metazoa; phylum Chordata; class Lepidosauria; order Squamata; family Agamidae; genus Pogona; species Pogona vitticeps. Next base: position 16,745,512 of record NC_135790.1, read on the forward strand.
TTGGGACAATCCCATGATGCACAGGAGATTGCAAACCAACTGGACATTGCTCTGTGCCTAATCCGGGCCTTTTTGGTTCAACATCTGGGCTGCTGTTTGTTTTTGGATGGACATTCCTCCTTAAGGGAGATGGCTCTCAGCAAAGTGACCCTTTTCTACACCATCCGATCACACCACTCAACTACCCTTCCTACCCATGTTCCTTGCTTTGCAGATTTTATGCCAACTGGCTAAGTGGACCCCCATTAAGAGGTCCCATTTATATGTGGGACTCGCTAGTGAATTCAGAGGAGGTCTAACCTGCTTTTGCAAACCGTCCGGTCTTGTTTCCTCTGCTTTGTTTCATGCCTTCATAGAGGTCATCCTTCTCCCGAAGTGGTTTGCAAAAAGCCTCAACTGTTTGTTGCTTTTGCTGCTGCAACTGAGCGCTGTCCGTAGGATGTGCTAGACGTGTCACTTCATTGTGGGGGGAATGGGCGGTTGCCGTGGGAGAGCAGTTGAACAACATCACCTCCTGGTTGTTGTGGGTTTTTCGGGCTCTTTGGCTGTGTTCTGAAGGTTGTTCTTCCTAATGTTTCGCCAGTCTCTGTGGCCGGCATCTTCAGAGGACAAGAGTCAGAACAGCATAATCAGAGTTCTGACTCCTGCCCTCTGAAGATGCCAACCACAGAGACTGGCAAAACGTTAGGAAAAACAACCTTCAGAACACAGCCAAAGAGCCCAAAAAACCCACAACAACCATTAGATCCCAGCCGTGAAAGCCTTCGCGAATACAACATCACCTCCCGTTCTTCTGCAAGGAAAGAAGGGAAGGTAGAAAGGCTTCAGGACTCCAGCCATGGGACAAAATCTGAGAGCTTGGGCGTAACGAGTTACAAAACAAAATTCTGTAGGAAAGCATTAAAACATGGCTTTCCCCACACAGAGAAAATGGTTCTGCCTATTGTGTTTTGGCAAGTCTGAATTCTTTTGCTAGTTGGCTGATGCTGTTTCAAGCTAGGGCAGTGACGCTTTCCGCCTCTATTTCAGATCGTAGTGTATATGTCTGGAACCACAAGAGTGGAAGACTCGGATCTCAAGCGGCGGCTGGATTTTTTGTACCACATGCCTTCTCACAACGTATCGCTTGCAATTAATAATACCAAAGAAACAGACTCTGGCCAATACATGTGCACAGTGAATGTTGCGGGTGAAAGTACGAAGTTAGGAAAAAACACCGGACTCGTGAACCTCACCGTTCTAGGTAAATGGGCTGCTGGTTTGGAGAATTTGGGCTTGGAGGCCATTCTGGGTCACCCAAAGGCTATGAGGCCCACTTTCAACATCAAAATGAGGTCCAGATCTCTCATGCTTGGCTCCAAAAACCCACCTCTCAAGCGGGGCTGGGCATGAAACCAAGGCTACTCTTTTCGAAGGAGGTGGCCAGGTCAATCTGTGGCAAGGAAAACAAGCCTTAAGGCACCTTAAAGATGGAGCAAGACTTACCTGGCATGGACGTAGGCGGCCGTGCCCGAAAGGTTAGGCCAAATAAAAAGGTGCTACCAGACTCTCAGTTGTACTCAAGCAAGAGGTGACTAAGGCATTGAAATTTAAAAAAAAATACCAGTGTCAGCCTATGATTGTAGACAAATATGTAGGAAACTTGTGCTAACAAACAAAAAAGCTTTTGAATTTGTGGTTGTGGTTATGAATTCTGACTGTGGCAATCTCTCAGGATTTTCTGACTATAAAGTCTGGTCGTTTATCAGCCTTCCTGGCCAGGGATGGGAACTCAAGTTCCAGAACTTGGCTGTCAAGTCTGACTTAAGTTGTGCCGGTGATTTAACTCAACTAGACTCCATCCCCCCCCCCCCATGACAATTTGACTCACAACTCGGAACATGCAGGAAAAAAATCCCCTTTTTCCTGAGGAAAATTGCTTGTTTTGCATAGAGAGGGTCTCGGGACTGGGAGTTTGGGACCCGGGTTTTGGTACCAAAGACCAGGACTCGAACTTGGGACCAAAGACTTGGACTTGGACCTCAAAGACTTGCCAACCTCCCTACTCCTCGCGATGGTGCTCTGGGGCAGGGCAGGTTGCTCAAGTTCACACAGGTGGCAGGGCACATAACCCCCTCAGCTGCACGCGCTCTGGATGATCTCAACTGGCCCTTCTTGTGGGAGCCACAGCGAGTCCCTAGCCAGGCACCCCAACCCACTGAGCTGCGTTGGTCCTTTTCCCCACCTATTGAAAGGAAAACAAAGATACTGTTGGGCAAACCCCATGGGGGCAAAATTCCAAAAGGAGGAGAAGGACTATAGCAGGAAAGGTCTGGGGAGGGAGAGAGAGAGAGAGAAGGCCCTTCCCCAGCATAATGCCAAAGGGATGACACAGAGAATCATTCCATCCCCTCCTAGTTACTTTTCACCAGCAGGTTAAAATGTTCCTTTTCCAGGAAACATGCATTGTGCCAGGCAGGTGATGCTTCCTGCAGTGGACCCTGCTTAGGACTTTCTGCTAGCCATGTTTTTGCTTTGTTTGGGCTTCATATTCTTTCATGATGGATGGCAGGGTTTTGTCACAACCTGCTCAGAACAGAGCCTGGACTGGAGTACCCAGAATCCCTTGGTCAACAGATCCCCCAAGAGTGAACTTCTCCAGACTTTGAGTGGAATCTAAACTTAACTGGCATAAATCCTGTTGGCATCAATTTGCACCACCCAAGCCTGACAACATAATCACCCAGTAATGGATATCTTTACCTTAATTAAATTAAAAGGTTTCTCTCCCCCTTTTCAGATTCCCTAGGGATCCCTTTTGTCCATCGGAATCCTTTGGGAACCTTAGGATAGGATGGGGGAGAAACCTTTAATGTTGGGAAATTACTGGGATGGTCCCACTGTTGGGGCTGCTGTTGGCGAACTGGCAACAATTTCGTGATATGAAAGGCTGCCACGGGTGAAGGAAAGTGTGGACCCGAGGCCTTGCAATGCAAACCATTCTGGATTCCAAGGGAAGGTTGCTGATGTCCGTGCAGCCGCGTGCCGTCATCAAGATTTCCCGGGACTTCCCAGAGCAAGTTGCTGTTTTTAGAGATGACCAATAGGTGGCACTGCTAAATTCAAAATGCAATTTTAGCCCTCTCAACAGCAATGGGTTTGCCCAGCCAGGGCTAACATGGTTCTGACATCTGTTGTGGCTTGTTTCACTCAATTGATGTTAGCTGCCTTTGCCACCACCTCCAAGTATGCCTGTCCTTTTGAACTTAGTTCCAGCCCTTGCAGTAGTAATGGGAGGGGGATAAATTTGCCCAGTAGTGGAATATTGCTGTGAGCTAATCCTGCTGTAATGCAAAGTTATTTGTGAATTGCTTAGCCTTGTATAGACAGATGAGACCTATTAACTTTACAGAATACCTGTTCCTGATTCATGTGGCAATGGCTACAGCTGATTTGTTGTCACAATTCCTGCTAGGATTGTTGGGGTGGTCATGGCTCTGGGAAATGCCACAAAGAACACCTGCCCTTTGAAATGTACCACTAGACCACTGCTGCTCAATATTGATCTTAGAATCACAGAATAATGGAGTTGGAAGGGGCCATTAAGACCATCAAGTCCAGCCTCCTGCCCAATGCAGGAATCCAAGTCAAAGCTATTCTGACGGACGGTTGTCCAATGTTATCTTGAATGCCTCCAACGTTGGAACGCTTCCCGCTTCCCAAAGGAATTGGCTCCATTGTCGTACTGCTGTAGTATCTAAGAAGTTTTTCCTGATATTCAGCTGCAATTTGGCTTCCTGTATCTTGAGCCCATGGCCACGTGCCCTCCATTCTTGGGATGATCAAGAACAGTTCCTGCCCCCCCCCTCTGGATGACTATATTTTCAACTATCTTGTTCTTCTCCCCCTCCCCACCTTTTTGCCTTACAGTCCCACCATCACCACCAAAGTGTCAGATAAATGGAAGCCCCCATGTTGGAGACAACATTACCTTGACCTGTGGCTCTGTTGTGGGCAAACCAGCCCCTAAGTATTGGTGGCAAAAGACCAGCCCCAACCCTCAGGTTTTCCATGCACCACTACAAGGTAGGAAATGCAAATAATACCGTTTTGTTCTTCTCTAGAAGGATATCTGCTGGAATATTGTGTCCAGTTCTGGGTGCCATAGCTTAAGAAGGAGGATATTAGGGACAGGGTTTTTTGATTTCTTGGACCACATAACCCATAATTCCCCATTCTGGGAGTTCTATTTGACCTGCACAGTTTATGGACATCTAAATGTAGCCTAAGCTGGATGGCTTTGAGGTGTAGCTAAGCCTAGTTCTGTCCTTTTATCTAGCATCCTGATGAGAAAGAAAATGCCACCCAGCCCTTGAGGCTGAAACACAAAGCTTGGGTGGACCTATAGGCCTTGGGTGGACCTATAGGCCTAACTAAGCTTCAAGGCCTTCCAAACAAGGCCTTTTCTCACAGGTGAGCCACATTTAGATGTCAGTGAAGTGCATGTAAGTCAGGGGGAACTCCCAGAATGGGGAACTGTGGGATTTGTAATCCAAGGATTCAGAAAATCTCATCCTCCTGGACAGGGGTCTCCAAACTACAGCCCGTGGGCCACATCCGGGCCCCCTTGCCTTTTTATCCAGCCCGGCGGGCAGGAGTGTCGGTGGGCAGGCAGGCAGGTGGGTGTGCATGTGGGAGGGCAGGCATATCCGCACACGTGTCTTCCTTTGGCCTTGGAAAATGTGGGACATATATATTGTGGCCCTTTCTCTGAAAAGTTTGGAGACCCCTGCTCCAGGATATTGACAAACCAGCACATGTCTAGAGGAGGGGTGGGGAGGCAAAAAGGTAAATACTGTGGAAGCTAAGCCCATTTAGTTGAGGAACCTCTCTCTATTTGGCCTGAACAAGAGGCCGTTGCATAACGGTAGAACAGCGATCTTCAGATCTTTAAATGGCCACCACACAGACGTTAGGGCCAGCTCGTTTTCTTCTTTAGAGGGTGGAAGCTAGAAAAGGAGATGGCTGGAACGAGGCGCTGCGCTTCTGAGAGCCTCCTTGCTTATCTGTTTGTTTGCAGATGAAGACAAAGGGATCCTGAAACTGCCAAACCTCACCACAGAAATGTCTGGCGTCTACGTCTGCAAGGCCTTCAGCTCAGCCGGCTATTCCAACTGCACCATCACCTTGGCGGTGAATCGACGTATGTGAGGGGCCTCGTGGAACGGCAGGTCTTTCCCCTGCGCAGCTCCAAATTGTATGGGAGGACACGGAAGACACAGCCGGGGGTGGGGTGGGATACAGAGTAAAAATATCAGGTGGAAAAAAGTATTAGTGAAGGATGGTTATGCACTGGCTTTTCTCCAGCTCGCTTAAGGCTAGGGAAGAAAGAGAGTCATCTGCTGGGTTTCCTGGGTGTGAAAGCTTGACTCTGCATCTCCCAAATCCAGTGCTCTAACTACTACATCACACTACCTGTTAGGGGTGTGGAATCACCCTTGACTTGCCTGCTGCAGATTGAGCTCCTCCCCCCCGTTTATATTTTTTTCCCTAGCTCAGAGCTTGAAAATATTATTTTTTAAAATAATTACTACTCTTGGTGTATGAGGGATTGAACGTGGCTTTAAAAATTAAAAATAAATAAAATAATCCTCTCAGTTATTGAATGGATAAAAATGGTTCAGGCAGGAACCTGCAGAGCAGATTGGCTTCAGATCGCCTTCCGTCACACATCTCTTGTCTCTTAGTTTCCTCCCCCAGCACTTATTGTCTCAATTCACACAGAGACGCTGGAGGAAAAAAATTAAAATGTTTCCATTTACTTACAGCTCTTCAAAGATAAAAACGAACATCATATTCTGTAAAAAAAATGTTAACTAGTAACATCACTGAACCTAACTGGATAATTAGCTTTATTACTGATTTACTGACTGGCTTCGATGCTGACAGAACACATCACTCTAACTGTCCACTTTTGACAAATCCAATTGCTAGTACTGACAAAACCTTAACTGAACACTGATTGCAAAAAAAGTTTGGGGAAAGGAATCCTGAGGTAGAGAGGAAAAAACAGACCATTAATGGATTGATTGACAGCCAATCCCAGTCCAGAAAAGTCCCTCACATCCAAAACCTCTTAGAGGCATCATATATAAGTAGCAATATATCCAACGGTTTCCATTAGAGATGGGCATGAATTTATAAAATGATGATTTGTTTTGATTTGTGATTCATCAAGGTCAATGGTTTATGAATTTATGAATTTTTTTTTCTGATGAATCAACAAATTGATATGACAATTCGTTTTTTACTTCAAACCCCTATAAAACACCCCCCCCAGCTCCTAGAGACACCAAAAGGTCAGGGAATCTCCCTCTATGTCTCCTCTCCAATCATTCCATGTTTGGTGAACATTGAGAGTTTTGAGATGTCCAAGTTATACACCCACAAAGAGTCCCCCTCCCCCAGGAACGTTCCTCCTAGGCACCTAGAGACATAAAAATGACGGAGCAGCTTTCTCCTAAAGATTGAGTTTCACCCACAAAGTCGGTCTCCCCCACCAGGAAAATGCCCTTTAGCAACTAGCTTGGGGAAACCCAATCTTCACCTAACTTGGAAGGATTGTAGAAAAGAGTCAGGGGAAGCTTCTTTGTGATTTTGGTGTCTCCGGGAACCTTGGGGGGCATTTTATAGCCAAAGGAATCAACATATCTAAAATCACTAAAATCACCAGGTACCACACAACTTTTTACATTCCTAGGAAGCTTAGTGGATGTACTGAGCAGGCAGTTACAGGCAGAGGGGCAGCTTCTGAGGGGAGATCTTGGATGTAGCTGTTTCTGAAGAGAAAAACTTGAGTCCTTTCAATCATTGGTCCTCATTCCTTGGCTGTCCATATCTTTTGGTCTTCGACTCCAGGAGAAGCAGCCCGCATAGACAACAGCCAGATATTGAGAACACTCACCTTAAGTTGTTCCCCACAACTGATTCCAGTCTTCCAGATTTGAATCTCATATATGTACTGGTTCTAGTCATTGGAGGTTTTTTTCATACCTACCAATCATTTTCTCTCTCTCTTCTGCTGTGTCTCCCTTTGCAGCCATCAATGCAGCAGTGGTAGCTGGTGCGGTGGCAGGAACACTAATTGGCCTCTGTCTGATCGTCTTGTTTCCACTCCAGATGTTGGCTTACAGAAGGAGGAAGAAAGAGGCCCAAGAGGAAATGGCCAATGAGATCAAGTGAGAACCTTGATTCAATATCAACATCTGGCAATTGGAAGGCGGGGTAAAGAACTTTGTGGCCCTCCAGATGTTGGCCCTAATTGGATCCAGCCAACATGGGCAATGATGAACAAATCCAACCACATCTGGAGTGCCATAGGTTGTGTGAATCAACATTCGTATTTGGCCCTTTCAAAATTAACAGTGATGCTCCATCTTTATGGCTTGGTTTGAGCCAATGCTCAGCACTTACAAGTGTAAAGAAATAATGAATGTTCCAGGATATGTGAGAAGTGTCTTTCTAAAACTAGGGCCACGGGGTCTCCAAAACAATACAAATGCAGGAGCAGGTGCTACTTTTATTAGATCACTTAAAAATCAAATGTCAGTTTGCTTTTGATGATAAATCATCTTCTTCAGGCTGTGCACCAAGCTCTTTGGAGTAGTTCTGAAAATCATATGCTTTTATTGAAGTTCCAAAGTCTCATGGCCATTGCTGAAGCCCATTTAGTTTCTTAGATCCTTATAGATGCAGTCTGCACAAGGCTTATGGAGGGAGCCTTTTGCAGACTGTGTCCCTCTAAAGAAGCTCCTCTGGCCATCGAAAAGGGTCATGAGACTTTGAAACTCCAATAAAATTATTCCATTTTCTGAACTGCCCACATGATCTTGGTACACAGCCTGAGGAATATGAATTGTCATTGAAAGCGACCTGTCTGTTGTTTGATTTATTTTATTTTTTAGTGGTTTAATAAAGAAGGTATCACCTGCTCTTGCATTGATATTCTTTTCTAAAACCAGTGGTACCTTGACTTACGAATGTCTACACTTGCGAACGTTTTGAGTTACAAACGGCTCCGTTCGCAAAATGTTGCTTTGACTTGTGAACTGAGCCTTGACTTAAGTTCATCTGAGGTCAAAAGAAGAAAAACTTTTAAAAAATTCACCCCCTAGTGGTAGAGTACGGATTAATCAGCTTTGCATTAGTTCCTATGGGAACTAATGCCTCTACTTATGAACAGCGCCTCGACATGCAAACGAAAAACAGCCTGACCGGATTAAATGATTTTCAATGCATTCCTAAGGGAAATTTTGCCTCGACTTAACGAACTTTTCGATGTACGAACACCATTCCAATACAGATTAATTTTGTAAGTCAAGGTACCACTGCACATGTTTGAGGTAGGAGAGGAAGACGTTCCATTTGGGCCAAAATATGAGGACACAGCAGCTCCTCAACCTCATGGCCTGCTTCTGGGAGGAAGGAGGAAAGCAGTGCTGACTACCATAACGACCAGACATAGGGTGCAGTGATGCAGATGTGATTAAAAAAAGAAAGCAATATGGATTGGATTTGCACTGATTGATCAATCCAGATGTTCCTCTTGCTTCCCATCTAATTCTCCCACATTTTCGCAGGGAAGACGCCGTCGCTCCAAAAACGCTTTCCTGGGCCAAGAGTCCCGGTTCTGACGCAGTTTCCAAAAACGGCACCTTGTCGTCCATGAACACCACCCGGGATCACAAATTCTACGCATCCAAGCCTGCCTCGGACACCGCCTCCATCACGACCGCCACGGGCAGCACGGTGGGCTTTAAGCCCCCTTTCAACAACCCCAGGAGCGGGACCCTCACGCCGACGCCCAGCCTTTCCAGCCAATCCTTGCCCCTGTACTTCCCGCCAATGGCCAACGGGGTCCATTGCCACCATGCCAACATGCCGTCCCATCGGAACACTCTCCAGAGGACAAACAGGGCTCAGCCCCAGGCTCCCCGACAGCAAGAGTCCGCTGCTCCCCAGGGACTGACCTCCTCTACGCTAAACCGAATGGGAGCGGTGCCCGTCATGGTGCCTGCCCAGAGCCAAGCCGGATCCTTGGTGTGAATTGGCGGCGACTCCCGTCGTTGTCTCTGTGTGGCAAGTGGCTCCACCAAATCCCGAGCAAAGCCGGGAGAGTGGAGCTGCTTGCTGTGCGCTGCCTGCCTGCCTGTTTGCCTACCTGCTGCCTTCAGAGTGCCCATGGGAAGGTTTTTGTGCATGCATCCCACAAAGGAACCATTTCACGTTGTTGCCATCAGTGGGACAGAACTGAATCTTGAGAGGTGGGCACTCTGTAATTCAATCAGTTTCTTTAAGAGCTTGCAACTCTTCTTGGTGCACAAATCCCATCCGGACCTTCGCAGAGATTATTTGAGTGCAGAGACCGTTTCGTGAAAGAAACGCAAATGGATCTTTCTTTCTTTTTTTAAAAGAGTATTCTTCGTTCCCTTCCTTTACATTGTGTCTTGTAGTAGAAGACTCCAGGCTGGGATTGCGTATCTTGGCTTCGAAGAGAGCGCCAGGGTGGGGTGGGGTTTAAATCCAAAGTATGCTGGCCGAGATAAACTATTGCCATCATTTTTCCTGGACCCAAAGAACAGAAGAATTGTAGATGTTTCAGGGATAGAAGACATAGCGTGATTGCAGTTTGGGTCAGAGTCAGAGCCTTGTGACTTCCATGAGCCAGTGAAGTGCAGAAAAGATGCGGAATCTTGGCTCTTGGTTTTAAGGGGAAAAAGAGTCTCAACTGAAAGTTGTGTAAATTTTCGTGTTGGGAGTTGTCTGTTCAGGGCCATGTATAGATCCATCTCTCTTTCTGCCAGCCCTCAATTCTCTCTTGCATCCCCCCACCAATTTTTCCTTTCTTTCTCTCTCTCTCTTTTTTCATTTGTTGGCTCTTTCCACAAAGATGGGTGAAAACTGGCAGAAGCAAAATGGATTTGGCATGGAAAAGAAAAATACTGTATGCATATTAGTTTAACTTGCATAAGTCACTCAGCTTATTCTTCCTGCAAAACTGGGATTATTGTGACACAGAATAACTGCGTCCTTGGACCAGACCTTCTGCAGAATAGCTTCTGTTGAACTTACTGCTTGGGAGAAGAAGCTAGATAGCGCGTAGGGACAAAGCAATCTCACAAACCCAAAGCAAGATAAAGGTGCTGAATTTCTTCCTATGTGGTGTTGGGAAACAAGTTTCCAATGGCAACCACTAGTGAAATTCAACGGAAGGGTTGATGATCGTTCAGGGACTCCCAGGACTTTGGGTTTTAGAGTAACCAAATCTGACTCCTACACACCTAAGTCCAGTTTATGGAATGCTAAATGAAGAAAAGCAATACCTTGCTTTGGAAATCTAGGTTAGAAGATCCTGGTTCTCAAGGCCAAACCCAAAACACCCTCAATGGTTCTCCATGCCAAGATTTCACACAAGTATATATCTGAAAAATGCGCACCCCATACATTGGCACAGTCATATGGAAAGAATCAATTCCAGTGCCATTCCTTCTACTGTTACCACATGCAGGTTTGCAGTTCAGGGCACCCGATATATTTCTGACTGTATGTACAAGCCGTTGCACCAAGTGGTTGCAGCAAGATGGGATTTTTAGACCATGCAGGGGCTCCTGAAGGCTAGGCTGGTTTATTCTAGCCTTTAAGAACCCCTACTTCATATAGAAACTGTGAAGGCAAGAGGAGAAGGGGACGACTGAGGATGAGATGGTTGGACAGTGTCATTGAAGCAACCAACATGAATTTGACCCAACTCCGGGAGGTAGTGGAAGACAGGAGGGCCTGGTGTGCTCTGGTCTGTGGGGTCACGAAGAGTCGGGCATGACTAAACACCAACTTCATATAGAACCCAGTCTAGGTTCTAGACTAGACTAACCTTTAGGAACTTCTGCTTGGTCTGGAACTTACATTAAAACACTGCTTTTTCTGGTATCTTGTCTAGCCTAAGCTAGCTGTGCCCTCAAGAAGTCTTGGTTGGTTTCAGACCGAGGCTAGGTTAGACTTTCAGAACACCTGCTTGTCTGAAACCAAGGCTAGCCCAACCATCTAGAACCTCTGCTTGGCCTGGAAGTTAGACTAAGCTTCAGGTTCAGATGGCACTCTGGACAGCACCAAGTGGTAACCAGAGTCAAAGAAATACAGTTGTCAAATAATAATAGTTTAAAAAAAACAGATTAAAAAAGAGATCACAATAACGTACAACTGGAGTGAAATCTTTATTTATGCCTATTGTTTTGAAGCTGAGACACTGATGGGTATCTCCTGCCCCACAGAGGTTTTCATAGGAACTTCACCCCATCAGCGCTCCTAAATCCTGGAATTAAGACCTGATTTCACAACCCGGGTATCTAACAGAATGTTGGCATTTTCTATAAGATGTTTCCCCAGCGTGTGCAGCTAACCCGTATGTAACACCATAGAGCCACCTTTTCATCAGACTGTCCTAGAAAGGGCACCTGGAAAGGTGCCGCCTTCAGCATCGTAAAGCATATTGTGCAATTGCTACATTTATTCAATGGGTAACTTTCAATCTTTCGGCTCTTTTTATAAGTATAGATATAGTACATAATTTATACCTATAAATATTAACAGTCTGTGAATCTGGACTAGAACTCTCTAACCGTCTTTACGCTGGCTCCTTTTATTTTATTTTTTCTTTTAAAATGGCTGTGAGATCCTTATGTTGTGTGAGAAGGTAGGAAGACACTGAAACTTTTTTAATGTACAGTTTCGAAATGTATTATTTTTCATAAAGGGTCATTAAAAAGTATTTGTTTTTATATTTAAAATATCGGGGTTAGTGTGTTTTTCTTCTGACTGTCTGCATGGGGGGGGGGTGGGGGTTGCCTGAAAGCTCTTGTGCCCTGAATTGGCATGCATTCTTGATTTAAAACAATGTTACCGCTTTTCCCTATCAGATTGAAGTTCACAATGGATCACAAAAGTTTTTAAAGCACTTTGAAATAGGATACCCAGATCTCAGAGTGCTGGCTGAAGTCTCAGGAAATTGCTATGCTTCCTCAGTCCTCCGGCTGGTAGGAAAATTTGCATTGCATGGAGTTTTTGTTTCCAAAGTTTGTCTCTCCACCTATGGCCAGCTGGCACCTGGACTTACTGGTTAAGCACAAAGTTGTTTGCGTATGTATTGGACACACAGCATGTTTTTTTTAAAAAGAGAGAAATGCACAAACACGCAATTTTTTTGCATTTGTTACACCCCATGGTCCTTGCACCCAAGTCCAGCATATGTAATGCTAAATGGTCCCCAGGTCCACTCCATGACATCACAAAGGCCCTCTGTTGCAGCATCACAAGAACCCCCCAGTATTGGCCTTGAACTGTTAGGAATTGAAAGCTGCCATGGTGGCAATCCTGCTTTAGAATGAAATATCAAACCACATTAAAGTACAGGGTGTGCACATGGGAGGGGGAGCAGCATTCTTTAAAAAATGTAGATTGCATAAAAGAAAACAAAATTGATTCAGGGCTGAGGAGCGTGTGGTCCTCCAGAGGCTGATGGATCACAGCTCCCATAACATCTCACAGAATAATAGAATAACTGAATTGGAAGGGGCTTATAAGGCCAGTGAGTCCAACTCCATGTAGGAATCCAAGTCAAAACAGATCTGACAGATGGTTGTCTTGAAGATTGGCTGTGTTGGGTAGGGCTAATGGGAACTGTAGTACCAAAACATCTGGAGGGCCACACGTTGGCTATCACAGCTATCTGATATGCTGATGCCACCCCATCCCGCAATGTTCAACTTTTGAATACCAAGAGACCTTCAGAAAAGGGATGGAGGCAATGAAAGCCCACCAAAAATGGTCATCCACAAGCAACTTTCTCTTGTCTCCAGCAGGAAGGAAAGATGTTGCTGAGAAAATATGTTAAGAGAAGATCATGTTGCCATTTCTCCAAAGACGCTGCTTCTTTTAGGACTGGAATCCGAAAGCACGGCACACAGAGATGGGCTGTGATCGGTTATCACCGTGTAGGGGGCAGAGTGATATTGGAGGTGGTCGATCTTCAGAGGTCTATCATATGTTTACCTGTATTGGCAGAAAGGTGTCAGGCATGGGCATCCCCAGGCCCCTGCCAAGGCCCACCTGTTGGCCGAGGGCCCACTCCCACCCTCAGGGACTCTACTCCCCAGGCTGTTTGTTCCTTGAGTGACCTCAGGATGAGGAAAGATCAGAAAGCATTTTGAACATTGGTACCATAGGGAGAGCAATCGCCAGTGGGAAAAACGGATCACTAGATTCTGGTTCTGGTTCCTCTTTTGAGTTTAGGAGAGGGAACCAGAGGCCCAACCCAGCTGGTGCTAGGTAAAAAGAAGGACTGTCTTTACACTGGAGAAGTAAAGATAGAGATAAGTCTGCACTTTAGTGAATCTCACTCCAATTCATTTTCTTTAAAGTAAGGGGGGAGAACAAAGGCATGTGTCATAGCTCAGGGGGAAGGAAGCTTTTGGCCTTCCAGATGTTTGGGGCTAGTCCTTTCCCATTAGCCTTGCTGAGTGAGACTTTGGGGAATCTGAAGGGGGAGCGGGACTAGCAGGGCAAATGCTTCTCACCTGTTTCTTGACTTCATTCATCCTGTACCAAAGGCTACAATGCCCTGTTCCATTTTTCTCCCTCTCTTGGCTCTGCCCTGACAAAGAAAAGAAAGAAAAGAGGGGATGATCTGAGCTTAGACCTCATACTCCGATGAAGTCGCTTTGTCCCCAATGTTAGAAGGGAAAATCTAGTCATTGAGATCTGTGGGAGGCCCGGAAAGAAAAGACAAGAAATCGGGCCTTCTCAGCGGTGGCTCCTCACCTCTGGAACAACCTTCCCCCTGACATTCGCGCGGCTCCCTCGCTGGGTATTTTCAAAAAACAACTAAAAACACTGATATTTCGGCAGGCCTTCCCCTCAGCTAAATCCTGATCTTCCCTTTTCTTCTCTCCTTGTGTTTCCCCCATTCTGTCTTAACGTATTTCCCTTATTTAAAATTGTTTTAATTATATTGTTACATATTGGTTGTAAGCCGCCTAGAGTGGTCCTGAGGGACTAGATAGGCGGAATATAAATAAAATAAAATAAAATAAAATAAAATAAAATAAAATAAATAAATAAATAAATAAATAAATAAATAAATAAATAAATAAAATCAATCAATCAATCAATCAATCAATCAATCAATCAATCAATCAATCTTTTCTACGGCTCCCAGGACGCCAACTTGAGGACTGTGGGATTGGAGTATAACTGAAACTGGATCCCACCCACCCGATTTGTAAAACACATGAGAACTGTTTAGCCTGGGTGTTCCCTGCCTTGTGGTAAGCTTATCTGGAGAACGCTGTTAGCTCTGGTGGGGATAACAGAGGTGAGGTTTGTTTTTGAGAGCTTGGTTAATGATTAATTCCCCCGAGTGAATTTTATTTCCTTTGCAGAGGGAGGACATGGAATAGTCTGTATTGTTTTTTAAAAGGACTGAGAGGTTTTAACCACACAACCACTCTGGAACTTAAGTGTATCTGAGCGATCTGAGGAGTCATTTGCCCAAAGGTGGGCTGAAACGAATGGATGTATCAGTTTAACATGAAGCTGTTTGCCAACACGAGTCTTAAAGCAGGTTTTTTTTTAAAAAAAGTTTGGTTTTTGCCTCGCTTTGTTTAAATTTGTTAGTAAAATAAATCTAAAAACCTAGGTTAGATGATAATGCTCGTCTGCATTACAAATGTCTTTTTCTCACTGCTCTGCTGGACTAGGTAAAGGTAAAGGTTCCCCTTGACAATTTTTTGTCCAGCCGTGTTCGACTCTAGGGGGCGGTGCTCATCCCCGTTTCCAAGCCATAGAGCCAGCGTTTGTCCGAAGACAGTCTTCCGTGGTCACATGGCCAGTGTGACTTAGACACGGAACGCTGTTACCTTCCCACCGAGGTGGTCCCTATTGATCTACTTGCATTTGCATGCTTTCGAACCGCTAGGTTGGCGGGAGCTGGGACAAGCGACGGGCGCTCACTCCGTCGCGTGGATTCGATCTTACAACTGCTTGGTCTTCTGACCCTGCAGCACAGGCTTCTGCGGTTTAGCCCGCAGCGGCACCACGTCCCACTGCTCTGCTGGACTAGCCTGACTCAAATATTCATTTCAAGCCCACGGGAGAGGGTCAAAGAAGATTTAAGCCTGCAATGTGCAAAAAGCCTAGACCAGTGACGGTGAACCTTTTTGGGCCCAGAGCCCAAACTGAAAACAAACAAACAAACAAAAGACCCAGCGGGCAGCGGGTGGCAGTGGCAGCACCAGAAGTGGTGGTGGTGGAACAGGAAGTGGAGGCAGAAGAGGGAATCCCAGGCACAAAGGTGCCTCGAGACCCCATTTTGGATCTGCCGCCAGCGCCAGCTGCTCCGGATCCTGGCCCGCCGCCTGTCGAAGTGCCAGCACCGCAGCAGAAGCCGCCTCTTCAGATTTGGCTGCGGGGGAGGGGGAAGTAGTGATCCAGTGACTTATGACTCGTGTGCCCGCAGAAGGATCCCTGTGTGCCTGCTGTGGCACGCATGTCATAGGTTCGCCATCGTTGGCCTAGACCTTTAAAGATGTTGAAGAATTAAAGCTTACATTAAAAGCTTACATTAAAATATAGCAGTTAGTCTTTAAGGTGCCACAACATTTTTGCCTTTTTTATTTTTTTATTTTTCTTTTGATTTTGTCTGATATATTAAAGTAAGGCATAGTTGGAGGCATATAAATATTCTTTTAAAAACATGGACACACAGAGGACTCTCCTACCGAGCCAGAACCCCTACCAAGTGTTCCCATAAGCAGAGGGTGAGTGTTTTTCATGGCGGTCATCAATTGCACAACAGCAATAGCCACGGACATGGTACGATCCTGCATTGCCAGGCTAGTGGGACATTCTGCCAAGTGAGAGCTTGACAGGATACTTGACTCCATGTTTTTCAGCCAATAGGACATACCTTCCATCTGCTTTGCCTATAAGGAATGTGTCGTAATGAACATTTCTCTCTCTCTCTCTCTCTCTCTCTGTATATGCACTGAAAGAACACCGCTGGCAGTAATGAGCCCCGGATCTGGACTGGAATGGCAGCCTTGCTACCACACTTTCGTTGAAAACATTGAATCCCTTTGAAGATGGACTCATTGAAACGGATGCCTGACCAGGACAGAATCTGCTACCCACTCTCCTGTATTAACCCTTCTGATCCACACCAGGTGGAGCTGGGGCACTGTGGGTATTTAAACAAATGTGCACACTCTCTCCCTTAAATAACACCACAAAAAGATTCTGAATGCTGCAAAGCTGCTCTGGGGAGAAAGATTAATGATGCCCACAAGCACATGTCCACCGGTGTATGTAGCTGGTTTCTGATAACAACTAGTTCCCCCCAGATTTAACCAGTTTATGCCCCACCAAGTGTACAAAAGATCTAGCCATTGACTGAGATCATGCTATTGACATAGTTCAAAATAGTCTAATTAATTTAACATTTTGATTTGTTTCAAATTTTACCTGTATTTCACATACATCCATAATTTTAAATTGTGCAATGCTCTGAAAGAGAGAGAGAGAGAGACTGAATGAATGAATGAATGAATGAATGAATGAATGAATGAATGAATGAATGAAATTACTAAACTGTCTCCCCATCACCACCACTACCTTGTTTCAGACTTGCACTCTCCCAAACAGAAGCACACATTCTTTCTCTCACATACATATCTAGTAAAACCTCAGCCTTGCCTTTTTATCCTGGTTACTTGTCGAACTGTCACTCGTCAAAACACAGAGACAGCCTCATGGAACTGGAGTTTCGCCAGGATGGACCAAGAACAATTTAATCCTAGAACGGCAGAGTTGGAAGGGACCCGATGGATCTTCAAGACCTGCCCCTGTCCGGGAGGCCCAGTGGGGGAATCGAACACCCAACCTCTGGCTCCAGAGACTTAAACCACTGAACTATCCAGTGAATTACAACAAGACCTCTTTGTTCAAAGCTGGGCGAAATTACTCTTTTGGACCAGGGCTCCCAGTTTCCTTCATCCAGTGTAGGAAAAGCAAGGAAATTTTTTTAGTAAAGGATAAGCACCACACAAAAAAATTCGATTGTGTGAATGGACCCCCCCCCCAGGCACCAGCATGTAAGTTGGAAATGGCTGGCTATGGTTACCCTCGCATATCAAAGGAGGCCTTTTGCTAAGTTGTGATTCAGAGCTTTGCCTGCACTGTTTGCTTGCGGTTCACATACGAGATAAAGAATTGTGTTGCTCAGTTTCGGGTTGGGTTTCAGCTCTCTCGGGAAAAGAAGTGCGGTCTCCCTTTGGAGAAATGGGCCCGAATGTTGCCTTCCCATCCCCTTTGTGTTCCTCTTGGCTGTTTTTCATTACGTTCTTGGGTGAGTACTTGAAATTTGCCAATATAGGATTGTCCGTATTAAATAATAGCTACGATCATGCAATGCCTAATGTTTTCGAAGATCTCTAGAAAACTGCAAGCAAGAGACAAACACAGTTGTACTGTGGAATAAGCTCTATACTGATTGATCAGACAGACCTAGACCTGGATAGACACAACACAAAAGGAAAACGGTATGGGGGTGGTAGAAGAAAGCAAGTATCCGAACAGCTTTCTTTCTGTGGCTCAGGAGTCGGCCAGGCTGGTTTCCCCCCTTACTGTGATGCTTTTCTAGGAAGAAAGAGACACAACCTCTCTATAACCCTTGGTTGGTGGGGCCAGAGTATGCATCTCCTCACCTTTGCAATCCCAGGGCAATGGTCAAATACAATTTTGAAATATGTGTCAAATTAATATAACTATTTTATGCAACAAAATACACAAACAGGTAATGAAGTGGCTATGTGTTTAGCCATAGCTTTCCAGCCAAACAATTGAGAGCTCGTATCAAAGAAGGCAAGGATCAAAGGAGCCCTGTGATCTTCCACCTGTAGAAGTTTCAACTGGGGCAACAAGACTGAATTGGCTCTTTATATTTTCGAGTCGTTGTTCCAAAACTTGGGGGGGGGGGTAAATCCTGATTTGCAGCAAACTCTCTCAGGCTTCATGGACGTGACAATTCTAGCTTCCTCCAAAAGGCTCAAGATATTCGAACCAACATCCAGACGGGAACTGTTGCTGAATAGCTTTGTGTCTCATCTCCTGTGGGGCCGGGGTGGGGGAGGTCTGGCCTTTCAAATGCTTTTGGACAACAACTGCCAGCATCCCTCAGCACTGGCTATACTAGCCAGAACTGATGGGAGCTGAAGTCCAGTGATGCTCGGACTTCCTGTTCCTCACACCTGATTTATAATTGTTGTTGTTCTTTAGTCGTTAAGTTGTGTCCCACTCTTCATGACCCCATGGACCAGAGCACGCCAGGCCCTCCTGTCTTCCACTGCCTCCCAGAGTTGGGTCAAATTCATGTTGGTCGCTTCGATGATGCTGTACAGCCTTCTCGTCCTCTGTCGTCCCCTTCTCCTCTTCATTTATAATGCCTGCCACTTAATCCACTGTGATGTTGTGCAGTCTAAAGTTGCTTAGTTTGCTGTCAAAAGTGAACAGCAGTTGTGTTCACGGGTTCTGATGTGCATAGGGTGGAGAGATGGCACTGAAACCACAAGACCAAGCTGAAGAACAGGAAGTACCTGCCTCCATTAGTAAAATATTGCAGAGAGTGAATAATATTGGGATAATCATACTGATGAGTAGTTTTCTAAAACTACGTAGGTTTACCCATGAGGAAAGGATCTGTAAGGAAGAGCAGAGGAGTAAGGTCACTGGCATGAACAGTAAATTCAGGGCTTAAAAGCTACAGCCATGAATGGCTCTATTTAAAAGATGAAATGGCACAGAGGAAAAAAGAGGGTATTGAATTGCATTAAATTTGCAGCAAGTTATGAGCAGGTAACCCCGGTGCCAACCCGTTCTGCTGTTCAGGTACTAACTAGATGTTGGCTTTGTTTTGATGCTAAGTTAAAAACTGGCTCATCACCCCAAGGTTTAGGCTCAGGGGCCACAGATGGGTGTTCACCTCTTCAGTTGTGATTTCTGTGTGTATTTTTTCTTCTTCTTCTTTAATTGTTTTAAACAGGGTTATAGTATATAATTTTCAGTTGCTTTATGGTCTTCTGTTCTCTGCACTAAACCCTTTTATCTTCAGATATGGGCTGGAAAGAAAAATTTTCATAAATCAACATAGCGACTGCGTGTGGGCAGCTTCAGGGCCTTGCGCATGTTTTTCATGAGGGAGGGAGCTTTAACCTAGACTTTGGCAGGACTGTCTTCCCCATAGAGGGCTGCCCCCTGTGAAACAGGAAACATGCCCACCTTGTGCTGTACAGTGGTGCCTCGCATAGCGAGGTTAATCCGTTCCGGATTAACCTTCGCTGTAGCGAAACATCGCTAAACGGAATAAAAAAAGCCATAGAAACGCATTGAACTTTGTTCAATGCGTTCCTATGGCTTGAAAACTCACCGTTCAGCGATGTTTCTTCATAGCGCCGCCATTTTCGCGCCCTCGTTAAGCGAGGGCAGGGCGTGAAAATGCGGCGCTGACCTTCCGGCGGCCATTTTGGAACCGCCGATCAGCTGTTCTCCCCAGCTTCGTTATGCGAAGATCGCTAAGCGAATCGCTTAGCGATCTTCGCAAAGCGAAAAAACCCCATAGGGGCCATCGCTGAGCAAATGCTCCAGCGATGGCCCAGAGTGCCTCGTTAAGCGATTTCATCGCTCAGCAAGGCACTCGTTAAGCGAGGCACCACTGTATTAAGAAGACTCTTGGTGCTAATGTCCAAGATAGAAAGGTGGGCATAATCCAAGACGCAGGATGGCCAAAGTGGTGAGCTTCTTTTTGTCTCCCTACAGGAGCTGGGTCATGCGTAGAGGTGACCGTGCCAGCAAATCCAGTGATGGAGCTCAGAGGCGGCAGCGTGGAACTGCCCTGTCATTATAAAACCTCTGTGGACAAAAACTTTGTGCTGGAGTGGAGGTTCGCCCCTGGATCAGCCTCTCCCGAGAGCGGGAAACAGGTGAAGGAGCTTAAAGGGAGCCGTGGGATCTGCAAGAGGAAGTTGATCAGAGTATCGGCTGGTTGTTCATCTGAGCCATTGAATTCCCATGAATTCAATGGCTCACTTACACTGGATGTGGTCATCATCCTATGACAGATCTATTTAATGTAATTAGATTGGAAACTTCTTATTTCCCCCATCAGATTCTGAGGCTCCCCAGGTATCCCTTTTGTCCTTGGGAAGTCTTTGGGAGTCTTGGTATGTGGTGGGGGAAGTTTTTAATATTGCAAAATCGCTGCAGGTTGACCCTAATTAGGACTCGTGATTGGATTTAGAGTTCCTCTTATTTATCTGAGCTCCAGTAACGTAACCTGGCTGAAACACCTCTCTCTCTCTCTCTCTCTCTCTCTCTCTCTCTCTCTCTCTCTCTCTCTCTGCAGATCCTCTACTTTGCCAATAATGTTCTGTACAAACCAGGCTCTCAGTCTGAACGGCTACACCTCGTTCATGACCCTCCCACGCTGGGCGATGCATCCATCCAACTGAGCAATATACACACTTCCGATGCCGGCTCCTATATCTGTGAGGTGAACAATCCTCCAGACTTCTACGGCACCAGCTCCGGCCTTGTCCAGTTCACAGTCTTAAGTAAGTCCTTCCTTCAGGGTTAACCTCGGACAGACATGCAGTTCCAGGTCATTGGCAAGGTGAAGGCTAGATCTCGTGGGCTTAAGCTATCGAAGGGGTAGATTTCAGCTGCACATTAGGCAAAGCTTTTCCTTTGTTTTGTTTTCTTCAAATCATTATTAGAGACATGCAGATACATAAAAGTTTTCAAATCTTTAATTACTCTTACGAGTAATGTTTGCTAAATGCAAGTGGAGCAAAATAAGAGCAAGAAGGCCAAAAAGCAGGGCTGTCATTAGGCAAAGCAACTGGGGTTTTGCCCCGGGGGAACGAATTGAAAGGGCCCTAAAATTTGGCAAAGAGTCTATTGATGAATCGTAGGAAAATAAAAAACCTCCTGGCCCTATTCCTGCTGCTGTTGTCGAAACCATAAACACCTTCTTCTAGGCTGGCGCCAGACTTCCCTCCTCCTCCTCCTTTTTCAACTCATGGCTCCCTTGACTTATTGGCTGCAGCTCCCCAATACAATAGAACCGCCATGTCTGCAGGATCAGTACCCACAGTTTCACTTATCCACTGCTTTTAAAAAAGCAACCCAGAAATACATGTTCCCCAGGTGTATTACCAGGACTGAGCACTAGATGGAACCAGAGATTATGTTATATACAGGTAGCATAATGGAAACGTACTCTTGGCCTGATGTCTTTGAGGGAAGCACCTTCTGGTTAAATGGAGAAGCTGCATGGATTTGGGGGGGGGGGGCAGGGAAGGCTCCCTTGGGAACAAGAGGGCAGAAAACCCAGTCCTTTGGCAAGATTGGGCCAGGGTTCCTTTCCTGCACCAGGCACGGACACTTGAGAAAGTGGAAGGAAGTGCTGTACGATACTTTGGGTGAAGCGGGAGAAGGGAGGGGGGATAAGAGGATCCCATGGTGCCCCTCAGTGGGTTTGCTGGTGCCCTCCACAGCATCACAGTGCACAGTTGGGGAACCATTGCCTGGGGGGGTGTTAAATTACTAGTTACTGGTTTGCCAAAGGGAGGGGTGTATACGTGTGCATCTGTTGTATTATTTCAACCTTTAGTTGGGGTTACTATCAGTCTATCCAGCACTAACTACCGTATTTTTCTGTATATAAGACTATACTTTTGTCTAAAATCTTTAGACTAAAAATTGAGGGTCGTCTTATACACAGAAGCAAGCTGAGGAGACAACAAAAACAAGTGGAGGGAAAAGCAGGGATCAAAGCGATCCTACAGTGCTTTGATCCCTTTCCCCTCACCCTTGCTAAGCGCCATGTAGATTTCTTAATTTTGGATTAGAAAAGTGGGGGCGTCTTATACATGGGAGCGTCTTATACACAGAAAAATACGGTAATTGTTCCTTTCCCCACCTCCAAATTTAAAGAGAGGCACATGTCTATACTTAAGTGCCCCCCCCCTTTTTAGTCTGTTGGCAGTTAGCAGTGAATGTGCAGTTATAATGTAGTCTGCAGGAATCTGCTGGAAGCAGGCTGTAAGTTTGTTGAGGCCTGTTGTTGTAAGCCATCCTTCTTGTACAGTGTGCTGTTTTGATCTATTCAACTGTGAGTAAATGAAATGTTTATTCTTTTTCTTACAAATGTCTCAGAGTGAATTATTGAGACTGAAAGTGTCAGTTAATGAGACAATAAAGGATGGTCTACTTTGTGGGGATCTGAAGCTAATTCTGCTATTTAAATCCCTGTCCTTTTGCTGTGCAACTAGAGGAGTCTAACCAAAAATTCAAAACTGTGCAACAGTACCTGCATGCTACGCCTTGAGAATCACAATGGGGACTCTTCGTTTGCTGTTATGAATACTCAAGATTTCAGTCATTGAATAGGCAATAATCCATGCTGACAAGGACCAAAAAAAATAAAATTAATACTATAAGAATTCACAGCACATTTTTCCAAAATCTGAGCTGATCTTCGGTTGATCCCAAACAAAATCAAAGCATCTTAACAGTAGAAATGGTTCCTAGGAACAGCAGGTCTTCCCCAATGGAGGCCTTCAATCCGAGGCTGGAGCAGAGTTTGGAAAGGGGGCTTTGCTTTGCTATGCTTGGCTTTGTGCCCCAACCCCACATATCCCAGAATCTGCAATGTTCCAGCTGTCTGTTTTCTGCCAGAAACAAGTGTCCATGTGGATCGGACCGCTCAGCAATTTCCCTCATCTTCTGCAAAATAACAAAATCACCTCAACATAACTCCTGAATGAATTACTGTACTCCTATAGCGGATGAAATCTCATTTGGGATGATGAGAGACGGAGACGGCCTATGATAAGAGCTAGAGGTGTGCTAATGTTGCAGAGGGGTGATTGGGCCTGTCTTTCTGTGTTTGTTAAAACAAACTTCAAAAGAATCTCTGAAGACCAAACTCCAAATAAAACAAAACAATTGATTGATTGATATTGATTGATTGAGTGAGTGAGTGAGTTATTTAGTTAGTGTCATTTGTAGGCTGCTTTTCTCCCAATGAGGGGGGCTCAAGCAATGTCATTTGTATAACCCTGTGGGTGAGAGACGGTTGTGCTGTGATACTCAGAGCCTTTTATGCGTAAAGAACTTCCCTCTTCTAGTTGTGGGCTATCTTTAACATTTGTTTCTGGCCTCAGATTTTTGACATGGAACATGTCTTGTTTGCTGAGCTAGACCAGTTCCCACCTTGAACACAAAGCCATGTTCAGGGCGGTTTCCTAAAAGTGTGAATGGTAGTGAGATTTGAGTCGATTTATGGAATGTTCAATCCTGCTGTGAGCACAGCACCGATATATTGTGTTTCTAGGGCACCCATAGGACTTGCAACAGTGCTTTTTGCAAACAGGGTGTACATCTCTTTCCCCATGTCTGACTGCTCCTTCTTGTCTCATCAGTGCCCCCCTCGACCCCGGTTTGCCAAGGGACCACTTTTGCTCCCGTGGGGTCAGAAGCCAGGATGACCTGCAACTCTTCAGAAGGTGTGCCTGCCCCAATTTACTCCTGGACCCGGACGGATCCCAAGACTCCCCTTCCTACGACCAACATGGTGCAAAGTATGTCAAGGACGGCCTTCTTTAGGGACATAGTTGACATTAAATGTAGAAGGCATGCCAAGGCCTAGATGTGATTTTTATTCTCATCAAGATGTATTTGTCTATGTCAGAACCTGCGACAAAAAGAGTAACGAAAACGTAAATGCTGTGGCTCCTTTGAAACTAGCAATTTAATTAATAAATATATTTAGTAACAAATAAAGGGAAGATCCTAGAGCTATGCAGATCTGGGTTTTGGGCTACAGCGGCCAGAATTCTCCAGGGAGGAAGGGAGTCCAAAAGATGCCAAACACTTTTTATCTTGTGTTGTTACTTCTTCCATCACTTTACATTCTAACTGTAACTTGGAAGAAATCCTTGTTTAATGAACAACACCCTGAAACCCTGTCAAACAGTCATAGCAGCTGTGGTATGCCAGGAGCTGTAGTCCACAAAAGTAACTTTTCCAAGCTTTGGCTGGTTCCAAATTGGGGGGGGGGGGGGATTTTCTCTCTGTTGGACCTTTAATGACAGATTAGTGAGTCCTGCTTGTGTTTGGTTCTTCATTCTTTTTTTTTCTAAAACAGGATTGTTTAATTCTGTTGCCACCCCAGCTTGGTTTTTATAAAGCCTGCGTGAAAATTCATGGATTTTCTTTTTGCATCAAATACGGGAGAATCTTTTTTTAATTTCCTAAATGGTTATGTTTTTTTCCCTTTGCATGAATACTTTGGTGATCCTTTAGATTCATGAAAGATTATGGCCACAAAAGCCTGTGTCAAACAAAACTTGTTTGCCTTTTCGCTGCTGCAAGACTTCAGAACTTTTTTTCCCCATGTTTCTCCTACCCTGTTCATTTTTGCCAACATAAATTTATACAAGTTTTGGCAAGCAATTTTTCAGTAGTAGAATTCCAGCTCCCATTGCCAGTGTCAGCTTGAGAACAGAGCTATCAGGTCATGCGACGCTTACATAAATCAAATTCTCGGGGTCTCCTCTAGGCTAGCCAAGACACCTTATAGTCACTTTTCACTCCTAAGTATCTTATTTGTGCAAGTAGGAATTCTTTCAGGAGGGCTGCTGGAAAGGCACTCTTCCCTCACCTCTTTTCTTCGGGTACAGCCTGCTGGAAGATGAGAAAAGAAACTATGAGACCAGTTGATGAGATCCTAACCCCCCATCACTCGAAAGCACACATTCATTATTGAGATAACTGCATGTTCTCCGCAATCCCCATGCATCCTATTCCCGTTTTACAGAGATGTGATACCAAGCAACACTTTGAAGTGTTCAGAGTGTGAATCTCTTCCAATATTTATTTTCAGTACAAAAAGCTGATCATTTCAGCCACTCTCAGTTTTTTCCCCTAAAGTACATAAGGTAGAAATGGGCACGAATCAGAAAAATGGTGATTCGTTTTGATTCGTGATTTGTCAAGGCCGATGAGTCACAAATTGCAAATTTATGATTTTTTCCCTGACGAATCCATGAATCCATTCGTCAATTCATTTTTTAACTTTAAAACCCTATAAAATGCCCCCCACCAGCGCCTACGTAGAGATAACAAATTCGCAGAGAGGGTTCCTCTTGATGCTCCTCTACAAGCTCTGCAATTTTGGTGAAGTTTGGGTGTCAAATGTCTGAGTTATACATCTACCAAGAGGCCCTTCTAGAAAAGTTAACCCCAGGCACCTAGAGACACCAAAAGCACCAAGAAGCTTCTGCTGGCTCTCCTCTACAATCACTCCAAGTTTGGTGAAGTTTGGGTTTCAGATATCCAGGTTATACATCTACGAAGTGGGTCCCCCTAGGAAAGTGCCTTCTAGCAGCTGGGTTGGGCAAACCGAATCTTCACCAAACTGGGAGATACTGTAGATGACAGTCATGAGAAGTTTCTCTGTGCTTTTGAGTCCCTAGGTTTTCGGGGGGGGGCTCTTTGTGGGTCTATAACACAGACATCCAAAATCCAATCTTCACCAAACTTGGAGAGATTGTAGAGGAGAATCAGAGGAAGTGTCCCTGCAATTTTGGTGTCTCTAGGTGTCTGGGGATCATTCTACAGCCCATCAAATCAAAAATCACTAAGAATTCATTGATTTGTATTTGTTGGGGGCATTGATTTGTACAAATGCAAATAGAGGAATTAGTGAATTTTTGAATGAATTGGGTGGTATATTTTTGTACTATGTGCCCATCTGTAATGTAAGGTTTACGTGAGCACTGGGCATTCTGTTGTGAGTTTCTTCACCCCCTTCCTGTCTCTCTTTCCTTCGCACAGATGGCCAAACCGGGACCCTGCTGCTCACCAACATCTCCCTTGAGTTCTCTGGGACATATCAATGTGTGGCGTCAAACGAGTTTGGACAACAGAGCTGCCAGTTATCCCTCAAAGTGACAGGTGTGGATGAGATCTTGATGGATGCATCCAGGAACTCTGCTTCTTAATCCTTCCCAGTGGCCTTTTAAGCATCAGCATAAACAAGCTGATACTGCCTAGAAAGGGCACCCGGGTATAGTGCAGTGGTTCCCAATCTTGGGTCCCCAGATGTTCTTGGACTGCAACTCCCAGAAATTCTGGCCAGCACAACTAGTGTTGAAGGCTTCTGGGAATTTTAGTCCATCTGGGGACCCAAGGTTGGGAACCACTGTTGTAATGGAAAGAGCAATGAATTAGGACTCCGTTGATAGGGGTTCAGTTTCCTGGCTCTGTCATGGAAACTCACTTGGGGTGGAACTGGTAAAACCACTGCTTAATATTTTTTTTGTACCTTGAAAACCCTATTAGGGCCACTGTAAGTCATTTCTGACTCGATGGCACATTACAACCACCTAGATGTTCAATGAAATTGATGGTTGTAAGTGGTTCTAGTCGTGGGAAGATGACACCCAGCATACAGTAATTTAGAGGAGGGGCTTGGAAGCAGCTAAATTAGCCTTGATTATTACATTTCAAACTTACTGGCAACAAATGCTTTTCAAATATAATTGACTTGTGCAGTTTTATGTTGGATCTGTCCAAAAGCAAAGCAAATCCAGCAAGGGGTGCTTCTTGCATTGCAGTCCACTTAGGTCATCCACCCAGCAGTCCTTAAGGTGGCCATGAGGTGGTGGATAAAGGACTGTGCTTTATGATGAGAAATTCTACAGGGTTGTTTGAGAGAATTATACTAAGATAGTATTTTACGATGTGCTTTGTATACTACTCTACAGTAGAAACACCAGGCATACATGTTTAGCTGTGGCTCTTTGATCTCCTCTTTTGTGGTGTGACAACCTTATCTTGCCCTCTTTTTGCTGCTATAACCCAACACAAGAGACTTCTCAGGGCCACCAACAGACCTACAAGAGTAGGTTTGTTGACCTATACAACACATCTTTCTGCCGATAGAGAGAGGAGAAGATATAAACATATTTTTGGCATCTTTGTCTTTACATCAAGTGAAGTTAGAGGTAGCCCATGACATCCATAAGAGGAATTCTGAACTAGGGTGAGAGTCTGAGGGCCACAACCGGAATTTCTGTCATCTCTGGGAGTATGTGGGTTAGCCTGCTTTGTTTTATGACTGGTCTTCAGAACATGGGGTTCTTTGGATGTCTGATTTCACAGTCCTGGAAAGAAAGGCTCAATCATCTCCGTACCACAAAGAAACATTTTCGGCTCTGATGAATAGCTCCCTTTATCCTCTGTTTCTGACCCTCTTCCGCAAATTCAGTCTCGTGTTGCCAGCAGTCTGTCTTCAAGGACAATGGGCATCACAAAGCTTGCTTGCTTTTCAGCATCTTCCTCTTCTTTTGCCTAAACCAGGTACTCTCTCTGCCTGAGGAATAGTTCTCAGGAACGCAAAAGATTGTCTGATGAGTAACTTCTACAACCCAAAATAAAATTATAATTAAGTATCCAGGCTAATGTATGTTATAGGAAGGAAAGAGAGCATTTTCTCTTGCACGGCATGATCTACATTTGGAATGCTTTGGAAATTTTTTAAAAATCCCACCGATTTTTGCCATGCACAGAAGATGCAAAAAAAGGTCTCTTATTTCAGACATTAGCCTATGCCGCCATCTAGCGGTCAATAAATACTTTCCTTTTCCCGCTCTGATTTTTAATTTTTATTGTTTTTTGCTGAGTGGAAGAATCACAGATATCTTGAAATGCCCCGTTGAAATGCATTGTGTTATTTGGAGAAAGACAAATTGGAAGGGCTGCTTTCGGGACTGCCTCTTTGCCTCGGCCTGCTGGACAAGGGTCTCTTCAAAGAAGAGGCAAAGTGACTGTTTAACTTAGCACAACATTGCCTAAATCTCCATCTTGCAAATTAATCTGCTTTTGTTTTGAAATTGTCCCCTGGTGGTAAGCATGACCTTTGTTTTTAAATCTTATGGCTCATGTGGAGCACCTTGAAAGACCAGGATGACAGGAGGGCAAACACTGCAAAAGCAGTTAACACACATTTTTGCTGTGATTTAACCCAGAATCACTCATACCTAGGCATCTCACATAATAAATGCACATCTTTCAGTGCTCTAGCCTTTTCAAATTTAGTTGTATTATTCTTCAGTACATCTGGTAGAAAAGAATTCCACGTCTCTCTCCCTCTGTCTTCTTACACTGTACTACCTTCCCTCAATTTTTTTGGAAGTGCTTGTCCTTACATCTCCGTCGTATAAAGAGATCAGCATTTTAAAAACCTCCTCCAACATGACAAATAGGGCCTGCTTCTATTTTTGCTGCTGCTCTCTGTTTTCTCCTCTTCTACTACTTTTCTCATTTGCTCTCCATCACATCCTACCGATATAGCTGCTCAAGGTACCATTTCACACCAGATGGCTCATCCCAACTGCTCTACTTTTATAGGCCACTCATTTTCAAACATGTATCCTGAATACTGTGTAAAAGGGGCCCCTTTCTCCAATCCCCATAGTATTACATAGTATTACAATTCCAGGAATCTCTCAGGCAGCCAGTCCTTTAAAAAAGCAGTCTCCCCGCGCCCTGCCATGCTCCCATTAGAGGGATGTAGCCAGAAGCTGATTCGAGGGTCAATGTCCAGGGCTCCAGGCTCAGCGGCCTCCCAAATAGCCACCAGAAGGGCAAGCGGTGGGATGGGAAGTAGCAGGAAGCCATGCATCGGCACCTGAGCTGCTTAAGCCATGCTGTAGATTCACTGTGTTTGGCCCTCCTTTTCCTTATTCCTTTTTAAAAAGCTATTTTAAAAGGAGTAACTGGCTGGGAACACCTTTTGGATAGTTCCGTGAATCAGGCATCTGGCTGGGAGTTTGATTCCTGACTGTGTGTCCTAGGCGAAGATCCAGCCTGTGTAGATCTGGACAATAGTGTAGTGATTTTCAGTCTTCTGGAATACAAACACAGTACCATAGTTTTCTGATCTGGGAGTTTTACCTATATTGTGGACATCCCACAAATACCCGAGTTTGATGTACATGGGAGCAAGGCCTGAATGAGAAGCCGTTGCTAGGCCTGCCTCTTCCCAACGGTCCTGCTCAGGAAGAAAACTCCCATCTTGCGTCCGGGCAGGAAGAGGACACTTGCTAAGCCACAGAGCCTTCTAATTTAGGCCTTGCTCCCAGGTGCATCACATTCATCTATTTGCAACATGTCTGTAAAGTAAGTAGAACTCCCAGATGTATTCGCGAAGGCTTTCACGTCCGGGATCTAATGATCTACTGAATAGTATTATTTGTTCATATTATAGTTTGACTGAACAAAATGTTAACAATTTCTAGAATTCTGCCTTTTTCATTGCCCTCTTGAAGCTTGGAGTCTTCTTAAAGTCCTGTGTTTTGTATGTTTCAAAAAAGGCATTTCCCAAGCGGGGGCGATTGCTGGTGCCGTTATTGGGACCCTCTTAGCCCTGCTTCTGCTCGCAGCGTTAATTATCTACGTCTTACGCTACAGAAAGCAAAAGACAAAGAAGAAGTCCCAGTCCATATACAGTGGGAATGAAATAAGGTGAGATAAATGGCCTCTTGGCTCTTCTCATGTTGCCCAACCAATTAATATAGATAGAGGTTCGTTCCCAAGCAGTTACTTAATATAGGAGTTACTTTCCTAGAAGCTGCTCACTATTTGTCACGGGTTGAGTGGCAATTTGACAGATAGTCTGGTATCTCTGAAGATGTGCTGGAATCATTAAGGATGAACTGAACCCCTGAAAGGAGAAAAGAGGATTAATTTCTAAATGCAATGCTGTCATGGAGGCCCAAGATTCCAATTTTGAGACACTTGAACCTTTTGGTTGATGGTTATATCCGATCCTTTGTCAAATCTCTTGAGCTCCCCTATCCCCTCTGAGCTTCGATGCAAGCTATACACTAAGGTGGTGGTAGTGGTGGTGAGGAGATCATGTTTTCAGCAACTGTGTTGTTGTGAGCAATCCCTATGGTAAAGCAAAGCAATAAGGCAATTGGCACGACAGCCATATAAAACACCTGTTTCTCATAGGCAAGAACACTACCAGAATGGTTAGAACCACCCTCTGATTTTCGAGTGTATTGGTAAAAATCCTGTTGTGTTCACAAGTGCAAGACAAATGGAGTAACTGTCTCCGATTCAATGATTGCCACAGATGTTACCTGTTGAGGATGAGTCAAATGGCTCAGCACGGAGCAGCGAATATCTATCAAGATTTCTTAACAGGAGATCATCTCTCTGCCAAAGTGGTGCCGTTTGCATTAGGCTGGCATAAAGCTCTCGTGGTCTGTTGGCCATTCGCTGGAAGTCCACAAAGCGGAACTAGCAAATCTCGTCCGAGGGTTCAACTCTTTCCTCTCCATTTCTCCAAAGGGAGGACGCCACCGCTCCAGGAATCTCTGAGGCCTCCTTGGAGAGAAGAGACCACCTGCCAGAAGGCCATCTGCTAGAAAACGTCTCCTCAAGGCCTGGGTCTGCCAGCACGACAAAATCCAAACTCAACCATTTTCTTGTCTGACCTTTCTTTCCTGTGGTTGCGTTTTTTCTTTCCTTCTTTCAAAAACATGTTTGTTGTTTGTTCTTCGGGGGTGTAGGGGATGTATTTCCGCCAAGGTGGCTGCGTGTCCTCTGTCGGGGGGGGGGGCAGTTCTCCATCTGAAGAGCTGTGCTCCTTTTTCAGAGACGTGGGAGCGGGCGCCCTCCCCCAGGACGTTTCCTTGACCAAGCTGGGGAAGTAAAGGATTTGACTGGTAAACATCTCTAAATAGTCATCTTTCCCTCTCTTTTTTTGAAGAAAACGAGGTGTGTGGAGGGGGATCATTGTGTAAGGACATGTCATGGCGGGCCAACTTTACGTAACTTCCGATGTGAGGTCAGTCTCAGGAATGGAGATTCTGAAAGGACTGTTCAGACGGTTCCTCTAAAATAACTGATTGTTGCCCAGCTCGCTATTTTAACAAAACTATATTGAAGTCCATTCACTTTCTTTCTCTAGATATTCATTTTCAGTAAGCTGAAGATAATGCAAGACACAGGACGTTTCTGAGAGTTATTAAGCCCTATGACTTAGGGTTTATCCCCATTTTATCCCACTTCTATGTTCCAGGGTGTTTACATAGTCACTGTCTTGTGTCATATGGTGAGCAGTTTTCCTACTTCAGTTATTTTAACAATGATTAATTCTGATATTTGTATATTAGTTTATATCCGTATATGCAAATCTAATACAAAAAGCCCTCCTTTTGTTGATGCAGCAGTCCACCCTACTGAAAGCATCAGAGATGCATTTTGAAACCTTTTTTTTCCCATCGTTCCCTGTCTGCGTCCTACATTAGCATCCATGGGGTTTCTTTTCTAAAGCCTTTTTAAAAAGCCGTGCAAGATGCATCCTTCAGCCTAATTCTAAACACATTTCAGAAAAGGGGCTCCCCAGGAGGGGGTCCTTGGTGGGGGTGGGGGTGGAGAGAAGGCAGAATCCAGGATAGAGGGGAGCCCATGTGACCTTCGATTCTCCCGACCTCTGATTCTGGCCCCACCTCCCCACCCCCAGCGCTGGCATCATCTCTTCCTGAAACCATTAGGGACTCCCCAGGAAATGAGGCCCACAAGAGCAGAATGTTTCCATATCCCTGTTTGGTTTGTCAGTTTTAAGCCACTCATGTGCCATCAAGGGTCCTTACTGGCCTCCCAGCTATGAACTGGCTCAATAGCTCAATGGGTTGGAACACCTGGCTGCAGAACCAGAGATCAGGAACGCAAATTCCCACTGGCCCTCTTGGGAGAGAAGTCAGCTGAGCCGGTGTAATTAAGAGGGTTACTTGAAGTGGATGAGCTGTCGGATGCCACGGTGCCACCAGAAGGAGGCGCTGGTGAGCCACTTCTCCATGCTTTTTCCAAAGAGTGCGGGTGGGGGGGGGAAGCTTCCCAGCCAATTAATGGGCTTATGGATGAGCGTCGATCCACTCGGTACCATTTCTGAGGCATTCCAAACCACGCCAACTCTGTTCTATGTAATTACCTCTGCATTCATGGATCTCAATTTTTTAAAAAATGGGAGGGACAAATGGTGATGACCGGGGGAGGGGTCACCAGAACTGCTTAACCTGTCTGCTCAAATGCCATACGTCAATCAACCTTCAACAATCCTGTATACACTCAGTCCTAATAGTGAGGCAATATTTCATTAACGTTTAGTAAATGTACCTGAATTGAAGAACAAAATAAAAGGGAAATAATCCATCGCCGTCTTTGGAAGATTCCTGTCTGCTCTTTGGACGGGAGTGTTAGCCCGGCTCATAGCGGCCTGAATGATGCCTGCCAAGAAGACGGACACCGAAGATGGCGGCAGGATCGAGACGTCGTCCCTGTTGCACCAGGGGTGCCTTTCGCCCCACCTGAGCCTCTGACGCTTCTGGGTGGGGTTATTGGTGGTGCCGTGAAGGGAGGGGGCACCTGGGCAGGGAGACCCCCCCGGATCATGGCCTGATTCATGGAGGAGGACGGCAGGAAGGGCCAGAAGGGGAGGGAGGAGAACCAGGGTGTGGGGGGGGGCACAGGATAGGGCCCTTGCTGGGGGGGAAAGTTCATTTGGGCTTGAGGGGGAAGGGGTTCTTCACAGAGGGGGGTTATTTTGAGGGAGGCAGGAGGGGAGAGAAGAAAAGAGGCCTCTGGCAGCAATCATTCAGTGCAAAACTGGACTGCGACTGTATGTCACTGTCATCATAGGCTGGGTATGGAGCACCCCCTGATCACATGAGGTTGAATGAAACCCCTGTCAGATGAGTATAAAAGTCAGAAAGAGGGTAGGTGCCCATGAGTGCAAAGGACAGGGAGGCTAACTGAAATTGAACTCCAAGGTGAATGCCAAAGAAGAAAGAAGACTTCAGCGGCCATAGCAAGATGATCCTCTCCATCCTCCCAGCCTCATCATGCTGGCTCTAACACCTCATCAATAGGAAGATGCCCAAATGAACCCCCTCTTCTCTTCTTCCCTGAACAGTGGACCTTGTTAAACAGTGGGAAAGGCAGGACAGTCAGCTCATCTCCTCTGAAGAGATAGCAATTGCAGGGGTCGCCTTTCTCATGCAGTTCCCTCTCCTCTATCCTAGAGAAATAGAATTCCACAAACTCTGCCATACTCAGCAGCTGTTTTGACAGGCGTCATGAAAAAGAAAGAGTAATCCACATTGCTGGAGATCAAATGACCACACTTCCTATGAAAAATCATGAG
This sequence comes from Pogona vitticeps, assembly GCF_051106095.1. NCBI lineage: Eukaryota > Metazoa > Chordata > Lepidosauria > Squamata > Agamidae > Pogona > Pogona vitticeps. Next base: position 16,778,879 of record NC_135790.1, read on the forward strand.
CACTCAATTGGTTGGTTAGTTGATTTGTTGCTTGGTTGGTTGAGAAGAGGAAAATGGTCCCCTCCACAGGTGTAATCAGCCTCAGCTCTCATATGTCGTGCTTTTGAGCAACCAAAGAAGTAAAATGTGAAATAATTTTTCAAAAGCTTCATGCTTTCTACTTGCATTTCTTAAGGATTTGACAGGATTCAAGTGCCTACCAAGAAAAAGCTATCCATATAGTGGGAGATAATAGGGAACATGGGTCCAAACCTGCAGGCATTTTCCCCCAGCAGTTACTGGGTCAGCACATCATAGGTGCGATCCTCAGCATGCAAAGCCAATGCCTGCCACTCAGAGGATCTTCCTCCTTAATTTCGTCTCCTGAAAACAGAAACCAGCCCATTGGGGTATTGCATGGAATTCAAGGGAATGGAGTCACAATGCCAAGGTTCCATGGGCTCTGAGGTCAGAGGATTCAAAAGATGCTCCGAGAGACCGTTGGGCTTAGAGCCGGAGCGGTTTCTTTGGCTGCAGAAACCTCTGTGGCCACAAGAACAGCTTGGTGGATGAAAGCAGCTGTCTGAGAGGATCCTGAAGAGAAAGGGTGACATTAAAGGTAAGAGGAGGCAATGGTAGGGAAGAGTGTAAACTAGGGGTGGGCAATTAATTTATGTAGGGGGGCCACATGAAAAATCTGAACTGTGTTTGGGGGCCGAACCAACTTTACTTAAAAATAAAATGAAACAGTGATGTTATCGTTGTTTTTATTTTAAACTTGTTAATCTTCACAAATTCTAAAGAGATTTGTTTGCAGCATTTGAAATATAAGCAACTGATCAACTTTAGACAAAAAGCTATAAAAGTTTTTGATGTTCAAAACTGTCTATGGTCCGGACAGGAGCAGCTCACGGGCCGTATGTGGCCCTCGGGCCGTACTTTGCCCAGGTCTGGTGTAAACAGTCATTCTATGAAAAGAAGACCCCATCACGCCTCTAAATATTTACCATTTCCCTGAAAATAAGACCTAACCTGAAAACAAGCCCTGGTAGGATTTTTCAGGATGCTCACCATATAAGCCCTGCCCTCAAAATAAGCCCTAGTTAAGTGAAACCCCGCCCTCCACCATTATGCAGGATTGCGCAGCAACCAGAAGAAAATGGCATGACTGTAAAATTAAACATCTCTTGAAAATAAGCCCTAATGAGTTTTTTGGAGCAAAAATTAATTAATACGACAGTAAAGGAGAATTGGGGGAAATGGGTGAAAGATAAAATAGAAGGTTTCTACTCAGAGCAAACCATTTTTGATAAGCTTTTGCTGGGTTCAAAAGAACAAATTGTTAAGAAAATGTATAATTATATGCTGTAAATTAAAATGCAAGATGAAATGGGTAAGGAATGTATGATTAAGTGGGCACAAAACATAGGGCATAATATTGATATTGATCAATGGCTGAAAATATGGCAAAGTAACATAAAACTTACAAGATCGGTTCATTTTAAAGAGAACATATATAAGATGTTTTATAGGTGGCACATGACCCCAGAAAAAATGTCAAAGATATATACAGATGTATCAAATAAGTGTTGGAAATGTGAAGCACAAGTGGGAAGTTATTATCATATGTGGTGGTCATGTGGAGTAGCGAAACAATATTGGAAAAGAGTACATGCTATGTTGCAACAAATATTGCTCTGTAAGGTACCATTAACCCCAGAACTGTTTTTACTGACTATGATACCTGATAATCTAGATAAGTCAAAGGAATATATAGTTATATATATTGTTACGGCAGCCAGAATTCTATATGCTAAAAAGTGGAAAAGTCTGACAGTACCGAAACAAGAAGATCTTATTGAAAAGATACAGGAAATAGCCGAAATGGATCTTCTATCAGAGGTCATGAAGGCCTATCCCTTGCAAAAGGCAACAGAAAGATGGGATCTATTCAACAAGTGGACTTAATTAACAGGCAGCATGTAAATAGCATATATTGAAATGAGAACTTAATCTAGAAGGCAGAAAAGAGTAAAGAGAATAACTTAAAATCTTGATATGGCAAGAGGTATAGAATGGATTTTAGTATGTTATTGTCTCTCCTCTTCCTCATTAATTCCAATTCCCTTTTTCCTTTCTGTCACCGCTTATGTTAAAAAATTTTAAAAATTGAAAAAAAAAAAAGAATTGGGTGAGAAGGGGAGAGAGAAGACACCAAACGTGGATTTTTCATGCGGATAGAAACATTTTTGTAGTCCATTGGGTCTGTCCAAATTTGGGGGAGATCCCCCTCACACTAGCATGTTCCTTTCCTCATTTCAGAGGCACAGTGGGGGGGCATTCAACTACCAGCCCCCAACTCTGCAACCCACTGAGCTCTGTAAAACCTAAATCATTATTCTTCGTTTGTTGATGGGCTCCATTCAAGTGTCGGGTCCATTCTCTGCCTTTGTCTCCACTTATTTTTGGGCTGTTGTGGTTCAGAGAAACACAAATGTTCCTGAACACAAGAACTAAAAAGTGTGTCATTGTGTAGATCCAATGTCTGCATGGATCATCTTTTGGGAGGCCCCTGGCAGCAATAGACACACTCCAGCATGGCCCAAAAGTCCATGGGCATCTCTCCTCCAAGCAGTGGCATCTTTGAGCCCTTCCTCCAAGCAGCATGGAGTCATCTTTGTCTTCCCAGAAAACCCTTCAACGCCAGATGACATTGTGAAACATCATCAGTGTGTGCCACCAGTCGGAGGTGGTAAGCCCACTAGAACAAGGAACAGCCAATGAATAACATGATTCAAAGTTGTTCTCTAATGTGGATTCCTTCTGGCCCTAGAGAGAGAATTAAAACTTCATTGAAAAGGTCTGACTCTTAGCATCTCTTCTTCAAAACAGATAAAATTATTAAATACAGTGTCAGCAAAAGACCTTTAATGATAAGAACTTCTGGAGCTCCAAAATTCATAAAAGCACCCTAAGTCAGAAGCAATTTGTCTGCACAAAATAACAACAGGAACAATATTGACTAAATGACTATTAGAAATCAGAATATTTATTTATTTATTTATTTATTTATTTATTTATTTATTGATTGATTGATTGATTGATTGATTGATTGATTGATTGATTGATTGATTGATATTGATTGATTGATTGATTTGATTTGATTTGATTTGATTTGATTTGATTTGATTTGATTTGATTTTTACCCCGCCCCTCTAGACAGTGTCTACTCGGGGCGGCTTACAAAATCCCACTAGTGATTCAACTGTGGACAGATGATAGGAGATCTAAGGGTCCAAATGCCGTGCTGGGTCAAAAGCCACTCTCTGGTTTTCCAAGAATCATCCTTCCTTGTGAACGAAGACTTGTTTTTGAACAAAAAGCCTGTCCATCCATCCTTCCTGGATGTGTCCTTCTCCAAGGGGAAAAACACCTGTGATATTTTCCACAGATTGCAGAAAGCTTCTGGTTGGGAACAGCTCTTCCTCTTGGACTTGGAGGCAGACGTGGGATCTTGTATCTAGTTTGCAAGGAACGAGCGACATCAATCATCAGCCCCTGTCACAGGCTTTATTTTGGGTTACTCAGGTCCAGTGGAAGTGCAGGAAGGGATCACATATATATGATTTTAAGCACAATCCATCACATTTTTGAGTTACCAAAGTTACTTTGTCAGAAAATTTTAAGATCTTATTAGAAAGGTCGTGGTGGATATTTTTTCTGGTTCTATGACTCGCTTTTCTCAATGACCTGCAAAGTAATGCAATGGATCTCTTACTTTGTCTTGCTGAACACAGGGGAGAAATTTAACAATGGAAAGGGGAGCAAAAAGACCTCCATTTGATCATTGGACTTTCAGATGGGCCAGCCGAATGGAGACCACTTTAAAGAAAATATGCCGGGAGATGGCGAGAGAAAAACTGCGTTGTATGAGGAGGAAGGTGAGATGGGCTTTAATCTCCCACTTTGACAAGAGGACAACTCTGAAGGTGGACTGCAGGTCCATCAGCAGTTGGGCCTCTCCATCACTTCTGCCCTGGGTTGGGAGTCTCTGTTTTGTGTGTATCTGTGTGCCCAAGAAGAACTGTTCTCTGCAACTCATGGATACGGGTAAATTTTTCTCCTCCCCTTAGAGTATTGATAAGGAAAGATGGAGTTGCAGTTGACAGACTTCTCATCCCCAAAAGACTGGGTTTTCGGGTTTAACTGTACAGGATCTGAATAGGTTTTGTCTAGACACACATTGAAAAGCCTTTTTTCTCTTCTTGTGATTGCAGGACCTGAAGTTTGAAAGAAGCCGCCCCCTTTGCCCTCTCCCCCATAAACCCCATAGACCCCATAAACCTCGTGTTCATCCTCTCCCCCACCCAAATCCTGCCCTTGTCCCTCTCCCCGACTCAAATCCTCCTCTTGTCCCTATCCTCGACCCTGCTCTTGTCCCTCTTCCCGAATCAAATCCTCCTCTTGTCCCTTTCCCCGATTTAGATCCTGCCCTTGTCCCTCTCCCTGACTCAAATTCTCCTCTTGCCCCTTGCTCCAACCCACCCCCTCCTCTCTCCCTTCAGCCCTTCCCATTGTTCAATCTTCCCGTATTTCAAGAGGATCACCAGCACCCATATCTCCAAGGTGAGGGAACTTTTCACTGACAACATATTTTCTAGTGGGCTGTTTTTATTAAAGGTTTCACAATCAGTCCTATTCGAAATTAGATACATTTTCTTCAGCAGAATCCTAAGAATATTTACTGCTCTCTCATTTGATAGGATAGTGATGAAAGTCCTTGATCTTAAAAGGATCAAAGTCTAGTTTGAAAGGTCTGCCCTGGTTTACACAATAGCCCAATGAACTTAACGTAGATCTATTGCTTTAGCATAAAGAATGTTTGTAGATATGATGGGATGATCATTAGGAAATGTAGGCTGACCAGAAGTAAGATGATGTCCTCTGCTGGGCTTATCCCAAAAAGATTCTTTGACATGGATGTCCCCTAATGGGAAAAAGGGGAATTTATTCTCATATTGATGAAGTTTTCTCTTTTCTCTTTTCCCCACAGGAACCCTGACCCGAAGACTTCCCATCAGCTGCCTTCCATCCCATCAGCCCAGGATCCTTGCCCTCCGGCCTCTCCCTCCACCACCAAAGCCACCTGGGAAGCCGAGGAAGACCACCCGTTCCCTCTTTCCTTCCTCCCTGCCCTTCCCTTCCCTCTCCCTCACCTCCTGCCTTCTTTCCGGAGCCTGTCTTGCCCTTGTAGGTTATTATTATTATAAGAAATAATATATATAGGAAATATAGGAGAATTATCAACCCCTCCCCCCTCCAAATAGATCTAGTTTCCTTGATTTCATTTAAAAATATGTTAGGTTTTATTGATTATTCCTTTATTTCACAAATTACTGCTGTATTCTGTATTTCAAAATATATATTGATTGTTTTATTGTATTGAAAATATTAAAGTCCTTTATATCATGTACATTAAAGTCTACTGAATATTTCTTTATATAAAGTGATCTGTCCTAAGATTAGTCAAGCTGATCTTTATCATGGGTTCCCAACCTGGGGATTGGGACCTCCAAGGGAGTCTCAATGTGTTTTCTAAGGGGTTGCCATGGTTCTTTTTGCAATTCTTTTACATTTATTATATTAAATATGGCAGACCCAGAAATGGTTGATTTTAACCCTTTGTTGATCCTTCTAATCTGAACTGGAATTGCAGGCATTCTGGAGTCCTTAGTTCCTTCTGCCTCCCTTTGGCTGGATTTCCCTTTTATGCATGCGCATCGTTCCCAACCCTTTCGAAAGATGCGCTCTTGCTGGTTCCTCTCTGGGCCTCCGGGTTTATCTTTGGAGGCCCGACTTCAGCTCTTTGGACGGGAGCATTAGCCAAGATCAAAGAGGCCTGAATGAGGCGAACGTCTGACACACATCAGGAACATGAAGGTCAAAGATGGGGAAAGGATTGGGAAAAAAGACCCTGTGGCAATCGTGGCAGCCGTGGCGCCCTTCGCTCTGAAAGAACGGTGACACCGTGAAGGGAAAGGAGACCTGGGCAGGGAGAGGTGTCCTGGCCCCACCTGAGTCAGGAGCTGGAAAGGCCAGAGGGGCAGAGCCCCAGACCCACACAGAGCCCCCCGATGAGTAGCCCAGCCAGTTCTGGGGGTGGGAATTGGCCACCGTGGCACCTGTGGCACCATGGGGTTTCGATTCATGTCCACAAGATAGGAATACAAAGGGCCCAACAGTGGATAGTACTCTTCAGAGAATGGAAAGGTCGTCATACGGATCTGTCCTCAGTCATCCCAAAATGCAGAACATGGACGAATGGGCTCAAGCGACAAGGAGCCTGACTGAGGGTGAAGATCAGGAAAAACATCTTCACTGTTAGAAGCCTTTGAACCTCTTGGTAGCCCAGGGTGGCTTCCAGGCAGGAACGTTTTGTAAAGTTGAAAGTGTTGGCTAGACCCCACTGGCTAGGACCGCTCGGAGGGCTGGCCAGGGCCTCGTGCCGATGCTCGCAGCAGACCCGGCCAGACGCTTGAGGAGGCCCTGACAGCGGCCAAAGAGTGTCATTCATGAAACGATAGGTGGGGAAAGTGCCGCACGCCAGGTGTGTGGGAAGAGCTGCTCTGCCAGATGAGATTACCTGGAGACTGAGAGGTTTCGGCCCCGGGATGGTGGAAGTGGGAACATCTGTCCATCTCTTTGTGACTGATGAAGATGCCCACCAGGGAGAAAAGAATCATCACAGCTCTTTTAGTTCTCATATCAACATTCCTTTATTAACATTCCATCTTAGTCAAAGAAATCACATGCAAAAAGCCTCAAAAAAAAAAAAAAACCCAGAGGGGGGGGAGATTAAGAAAGACAACTGCACCAGCTCCTGCCAACGGAGTAGATGTGGGTGGGGGGCTATAGTCAAGTGGGGAGCTGTGGGGAGGGAGGCATGTTCACACCGAGACAGGAGGAGGAGGAGATGATGATTAGAAGGTAGGCGAATGCCCAGGAAAAAATATGGCTCCATGCTTATTTGCCTTTTGGATCTTTCTCACAATGACCAGATTATGTGGAACCAGAAAGGGGAAGCCCTCTTTCGCCAGAAAAGCAACAAAATCTCCTGAGGTACCTTAAAGAGTATTTGGTGTATCGAAGCCCGGACTCTCGTGACAAGAGCTCTCCTTGTCAGATTTGTGGGATCGAGAATCCCATCCCACCACATGTGTGTCCACGAAGGGACTATTCAGCATTTCTGAGCCTCAACTTCTAGGGACGAAAAAGCTTCGGCCCTCTGGTTGTTTTGGACTACAACTCCCACAGTCCTTTATCATTGGTAATACAGTTTGGGATTCTCCAGACTATAGTCCAAAAATCTGGATTGCCAAAGGTTTGCCACCCCCAGACAGGCAGATACTGTACCCCATGCCACTGATAAAGCAGACTGTTGTGCAAAAAAGGCCAAGCTGTATTTGTTGTGTAGCCTTTAAGCTGTCATGGGTCTTGTTGTTGTTCTTGCCACTGAGTGCTCCACTCCTCTTTAAGCCTTCTCACAGTGCCAACAACGTGAAGCACAAGGGGGTCAGGGATTTTTCTTGTCGGCCCTTCTCCCAACTTTTCCCTCCCCTGTTCCCTCTCTGCTATCCCGAAACCTATTCCAACTTTGGAGCAAAACAGAAACCCTGCAATTGAGAAAGGAGAGACATCTTCCTGTGATCAGGTGAAGCCGGGCTTCTCGGCTCCTCAGTTTGTTCTTCTCGGATTGCATTGCCCAACAATAAGGAGTTTGCAGTTAAGAGAAGCTGCAGGAAACATTTGGGCCTTAAGGAGATTTTGACCACTACAATGCCTTGCAATGATCCATACATTCCAAGGCTTCTGGGAATTGGGGCCTAAAACGTCTGGAGAGGCAACATTTCCCCACCTCTGGATCGTGGTCTGAAATGTAATTAATTATCAAAGCCTGACTGAGAGAGAAAAAGTCTATTAATGGGAGGGAGACTATACACTTTTTGGAAAAAAATCAGCAATTAATAGCAAGATTGGCAGGTATAATGACCCAACAGGACTACACAGCGGTTCCCCCAAATGATGAACCTTTTGTGGGGTGTGTGTGTGTTTGTGTGTGTGTGAGCAGCTGTGATGACTGGACTGGGTCCATGAATCTTGAAGGCTGATAATAGAGCAGATGGTAGAACTGGAGCAGAGGTTGGAAGAATTCTTGCCTTGGTTTATAACTCCCCAAACCCCCAGCCAGCAGTGGGGAATTTTGGGAGTTATAGCTGAGCATGGAACTTGGACAAGCTCTGAAGAAACCGAAAAGCTCACCACGAACCGCTGGACTGATGAACCTGAGAATCCGTCTGTGTCCTTGCAGCTGCCATATTAGATTCGTTTAAAAAGAGCGCACCGCACTATTAAAACAACGGCAACAACAACCGAGGACATGGAAAGGATGACTGTCACAACCATGAGTTAGAGTTGAATGGGAAGAATTCAAGGAGGGGAGGACAGTTAGAAAATGAGGTCGGCTGCTTAACATTTCTAAAAGGAGTTCTAAAGCTGGACAGTGCAAACAAATAAACCAGCATGCCACATGCAAAGGAAAGGAATTCAGGAATATAAATTTGCCCTGAGGTAGGGGGGAATAGGAGGGTGTTCCCTGGCTGGAGAGAGACCAGAATGGTTTTTAATTCTTCTTCTTTTTTTCTTCAAAGGTTTGAAGACCAGTCTGTGACAAAGAACACTTGGCGTGGGGTTCTGTGGATTTTATACTTGATATTACCAGAGGTGATGGATAGAATGCTTTATACAGAGGACATGAACCTGTGGCCCACAGGCCTAAGCCGGCTTGTAGAAGTTTCCCTACTGGCTTGCAGGGGTCCTCAGGAAAGGATTTCCCCATCACCACCACCACCAAGTCCCACCTTTGAAGACTAGCATGAAAAGAATCCTCACTATCGCCAATCAGTGATCGGAGAGAGTCGGGATTCCCTCCTCAGCTTCTCTCTTCCACACTTGGGAAGCGGGGAGGGAAAGCAAACCTAACTTGGCTTTCAGATGGTGCTTCCAGCCTATGGATGAAGGATCCAGAACACATCAGGTCCCCCACACCTGCTTTCAAGAATGCAATCATACAGCACAAATACTCTGATGTAAGGCATGTTGAATTCAATGGGCAATATCCCCTGGTTAAGCGAGCTCATCGTTTAAGGGAAGTGGAAGTGCAACTTCATTTATCCAATGATATGCATACAGTTTTTTTTTGTCTTCAAATGATTTCTTGCAGGAGATACTAGTAGAATTTTCCGTTGGAGATGGGGGAAGGAAAACAAATTAAATCAAAATGCATAGTCTACGGGTCAGTGGTGATGCTGACCATCACTAAGGACTCTTCTCTTCTCTTCCCTTCCCAAGACTTTTTTTTTTTTTAATAAAACGAAGAATGGGGTTCATGAGATCAGGTGAAAAACATATTGTTTTTTACGTCTTATGGCTGTCTTCAACCCTATTTAGCCAGAGATCATAAGGAGAGGAAGAAATCAATGTGCATGTACCCTAAAAGCAGTGGTATTTCTGCTATTTCTCCCTGGAGCATTTGGCTCACAAGAGACCTCTCAGGGCCACCAACAGACCTACAAGAGAATGTTTGTTGACCTATACAACCCATATTTCTGTCTATAGACAGAGGAGAGGGTATAAACATATTTTTTGGCATCTTCGTCTTTACATCAAGTGAAGTTAGAGGTAGCCCATGACATCCATAAGAGGAATTCTGAACTAAGGTAAGAGTCTGAGGGCCACAACCAGAATTTGCATGTCTGATTTCACAGTCCTGGAAAGAAAGGCTCAATCGTCTGAGTTTGGTGTACATGGGAGCAAGGCCTGAATGAGAAGCCGTTGCTAGGCCTGCCTCTTCCCAACTGTCCTGCTCAGGAAGAAAACTCCCATCTTGCGCCCGGGCAGGAAGAGGACACTTGCTAAACCACAGAGCCTTCTAATTTAGGCCTTGCTCTCAGGTGCATCACATTCATCTATTTGCAACATGTCTGTAAAGGAAGTAGAACTCCCAGATGTATTCGCGAAGGCTTTCACGGCGGGATCTAATGGTCTACTGAATAGTATTATTTGTTCATATTATAGATTGACTGAATGAAATGTTAACAGTTTCTAGAAAAAGGCGTCTTTGCCTTCACTGGCAAGGAGGAAAATACTTCTGTCCACCTGTCCATCCATTGTATCATGAAGCATAACACAGAATAACTGTCTTTCTGCTTTTTGTGAATCCATCCAGGAATGATGTAGGACAGTTGCTTACATGGTGGATGGCTTTTTCATGCCCCTCTTGAAGCTTGGAGTCTTCTTAAAGTCCTGTGTTTTGTATGTTTCAAAAAAGGCATTTCCCAAGTGGGAGCGATTGCTGGCGCCGTTATTGGGACCCTCTTAGCTCTGCTTCTGCTCGCAGCGTTAGTGATCTACGTCTTACGCTACAGAAAGCAAAAGACAAAGAAGAAATCCCAGTCCATATACAGTGGGAATGAAATAAGGTGAGATAAATGGCCTCTTGGCTCTTCTCAGGTTGCCCAACCAATTAATATAGATACAGGTTCGTTCCCAAGCAGTTACTTAATGTAGGAGTTACTTTCCTAGAAGCTGCTCACTATTTGTCACGGGTTGAGTGGCAATTTGACAGATAGTCTGGCATCTCTGCAGATGTGCTGGAATCATTAAGGATGAACTGAACCCCTGAAAGGAGAAAAGAGGATTAATTTCTAAATGCAATGCTGTCATGGAGGCCCAAGATTACAAGGTTGAGACACTCAACATTTTTGGTTGATGGTTATGTCCGATCGTTTGCCAAATCTCTTGAGCTCCCCTACCCCCTCTGAGCTTCGATGCAAGCTATGCACTAAGCTGGTGGTAGTGGTGGTGAGGAGAGCATTTTTCCAGCAACAATGCGTTGTTGTGAGCAATCCCTATGGTAAAGCAAAGCAATAAGGCAATTGGGGTGGTAGCCATATAAAACACCTGTTTCTCATAGGCAAGAACACTCCCAGAATGGTTAGAACCACTCTCTGATTTTCAAGTGTATTGGTAAAAATCCTGTTGTGTTCACAAGTGCAAGACAAATGGAGTAACTGTCTCCGATTCAATGATTGCCACAGATGTTACCTGTTGAGGATGAGTCACATGGCTCAGCACGGAGCACCGAATATCTATCAAGATTTCTTAACAGGAGACCATCTCTCTGCCAAAGTGGTGCCACTTGCATTAGGCTGGCATAATACCCTCGTGGTCTGTTGGCCATTCGCTGGAAGTCCACGAAGCAGAGCTAGCCAATCTCGTCCGAGGGTTCAACTCTTTCCTCTCCATTTCTCCAAAGGGAGGACGCCACTGCTCCAGGAATCTCTGAGGCCTCCTTGGAGAGAAGAGACCACCTGCCAGAAGGCCATCTGCTAGAAAACGTCTCCTCAAGGCCTGGATCTACCAGCACGACAAAATCCAAACTCAACCATTTTCTTGTCTGACCTTTTTTTCCTGTGGTTGCGGTTTTTCTTTCCTTCTTTCAAAACCATGTTTGTTCTTCGGAGGTGTAGGGGATGTATTTCCACCAAGGTGACTGCGTGTCCTCCGTCGGGCGCGCAGTTCTCCATCTGAAGAGCTGTGCTCCTTTTTCAGTGATGTGGGAGCGGGCGCCCTCCCCCAGGACATTTCCTTGGCCAAGCTGGGGAAGTAAAGGCTTTGACTGGTAAACATCTCTAAGTAGTCACCGTTCCCTTTTTTTGAAGAAAACGAGGTGTGTGGAGGGGGATCATTGTGTAAGGACATGTCATGGCGGGCCAACTTCACCTAACTTCCGATGTGAGGTCAGTCTCAGGAATGGAGATTCTGAAAGGACTGTTCAGATGGTTCCTCTACAATAACTGATTGTTGCCCAGCTCACTATTTCAACAAAACTATATTGAAGTCCATTTACTTTGTTTCTCTAGATATTCATTTTCAGTAAACTGTAGATAATGCAAGACACAGGATGTTTCTGAGAGTTATTAAACCCTATGACTTAGGGCTTATCCCCATTTTATCCCACTTCTATGTCCCAGGGTGTTTACATAGTCACTGTCTTGTGTTATATGGTGAGCAGTTTTCCTACTTCAGTTATTTTAACAATGATTAATTCTGATATTTGTATATTAGTTTATATCCGTATATGCAAATCTAATGCAAAAAGCCCTCCTTTTGTTGATGGAGCAGTCCACCCTACTGAAAGCATCAGAGATGCATTTTGAAACCTTTTTTGGCCCATCGTTCCCTGTCTGCGTCCTACGTTAGCATCCATGGTGTTTCTTTTCTAAAGCCTTTTTAAAAAGCCGTGCAAGATGCATCCTTCAGCCTAATTCTAAACACCTTTTGGAAAAGGGGCTCCCCAGGAGGGGGTCCTTGGTGGGGGTGGGAGTGGAGAGAAGGCAGAATCCGGGATAGAGGGGAGCCCCTGTGACCTTCGATTCTGCTGACTTTCGATTCTGGTCCCAATTACCAGTGCTGGCATCATCTCTTCCTGCAACCATTAGGTACTCCCCAGGAGATGAGGCCCACAGGAGCAGAAAGTTTCCATATCCCTGTTTGGTTTGTTAGTGTCAAGCCACTCGTATGCCATCAATCCTTCCTGGCCTCCCAGCTATGAACTGGTTCAATAGCTCAGTGGGTTGGAGCACCTGGCTGCAGAACCAGAGATCAGGAACGCAAATTCCCACTGGCCCTCTTGGGAGAGAAGTCAGCTGAGCCGGTGTAATTAAGAGGGTTACTTGCCCTGGATGAGCTGTCGGATGCCACGGTGCCACCAGAAGGAGGCGCTGGTGAGCCACTTCTCCATGCTTTATCCAAAGAGTGTGTGTGGGGGGGGGAGCTTCCCAGTCAATTAATGGGCTTATGGATGAGCGTCGGTCCACTCGGTACCATTTCTGAGGCATTCCAACCCACACCAACTCTGTTCTATGAAATTATCTGTGCATTCATGGATCTAAATTTTTTAAAAAATGGGAGGGACAAATGGTGATGACCGGGGGGGGTCACCAGAACTGCTTAACCTGTCCACTCAAATGCCATACATCAATCAACAATCCCGTATACACTCAGTCCTAATAGTGAGGAAATATTTCATTAACGTTTAGTAAATGTACCTGAGTTGAAGAACAAAATAAAAGGGAAATAATTCCTGTCAGCTCTTTGGACGGGAGTGTTAGCCTGGCTCGTAGCGGCCTGAATGATGCCTGCCAAGAAGACGGACACCGAAGATGGCGGCAGGATCGAGACGTCGTCCCTGTTGCACCAGGGGTGCCTTTCGCCCCACCTGAGCCTCTGACGCTTCTGGGTGGGGTTATTGGTGGCGCCGTGAAGGGAGGGGGGACCTGGGCAGGGAAAACCCCCCGGATCATGGCCTGATTCATGGAGGAGGACGGCAGGAAGGGCCAGAAGGGGAGGGAGGAGAACCAGGGTGTTGGGGGGGCCACAGGATAGGGCCCTTGCCAGGGGGGGAGTTCATTTGGGCTTGAGGGGGGAGGGCCTCTTCACAGAGGGGGCTTATTTTGAGGGAGGCAGGAGGGGAGAGAAGAAAAGAGGCCTCTGGCAGCAACCATTCAGTGCAAAACTGGACTGCGACTGTATGTCCCTGCCATCATAGGCTGGGTATGGAGCACCCCCTGATCGCATGAGGTTGAATGAAACCCCTGTCAGATGAGTATAAAAGTCAGAAAGAGGGTAGGTGCCCATGAGTGCAAAGGACAGGGAGGCTAACTGAAATTGAACTCCAGGGTGAATGCCAAAGAAGAAAGAAGACTTCAGCGGCCATAGCAAGATGATCCTCTCCATCCTCCCAGCCTCATCATGCTGGCTCTAAAACCTCATCAATTGGAAACTGCCGAAATGAACCCCCTTCTCTTCTTTCCTGAACCGTGTTAAACAGTGGGAAAGGCAGGACAGTCAGCTCATCTCCTCTGAAGAGATAGCAATTGCAGGGGTCGCCTTTCTCCTCCAGTTCCCTCTCCTCTATCCTAGGGAAACGGAATTCCACAAACTCTGCCATCCTCAGCAGCTGTTTTGACAGGAATCATGAAAAAGAAAGAGAAATCCACGTTGCTAGTCATCAAATGACCACACTTCCTTTGAAAAATCATGAGCACTCAATTGGATGGTTAGTTGATTTGTTGCTTGGTTGGTTGAGAAGAGGAAAATGGTCCCCTGCACAGGTGTAATCAGCCTCAGCTCTCATATGTCGTGCTTTTGAGCAACCAAAGAAGTAAAATGTGAAATAATTTTTCAAAAGCTTCATGCTTTCTACTTGCATTTCTTAAGGATTTGACAGGATTCAAGTGCCTACCAAGAAAAAAATTATCTATATAGTGGGAGATAATAGGAAACATGGGTCTAAACCTGCAGGCATTTCCCCCCAGCAATTATGGGGTCACTACATCATAGGTGCCATCCTCAGCATGCAAAGCCAATGCCTGCCACTCAGACAATCTTCCTCCTTGATTTCGTCTCCTGAAAACAGAAACCAGCCCATGGGGCATTGCATGGAATTCAAGGGAATGGAGTCACAATGCCAAGGTTCCATGGGCTGTGAGGTCAGAGGATTCAAAAGATGCTCTGAGTGTCCGTTGGGATCAGAGCCAGAGCGGATTCTGTGGCTGCAGGAACCTCTGTTGATGAAAGTACCCGTCTGAGAGTATCGCGAGGAGAAGGAGTGACATTACAGGTAAGAGCAGGCAATGGTAGGGAAAGGTGTAAACCAGGGGTGGGCAATTAATTTCTATAGGGGGACCAGATGAAAAATCTGAACTGTGTTTTGGGGGCCAAACCAACTTTACTTAAAAATAAAATGAAACAGTGATGTTATTATTCTTTTTATTTTAAATTTGTTAATCTTCACAAATTCTAAAGACATCTTTTGCAGTATGTTAAAGAAAAGCAACTGATCAACTTTAGACAAAAAGCCATAAATGGTTTTGATGTTCAGAACTGTCTGCAGGCTGGACAGGAGCATCTTGTGGGCCGTATGTGGCCGCACTTTGCCCAGCTCTGGTGTAAACAGTCATTCTATGAAAAGAAGAGCCCATCACACCTCTAAATATTTACCCTGTTTCCCTGAAAATAAGACCTAACCTGAAAATAAGCCCTGGTAGGATTTTTCAGGATGCTCACCATATAAGCCCTGCCCTCAAAATAGGTCCCAGTGAAGCGAAACCCCGCCCTCCACCATTATGCAGGATTGCGCAGCAACCAGAAGATGATGGCAGGACTGTAAAATGAAACATCCCTTGAAAATAAGCCCTAATGTCTTTTTTGGAACAAAAATTAATTAATCCGACAGTATAGGAGAATTGGGGGAAATGGGTGAAAGATAAAATAGAAGGTTTCTACTCAGAGCAAACCATTTTTGATAAGCTTTTGCTGTGTTCAAAAGAACAAATTGTTAGGAAAATGTATAATTATATGCTGGAAATTGAAATGCAAGATGAAATGGGTAAGGAATGTATGATTAAGTGGGCACAAAACATAGGGCATAATACTGATATTGATCAATGGCTGAAAATATGGCAAAGTAATATAAAACTTACAAGATCGGTTAATTTTAAAGAGAACATATCTAAGATGTTTTATAGGTGGCACATGTCCCCAGAAAAATTGTCAAAGATGTATACAGATGTATCAAATAAGTGTTGGAAATGTGAAGCACAAGTGGGAAGTTATCATCATATGTGGTGGTCATGTGGAGTAGCGAAACAATATTGGAAAAGAGTACATGCTATGTTGCAACAAATATTGCTCTGTAAGGTGCCATTAACCCCAGAACTGTTTTTACTGACTATGATACCTGATAATCTAGATAAGTCAAAGGAATATATAGTTATATATATTGTTACGGCAGCCAGAATTCTACATGTTAAAAATTGGAAAAGTCAGACGGTACCGAAACAAGAAGATCTTACTGAAAAGATACAGGAAATAGCCGAAATGGATCTTCTATCAGAAGTCATGAAGGACTATCCCTTGCAAAAGGCAACAGAAACATGGGATCTATTCAACAAGTGGACTTAATTAACAGGCAGCGTGTAAATAGCATATATTGAAATGAGAACTTAATCTAGAAGGCAGAAAAGAGTGAATAGAATAACTTAAAATCTTGATATGGCAATAGGTATAGAATGGATTTTAGTATGTTATTGTCTCTCCTCTTCCTCATTAATTCCAATTCCCTTTTTCCTTTCTGTCACCGCTTATGTTAAAAAAATTTTTAAAATGGGGAAAAAAAGAGAATTGGGTGAGGAGGGGAGAGAGAAGACACCAAATGTGGATTTTTCATGTGGATAGAAAAAATTTTGTAGTCCATTGTGTCTGTCCAAGTTTGGGGGAGATCCCCCTCGCACTAGCCTGTTCCTTTCCTCATTTCAGAGGCATTCAACCACCAGCTCCCAACTCTGCAACCCACTGAGCTCTGTAAAACCTAAATCATTCTTCTTCATTTGTTGATGGGCTCCTTTCAAGTGTCGGGTCCATTCTCTGCCTTTGTCTCCACATATTTTTGTGCTGTTGTGGTACAAAGAAACACAAATGTTCCAGAACACAAGAATGAAAAAGGGTGTCATTGTGCAGATCCAATGTCTGCATGGATCCTCTTTTGGGAGGCCCCTGGCCCCAACAGACACACTCCATCATGGCCCAAAAGTCCACGGGCATCTCTCCTCCAAGCAGTGGCATCTTTTAGCCCATCCTCCAAGCAGCATGGAGTCATCCTTGTCTTCCCAGAAAACCCTCCAACGCAAGGTGGCATTGTGAAAAATCATCAGTTTGTGCCACCAGTCGGAGGTGGTAAGCCCACTGGGACCCACCCTTTTTTAGAACAAGGAACAGCCAATGAATTAGATGATTCAAAGTTGTTCTCTAATGTGGATCTGTGTATTCCTTCTGGGCCTAGAGAGAGAATTAAAACTTCATTGTAAAGGTCTGACTCTTAGGACCTCTTCTTCAAAACAGATAAAATTATTAAATACAGTGTCAGCTAAAGACCTTTAATGATAAGAACTTCTGGAGCTCCAAAATTCATAAAAGCACCCTAAGTCAGAACCAATTTGTCTGCACAAAATAACAACAAGAACAATATTGACTAAATGATGGTTAGAAATCAGAAAATTTATTTATTTATTTATTTATTTATTTATTTATTTATTTATTTATTTATTTATTTATTTATTTATTTATTTATTTATTTATTTATTTATTTATTTATTTAAATGAATCAGTGTCTACTCGGGGCGGCTTACAAAATCCCACTAGTGATTCAACTGTGGACAGATGATAGGAGATCTAAGGGTCCAAATACCGTGCTGGGTCAAAAGCCACTCTCTAGTTTTCCAAGAATCATCCTTCCTTGCGTACGAAGACTTGTTTTTGAACAAAAAGCCTGTCCATCCATCCTTCCTGGATGTGTCCTTCTCCAAGGGGAAAAACACCTGTGATATTTTGCACAGATTGCAGAAAGCTTCTGGTTGGGAATAGCTCTTCCTCTTGGACTTGGAGGCAGACATGGGATCTTGTATCTAGTTTGCAAGGAACGAGCGACATCAATCATCAGCCCCTGTCACAGGCTTTATTTTGGGTTCCCCAGGTCCAGTGGAAGTGCAGGAAGGGATCACATATATATGATTTTAAGCACAATCCATCACATTTTTGAGTTACCAAAGTTACTTTGTCAGAAAATTTCAAGATCTTATTAGAAAGGTCGTGGTGGATATTTTTTCTGGTTCTATGACTCGCTTTTCTCAATGACCTGCAAAGTAATGCAATGGATCTCTTCCTTTGTCTTGCTGAACACAGGGGAGAAATTTAACAATGGAAAGGGGAGCAAAAAGACCTCCATTCGATCATTGGACTTTCAGATGGGCCAGCCAAAAGGAGACCACTTTAAAGAAAATATGCCGGGAGATGGCGAGAGACAAACTGCGTTGTATGAGGAGGAAGGTGAGATGGGCTTTAATCTCCCACTTTGACAAGAGGACAACTCTGAAGGTGGACTGCAGGTCCATCAGCAGTTGGGCCTCTCCATCACTTCTGCCCCGGGTTCGGAGTCTCTGTTTTTGTGTCTGTCTGTGTGCCCAAGGAGAACTGTCCTCTGCAACTCATGGATACGGGTAAATTTTTCTCCTCCCCTTAGAGTATTGCTAAGGAAAGGATGGAGTTGCAGTTGACAGAATACTCATCCCCAAAAGACTGGGTTTTTGGGTTTAACTGTACAGGATCTGAATAGGATGTGTCTAGACACACATTGAAAAGCCTTTTTTCTCTTCTTGTGATTGCAGGACCTGAAGTTTGAAAGAAGCCGCCCCCTTTGCCCTCTCCCCCATAAACCCCATAGACCCCAGAAACCTCATGTTCATCCTCTCCCCCACCCAAATCCTGCCCTTGTCCCTCTCCCCGAATCTAATCCTCCTCTTGCCCCTTGCTCCAAACCACCCCCTCCTCTCTCCCTTCTGCCCTTCCCATTGTTCAATCTTCCTGTATTTCAAGAGGATCACCAGCACCCATATCTCCAAGGTGAGGGAACTTTTCACTGACAACATATTTTCTAGTGGGCTGTTTTTATTAAAGGTTTCACAATCAGTCCTATTTGAAATTAGATACATTTCTTCAGCAGAATCCTAAGAATATTTACTGCTCTCTCATTTGATAGGATAGTGACGAAAGTCCTTGATCTTAAAAGGATCAAAGGCTAGTTTGAAAGGTCTGCCCTGGTTTACACAATATCCAATGAACATAATGTAGACCTATCACTTTAGCATAAAGAATGTTTGTAGATATTATGGGATGATCATTAGGAAATGTAGGCTGACCAGAAGTAAGATGATGTCCTCTGCTGGGATTATCCCCAAAAGATTTTTTAACATGGATGTCCCCTGATGGGAGAAAGGGGAGTTTATTCTCATATTGATGAAGATTTCTCTTTTCTCTTTTCCCCACAGGAACCCTGACCCGAAGACATCCCCTCACCTGCCGTCCATCCCATCAGCCCAAGATCCTTGCCCTCCGGCCTCTCCCTCCGCCACCAAAGCCACCTGGCAAGCCGAGGAAGACCATCCCTTCCCTCTTTCCTTCCTCCCTGCCCTTCCCTTCCCTCTCCCTCACTTCCTGCCTTCTTTCCGGAACCTGTCTTGCCCTTGTAGGTTATTATTATTATTGTAAGAAATAATATAGGCGTAAATAGGAAATATAGAAGAATTATCAACCCCTCCCCCCTCCAAATGGATCTAGCTTCCTTGATTTCATTTAAAAATATGTTAGGTTTTATTGATTATTCCTTTATTTCACAAATTACTGCTGTATTCTGTATTTCAAAATATATATTGATTGTTTTATTGTATTGAAAATATTAAAGTCCTTTATATAATGTACATTAAAGTCTACTGAATATTTCTTTATATAAAGTGATCTGTCTTAAGATTAGTCAAGCTGATCTTTACCATGGGTTCCCAAACTGGGGATTGGGACCCCCAAGGGAGTCTCAGTGTGTTTTCTAGGGGGTTGTGATGGTTCCTTTTGCAATTCTTTTTACATTTATTATATTAAATATGGCAGACCCAGAAATGGTTGATTTTAACCCTTTGTTGATCCTTCTAATCAGAACTGGAATTGCAGGCAGTCTGGAGTCCTTCGTTCCTTCTGCCTCCCTTTGGCTGGATTTCCCTTTTATGCATGCGCATCGTTCCCAACCCTTTTGAAAGATGCGCTCTTGCTGGTTCCTCTCTGGGCCTCCGGGTTTATCTTTGGAGGCCCGACTTCAGCTCTTTGGACGGGAGCATTAGCCAAGCTCAACGAGGCCTGAATGAGGGGAACGTCTGGCACACATCAGGAACGTGGAGGTCAAAGATGGCGGAAGGATTGGAAAAAAAGAGGCTGTGGCAATCGTGGCAGCCGTGGCGCCCTTCGCTCTGGAAGAATGGTGACACCGTGAAGGGAAAGGAGACCTAGGCAGGGAGAGGTGTCCTGGTCCCACCTGAGTCAGGAGGTGGAAAGGCAAGAGGGGCAGAGCTCCAGACCCACACAGAGCCCCCCGATGAGTAGCCCAGCCGGTTCCGGGGGTGGGAATTGGCCACCGTGGCACATGTGGCACCATGGGGTTTCTATTCATGTCCACAAGATAGGAATAGAAAGGGCCCAACAGTGGATTGTACTCTACAAAGAATGGAAAGGTCGTCATACGGATCTGTCCTCAGTCATCCCAAAATGCAGAACATGGACGAATGGGCTCAAGCGACAGGGAGCCTGACTGAGGCTGAAGATCAGGAGAAACATCTTCACTGTTAGAAGCCTTTGAACTTCTTGGTAGCCCAGGGTGGCTTCCAGGCAGGAACATTTTGTAAAGTTGAAAGAGTTGGCTAGACCCCACTGGCTAGGACCACTCGGAGGGCTGGCCAGGGTCTCGTGCCGATGCTCGCAGCAGACCCGGCCAGACGCTTGAGGAGGCCCTGGCAGCTGCCAGAGAATGTCCTCCATGAAACGATAGGTGGGGAAAGGTGCCGCACGCCAGGTGTGTGGGAAGAGCTGCTCTGCCAGATGAGATTACCTGGAGACTGAGAGGTTTTGGCCCCGGGATGGTGCAAGTGGGAACATCTGTCCATCTCTTTGTGACCGATGAAGATGCCCACCAGGGAGAAAAGAATCATCACAGCTCTTTTAGTTCTCATATCAACATTCCTTTATTAACATTCCATCTTAGTCAAAGAAATCACATGCAAAAAACCTCAAAAAAAAAAAACCCAGAGGGGGGGAGATTAAGAAAGACAACTGCACCAGCTCCTGCCAACGGAGTAGATGTGGGTGGGGGGGCTACAGTCAAGTGGGGAGCTGTGGGGAGGGAGGCATGTTCACACCGAGACAGGAGGAGGAGGAGATGATTAGAAGGTAGGCGAATGCCCAGGAAAAAAAATGGCTCCATGCTTATTTGCCTTTTGGATCTTTCTCGCAATGACCTGATTATGTGGAACCAGAAAGGGGAAGCCCTCTTTGGCGAGAAAAGCAACAAAATCTCCTGAGGTACCTTAAAGAGTATTTGGTGTATCGAAGCCCGGAGTGTCGTGACAAGAGCTCTCGTTGTCAGATTTGTGGGATCGAGAATCCCATCCCACCACATGTGTGTCCACGTAGGGACTACTCAGCATTTCTGAGCCTGAACTTCTAGGGATGGAAAAGCTTCGGCCCTCCGGTTGTTTTGGACTACAAGTCCCACAATCCTTTATCAGTGGTAATACAGTTGGGGATTCTCCAGACTGTAGTCCAAAAATCTGGATTTCCAAAGTTTTGCCACCCCCAGACAGGCAGATACTGTACCCCATGCGACTGATAAAGCAGATTGTTGCGCAAAAAAGGCCAAGCTGTATTTGTTGTGTAGCCTTTAAGCTATCATGGGTCTTGTTGTTGTTCTTGCCACTTAGTGCTCCACTCCTCTTTAAGCCTTCTCACAGTGCCAACAACGTGTAGCAGGGATTTTTCTTGTCGGCCCTTCTCCCAACTTTTCCCTCCCCTGTTCCCTCTCTGCTATCCTGAAACCTATTCCAACTTTGGAGCAAAACAGAATCCCTGCAATTGAGAAAGGAGAGACATCTTCCTGTGAGCAGGTGAAGCCGGGCTTCTCGGCTGCTCATTTTGTTCTTCTCGGATTGCATTGCCCAACAATAAGGAGTTTGCAGTTAAGAGAAGCTGCAGGAAACATTTGGGCCTTAAGGAGATTTTGACCACTACAATGCCTTGCAATTATCCATACATTCCAAGGCTTCTGGGAATTGGGGCCTAAAATTTCTGGAGAGGCAACATTTCCTTACCTCTGGATCGTGGTCTGAAATGTAATTACTTATCAAAGCCTGACTGAGAGAGAGAAAGTCTATTAATGGGAGGGAGACTATACACGTTTTGGGAAAAATCAGGGATTACTAGCAAGACTGGCAGGCATAATGACCCAACAGGACTACACAGCGGTTCCCCCAAATGATGAACCTTTTGTGGGGTGTGTGTGTGTGTTTGTGTGTGTGTGAGCAGCTGTGATGACTGGACTGGGTCCATGCAATTCGGAATCCTGAAGGCTGATAATAGAGCAGATGGTAGAACTGGAGCAGAGGTTGGAAGAATTCTTGCCTTGGTTTATAACTCCCCGAAACCCCCAGCCAGCAGTGGGGAATTTTGGGAGTTACAGCTGAGCATGGAACTTGGACAAGCTCTGAAGAAACCGAAAAGCTCACCACGAACCGCTGGACTGATGAACCTGAGAATCCGTCTGTGTCCTTGCAGCTGCCATATTAGATTCATTTAAAAAGAGCGCACCACACTATTAAAACAACGGCAACAACAACCGAGGACATGGAAAGGATGACTGTCACAACCATGAGTTAGAGTTGAATGGGAACAATTCAAGGAGGGGAGGACAGTTAGAAAACGAGGTCGGCTGCTTAACATTTCTAAAAGGAGTTCTAAAGCTGGAGAGTGCAAACAAATAAACCAGCATGCCACATGCAAAGGAAAGGAATTCAGGAATATCAATTTGCCCTGAGGTAGGGGGGAATAGGAGGGTGTTCCCTGGCTGGAGAGAGACCAGAATGGTTTTTAATTCTTCTTCTTTTTTCTTCAAAGGGTTGAAGACCAGTCTGTGACAAAGAACACTTGGCATGGGGTTCTGTGGTTTTTATACTTGATATTACCAGAGGTGATGGATAGAATGCTTTATACAGAGGACACGAACCTGTGGCCCACAGGCCTAAGCCGGCTTGTAGAGGTTTCCCTACTGGTTTGCAGGGGTCCTCAGGAAAGGATTTCCCCATCATCACCACCACCAAGTCCCACCTTTGGAGACTCGCATGAAAAGAATCCTCACTATCGCCAATCACTGATCGGAGAGAGTCGGGATTCCCTCCTCAGCTTCTCTCTTCCACACTTGGGAAGCCGGGAGGGAAAGCAAACCTAACTTGGCTTTCAAGAACTTCTCCTCCTTTTGCCTGAAAGACAGAGAAGGGGAAGGAAATAAAACGACACACTCATGCTGTGAGGCCCAGTTTGTAAGCACCGGCTCTCTTTCTCTGCTCTTTCTCTCCATGAAGAAGAGAGTGGAAAGGGAAAACTGGCCACGATTCCATCCCCTTTCCCCACCTGGCTGACATGGGTTGAGCCTCCCCCCCCTTCCCCATGCAAGGAAGGGGGAAGACGGTTACCACAGGGTTCCTGGTCAAAAGGCCAGGTGGAAAAGCTCCTCCATCTCAGCCCCTTTTCCAGGGACAAAAAGACATGGGGGAGTCATCCCGCCTCCAGTGGCCCTCCGTAGGCAGACATCTTCCAGCCTATGGATGAAGGATCCAGAACACATCAGGTTCCCCACCTCTGCTTTCAAGAATGCAATCATACAGCACAAATACTCTGATGTAAGGCATATTGAATTCAATGGGCAATATCCCCTGGTTAAGCGCGCTTGTCGTTTAAGGGAAGTGGAGGTGCAACTTCATTTATCTAATGATATGCATACACTTTTTTTTTACTTCAATTGATTTCTTGCAGGAGATACTAGTAGAATTTTCCCTTGGAGATGGGGAAAGGAAAACCAATTAAATCAAAATGCATAGTCTACGGGTCAGTGGTGCTGCTGACCATCATATCACTAAGGACTCTTCTCTTCTCTTCCCCTTCCCGAGACTGTTTTTTTAGTAAAACAAAGAACGGGGCTCATGAGATCAGGTGAAAAACATATTGTGTTTTACGTCTTATGGCTGTCTTCAACCCTATTTAGCCAGAGATCATAAGGAGCGGGGGACAAAATCAATGTGCATGTACCCTAAAAGCAGTGGTGTTTCTGCTATTTCACCCTGGAGCATTTGGCTCACAAGAGACCTCTCAGGGCCACCAACAGACCTACAAGAGCAGGTTTGTTGACCTATACAACCCATCTTTCTTTCTATAGACAGAGGAGAGGGTATAAACATATTTTTTGGCATCTTCGTCTTTACATCAAGTGAAGTTAGAGGTAGCCCATGACATCCATAAGAGGAATTCTGAACTAAGGTGAGAGTCTGAGGGCCACAACCAGAATTTGCATGTCTGATTTCAGTCCTGGAAAGAAAGGCTCAATTGTCTGAGTTTGGTGTACATGGGAGCAAGGCCTAAATGAGAAGCCTTTGCTAGGCCTGCCTCTTCCCAACGGTCCTGCTCAGGAAGAAAACTCCCATCTTGCGCCCGGGCAGGAAGAGGACACTTGCTAAGCCACAGAGCCTTCTAATTTAGCCTTGCTCTCAGGTGCATCACATTCACCTACAGTATTTGCAACATGTCTGTAAAGGAAGTAGAACTCCCAGATGTATTTGTGAAGGCTTTCACGGCGGGATCTAATGGTCTACTGAATAGTATTATTTGTTCATATTATACATTGACTGAACGAAATGTTAACAATTTCTAGAAAAAGGTGTCTTTGCCTTCATTGGCAAGGAGGAAAATACTTCTGTCCAGCTGTCCATCCTTCCTTCTGTCCTTCTTGTTTGCTCTTTTCTGTAAAGAAAGAAAAAAGCAGAATTGAAGCAACGGTGTTTCATGAAACATATCACAGAATAACTGTCTTTCTGCTTTTTGTGAATCCATCCAGGAACGATGTAGGACAGTTGCTTGCATCATGGCTGGCTTTTTCATGCCCCTCTTGAAGCTTGGAGTCTTCTTCAAGTCCTGTGTTTTGTATGTTTCAAAAAAGGCATTTCCCAAGCGGCAGCGATTGCTGGCGCCGTTATTGGGACCCTCTTAGCTCTAGCGGAACTAGCCAATCTCGTCCGAGGGTTCAACTCTTTCCTCTCCATTTCTCCAAAGGGAGGACGCTACCGCTCCAGGAATCTCTGAGGCCTCCTTGGAGAGAAGAGACCACCTGCCAGAAGGACATCTGCTAGAAAACGTCTCCTCAAGGCCTGGGTCTACCAGCACGACAAAATCCAAACTCAACCATTTTCTTGTCTGACCTTTTTTTCTGTAGTTGTGTTTTTTTCCTTTCAAAAAACGTGTTTGTTCTTCGGTGGTGTAGGGGATGTATTTCCGCCAAGGTGGCTGCATGTCCTCCGTCGGGGGGGGGGGCAGTTCTCCATCTGAAGAGTTGTGCTCCTTTTTCAGAGACGTGGGAGCGTGCACCCTCCCCCAGGACGTTTCCTTGGCCAAGCTGGGGAAGTAAAGGCTTTGACTGGTAAACATCTCTAAGTAGTCATCTTTCCCTCTCTTTTTTGGAAGAAAACGAGGTGTGTGGAGGGGGATCATTGTGTAGAAGGACATGTCATGGCGGGTCCACTTTACCTAATATCCGATGTGATGTCAGTCTCAGGAATGGAGATTCTGAAAGGACTGTTCAGACGGTTCCTCTAAAATAACTGATTGTTGCCCAGCTCGCTATTTCAACAAAACTATAGCGAAGTCCATTTACTTTCTTTCTCTATATATTCATTTTCAGTAAGCTGAAGATAATGCAAGACACAGGACGTTTCTGAGAGTTATTAAGCCCTATGACTTAGGGCTTATCCCCATTTTATTCCACTTCTATGTCCCAGGGTGTTTACATAGTCACTGTCTTGTGTCATATGGTGAGCAGTTTTCCTACTTCAGTTATTTTAACAATGATTAATTCTGATATTTGTATATTAGTTTATATCCGTATATGCAAATCTAATGCAAAAAGCCCTCCTTTTGTTGATGGAGCAGTCCACCCTACTGAAAGCATCAGAGATGCATTTTGAAACCTTTTTTGGCCCATCGTTCCCTGTCTGCGTCCTATGTTAGCATCCATGGTGTTTCTTTTCTAAAGCCTTTTTAAAAAGCCGTGCAAGATGCATCCTTCAGCCTAATTCTAAACACCTTTCAGAAAAGGAGTTCCTCAGGAGGGGGTCCTTGGTGGGGGTGGGGGTGGAGAGAAGGCTGCATCCGGGATAGAGGGGATCCCCTGTGACCTTCAATTCTCCCGATCTTTGATTCTGGTCCCACCTCCCCACCCCCAGCGCTGGCATCATCTCTTCCTGAAACCATTAGGTACTCCCCAGGAAATGAGGCCCACAAGAGCAGAATGTTTCCATATCCCTGTTTGATTTGTTAGTGTCAAGCCACTCGTATGCCATCAATCCTTCCTGGCCTCCCAGCTATGAACTGGTTCAATAGCTCAGTGGGTTGGAGCACCTGGCTGCAGGAACGCAAATTCCCACTGGCCCTCTTGGGAGAGGAGTCAGCTCAGCCGGTGTAATAAAGAGGGTTACTTGCCCTGGATGAGCTGCCAGATGCCAGGGTGCCACCAGAAGGAGGCGCTGGTGAGCCACTTCTCCATACTTTATCCAAAGGGTGTGGGGGGGGGGGAAGCTTCCCAGTCAATTAATGGGCTTATGGATGAGGGTCAATTCACTCGGTACCATTTCTGAGGCATTCCAACCCACACCAACTCTGTTCTATGAAATTACCTCTACATTCATGGATCTCCATTTTTTAAAAAATGGGAGGGACAAATGATGATGACGGGGGGAGGGGTCACCAGAACTGCTTCACCTGTCTGCTCAAATGCCATACGTCAATGAACCTTCAACAATCCCGTATACACTCAGTCCTAATAGTGAGGCAATATTTCATTAACGTTTAGTAAAAGTACCTGAATAGAAGAACCAAATAAAAGGGAAATAATCCTGTCAGCTCTTTGGACGGGAGTGTTAGCCCGGCTCATAGCGTCCTGAATGATGCCTGCCAAGAAGACGGACACCGAAGATGGCGGCAGGATCGAGACGTCGTCCCTGTTACACCAAGGGTGCCTTTCGCCCCACCTGAGCCTCTGGCGCTTCTGGGTGGGGTTATTGGTGGCGCCGTGAAGGGAGGGGGGACCTGGGTAGGGAGACCCCCCCGGATCATGGCCTGATTCATGGAGGAGGACGGCAGGAAGGGCCAGAAGGGGAGGGAGGAGAACCAGGGTGTCGGGGGGGGCACAGGATAGGGCCCTTGCTGGGGGGGGGGGAGTTCATTTGGGCTTGAGGGGGGAGGGGCTCTTCACAGAGGGGCCTTATTTTGAGGGAGGGAGGAGGGGGGAGAAGAAAAGAGGCCTCTGGCAGCAACCATTCAGTGCAAAACTGGACTGCGACTGTATGTCCCTGTCATCATAGGCTGGGTATGGAGCACCCCCTGATCGCATGAGATTGAATGAAACCCCTGTCAGATGAGTATAAAAGTCAGAAAGAGGGTAGGTGCCCATGAGTGGAAAGGACAGGGAGGCTAACTGAAATTGAACTCCAGGGTGAATGCCAAGGAAGAAAGAAGACTTCAGCGGCCATAGCAAGATGATCCTCTCCATCCTCCCAGCCTCATCGTGCTGGCTCTAAAACCTCATCAATAGGAAGATGCCCAAATGAACCCCCTACTCTTCTTTCCTGAACCATGTTAAACAGTGGGAAAGGCAGGACAGTCAGCTCATCTCCTCTGAAGAGATAGCAATTGCAGGGGTCGCCTTTCTCCTCCAGTTCCCTCTCCTCTTTCCTAGAGAAACAGAATTCCACAAACTCTGCCATACTCAGCAGCTCTTTTGACAGGCATCATGAAAAAGAAAGAGTAATCCACATTGCTGGTGATCAAATGACCACACTTCCTTTGAAAAATCATGAACACTCAATTGGATGGTTAGTTGATTTGTTGCTTGGTTGGTTGAGAAGAGGAAAATGGTCCCCTGCACAGGTGTAATCAGCCTCAGCTCTCATATGTCGTGCTTTTGAGCAACCAAAGAAGTAAAATGTGAAATAATTTTTCAAAAGCTTCATGCTTTCTGCTTGCATTTCTTAAGGATTTGACAGGATTCAAGTGCCTACCAAAAAAAAAGCTATCCATATAGTGGGAGATAATAGGGAACATGGGTCCAAACCTGCAGGCATTTCCCCCCAGCAATTATGGGGTCACTACATCATAGGTGCCATCCTCAGCATGCAAAGTCCATGCCCTCCACTCAGAGGATCTTCCCCCTTAATTTCGTCTCCTGAAGATGGAAACCAGCCCATTGGGGCATTGCATGGAATTCAAGGGAATGGAGTCACAAAGCCAAGGTTCCATGGGCTCTGAGGTCAGAGGATTCAAAAGATGCTCTGAGTGTCCGTTGGGATCAGAGCCAGAGCGGTTTCTTTGGCTGCAGAAACCTCTGTGGCCACAAGAACAGCTCAGTGGACGAAAGCAGCTGTCTGAGAGGATCCTGAAGAGAAAGGGTGACATTAAAGGTAAGAGGAGGCAATGGTAGGGAAGAGTGTAAACCAGGGGTGGGCAATTAATTTCTGTAGGGGGGCCACATGAAAAATCTGAACTGTGTTTGGGGGCCGAACCAACTTTACTTAAAAATAAAATGAAACAGTGATGTTATTGTTGTTTTTATTTTAAACTTGTTAATCTTCACAAATTCTAAAGAGATTTGTTTGCAGCATTTGAAATATAAGCAACTGATCAACTTCAGACAAAAAGCTATAAAGGTTTTTGATGTTCAAAACTGTCTATGGTCCGGACAGGAGCGGCTCACGGGCCGTATGTGGCCCTCGGGCCGTACTTTGCCCAGGTCTGGTGTAAACAGTCATTCTATGAAAAGAACACCCCATCATGCCTCTAAATATTTACCCTGTTTCCCTGAAAATAAGACCTAACCTGAAAACAAGCCCTGGTAGGATTTTTCAGGATGCTCACCATATAAGCCCTGCCCTCAAAATAAGCCCTAGTTAAGTGAAACCCCGCCCTCCACCATTATGCAGGATTGCGCAGCAACCAGAAGAAGATGCCAGGACTGTAAAATTAAACATCCCTTGAAAATAAGCCCTAATGTCTTTTTTGGAGCAAAAATTAATTAGTACGACAGTAAAGGAGAATTGGGGGAAATGGGTGAAAGATAAAATAGAAGGTTTCTACTCAGAGCAAACCATTTTTGATAAGCTTTTGCTGTGTTCAAAAGAACAAATTGTTAGGAAAATGTATAATTATATGCTGGAAATTGAAATGCAAGATGAAATGGGTAAGGAATGTATGATTAAGTGGGCACAAAACATAGGGCATAATATTGATATTGATCAATGGCTGAAAATATGGCAAAGTAACATAAAACTTACAAGATCGGTTAATTTTAAAGAGAACATATCTAAGATGTTTTATAGGTGGCACATGACCCCAGAAAAATTGTCAAAGATATATACAAATGTATCAAATAAGTGTTGGAAATGTGAAGCACAAGTGGGAAGTTATTATCATATGTGGTGGTCATGTGGAGTAGCGAAACAATATTGGAAAAGAGTACATGCTATGTTGCAACAAATATTGCTCTGTAAGGTACTCCAGAACTGTTTTTACTGACTATGATACCTGATAATCTAGATAAGTCAAAGGAATATATAGTTATATATATTGTTACGGCAGCCAGAATTCTATATGCTAAAAAGTGGAAAAGTCTGACAGTACCGAAACAAGAAGATCTTATTGAAAAGATACAGGAAATAGCCGAAATGGATATTCTGTCAGAAGTCATGAAGGACTATCCCTTGCAAAAGGCAACAGAAATATGGGATCTATTCAACAAGTGGACTTAATTAACAGGCAGCGTGTAAATAGCATGTATTGAAATGAGAACTTAATCTAGAAGGCAGAAAAGAGTGAATAGAATAACTTAAAATCTTGATATGGCAATAGGTAAAGAATGGATTTTAGTATGTTATTGTCTCTCCTCTTCCTCATTAATTCCAATTCCCTTTTTCCTTTCTGTCACCGCTTATGTTAGAAAAAAATTTAAAAATGGGAAAAAAAGAGAATTGGGTGAGGAGGGGAGAGAGAAGACACCAAATGTGGATTTTTCATGTGGATAGAAAATTTTTTGTAGTCCATTGTGTCTGTCCAAGTTTGGGGGAGATCCCCCTCGCACTAGCCTGTTCCTTTCCTCATTTCAGAGGCATTCAACCACCAGCTCCCAACTCTGCAACCCACTGAGCTCTGTAAAACCTAAATCATTATTCTTCATTTGTTGATGGGCTCCTTTCAAGTGTCGGGTCCATTCTCTGCCTTTGTCTCCACATATTTTTGTGCTGTTGTGGTACAAAGAAACACAAATGTTCCAGAAGAGAAGAACGAAAAAGGGTGTCATTGTGCAGATCCAATGTCTGCATGGATCCTCTTTTGGGAGGCCCCTGGCCCCAACAGACACACTCCATCATGGCCCAAAAGTCCATGGGCATCTCTCCTCCAAGCAGTGGCATCTTTTAGCCCATCCTCCAAGCAGCATGGAGTCATCCTTGTCTTCCCAGAAAACCCTCCAACGCGAGGTGGCATTGTGAAATATCATCAGTTTGTGCCACCAGTCGGAGGTGGTAAGCCCACTGGGACCCACCCTTTTTTAGAACAAGGAACAGCCAATGAATTAGATGATTCAAAGTTGTTCTCTAATGTGGATCTGTGGATTCCTTCTGGCCCTAGAGAGAGAATTAAAACTTCATTGTAAAGGTCTGACTCTTAGGACCTCTTCTTCAAAACAGATAAAATTATTAAATACAGTGTCAGCTGAAAACCTTTAATGATAAGAACTTCTGGAGCTCCAAAATTCATAAAAGCACCCTAAGTCAGAACCAATTTGTCTGCACAAAATAACAACAAGAACAATATTGACTAAATGATGGTTAGAAATCAGAAAAAATATTTATTTATTTATTTATTTATTTATTTATTTATTTATTTATTTATTTATTCATTCATTCATTCATTCATTCATTCATTCATTCATTCATTCATTTATTTATTTATTTATTTATTTATTTATTTATTTATTTATTTATTTATTTAAATGAATCCGTGTCTACTCGGGGCGGCTTACAAAATCCCACTAGTGATTCAACTGTGGACAGATGATAGGAGATCTAAGGGTCCAAATGCCGTGCTGGGTCAAAAGCCACTCTCTGGTTTTCCAAGAATCATCCTTCCTTGCGAACGAAGACTTGTTTTTGAACAAAAAGCCTGTCCATCCATCCTTCCTGGATGTGTCCTTCTCCAAGGGGAAAAACACCTGTGATATCTTCCACAGATTGCAGAAAGCTTCTGGTTGGGAATAGCTCTTCCTCTTGGACTTGGAGTCAAACGTGGGATCTCGTATCTAGTTTGCAAGGAACGAGCGACATCAATCATCAGCCCCTGTCACAGGCTTTATTTTGGGTTCCCCAGGTCCAGTGGAAGTGCAGCAAGGGATCACATATATATGATTTTAAGCACAATCCATCACATTTTTGAGTTACCAAAATTACTTTGTCAGAAAATTTCAAGCTCCTATTAGAAAGGTCATGGTGGATATTTTTTCTGGTTCTATGACTCGCTTTTCTCAGTGACCTGCAAAGTAATGCAGTGGATCTCTTACTTTGTCTTGCTCAACACAGTGAACGGCTATCAGAATGGACAGAGGCATTAAGAGGCCACCCTATGACCATTGGTTTTTAAGATGGGCCAGCCGAAAGGAGACCACTTTAAAGAAAATATGCCGGGAGATGGCGAGAGAAAAACTGCGTTGTATGAGGAGGAAGGTGAGATGGGCTTTAATCTCCCACTTTGACAAGAGGACAACTCTGAAGGTGGACTGCAGGTCCATCAGCAGTTGGGCCTCTCCATCACTTCTGCCCTGGGTTCAGAGTCTCTGTTTTTGTGTGTGTCTGTGTGCCCAAGGAGAACTGTCCTCTGCAACTCATGGATATGGGTAAATATTTCCCCTCCCCTTAGAGTATTGCTAAGGAAAGGATGGAGTTGCAGTTGACAGAATTCTCATCCCCAAAAGACTGGGTTTTTGGGTTTACCTGTACAGGATCTGAATAGGTTTTGTCTAGACA
The DNA here is from genome assembly GCF_051106095.1 of Pogona vitticeps. Taxonomy (NCBI): domain Eukaryota; kingdom Metazoa; phylum Chordata; class Lepidosauria; order Squamata; family Agamidae; genus Pogona; species Pogona vitticeps. The sequence continues at coordinate 16,810,735 of NC_135790.1, forward strand.
CATATTGAAAAGCCTTTTTTCTCTTCTTGTGATTGCAGGACCTGAAGTTTGAAGGAAGCCGCCCCCTTTGCCCCCTACCCCATAAACCCCATAGACCCCATAAACCTCGTGTTCATCCTCTCCCCCACCCAAATCCTGCCCTTGTCCCCCTCCCCGACTCAAATCCTCCTCTTGTCCCTATCCTCGACCCTGCTCTTGTCCCTCTTCCCGAATCAAATCCTCCTCTTGTCCCTTTCCCCGATTTAGATCCTGCCCTTGTCCCTCTCCCTGACTCAAATTCTCCTCTTGCCCCTTGCTCCAACCCACCCCCTCCTCTCTCCCTTCTGCCCTTCCCATTGTTCAATCTTCCCGTATTTCAAGAGGATCACCAGCACCCATATCTCCAAGGTGAGGGAACTTTTCACTGACAACATATTTTCTAGTGGGCTGTTTTTATTAAAGGTTTCACAATCAGTCCTATTCGAAATTAGATACATTTTCTTCAGCAGAATCCTAAGAATATTTACTGCTCTCTCATTTGATAGGATAGTGACGAAAGTCCTTGATCTTAAAAGGATCAAAGGCTAGTTTGAAAGGTCTGCCCTGGTTTGCACAATAGCCCAATGAACGTAACGTAGATCTATCGCTTTAGCATAAAGAATGTTTGTAGATATGATGGGATGATCATTAGGAAATGTAGGCTGACCAGAAGTAAGATGATGTCCTCTGCTGGGATTATCCCCAAAAGATTTTTTAACATGGATGTCCCCTAATGGGAGAAAGGGGAGTTTATTCTCGTATTGATGAAGATTTCTCTTTTCTCTTTTCCCCACAGGAACCCTGACCCGAAGACTTCCCCTCAGCTGCCTTCCATCCCATCAGCCCAAGATCCTTGCCCTCCGGCCTCTCCCTCCACCACCAAACCCACCTGGCAAGCCGAGGAAGACCATCCGTTCCCTCTTTCCTTCCTCCCTGCCCTTCCCTTCCCTCTCCCTCACCTCCTGCCTTCTTTCCGGAGCCTGTCTTGCCCTTGTAGGTTATTATTATTATAAGAAATAATATATTTAGGAAATATAGGAGAATTATCAACCCCCCCCCCCAAATAGATCTAGTTTCCTTGATTTCATTTAAAAATATGTTAGGTTTTATTGATTATTCCTTTATTTCACAAATTACTGCTGTATTCTGTATTTCAAAATATATATTGATTGTTTTATTGTATTGAAAATATTAAAGTCCTTTATATAATGTACATTAAAGTCTACTGAATATTTCTTTATATAAAGTGATCTGTCCTAAGATTAGTCAAGCTGATCTTTATCATGGGTTCCCAAACTGGGGATTGGGACCCCCAAGGGAGTCTCAGTGTGTTTTCTAGGGGGTTGCCATAGTTCTTTTTGCAATTCTTTTTACATTTATTATATTAAATATGACAGACCCAGAAATGGTTGATTTTAACCCTTTGTTGATCCTTCTAATCTGAACTGGAATTGCAGGTAGTCTGGAGTCCTTAGTTCCTTCTGCCTCCCTTTGGCTGGATTTCCCTTTTATGCATGCGCATCGTTCCCAACCCTTTTGAAAGATGCGCTCTTGCTGGTTCCTCCCTGGGCCCCCGTGTTTATCTTTGGAGGCCTGACTTCAGCTCTTTGGACGGGAGCATTAGCCAAGCTCAACGAGGCCTGAATGAGGCAAACGTCTGACACACATCAGGAACATGGAGGTCAAAGATGGCGGAAGGATTGGGAAAAAAGAGGCTGTGGCAATCGTGGCAGCCGTGGCGCCTTTCGCTCTGGAAGAACGGTGACACCGTGAAGGGAAAGGAGACCTAGGCAGGCAGAGGTGTCCTGGCCCCACCTGAGTCAGGAGGTGGAAAGGCAAGAGGGGCAGAGCCCCAGACCCACACAGAGCCCCCCGATGAGTAGCCCAGCCAGTTCTGGGGGTGGGAATTGGCCACCGTGGCGCCTGTGGCACCATGGGGTTTCGATTCATGCCCACAAGATAGGGATACAAAGGGCCCAACAGTGGATAGTACTCTTCAAAGAATGGAAAGGTCGTCATACGGATCTGTTCTCAGTCATCCCAAAATGCAGAACATGGACGAATGGGCTCAAGCGACAGGGAGCCTGACTGAGGCTGAGGATCAGGAGAAACATCTTCACTGTTAGAAGCCTTTGAACTTCTTGGTAGCCCAGGGTGGCTTCCAGGCAGGAACATTTTGTAAAGTTAAAAAGTTGGCTAGACCCCACTGGCTAGGACCGCTCGGAGGGCTGGCCAGGGCCTCGTGCCGATGCTCGCAGCAGACCCGGCCAGACGCTTGAGGAGGCCCTGGCAGCTGCCAAAGAATGTCCTCCATGAAACGATAGGCGGGGAAAGGTGCCGCACGCCAGGTGTGTGGGAAGAGCTGCTCTGCCAGATGAGATTACCTGGAGACTGAGAAGTTTTGGCCCCGGGATGGTGCAAGTGGGAACATCTGTCCATCTCTTTGTGACCGATGAAGATGCCCACCAGGGAGAAAAGAATCATCACAGCTCTTTTAGATCTCATATCAACATTCCTTTATTAACATTCCATCTTAGTCAAAGAAATCACATGCAAAAAACCTCAAAAAAAAAACCCAGAGAGGGGGGAGATTAAGAAAGACAACTGCACCAGCTCCTGCCAACGGAGTAGATGTGGGTGGGGGGGGCTACAGTCAAGTGGGGAGCTGTGGGGAGGGAGGCATGTTCACACCGAGACAGGAGGAGGAGGAGATGATTAGAAGGTAGGCGAATGCCCAGGAAAAAATATGGCTCCATGCTTATTTGCCTTTGAGATCTTTCTCGCAATGACCCGATTATGTGGAACCAGAAAGGGGAAGCCCTCTTTCGCCAGAAAAGCAACAAAATCTCCTGAGGTACCTTAAAGAGTATTTGGTGTATCGAAGCCCGGACTCTCGTGACAAAAGCTCTCGTTGTCAGATTTGTGGGATCGAGAATCCCATCCCACCACATGTGTGTCCACGTAGGGACTATTCAGCATTTCTGAGCCTGAACTTCTAGGGATGGAAAAGCTTCGGCCCTCCGGTTGTTTTGGACTACAACTCCCACAATCCTTTATCATTGGTAATGCAGTTGGGGATTCTCCAGACTATAGTCCAAAAATCTGGATTGCCAAAGGTTTGCCACCCCCAGACAGGCAGATACTGTACCCCATGCCACTGATAAAGCAGACTGTTGTGCAAAAAAGGCCAAGCTGTATTTGTTGTGTAGCCTTTAAGCCATCATGGGTCTTGTTGTTATTCTTGCCACTGAGTGCTCCACTCCTCTTTAAGCCTTCTCACAGTGCCAACAACGTGAAGCAGGGATTTTTCTTGTCGGCCCTTCTCCCAACTTTTTCCTCCCCTCTTCCCTCTCTGCTATCCTGAAACCAATTCCAACTTTGGAGCAAAACAGACACCCTGCATTTGAGAAAGGAGAGACATCTTCCTGTGATCAGGTGAAGCCGGGCTTCTCGGCTGCTCACTTTGTTCTTCTCGGATTGCATTGCCCAACAATAAGGAGTTTGCAGCTAAGAGAAGCTGCAGGAAACATTTGGGCCTTAAGGAGATGTTGACCACTACAATGCCTTGCAATTATCCATACATTCCAAGGCTTCTGGGAATTGGGGCCTAAAACGTCTGGAGAGACAACATTTCCCCACCTCTGGATCGTGGTCTGAAATGTAATTAATTATCAAAGCCTGACTGCGAGAGAAAAAGTCTATTAATGGGAGGGAGACTATACACGTTTTGGGAAAAATCAGGGATTACTAGCAAGACTGGCAGGCATAATGACCCAACAGGACTACACAGTGGTTCCCCGAAATTATGAACCTTTTGTGGGGTGTGTGTGTGTTTGTGTGTGTGAGAGCAGCTGTGATGATTGGACTGGGTCCATGAATCCTGAAGGCTGATAATAGAGCAGATGGTAGAACTGGAGCAGAGTTTGGAAGAATTCTTGCCTTGGTTTATAACCCCCCGAAACCCCCAGCCAGCAGTGGGGAATTTTGGGAGTTATAGCTGAGCATGGAACTTGGACAAGCTCTGAAGAAACCGAAAAGCTCACCACGAACCGCTGGACTGATGAACCTGAGAATCCGTCTGTGTCCTTGCAGCTGCCATATTAGATTCGTTTAAAAAGAGCTCACCGCACTATTAAAACAACGGCAACAACAACCGAGGACATGGAAAGGATGACTGTCACAACCATGAGTTAGAGCTGAATGGGAACAATTCAAGGAGGGGAGGACAGTTAGAAAACGAGGTCGGCTGCTTAACAATTCTAAAAGGAGTTCTAAAGCTGTACAGTGCAAACAAATAAACCAGCATGCCACATGCAAAGGAAAGGAATTCAGGAATATCAATTTGCCCTGAGGTAGGGGGAATAGAAAGGTGTTCCCTGGCTGGAGAGAGACCAGAAAGGTTTTTAATTCTTCTTCTTTTTTCTTCAAAGGATTGAAGACCAGTCTGTGACAAAGAACACTTGGCGTGGGGTTCTGTAGTTTTTATACTTGACATTAACCGGGGTGATGGATAGAATGCTTTATACAGAGGACACAAACCTGTGGCCCACAGGCCTAAGCTGGCTTGTAGAAGTTTCCCTACTGGTTTGAAGGGGTCCTCAGGAAAGGATTTCCCCACCACCACCACCACCACCTTTGGAGACTAGCATGAAAAGAATCCTCACTATCACCAATCACTGATCGGAGAGAGTCGGGATTCCCTCCTCAGCTTCTCTCTTCCACACTTGGGAAGCGGGGAGGGAAAGCAAACTAACATGGCTTTCAAGAACTTCTCCTCCTTTTGCCTGAAAGACAGAGAAGGGGAAGGAAATAAAACGACACACTCATGCTGTGAGGCCCAGTTTGTAAGCACCGGCTCTCTTTCTCTGCTCTTTCTCTCCATGAAGAAGAGAGTGGAAAGGCAAAACTGGCCACGATTCTGTCCCCTTTCCCCGGCTGGCTGACATGGGTTGAGCCTCCCCCCCCTTCCCCATGCAAGGATGGGGGAAGACGGTTACCACAGGGTTCCTGGTCAAAAGGCCAGGTGGAAAAGCTCCTCCCCCTCAGCCCTTTTTCCAGGGACAAAAAGACATGGGGGAGTCATCCCGCCTCCAGTGGCCCTCCGTAGGCAGACATCTTCCAGCCTATGGATGAAGGATCCAGAACACATCAAGTTCTCCACCCCTGCTTTCAAGAATGCAATCCTACAGCACAAATACTCTGATGTAAGCCATATTGAATTCAATGGGCAATATCCCCTGGTTAAGTGCGCTTGTCGTTTAAGGGAAGTGGAGGTGCAACTTCATTTATCCAATGATATGCATACAGTTTTTTTGTCTTCAAATTTTTCCTTGGAGATGGGAAAGGAAAACAAATTAAATCAAAATGCATAGTCTACGGGTCAGTGGTGATGCTGACCATCAATAAGGACTCTTCTCTTCTCTTCTCTTCCCAAGACTTTTTTTTTTAGTAAAACGAAGAATGGGGTTCATGAGATCAGGTGAAAAACATATTGTATTTTACGTCTTATGGCTGTCTTCAACCCTATTTAGCCAGAGATCATAAGGAGAGGGGAAAAATCTATGTGCATGTACCCTAAAAGCAGTGGTATTTCTGCTATTTCACCCTGGAGCATTTGGCTCACAAGAGACCTCTCAGGGCCACCAACAGACCTACAAGAGCAGGTTTGTTGACCTATACAACCCATCTTTCTGTCTATAGAGAGAGGAGAAGTTATAAACATATTTTTTGGCGTCTTCGTCTTTACATCAAGTGAAGTTAGAGGTAGCCCATGACATCCATAAGAGGAATTCTGAACTAAGGTGAGAGTCTGAGGGCCACAACCAGAATTTGGATCTCTGATTTCACAGTGCTGGAAAGAAAGGCTCAATCGCCTGAGTGTGGTGTACATGGGAGCAAGGCCTAAATGAGAAGCCGTTGCTAGGCCTGCCTCTTCCCAACTGTCCTGCTCAGGAAGAAAACTCCCATCTTGCGCCCGGGCAGGAAGAGGACACTTGTTAAGCCACAGAGCCTTCTAATTTAGGCCTGGCTCCCAGGTGCATCACATTCATCTATTTGCAACATGTCTGTGAAGTAAGTACAACTCCCAGATGTATTCGCGAAGACTTTCACGGCCGGGATCTAATGGTCTACTGAATAGTATTATTTGTTCATATTATAGATTGACTGAACAAAATGTTAACAATTTCTAGAAAAAGGTGTCTTTGCCTTCACTGGCAAGGAGGAAAATACTTCTGTCCATCTGTCCATCCTTCCTTCTGTCCTTGTTTGCTCATTTCTGTAAAGAAAGAAAAAAGCTGAATTGAAGCAACGGTGTTTCATGAAACATATCACAGAATAACTGTCTTTCTGCTTTTTGTGAATCCATCCAGGAATGATGTAGGACAGTTGCTTACATGGTGGATGGCTTTTTCATGCCCCTCTTGAAGCTTGGAGTCTTCTTAAAGTCCTGTGTTTTGTATGTTTCAAAAAAGGCATTTCCCAAGCGGGAGCGATTGCTGGCGCTGTTCTTGGGACCCTCTTAGCTCTGCTTCTGCTCGCAGCGTTAATTATCTATGTCTTACGCTACAGAAAGCAAAAGACAAAGAAGAAATCCCAGTCCATATACAGTGGGAATGAAATAAGGTGAGATCAATGGCCTCTTGGCTCTTCTCAGGTTGCCCAACCAATTAATTGTGTGAATTTCGTTGTATGGGTATACTGTGTATATACTTACAATGACAATAAATTATTATTATTATACTATAGATACAGGTTCTTTCCCAAGCACTTACTTTATGCAGGAGTTACTTTCCTAGAAACTACTCACTATATGTCACGGGTTAAGTGACAATTTAACAGAGGACGCCACCGCTCCAGGAATCTCTGAGGCCTCCTTGGAGAGAAGAGACCACCTGCCAGAAAGCCATCTGCTAGAAAACGTCTCCTCAAGGCCTGGGTCTACCAGCACGACAACATCCAAACTCAACCATTTTCTTGTCTGACCTTTTTTTCCTGTGGTTGCGGTTTTTCTTCCCTTCTTTCAAAAACCATGTTTGTTCTTCGGTGGTGTAGGGGATGTATTTCCGCCAAGGTGGCTGCGTGTCCTCCGTCGGGGGGGGGGCAGTTCTCCATCTGAAGAGTTGTGCTCCTTTTTCAGTGATGTGGGAGCGGGCGCCCTCCCCCAGGACGTTTCCTTGGCCAAACTGGGGAAGTAAAGGCTTTGACTGTTAAAAATCTCTAAGCAGTCATCTTTCCCTTTTTTGGAAGAAAACGAGGTGTGTGGAGGGGGATCATTGTGTAGAAGGACATGTCATGGCGGGTCCACTTTACCTAATATCCGATGTGATGTCAGTCTCAGGAATGGAGATTCTGAAAGGACTGTTCAGACGGTTCCTCTAAAATAACTGATTGTTGCCCAGCTCGCTATTTCAACAAAACTATAGCGAAGTCCATTTACTTTCTTTCTCTAGATATTCATTTTCAGTAAGCTGAAGATAATGCAAGACACAGGACGTTTCTGAGAGTTATTAAACCCTATGACTTAGGGCTTATCCCCATTTTATCCCACTTCTCTGTCCCAGGGTGGTTACATAGTCACTGTCTTGTGTCATATGGTGAGCAGTTTTCCTACTTCAATTATTTTAACAATGATTAATTCTGATATTTGTATATATTAGTTTATATCCGTATATGCAAATCTAATCCGAAAAGCCCTCCTTTTGCTGATGCAGCACTCCACCCTACTGAAAGCATCAGAGATGCATTTTTTTCCCCATCGTTCCCTGTCTGCGTCCTACGTTACCATACATGGGGTTTCTTTTCTAAAGCCTTTTGAAAAAGCCATGCAAAATGCATCCTTCAGCCTAATTCTAAACACCTTTCAGAAAAGGGGCTCCCCAGGAGGGGGTCCTTGGTGGGGGTGGGGGTGGAGAGAAGGCTGCATCTGGGATAGAGGGGAGCCCATGTGACCTTTGATTCTGCTGACTTTTGATTCTGGTCCCACCCCCCAGCGCTGGCATCATCTCTTCCTGCAACCATTAGGTACTCCCCAGGAAATGAGGCCCACAAGAGCAGAATGTTTCCATATCCCTGTTTGATTTGTTAGTGTCAAGCCACTCGTATGCCATCAATCCTTCCTGGCCTCCCAGCTATGAACTGTTTCAATAGCGCAATGGGTTGGAACACCTGGCTGCAGAACCAGAGATCAGGAACGCAAATTCCCACTGGCCCTCTTGGGGGAGAAGTCAGCTGAGCCGGTGTAATTAAGAGGGTTACTTGAAGTGGATGAGCTGTCGGATGCCACGGTGCCACCAGAAGGAGGCGCTGGTGAGCCACTTCTCCATACTTTATCCAAAGAGTGCTGGGGGGGGGGGGAAGCTTCCCAGCCAATTAATGGGCTTATGGATGAGCGTCGATCCACTCGGTACCATTTCTGAGGCATTCCAAACCACGCCAACTCTGTTCTATGAAATTACCTCTGCATTCATGGATCTCAATTTTTTAAAAAATGGGAGGGACAAATGGTGATGACCGGGGGAGGGGTCACCAGAACTGCTTCACCTGTCTGCTCAAATGCCATACGTCAATCAACCTTCAACAATCCTGTATACACTCAGTCCTAATAGTGAGGCAATATTTCATTAACGTTTAGTAAATGTACCTGAGTTGAAGAAGAAAATAAAAGGGAAATAATCCTGTCAGCTCTTTGGACGGGAGTGTTAGCCCGGCTCATAGCGTCCTGAATGATGCCTGCCAAGAAGACGGACACCGAAGATGGCGGCAGGATCGAGACGTCGTCCCTGCTGCACCAGGGGTGCCTTTCGCCCCACCTGAGCCTCTGACGCTTCTGGGTGGGGTTAGTGGTGGCGCCGTGAAGGGAGGGGGGACCTGGGTAGGGAGACCCCCCCGGATCATGGCCTGATTCATGGAGGAGGACGGCAGGAAGGGCCAGAAGGGGAGGGAGGAGAACCAGGGTATTGGGGGGGGGCACAGGATAGGGCCCTTGCTGGGGGGGGAGTTCATTTGGGCTTGAGGGGGGAGGGGCTCTTCACAGAGGGGGCTTATTTTGAGGGAGGCAGGAGGGGAGAGAAGAAAAGAGGCCTCTGGCAGCAATCATTCAGTGCAGAACTGGACTGCGACCGTATGTCCCTGTCATCATAGGCTGGGTATGGAGCACCCCCTGATCGCATGGGGTTGAATGAAACCCCTGTCAGATGAGTATAAAAGTCAGAAAGAGGGTAGGTGCCCATGAGTGCAAAGGACAGGGAGGCTAACTGAAATTGAACTCCAGGGTGAACGCCAAAGAAGAAAGGAGACTTCAGCGGCCATAGCAAGATGATCCTCTCCATCCTCCCAGCCTCATCATGCTGGCTCTAAAACCTCATCAGTTGGAAGATGCCCAAATGAACCCCCTTCTCTTCTTTCCTGAACCATGTTAAACAGTGGGAAAGGCAGGACAGTCAGCTCATCTCCTCTGAAGAGATAGCAATTGCAGGGGTCGCCTTTCTCATGCAGTTCCCTCTCCTCTATCCTAGAGAAACAGAATTCCACAAACTCTGCCATACTCAGCAGCACTTTTGACAGGCGTCATGAAAAAGAAAGAGTAATCCACATTGCTGGTCATCATATTACCACACTTCCTTTGAAAAATCATGACCACTCAATTGGTTGGTTAGTTGATTTGTTGCTTGGTTGGTTGAGAAGAGGAAAATGGTCCCCTGCACAGCTGTAATCAGCCTCAGCTCTCATATGTCGTGGTTTTGAGCAACCAAAGAAGTAAAATGTGAAATAATTTTTCAAAAGCTTCATGCTTTCTGCTTGCATTTCTTAAGGATTTGACAAGATTCAAGTGCCTACCAAAAAAAAAGCTATCCATATAGTGGGAGATAATAGGGAACATGGGTCCAAACCTGCAGGCATTTTCCCCCAGCAGTTACTGGTCAGTACATCATAGGTGTGATCCTCAGCATGCAAAGCCAATGCCTGCCACTCAGATGATCTTCCTCCTTGATTTTGTCACCTGAAAACAGAAACCAGCCCATGGGGCATTGCATGGAATTCAAGGGAATGGAGTCACAATGCCAAGGTTCCATGGGCTCTGAGGTCAGAGGATTCAAAAGATGCTCCGAGAGACCGTTGGGCTCAAAGCCAGAGTGGATTCTGTGGCTACAAGAAGAGCTCGGTGAATGAAAGCAGCTGTCTGAGAGGATCCTGAAGAGAAAGGGTGACATTAAAGGTAAGAGGAGGCAATGGTAGGGAAGAGTGTAAACCAGGAGTGGGCAATTAATTTCTGTAGGGGGGGGGCAGATGAAAAATCTGAACTGTGTTTGGGGGCCGAACCAACTTTACTTAAAAATAAAATGAAACTGTGATGTTATCATTGTTTTTATTTTAAACTTGTTAATCTTCACAAATTCTAAAGAGATTTGTTTGCAGCATTTGAAATATAAGCAACTGATCAACTTCAGACAAAAAGCTATAATGGTTTTTGATGTTCAAAACTGTCTATGGTCCAGACAGGAGCAGCTCATGGGCCATATGTGGCCCTCGGGCCGTACTTTGCCCAGGTCTGGTGTAAACAGTCATTCTATGAAAAGAAGACCCCATCATGCCTCTAAATATTTACCCTGTTTCCCTGAAAATAAGACCTAACCTGAAAACAAGCCCTGGTAGAATTTTTCAGGATGCTCGTCATATAAGCCCTGCCCCCAAAATAAGGCCCAATTAAGTGAAACCCCGCCTTCCACCATTATGCAGGATTGCGCAGCAACCAGAAGAAAATGGCATGACTGTAAAATTAAACATCCCCTGAAAATAAGCCCTAATGTCTTTCTTGGAGCAAAAATTAATTAATACGACAGTATAGGAGAATTGGGGGAAATGGGTGAAAGATAAAATAGAAGGTTTCTACTCAGAGCAAACCATTTTTGATAAGCTTTTGCTGTGTTCAAAAGAACAAATTGTTAGGAAAATGTATAATTATATGCTGGAAATTGAAATGCAAGATGAAATGGGTAAGGAATGTATGATTAAGTGGGCACAAAACATAGGGCATAATACTGATATTGATCAATGGCTGAAAATATGGCAAAGTAACATAAAACTTACAAGATCGGTTAATTTTAAAGAGAACATATCTAAGATGTTTTATAGGTGGCACATGACCCCAGAAAAAATGTCAAAGATGTATACAGATGTATCAAATAAGTGTTGGAAATGTGAAGCACAGGTGGGAAGTTATTATCATATGTGGTGGTCATGTGGAGTAGCGAAACAATATTGGAAAAGAGTACATGCTATGTTGCAACAAATATTGCTCTGTAAGGTACCATTAACCCCAGAACTGTTTTTACTGACTATGATACCTGATAATCTAGATAAGTCAAAGGAATATATAGTTATATATATTGTTACGGCAGCCAGAATTCTATATGCTAAAAAGTGGAAAATCTGACAGTACCGAAACAAGAAGATCTTATTGAAAAGATACGGGAAATAGCTGAAATGGATATTCTATCAGAGGTCATGAAGGCCTATCCCTTGCAAAAGGCAACAGAAACATGGGATCTATTCAACAAGTGGACTTAATTAACAGGCAGCGTGTAAATAGCATATATTGAAATGAGAACTTAATCTAGAAGGCAGAAAAGAGTGAATAGAATAACTTAAAATCTTGATATGGCAATAGGTATAGAATGGATTTTAGTATGTTATTGTCTCTCCTCTTCCTCATTAATTCCAATTCCCTTTTTCCTTTCTGTCACCGCTTATGTTAAAAAAAATTTAAAAATGGGAAAAAAAGAGAATTGGGTGAGGAGGGGAGAGAGAAGACACCAAATGTGGATTTTTCATGTGGATAGAAAAATTTTGTAGTCCATTGTGTCTGTCCAAGTTTGGGGGAGATCCCCCTCGCACTAGCCTGTTCCTTTCCTCATTTCAGAGGCATTCAACCACCAGCTCCCAACTCTGCAACCCACTGAGCTCTGTAAAACCTAAATCATTATTCTTCATTTGTTGATGGGCTCCTTTCAAGTGTCGGGTCCATTCTCTGCCTTTGTCTCCACATATTTTTGTGCTGTTGTGGTACAAAGAAACACAAATGTTCCAGAACACAAGAACGAAAAAGGGTGTCATTGTGCAGATCCAATGTCTGCATGGATCCTCTTTTGGGAGGCCCCTGGCCCCAACAGACACACTCCAGCATGGCCCAAAAGTCCATGGGCATCTCTCCTCCAAGCAGTGGCATCTTTTAGCCCATCCTCCAAGCAGCATGGAGTCATCCTTGTCTTCCCAGAAAACCCTCCAACGCGAGGTGGCATTGTGAAAAATCATCAGTTTGTGCCACCAGTCGGAGGTGGTAAGCCCACTGGGACCCACCCTTTTTTAGAACAAGGAACAGCCAATGAATTAGATGATTCAAAGTTGTTCTCTAATGTGGATCTGTGGATTCCTTCTGGCCCTAGAGAGAGAATTAAAACTTCATTGTAAAGGTCTGACTCTTAGGACCTCTTCTTCAAAACAGATAAAATTATTAAATACAGTGTCAACTAAAGACCTTTAATGATAAGAACTTCTGGAGCTCCAAAATTCATAAAAGCACCCTAAGTCAGAACCAATTTGTCTGCACAAAATAACAACAAGAACAATATTGACTAAATGATGGTTAGAAATCAGAAAATTTATTTATTTATTTATTTATTTATTTATTTATTTATTTATTTATTTATTTATTTATTTATTTATTTATTTATTTATTTATTTATTTAAATGAATCAGTGTCTACTCGGGGCGGCTTGCAAAATCCCACTAGTGATTCAACTGTGGACAGATGATAGGAGATCTAAGGGTCCAAATGCCGTGCTGGGTCAAAAGCCACTCTCTAGTTTTCCAAGAATCATCCTTCCTTGCGTACGAAGACTTGTTTTTGAACAAAAAGCCTGTCCATCAATCCTTCCTGGATGTGTCCTTCTCCAAGGGGAAAAACACCTGTGATATTTTGCACAGATTGCAGAAAGCTTCTGGTTGGGAATAGCTCTTCCTCTTGGACTTGGAGGCAGACGTGGGATCTTGTATCTAGTTTGCAAGGAACGAGCAACATCAATCATCAGCCCCTGTCACAGGCTTTATTTTGGGTTCCCCAGGTCCAGTGGAAGTGCAGGAAGGGATCACATATATATGATTTTAAGCACAATCCATCACATTTTTGAGTTACCAAAGTTACTTTGTCAGAAAATTTCAAGATCTTATTAGAAAGGTCGTGGTGGATATTTTTTCTGGTTCTATGACTCGCTTTTCTCAATGACCTGCAAAGTAATGCAATGGATCTCTTACTTTGTCTTGCTGAACACAGGGGAGAAATTTAACAATGGAAAGGGGAGCAAAAAGACCTCCATTCGATCATTGGACTTTCAGATGGGCCAGCCGAAAGGAGACCACTTTAAAGAAAATATGCCGGGAGATGGCGAGAGAAAAACTGCGTTGTATGAGGAGGAAGGTGAGATGGGCTTTAATCTCCCACTTTCACAAGAGGACAACTCTGAAGGTGGACTGCAGGTCCATCAGCAGTTGGGCCTCTCCATCACTTCTGCCCTGGGTTGGGAGTCTCTGTTTTTGGGTGTATCTGTGTGCCCAAGGAGAACTGTCCTCTGCAACTCATGGATACGGGTAAATTTTTCTCCTCCCCTTAGAGTATTGATAAGGAAAGATGGAGTTGCAGTTGACAGACTTCTCATCCCCAAAAGACTGGGTTTTCGGGTTTAACTGTACAGGATCTGAATAGGTTTTGTCTAGACACACATTGAAAAGCCTTTTTTCTCTTCTTGTGATTGCAGGACCTGAAGTTTGAAGGAAGCCGCCCCCTTTGCCCTCTCCCCCATAAACCCCATAGACCCCATAAACCTCGTGTTCATCCTCTCCCCCACCCAAATCCTGCCCTTGTCCCTATCCTCGACCCTGCTCTTGTCCCTCTTCCCGAATCAAATCCTCCTCTTGTCCCTTTCCCCGATTTAGATCCTGCCCTTGTCCCTCTCCCCGAATCAAATCCTCCTCTTGTCCCTTTCCCCGATTTAGATCCTGCTCTTATCCCTCTCCCTGACTCAAATTCTCCTCTTGCCCCTTGCTCCAACCCACCCCCTCCTCTCTCCCTTCTGCCCTTCCCATTGTTCAATCTTCCCGTATTTCAAGAGGATCACCAGCACCCATATCTCCAAGGTGAGGGAACTTTTCACTGACAACATATTTTCTAGTGGGCTGTTTTTATTAAAGGTTTCACAATCAGTCCTATTCAAAATTAGATACATTTTCTTCAGCAGGATCCTAAGAATATGTACTGCTCTCTCATTTGATAGGATAGTGACGAAAGTCCTTGATCTTAAAAGGATCAAAGGCTAGTTTGAAAGGTCTGCCCTGGTTTACACAATAGCCCAATGAACTTAATGTAGATCTATTGCTTTAGCATAAAGAATGTTTGTAGATATGATGGGATGATCATTAGGAAATGTAGGCTGACCAGAAGTAAGATGATGTCCTCTGCTGGGATTATCCCCAAAAGATTTTTTAACATGGATGTCCCCTGATGGGAGAAAAGGGAGTTTATTCTCATATTGATGAAGATTTCTCTTTTCTCTTTTCCCTACAGGAACCCTGACCCGAAGACTTCCCCTCAGCTGCCGTCCATCCCATCAGCCCAAGATCCTTGCCCTCCGGCCTCTCCCTCCACCACCAAACCCACCTGGCAAGCCGAGGAAGACCATCCGTTCCCTCTTTCCTTCCTCCCTGCCCTTCCCTTCCCTCTCCCTCACCTCCTGCCTTCTTTCCGGAGCCTGTCTTGCCCTTGTAGGTTATTATTATTATAAGAAATAATATATATAGGAAATATAGGAGAATTATCAACCCTTCCCCCCTCCAAATAGATCTAGTTTCCTTGATTTCATTTAAAAATATGTTAGGTTTTATTGATTATTCCTTTATTTCACAAATTACTGCTGTATTCTGTATTTCAAAATATACAGTATATTGATTGTTTTATTGTATTGAAAATATTAAAGTCCTTTATATAATGTACATTAAAGTCTACTGAATATTTCTTTATATAAAGTGATCTGTCCTAAGATTAGTCAAGCTGATCTTTATCATGGCTTCCCAACCTGCGGATTGGGACCTCCAAGGGAGTCTCAATGTGTTTTCTAAGGGGTTGCCATGGTTCCTTTTGCAATCCTTTTTTACATTTATTATATTAAATACGGCATACCCAGAAATGGTTGATTTTAACCCTTTGTTGATCCTTCTAATCTGAACTGGAACTGCAGGCAGTCTAGAGTCCTTAGGTCTTTCTGCCTCCCTTTGGCTGGATTTCCCTTTTATGCATGCGCATCGTTCCCAACCCTTTTGAAAGATGCGCTCTTGCTGGTTCCTCCCTGGGCCTCCGTGTTTATCTTTGGAGGCCCGACTTCAGCTCTTTGGACGGGAGCATTAGCCAAGCTCAACGAGGCCTGAATGAGGCAAACGTCTGACACACATCAGGAACATGGAGGTCAAAGATGGTGGAAGGATTGGAAAAAAAGAGGCTGTGGCAATCGTGGCAGCCGTGGCGCCCTTCGCTCTGGAAGAATGGTGACACCGTGAAGGGAAAGGAGACCTAGGCAGGGAGAGGTGTCCTGGTCCCACCTGAGTCAGGAGGTGGAAAGGCAAGAGGGGCAGAGCCCCAGACCCACACAGAGCCCCCCGATGAGTAGCCCAGCCGGTTCCGGGGGTGGGAATTGGCCACCGTGGCACATGTGGCACCATGGGGTTTCTATTCATGTCCACAAGATAGGAATAGAAAGGGCCCAACAGTGGATTGTACTCTACAAAGAATGGAAAGGTCGTCATACGGATCTGTCCTCAGTCATCCCAAAATGGAGAACATGGACGAATGGGCTCAAGCGACAGGGAGCCTGACTGAGGCTGAAGATCAGGAGAAACATCTTCACTGTTAGAAGCCTTTGAACTTCTTGGTAGCCCAGGGTGGCTTCCAGGCAGGAACATTTTGTAAAGTTGAAAGAGTTGGCTAGACCCCACTGGCTAGGACCACTCGGAGGGCTGGCCAGGGTCTCGTGCCGATGCTCACAGCAGACCCGGCCAGACGCTTGAGGAGGCCCTGGCAGCTGCCAGAGAATGTCCTCCATGAAACGAAAGGTGGGGAAAGGTGCCGCACGCCAGGTGTGTGGGAAGAGCTGCTCTGTCAGATGAGATTACCTGGAGACTGAGAGGTTTTGGCCCCGGGATGGTGCAAGTGGGAACATCTGTCCATCTCTTTGTGACCGATGAAGATGCCCAGCAGGGAGAAAAGAATCATCACAGCTCTTTTAGTTCTCATATCAACATTCCTTTATTAACATTCCATCTTAGTCAAAGAAATCACATGCAAAAAACCTCAAAAAAAAAAAACCAGAGGGGGGGGGGAGATTAAGAAAGACAACTGCACCAGCTCCTGCCAACGGAGTAGATGTGGGTGGGTGGGGGGCTACAGTCAAGTGGGGAGCTGTGGGGAGGGAGGCGTGTTCACACCGAGACAGGAGGAGGAGGAGATGATTAGAAGGTAGGCGAATGCCCAGGAAAAAATATGGCTCCATGCTTATTTGCCTTTGAGATCTTTCTCACAATGACCCGATTATGTGGAACCAGAAAGGGGAAGCCCTCTTTGGCAAGAAAAGCAATAAAATCTCCTGAGGTACCTTAAAGAGTATTTGGTGTATCGAAGCCCGGACTGTTGTGACATGAGCTCTCGTTGTCAGATTTGTGGGATTGAGAATCCCATCCCACCACATGTGTGTCCACGTAGGGACTATTCAGCATTTCTGAGCCTGAACTTCTAGGGATGGAAAAGCTTCGGCCCTCTGGTTGCTTTGGACTACAACTCCCACAATCCTTTATCATTGGTAATACAGTTGGGGATTCTCGAGACTATAGTCCAAAAATCTGGATTGCCAAAGGTTTGCCACCCCCAGACAGGCAGATACTGTACCCCATGCGACCGATAAAGCAGACTGTTGTGCAAAAAAGGCCAAGCTGTATTTGTTGTGTAGCCTTTAAGCTATCATGGGTCTTGTTGTTGTTCTTGCCACTTAGTGCTCCACTCCTCTTTAAGCCGTCTCACAGTGCCAACAACGTGAAGCAGGGATTTTTCTTGCCGGCCCTTCTCCCAACTTTTCCCTCCCCTGTTCCCTCTCTGCTATCCTGAAACCTATTCCAACTTTGGAGCAAAACAGAATCCCTGCAATGGAGAAAGGAGAGACATCTTCCTGTGATCAGGTGAAGCCAGGCTTCTCGGCTCCTCAGTTTGTTCTTCTCGGATTGCATTGCCCAACAATAAGGATTTTGCAGTTAAGAGAAGCTGCAGGAAACATTTGGGCCTTAAGGAGATTTTGACCACTACAATGCCTTGCAATTATCCATACATTCCAAGGCTTCTGGGAATTGGGGCCGAAAACGTCTGGAGAGGCAACATTTCCCCACCTCTGGATCGTGGTCTGAAATGTAATTAATTTTCAAAGCCTGACTGAGAGAGAAAAAGTCTATTAATGGGAGGGAGACTATACACTTTTTGGAAAAAAAAATCAGCAATTAATAGCAAGACTGGCAGGCATAATGACCCAACAGGACTACACAGCGGTTCCCCCAAATGATGAACCTTTTGTGGGGTGTGTGTGTGTTTGTGTGTGTGTGAGCAGCTGTGATGATTGGACTGGGTCCATGAATCCTGAAGGCTGATAATAGAGCAGATGGTAGAACTGGAGCAGAGGTTGGAAGAATTTTTGCCTTGGTTTATAACTCCCCGAAACCCCCAGCCAGCAGTGGGGAATTTTGGGAGTTATAGCTGAGCATGGAACTTGGACAAGCTCTGAAGAAACCGAAAAGCTCACCACGAACCGCTGGACTGATGAACCTGAGAATCCGTCTGTGTCCATATTAGATTCATTTAAAAAGATCGCACCGCACTATTAAAACAACGGCAACAACAACCGAGGACATGGAAAGGATGACTGTCACAACCATGAGTTAGAGCTGAATGGGAACAATTCAAGGAGGGGAGGACAGTTAGAAAACGAGGTCGGCTGCTTAACATTTCTAAAAGGAGTTCTAAAGCTGTACAGTGCAAACAAATAAACCAGCATGCCACATGCAAAGGAAAGGAATTCAGGAATATCAATTTGCCCTGAGGTAGGGGGGAATAGGAGGGTGTTCCCTGGCTGGAGAGAGACCAGAATGGATTTTAATTCTTCTTCTTTTTTCTTCAAAGGGTTGAAGACAAGTCTGTGACAAAGAACACTTGGCGTGGGGTTCTGTGGTTTTTATACTTGACATTACCAGAGGTGGTGGATAGAATGCTTTATACAGAGGACACGAACCTGTGGCCCACAGGCCTAAGCCGGCTTGTAGAAGTTTCCCTACTGGTTTGCAGGGGTCCTCAGGAAAGGATTTCCCCCACCACCACCACCACCAAGTCCCACCTTTGGAGACTCGCATGAAAAGAATCCTCCCTATCGCCAATCACTGATCGGAGAGAGTCGGGATTCCCTCCTCAGCTTCTCTCTTCCACACTTGGGAAGCGGGGAGGGAAAGCAAACCTAACTTGGCTTTCAAGAACTTCTCCTCCTTTTGCCTGAAAGACAGAGAAGGGGAAGGAAATAAAACTACACACTCATGCTGTGAGGCCCAGTTTGTAAGCACCGGCTCTCTTTCTCTGCTCTTTCTCTCCATGAAGAAGAGAGTGGAAAGGCAAAACTGGCCACGATTCCGTCCCCTTTCCCCGGCTGGCTGACATGGGTTGAGCCTCCCCCCCCTTCCCCATGCAAGGATGGGGGAAGACGGTTACCACAGGGTTCCTGGTCAAAAGGCCAGGTGCAAAAGCTCCTCCACCTTAGCCCTTTTTCCAGGGACAAAAAGACATGGGGGAGTCATCCCGCCTCCAGTGGCCCTCCGTAGGCAGACATCTTCCAGCCTATGGATGAAGGATCCAGAACACATCAGGTTTTCCACCCCTGCTTTCAAGAATGCAATCCTACAGCACAAATACTCTGATGTAAGCCATATTGAATTCAATGGGCAATATCCCCTGGTTAAGCATGCTTGTTGTTTAAGGGAAGTGGAGGTGCAACTTCATTTATCTAATGATATGCATACACTTTTTTTTACTTCAATTGATTTCTTGCAGGAGATACTAGTAAAATTTTCCTTTGGAGATGGGGGAAGGAAAACCAATTAAATCAAAATGCATAGTCTATGGGTCAGTGGTGCTGCTGACTATCACATCACTAAGGACTCTTCTCTTCTTTTTCCCTTCCCAAGGCCTTTTTTTTCTTTGTAAGATGAAGAACGGGGCTCATGGGATCAGGTGAAAAACATATTGTGTTTTACCAGTCTTATGGCTGTCGTCAACCCTATTTAGCGAAAGATCATAAGGAGAGAGAAAAAAATCAATGAGTATGTACCCTAAAAGCAGTGGTATTTCTGCTATTTCACCCTGGAGCATTTGGTGTACTCCGTCTCCCAGAAGCCCCCACTTTGTAGCCACTGGCCATGGCAATTCTGAGCTGGGGAATTCTGAGAGAATGTAGACCACCAAAGGAACTTTCCCAAGGTTGAAATTCTATAATCTGCCTCCTGACTCTGTTGGCTTCTGGCGGGGAAAAGAACAGAAAGCTCGGCTGTACAACCTTTAACCTTTTGCCATTGGCCACCTTGTCTGGAATCCAGAAGGTGGAAGTAAATGCCAAAA
Source organism: Pogona vitticeps (assembly GCF_051106095.1). Lineage (NCBI taxonomy): Eukaryota > Metazoa > Chordata > Lepidosauria > Squamata > Agamidae > Pogona > Pogona vitticeps. The sequence goes on from NC_135790.1 coordinate 16,830,491, forward strand.
AGACCTCCGGGTAGGGATGATGGCTGTAATACAGCAGTGGGCTAAAAGCCATGGGTTCTGCAAAGACCTACGTTTCCCTTTGTTATATTGCACCACTGTGTGTGTGTGTAAGGTAGGTGTGTGTGTGTGTGTGTGTGTGTGTGAGAGAGAGAGAGAGAGAGTGAGAGAGAGAGAGAGAGAGAGAGAGAGAGAGACTAAAAACAAATCGGGAATGAAGAAACAGTACTGTATGTGCAAAGGAGGGACACAGGTTGGGTGCCAAGGAAGTACACAGAGGATTTACTACAAGAAAAAGCCAGCAGTGCCAACATTTCCATCTTTAACGGAGACGAGGGGGAAGGCGGTTATGAAAACAAAGGCAATCCAGAGGGCAAAGCTGGAGAGCAGGGGCGTCTTGTCTGTGATCAGACTCAATGGGACGGTGATAGTTCTAGAAACTTAAGGGTGATGTTCAGAAGATGACTCGAAATCTGGCCAGATGTGGCTGTTCCATCCATTTCTTCTCAGCTGTTTGTAGGAGAGAAGAAGAAGAAGAAAAATGAAATGCAACCTCGAAACTGTTTCGCAGACTTTATCCAACAGCTTCCTTCCTGGTATCTAGAAGGAATGCTTCCAAAACCTGCCCCCACAAAGTCTGGCGGTGCATGGGATTAAACGGAGGGGAGGTAGAGCTGGTGTCAAAAGTGGGGGGGGGCTCATTTTTCTTTCTCCCTCCCTCTCTCCCCCCTTTCTATTCTCTTCTTTCTTTCTTTCTTTCTTTCTTTCTTTCTTTCTTTCTTTCTTTCTTTCTTTCTTTCTTTCTTTCTTTCTTTCTTTCTTTCTTTCTTTCTTTCTTTCTTTCTTTCTTTCTTTCTTTCTTTCTTTCTTTCTTTCTTTCTTTCTTTTGATTCCTCTTTGCCAGTTTTTAAGATTCTGAAAAATAGGTACAGGGGCGAATCCAATTGCAGCTTTGGGCATGCGTAATAGCTTCCCCCTCCTGCTTCCCAAGCTACGTTTTCTGGAGAAGCCAGCAGGATTCCTGTAATATTAATAGCATAGCCCTTTACTTCTAAAGGGATAGACCACAGCCTGAGATAATCTCCCCTAATTAGAGAAAATAGTTACGTAGAAAGAAAAAAAAGAAAAGATCAAAGAAAGGGAATCTGGCTTTTTAAATTCATCCAAATGATCAATTCAAAGGAAGCCCTCCTCCCCCCAGATACATTTTAATCTTTCCTGAATAAATCCGCATGATCTGCTTATCACAGATTTTTTTCCCTCTTTGCTTCTTTTTCACAAGGTGGATCTGTGTGTTATTCCTCAAAGGCTAAGCGTTTGGCAGGAGTTACATCTTCCCAAGATCACCGTCCTTATCATGGATGGTCCTCCAGATTTTGTTGGACTACAACCTCCATTAAACCTAGCCAACATGGCCAATGAAACCTAAGGGATCCTGGTTGCTGAAGTTCAATAAAATCTGGAGGACCAGAGTTATCCAGCTCATTGTATAGTGCTGTTGGGAAGATGGGATTCTTTCTAAAACTGGGAGACTCTTGCAATTTGGAGAGCTGCTTGGAAGGTGGTTGTACAACGGACATGCCTTAGACAAGTCCTGCGATGGCACTAAGAGGGAGAGACATGCATCGGCCTCCAGCATCTCCAACAGCTGGACAGGTTAGGTTTGGTTTTTGTTTTTCAACTTCGTGTCTTCAAATTTTATTTGAATTTGCCAGAGAAGTAAAACACCAGTGTAAATAAAAAACTTAGGCACTAACTATGTAATTATTTGATTCTCTCCAGACAACAGAAATTTCAAGTAGCTTGTAGGAGGTAGACCAGTCATGAGTGAACCAACTTCCTTCCTTCCTTCCTTCCTTCCTTCCTTCCTTCCTTCCTTCCTTCCTTCCTTCGAAGTCCAATGGCCTTGCAAAAAGTCAGCATAGTTGTGCACCGCGTCACATGGGCTGTGTACAGCAATAGCAAATGCTGTTGTTATTTAGACATACTGCTAGAGCACTCTCTGGGTGGTTTGCAACATAATTATGCAAGGAACAGTTTGCCCACCCCCACCCCCAGAAAGCTGGGTACTTTTTTTACCAACCCCAGAAGGATGGAAGGATGAGTCAACTTTTAGCTGGCTACCTGAACCCGGCAGAATCAAACTCAGGTAGTGAGGAGAGGCTTGAATGCAGTACTGGGGCTTGCTAATGGCCTGCACCAGCTTCTTAATTTACAGCTACTTGTGGTTCCGATCCACACCAGTGGCAAGAATAATTATTAATAGGGTTCCGGGTTGTGAAGAGAGCAAGTCAGTTCTGAGTTGGACATGATAATGAGGAAGGTGTATTTTGAAAGCTCACCAAGAAAAGGGAGGTCCTTTGTTGGTCCTCCACATGCAGTAGAGAAACTACCTTCTGTTTATTTTAATACTGTAAGCTGCCTTGGATCCTTTTTAGGAGAAAGGCAGTGTATATTTTATTGATTCTACTTATTATATACCCTGTTTCCCTGAAAATAAGACCTAACCTGAAAATAAGCCCTAGTACGATTTTTCAGGATGCTCGTAATATAAGCCCTACCCCAAAAATAAGCCCTAGTTAAGTGAAACCCCACCCTCGACCATTGTGCAACACTCTGAAGCAACCAGACATGACTGTATTTGAATAAATGTAGATTGTTGTACATGGAAAAAAATAAAACATCTCCTGAAAATAAGCCCTAATGTGTTTTTTTTTTTTTTTGGAGTAAAAATTAATTTAAGACCCTGTCTTATTTTCAGCGAAACACTCTATTAAGAATAAATTCTATTTATTATATAAATAGAATCCATCCATCCATCCATCCAATGATTCTTGTACAAATGTGCAGTTATCATCATTCTTCTGGAACCACAGTGGTGCCTCACTTAACGATTTCCCCGCATTACGACAAATCTGCTTTACGATGAACTTTTTGCGATCGCATTTGCGATTGCAAAACGATGGTCTAAATGGGGGAATTTCGCTTTGCGATGATTGGTTCCCTGGTTCAGGAACCGATTCTTCACAAAATATTTTTAGAACAGCTGATCGGTGGTTTCAAAATGGCCACCGGGTAATTAAATGGCTCCCTGCTGTGTTTAGGGATTGATTCCTCGCTATACAGGCACCGAAAATGGCCGCCGTATGGAGGATCTTTGCTGGACAGTGAGTTTTTTACCCCAATGGAACACACTGAACGGGTTTCAATGCATTTCAATGGGCTTTTTATTTTCGCTTTAGGATGTTTTCGCTTAACGGTGATTTTCCTGGAACGGATTATCGTTGTTAAGCAAGGCACTACTGTATTCTGAAACTCCCATGCATTTACTCTCCAAGTTAGAGAGCTCAGAAACATGACTTCCATGGACTGCAGCTCCTGGGTTCTCCAATCCATGGCCTCCAGAAAAGGAAGTCTTTCGGAGCACTGCATAGCAGGGGCAGCTCTCCCCACCTCAGGTCAGATCACACGCTTCCAATAGTGATTGAAATTGCACAGCACTATCCAGGGTTATCCAGTGTGGTGCGGTGGATAGAGTGATAGACTAAGACTCAGGAGACCTGGGTTCAAATTTTTGTTCAGCCATGAAATCTCATTGGGGGGCAGTGCATGGATTGAAATAGTTAAAACCGTTGAAATATCTCACTTACTTTGAAAGCACTACTAGGGTTGCTATAAATTGGTTTTGACTGGACGTCACAAAAATCAAACAGGGCTCCACTTCAATTGTCTTATGGTTTAAGTTAACAACATCCACAGAGTAGACCTTTGGTCTAGATGGGCGGGGTATAAATCTAATAAAATAAAATAAATAAATGCCTGCTATATTACAAAAGGACTAAGACTGAGTGTGTGAACTATCTGTGGTCCATCTCAGGTTTGTCAATCTATGTCTCAGTTCTCATATTCTACCAGTTGCAACTTGACCTAGAAGACCAATTCAAACCGTAACCACCTGCCGCTCTGCAGGATTTTCTTGCAAGAATTCTGAGGGACGGCTTTGTGAGCCTGTTACTGTAAACTGATCATAATAGACATCCTGACCCAAAAGCAAGAAAGCAAGGTATCTAAGCTACACACATACTGTGATGACAGGTGGAAAAGAGGGTTTTTGTTTGTTTGTTTGTTTTGTTTTTTGGAAGTAAGTCAGCAAGACTTGCTTCTGAGCAAACATGGATTTGATTCAGTGGGATGTGCAGCAACTAAGATTGTCACGTCTTCTTTTGTTACGACACCTTCCTCCATTTAAAAGGTGGCCAGAAGACAATCCTCCTTTGGATGCTGTCCTTCCCTTGAAAAGCATCTAAGCTTCATTTTAAGAGAAAAAAATCATCAGTAGGGGGAGAGGGAGGCCAGGGACCTTGAAGTTGCCCAGTGGCCCACAGGAACCGTCCTCTGCCCTGGAGGCTCCAGAAGCTCATAGATCCTCTGTTTATTTACTCCCTGGCTCAAGTGACATGCACTTTTGCAATTTTGCTTCATTTATAAAAATGCTCTCTCTACATGTGCATTTGCACCCATGGATGAGCGAATGCCATTTAATGCAAACCAGCATCCCGGTTCATCCTCCTGTTCTGGCATTGTGGAAGTGGTTGGCCTCCTAGTAGCCCACCAACCAGCAAGCTGATCGGCATCCCATGTTTTGAAGAGTCAGGCCTGTGATTCAGCTGGAGCGACGCCATCGCTCACCAGGCCCAGTGCCCAGTGCTGGGCGGAAAGGAAGTCTGTATTCCGGCTGCTCTTTGGAAAGGGCAGGGGGTTGAAGAGAGAAGCAGGAAAGAGGGACGACAGACAGGAAGCCAGAGAAAAGCATTCAGAGCAGAACTAGCTGTCTTCATTCTGACAAGGAACTGGGAGAGAAGAAGGGCTTTCGAGCCGGCTTGGGGGGGGGGGGGAAACAGCTCTTGCAGAGGGTGTGTGGGCGTCATGGCGCCTGCTATTTGCTGCCAGATGGCTGCTGCTGAGGGAACGGCGCGCCTTCTCTTGTTTGGTGGCACTTGTTTTTCATATTGCTGCTCTGCCACACATCAAGCCATGACACTTTGACACAAAGAGGACTTTCTCGCCACCATCTCCTGGGAAGTGTAAATCGATCATCATTCTCTCCCCCCCCGGTCTGGATTTTTCTTATCTCTTAAGACACTGTTTTGGGGAAAAAAGCAGGCTCTCATATGTGTCTAAAACAGGCCACAAGCCAACAATTTGTGTATGGGGGCTGGTGGATTCTGATTTAATTCTCTCTGCCACCTCTCTGCAGCCAATATTTGTATGGAGAAAGTTGGGGAGGGGGGAGAGCGGAAACCCAGAATGAGCTCAAAGCCTCAAAGGGAGGTTAAAAATAATAAAAAGGTATTCTTCGGTTATGATTGGAGGGAGAGAAGCAATAAAGAAAATTCTATTTATTTATTTATTTATTTATTTATTTATTTATTTATTTATTTATTTATTTATTTATTTTATTTTATTTTATTTTATTTTATTTTATTTTATTTTATTTTATTTTATTTATATCCCGCCTATCTAGCCACTTAAGACCACTCTAGGCGGCTTACAACAAGTGTAATTACAATATGATTAAAACAATATTAAATAAGGGGGAAAACTTAGACAAGGTGGGACAAAGACGAGGGGAGAGAAAAAAGAGGAAAGGTCAGGAATTGGCGGGGAAGGCCTGCTGAAACATCAGTGTTTTTAATTGAGTTTTAAAAAGGAACATGGTAAGCATGGGGAAAGAAGAATGGGAGACAGGTAGAAGGCAGTACGGCTGGGCAGCATTTTGCTTCTCTGCGCAACCTAACACACGCAGAATAAAGGAGGCAGTGAGGAGGCTACTGCCCAAGGCAAGTTTAAAATGATAATGGGGGAACAACAACCTACATTAAAGGAATTCAAGTCTGCAGAAACAGATGAGCTGAATCAAAGGATACTAAAGGAAATTGCAAATGTAATCTTCCCTTAATCTTTGAGAATTATTGGAGGATGTTCCTGAAGACGATGGGCAGGCCAATGTTCTCCCTATCTTCAAAATAATTATCTTTAGATAACTATTATAAATGGGTTTGGGTCTTGTCCCTTGTCAGAAGACTAGCAGGAGCAATCCAGGGAACTCGCAAGGAAACAGATACCCAGGATTTGGGTCTGGTAGGGCTTCTGTTTGTTAGATTTCTGCAACAGAAGGAGGAAAATGGACAGCAGCTTCCAAGTTCATAAAAAAAAACTTTCTAGAACAAACTCTTTCGCTGAAGAGAATGTCACAATGTTCTCCTGGCCAGGTTGGCAAAACCCAGGCTAGCTAGACAATGCTGCAGTCACGTGGATTTTTGGCTGGTTGACAGGCTATACCCAAAGGGTGAGGTCTAATGGTCTCTCCTCACCCTGAAAAGAAATGGGGAGTGGGCTGCCACAAGATTCCATTCTGGACCTGGTATTGTTCAACCTCTTTATTGATGACTTGGATGAATATCCATGACATTTGCAGATGGCACTAAACTAGGGGTCAGGCGAGAGTAATACTTCAGAAAACAGAATGAGGATACAAGAGGCCCTAAATAGATTGGAAAACAGTGCCAGAGCAAGCAAAACAAGTTTCATTTGGGGTGGGGAGGAGCAAAAATCTCCATTAAGGCAGGAAAAACAAGATGCACAAATATAGATGAGTGACAGCTACCTTGGCAGTAGTATTTGTGAAAAAGATTTGGGGGTCTTACTTGACCACAAGCTAAACCTCAGTCCCCAGTGTGCTGCAGCAGCAAAAGAAAGCAAATGTAATACTTAGTGGCATCAAGGAAAGTAATCTCATACTACTGTATCCTGCTTTGCTCAGACATCACCTGGCATACTGTGTCCAGTTCTGGGCACGCACAGACTACAACTTGTCTAAGGGGGAAAGCAACCAAGATTGTAAAAGGTCTGGAAACCAAACTCCATGCAGAATAGTAGAGGGATCAAGACCTGCTTAGTCTGGAAAAGAGAAGGTTGGGAAGTGATATGATAGTCATCTCTGAATAGTTAATAGGCTATTATGTGGAAGATGGAGCAGCTCCGGAGAGAAGTCCTTGAAGCAATGAACGTCCGGATCCTGACGTTAAGAGCTATGCAACAATAGAAGGTGATATCCTCGCCTTCATCAAAGTTTTTAAAAAAGAGTTTCGATCGACATCTGCCAGGGAGAATTAGCAATTTTCTGCTTCATCGCAGGTGGGACTTTACCTTTGAGATCCCCTTCCAGCTCTAAAGTTCCACGATTCTACTCTGTCTGTGATTGATTGATTGATTGATTTGTTGGTTGGTTGGTTGGTTGGTTGGTTGGTTGGTTGGTTGGTTGGTTGGTTGGTTGGTTGGTTGGTTGGTTGGTTGGTTGGTTGGTTGGTTGGTTGGTTGGTTGGTTGGTTGGTTGGTTGGTTAAGGGATACCTTACTGGGACAGATCAAGAAGGATTTCCACAATTCAGAGCTTAGGAAAGATTTTCCCCCTCTCTTCTAAACTGTAACTCTCAGAATCTCCTACATCAAGTCGTCATGGACCATTCTGGGAGTTCTCATCCAGAACAGTCACTTTTCCAGGCTTATCAGAAACCAACTGTATACACTCTGGTCTAACTTTTGCCAAATTTTCCTTATAATAGCTTTGGACAGATTCGTCCGCATGCCGTTTTTTCAAATTATTTGCATATAATTATTATTATAGCTGTGACTGTGACTTCTCTGTATTTTGTCCTGCTATTTGTGTCAGAGCTGGCACAGGTAAATTCAGTGTGTTTTCCACTGACTACATAACATACAGCTAACTGTGAAAAAGCCCAGGCTTTTCTCATGAGCATTTGTTCCTTTTTAGATGGAGCTGTTGGTTTTTTTCTTGCATCGCATTCCGCTTGCATTGCATTGTTTTGGTGCTTTCTGCATGGACCGAAAGGTCCAATTGATAACTTCAGCCACACTCAGCAACATCTCCCTCTTCTTATCTCTTTTCTGAATTGTGTTTTTATTTTTTAAATTTTCTGTTTATACTTAGTGCTACATGAGATGAGTGTTACACAAGTTGTTATATCAACCAGCGCTAGATCACATGCCCTTTTTTAAAAAAAGATGTAGAGAAGAGGATTGATGTTAGTAACAAAGGAGGGCAGGCAACTGTAATCCAGGTGAGAATTTGAGCTATATGAATTGCAGTGTGGACTCTTGCCCTAAAACTTCCTGGGGTAATAAAACATTTCAGCGTGAATGGCATTGGTTTAACTACCATATGAAATTTTAAGTTGAGTTGAATCAACCTGGAACAGCCTCCCTCTCTCATTGTACTTGCATGTTAAGCTACTACGACAAAAACAGTAAACAATCTTGTGAAAATTCATGAGATTATTTGGCACAAGCTTTCATGGGCAAGCAGTACAAGATTCAAGCCAGCATTAAATATTTGATATCTGTGGTTTATGTTGGATTGGTTTTAAATATATATATATATATATATATATATATATATATATATATATATATATATATATATATATATATATATATATATATATATATATATATATATATATATATATATATATATATATATATATATATATATATATATATATATATATATATATATATATATATATATATATATATAAAAGGCAAGCAGCAAAGCTTGTGCACAGCCGTTTGAAGCATTAAGATAAAAAAAAACCACTCACAGAGTAAAAAATGTATCCTCCCTTTTTTTGTATGTGTTTGTGCCAGGAGTTGAAAGCAAATAAAATAATAATCTGGTCTTTGTTAAGAACACTGTAGAACTTTTACTGCTTAAAACACATGTAGAATAAAACCCACAGCGCTCTGACATTTTGGTGCTTTATATATGTGCTTGACATAGTTACGTTAGTATGTCATCCTTAAACTTGACCAATATAGTTACTCTAAGACAGTGGTCCCCAACCTTGGGCCTCCAGATGTTCTTGGACTACAGCTCCCAGAAGCCTTCACCACCACCTCTGCTGGCCAGGATTTCTGGGAGTTGAAGTCCAAGAACATCTGGAGGCCCAAGGTTGGGGACCACTGCTCTAAGAGACAACAGACTCATTTGACAGCGAAACCCATCAGCCACATCTGACAAAACTACATTCTATCACATATTTGACCCTATCAATCATCTATCTATTTTGTCCCCATCTGACAAAACTACTAACGACTACTTGCTTTGTATATTCTGATTGGTCAGAATGATTCACTATGCAAATATCACATTCTAGCCCTTCTCATATAAATACATATACTGTGTATGTACACACACACACACACTGTTGTACAATCACATCTTCCAAAAGTTTGAATGCCGTGTTCCAAGCATCTGAAGAAGTGGGACACAGTCCACAAAAATGTATGGCAGATAAAATCTGTTAGTCTTACAGATAACAGAAGTCTCCTTGTTGTTTTTCCTGATTCATTCCCCCTTTTCTTGTTTGAGAATTTTTAAATATCAGATCATTGCTAGATCAGATTTGCTACACTCACTTAATTTTCATAATTATTTTTTTCACCCAAGAAAGCTTCAACTCTGTCATGATCTCTGTCAGCCATGGTCAACTTTTTTGTTGTTTAGTCATTAAGTCGTGTATGACTCTTCATGACCCCATGGACCACAGGATGCCAGGCCCTCCTGTCTTCCACTGCCTCCCGGAGTTGGGTCAAATTCATGTTGGTAGCTTTGGTGACACTATCCAGCCATCTCATCCTCTGTCGTCCCCTTCTCCTTTTGTCTTCACATTTTCCTAACATCAGGGGCTTTTCCAGGGAGTCTTCTCTTCTCATGAGGTGGCCAAAGTATTGGAGCCTCAGCTTCAGAATCTGTCCTTCCAGTGAGCACTCTGGTTTGATTTCCTTCAAAATGGATAGTTTTTTTTCTCCTTGCAGTCCAGGGGACTCTCTAGAGTCTCCTCCAGCATCACAATTCAAAAGCATCAATTCTTCGGCGGCCAGCCTTCTTTATGGTCCAGCTCTCACTTCCATACATTGCTACTGGAAAAACCATAGCTTTGACTATGCGGGCCTTTCTTGGCAAGGTGATGTCTCTGCCTTTTAAGATGCTGTCTAGGTTTGTCATTGCTTTCCTCCCCAGAAGCATGCATCTTTTAATTTGGTGGCTGCTGTCACCATCTGCGGTGATCATGGAGCCCAAGAAAGTAAAATCTGTCACTGCCTCCATTTCTTCCCCTTCTATTTGCCAGGAGGTGATGGAACCAGTGGCCATGATCTTAGTTTTTCTGATGTTGAGCTTCAGACCATTTTTTGCGCTCTCCTCTTTCATCCTCATTAAGAGGTTCTTTAATTCCTCCTCACTTTCTGCCATCAGAGTGGTATCATCTGCATATCGGAGGTTGTTGATATTTCTTCCGGCAATCTTAATTCTGCCTTGGGATTCCTCCAGTCCAGCCTTCCGCATGATGTATTCTGCATATAAGTTGAATAAGCTGGGGGACAATATACAGCCTTGTCATACTCCTTTCCCAATTTTGAACCAATTATTTGTTCCAGATCCAGTTCTAGCTGTTGCTTCCTGTCCCACGTATAGGTTTCTCAGGAGATAGATAAGGTGATCAGGCACTCCCATTCCTTTAAGAACTTGCCTTAGTTTGTTGTGGTCAACATAGTCAAAGGCTTTTGCGTAATCAATGGAGCAGAAGTAGATGATTTTCTGGAACTCTCTGGCTTTCTCCATTATCCAGCGCATGTTAGCAATTTGGTGGCTCGTTCCTCTGCCCCTTTGGAATCCAGCTTGTACTTCTGGGAGTTCTCGGTCCACATACCGTTGAAGCCTACCTTGGAGGATTTTGAGCATAACCTTGCTAGCGTGTGAAATGAGTGCAATTGTACAGTAGTTGGAGCATTCTTTGGCCCTGCCCTTCTTTGGGATTTGGATGTAGACTGATCTTTTCTAGTCCTCTGGCCACTGCTGAGTTTTCCAAACTTGCTGGCATATTGAGTGTAGCACCTTAACAGACAATCATCTCCAAACTCTGATATTGTTTTGGTGCCACATTTGACTCATCCCAAAACAGTTCACAGGATTTACATCCTATTGCTTTCTGGGGACTCATATTTGAAATAAGGCTGAGGCACTATCTTATAATGACATTGTGCTGTTTGATGAATATTTTACAGGAGAACATTAATTTAGAAGTGTTTGTGAAAAAAAAAACCTTAGTATTTTAGTCTGACTAAATATTTGGAGAATTTTCATCTTGTCTTGCGTTTGTTGATGTATTTGCAGAAGCTTTCAGGAGATAACAGTTTGTTATGTATATGCAGATGTCTGTGTTATTGTATATAATGATTTGTATACAATATGCAACACAGTCTGTTTTTATGCAACACTTTGAGACGCTCTACAATTATGAAAATCTTCATAACATTCACCTACTTCACTATACACATTGTTTCTTGTACTGCTTCTGTCTCCAATTTACTCCATTTTATATACCTTTTCCTTGCCATTTTTAAAAATAGCATCGGCTGATGCAAAGCATCCAGCCTGGTGTTGCTAAGGAAGAAATTAAATTCAAATCCAGGTCCTTCATCTCCTTCAGGGAGTTACTATCGGTTTCCATGCTAACTACCAGTGAGTAGGATTCGCCTGCCACAAGGAAACTAGGACATACGATTCCTCACAAGTTTTATATTTTGGGGAACTTACAAAATGTCTTCTTCTTCTTCTTCTTCTTCTTCTTCTTCTTCTTTTTTACTAAAATAAATGCAGACCAAAGTCACCACTTAAAAGTGGAACTGCTTTTAGATGCAGTGACAGGTTCGTATTTCTAGCGAGGCCCCTTCCGTGGGGATCAGGCCTAATTAAAATGAAAATTAATTTATTTTCAAAAAAAAAAATTAAAAGCAGCAAACCTGTTCCAAAACGAACAAGAAAAGATGCAAAAGGGGACAGGGCTCCTGTGTCTTTAAAAAAGGGTACAGAGTGTGGATGATGGCCATTTTCATTTATTATACAGTGAGATGATATGAGAAAGAAGGTCACAGACAGGGAGCTCTACCCGTGGTCAGATTGGAAGAGTTCCCTTTTAGACTACAAGGCCCAGAATTCCTCAGCCTGCCTGCCACCCGGACCTCTTGTGAAGTTTTGAGAGCAGCCAAAGTTACCGTCAACGTGGAATTCACAAGAAGGGGGAAGTGACATGGAAGCAAAGGTGGGGGAGATTTAAAAAATCTAACATTCTTCTCTTCTATTGCCATTTGCCATGAGGTCTGTCTCCTTGCCCTCAGGCTTGGGATAAGGAAAGGTACCAACTCCCTAAGACCTTCGCTAGCTCCCTGAGGCCTGTCAACTCGTGGAAGGCACAATACCATATGAAATGGCCAAAAGGTCCATACATGTGAGCTGTTTAGGTGTAGTTTGGTCACAGAAATGGGCTAAATCCGTGATTCTGTGATGTAACAGTGGCTGGGCTCTTGAGTCAGAGTATCCTGTCTTTCTGATCAGGAGGAACGACTGCAACTTTGGAAGACTGGTTTGATTTTAGCTTTTAAAGACATGTAATGTACAGTTTGATCCTGACTGTCAATCAACAGTTGACTCTGGTTAATACAACTACTGCAACCATTAGGAAGAACTTGGTTCCACTGACCTCACTCTGCCCCCCCCGTGCTCTCTCTCTCTCTCTCTCTCTCTCTCTCTCTCTCTCTCTCTCTCTCACACACACACACACACACACACACGTGCAAATACAACTTTCATCAGACAAGAATCCATACATTTTTACACGCCTCCTACAGAAAGTGACAGATGCCTTCCATCTATACTGTGTTGTTCACTCCCCAGTGTACAACTCATTAGCAAATTTGGCTCTAGGATTTAAGAAAAAAAGATGAAAGAAAACACACGGTCGCTTTTCTACATCAAATAATATCTGCAGTTTGTCAGAAGGCCAATTTCACCCCTCTTGAAATGTCTTTCCTCCCCCGCAAAGCTGTATCCATAATGTGGTGTGCAAATGCGTTCAGCAGAAAGCTCTGGGTTTGCATATACAAATTCTGTTCACCTGCGGATTAGAGTAAAGAAAGTTCAGGGCACCGAGAAGTGTGAGCTATTGCTATTTGCACAGGGCAAAGATTTGTATGCCCCAAACAGAGAGGGCAAATTTTGTTGCCCAGCATGATCTTTCCTTTAATTACAGAAATGTGAAGCCTCTTGAATTTGTTTCTACTTATTTCAGTGGTCAAGGAATGTTAATGGTGGATTCTAGCAGTGGTGTAGCATGGCAAGGCCACAGGGGCAGTTGCCCTTGGTGCAAAATTCGTAGGGGTGCCACATTTCAGCCCTGCCGTGGAGCCATCAGGCAAGGCAATGCTCACAGTGGGCGGGAAAGCACCTGTGGTTCCTCTCCACTCTTGGTCCATTTCCCTCTCTGGGTAAGCCATGACAGCAGGGCTTGGCGATGACCGAGTGGATCTGCCAGAGGGTAGGCAGCCCAGACGGAGGGTGAAGGATGGCCTGGAGCAGCCCGGCCTCCCTCCCTGGGTGTGAACAAAACGGGTGGGTGAGCCATGTGGAGGGGACGGCATGGAGAGCAATTGCAAGTTAAGAGCCTCGTGGCGCAGTGGTTAAACTGCTGTACTGCAGCTAAAACTGTGCTCACGACCTGGGGTTCAAATCCCAGTTAGCCGGCTCAAGGTTGACTCAACCTTCTATCCTTCCGAGGTCGGTAAAATGAGCACCCAGCTTGCTGGGGGGGGGGCAATGTGTAGCCTGCATAATTAAAAAATTGTAAACTGCCCGGAGAGTGCTTGTAGCGCTATGGGGCGGTATATAAGTACAATAAATAAATACATATATAAGTATTGCAGCCTTGAGGGGATGCAATACTTGCCTGGCCCCAGGTGCTGGCAACCCCTGCTATGCCACTGGATTCCAGTTGCTCCAGTCTATGCGGAATGTGTTAAAACACCACGGGACTGCCTTTTGCTTCTGCCCAGAGAGTATGGTTGGTAGAGAATGTTACCACTTTCCTATCAGATCACTGTTTTCAGAAGGGCCATATACTGTGGCCGTGGTCCTCTGCAGCAGTGGTCCCCAACCTTGGGCCTCTAGATGTTCTTGGACTTCAACTCCCAGAAATCTTGGTAAAGGCTTCTGGGAGTTGTAGTCCAAGAACATCTGGAGGCCCAAGGTTGGGGACCACTGCTCTACAGGATGACCTGGACATACAGTGGACCCTTGACTTATGGAATTAATCTGTATTGGAACGGTGGCTGCAGGTCAAAAAGTCTGTAGGTCGAGGCTCTATTGACCTACAATGCGTTGAAAACCGATTAATCCGTAAGCAGCCGTTTTTGTTCCATTTTGTTTTGTTTTTTCCCACTCTGTAGGTCGATTCTCCGGCTGCAAGTCGAACCCAAATTTTGCGGCCAGAGAAGTCTGTAACTCGAAAAGTCTGTAAGTGGAGCCGTCTGGAAGTCGAGGGTCCACTGTACTGCCTGGCTGGCTGGCTGGGATTTAACCTCTCCCATAATCACCTAACCAGCATCGCCATCAAGTATGGAGTTCTTCCTTTTTCCCACTTCTGCTGCCTCCTGCACCTTTAGCTTCCTCTCTTACATCCCCACAGCCTCATCAGGACCTTGATTTTGCCCACAATGCCTAAGAAAAGACCTCCTTTTGAGGGAGCTGAGAGTCAGTGGCAGGACCAGATGCCAGGTTCATCCAGCCACGTCTTCACCTATGGCTTGGCACAGACAACTCATAGACCGGGTAGAAGAACCACCCGCTCCCTAATGGCAGGTGCTATGTGAGGGGCAAATAATCCAGCCTGAAACCCTAGACAGCAGCCCTGGTCTGTCAAGGTTGACCATACTTGGAAGAGCTTGAGAAAGTCTCGTTCCTGCCTAACTTCTCCCAGAATTCTTCCATCAACCCAGCTGCCAGTCAATCTGGCTGGAGCATTGTAGAGTCTCAAAAAGTGACTTCCCCAAGCTGTGGGACTGGATTCTTTGGACCAATGATCTCAATCAGTAGAAGGCAGCTCCCCTGAGACCTTTCTTCATGCCAAAGCATTGGGAGGATGTTGACTTTGGCCTTCACCCACAAGGTCTCCAGCTCTGCCCTCAGCACCTTTCCTCTCTTTTCTTGTTCCCTTCCCAGTTTCCCCTCCTCTGTGCTGAGTTTTTTGACTGCACCTTCCCTGCGGCTGGGATGGGTCCTCTTATACTTCATTCTGTAAACTGCCATTGTAACATAACACATGTCAAACTGCACAACTGTTTTGCGTTTCTCCCTCTTTAATTAATCAGGTGACACTAAAAGCTTAAATGAAATATTTTGTAAAAATAATTTTGCCCCAACTCTGGGAGGCTGTGGAAGACAGGAGGGCCTGGCGTGCTGTGGTCCATGGGGTCACGAACAGTCGGACACGACTTAACGACTAAAGAACAACAACAAAAATAATAATCGTGATATTATTAATAAGAATAGGCTGGTAATTTTTGAGGTATCCAAACCATTCCCATACACAAACAATATGATAATTAATTAATTTAATGTGCATCATTCAAAACAAATCTGCATAATTTTTCTGTAATGAAATACTCTGGTTTAAGTATTTAAAACGTGGTATTTCTGTTGCAATAAATTTGCTTGAAGGGAAAAAAAAGAAAAGAAAGCTGGATAGGGCTCTGATTTATGCAATATAATTTCAGAGCAGTAAGATCCCTTTTTGCACCTCACAGCTTCAGCTCCTCAGAAAAAATTGCTGCACATATTGCCCTGCTCGCACAATGCAATTTAATTTCTCTTGATGCATAGCACACTTTAAGGGTTGCAGCAGCCTTAAAAGGTCCCTTTGTGCGGTACTGTGTTGTCAGTTAATTGCCGCTCTATGTTGGGTTCTCCAACATAGCTTTCGAGGGGTGGTGTGTGGGGGAAGAGTGCCCACATGCTGTGCTAATAAGCCCTTTGATCCAAATTGCTTTTAATGTGGACGTACATTATCTCATTGTGCAGTAGCTTCCTAGAAAAACTTGGGCTTCCTAGAAAAACTACAGGCTCAAGAATGCATGCAAAGGACTGTGAAAAGAACACCCAAATGGAGCTTTATTTATTTATTTATTTATTTATTTATTTATTTATTTATTTATTTATACCCCACCTATCTAGTCGATTGTGACCACTCTAGGCGGCTTACAGCTTGGAAAGATTACTTTTTTTAGACTACAAACAATGGTGGATTCCAGCTCAGGAAATGTCTCCATCTCAGCAATTTTGGGTGTTTCACCATCATACCAAGAGGTCCCAATGAAACTCTCCCCATAACCATGGGATTTCCTGCCATCCACAAGAAAGACCATAGCTCTTGATTTCCCCCACCCTAACATTTTGTGTTCATTTCCTACAGTTTGGGTGGGGGACTTTTGCAACTTCAGGTGGCTAGAACTTCTTGAGTTGGAGGCTTTCACCATTATTGCAAATCCACCAACAAGCAAACCAATAAACAAAAAACCTTCCAAATCCTGCTTAAAGAAGCATTTTAAAGGGTGTCCACAGCTTTTTCCGAAGAACTGGGAAAAAGGCAGCTGATTGTGAAAGCTGGTTTCCAAGGCTGATTAGGAGTGGAGTAATCCTGAACTATCAAGGTCGAAGATTGAAATTGTTTTCTGTTTCTAGTATTTTCTTGAAGTCATGGGAAATGGGTGAGGTAGTCATACAGAGGAGAGGCAGGGTCTGTTCTGTCATCCCAGAGTGCAGGACATGTAATAATGGGCTCTAGTTACAGGAAGCCAGATTTCGATTGAATGTCAGGAAAAATTTCTTAACTGTTGGAACAGTATGTCAATTATCTAAGGAGGTGGAGAACACTCCAAGGCTGGAGGCATTCAAGAGAAATAGGACAATCATCTGTCGGATCTGCTTTGATTTGGATTCCAGCACTGGACTCAATTGCTCTTCCGATTCAATTATTCTATGATTCTAGGAAAGATTTCAGTGATCCCCGCTATAAAACAAAATTGAGCAAACAAGACTCTTCTTAAAATAAGGTGTCTGCAATTTGTTTGCAAAAATTTGCTCTGAAAGACAATTTATTTCTGAAGGAAATTAGGAGTTGAATGATCCTCCACTATTGTGAAGCAACACAGGAAATTTAAATGAAGCACTAATCTTCTAAAGCATGCAACAACAATGAAAATGTGTTGTTCTTTTCAATGGGAAATACCATGAGATAATTAAGGAGCCCTGTGAAATTTCCTATAAGATTGCTCTCCAAAGCATTCTCACAGTGGGACATTTCATGGTGAGAAAAGACAATTTTTTCCCTCTTCTTGAGAGAGAAGTAGAAGCTCTGAGATTCACAGCCTTACCCTGAGGCATCCATTTTCACTGAACTTATTAGGAAGGAATGTCAAGAATCTTGTAGTCTAACTGCACAAGCAAGATTCTTCAGGGCATTAATTCTCAAATTTGAGCCTCTACGTGATTTTGGGAAATGAGATTCACATCCTTCATTTCATAACATTTCTGACCATGGTAGTTAGAGCTTCTGGGAGCTGATGTCCAACATTTGGGGGAACCATGTCCAGTTTCCTGGCATGGTTCCTGAGCTGTATGAAGTTCTCCTGCTGCTTCAGGTAGGAAGCTGAACTTTGCCCCCAGGTGTCCATGCTGGTGTCACTGATGTCACATGTTCCCATGTACATATCAATATCCGTCTGACCTCCACCCCCCTCCAAATGTTGCTTTTGAGGGTAGAGGAAGAGACGGTGGACATGACTGTGGTAGTGGTGTGGCCACCACCAGGAGAAAAAAGAAAAGGGGAAGAAAGAGACCACATGCCAGTGTCTCCCCTCTCTGTGGAAACCGTCTCCATCAAGAGCTTTCTGGAGACCTGCCTGTAGCTACTGTTCCCTTGGTAGCAAGTGGAATCGCAAATGTGCTGCTCACTTCTCTCTGCCGCCCGAAGTGGCCACTTTGTTCTACTTGATCGCAGGGAAGGCCCTGTATTGCGCTACCTGTTTCAGAATCCTCATCAAAGCTGCAAAGACTTGATCCTTTGTTTAGCAGCAGTCGTTGTTTTATATGAAAAAAAGAGAGCTTTCTAGGATGTGGAGGAAGGGTCCTGGAAGAATGGCAGACGGCAGAATTAAATTGACGGATGATTGGATGGCATCTTTTCATCACTTTTCTGCCCACCAGGATTGCTAAAGTGATGTTCAGTAAGACAGGCATTCTTTAACACTAGATTTAAAGCTATTTGATGGACTATTTTTAAAACCCATTTTAACACCCCAAGCCCTTTCTGATAGTGCAGTTTTGGTTGCGTGTCAGAAGGATTGAATCAACTTGGCTTCTCTTGGGAGGAGTTCCACCACAGAAGTTCAACTAAAGAGAAGACCCCAGCCCCAGTACTATTGTTATTGTTGTTGTTGTTGTCGTCCTCCTCCTTATCATCATCATCATCATCAGTAGTAGTAGGAGGAGGAGGAACAGCTGTGGTGGTACCAGTGGCAGCAGCAGCATTACTTTTCTTATTACTAATATTACTACTTTGGAAAGTGTTTGGAAACTTTAGTGGGTCCAAAATGCTGCAGCCAGATTGTTAGAGGTGGTTATAAGGATCACATAACCCTTAGATTCTGAGTCAGCCCTAGAGCCCTCCTTTTTGTGATTTTTGTGATTTCTGTGACATAGTTGTTTCAGCTGAAGCTTCTGACAGCCTCTTTAAATTATGATCAGAGGGTTTAGAAAGTTTAGATCCAGAGCTAGATGCTGATTTTGATTCAGAGTCTTCTCTTTTCCAGAAAATTCTACTTTCTCGTATATTTTTAACTGCAACTCTGCTTTCTCTGTTTTGATTTTCCTTGTCTCTTAATGTTTAAATGTTGACTTTCAATGATGCAAGTCATCTTGAGTCCTTCTAAACAAGAAAGGTGGGGTAAAAACATTTTAAATATTGATTGATTTATTTTATTCATTTATTTAAAATATTTTTATCCCACTTTTCCCCTTAGAAAAGGACCCAAGGTGGCCTTCAGCATTTAAAGACAATATTTAGCAACAAAACAATGAGTATGCAAGGGTAGTGTGCGTCATTAAAAGGCAATATTTAAAGGTAAAAACAGCATAGAAATATTTAAAAGGAACAAGCAAACATAACTTCCCATGAGTACATGGTTTCATTGTACACTCCAAACAGAAGGGGTGGTTGCTGTTTTGGTCACACTTTATGAGATATGCCATTTCCGCCCAGGCAGTTTGGGTTTGGATTAGCCCCTTCTGCTGTGAGATGGGAAATGCCTATACAGTGTAAGAGGGTTAGAGCTGTCTCCTCTAACCTGGCCGTTCCCAAATGCTTTGGGATACGATTCCCATCCCTCCCCCACTCCGGCTGGATGGAGGCTGCCATTCAAACGTCTACTAGGCATCAGGTAGTGGGAGGTGAGGTTAAAGAGTCAGCCTTAGCTCATGGAGAACCAGGAGGAAGGCCCACACTCAGCCGTCAAGATCACTGGGTCATTTGGGGTCAGTGCCTTACAGTTGTTATGATCCTCAAGCAAGTGGGGGTGGTGGGGAGAGAGTGGCACATGGTGCCTTGAACCCTCTGAAGAAACATTGTTTGCATATAAACCTGGGGACCTACTGTGCCACTTGAAGCTGTGGAGAAGGGGGATGCGGTGGTCTGACACATCGCTGTCATGATTTTGTTCTGTGCTCTCCATGCAGGGCTTTCAAAGGGCAACCTGTGCTGGGGACAGATTCTGACCCACTTTCGCTGATCTGCTTCAAACTCATCCTGCTTTGTACATCCCACCTCTTTCTCCTCCCTTGTGACCTATCAGTAGGCAGACGTCCCACCCAGCCACCGCCTCGGAGGACGAAAATTCTCCAGGCAGCTGAAGCGATGAGACAAGCTGATGATAACTTGCTAAAAGCAGCAAAAGAGCTCGGGTGTGGGTGTGGATGCCAAGTCCATCCCTTCCTCGCTGCAGCTAATAATGCAATAAATTAGTTATTCTTTAATACTGTGGCATTTTTTATAGATACGGTAGGTAGGTAGGTAGGTAGGTAGGTAGGTAGGTAGGTAGGTAGGTAGGTAGGTAGGTAGGTAGGTAGGTAGGTAGGTAGGTAGGTAGGTAGGTAGGTAGGTAGGTAGGGCATGTTCAATCCTCTCATTCAAGAGACAAAATCACTTGGGTAATAAGCCCTGCAATTTGATTAGAAAGGACCAGTCCGTCTGTTGGGCAGAATGAAGAAGCTAGCTTAGGTGACACATGCTGGGTTATGACAACAAACTGTTGAAGGACAGCACAGTGAGTGCCTCATAATCTGAACTGTTCTCTTTATAGCGACTGGAGAAAAGTTCATTATGGACTACAGTTCCCAGAATCCCTAGAGAACACATTTCTCTCCCCCCCCATCCCCAATACTGGAAGGTGGATTCTGATAACTACAGCTCTTAAAAAAAACAACACTTTTGTATGCTAGTGGTTGTCAACCATAAATAGCTACTCTCTAGTCTCTTTCTCTTTTGATCTCAAAAATGACAATCTAATAAAGGCGAGATGTCTGTACAGGGAAAAACGGCTGTGGTGTTGTGTTTTGTTTTATTTTGTTTTAATTGTGCTGAAACTGTTATGTAGAATAATGAGGGGTTATCACATCTTTTAAAGTGGCATGATCGTCTTGATTATACAGTATCTGTAACAAACCTCTTGACAGCCTCCTTCCCCCCCCCCCCCCCCCCCCCGTCCTGCTGATGCACTGTGCATTTGATTTCAGGATAGATTCTTTTTAAAAAAATGAAAGTAAATTCACCTTATTCATTTTCTACGATATTGGAAAACACATGGAAAAAAAATAAAAGCCAAGGGAGAAACAAAACACGCATGTGTCTACATTTGACCATTCAAGGTAAAATAAATGGGAAAAGAAAAGGGGGAAAGAAAAGGTCCTCTTGCAATGGTCTTGGATCCCCCAGAGGTTCTTGGATTAAAACTCCCAGAAGCCTTCACCACGAGCTGTGCTGCCCATGGTTCCCGAAAGGTGTGGTCCAAGAACATCTGGGGACCCAAGGATGAGAAGCACTGTCCTACGAGGGAAACAAATGATCTGGATGTAACTCAGCATCACTGCTTAGAGCTGCCACCAGCAAAGTCGGAACAGCTATGAGAATGTCCAGCCTCCAGTAAGGAAGGAATAAGAAGGACAATAAGAAGGAGGGCTAAAGAGCTAAATGGGAAGCCAGTGAAGTTCCATTTTCGCATATCTGGTTTTGCGTTATAGCAGGACTGGGGCATGCGTGGATCTCCAGGAGTTGTTGCCATACAACCCCCACATTCCTCCCCCATAGACCCTGTTTGCTAGGACTGAGGAGAGCTAAAGTGCAGCAACATGTAGAAGGCTACCCACTCCTACATTCAAGACATGTGTTTGCATTAAATGGGATACAGTGGTGCCTCACTAGACGATTGCCTCGCGGGGTGAAAAACCCGCAAGACGATTGGTTTTTGCGATCGCCATGGTGCTTCGCAAGGCGTTTTTAAGACTGATGCTTCGCAAGACAAATAAATTTCATTCGTTTTGTGAGGTTCCCATAGGGAACCTCGCAAGACGATTTTTTCACAAGACGATAATTTTCACGGAACGAATTAAAATTGTCTAGCGATGCACCACTGTATATAGATCCCACTAAGTAGCCATAGCTCAGTGGCAGAGCACCTGTTTGGCATTCAAAAGGTCCCAAGGTCAGTTTGCAACAGGGGGTTCAATTGTTACTTGAAACCAT
Organism: Pogona vitticeps; assembly: GCF_051106095.1. Classification (NCBI taxonomy): domain Eukaryota; kingdom Metazoa; phylum Chordata; class Lepidosauria; order Squamata; family Agamidae; genus Pogona; species Pogona vitticeps. The sequence continues at coordinate 16,852,254 of NC_135790.1, forward strand.
GCAGAGAGCTGCTGCCAGTCAGGGCCACCGATACTGGGTTGATTAGATGGACCAACTCTTTATCAGACAGCTTCCTATGTTTCTGTAAACAGAAAGTTCACACAGAAATAGGAGGAAAGACTACTGAGATGGACAGATCAGAGATCTCCATATAATTTAGACTGGTTTCCAGGTCTACCTCTGGCCCATCAATCATAGGATTCTCACTCCTGCACTAAAGAGAATGGCAGAATAATAGTAAGGTGGTTTTTTAAAACTAAGGTGAGAGGCCGCCAATGATGGGTGGATCTTCCACTGAAAGCAATGGGGCGCTTGTGGGAGGCACAGCTTTTACAGTTATCTTTCAAATGAGTATGAAGCTATTGCCCACTCTGTTTGAGGTTTGGTATCTCTGTGGGGCTTTCAGGCTAACCTACATGAACACACACACACACACACACACACACACACACAAAGAGGCCCTTTTTCATTTTAAGAGTCTTTCCAAAGAACCTGAAACAGAAAGAAGAACCCATCAGAAGACCCTGAAATGAAAACTATTTCCTCCCGCACAACCTGAGATCCGAGAGCCTGGATAATTTATGCTGTTAATGCAAAAATCATGCTATTTTGATGGGACAAATAGCTGAAGACATTACAGTATGCAGCAATTCTACCATTCGGAACACTCCTCCCTCTATTCAATGTGTTCCCCAAAAAAAATATTTTTAGAAGCCAAGTTAAAAATGCATCTTTTTTTAAAAATTAAAAACCTTCTCTGCATCATCCAACCTACCGTCTATTACATTGCAATTTTTTTTGTATACAACTATATTGTATGTTCTGCTCTTGTTGTACTCTCTGTGAAAAAATCTTTAGATCTGAAGAGTGTAGAAATATTTGTAAATGCATCAATGAATCTGTCTCTCCCCTCCCTGCCCCCCCAATGAAATTTCTGTGATAAGAGATAGGCAGAAGAACTAAGAGGGAAGAGGGAGGATGTGGGAGGACAATTGATGGAAGACAACAATGTCTGAAAGCTGTTTAAGAGGCGAATTATTGCAGTTTTTTAAAATGCATCTGGAAGTAGATTCATAAATCTATTAGTCTTGAAGTATATCAAAGACTATACAAGTAAATTAATGCTGTACAGTGGTGCCTTGACTTACGAACGCCCCCACATACAAACATTTCAACTTACAAACAGCTCCATTTGCAAAATTTTGCTACAACTTGCAAACGGAGCTTCGACTTACGAAGAAAAAACGTGGGGAAAGTGAGAAATGGACTTTGCCTGGTACTGTAATTTTAAAATGTAAAAATTGGTTTAAAAGGTGCTTGGTTTGGTTTAAAGCTGCTAGTTTGAAAGGTGTTTTGTTTAAAAGGTGTTTGTTCCCTCCCTCCCTCCTTTCCTGCCCCTTTTTAAACCTAAGTCAATTTAGGCTTAAAAAAATTCTCCCCCTAGTGGTAGAGGACGGATTAACTGGTTTTGCATTAGTTCCTATGGGAACTAATGCTTCAACTTACAAACGATGCCTCTAAATACAACCAAACAGCCGGAATGGATTAATCGGGTTTCAGTGCATTTCAATGGGAAATGCTGATTCGACTTACGAACATCTTCTGGGACGGATTAAGTTCATAAATCAAAGCACCACTGTACTTGTGAACTGATTGCTCTTTGCTATTCCAGAGTTGTCTGAAAGAAGCCGGGGAAACATGGATCCTTACCTGGCCATGCTTAATCGCCATTACGTAGGTCCCCCGCACGGGTGCTGCTCGTACACTCGGGATCCTTGCTTTTGCGCTCTATTTCTCCCCCCTTAATCTTCTTCCTAGTCATATGGCCACGGAAACTGGCCTGGATCTTGGCTGCTGCGGCGTTCGCATCCGGGTCGTCCAGGGGAATGTCCAGGATGTCCTCATCCAGCTTGGTGCAAGCCCCTTCCTAAGCCAAGAGTGAAGAGACCAAAATCAACACAAGGGTTGGCCATGCCATCGGATTCCATCTGGTGAACGGATGGTTCTTTGTCATTCTACGGTAGTCTGAAACGAGCCAACCAGCCAGGGAAACTCAGATCTTGACCTGGACAGGCTTAGTCACCCTTAAGAAGTCCAAACACGATGAACCAGTGGAGAGTCACATTATAAGGCACAGACATAGGGTAGAGCAACACTAACCATGTGTCAAGAAGGACTGGTCAGACGCAATGAATGCCATTCAGCAAAGTGTGTTTTCATAAAATTAGAATGTTGTAAGGGACTTCAGAGACCCTGTGCATCTTAATGGTCTTACGTAGTCTTTCTCCTCCTCCAGACTTACTGGTCCTTTGGGAGAGGCTGTTTGGCTGATAAGATCAGAACTTGGTAGTAACCAATTACAAGCAACATAGTCATTTGTAACTAGTTACATTTTTTTAAATCATGAGGATGGAATGAAGCCATAATTTAACAGTTTTGTAACCAATCGAAACAAAGTAAGCTTGTTGGCACCATGAGCAATGCTTTCTTGTTGCATACAAAACGTGCCATTTGAGTGCATTTTGGGGGAAAAGAGGGGTTTTTTTTAATGATTTTTAAATACTTTTATTGATCACAAAAGAAGGCCAAGAAGTAAAGTAATGGACACTCGTTTAAAAAGTGAGCAGGAGCACAACAGGTAATACAAATTATTTTTAAGCATTGTGAGTAGTACTGAAAAGGGGTTACTGTTTGAACACTGTAATCAATGGGGGAGACCAGATGCAGGGTTTACCAAAACATTTTAATTCAAAGTTTATTATTATTTCCACACTCTTCAACAGGAACCAATATGGTACAATGGACAGAATGTTAGACTCGGACGCAGGAGGGCTCGGGTTCAAATCCCTGCTCACAGAAGCTCATTGGATTGTAGCAATGGTAAAACACTAAAAAAAACTATTAGGGCTTGTATATGTTGGAGACAAACAACACAACAGCATATAGTGATACAACACATCACAAGCTATTTTTATCAGCTAAATTATGCCCACATTTATTATTATTATTTATTTATTTTTGACTGGCATAATATTCATGAGAATTAAGGAGAAGAGGTGTGGGTGTTTTTTTTTCATAACAGAAACAAAACAGGCAAATTGTGCAAATATTCACACACACACCCTTCCTCTTGCCTTTTTGTTGTGCTGTTGGGCATATGACCCGGAGGGCAAGCGTTTCCTTGACGGGAGCATGTGGAGGAACACGAATGACAGCCAGCGACAAAGGTTGCACAATTGCTCAGTTGCACTTAAGGATGGGCACGAACCCAATTGTGAAGTGAAAAAAAACCCGCAAGTCAGGTTGGTCTGTGCTTTGGTTCATAGTTAGGGTTGGGGATCCCATTTTGCCAAAATGAAATGAAACACTGAACTTTTTTCCGCTTCCCGCTTTGTTTTCGGCAAAAATGGATGTTCCCGTCCCCTTCCCGCTGCCTTCATCGCCTCCCTCTCTGGTCCTCTGCCTCCACCCTCTCCAGAGACAGTGGTCCAACCTCCCTTCCAGGAAGCTACATAGGCGTGGACATACACAGAGGTGGCTGACTCAGCTCCTGGAAGGGACTCCACTGTCTCTAAAGCTGGTGGTAGTGGAAGAGGAAGAGGAGGAAGTGGCAGGACCAGGTAAGGGGGCAACAGGGCCAGTAAGAAGGGGGCAGAACTATTAGGTTCATCTCCGAGGTGCAAGTCGGAAAAGAAGAACCACAAACCCGTATGTTTTTCTGAGGTTCACGAGTGGTGAACCACAAACCACCTTGATTCGTCATTTTTCCGGTTCCTACCCATCTCTAGCTGTATTGCACAATCCCTACAGAATTCTGGTCAATGTGTCTTAATATATGAGAGGTAGATCTGAAAGCAAAATGTCTACAGGGTTAATATATGTTTGTATATATTAGTTTAGATGCTGGCTGATGGAGGTGACATAGTTCAGGAGGTCGGAGTTTAAATTTCCATTGTGCCTCCCAGGGGGGCAGCCAACCAAAGCCAGCCAGAATGTTTGCGCCCTATGAGGTTGTGTGACCTGTCGTCTGTGTGGCCTTGAGCAGCTGGCACAGGATCAGAGATCCACTAGAGGGAGGGATTGGTCAACACCCCAGAAGGGTTGCCATCGGGTGGAATCAACTTGATGGCATGCCACTGGTGATCATGGTGCTGCCAACAGTGTCCACAATCTCCTACTTGTTGCTTCTGGTGGCATGGAGGTGATCCCAGACTCTCAAAAGCCAGATACGGACACAGGAGTGACCCAAGCATTGTCATCATCGAAGGCAGGAAGAGAAGCAGGCCATGACACAGTGCTGCTCCACCTTCATCTCACCAGCAAAAGCAGACCAGGTAAACAGCCATGCTGAAGAGGGAGGGATCAGCTCACCCTATGGAACAGAGGAGGTGGTGATGCTGCACCCTCTCCACGTAGGAGGAGGAGGCAGAAGTGGGGGTGGTAGAGATATCCCTCTACCACACACTTAAGGAGAAAAAGAAGATGTCAACAAAGATGATACCAGCGGTGGTGGTAGCAGTGGCAGCAGCTACAGCATCTGATATCAGCTTGAGAAGGAGGCCTCCATCCTATCCGATGCCACTGGATACGCGGCCACCCAAATCCATCAGAACCTGGCTCTTCTTTAAAGCTGTCCGGCTGAATAATGACCACTGCGAAGGGGCCTCAAGGTCAAGATTCTGCGGGCAAGGTGGCTGGAGAAATTGGCTGTGCTGTGACACAGGCAATTTCCCCATTCTTCTGATTAGAGACACGAGACGGCAGGCAGCGGCAGTCCCTGTGGGGTGGGCAGCACCAAATTTGACGGCCATCCCATGCGCCATCACCTCATTCAAGTTGATGGAAAGGTTAGCAGCCTTGGCCGTTTCTGCTAAGTCACTCTAGATAAATTCACCAGTGGGAGTTGGCCGGTCAACTCTCCAGAGATGTGTCTAGCGCATTACAGATTCCATGGCGATTGATTGGCCACAACAAATGTGTGAACGAAATGAAAATATGAAATGATTGCAATTTGCAGTCTTGAAGGGACTAACTGCACTGATGAAATCCTGGACCTCCAAGGGGATCCTGTATGCATGTTCTGCCACATATACCTGCAGTAGGCATTAGTGACCAATACACAAATCACATTGGCAGACAAAAATACTACAGTATTTGCAAGATAGTGAAGACCTGCACTGTCCATACTGAAGTCACAGCCAGTGTGACTTTGAAATGGACAAAGAGGCCCCTTCCTACCCATAGTTTTCACCCTAGCTGTGGTATTATAAGAGCTGTAATCCTAGCCATCTGAAGTGCACTAGGTAGGGGAAGGCTGGTGTAAAATGCCTGTTGATCCAGGCACTACATCAGGAATGATTCAAGGGGTTTATTACGGCCAGAGCATAATCTGGTATCTAGCAACAATATTTTCATTATTTGAAAAATTAAATCACCGAGTCAGAGAACACATCGCAGAGGAAACACTGCGTTGATACAAGGGGAAATCGATCGAAGTAGTCAAAACTGTGAATATATTATCTGTGTGATTCATCCTTCATAAGCAATTTCTTCCTTTCTGGTTGGATTCTGTTCTTCTGAGAAATAAATTGCGCGGTGGAGGGTGGCTGGGGCGGGGGAATCTCTCTTGAGACAAGAACTTAGTGGGGATTTTTAAGAAAACAAGCCATAAACATTAGGCACAACTGGCAACCCTCGTCCTGACAATGGACCCCCCACACCCCCACATGCTCCAGAGGAACAATTACTTTAACTGCAATATTTCTTTTGACTCTTGCCCAGATTCATTGTTCTCGGGTGGAAGTGGATGGAACAGCCTGCCTGCATATATTGAGAATCAAACTGTGGCTGAATGTGGTGCATGATGTTCCAGAGTTTTGAATATTTGGTAATGTTCCTCTAGCTATGCAGCTGAAGTGCAGGGATTCACAAGGCAGAATAGCTTCAAGTCCCCCCGGGTTAGTCCACCCTTTTCCCCCCTCATCAGCTGACACATTCTCAGTAACTCAGACATTAGGAGAATACATCGAACAGCAAACTGACACACGTAACTGACTTTCAGCAACAGACTTCAGCAGACTCTAGAAGGGGAAATACCCCTTTCCCCCCTACATTTGCTAAGCTCCACTTAGATTTTTTTAATTTGGGGTTAGAAAAATGGGGGGTGTCTAATACATGGGGGCATCTTATACACAGAAAAATACAGTAGCTCAAAAACAGAGATGTGGGGCACTCTTTGAATTCAGAGGCAGGGAAGGAACAATTGGTTACTGTTGGATAGATGGACCATCATCACAGCCCAGAAGGGCAAGCCAACCCTACTAAAAACAGCTTGCAAGGTTGCAAAAACTCCCAGCACATTTAAGTTCGGTGCGGTAATGCCGATGAGCTCACCATATTTTTTTTTAGAAAATAAAGATTCCCTCCTCCATTAGTCCTTAGTATTCCCTTTCATCTTTGGGAACTTGTGAGCATTGCAGAATGAGCGAGGTAAGGCTTTAATTAATGAAAATTACCAACACCAGGAAGTACTGAAATGGATTACTTGGAACTGATGGGGGGGCGGGAGGGGGGGAGGACAAAATCTTATTTTTTTAAAAAATGGCTTGGGCTGAGGACTTTATCAGCCTCATGATGCAGAACGTACACCAGGAGGATTTCAATCTGTATGTTACAGATCATCTGCCGTTAAAAGCTGAAAATCATTGGTGTTCCACAAATGCAGTTCCAGCAGAGCCCTGCATCTCAGTCATATAGCCTGTGTTAACTTCTCAACAGTTGATCACAAAAGCATAATAATTAACAAACTAAAGGAGGTGTGAACACTTCCTGTCGTGACCATCAGAAATTTTTCAGCACGTAAGCTAATCTCTCCTCTAATGATATGTTATCTCTAATGTATAGTTTGACCCTGAATTGCATTTGCCTCTATGAAAGTTAACCGGCTGTACTAACACTGCTACGATTCTCTGGAACATGCAGCTACTCCCATCTGCTTGCCTTTCTGTCCTGGAAGTGTCTTTAGATGCCAGATCTCGACTTAAAAAAAAAAGGATGCTGGTTCCTGGCAGGATGCAAAGACGAAGCCCAGTGTGAATCTGGGCTGGGATCAGGACACGGAGACCATCAATTTGGGATTCGTTCTGGGAACACAGCCGCTTTCAAGAGCTCTTGATCACATACCCTACTAGCAATAGTGACTATGCAAGCGCTAAAACAACACCGTCCAAACACCAGAGTAAGACAATGACGGGTTTGGGGGTAATCCTAAGCTTTTCAGAAAACAAACATTAATAGGGGAAAGAATTCCAGAGGATGGAATCCCCTGACAGCCCAATAAATGGCTGAGGGTGTTAAGTGAGCACAGATGATGGTTGACTTTTATATTGAGGAACCAGATCATGGAATTGGGGGTGGCTGGATGGAAGGAGCCAAAACAGGAGCATTCTATGCTGCAACATTTTATTGCAGGTCTCATTCACTTGTACTAAGTCAGGACTGAAGCAGTTCAGTCAACTGCCCAACTGCCATATTAAGACAAAGATGAAACCCTCAAAATGAACTAACTCATACACCCGTCTCATTCTAGGCCTTTCCACTAGGGTGAAATTTACGCCAACTTAATTACAGCTTGGTGCTGATGACATCAACCTAATATGTCTTCACACTACAAAGAGACTGTTGGAAGTGATTCACTTTTGTTGTAGTTTTCTCAGACAAGTATTTTTTCTCTTTCAAAACAAAGCCAAGGCAGGGGCGAAAAGAAAAAAGAGAAAGGAGAAAAAAAAAACAAAAAGAGGGAGAGATAAAACACAGTGACTAGAAAGGAGGAAAATGAAAAAATTATGTATCTTACAGTCAAAGCTGGCTGGACAGGATGTTTTAAGTAAGCCAAGCAGATGCTTGGAATGGCCCTAGTTATTTTAAAAGGAATTTTAATTTTAAAAAATCATACTTTGCATTGGTGCAGATGATTTTAAATGTTGAATGGTGAGAACTTTACTGATCCCTATTTTTGCACAAAATTGCACAGCTTGCACAACTGCACGCAACTGTACACAAACTAAGTAACTGCTGCTTTGTTTAGGAGTTTGAAGCACTGGGTGGGTTGCTTACGTCCTTTCTAACAATTGGGTGGTTGCTGAGTGTTTTGTCTTACTTCTCAAAGGGAAGGGACACTAAAGACGGTTTTGTACAAATTACAGAGAACACTTTGCTTCTCCCTCAGTTAGAGGTGAGAAATTTCACGGGAGTTAAAAATGCCTCATTGAGGTGTCTCATCACATCAGACAGCCTAATCAATCAAAATGAGGAATTTAGTGAGTATTCTTTCCACTCCTACATGGTAGCTATGGGGGCTGAGATGCAGCGTAGAAAGGCAGAGATCTGAGGTTTCCCATTTTACACTTCTCACCTATATAGCCTCACACCATTGTGGAGCAACTGGGTGTCCACACAATGTATCTTAGGATGCTGGCTTCAGTGTGCTTGGGGCAGGGGGAGGTGGGGAGATTTTCTTTTGTATACTGGAGATCTTAAATATGGATATTTCAATGGATGCATGTTGGACTGGATTTTTAACCCCAAATGGCCAGCACCCTGATTATCACATAGAACATGTTACAGTGGGGTCTTGACTTGAGAACTTAATCCGTATTGGAAGGCGGCTCTCAAGTCAAAAAGTTCTCAAGTCAAATCTGCATTTCCCATAGGAATGCATTGAAAACCATTTGATCCGTATCTGCTCTTTTCCGTCCATAGAAACTAATGGGAAGCTGCTATTCCGCCTTCGACCACTAGAGGGGGATATTTTGTTTCTTTTTTCCTTAGGTCAAGAAAGCTTCAGGGAAGGCAGGGAAAATACAGTCCAGGCAGTCCAGTACCAGGCGGTCCGAAGACTGTCTCCCAATCCACTCTCTAAACGCTGGGAGGAGTGAGGAAGCAGACAGGCACCCTTTTCACTGGCCAACAGTTAACTGAAAGTTCACATTTTGCACTTTCCCTGCCTCCCACGTGGGTTTTTTTTCAGTTCTTAACTCAAATCTAAGTACTTAAGTCAAGTCAATATTTTCCTATGAGAGCGGTTCTTAAGTCAAAATGTTCTTAACTCAAGCCGTTCTTAAGTCAAGACCCCACTGTATTCTGTATGATTCCTTCCATCAATTACTAAGTTCTATTCCTGGGGCCCTGCTTTTCCATGGGGCGTAGAATAATCTCTACAAGAAACAGCATCTTTTCTTTTGTAAAGTCCTGTTGCAGGATGCGCATCTGATCTAATTGGAGCGCCTTATCTTTACTGAGTTTTTTTTGGTGGGTGATCCAGTACACAACATTGCTTGGTTGTTATTTTAGTAGGGGTGCGGGTATTCATTAGTTTTTATATTCTGTAGAGTTCTTGGAGTCTTGCCACTAGCTACTTGACCCAAATGAACAGATCTGATGTATTCACTTAGTGCTAGGATGTATTTTGACTATGTATGGCAACATGCATAGGGTGAGGGAAAGGTGGAAAGGGGGTTAATCGCCTGCCCAAATGGGACAGAAAGAGGGGAAACAGGTCACAAAGTTCTATGTAAACATAAAGCTGGTTTTTCAGCGACATCTTGCTTCTAATATGGATGCAGGTAAAGGCACGTATAGAGGCACTGTAGGAAGAAGCAGTTTGCAACCTTCCAATGGTCAGAGCGCTATTCCTAAAGCACAGCCCTGTTGAGAATGTAGGTTGATTAACATTTTTTCAGGATATATTTTGGAAATATATGCTAGAAAGCATGCTCCTTCTTGGCTTTTTTAAGTCTGTAGGGGACAGCCAACTCTTCTAGAGTGGATGACAACAGAAGGGAGTGGCCGGGGGTGAGGGAACCTTGACAAGATGATTCAGGTTTTGACAAATTAATTGTTAGCGTGTTGTAGTGCATTCTGCGTGGAGTGTCCTAGATTCGAGCCACAGTGGTGTACATTTCTTTACCTATAACCTTTGGCAATTCTGGGCTTTAACTTCTTGTACATTGCTTTTTATGATGTGGAGCAGTTCGTGCAATGCATGATAAATAAATAAGTAGGACAGACTGTGTGTGCTCACGTCCCTTGGGTTTTCCTCCGTGTGTCTTTGGCCATTTTCATGCTTTGGCCTAGTGTGAGCAGCTAGAATTGGAGTTCTTGCAACCTTTTCTCTTTAATGAATGTTCCTGGAAATAATGCCACCATATGAAACCCTTTTAACATTCAGGATGATGGTGAGATCAAAGTTTAATCTGGGACACAGATGGGAAGGCTTTTTTTTTTAATGACCGCTCCCAAAATTCCATGCTGGTTGACAGTGGGAATAGCACCAGAATTATCCTGTTTCGCCAGTTCCGTACATCTACTTTGTAGAGGAGGGTGAGATCCCCTGCTCATGTTCCTCACCATTGGATTGGAAAAGGACACTGAGAATAAGATCTGACTTTCTCTTTCTCCTGATTTTAATCATCCCGAAAGCACTTTTAGCCCCTAAACTGTAACATGCTATTTCTCATCAGGGAGAGAGAAGACAAGATGCTGCTGAAACAGCTAAAATACCTTAATGGGATAATGGGTTACCTAGCAGAACACTCTGCAGGCAACAAATCATATTTTCAGCATTCGGATATATGTGCCGTATATATTTTGCATGCACTTTAACATTGTCTGTGAAGCGACACTTTCTCTTCCTTCCCGGGGCTGTTCCTAGCACTCTCAGTGCTAAAATTGGACCCTCCTGTGCGTGCGTTTAAAAAAGCATCGTGCTGGTTGCAATCTGTTCTAAAGATTTAATTGGTCCAATCCCCCCCCCTTCTTCGGCAAGGTGGAAGTGGAATGCGATTTATGCATGGAGCCTGAGCCGCAAACGTAGACTGTTGTAGAAGATTAGGTTTCTACTTCTTGCATACACAATGCAAGACTGTTATCTTGCAAGGGCTGTCCTGTCCGCAATTGAGTCTACACTTCCTGTTTAACCGGTCTTATTGTTAGGAGCTGGGCAGGCAACAAGTTACAAAAGGAATTTGTGGAACCAGGTTTTAAAGATTCTGGACATCCCTTTTATCCACAGAATTCTACAGCATCTCAGCATTCTGCTTAGGTCAAATTTTCATTCGCTCTGTGCTACCAACCTTTGCATCATGTGGCTTGCTCTTTCTTTACATTTGAAGTGGAACTCGTACTAGGAAAGGTATGGAGTTAGACAGGATGCAAAGTCCAGTGACAATGATCCATGTATTAGCATCAGAGCCTAGACAAGTTGCTTTCTTGGATTACAGCATCCACAGTTGCCCCCTCCCCAGCTAGTGTGGCCAAAAGGAGGTAGACGATGCATCCGCCAGAAACCTCCAAGCCGACAACCCTTCTCTAAAACAAGGTGACCCCCTCCTACCTTTTAGTTGAGCTACAACAATTGGAAAATAATTTTTCAAAAATGGTTGATGTGTTCCAGGACTCTAGATAATCCAAAATTGCCCAAGCCACTGTATACAGAGGCACAGGTAGCCAGACACGTGATCCAAATCTTTCCCTGCTGGTCCAGGTTAAGACAAGCTCAGGTTCTTTGCCATGTGCAAGAGACCTCCTAACAGTAGCAGAGCAATTACATATTGTTCTAACAGAATTGGCTGGTGGGTTGCTTCTTTTCTTCTCTCTCTTCTTCTTCTTCTTCTTCGACTTAGGGGCCTCTATCTTGACAAATAAGGTAGGGAATGCCCTGGGACTGAAATGGTCTGGTCTTCATAGTTTTCCATGGACTACATGAAATAAATCCAATGTGAATCAGCCCAGAATTGTCCCCCACCCCAAATCTATAATTTTTTTTCTTCTGCTGCTGCTGCAAGTTCTACTTTTTTCGTAATTGAATGCATTCATATCAATGTAGGCAGTTTGCTCATTTGAGCCAATGTGGAGAGTTTTGCAGCCGTTATGTTTAATACCATTCCAGTTAGCTGCAGCAGCAGTGAGAGAGGCAGGGAAGCCGGCTGCCCTTTGTATGCCTGGCATCTGGGTCTGCTTTTGTCTGGGTCTGCTTTCGTCTAACCCACTGGTTCTTAACCTTTGTTACTCAGATGTTTTTGGACTGCAACTCCCAGAAGCCTTCACCATCAGCTCTGGGCTGGGGTTTCTGGGAGTTGCAGTTCAAAAACACCTGAGTAACAAAGGTTAAAAACCACTGGCCTTCCCATCCAATTTGTTTGTTGCTTGTTTGTTGGCTTGCTTGCTTGCTTTGCTCACTGTCCTAGTGCTAAAGCACCTGATTAAACAAAAGGGTGAGGGAGGAATCAGAGAGGGAGAAAGTAGTTTTAAGGTAGCTCTGCTCAAATCATCCAAATTTGCAGGAAGAATGGTTACAGCAGAGCTACCTTAAAACTTTCTCCTGGCCCTCTGCTGACTCCCCGTTCTTTCCCTTCTGCCCCCCCCTTGGTCAACCAGCTGCCCTACCTCTAGGACAGCAAGCATTTAAAGGGGGTGGGGGAGAAACGAAAGAAGAGAAAGGAGGAAGGAAGATCTAGGCATCAGGTGTAGGGAGGAGAGGATTGAAATGGTTAACAAGAGGCAAAAAAGGTTGATTTCCTCCCCACTCTTAGCTGACTTCAACCTGGGGAAACCCAACTTCCCCGATGTGATTTTACAGTGGATCCATTTGCATTTTCCCCCTACTGTTTAGTCACACCCTAACTTGTCCTTTTGCAATCTGAAGTCCTAAAAGATAGTTTATTACATAAAGACATCTGTGCTAGCAGCGGGGAAAGCTCTCCACTGGATGTTGACCAACCGGGCAGTAGGGGGAGAATGGGAAGGTGCCAGGAGACTCCACCAGCCGTTCAAAGAATGATCAGGGACCACATGCAGCATGTGGCGCTCTGGCAGACCATGCATGATCTTAAAGAGTAAACTAAGCAGTCAGGGTGGTGTAGTATTTGAGATCGTTGGCCTAAGACTTGGGGTACCTGCATTGAAATCTCAATTCTCAGCTGTGAACCTCACTAAGTGATGTTCAGCCAGTCACACGCCCTTAGTCTGGCCTACCTCACAGTGTTGTTGTAAGGATAAAGTAAGGATGAAGATGGCCATATATGCCATCTTGAGTTTATTGGAGAAAAGGTAAAACATAACAGCAACAAATATATAAAGTATTGTTTATGAGCAATCCTAAAAAAACTTTATTCAACACAGATAAATGCATGTCTGAAAAGATATGACTAACTAACTTAAAAGCAATTTCCAGCATACCTAAATTGGGAGCAGATTTATTTCTTGCTACAAAATAGGCTCCACAACAACTAGCATGAACAATGGTCTCACAACAGCTACATTTACTTTTGACTCCAACACTCTATCCTTAGGCATCCTTCAGTCTCAAGAGACTAGGGTGCACGAAGCCTGGGTAAAATAATAATATGGAGGATAGGCTGTTACCCAACCAGCAAATCCCTCCTCTCCACGTCACTGAAATAGTCCACAGAAAAAGATCCAGTCCTTTTTCACAAACATACCAGATTGCAATTCTCAAAAGCCTACGCCAAACAAAATCTTTCTACACAGTGGTTCCCAACCTTGGGTAATCAAGGCGTTCTAGGGCTGCACCTCCTAGAAGCCTTCTCCACTAGCTGTGCCAGCCAGGATTTCTGGGAGTTGCAGTTCAGGAACACCTGAGTTACCTAAGGTTGGGAACCACCCGTCTACAGGATTCCACAAGACTCTTTGTTGCCCAAAGACATCACACAAAAAGGGGAGAAAATGGAGGAAAAGGGACGCAAGCTTACTTTCTGTGGAACGTGTCTTGACCTTGAATTCTTCCTTTCCTTTTGCTTTCTATGGAAAGGACGTTTTCACCCTTTGGCTTCTCCCTCACCCCCTTTCCTAGTCTGATAGCCCCATCCGCTCATTAGCCATGCCTGGAGAAGGCCTTTGCTTATCACCTGGGGCTGCCCTTTTGAATGGTATTTGAAAATGCAGAAGATCGGTGGATGATCAAGGCTAAGCAAACAAGAATATTCTGCTGGATATTCTTTGTGTTGCCTCGACTAAAGGAACTAAAGACTTACTTTTAAAATGAAAGAAAGAAAATGGAAGATTTTGAAAATCAGCAAGCAATATTCCCAAAGGCTTGCTGGTTTTCCTTTGATCTTTCATTGTCATTTTACTTCGGTTTGGAAGCAAGATCTTTGGATGCCACTGTTGGAATTGGTAACATAATGTTACAGTATGTTGTTCACTCCATCCACCCACCCATCCTCAATTCACCCACCCACCCACTGACAAGCCAACATTCAATGTTGGGCTTTTAAGTCTGCATGTCACCCCCTCTTACAGTTATCTGGTGGTGCCAATTTGGTTGAACCACCAGATATTATTATTACAACTCCAGAATCTATGACCAAACTCCATTGGAGCTTCTGGAAGTCATAGCCCAAAAACATGTTTCTAAGCTGTAAGTTGCATATGCAAATTCTCATAGTCTGAATATTGGAAAAACTAGGAAAAAGGATGGACACAAAAGTAAAAACTGCTGTTCTTGTTTTCTTTAGTAATGCTTTTCTTAACACTTTTTTTGGGAGAGGGTGGTATATATTTCAGAATGCTGCAACTTTTACAAGGAGCATATTCAAAGCACTACCCTGCTCACTCTTTTCCTACCTTTCTTCTCCACAACTGGCACTGGAAGAACTGTTTTCCACTAGTGTAAGTTCAACAATTTTGACAGCAATATGCTTGTCATTTTAAATATAGATACGGGGGAGAGAGAGAGGGACGGACGGACGGACGGACGGACGGACGGACAGACAGACAGACAGACAGACAGACAGACAGACAGACAGACAGACAGATAGATAGATAGATAGATAGATAGATAGATAGATAGATAGATAGATAGATAGATAGATAGATAGATAGATAGATAGATAGATAGATATGTATACTTGTCAAATACTTGAAGGGTTTATTCTTTTCTCTCTCTCTTTTGGTAGCTATTTTAAGAGGCATTTGAAAATCAAAGTGCCAACTAGCATGCACTGGACTGGACCATGTTTTGAATGTGTTTTCTGCATATTAACATCACACAGCTAGGAACGATTATATAAACCCATCTCCTCTTGGCAGATAACAATCACTCTTAACACCCTGCTATTTACAGCCCCCTTCCACACTCTCCTGGGTGGGCAAAAGTGTACATATGTGGAGCTGATAAAGCCTGGCTCAAGTTTTGATGGACAACATTGCTCTATCATTGTCGCGGAGGAGGTGGGCCGACATCAAGCGAAGTTGCCAATTCTAAGCCTGGCAGATAAGAGGCAGTCCAGTCATTCAATTCATCATCACAGAGACAAAGCAAGCAGAGCACAAAGGGCCTCCTTCTTGATGGGCTGA
This sequence comes from Pogona vitticeps, assembly GCF_051106095.1. Taxonomy (NCBI): domain Eukaryota; kingdom Metazoa; phylum Chordata; class Lepidosauria; order Squamata; family Agamidae; genus Pogona; species Pogona vitticeps. The sequence continues at coordinate 16,867,629 of NC_135790.1, forward strand.
TGATTCAAGAGAGACGGGAAAGAAAACACTAGTTCATCCAACACAGAATTAACGTATGGGATTCATTGTCATAAGACATGGTGCTGGCTACTTACCCAGCTAGCCTGTTAAAAGGATTAGACAAATTAATGGAAGTCTAAAACATCACGTTAATCACAATGCCAGTTTTAAGGAAGAAAATGAGACATACTAGCCTTAATTACCTTGGCACAATCCAGAACACAACTTCCATCATCCGCAGAATGGCCCCAGACCATTTATGGATGGTGGAAAAACCACAGTCGGCACACTTGTAAGGTACTGGGTTGGAGCAAGTGGGTGTAAAATATAGTAGTGAATTAAAGTTTTTGAGAATCGATCTTTACATCACCAAAACAGCATCACCCACGAAGAAAAGAAGGGTCATGGCCAGCTTGGGAGAATCTTAAAAGTTTCATGTGTGTTATGTGCTTTCAGGTCAGACTGACTTAGGGTAACCCTAAGTAAGTGAGATATTTAAGGGATTTTTTTTAAACCAACTCTACCCCTCCCCCCAGTGAGTTTCCATGGCCAAGCAGGGAATTTGAACTCAGGTCTCCTGAGTCCTAGTCCATCATTCTGTCCACTACACCACACTGGGTATCCCTGAAAGTTTGCAAAAGTGCAAAAGACAAATTAGAAGTGGGGGGAACTCAAGGGGAACCATCCACCCCACCTCAAAAGCAGCTCATGAAGGACTGTGCATGTTTAGTGGAGTTGGGATGTGAATCCCTGTGATGAGGAGGGAAAGTGCAGCAGGGAGGGAAAGGGATGGAGGAGACGACAGCTGAATGGGAACACGCTGTCTTCTGACATTTTGTTGTAGGTCCCATTTGTTATTCTCAACAATTAATGCTAGAGACAATGGGGGGCATGCAGGCTTCCAAAGAACATCGGACTGGTGGCACAATAGGATGGGGTTGCAGGACATTAATCTGAAACGACAGGAGAATAATTCTCTCCCTGTTGAAAGCAGTAGCCATCCTTCCTTACAAGACACAGCTCCCTATTTCAGAAGTGCGTATGTGTCGGGGGGGGGGATGACTCTAAAGCAGCAGAGGCTGATGAGTCCAGTTTTTATCCGCTATGGGTTTTAGTCCAAACCTTACCTAAAGTGTTGAACTCTCTCTCAATAGATTCAGTACCTTGGATAGTTCATGTAGAGCTCTTTTTGACCATGCAAAGCCACTGCCAGCACCATAGGCAATCAATAGTAATAATAATATTTGTCAAGGATGTTACAAGGTGGCTTTATGTGCTCACAACAAATCTGGCTTCCAAAAATAAAAGAATAAAGGAGACGAACAGCATTAGATGTTATTGAAAAGAGTTGCTTGGAGCCAAGTTTAGTTAGCTGAATTCAGTTCCCAGTGAACTAGATTTAGACTTTAGGTCTGTTGAAATCATGCTGGCCGAAGAAATTTTCAAGGTGTACTCCAAAAAAATAATAATAATAATTTGGACAAACATCTATCAAATCTGCTTTGATGTGAATTCCTGCGCTGAGCAGAAGGTTGGACTCAATGGCCTTATAGGCCCCTTCCAACTCCGTTTTTCTATGATTCTATGATTTTTCAGGCTTTGGGCAGATTGGCTTCTAATATTTAGGAACAACGACAGTTAAAAACCCTCTCCCTCCCTCCTTCGCTCCTTCTCTTTCTCTCTCTCTCTTTATGAAACAAGAAACTGGATTTGTGTACAAAAAGGCTAAAACTAAAAGTCAGCTCTGGAGCAAGGAGTGCAGAATCCTCAGCGGAGGAAATCAGAGATACACATTTGCTTGCCTTCATATGAGTCTGCAGAATTTATACCCCGTTCTAAAGTCTGAAAGACTCCAAGGGGCAAATGCTCCTTTCCAGGCATCTAAACCTCTCTATGCTACCTGTGTGAGACCTTCAGGCAAGCTGACAAAGCTGTGTTATCTCCCAGTTGATCCAATTACAAAACAAAAGCAAGTTTGCCAAATGTTGATTAAGATAAACTCATGTTATAGTAAAGGAAGAGTCTTCTCTCTCTCTCTCTCTCTCTCTTTAATGCTGGGCCTGAGAATGTTTGAAGTCTAGATGGTAGATCGTGGCACCTAGTAAAATCTCACACATACATGAGGTTTGCCCAGAAGTATAAAAGGAACAAGAGTACCTGATGGCTCTTCTAATATTTCTTCTTATTTAGTCTTTTCCTCCCCCTGCCCTTGCCCAACGAAGGGTTATGTCCAGAAACGCATTAGTTAAAACAATGGAAAACTGGAGTGCTGTTGTAAATAATGCATGCCACCTCCTTCAGCACCGTGTAAGCTTCACTCGTTTTCTTTTTCTTGTGCCCACGGACACCGTTGCAAGGGGGATTAAACCTGCTTCTGGCCCAGAGGTTGAGCAAGCAACCTGCTTTGGACCTCAACTCCCAGAATCCCCCCGCCAGCCCGGGCAGGCTGACAGAAAGGTTCTGAGCAGCTGGAAAAAAAGAGAGAGGAACTTTCCCCCCCCTCCTCCACCAATCCCCACCTTGGTTCTCACTTCATCGACCTACCAGTCCGTATCTTCGCCGTACTGGCCTGTGACAAACTTTTGGGAACTTGCCCACAGGGACCTATATATGGACGCACCGTCTGGTCTTCCTTCAGTAAATGAAAACCAGACGTTGTGCCCGATCCAAGTACAGGTTTGGCTAGTTACAGGAAGTGTTCTATTCCCACAGAGGCCCATCAGATGCCCATGGGAAGTTTGCGGTTGGTGGTGGCTGATGGGCATTGTGTTTGGTAGAGATGGGGGCTCAAGTTGCGGGACCTGCTGCCCAGTCAGACTTAAGTTGCAACGGTGACTTGACCGAGACTTGACTCCGGTGTTGTTTTTCTTTCAGTGACTCAGACTTGACTTGCAACTTAGGACTCACCCGCCTCTCCCTCTTTTTTTTCTGGGGAGAAAAGCTTGTTCACAATAGGGACTTGGGCTGTGGACTTGGGAGTCGGGACTTGGAATAAGAGACTTGGACTCAGACATGGGACTTGGAGCCAAAGACACATCAACATCCTTGATGGTTGGTGGGGCATTGGGCACAGCAACCAAAGATGGCAGCGTCTTCTGCTTCTGCAGGTGCATGATGGGAATTGGGAGAATGACATCCAAGAATGTTTTTTTTGTGTGGGTCAGGTCAGTTGCTCTCTGAGGTGTCCCACAACTATATGCAAAGCTTATTTTCAAGTTAAAAATAGAACACAAGCACACACCTTTTCAACCTTCAATGATAATAGAAAACCAGAAATGATAACAACTAGTCTTGCAATAAAAAATAGAATTGAACCTCTGGGCCACATCCCATAATGAAAGGTTTGCCATAATGCTAATGGAACAATAGCATCACTTGTTCCACTAAAAAAAAAAGAATATTTTGGTTAATTGTTCCACTATTGTTAATGGGTGCCTCTGCTAGATCTTATTGTTGTAAAAGTTATGTGCAATGTTAGTAGTAATAATAACTGTTAATGGGTTAATTCCAAGCTCTGGCACTGAGTGCTGATTCTAGGCCTCGTTACAGCTAACGGAGATTCACAGGAGTTAACGGCAGACAGGATCAGCTGAAGCTACATGGAGAGCTATCTTGAATGCCAGTAAGTAAGAACACTAGAAAAGGTCGTTGCTTTGCAGGAGATGTATTGCTTTTGTGGAAAGGTCAGCTGTCTGTAAGTATTTGTTTTTCAAAACTCACAAACAAGAGTTGCTAAGAGATGTCCCTTTGTCCTAAGAAACCAGAGTGTCTGAACATCCGTTGGCTCTTGTCTCCTGGTTCTTTCGACTCGTTTGACTCTTCTGTAGAATCGGCCTTTTCTCTTTTTCTTGCCATCGCTCTTAATAGCTCTGTGGCAACAAGTAGTGCAGCCACATAGACCATTATTCTCGCCTGTACATCTGCATGGCAGGAAAAAAGAAATGTCACCAGTTAAATTTCTTTCTGCTGAACGACCGCAGGACCCATTTCAGGGGAGGAAGACGGGAAGTCAGTGAAAAATCTTCCTCCTGAAGCATTCCAGGGTCTTGGTCAGGCTTTGTGTTGAGACAGGATATGACACAGATTGTTGTCGGGAAAGGACAGCTCAGGACATTTTGGTGCCTGAGGCAAAGTAGCAGTTACCTTAGTCAAGATGCGTAGCACCTGAAGCTTGGCAACTTATTTTGGAAAATGAGGGGGGAAATCTCACTGCCATATATATCATCCATAAAAATACAAGAGAAAAAAAATAACTATGCTGGTCTTGCATAACATCAAAAATCTGCTGCCTGAGGCAACTGTTTCACACTGTCTAATGACAGAGCCAGTCTTACGTCCAAACACCGAAAGGATCTACTTCAACGCTTGCCCTGAGTGTATTAACCATTCCTACCCTTCAACGGCTCCCATTGAGAAAATAAGCCTAAATTATATGTTCTCCAAACAACCAAACATCCCCAGAAGAGCAGCCCCTATTATGGAGACACAAAGGAGACCAGGGGCCTGGAACCCACAGGAGAGATGACCGTCAAGCCTGCCTTCCCTTCAAGCTCTGAAAACAAGGTGGTCACATGTCCGCTTTGAAGAAGGATGCTCCTCCATTTTAGGAACTGCCAAAGAAACCACCCCACCTTTGAAAGGTTTCTCCATGGAAGGGTTTTTGAGTCCAGATAGGATTTAAAGATAAAGAACCATAAAGAGGGACATCAGAGACTTTGAATCTATACATTCACGGTGAATAACTGGACACCAGATTCAGTGGGTCACTGTTTTCCTCGCTCCGATGAGATGCATTGGACCTCTGCTTAAATTATGAAAAGAGTTTCTCATTTTACTTCTGTCCATAAAAATTAGCATGTGCAATTCTATGTCTGTCAGTGTCCTTTTCGGCCCTCTTTTTCGGGCAATGCAGATCTCCCTTTTCTGCCTCAGTGGCCACCCTAATGGGAGAACCCCTTCTCTGCCCTGAGATCATAATCTAAAATTTGCTACAGGGGAGTCAGCAGAGGGTTGGAAAGGAGAATAAAGTTAGTGACAACAGTAAATGGTAGAATCCAGACCTTTTCCCTCCCAGGTGTTGCTTTTCATGTAACTTTTGACTTCTGATGACCCTATTTTTAGGGTTTTCAATGGCTGTGACATGTTCAAAGACTGCTTTATTAGTGCTGTCCCTCAGTGAGTTTCCACATTCAAGTGGGGATTTGAACTCAGGTCTCCTGAGTCCTAATCTGATGCTCTGTCCACTCTACCACTCTGGTTCTCTGTTTCTAAGCACCTGTTCATACCAGTCATAGAAAACTGTCATATATCAGACCCATATTTTCCTGCACTGCAGGGTCTCCAATAGACAGACCTTTTCCACCTTATATCACTTGACCCTTTCTCACCAAAGAGGCCAGGAATTCAGCCTAAACCTACTATCAAGCTGGTTTCAATATCAGCAAAAGGGTCAAAAGGAAATGTTAAAAAACATAGTGGAAAATTTTGAGTTTTCATTGACTTCATGCATGTTACTTTTTGGGGGGACTACAACTTCCCAAATCCCCAGTCACTATGGGATTCCAGGAACAATATTACCCAAAAGGAACTTTTCTGAACTCCAGCGTTTGCTCACTGAGGCTAATAAAATGTCCACTCTCTGAAGCGGTTTCTGTGAAATCATATGCCAACAAGACCATCGTTTATGTGCCAGAAGGCTCTTGATTTCTTGGAAGGAGATATACTGACAGTGAGCCACAGGTGACCTGTTTTCTGACTCCGTGTTCAATAATTAAGAGGATGGTTTCATTACCCATAATTACATTACAGAGACAGTGAACCCCCGACATCCTACCGGTTTTGTCTCATGGATAGTGTAAAGAGATAGCCTGCCCAGAATTTGCTAGCAAGACATCCGGCCTCTGGCTTGGCTTCTTTCTCCATTTGAAGGCCCACCTGTGCTTTCATGTCCTCTAATTGCAAGGTTCCCAATCAGCTCACGGAGCTCTTTGTCTAACGACCGTTTGCTCTGTAGCCATTAGCCGGTGATCGTGTGTCATTCTCTGCCACAGGAAGATTGGCATGCTAGCTTGCGCAGATCAAACCCCTCTTTTAAAAAACATGAATTGACCAGGAGAGTTTGTTTCTGGTCACTTGCCATTCCTACATTATAGGGCCATGCTAAGTTCTAGGAGGGGGGGTTGGAAGGAAGAAGGACTTTGGGCAAGATGCCCTAAGGAGATCACATCCTTCCATGTCCTTTTAAAAAATCAACGTGGCACAAAGGGGTCTCCTCCTCCACACTTTTATCCCCACAAGAACCCTCTGAGATCAGTCAAGCTGAGGAAAGAAAGGACTGACCCAGTGAATTTTCATGGCTACGTTGACCAAACTCCAGGAGGCAGTGGAAGACAGAAGGGCCTGGTCCATGGGGTCACGAAGAGTCGGACACGGCTTAACGACTAAACAACAAAAAGTTGGAAGTAGAAGCCAGATCTTTGTGGTTTGAGTCCAAAACTCTAACCTCTATGCCGCCATGGCTTGCCACCTCCTCCAAAGAAGGGGAAATTTGACCCTCTGTATGTTTGGGTCTTCAACTCCCATCCATCCCACCCATCAGGGCCAATGATCAAGGGGTGCGATAGTTGGAGAGGCAAAGAATCCCCACGCCTTGCTCTACGCCCAAGCTGTATCAGACCCCAGTGGAGCTGGCCTTCGCTCTCGCCTGCCTCTTATTTCTACTTACATGCTTGGAGACAGCGGACCAATAGTCATCCAAAGCAAATCATAGCAGCCACAGCAAGGCCAGGAGGGTTGGCGCAAATTGAGCCACAACAGGCTCCCAACAATACCTGCTCTGCATGTCTGTTCTTTTTTGGAGCCATTCTATGGCACTGATTGCTTGAATTAAAACCTGTATGATTTGGAGCAGCTTCTGCTGTCCAGATACATTGGGTTATATAACTCCTATTATCTGCGGCCTGCCGTGCCGCAGTAGCAGGGAATGATGGGGGTTATAATCTGACACTTTTGGATGAAATAGATTTAATGGATGGGAACTGCCATGTTAATGAGTCTAATTGTGGGGCTCAGTTAAGGTCTAGTTCACAACTGCTCTCTCCAGACCCACCCCTATGCAGCAACTGATCTGCCAACTCATGCCCAGTCCTGGAATGTGGGTCCAGTTTTACAAAGCATGCATGAGTAGGGGGAGAGAGAGAAAGAGAGAGCTGTGCAAAGTTTTGTTTTCTGCGAAGAAGTGGCCTGGTTTTGATCCCACTTAATGCAATACAATATGACGTTGCCATCTCTTAATTAGAGTTGCTGAAAACCAACCCAAATCCTATGGGGACCAGCGCTAACATTTCCTGGCTTAGCAAAGAGGATTGTAGGGAAATTCCAACCCAAGAAAGATTTGTTAAATTCTTCTCTTTCACTAACCAGATTCCTGTGTTCTTGACAGCTATGAGATTGTGTGCGACACACACAAACATACACGGGCAGATCTCCCCAGCCTGGTAATGCAATGAGAGAAGGATCCCCAAATGACATGTTCACAGATCTCCTTTGGTGCCCCCCCTTCCTTGAATGTACCCACTTTTTCTTTGTCACTGTTGTGGCTTCCCTTCCTTCAATTTTGCAATCTCCCTTGAATTAGAATGCACCTTAGGGCACGGCAAGGGACGTGGTGGCGCTGTGGGCTAAACCGCAGAAGCCTGTGCTGCAGGGTCAGAAGACCAAGCAGTCGTAAGATCGAATCCACGCGGCGGAGTGAGCGCCCGTCGCTTGTCCCAGCTCCCGCCAACCTAGCGGTTCGAAAGCATGCAAATGCAAGTAGATAAATAGGGACCACCTCAGTGGGACGGTAACAGCGTTCCGTGTCTAAGTCGCACTGGCCATGTGACCACGGAAGATGGTCTTTGGACAAAACGCTGGCTCTATGGGTTGGAAACAGGGATGAGCACCCCCCCCAGAGTCGGACACGACTGGACAAAAATTGTCAAGGGGAACCTTTACCTAGGGCACGGTAACACTATGAAAATGAATCAAGAGAGGAATTGGGGGGGGGTAATTGAAATTGGTTTAAAGTTGCATGGAAAACACATAGTTTTGGGGAAAACTTTTAAACTGTTTTCATACTGTGTTGTTTATTGGTCGAGGGGGCTACAGAGGCTTTAAGAGTCCTTGCAGTTGGGACTGTGCCCTGCACCCTCCCACCCTCACCCTGGCTGCCTCTCACAGTCACTACCCACTGCTGTTGTGGTGTTATTTTAAATAATTTTTAAAATGCTTTTTCTTTCTTGAAATCCGGCATAGCGGCTAGCCTAGCTCAGCAGCCCAATACATGCACACGGAGACAGACAAAGACACACACACACACATGGAGTGGAGAAGGAGAAGGTTTGAGGGAACCAGCAGTAAATTGGGTCTGTGGGGTTTGTCAAGCAACGGATGCCAGGATCATGGGTTTTGGGCTGCAGGAAACCCTTGCAGTCTGATCTGAAGTGGGAGGCAGCAGAGAGAGAAAGGTTGGACGGGAGAAAGAGCTCCCTTTCCTGCAAGCCTAGAAGCTGCTGATCTTCGTCAATTTCTCTGGTCAGTTTCTCTTGCCAGCCCTGACTACCAGTTCCCTCTCCTTCTTCATGTTGGCAGGTGTGCACACACAAGCACACACACACACATGCAGCAGCAGGTAGTGGCTATGACAGGCAGCCAACGTGAGACAAGAGGGAAGGCACATGGATGAGAGGCAAAGAGAAACTGACCAGAGAAATATGATCAGCAGCTTCTAGGCTCGTGAAGGAGGGAGCGGCTGGCTCTCTTTTCAGATCAGAGGTTTCCCGCAGCCGAGAACTTGTGATGCTGGCATCCATTACTTGCCAAACCCCACAGACAGGGGCATTCATGCATGCCAAAAAAACCCCCATTCAAAATAAACCAAGTTCACAAGTGAATTAAAATAAGTGACCCTCTTGTGGCCAAATCATCATCATCATCATCTTAAAACTGCAGAGTTGGAAGGGACTCTATGGATCATTGACACCAGCCCTTTAAGGAGGCACAGTGAGAATTGAACTCTCAAACTCTAGATCTGCAGCCAGTTGCCTAAACCACTGGAATATCCAGCAGTTCACTTCTGGATATACTGTACCTTGCTTCCCAATGAAAAAGACACACTTCCTGAACAAACAAAATCCACGATTCCCTGTGCATCGTGTAGCCTACATCTTTTGGATTGATTTGAAACATTCTAAACTCAATTCAAAACCAGTTTTTCCCCTATGAGTAATCCACTCAAGAGGGGAAAGCAGTGACTGAGGGGCCTGCATTGCCTGCTGAGCCCCCTGTTTCTGATTGCTAGGCAGCTGTCAAGCACCGGAGAAAGGGGTTGGCATTCTCAGGCCTCTGTAAAGGCCCTGTCTTCCATCACAGACCCATGATCAACTGATGAAGGTGGCCCTGTGACCATAGATAGGTGTCATAGACTTCTTTAGACCTAATGCAAGCTCTTGCTGAGATCCTCTGTTCACTCTCAGAAGGTTCCTGCTTCTCATACCAGTCCGTACATCTGTAGAGTGGCCACACGTCCTCCTTTTGAAAGAGTGCAGCAGTCCTCCTTTTGAAGGCGTTCCCCATTGGAAGGGTTCTCCGGTCCAAATCCGACTTAAAGATAAAGAAGAGCAGGGAAGAGATCAAGGTCCTCCAAGTTGCCCGTCCCTAGTGAGCATCGCCTGGGCAGCTAACTCGGAAGGGATTCAGGTCTCCTAGTCAAGTGTCTCCCCCCCCCACCCGCCACGAGAAGCTTTGTAATCCTGTTTAAATCACAAAAGTCACTTCCGGGCTTGCATCTGTACATGTAAATAAACATATGCCATTTTATACCAATCCCTGTCCTCCTCTCTCTCTTTTTGGTTATGTGTAGGTGGCCATCCTATCACCTACCCTCTTGTAGCAATGGCACAGCAAGTAGAGGAGGGAGAACTCACTGTTCATCTTGTCCCCACCCCACCCCTCTCTCAAGTGATGCAGACAGCACCAGAGGGAGAAGCGAGGCGAGCAGCAAGTGTGGGCAAAAGGAAGCAGACACATGCAAGAAAGCAGGGCACCAGGAGCGTTCCCCAAACCTGGCATGTCCACCATCTGTCCTGTATTGTTCGTGTTAGACTAAACCCATTGATTCATTTCCCCCCCATGAGCTTTCCTCCAAGACTGTATGTCAGACTATACATTACAGATAACACACACACACCCTTAGCTGAACTCATTGTCATTTTTCCAGAGAAGTAATTCCAGCAGAACTTCCAGCATTTGAAAACTCAAACAAAGGCTGAGTTAACGCCCACAAGACCAGCTACAAGATTGAACAAGGTAACGGGCAAACTACGGGAGGTGTGGAAGACTTCGGCCATGACAGGCAGATGCTTCCAACTGTTAAGACCTTTTCTATTCTTTTGATTTAACAAAGTGCTCTCTTGTCATTTAGAGTTTGGCCCTGGGAGTCAAGGAGGTCCACAGTAAGATTAAAACCAGCTACAAATCAAAACATTTTCAAACAGCACTAAAATACAATTGAGCCCATTATAGTATTAAAATACTATTGAATTTAAAAGTAGTGTAAAAATATACTGATAAACCGTACAGTGCCTGCACCTCAAGGACCCCTTTCTGGTCCATCGGTCAGTTGCCAAAGACTGCTTGGGGAAAAAAAATTTTTTTCCTACCACCAGATGGACAATAAAAAAGAGAAGAAAGTTCCACAACCCTCGGAGAACCACGCGACCATACAGTATATTGCTTTTTGCTAATTTTTACATAACTAATATACCAACTGAGACACCAAGACAATTCCTTCCTCTTCTGGATAAAGTTACATTAGAAAAAGACCGTTCTATGACCGTTCAATTTAACTATGACATGCTTTCTACAGTTCAAAGCAGACCGCTTTGTAGGGCTGAAATGTAATATCTTACATCCCTCCAACCACTTAGCTTCTTTGGCCCCAAATGCAAGATCTGGAAGAAGCAACAAACCTAGGATTGCACACTAACAAATATCCACATCCTTCAAAGAACAGAACATGGAGGGAATCATAATGTGTGGGGAGTGGCTGTGAATGGCTTACAGAATAGCCTGCCGTTCTTAACTTTGAATATCCCCCAGATGGTGGGGAACACAGCAAAGGCAATTAAGACAGGTGTGACGATTCAACTCATTAAAGCAGCCTTCCCCAACCCAATGCCATCCGTATGGTGTTGTACTACAGACCCCATCATCCTCGGCCAGCATGAATGCTGGCTCGGAATGATGGGAGTTGTCAGCCAATGCCATCTGGAAGGCACCCAGGTTTTGAAGGCTTGAAAGTGAAATGACACGAGAGGGCAAATGTCTCAAAAGATGTACACCTCTCAACCAGACTCAAACTTCGGCTGCTTTGGCCGTTTAAAAGAGCAGATCTGCTTAAGAGTTCTGAGATGCCGAAGTTCAGTATTTTAGTGAGTTTTTCTTAAAGGTGGTGTTGGGGATTAGAACCCTCCATCCTTGCTTCTTGTAGAATCTGTTGCCCGTTTCTCCTCCTCAGCCCTTTCACACAAATACATTGTTTTCTTTCCTCTCTTTTTCTCCCCCGTGTAGGTACAAGAATAAGCAGCAACACCCACACAGAAACCAACAGTTCTGCTGATCCTATTATTTCCCGCTCAGCGTTCCGGCAATAAGAAATCACGGTGCCATACAGAGAAGCCGACAGGGGGGAGAATGAGGAAAGCAGCCTCTTTTTAAAACAAAAAATGATAAAATGAAATGAAAAATCAACCCGCATCTCATTGAGAGTCCAGCAGACTCCCAAGACCGGTGATGCTTTAATCTCTTCTGACTCAAAACCATGTGCAAGATGCCACAGAGTTCAATCCAAAGAGCCCTGGTTATATCACCTTCCTGCCCCTGACCCCAAATTGGGATGTCTTAGAGGGTGAAGAAAGTATGGGAGTGTCTTCTTCTCCCCTGCCCCACATCAATGAGGGAGTAGAGTGAAAGAATGCCTCACGCCCATGCCGTCCCTTGAAATCACAGGCTGCCCACATAATATTTCAGAAATAAAAGCAACTGCACCAAAGCAATCCACACGTCGACACCCCCCCTGTTCATGTCTTCCACATAGAATTAGAAAGCAGTTTGTATGTTTTAGAAAAGTCCAGGCATATACGTACATTACAGCAGTCCATCCTGGGTGGGCAACAGCAGGTGGTTACACGCTGGGAAGTAAGGGATCGGCTTTTCTGCTCCACTTAATGAGAACTTGCTGCCTGCCTTCCTGCCTTTGGATCAGCTTTTGTTTTTTCTCCAGGTGCTGAAGCTGAGCGGTGCGCCTTGGCCGACTTAACCCAGTTCTTCTCGACTGGGGAGAACCGATCAGCCCGACTTGAGGAGCTGCTCTTCCTCGGGTGCTTTTAATTTCTCTCTCTCTCTCTCTCTTGCTCACGCCAGCTTATTTCACAGCAACTCCCCTTGCTTCTAACGAACACCCTTTCAAGGCTTAAAGAGACAGGCAGCTTGGCACTGGGAGTGGGCTGTGCCATAGAAAGAGAATGCCAGCAAGAGAAGGCTGTGGCCCCCCACGGAATGGCCACTTCTATGGGCCTCTGTCTTTAGAGTGCGTGTGTATGCCGACGTTACTGTGACTTGTCACCCTCAGGTTGTGGAAACTCAAGCACTCAGAGATTTTTTGGAAAAAAAAGAAGAAGTCCGGGACAGATTAAAAGGAGCCAATGTGGATGCTGGACTGAGGTTTGGGAGAATCAGGTTCTAATCCTCTTTGAGCAATTACAGTGGTGCCTCGCTAGACAGTTACCCCGCATGACACTTTTTCCGCTAGACATTGGCTTTTTGCGATCGCTATAGTGATTCGCAAAACAGTGATTCCTATGGGGGAATTTCGCTGGACAATGTTTGGTCCCTGCTTCGCAAACCGATTTTCGCTAGATGATGATTTTGACAGCTCCCTCCGCACTCGCAAACAGGTGTTTTCGGGACCTAAGCTTCGTAAGACAGCGATTTAAACAGGTGATCGGCAGTTCGCAAAGCAGCTTTCCTATTGCCAATATTCGCTAGACAATGACAATTCTTCCCCATTGGAATGCATTAAACAGGTTTCAATGCATTCCAATGGGGAAATGCTTTTCGCTAGACGATTTCGCTAAACAGCGATTTCAGTGGAACGGATTATCATCGTCTAGCGAGGCACCACTGTAAATGCCGTGTTTCTCCTTTACCAGTCACTCTCTTCCAGCCTGGTCTACCTCAAAGGGTTGTTGAGAGGAGGTGAGCCATGTACACGGAATCATCCACAGAACGGTGGGGTAGAAGCGTAACGAATGGCAACAGTATTAAAAGGGAGGCTTTTGGAGACTCTCCAGCCCCCTCATCAGAGAGGTGAGGCCAAACCCATGGACCCCTTTCTTTCTTGGAAGTGTTTGGACACTCCTCTGACATGCATGGATGGTGGTTGTGCATTTCCTGCATCCGCAGGATGTGAGCTTTGGGAGACCCTTCTGATTCTACAGAAGGGCTTACAATTCCATGACTCTACTGTTCCTCAAGTACCCTTACTAGCTATATTGGGGTCAAAAGATGGTCTGGATCTTGGTCTCTTGCTATGACCTTGCTGAAGCTGAGAAAAAGAATGCACTTGTTAACTCCAGGAATGGAGTTAACAACTGGATCCTTCAGTCTATTCAGCTTGATCTAATTATAAACGGGCATATTGTTTCCGTATTCTTTTTCTCTTTCTTGAAACAGTGTCTGATGAATATTGTCACTTTGCTCTGTTCTATACATGTAGCACATATGTTCCTGAATGAATGCAATTCAGTCAGGGTATTTACATGAACAGTATAATTAGTGTAAGAAACCAGTTGCATTTAGTACATTTTAGAATTTAACTATATGTTGACTTAATTGAAAATCAGATTTCCCCCCCCCCCCTTTACACAAAAAAGAGAGAGAAAGACAGAAAGGGAGAGGATATCGTACATTCGTCGTTGCAGGTTTTTCAGGCTTTTTGGCCGTGTTCTGGAGGTTTTTCTTCCTAACGTTATGCCAGTCTCTGTGGCCGGCATCTTCAGAGGACAGGAGCCAGAATTCTGTCCCATATCTTACATTGCTTTGATCTTCATCATAGAAGAAAAAGTGGATTATAAATGTTGTTGTGTAATTAATGGCGGCACAGATGTTCTTTATGGACTAAAGCCTACCTCTCCAAATACATACACACAAGGGCATAGGCTAGAGGTTGTTCAACTATAGATCACAGAAGCCCTAGTCAGTATAACCAGTGGTAAGGAATGCAGGACACTGGGATCCAGCAGCAACCGGAGGGCCACCCCGATCATTAGGCAGACTGAAGTCACTGCAATCTCCAGCAGAGAATAAGAGGGGACCACTGACAATCTCCCTGCCCTGAATTCTGAATTCACCCCATGCAAGAATCACTGTCTCACATCTTTTAAACTCACATATTGTCTCTTGAGTGCTGTTAAGGAGACTGCCTTATTGTCAGGGTTGAAGGAAGAGTTAGCTGCCAGTCCAGGTTGTTTCTCTGACTACATCTGGAAAGGGAAAGGATTTTCTGAGTGTCTTAGGCTGAAGCTATCAGCCACCCTAATTTAAGAGGACAACAGTGAAGAGTGCAGCCATGAAATGAAAAAGGTAACAATCTGTGCACCTTTTTCTACACAAACTGCAAGCGCTTGCAAGATAAGTACATCTCTGCTCATCAAGGAGAGGGATATTTCTTCCTTCTACTCAAAATGTCTTGTGGATCTCAGTCCTGTATATGGATACTCTCCAGAAAGCAAACCCACTGTATCCGATGGCATATATTTCTACAGTCCCAGGCACAGGGCTGTCTGGTTAGCAATGCGACCTGTATAAAGTAATACCTCCCAAAGGGGAAGGTTTATTGGCTCACAATCCTCAGCTCCAAGCAAAGAGTTGGACAGGACTGGCAGCAAGACATCGTTGGGTGGCCATGCTCCCATTGTAATGTGCCCGCTGCGCATCCCTGCTGGTCCCAAAGCATCCTTTCCTATAGATATTTCTTACATGGTGGCAATCCTTGGGGACCCCCCAAGAATGCTAATATCTCCCTGGCAGTGCTTTTTTTGATTGCATCGGCTATGTGAATCAAGAAAATGATTTTTTTTAAAAAAAGAAAATCAATATACAAAAAGGTTGGGCCTTCTTTGGCCCTCTAAATCTTTTTAATTGCAAATCCTTGCATTGGCTCAGGCTTCTGGGAACCAAAGTATAAAATATCTGGGAGGATCAGAAGTTCTCTACCCTTGGTAGAGACCCTGGTATAAATGATGTTACTCCATGCCCATCAGCTCTCTGGCATGGCCGCTTGCTAGAGGCAAGAGATTTGGCAATGGGATGAGTTTTCACCCAGTTAAAGAAATCTTCATTGATTGGTCACATGATTGTATTGGTTAATTGATTACAAGGTCTATGCGAGCATGATCTAAGAAAGAAGGGTTTGAAAAGGCAAATTCCTTCAGGCTCCTCAAAGGTGTGCAATGCGTTCGTTCCATCCTTGAGATAAGCTCGTTTTCCCCTCCACCACCACAAAAAGTAATGAGCTAGCTCAAGGGACATGGTGGCGCTGCGGGCTAAACCGCAGAAGCCTGTGCTGCAGGGTCAGAAGACCAAGCAGTCGTAAGATCGAATCCATGCGACGGAGTGAGCGTCCGTCGCTTGTCCCAGCTCCCGCCAACCTAGCGATTCGAAAGCATGCAAATGCAAGTAGATAAATAGGGACCACCTCGGTGGGAAGGTAACAGCGTTCCATGTCTAAGTCGCATTGGCCATGTGACCACGGAAGATTGTCTTCAGACAAACGCTGGCTCTATGGCTTGGAAACGGGGATGAGCCCTAGAGTCGAACATGACTGGACAAAAATTGTCAAGGGGAACCTTTACCTTTAGCTCATTGCAGAGCTAGAGTTTGCAAGCTCGATACCCCATAGCGCCTCCTGTGAGTAAAGCCAGCCTGTGTAGCCTTGGGCAAGCTGCACAATCCCAGGGCACCCCCCCCAGAAGAAAGGAATGGTTAAAACACTTCAGAATATTCTCTACCTGGAAAACCCTGAAGAGTGTTGCCATACATCAGAACTAACTTGACAGCACATAATGATGATGATGGTGAAAATTTGTTTTGAGCAGGAAACCACCCCTCACTTAGAATGACTCCTAGAACAGGTATTCAGTGTGACCGAGAAAAGGAAAAGGGACTTTTCTGAAGTTGGTTGTTGCCACCTGCAATTTTTATAGATATATTTCTATCCAAACTGAAAATACTAAAAACAACATTTGAAAACAAACATATTGCCAAATTATTAATGATTTTTTGGTCAGTTGAAAGACATTTCTATTCATTAATCAAAGCAACTACAGTGGGGTCTCTACTTAAGAACTTAATCCGTATTGGAAGGTGGTTCTCAAGTGGAAAAGTTCTTATGTAGAATCTGCATTTCCCATAGGAATGCATTGAAAACCATTTAATCCGTATCTGCTCTTTTCCGTCCATAGAAACTAATGGGAAGCTGCTATTCCGCGTTTTACCACTAGAGGGGGATTTTTTTCTTTTTTTTCCCTTAGGTCAGGGAACAGTGTTAAAAGCACTTCTGATGAAGCTAATTTTGAAGCAATGGACTGAAAACCAATTAATCCGTTCTGGCTGTTTTTTTTATGTAGAGGTGCGTTCGTACATTGAAGCATTAGTTCCCATAGGAACTAATGCAAAGCTGGTTAATACGTACTCTACCACTAGGGGGAGAACTTTTTTTTAACCTAAGATGACCTAAGGTTAAAAAAAGAGCAGGAAAGTTTTTTTTTCCTGCTCTTATCTGGATTTTTGTTCTCAAGTAGAAGCAAAATTTAGCAAATGGAGCTGTTCTTAAGTGGAATTGTTCTTAAGTAGGGACGTTCTTAAGTAGAGACCCCACTGTAATTAATAGGTTACATGGTATAGCCCTTGTAAAAAGTAGTGCTACTGTAAGTACATGGCAAATGATCAGTTACTTGTTGAAATCAGACAGAGACCAAACGAGTATGTTTTTCCTTGGAACTTCTTGTTCCAAAAAAAAAGTTCATAGTACAATTCCATTAGGGATAAACTTTACTCCTTTTATGGTATGTCACATATAAATTATTTTTATAGTTACTCCGTGTGTGTAGATATAGGAATATATTGGTACTGTGCTTATGTTTTCCCGTGGCTGCTGAAGTGTGGCCAAAGTGGACATGTAAAAAGTATGTATTGTACCTGACCACTGACATCTCGCATGCAGATGTTTGAGGCACTACATCTCTGTAAAGGAACTGTTTTAATAACAAGAAAGAGTTAGTCATAGCTGAAACACACAGCTAGTCCCAACCAAAGCAAACCTGTTGAAACTTTTATTACTTTGGGGGACTTGGAACTATAAAAATAGTTAATTACCTTTAAAAATAACTTTAGTGCCTGGTTTTTATAGCTGGATGGCATCTTATTTTTACTATGTCTTCCTCCTAGAAATATTTCTTGGAGGAAAAAAAGGCAGGGAGCCACTTACTCTGAATTCAGGTGAAAATCTGAGGGGAAACTTCTGGTCCAACCCCTGTCTGGTCCTTAATCTGTGCATGTTCTGCAGGCATCTACACTGTGGGTTAAACTGCAGAAGCCTCTGTGCTGCAAGGTCAGAAGACCAGCAGTCGTAAGATCAAATCCACGTGATGGAGTAAGCGCCGGTCGCTTGTCCCAGCTCCCACCAACCTAGCGGTTCGAAAGCATGTAAAAATGCAAGTACTGTAGATAAATAGGCACCACCTAGGTCAGAAGGTAAACGATGTTCCGTGTATAGTCATGCTGGCCACGTGACCGCGGAGGATTGTCTGCGGACAAACGCTAGCCCTATGGGTTGGAAACGGAGATGAGCACCACCGCCTAGGGCCAGATGCAACTGGACAAAATTGTCAAGGGGAACCTTTACCTTTACCTTACAGGAATCATGAAATTCTCAAGGGTGAAGAGGCGTTTCTGCAAGTGTCTCTCTGGTTTGGCAGAACTGGATGTGAAGATGGGAGGTTGTGTGAGGGCAGTCTAAATCACTGGTCTGTGGTCACATAATATTACTTAGTATTTTATGGGGCTTATTTCAAGCAACCAAAGTCGTTTGGGGCCATTATTGAAATCCAGGTGGGCAGGCTTGAGAGATCGATTCAAACTTGGAAAAAAATATTTTCCACATTCCTAGAATCCCTCAGAAATAAGAGACGCCAGCAGCTCTCTTGGCTATGAGATCTTCAGAAATGCAGTGCTAAACAGAAACTTTATCAAGCTCCGTTCTGGCCACATGCCCAGCCTAGGATCGTAGCATGTGCAACCATGTGCATGCATCTATGTGACACAAGTGTAGTGCAGCCAGGACTAAAGGGTTGAAACCCTAGAACTCTCTGAGGAGCAGGGATGATGACATCATCTGCCACCGCCACCCCTCAGGTTTTCTCTTGTTGCTGCAATCCACTTAGCAACTGGCTGAGAAAAGGATTGATTTTTGCAGGAAGACAGTATTGTTGCAAGTTATCTCTGTTTTAGTGCAAACTTATTAAGACGGCTTGATCTTGAATGGGCAATTAAGAACCATTCGCTTTTTAAAGAATGGCTCTTTGTTTGATGATATTATGGACCTATCCCTCTGCTTGAATGCCTGGATTTCCTTTTTCAGGAATGGCTACTGGGTTGTCATTGTGGACACTTGCACGTCCAAATTAACCACTGTACCTGTGTTTGAAAAAGAAGAATTAAATTTTCAGTTCTTTGGATTGTCTGGAAGTTGAGTCACGGCAACTGGACTTCTTCTTGAGTCCAGTTGCCATGATTCAACTTCCAGATAACCTCATCTGGATGACTGAGAATCTTCACAGATCCTTTGACTTTTTTTAAAACTACATTTCCCAGAATCCCACACTTCTTTCTTTCCTCTTGGCCTGCCTGGCACCTGTTTTCTTTCTTTAAGAAAGCCTGATTTAGGGAACAGAGTAGTACTTTTGCTGACGCTCTTATTAAATGCTTGGAAGTCGGAAACTCTTGCTAATTCTTTGCATGTCAGCTGAGATCTACCCACAGATTCGGATCAACCTTTGTGTCCGTCTCTTGTTTAATGGGAATCCGAATCACAGCCCATTGGTGGGACCCATTTAACTTGGTTACTATGTGTGTCTGCCCGTGCAAGATGGCTTGTACCCCAAACTAACCAAATTAAATTGGCACATGAAGCAGAAGATCTCCAGAATATCTGCTCCCATTCTTGGCAATTTAAGGAATAAGAATTGGCTGCCCTTTCCTTTTATCCCCACCCCCCCAAAAAACACACCCCAGCTGTCTGAGATGGCTGGCTCACTCTTCCTAATGAAAGGGCAGAGAAAGGACATGTCTGGGGATTTGGACTACCTTAAGCAGAAGACCGAAATCAAAATGTTTGAGTCGGAAGGGGCCTCTAAGGCCATCAAGCCCAACTCCCTGCTTGATGCAGGAATCCAAATCAAAGCAGATCTGACAGAGGGTTGTCGAATTTTCTCTTGAATGCCTCCAGCGTTGGAGTGCTTACCACCTCCCAAAGTAATTGGTTCCATTGTTGTACTGCTCTAACAGTTAAGAAGTCTTTCCTGCTCTTCAGCCCAAATCTGGCTCCCTGTAGTTTCAGCTCATTCTTATGTGTCCTGCATTCTGGGACGATCAAGAACAGATCCTGCCCCTCCTTTGCATGACTGTCTTCCAAGTATTTCAAGAGTGCTGTCATACCTTCCCCTCAGTCTTCTTTTCTCAAGGCTAAACACATCCAGTTCTTTCAATCAATCCTGGTATCCAGTCCCTTGATCACCCTTGTTGGCCTCATCTGAACTACGGCTCCTCTACAGCTGTAGCTCAAAAAGGAAACAATTCCTCATCTCCACCGACTCTGTCTTTGCATGCTTTCCATGTTTTTGGCCAAACTGTACAGTTTACAGTGTGTCGGAGGTCCAGGCTAGCTTCCTCGTCACGGGCTGCAGAGAGGATTGCGTTGCAAACACCAGCAAACCAGTGACTTTAGATCACCCAAACTGGTGCCCGCTACAGGTGTGGGACTCCAGCATTCATAGCCTTGGCCATGATATCAAGTTCTCGTGCTAGCTGGGGATGTTGGAGGTTGTAGTCCTTCCCAGCCAGACAGTGACAGCTTGGGGAAGAATTTTTTCCGTTATATTTATGCCTAACCGATTTCATTGATTTAAAGGAACTTCAATCAGCAACAGTTTGACGAGTTTGGTTTCAGGGAGAGACAAGGCAGGGGAACGTCTCTGTGACACAAGATCTCATTGCAGGCATGCCTTATATAATTGAACCCATTCTGAGAAAGCTGGGTGAGTTGGGAGGGGAGGATGTTTGCCTGTCTGATTGCAAGTGTGGCGAGAGGGTAAGGATTAGCAAAGCTCAGCTGTGTGTGTTCTCCATCCAAACTCCCTGCCTACATTAAAAATTTGCTTTTATAAAATAATGGCTTGGAGGTTGCTAAGCAACCTTACAATTCTCCCACTCTCTTGCACTTCTTCTGTGGCTCGTCTTTTCTTAACATCAGGAGACTTATTTCTTTAAAAAAAAAAAAAACACTTTTGCATTACCAGGTGCTGGAATTTATATGACCTTTTAAAAAGGTATTGACATGTTGCCTGGAAGTCTAATGTGAAAATAATCAGAACATCTGCTTGTATTAGACAGAGTAGTGTGAGCTAATCAAGTTACCTTATGAGGCAACACCTAGGCAGAAGAAAGATTTTGGATGTTTTGATGCATTAATTGTGCATCATATGTTTCAAACATATGCTACTAGCCACCTTGAAGATGGTTCTGTATTAAAAACAAGCAGATCTGAAATCTGTTTAATATTTATATACACAAATAAACAAGAACATAAAAAAATATTTAATGAATTAGACCAAAGTTCTCTCCAAGACAACTTTCTTACAATCTGATAATAACAGATGTGTTGGATTATATCTCCTATCATTCTTGGACTGGAGTGATGGGAACTGTAATTTAGCACATCTCGAAAGTGTGTGCCTGATGAAAATTCACAGAACACAATATTCCTCTTTGTATTCATGGCCAAATCAAATGTGAAGAGGAAGCTTGTAAAGAACAATCTGCTGTGATGTACTGTCAAGTTGCTTCTAAATTATGGCAAACCGTAACAGCAGTGGTCCCCAACCTTGCGCCTCCAGATGTTCTTGGACTACAACTCCCAGAAGCCTTCACCACCACCTCTGCTGGCCAGGATTTCTGGGAGTTGAAGTCCAAGAACATCTGGAGGCCCAAGGTTGGGGACCACTGCTTAACAGGGTTTTTGAGGCATGCAAGCTGTTCAAGGAATGGTTTATCACCGCCACTCCCCAGTGACCTTCCACGGTGAAGCAGGAATTTGAACCAAAATATCTCCTGCATCCTAGTCCAGTACTCCATCCACTACACCACACTCCCTCTCAAGAAGGACATGCAGATAGTGTCGTGTGGGTTGCCAGCACCTGCGCCAAGGCAAACTTTGCACCCCCTAAAAATTCTGTGCCCAGGGCAACAGCCCCTGTGACCTCCCCCACGCTGTGCCCCTACATGCAAGGAGACAACATGTGCTGTAGTCTTCTCCCATTGTTTCTTCCTAGCGATGGGTCCTTCCTTTCTTTGTGTCAGAATCACAGGCTGGTTTCTCCATTCCGGTGCTGCTGTTTGCAATAAAATTACAGCAAGGGCTCTCTGTTGTGCTAAACAGTTTGGTCTTGTGTCTCAAAGGGGTTGGGGATTCACTTCCTGCTATAGCAATGAACTTGGGTCTGTTGACTTGAATGCCATTCCCATCAAATACAGTGGGACCTACCTTTGAGCAAACATGCACCGGATCTGGTTGCCTCCTGTACTTAGCACTGCTTCCCCGTCAGAAGGGAAAAGACACCAGGTTTTGGTCAAGAGCCAAAACTGGGTGCCATTGTAAACACTAGTGCAATTACTGTCATGTCAAATGTAGTGCTTGGCAGCTTACGCTTATATTTATATTTAATAGCCTTCAAAAGCCTGATGTGCTGCAAATGTGATGATGTTTAAATGTTTAAACGTTGAGTCTTTCCAGACTAGCAGGTAGCAACAATTAGGGTGGTTGTCGTCATTACAGCAACATCTTCCACTGGCTTCAAAAGCTTTAAAAATGGCTTAGATAAGCTCACAGAGGACAATGGTTTTTAGCTGTGTAAGGTGATGATAACTTGCGAACATAGAAGTCGCTTGCCAGTGGAGGCCACCTCTTTACAGACCAGGGATGGGCAAACGACAGCCCTCCAGATGCTGTTGCATATCATGCCACACATCAGCCATGGGTAAGATAACCGATGGTCAGGGATCCGGGCACTTGCTGCCCTACAACATCTGGAGGCGTTTCCAAGCCTTCTAATCCTCTTGGGAACTTTAACACATATAATGCCAAACATTGTGTTAAAGTCTACCATGTTGCTCTGAGGAAACTGAAGCAAAACCAAGGTAACTGACTTTGTTAGTTCATTGAAACCTTTAACAATCAATACAGAGAATTCTGTTACTCCTCATATCGATTTATCTGACAGCTTTTTGACAAACTGTCAGTTATTGGAAAGTAGCCAGTTAATAGGCAGCCTTCTAAATAGCACATTGAATGTAGATTTTGGCAAGTTAAGACTGTCAGGTTTTGCATCAGACCTGGTCTTGGGTCCCGATGGTTTGTTGTTGCTAAACGACGCTGGGACCCTTAGAGAGCAGAAGCTGAACTGTTCAAAAGCTGAGATGCCAGAAACTAAAGACGCTACACCAGTAACAGGGGAACATGATTCTTCTCAATCTTGTAAATTAGTCTCCTTGAACTGTGATAAAACAACTTCACCGAAGGATCCAGATAGCTGTAGAATACAGGATTTTTAGCAGAAATTAGAGACACATTAAAGGAAATAAATCAATCTGTGGCCACTATAACAGAACATCTGTTGGAAAATAAGATGCAATTTGCAAAAAAACAAACAAACCCAGTAGACCTCTTGAGCCAGAGCCAGGCTGAACATACATGGTGTGTGTCCAATAAGATGAACTACAGTGGTGCCCCGCATAGCGACGTTAATCCGTTCCGGATTAATCGTCGCTATGCAAAAACATCGCTAAACGTTTAATGTGTTCCTATGGCTCAAAAACTCACTGTTCAGCAATGTTCCTCCATAGCGCCGCCATTTTCACACCCTCGGTAAGCGAGGGCAGGGCACGAAAACACTTGCGGCGGCCATTTTGGGTGTCCGGCGGCCATTTTGGAAACGCCGATCAGCTGTTTTAAAAAATCGCAATGCGAAGATCGGTAAGCCTATACAGAACATCGCAATGTGATCGCATTAGCGATCTAAAAAAATAGATCGCTATGTGAATTCGTCATTAAACGGTGCGCTCGTTATGCGAGGCACCATTGTATTACAATCTGTCTCCAAAAACTATTGACAGAAATGATAAGCAGGGCAATCTTATTGCCTTCTCCTTTGTCTGTGCCATTACGGTACCTTACCAGAGGGGTGAGCTAGTGGGCTGCTCTCTGCTGCTCTATAGCACCACCACTGCAGGTGGTCAGAGGATGGTACTGCAGCTTCCAGCTCAGTCAGAGTCAGGGGACATGAGCAGGATAATTGCATTCTTCCCACACTTGTAAAGGTGATGATCATAATCTAGTCCACAGTCTGAGAAATGGTTTAGAGTTTAGACTCAAACTGAATTGCTTATGGATGCCCCTTCCTGTCCCCGGATTTGGTTATTTGAATGCAAATAGAGGTAGGGCCAGTGTTTATGTTTCCCTTGAGATCTGATAACTGGGCTTAATATAAGCATTGTAGCATTTTTGTACAGCTGCCAAGTTCCCAGGGGACTAGCAACACACACACTCTCTCTCACACACAAACACACCACAAAGTTTACACCTTACTTTCTCCTCTTTAAAAATGATGGAGGTCTCCAGGTCTTCTGTTCATGGGAAGGATAATGGAGTGGGTTTGGGAATCACCTTGCTTTTGTCCCAGGAACCGAGTCCTGTTCATTAGCTTGTGGGTTAACAGCCCTAGACTCATCTGGCTTGAGGTTGGGCCATGACATCTTTCACTGTAAGGCAACCCCTGCCTAAGGGTTCATCTGTGAGAAGCAGGTACTGTATCTCTATTTGGCAAGACAGGTGAATGGCTAGGAAGCTGCCTTCCACTGAGCCAGACCACTGGTGGATTTAGTTCCAAATTCTCGACAATGATCTACAGCTTTGTGTGAATACAGGCAAAATGAAGAGGCTGTTGGTCAACGGTTCTAGTGTTTTGAGGAAGGATATTTAATCTCTTCATGGGGTTGCATTCCTCTAAATGAGAAACCTCCTTATACTGATTTAGATCATTGGCCCATCTAACCCTAAATGATTGTCAGCTCTAAGTAGCAGCTACTCTCCAGACAGATTTCGCCTCCTCCTCCAATTAGTCCTATTGGAGATGCCAAGAATTGAACCTGGGACCACCTGCATGTAAAGCACATGCCCTGTGATGAAGCTACAGCCATTCCTTTAACAAGACCGTGGGGCACAATGGGACAATTAAATGGTGGCAGCGGCAGTTGCTAGAGACAGAGGGCCAAGGGCAGACTTCATCCCCAGGGGTCCATATTAAAGCTGGTCAGTTGTCCAGGCTTCTGATGGTGGGTCTGATCAGAGGGCGTGTGCAGTGGTGGGAGGAGAATCATAGCCAAAAATTCTGTACAGGAGGAGTCAATGAAATATGGTCCTCATGATTCCATAGGGCCCCCCGCCAGCATGCATGGATTCAGAGGTAAAGGCGTTGAGATCTTGCTTCCCACTCACCCTCCACCCCTGCCATGCATCCATGTCACCCTGTTCAGTATCAGAACAAGGCTCTAATGGCTGCCAGTTGGACACATGGTGGGCACTGGGCACTGTGGAGGGTGGCTTTCAGTATGCCGCTTAACATTTCTTCAAGCAGTAGGGAATTCCTTGTAAGAACATTGAATTCTGGAGGCTTGCAGTGTCTTTTTGCAGCAGCTGGCTCCTTACACAGATTCAGGCTGGCTTCCAGTTCATTCATTCCCAAACCCAAGGGCTAGTTACAACCTCTAAAAGCCTTCATGGTGTCGGCAGTGTATACTGGATGGGAACAGGGAGCAGAGAGAACAAGGTCTGTAAAGCAGCGCCAATTCTCCACTACCACCCCCATAAAAAGCGAATTGCATCTGAGTGGGACTCAGAATGTCCCAGCCTGCAGCCGGCCACCTGGTCTTTTGTTCTTTGCTGGTAGAACTGGAAACCCAGCTCCCATTGAAGCATGTGGGATGTGTTCCAGTCCAGTAGCCATCAGCCATCGCTGCTCAAACAATGCTGAAAGAGCAGTCATTTATGCATCAGGGGCATTTTTGACTTTCTGTAGAAGCTTAACTAAAGCATCTGTGGTACTTAGCAAGCAAGCAAGCCAAACAGAAGGTGATATTCTACTCAACCCCCACCACATATTATGGAGACCATATGGAAGGTCTGGCTATCTGTTTTGTTTTATCTACTATGATTGTTTCACACACGTAGTTTCTTCCATGATGGTTTTGATGGCCAGTCTGTCATCCATGTTAGCACAGTCAAGAAAAATTATGATTTTCAAGCTTTTCATTATATAGTCTTCAAAGTAGGCATTTTCTCTCTTTATGCCTTTCAGGAGAAAGTTTGTTTTTGGGACATAAGGCTTTTTGAGAATGACCCAAGTCTTCATCATTTCTTTCTTGCAAACCTAAAGCTGTAACAGCTTTCCCTTGCTCTTAATGGAACGTACATTTCTGTCTTATGACTGTTTTCAAAAGCATTTGCATTGAAACCCTATTTCAGTTTCTAAAGAAAGGCTGTTCAATTGTTGTCGCTCCATTCCCAATGCTGTCAAACCAAAGTGTTTTCCTTTCCTTTCCTTTTGCAATTGTTTTTGGAACACGCTGTGAACCTTTTTAATAGTATTTCACATGAGACTTTTCTTACATTTGAACGTCAGAGCAGATCGCCTCTCAATTTAATTGCTTGACTGCTAGATTTGCCACCCATCACAGAGCCAGTCTGTTGGTTGAACCTCTCCCTTGAATTACACCAGAGAAGCCCAGGCCCTTCACCAAAGTCCAAAGTCCAGTTGTGGAGCCATGAAAGCTCTCTGATTGTACATTGGCTGCCCATTCAATTCCGCGTTGATTTCAAAGTTCTAATGATCACAAACAAAGCCCTAAATGGTTTAGGACCTCAATACTTGGCAGAACGCCTCATCCCACCTAGATCTACTCGTATCACCTGATCTAGCCAGGAGGGGCGACTGAGGAGCCTAATGCCGAGGGAGGCCCGGAAAGAAAAAACAAGGCACTGGGCCTTCTCGGCAGTGGCTCCCAGGCTCTGGAACATGCTCCCCTCCCCCCCGAGATTTGTCTGGCCCCCTCGCTGGGCATTTTCAAAAACCAACTTAAGACCTGGTTATATAGGCCTTTCCTCCGGGCACTATGTAACTTTCTCTCTTTCTCTATCTTTATCTATTCTGTTTGTGTAAATGTTGTAAATTGTTATTCCATATTAATTGTTTTTATTCTGTGTTTTGTGAGCCGCCCAGAGTAGACTATGTCTAAATGGGTGGCATATAAGTTCGTTCAATCAATCAATCAATCAATCAATCAATCAATCAATCAATCAATCAATCAATCAATCAATCAATCAATCAATCAAATAAAGTGGTGAATAGGACTTTTCCACTCATCACTTTAGCCAAAAATCCAGTCTTACTCTTTCTCCACTCACAGAAGAGAGAGGAGGAGCAATGGATTGTCAGCTGAGTTTGCAAGCAGTAATCAGAGATGGGAAAATTTACTCTTTTGGACAAAACCTCCAAGAATACTGCAGCCATACTGGGAGTTCTAGCCCAAGGCAAGTGTCTGGTTCAGAGCAAAAGGGAAATCACATAAGAGTTGCCTTCACTGCAGCTGAACACCCCCCCCCCCCCAGGTACAAGGCCAATCATGCACTCCAGTCTTGTGGGGCTCTTCTGAGATACGGCACACAACAGGAAGCCCGGTGAAGCATGGGAAATGTTTACTCAGTTGCCCTTCTGCAGTCACAGAATGCAACCGGATGCTGGTCCAAAAATCCACCCCTGACCTCATTTGACATGCAAATATCATCAGAGAGCTGTTGGCTTTGCAGGCTGTTCTCTTTTCTAGCTGGGAGGAAGGAATCCCCGCAGGTATCCCCAATCTCTGATTGGAGACAACTGGAAGATTCTCCCGTGCAGGATCTGCATAGGACCCTAAGCTGCCAACACGTACATTCTAACTCTCAACAGGCCAGAAAATGTTCTGGCTCTGTGTGTCTCTTTCACCCAGACACTCAGAAATTGTTTTAAAACGCAATCTAATAGCTGTTCCCACCCACATTTTTAAAAACTTCATAAATCAACCTTGATAGTGGGCAAGAGATGAAATACAGCTTCATATGCTCTTTGCACCAGCAGTGAAGAAATCTACCACTGTCTAAGAAGGGACAATATGTTTATTGATCCACCAGGGCTAATTCACAGTGTTCCTCTTGAAGGTAGCAGTGCTTTAAAAACCCCTCAGCTATATTTTTGTTCGATTTTCCATGTTCTGAATACATCCAAGGGTTTAAATTCCCCTTGGTACCAATTATAGCTTTGAAGCAAGGTTAGCTTAACGCATAATTCCACTCAGAAAAGCACCACCACCGAAACAGAAAATTCATTTCCCGCAGTCTACTAGGAGGAGGAGGAGGTGAGGGTGGGATCAATGTAAGGAGCTGGTCTGGGATGTGGTGGTGGTGGGTGACAGCAGAGATCTGACAATGTGATGAGTGGGGGAGTGGAACATGGAACTGAGGAAGGCAATGCAGCTTGGCTTGAGGAAGCAGGGTAGAGCCCCTGGTGGCAAGGGCTAATGGTGAGTACAGTATATGTATTTCAAAGTTCAGCTGCTCTTAGAAGAGAATCTTTAGTTTCCTTCTTTTTTTAATGTTACTGCTCAAGATATTTTGCAGCCTGAGGTGAAAAATGGGTTTCCATTCCACAAAATGCAGCCAACTAGACTAGCCGTTAGATCCAGAGATGGGGAAATGACTTTTTTGGCCATTCTGGCAATCAGAGTCTGGGAACTGTAGTTCCGGAAAATCAGCATTTCCAATCAACTGGTGGAAAGTTACTTCAACACTTCTGTCCTCCATAACATCTAAGGCAGCATGCCAGTTCAGGGAACTGAGAACCATAGAATCATAGAATCATTGAGTTGGAATGGGGCCTCTAAGGTCATTGAGACCAACCCCCTGCTCAGTGCAGGAATCCCAATCTGACAGATGGTTGTCCAATTTTCTCTTGAATGCTACCAGTGTTGGAGAGGTCACCACCTCCCAATGTAACTGATTCAATTGTCGTGCTGCTCTAACAGTTAAGAAGTTTTTCCTGCTATTTAGCCCAAATCTGGATTCCTGGAACTTGAGCCCATTATTATGCGTCCTGTACTCTGGGATGAGACAGAAGAGATCCTGCCCCTCC
Source organism: Pogona vitticeps (assembly GCF_051106095.1). Taxonomy (NCBI): domain Eukaryota; kingdom Metazoa; phylum Chordata; class Lepidosauria; order Squamata; family Agamidae; genus Pogona; species Pogona vitticeps. Next base: position 16,896,281 of record NC_135790.1, read on the forward strand.
TTTATATGACTTCATTTCAAGTACCTGTATTTAAAAAGTGCAGTCATATGTGGAAGTAAATGCGTGGCATGCCCCTCTCTGCCCCCCCCCCCCCCAATGATTAGGGAGCTCAGAAGTCCCAGGAAGCTGAATCATTCTTCAGAACTGGCATCCTGAACATGGGAAAGCATCCTCTGCACACCTGAAACGGCAGGCTTGCTTAAAGGGCATAGAGCAAACCATGGTCTATGTCTTTCCCTTACAATACCTTGCTCCTGTTACTTAGCATCTACCACCTGAAGCAACTGGCTTATTCTGCCTTATAGTAGGACTAGCCCTGCTCTTGACCATGTGGTGAGAACTGGGCTGATGTGCTTGGTCCATGATTACAACTATTACACTTACAGCATTTACAGGGCTTGTTCTGTTCTCATGAATGACAAAGGCAAGCTCAGGCTCTTCACTGCTTAGTGGAAGGGGTCTTGGGTAGAGGAAAGGCACATCAGATGTAATACATAGTGATTTCCAATAGCTGAATGTCCCTCTATGTCTCTCCTACCAGTATGGGCTACAGCCTATTCTTGTTCCGTCTTCTGTTGTTTCCAAAATTAATAATACAAACAATTTAAAAGGCTGGCTCCCTTCCAGTTACTTCAAATGGCATCTGTGCTTACTGCTTCTGAAAGCAAGTAAACTCTTGCTAATGAATAAATCCCAAAGACCCTTTCATAATTGGTCTCAATGTATTATTAATTATTGTACTTATTTTTAGAAGCATGTAAATACCCAAGACCAGCCAGAGATGTGTTATTGCCTGAGCTGATGGACGAGATGGTCTTTCTTCTTGCTCTGTGTGTAAAAGCTAATTTGACTGACATCTGCCTGTTTCTTCAGCACTGGTGATGGGAAAGCAAGCATCCTTCACTGGAGACTGAGGACCACAAGCTACCTTAGGTGGCATAGGGAAAGGGGAATGTTCTCATTTAGCTCTGTCTTCTAACAACCTGCTTCCACTCTTTCTCTCCAGCATCTGCCTCTAACTAATGGTATCGCTGGCCCTGTGTGTACCCATTCAACAGGGCAAGCACTTACACGTCACCAAAAGGACGAGAGGAGTCCCTGACATGTATGAAACAGGGTATGCTGATTTGTATGTACAGATGAAAAAGTTTGACATTTTTTAAAATTTTAAAACAGACCTACAATGATCCAGAACGTACCGGATGATCTGTGTACTTGCTAACTCTGTTGCCACATGATGCTGTGAGGGTCAACCTCAACGTCTCTGATCTCCCTTCTTATGTTCTTAATATAATTTATGCCCCATGCTTCACCCTTGCGGGACCCAAGATAGCTTACAGCATGAATTTTAGAAAAAAGATACAGGGGGGAAAACCACCACAATTAATTCTATCATTAAAAAGCCATTAAATAAACTATTCCATTAAAACACGTATTGAATTCACATGATTTTAAAGCCTGAGAGAGAGAGAGAGAGAGAGAGAGAGAAGCAGCAGCAGCAAACAAGTATAAAGGCCATACTTGAAAGTTCCTTCCTCATCAGTCAACCAGTAGCCAAAAGCCAATCTAAATAAGAATGATTTTGGTTGCCAGTGCAATGACAGAATCCCTCATCCCTTGGATGGCAATTCCATACCATTTTATAGTATATTTTTAAGTCAATATATTTTTAAGATCTGCGCCATGCAAAGCTTTAGACAGCCAACACCTTCAAAAGGACAGATGGCCCTCAAGCATCTTTTCAAATGGAGGATTGAAGTCCCTAAAAGAGGACAGGTGAACACTCTATCACCCAATAACAGGCATTAAGAGTGGAATTAAGAGTACCAACTCAGCCTGATGCACGCCCAAGAGTTCTCTCTTCCACTGTAGCCGTTTAGTTCTTCCCCCTCTATGCATATTCATGAAGCTTGTGATAATAGCAGATGTCACATTTCTCCCCCATGAAGGAGGCTGTGACAGCCTCCTGGGATGCTAGGAAACTAAAATTAGACCTAAGTACCAACGAGAGAGGGAAGCACATATAGATCACTTTCCTCTCTCATTGTAGCGGGACAAGGAGATCTTGGAGGCAACGGCATGAATGTTCCTGCCCTTAAAAAAGGGAATGGGAGCTATGATGAGTAAGAAATCTCAGCTGATCACATGTAATAATTACAGAGACCTTGGGGATATATCTAATTATGGGGGACAATTTATTAAGTTTTCATTAAACAAATGTCTTGATGATCTAATCTTCTACCCCAAGAGTGCATGAAGGAGGCAAAGAGCTCTTTTGTTCTTCTATCAGGGGTTTAGACATACTGTTAAGAAGAAGGATAGAAAGTGAAGTGATGATCGAAGAGCAACTGACAACCTCCAGGCTCTGTTTTGGCAGGTCATGTCCCAACATAATTTATTCTTTTCATACAAACACAGAGATTTAAAACATCCAAGATCTACCCAATACTAAACTTCTCCTGAAGAAGTGTGCTTAGACACACAAAAGTTTCTGAAAAATAAAAACTAGTTAAGTCTTGTATCTGTGAAGATTCTCAGTCATCCTTCTTTCTTATTAGGTTGAAAAACGATTTGCTACTCATCCAAGTAGCTTCTTCAGTCTGAGGAGAGCTGGTCGCAAACCCTTGAAGATATATCAAGGGTCTCCTACCAGCTCTCCTCAGGCTGAAGAAGCTACTTGGATGAGTAGTGAAACATTTCAACCTAATAAGTCCACTTGCCATGACTCAGCTTCCAGATAAGTCTTATAGGTGCTTACTGTTTCTGCTATGAATTCCAATAATCAAGAGTTTTTCCCACTCCCCCTGAGATCATTCATGATGCTCGAGACCTGCTCTAAAGGGCTTCACAATCCTCTAGATCAGTGGTTCCCAACCTTGGGCCTCCAGATGTTCTTGCACTACAACTCCCAGAAGCCTTCACCACCACCTCTGCTGGCCAGGATTTCTGGGAGTTGAAGTCCAAGAACATCTGGAGGCCCAAGGTTGGGGACCACTGCTCTAGATAAGGCCTTTGGGGGACTTCAGGGAGGGGAAGGTTTACCAGTTCGGAAGGAAATAACAAGATCCAATGTTGGCTGAGACACATCTGCAATTTGCTATGCTGAATTAGGATACTGAATCTGAGGATGTTTCATCTGAGTAAGAACTGCCAATCCTCAGAAGAGCTCATTGCAATGGCACATCCTTTGTTAGAATCATTTTTAAAATACAAAAATCCTCTTAAAAAGCAACTGGCTGGCCTCTCTCTGTGCACACTGACAAAATCAAAACAGAATGTGTGACTCCTAGAAAACATATATTTCAAAGAAATTACTAAAATATTCTTTGGTCTGGAACTACAGAACACTTATCTAATGTTGTAAGAAAAAGCATGTAGTGGGAACAAAGAATCCATTCTATTTATACTCTGCTTTTCTGCCATAAGTGAGACTCAAGGTGCTAATAATTTATAAGAAAGAAAAAAAAACATTTTGGGGGCAGGAAAGCGGGCACTTTAGATACTGGGTAAAATCCAGGTGTGTAGCTATGCAGCTGTAACTCGGCTTATGCCAATGATAGCTACCATCGTACCAAGGTAGATGTGCTATCCTTGAAGTACTTCTGCTGGCACATTGCATAATTGGTCGAACATGAACTTCACCAACAATTGCGCAATCACCTTGTACAATTCTTTTCTGAATTCTACTATCACCCAATCAAAGCCCATGCATCGTCAGTCCTGAGTGTAATGAGGACTCAGAATAGCTACCTAAACAGAGCGGCAAGCAAATTCTAGAACACAGCCAGTCCAGTAAGGGATATATCATCCTCCCATTGCCATGCCTAGACATGTAATGGTTGGGTAGCAGGCAGAAAAATAGAATCCAGTGAGGTCGGTCATAGCCCTTTCCAGGACTCAGTGACTGTCATTTCCAAGAGAGGTTTTTCCATTGGCGCTTCAGCCGTCAATCTCCTTCTGTTCTAGCACTCCCTTCTTTTGTTACTGCAACTGGTGCCAAGTATTTTGTTCAAATATCAGCATTTTTAATTTTAAAAACACCAGACCAAATTTCACAGATGTGTAGTTGATGATCCAAATACAACTGAAGGCTTCCTGTACTACTGCATGTCTACTTTGGTAACATAAACATATCCCCGCTTCATCTCATTTTGACAGTTCTTTCCAAAGCTGAAAGACATCCCTAGTGAAAATTGTATCATATTGGAGACGGCAAAGTGCACTCTTCCTGTTTGCAAGAGTTTTTCAGTCTCTGACAAGTACCATCTGGTGGTTGTAGTTTTATTAACACTTAATACCACAGTATTAATAACTTATGAATGCAGAGTAATTATTGCCAATTTAGTAACCATCTGTGTGAAAACAATGCCACATCAAATTCAAGCTTTAATCAAAGATGCTGAATTATAGCAACATGGCAATTGGCATGCTTACAGCTTGAACAAAATAAGTATTTTCTGTCTTTTCCCCAGGAGGAGATCCCAACTTGAAAATGTTAAATGTCTTTCATATAGACTGAAATACATAAAAATAGCTATGAGAGAATAAATTAAACACGTAGCAACAATCCACAACAGCTCGGTATACAAAAGTATAGGAAAAAAAAACAGAGTAAGCATGACATTGAAACCTAGGATACACATAGAATGTGTTTGTTGCCCAAATTTAAAATGAAGTCCATTTTCTGCAACTAACAAATGTGGCAGCAGAGAGAAAAAAAAGAGATAGGCAAGGAGAAAGAAAGAACACACACAGGAGAGCAAGCTATGAAGTCCCGCAAACTTCATACTGGGTCCTCGTGTAGGATCCCCCCCCACCCCATGACTTCTCCTACGGATCAACAGCACTTTATAGGAACGGCGCGTTCCCCAGGGTTAAATGGGGGAGGGATGAATAGCATATATGTGTGTACGGGTTAACCCTGTCCTCATGCTGCAATCCTAATTTGTGTGTCTAAGCAACCCTAAACACTTCATAAAAAGAAGGTAAAATGCAGTTGTTTACTACCCCTCTAATTTGATCATAACTCTCAGAGCATTTCTACCTCTTTTAGGGTAATTCTAATAGCATTTTCTTCATTCCAAAGCATCATGTCTGGGGATAAATATCTCCCCTCTTCACAGACTTTTTAAACCAGGTTGATGCTACGATCTTAAACAGACTTACTAAGCAAAGCAAGTAAGTTCTGGCAAAGACTGCAGGATGGACTTCCGAGGTTGTGCTGCAAGGTGACAAGGAAGCAGAAACCAAAAGATGCCCTGGCCCTTCGAGGACAACACTGGAATAAAGCCCGGGCATCTGCACAGAACAAGATTATGGGAGATCCTGCAAAAGCCAGGAGATGGAAGAAGTCGTGGACATGAATTGAAACAGAGATGAAGACTGAAACAAAAGGAATGTGAAGATGTCTCTCTTCACTTCAGAGGTAAGAAGTGGTGGATTCTGATGACACTCCTTTCCATTCTGATTGAGTGAAAATCGGACTAATATGTAAGTTTTCTTAACATCTTAACCAGGCGCGTGTGTGCTAGCAACAGAAAGAAAAGGGTAAAAATTGAAAACTAGTATGAGTATTCCTGGAGGCGATGTTGTGACACACAGAATCCTTTGACATATTTGAGGTTTGTGTTGTTCAGATTTCAAGGACTCGGGCGCATTCAAATACACAGAAACTTGCAACCTGAACATAACATTCCAAGTCTAGCTGTTGAAGTCGTTAGACTATAAGATCGATCAGTGTACACACAGAAACACACTATAGTGGACAGATTAGCCTGTACAGGTTGCAGTGTTGATGGAATTGTCCCTTGCCTCCAGAGAACAACTTCACAACTGAAATACTGTGTGGAGAAGCCCCAACAAACCCTAAGATCACACCTCCTTTTTCTTATAACCCTGGCCCAATGGATGGAGTGGAGCAAGTCCCAGGCAATAGCTCGACACAGAAGCTGATCCTGTAACAGATTCAATGCACTAATCTGCCAAGGAGCACCAAGAATTACAGGGTGCTCTTTTTCTTTCTTTCTTTTTTTTAAAGTTGGTTGTTTATTTCATAAACTTGGCACACACTTCTATTCCAGATCCATGTGACTTTGCCTTAAGCCAGTTTTAAAACTGACTGCTGGCACGGCTGTTCTGGCTGATTATTGTGGTTCTTCATCATCAAGCTTGCTTTTCTCCTCTTCCGTTCCAGCTTCATTTTCAGCTTCCTCTTTGACTCCCTCTTCTTCTTCTTCTTCCACTTCTTTCGAACCTTTTACTTCTTTTCTTGTTTTGTACCCCCTGTAAGTGGCCTGAATTTTTGTGGCTGCTTGTTCTTCTGTAAAACTAATACTGCTACCTTCTGTTCCTGGTTTCTCAACAGCCTCCTCCTTTACAATTAAAAAAGAGAGAGAGAGAAGACAGTTACACACTTAAAGCTCAGTATTTCATCAACCGATAATTGTAAAAAAAATCTGAATATGTTTAGAAGAAATCGTAAGTTGCACTCAATGTAATATACGTCTCCATTACACAAAGGTCTTTTGAAAGCTGGTTTACAATGCCAGGAGTGGGTGGAAAAATAAGTTGAATCTTCTTTTGTCACTTTTAAAAATATGTATTTCTACAAGACACCAGTGGGGTTATTTTTAGCACTGAATCTTGTGAATGTCACTTTGGCAGTTTTCCATTATTTTTCAAAATGAAGTTTTGCCTGCTAAGAATTTCAGAATTTAGCACTTGGATAACACCAACTGTTCGTCTTTGATATGAAAACCAAAAATTTATCTCTCAATAGGGAGAAGAAGAATGCCAATATCAGCTCCACTTTCCTAACCTATATGGACGAAGGCATTCTAACTACCACTCAGACATGGTATAGTTTTGCAGATTTATGTTTCACTGAACTTTGTATTAAGTATGCAAATTAAGCTTATGGCTTCAACCTGAGTTTGCTTCTGAGTAAATATACACAGGACTGCTTTGCAAGCATTTTTTTTTTTTACTGAAATACAATTTTGCTAAGTTATACTGTGGCCAAGTTTTGTTTGTTTTTCTTACAAGGCAATGGATTTTAATGGAAAATTCTTGCAGGGAAATGTGCTGCCTTTTATGTGCTGCATCATTCTCCATTAATAAGTTGTATGCTTGTAAGAATAGATAGGTCAAATTGCCAGGTGTCTAGAGGAACTTGCTGTTGTTTTATGCAAAATAGTTTTGAAGATGGGTGAAATTGTCTTCTTTACCTGAATAGGCCAATCTCTTATTCAAGTCTTAGTTTCTAAAGGAAGAATTGTTTTGGTGGATCAACAACCAGGGATTCAAAACTAAAATGTAAGCAAAGGAATGAGAGTCTCTTTTACTCACCACAGACTTCATGTCTCTGTAAACAGCAGTGAGGAAAGATATGTTGGCTCCACTAAGATATACAGTGGTGCCCCGCATGACGACAATAATCCGTTTCCCTGAAATCGCTGTTAAGCTAAATCGTCGTCATGCGAAAAACAATTCCCCATTGGAATGCATTAAAACCCATTTAATGCGTCCCAATGGGGAAATTGCCTCGTCGTCCAGCAAAGATCGCCCATAGGGAAGCCATTTTCCAAGCGCCGATCAGCTGTTAAAATGGCTGCCCTGCAAAGCATGGGTCCAGAAAACACAGGTCAGCCATTTTAGGAACCCGGCAATCAGCTGGAAAAATTGTTGTCTTGCGAACAAACGGTTCATGAAGCACGGACCTAATCATCGTCAAATGAAAATCCCCCATAGGAAACATCATCTTGCGATCGCTATAGCGATCGCAAAAAATCATCGTCCTGCAGATTCATCGTTTAGCGGGGGCATTGTCATGTGGGGCACCACTGTATAATTAGCACCAGTGGTGCTATTACACTGGGCTTGTTGGACATAGATATGGGATGGAAGTTTATTTATTTCTTTGTTTTCAGATGCACGAAAAATATATACATCCATGAAATATTACTTACTGGTTGTGCAGCAGGTTCTTCTTTCTTCTCCTCTGGTTTATCGCCACCCCCAGGTGGTGCAAGTTCCTGAAAAAAACAAGCAATATATCAGTTGGCAAGAAGAGTACTGGACCTGGGAGGACAGATATTCCACATTTTGATTCAGTTGAGACATCAGTGAAGCCAAACTAGAGAAGAGCTCATAATGCTTGAGTACATGATTTTCTCTCAAGAGTGGTGGACATCACACCTTTCTAGTTATGTGAAAAACAAATGCATAATTAGCTTATCTCCTTCATGCTGTTATAGCAATCTGTTATCACAGTTTCACACATTCAAGTGCCCAACAAGCACCTGCAATTCTTTCTAAGTTTATAACTCAAATCACACATCCTGTCAAAGGAAAGTTGAAGAAACTTAACTATAATTTGGTGTTAGATGTTTCAGTGAAGAAGCATAATTTGTGATCAGCTCATAAGCCAGGATCAGAAACTAAAGCTTTTCAAAGCAGACTCGTAAACCACAGTTTGTCCTAACTATGGTTAGGCAAGATGCCTGAATTTATAGATTGTTTAACTGTGACTCTACTTCAGAAAGTAATAGAAACAGTAGTTGCAGCAGATGGAAAATGAAAGCAAGCAACTCTGAACCAAAGTTGCCTCTGCAATGTCACAGCTCTGCTTCAACCCCCACACACACACCCCAGCTGCTATGGATGCCATCCCCCCTCCCCAAATTTAGTCCCTTCTCTTGTTCCATTTATCAGACCCCAAATTCCAAGCTACTGTTCCCTGCACATTGAATATAGCAGCCACATCAGAGTATAGATACAGTGTGGAATGAAGGACTAACCCTTTCCCACAGCACTCCCCATGCAATTAGGTGTGTTTTTTGCCACTCCCTCCCCATAGCTATTTCAGGGTGTGTGTGTTTTACCCCTCATCCTTGATCTGCCATGGCTTGACTAGTTTGGCCTGAATCCACACACACTCAAGGAGAGAAAATGGCCATCATATAGTAAGACTTACGTTAAAAGCACGGTTATTGTAGTATCGATCTTCTAGCTTTGCTCCCCATTCACAGGGATCATATCCAGTTTCTGAAAAATATATTTTGTAAAACTGCACACTGTATTCTCTCATTAAAATTAAAATTAGCTTCCCGGTCAAGCTGTGCTTATATTGAGTTGTAATTTCAGCAAAATACAGGTATCTGTGAATATCATATGCATCCAGCTTTTGGGAATATGGTCTCATTTTCTTTTCTATTATTTTTCTTTTTTTAACAAAACTTCCAAATAATGCACTTATGCAACTTACATATATATGCATCAACTGGAATGAAAATATTGTGTGTGTGTGTGTGTGTGTGTGTGTGTGTGTGTGTGTGTGAGAGAGAGAGAGAGAGAGAGAGAGAGAGATTCAACTGTAATAAAACATATATATGCTGACGTAAGAATAGGCAGGTTCCAAATATATTTGGAAATGCACTTTGTGTGTGATATACAGTATTTTAAAATATATGTCAGATATATTTTATTTTTCACTGGGACTTTTGGGAGAAATGGTAAATGGATGAAAATGATACATACTTTTAAAATATTGACCCAACAAAAGGAAATAATCAACCACTGTGATAGAGGAATTGCCCAACTAATTCAGGAGCAGATACAGAATGGTGTCATTGCCTGTCTTCCTTCCTTAAAGTGTTGTGGTGGCACACAGTAATTTTTCAGTGGTGCTATGCCCCTGAACTTTAGTCACTGACTTATTTTTAAAGTTAAAAACAAATCCATTCCACTATAGCACCTAAAAGCTCACAATATTTTTTTGCCCTGCTTATGCAAAAAGACACATGTGTACCCTGCTCTCAATATATATAATTTATAGTTAGGCTGCACAATTTGGGTTTTGGGGCTAGAATAATTATTTTGGTGCAGAATTTTTAGCACTCTTATGTAAGAGCTGGTACTTTGCCCTGTGCTATTAAAATAACCCTCCTCAATGTCACTCTGCTTAGCAACATCTTCACATTTAACAGAAAAAGAAATCTGAAGATTTAATCAACCAGGGAATGATGGAAGGAGTACTATTTCAAGCAAGAAAGAGTAGATTTCTACCTATAGCAGGAAAAGCTGAGAATTTGAATTGGAAAGAAGGAAAAATAACTGCTTATAACACATGCTCAATATTATCCCCTCCCAACTCTCCTTGAAAAATACCACCATTTTTTCTCTATCATCATTTATTAGACATCTATGAAGGCAGAAAACAAGTGGCCCAGCAGCTCTCAGCTTGCCTGTGAGTCAGTCTGAACCTAAGAACATGCTTGAGGCTCAGTTAATCAGTAAGGCTGCTTCCTCTGTCCAACTGTTTTCTGAAATGAATCTCAAATCTCATCCCAGAGAACAAAGAGTCCCAAGTTATTTTTAAGAAGTCACAGACCCATGAAAACACAGCTATGGAGCTCACTGGGTTCACAACGTATCAGCCTAACATATCTTGCAAGGTCGTTGTGAGGATATAATCAGTGAGACAAAGAAGGACAATGTACAGTTTATCTTCCTGGGGAATGCATGTAATAAACAGGATGTTGTTAGCTTTTTAAAAAGTCACAACTAAACCAGGGGAATAATACAGTGGTGCCTCGCTTAACGATGTTAATTGGTTCAAAAAAAAACCCCATCGCTATGGGAAAACATTGCTAAGCAAAACACCATTTCCCATAGGAATGCATTGAAAGTGGGTTAATCCATTCCAATGGGAACGGATTACCGTCCTTAAGCGAAAATCGCCATAGGAAACATCACTAAACGAAACAATGTTTCCACCATTGGAATGCATTGAAGCCTATTCAATGCATTTCAATGGCTTTGCGATGTCCGTTTTCGCTCATTTAAAAGTGTCTTAACATGTCTGAAACCTGTTTAAAATGCTTGGAATTGTTAGTGCACCTTGTGAAACATTTGCAAACTTAATTTGGCTTTGTTCTGAGTCTTCGTTAATTTTTGGTGAATTCCCCCCCCCCCGCATTGGAATGCAGTGAATTGTCCATTCAATGCATTCCAATGGGGGGGGGGGAATTCACCAAAAATTAACGAAGACTCAGAACAAAGCCAAATTAAGTTTGCAAATGTTTTACAAGGTGCACTAACGATTCCAAGCATTTAAAACAGGTTTCAGACATTTTAAGACACTTTTAAATGAGCAAAAACAGACATCGTTAAGTGAAAATTGCCCATAGAGAACATCGTTAAACGATGCGGAAAATTCCTCAAAAAACCCCATCACTAAGCAAATACATCATTAAACGAAGCAATCGCTAAGCGAGGCACCACTGTACTATCTAGGAGGTTATCTGAGCCAGATATTGAAGTTGTATGCCTAGGCATACGTGCCTAGGAACAAGCCCCATTCAACCCAAGGTGATTATTTTCTTACTGTTGGTACAGCTTAGTAGTTTGGAGCACCTGGCTGTGGATCCAAGGGAGAGAGGTCTGAATTCCCACTGTGCCTTCTGGGAGAGACCAGCTGAAATTACCTGGAGCATGTGCGGCTGATAGGGTTGCATATGTTGCCACCTATGTGTGACTTCATGCAAGCTATATGGTCCTCAAAGGCCACCAATAGGAAGGAAAGAGTGGTAAACCACTTTTACGCTTAGAAAAATCTGAGTTCCCCTAAGTCAGAAACAATGTAATGGCACACAACTATTAGGCATCCATATAACTGGACTGCACAAGTACTATAGCCTGGTCAACATTAAACCTTGTTTGGAATAGCTGTGAAATCCAGTTATTCACCAGATAATGCTCATGTTTCCTAGCTATTCTCCACAATTATGGGTCTGAAAACATCTTAAGCCAAATGAACACATCAATTCTACTGACACTAAGTTTCATACTATAGAGCAAGTAAGATCCTTGCACTTTGATCATATAGGTTAGAGAAGTGATTCTCAACCTTGGTTTCCCAGTTGTTCTTGGAATGCAGCTTCCAGAAGTCCTGGCCAGCACAACTAATGGTGAAGGCTTCTTGGAGATTTAGTCCAAGAACATTTTGGGACCCAAGATTGGGTTAGAGAATCAAGGCATCTTCATGGAGCATACATAGATATGCTGTAGCTAATTAAACCCACAATTTATGGACTTTCCACTTTGAAAACAAAACAAAAGGTAGAGACTTTAGACTATATCAGACTATAGTCTTAAGCACACCACCCTGGAGCTAAGCCTTATTGAGCAAAGTGGGACATACTTTCGAGTTATCATACATTGGAATACATTACGAAAGTCTTTGTAAATCAAGAAGAATGGCACATGCACAGGCATATTAAATGACTGTAAAATTAACTTGATTTATGCTCACTCTCTCTTTCAATGAGAAGAGTTTCAAAATACTTGGCTGCAAAGGTTGGTATATCTTCAGGTTGGCTCCTCAAGACTTCCCTGGCAAGCCCTTCCAGCAGGTTTGCAAATCCTGGAGGAATCCGTTGAGTGGTATTGGAGAATGGAATAGCCATTGTATCTTAGTAAGCCTTTTTTTCACCTGTCATTTCATTAAAAAAAACAGAGGAGATGGTTAAGCTGTCATTTGAACAACTGAATGCTTGATCTAGTCAGATGTATGACACTCCTGCTGTCCTAACATATACAGTATGTTACACAACTATCCCCTAGTCAACAACCAGCCTGGTACTGACCTGCTTTTTAACAGGCAGAATTTTAAAAATCATTCATGCATTTCAACCCTAGGATTGCAATGCACAAATGAGTAAAAACCATTTTCATTGATTACAAATGTCCCCCCTGTTAAGCAAGCAGCTGATACAAGCATATATCAAACTATAGTTTATTAAGAAATATTACCACAATGAGACAAAGCAAGAGTCATTTGTGTGACACAATCATACAAAGAAGGTATGTTTCCCTATAGGACATTTTTTTCTCACATGCAAGTTTAACTTAAAAGTCATATTTAGGCTGAAGTGCCTTTAAATGCATCCAATATTGTACAATACAGACACCAACATGTTCCCTTGCTAATTTCTGAAGTTCAAAACATTGTTAAATGAACAGTTGCAACAGCCAACTAAGAGCAAAAAAAATCTTAACTGCAGCCTAATTTCTTCTACTCTGCCATTAATGCTGCATTCTTATACTTTTGTAATTAACAATACGTTGGCGAAAATCTACCAGTAATTCACAACTACAGTAGTCAACTGCTCTGTAAGGTCCACTGATTCAATGGGCCTAATCTTGTTGCAACTTACTAATGGATTTCAGAAACTAAATTGCATTCAAATATACAGTACTGTAATATTATTAGTTATTCATTGAATGGCAAGGAAAGCCAGCAAGTTCAGGAACTGAAGCTGAGATAACGGTAATTCCTCCTTCCTTTGCCTATTGCACCTACAATTAAACTTCATCTAGCCTTTTATATGATCACAGTTTATATTTACAACTTCAGTTAAAATATAAACATAAGTTGTTACCCAACTGATGTAACTGGAAGTGTGACTATTTAGCTCTGCAAAAAGAAAATAAACCTACCTTAAACTTGTGAAATATATATGTGAATTGGGCTGTAAATAATGCAACTTAGCAACCTTAGAGCTAATATTAGTTTAATCATTGTCAAACCTTGACTATGTGAGAAGGATGTAGTTAAAATAGTCCCTCTGTTATGAAGAGTGAAACTGTATATGACAGACAATGTAAAAAACAAAGATTGTTCAAAACATAATTAAGGATCTCTGATCTATCACAAAATGACTGAGGCAAGATAATTAGTTATTATCACACTGCATGTATTAGTTGGCTGATTAAAGCCTGCTCCTCTTTCCACATGACAGCCTTTCAAATATTCAAAGATACCAAATCCCCTCCAGACTTCTCTTTTCCAGACTTCTCATAGCCAGCTGCCTCAACCATTCTTCATAGGGTTTGCTTTCCATAGCTTTTACTATCTTGGTCATCTCTTTCCTCTTCCTGTTGCAATTACGTATATGCCATCAGGTCACCTCCGACCCATAGCAACCCTCCAAATGAGTGATCTCCAGAATGTCCTGTTGATTCCCTTGCTCAGCTCTTGTAACCTCGAGCATGTGGTTTCCTTTTGGGACTCCGTCCATCTTGTATTTGGTCATCCGCTCTTTTTTTTTTTTTGCTGCCTCCACCTTTCCCAGCATAATTGTCTTTTCCAGAGAATCCTCCCTTCTCCTGATGTGCCCAAGTACGGCAGCCTCACTTATGTTTGCCTCCAGAGATAGTTCAGGCTTGAATTCTTCTAGAACCCATTTGTCTTTCTAGAAGTCCAGGATATCCTTAAGGCTCTCCTCCAGCACCACATTTCTTAACTGCCCAGCTTTTACAACCATACACAGGGATGCTCTTAGTCTTCCTCTCCAATGACACATCCTTACACTGATGACCTCTTTTAATTCCTTCATTGTGCCCCTTCCTAGTCTCACTCTTCTGATTTGCTGGCTGCGGTCTCCATTTGGACTGATGACTGAACCAAGGTATATAGATGATACATCTTCCCACCTTGATGTAGATTTTTTTTAAATTTTTCCTGCTAAAACTCGTTTTGGCCCAGTTTTCCAATCTGTTAAGGTCATCTTGAATTCTGATTCTGTCTTCTGAAGTATGAGCTGCCCCTCCTAGATTGGTACTGTGTGTAAATAGGACGAGCAACCCCTCCACTCTCTCATCCAAGTAATTTAGAAAGCTGTTGAACATCATCAGCTCCAGAACACTGAAGCACCCCTCTCATCACTTCTCTCCAAGAGAACACTCTTTGGGTGTTGGTCCATCGGTCAGCTACTAATCACGTAACAATAGCACTGTATAGCTCACATTTGACCAGCTTGACTGAAGCATATTGAAAGCAACCTTGTCAAAAACTCAATGACATTATTCAGGGCATTCCCCCTCATCACATTTTCCCCTTACCTTTTTCAGCAACTTGACTTTATTCCAAAAATGGGTAAGATTAAGCTGGCATGACTTGTATCTTGCCAAGTCTTAGTAACCAATGTGTTCTTTCCTACATAATCATGGACCAACTAGTCAACTACCTGTTTTACAATCTTCTCTGGCATTAGTGTCAAGCTGATCCGCCGATTGTTCCCCAGATCCTTCCCCCCCCCCCCCCCCATATTCTGAAGACTGGGAAAACATTTGCCTACTTTTCGTCTTCAGGAACCTCATCTATTCTGAAAATTCTCAGATTACAGATAGAGTCTCTAAGATTACATCTGCAGGTTCTTTTAATACCACTGGATGCAGCTCATCTTGCCCTGCAGACCTGCGTTCACTGAGAGTAGCTTGGTGTTCCTATATCACCTCTTTAATTATTTTGTGCAGCTGCCCCTTCACTGCCTCCTTTAATCTATTTGTGATAATTGTGCACTGCTTTCCTTTTGGGAGAAGACAGAAGCAAAGTAGGTGTTCTGCCTTCTCTCGCTCACCTACTACTATTTCTGCAATCTTTGCCATGCTGCAAATCTACTACTTTTTCTTTCTCTTGCGCCAAGTATAGCTAAAACTCTTTACTTGTTATTTTTAACCTCTCTTGTGGGTAATGAGCGCATTCTGAGCATTTGCCTCCTCTCCCTACAGATTCTGGCTACCCATTTGTACTTTTCCTATGTGATCTGACTCTCCTTCCATTTTCTATACATGCACCTTTTACATCTTGCTCATCTAAAAGGTCCTTACGCATTCATCTCAATTTCTTTAGATATCTTCCACTTTTCTTTCTTGTAGAAATTGTCTGTGACTGTGCCTCTTAACAAACTGCAGTTCTACAGGTACTTCCTTCTTTCTGAGTCCTTGTGACCATGGGGTTTAACCCAATACTTCTTTAAGCTTATTAAATCAGCTATCTGGAAGTCCAGAGTGTATGTTATACTACTTTCAGCTTTGCATTTTCTTTGTACTGTATAACAAATCTCAAGAGAGCATGGGCACATCCCTCCAAAGTTCCTATGATATCCATTTGGCTGACCAGCTATTCCTTGTTCCAAAAAGAGAGAGAACCAGAATAGCTGATCTCCTTGATTTCTCTACAGAACTAAACGATCTCTTTCACATCACCTAAAAACTGATATAGTCAAAACCTTCCAGCTCATAGTTGCAACTTTAGTTTAACTTCAGATCCTGTAGATTCAACATCTGTGAATTTCGTTGTATAGGTATACT
Source organism: Pogona vitticeps (assembly GCF_051106095.1). Classification (NCBI taxonomy): domain Eukaryota; kingdom Metazoa; phylum Chordata; class Lepidosauria; order Squamata; family Agamidae; genus Pogona; species Pogona vitticeps. The sequence continues at coordinate 16,912,436 of NC_135790.1, forward strand.
GTGTATATACTTACAATGACAATAAATTTATTTATTATTATTATTATTATTATTATTATTATTATTATTATTATTATTATTATTATTATTATTATTATTATTATTATTATTATCATCATCATCATCATCATCATCATCATCATCATCATCATCATCATTATTATTATTATTATTATTATTATTATTATTATTATTATCTAGTGGCCACAATGAGTTTTGGACGTTTTTCTTTCTCTTCCTGCCGACTGATGGAAGATTCCTGAGGGCTGGTATCACCTTTTTTGGGGATACCTGAGCAGCTATCCTACTCTGTTTAGTGCTATATATATCTTTGAATTCTGGATAACATTCCAGGCATCTAACAAGATCCACTGGCATAAGCCTGAACTGCATGACGCCCAAGTCCGTGTTTTACCATTTAACATGAGATTTCCATCAGGAAAAGAACTGGCTGCTTTTGGAAGCCACACCTCCTAGTTAAAGTGATAAGGAAAGGGGGTGCACTCTGTTTATGCCCATAAGTACTCTCGTCTTTAACATCGCTGAGCACAAGCCAGGCTTCAAACTGACCGGGGGAATCGATCAAAGCAAAGAGCCGAGCTCTTGCCGCCACCCCAGGCTTTTGCATGGCGGGACGGACGGCTCGCCGCCCTATTCGTCGGTCTTTACCTCCGGAGCGCCACGTAGAGCGGACTGTTGGGGAAGCGGGGGCGGAAGGAAAGGTAGGAAAGCCGCGGACTCAGCCCCCGACGAGCCCCTTTCCCGGAGGCGGAGATGAGGCGCCGGCATTTGTTTCTGGTTGCCTTAGCAACGCGGTTGGGACGGCACGCGGAACGGGACAGAATCCCCCAACACTGGTTGGTTGGTTGGTTTCGCTTCGATTCTTCTGCACATTCGGCGCTCCGCCCTACAGTAGCTCTCGAGCGGTCCGGCCATTGGACAAAAGCCCCGCCCTTCATCCTCAGAACCCCTTCATCCAATCCCTCGCCCACAGAGGATGCATCTCCCGCCTCCTGGCATAAACGACCTCCGCCCCGCCCACTCCACCCACCTCGAATGGCGGCTTTTCGCGTCCTCTCAGGCGGGCCGGCGGCGGCGGTGGCGGGAAGGCTGAGCCTTGTTCGGTCTAAGCGACGGAGCCCCGGCTCTTGACCCGTTCAGCCCGGGCCCGTTGACACTGAGGGCTGGGGGAGGGGAGGACGAGCCCGTCCCGTTACCCCTGGGGAGGGTGACGTCATAGAAGGGGACGGTGACGTCACGCGCCCGCCGGCGTTTGGCAGGGCAAAAGGGGGGGCTACACCCCCCACGCGCTAGCCACGTGGAAGGGACTCATCCGGCACAAGAGGTGACTGGGCCGCCGGGAAAGGACTACAACCTCCATCATCCCCATGCCATGGGGAAGGGACGGTGATGGAAGCTGCAGTCCAGCGACATTGGGGAAGGTCCCAGTCGCCACCCAAACCTTACATTTTTTTTTTTAGCAGGAGAGTTAAGAATTACCCACTTGATTCGCCTTAGAAGTTAAAACCAATATATTAACAATATATAGGCGAAAATCCATTGGGAATTCCCAGCTAGAGTAGGTCCATTGGAGCAGCGTAGGTTTGGTGAGTCATTTCCTCTTAATTACTGAAATCAATACTGTAGGGGGAAGAGGGATGCTGGTCCTGAGCCCCCCACGGCGATCATCACATGCCTGGTTTCTGTGGATGGTCTCTCCCGTCAGTCAGGCCCGGCTTAGGGGACCCTTAATAGGGTTTTCTTTCCAAAGGTGTGCAATGTCGTGAGTGGGCGCTGCTGCTGCTGCTGCCGATGCTGCTGATGATGATGATCCCTGCCTGGGCATTCACACGCGAGGGACGCGAGTCTGGCGAGTCATGGCGTTGAGTCCTTTTCAAGGAGAAAGGCGGGATAAAAATATATATTTTGAATAAATAAATAAAAGGCGACTCTCTTCGCGATGCCCCGCCAGCAGCTCAGTGGATGCCCTTTTAAGCCTCATCAAAGCACTCTCCTCCCGTGAGGTTTCCTGGGAACCACTTTTTGGACAGGATTGCCCTGCATTTTGCACAAATAAGAGAGAAGAGGCCTAGGTAAACCCAAAGGGGGACTTAAAGCAAGAGTGAAGTCCCTATGGTAACCACCCCAGAGCCCTGCACCCGACAGCATTCTCCCCCAAATCGTCCCCACCCCCCACGGCCAGCATCCCAGGTACTTCTCAAGGGGGGGCACTGGGGTCCCCATTCACCTGCCTGGACTTTGCCCAGGGATCCCCCTCCCCCATTTTGGGAGAGGCTTTTCAGGCAGAGAGAGAGAGGAAGGCTGTTCAAGGGATTCGCGCCAGATTTTATTTTAGAGGCCACCCACAACGGACACGTGTAAGATCTGGCCGCCACAAATGGGGCAACAGTACACTCGCTCCTGGGGTGCCATAAACTCGCTAATCATCTACCACAAACGGGTTGAGTAACTCAAGATTCTCCCTTAGGGTGATCAACTCAGGTTTCCTGTGTGCCGGAGCCACACCTTCCCTCGAGGCTTCGGGGGTGACAAAGGGGAAGTGTCCTCTCTTTTAAGAGGTTTGACGGTGGAGAGGCGCCGCTCTCTCGGGACCACGTCGTGTCCGGAGGAGGATGATGATGGCGGCGTGCCCGGGGTTGCTGCTCCTGCTTTTCCTGCCAGCTTGGTCTGCAGGTGAGTCCGGATTAAGGATCGGACTGCGGCTGCGCAGGAGGACGCGTGCTTTCCCGGGGAGGGGGGACGGGCACGAGTGGGAGGAAAATCCCAGCTCGTGGGAATTGGTTGCAGCCCGGAGTCATGCGTTTTCCTGTCACTGGTGCTGCGTGATCTTAAGAGCGGCGGAGCTGGGAAGGAGCCTGTCCGTCATCGAGTCCAGACAATTCCCCCCCCCCCGGTCAAAGGGGCGCCGTGGGGGATCGAACCCGCGGCTCCGCAGCAAGCGGACAAGCTCTGCGAGTTCTATTTTGCCACTGCGTGTGCCCTTCTGGCACTTGCCCCCCCCCCTTTCTCCAGGAGAAGGGACAGGGCTAGGGCTGGAGGAAGCGAAACAGAAAAAAAAAAAAAACCCAAGCGATTTTGCTGCAACTTTTCCGCTTGCTTGCTTGCTTGTTTTCTCAGGGGTGAAATAGCTTCACGTCACAGTTCTGGTGCAATTCCTTCCGCTTTTCTGGTCCGAAGGGCAGTTGCTGGGTTCAAAGATCAGTGTGTGGGGGGTTGCTCAATGTCCACACTTGAAGCCTGAAGGCTAAGGATCTCATCGCCACTCCCCCTCCTTGCAATAAGACTTGTTTCCCCAGTTTCTTCCCCCCACCTTCATTTTTTCTGCTTTATTTTGCATTCTGACAAAGAATAAAGCTTCGTTTGTTTAGAGAGTTATGAATCTCTCTAATCCCGTGTTTTTCAACTTTTAACCATGCTCTGTTGTGCTAGACTCAAAATTCTCATGCCCTATTCAAACCTGCTTATTTGAAATGTGACTGAAATATGAAATAGCTTAACTTAAAAAATTAAACATATTTGTAAATCATCATCATCAGGGTGCATGATAGGATTCTGCAATAAGTGGAAAGCAATAGATACAATTATTCTGCAAATACAGCAATACAATATTGATTTTTATTTTCCTTCCCTGAAATTTGGAAATTTCTGGGGGCCACAAATCACTGATGGAGAATCACTCTTGCTAACAGTCCTTTTCCATGTTGATTGAATCCTTTTCTCAATACTACAGTCTCTTTTCATTTCCTAACATTTCAGAAGCCATAGATTCATATAGCAGCCTTTATTTGCGCTATATGAGGGTTTGGAAAGAACTCGCTGTCATGGCAAGCGTATGGCTTTCAGGTTGCAGTCTTCAGTGACTGACAGTTGATTTGCTGATGAACCCAGCTGTTCTCATCTTTTTAGTATAAGCCATTAAAATGATTATTTTAACACTATTTTTGGTAGTGTTTGACAATTAAGAAATGATCTTTTGAATTTAGTGTTGGGGTCAATGTTTAGGGAAGCATACACACAAGGTTTATATGGCAAGGTTATCCAAATAGCATGCTTAACCACATATGGTTTCCCTGTGGGGAGGGGCAAGCTGTATGACGTTGTGTAATATTCTGATTGCAAACCTGTGAAATAGCTTAAGCTGTGCAAGAAGCACTTCTTTTAGCACTCCCAACAAGTAGCCAAAGCCCACTGTAACCAAAAGGCCCTAAATACTCTTCTCTTCTTCAGTTCAGATGGCATTGTGTTGGTTTGGAGACTCAGTTGGCAGTTGAGAACCGCAGAATGGTTGTGCCGAGGCCCGGATGAAGTGCCAAATTTGGCATGCCGTCTGTCATTCCACTCCCAAGCACCCCTATGGCACAGTATTCAGCAAAGGTGCTAAGAAACTGGAGCAGAGGCCATTCTTCCTTGCCCAAGAGTCATGAGTCCTACGGCTGATCTGTCACACATACATGTCTCTGGAGGGCTGACATGGCTAACCCTCATAATATTCCCATCCATGTGGTTTATGTCATGGCCGGTCCTGCTACTGGGCAGAGTGACGTGACCACCTCAGGCAGGAGATGCTGGGAATAGTGGCTGAAAGACAGAGGTCTGCATGATAGAAATTGTCAGCCTCTAGGATCCTCTCCAGATATTTTGGTCTGGATTGTAGATTAAGATTCAGCTGCCAGTCCAGTTGACTTCTGGAAATGAAATGGGAAGGGGTCAGAATCCTCTCCTTTGCTTCGGGCAGTAGAATGTCTTGAGCCAGACCAGCGTTATGAACTTACGCTGAACTTTCTCTCTTTATATGGGAATTATGCCTGACCTTAAAAGTGTCATAAATCTTTTTCTGTAGTATCAAATAATGTGGTCAACAGAATTTTTTTTTTTACGGCATTCTGTGTTAAATATAGCACTCCCTTTGAATTCATGATCTGGTATTTTCTACATCTGTAACTTCTCACAAGCTTGGTAATGAACAGAGTTTCATTTTCAGAATAAAATTTGGCTTATTAAGAAAGAAGGAATGGACAATGATTTTCAAGGAGATAAGAGAAATAATTGGTGTGGCGGTGCAAATGTCCCCAATGACTGCTTTGTTGAATTTGGTTAATAATAATCAATTGAAGAGAGAAGAAAAGGAATTCATTGTTATAATGGTGACAGTGGCAAGGTTAATATTCACCCAAAAAAAAGGAAAGCTAATAATCAGATTACTGTGGAGGAGTGGTACAGAGAAATGTGGAATGTGGCAATTAATGATAAGCTAATTTGTGAAATTAAGATTAGAAGAGGAATGATGGAATGGAATGATTTTAAACAAATATGGAATTTGTTTTTGGAACATGTGTTTCAGAAAGGGAAGTGGTATACACGGGAAAAGAACAGATGTATCACAGGAGAGAAATGGGGTGATTTGAAATATAAGAATGAAGAATATGGAACTAATTCCACATGGGGTGTGGGTAGCAAAGAGTGGAGGAAAGGGGTTGGTTATGTCATAAGTGGGTAAATGATAGGGTAGTATTTATGTACGACTTTTCTGTTTAATAAAATAACTTAATTTTTTTAGAAAGAAAATAAAATTGATCATGTGCCAATTTTTAAAGCTTTTATTTATTTATTTGTTTTTGCTGTGATTAGGACAACAGTGTTATGTCTGTTGCAGCAAAAACAGCTTGTGGCACCTTAAAGACAAGTAAGCCACGCTCATCAAATGCCAGTCTCAGCCAGTCTGTGACTCTCTGATAGTGGTTTTTAATAAATATGATTTCTTTTCACATATTCTCTAGATCTTTTGTCTATTGTTATGATAGTATGTACCCTGTTTTCTCGAAAATAAGTCCTAACCTGAAAATAAGCCCTAGTATTTTTCAGGATGCTTGTCATATAAGCCTTGACAACGTGTTACAAACTGGCGGCTCTTTTTTGCACTCGAGCAGCGTCGTGGTTCATTGGCTGCACCGCAGCAACATTTCAGACAGATCCTGATTAATAATAACGAGGTATATTTTGGCCTTTTGTGTACTCCAGGTGCGAAGCTTAGCTTTGCCTCCTATTATGCTGATCACATGGTATTACAGAAAGAGCCCAGCCAAGCGGTCCTGTGGGGCTACGGAAAGCCCGGCGCCAACATATTTGTGACTCTTCGCCAGAGGCGTAGTCAGGAACACGTTATGAAAAAAGTAACCATGGTTCAAGGTAATAAATGAAAAGGTGTTGTAAACCCCTCCCCCTGCCACCTCATCTTTCTCTTTCATCTTTCGTTTTTACCTTCCCTATATAGCACAGTGGGGACCAGGTGTAGAAACCTCAGCTATATTTAGAAACTGCTAGAAACTTCAACTAGATTTCCAGTCATGATGGTTTCTTGAGAAGATAGTTTTGGCATCATTATTCATGCCCTAGTTACACACTGACTTTGACACTTTTTCTTCTAGATTTCAATTCATCTTATGGGGGGAAAACCTGCTGCCAGACTCCTGGCTGGCATTGAAAGATTAAAGGGTATTTTATGTTATTGTATCTACATTTCTTACGAACATCCTTCTGGGTGGTGTTTAAAATGTTTATAGTGGTCTTTAAAGCCTGTGAATGTCTTAGCATGAGTTACCTTAGGAATCCCCTAGTCCTAGCCAGTGAGATGGGCTTTGGTGGCTGTCTTTCTTGTCCACACACGAGATCAGGCGGACAGTCATCAGAGACTAGGTCTTCTCAGAGAGTAGAGACATGGTTGGGCAGTGACACCTATGCTGACGGTTGCCAGTGCACAACTTTCGTCCTGAGGCAAGTGTGTATATTATCTCTGAATAATTTCCAAGCCAATAAGAAATTGAAGATGTTTGTCTTTCCTTTGTTTTCCAAACTTTTCAAAAGACACCACAATCTGGAAAGTCCTTCTCCTTGCAATGCATCCGGGAGGCCCTTACACTATAGAAGTCCAGCAGTCCAACAAGAAAAAGATGTCAAATGTAACCCTAAAAGATGTCTACTTTGGAGATGTCTGGCTGTGTAGCGGGCAGAGTAACATGGAGATGACCGTTTCACAGGTGAGCTACGTTTCAGGGAGGGCATCACGCTCACCTGGCCAGGACGGCCCTTCACATGTCGAACTAGATTCAAATGTGATGCTGTGGTTTGTTTGGCTAAACGTGGGACGGACTAAGTTCAACCTTCCAGATGTTGCTGGGTTGCAGCCATCATGAGCCCTACTACCTGGCATAGCCAATGGCGAGGAATTCTGAATGTTGTGCTGCAGCCACATCTGGAAGGCCACCAGTTGCCTCTATTGAGCTCATCTGCCGGTGGTTTGAATGGGTAACGCAAAGCTGAGACTTGAGAGTACCTTGCACAAGCTTTTGTCAAACCAAACCAAGCCTAGGGTTCACAGGCTGGGTGAAGGGTGAGAAGTGAACTTAGGGTGTCATCTCATGGGTATGTAGCTTGCACTTTGGACTGCTTGTGCTGTCTGGTGTGAGCCATTTGTTGCTGATCACACAATGGATGAGCAATCGTGTTCCAGTCCAATCTGTGCCCAAGCTGGACCTTTTTGATCCAGCAGGAGGGCTGCTCCTGTTGGGGGCTGGGCTGGAGTGATCCCCCAGTGGATGAAAGGATCACTTGAAGAGAGATGGCTCCTTTTGATTGAAATTGGTTGCACACCTTTTTCTCTGTCTGATCACATCCTTAACCAGGATTTAGTTAAGTTTTCACTGCTTCCTTGTCTGTTGTTAAATGGAAGCCAGATTTAAAATACATTCTAAAGGTATTTGAGAAAACCGAACCCTGGGAAAGGTATTTTCTGGGCTACCACTGCCGGAACACTTCAGCCTGTGTGACTGAAATCGTCTTGGCAGGTATAGTCCAGAAGTAGGTTTAAATATCTGTGTGTACTTAAATACTGCCTGTCTCCCTAAATATGGAAATCGAGATGGATGAAGTAGCCCGGAAAAGTAACTTTTCCTAAACTGCAGCTAAAGCTGATTTAGTTAACAAACTAAAATCAGTTTCAAACCGATGCCTCAAAGTGCATCTTTATTTTCTGGAAAAATATGTGTTTGAATCAGTGATTTTGCTGGAATTCGTTGTGTTTTCTAGATATTCAATGCCAGCGAGGAACTTGCAGCAGCTTCCCAGTATCCGCTGGTGCGTGTCTTTGCCCCTGCTCTTGTTGAATCTGAAACTGAACTGGAGGACCTGGCCGGCATCAACTTGCAGTGGTCTATTCCGACAGCCAGTAAGTGATTTTTATAGGCAGAAATTCACGGCAGAAGGTCCACAGAGGCTTCAGGGGTCTTAAGTCCAAAACATGCTTATTTGTATTTCTTTTATCCTTGTAAGTTTGGCTGGTGGGGTGAGATTTGTAGTATACCCAAACGTTGCAGTAGGTTTTGGGGGCAGGTGTGGAGAACCTCTGCCTCTCTAATTGATTTTGTTTCATGGGCTAGAGCTTGGAGGGAATGGACGTCAGCAGCGTCTGGAGGAACGCAGATTTCTCAGCTCTGCTTTAGGGTAGCTGGAAGATGATTGGAACAATGATCATGCAAAACCTGTTTCAAAACTAAGACTTGTTGAGACTGGGGATTTTTTTCTTTAATGCCACTTGTTGCTTTCTCCACGTAACAAGTCCACAAATTAAAAAGATAAATAAATAGTAAGTAAAAATAAAGTAATATCTGCAAATTGTGGTTTAAAATGGGATTAGGAAAAGGGTTAGTGCATGATGTTTCGTATTGTAGAAAGGTGTTCCGTCCTGATCTGCAGAATGAAGATGTTATTTGGCCTCAGATGAGAAGTTAGACACTAGAATAAGAAATAAGTGGTTGAATAGTTTTTTGAAAAAAATCTTTTAACGTATTCCACAATTTTCTGTATTATGTTCTTTTTTCAATCATTTTGTTTTTGAACATGTCCGGCAATCAAGAAAAGTTGGAAGAGAGCAGAAGTGCTGTTATGATTGAAAATGTAATTGCAAATATGTGTGTGCGTGCACTCTCTCTTCAACTTTGCTTGATTGCTGGGCATATATATACAGTGGTGCCTCGCATTACGACATTAATTAGTTCCAGCGAAATCACTGTAGAACGAAAACGTCGTAAAGCGAAAATTAAAAAGCCATTGAAACACATTAAAACCTGGTTAATGTGTTCCAATCGGCTAAGAACTCACCGTCCAGCAAAGATCCTGCATAGGGGCGGCCATTTTCGTGTGCCTGTACAGCGAAAAATGGCTCCTAAACACAGCGGGGAGCCATTTTGTGCACCCAGCAGCCATTTTGAAAACTCAATGATCAGCTGTTTTGATTGTTGGGAAGCGAAAATTGGTTCCCGAAACGGAACCGATCATCGCGCAATGAAATTCCCCCATTCAAAACGTCGTTTTGCGATCGCAAAAACCTCGTTATAATGTGGATTCGTTGTTAAACGGAGCGCCCGTCTTGCGAGGCACCACTGTATTTGCCTATGTTTAAAAGACTGAAACTCCACAAGCCCACAAAATGTTTTTCCTGATAAAGCTGTGACACGATTTAAAATAAATTTGTCTAATCCATTAGCTAGCTACATGTTAAAGCCATGGTGAATAAGGTGTATTTGAGAAAGGTTCTTAATGCTGATTTTTGTATAAGAGCTTGAATACATCTATATACACTAATGGAAGTTCCTTCTGACTTGGTGTGAAACACCATACAGCCCCCAGTATCCAGTTTCCAGCAACAATCAAGATCATTTGCTGTGCCACTAAGGGCCTATTAAAAGCATGAAGCCGTTCTTAAGTGAATGGGAAACGCTCCCCTTGACAACGAAGTCCAGTCGTGTCCAACTCTGGGGGCCATCCCTGTTTCTAAGCCAAAGCGCCAGCGTTTGTCTGTAGTCACCTTCCATAATCATGTGGCTGGCATGACTAGACATGAAGCGCTGTTATCTTCTCACTGAGGTGGTACCTGTTCATCTACTCGCATTCACATGCTTTCAAACTGCTAGGTTGGCAGGAGCTGGGACAAGCATCGGAAGCTCAGCCCATCATGAGGATTTGAACAGCCAACTTCCGATTGATAGCCATTTAACCCACAGCGCCACCCACGTCCCATCCATTCTTAAGTTGTTATTTAGTCATTAAGCTGTGTCCAACTCTTTGTGACCCCATGGACCAGAGCATGCCAGGCCCTCCTTTCTTCCACTGCCTCCCGGAGTTGGGTCAAATTCATGTTGGTCGCTTTGGTGACCCTGTCCAACCATCTTGTCCTCTGTCGTCCCCTTCTACTCTTGCCTTCACACTTTCCCAACATCAGGATCTTTTCCAGGGAGTCGTCTCTTCTCATGAGATGGCCAAAGTACTGGAGCGTCAGCTTCAGGATCTGTCCTTCCAGTGAGCACTCAGGGTTGATTTCTTTTAGAATTGATAGGTTGGTTCTCTTTGCAGTCCAGGGGACTTTCAAGAGTGGTACGCTCTGCCAAATGCATATTTTGTCACTGCTGTAGAATATTGTAGTTGAAAATCCTGCAGAAGTAGTAATAATAACATTTCTGTTGTGCCTCAACTTTATGAATGTTCTGAACTTTGTAAATTAAAATTTTTGTTGAGCAGAAAACCTGGGCCACGGAGATTTCACCTATTTCTCTGCCGTGTGTTGGCTGTTCGGACGGTATTTGTACGAGAAGCTCAGATACCCCATAGGACTGATAGACTCCTCATGGGGAGGGACACCGATTGAGGCCTGGTCTTCAAAGAGGGCATTGGCTAAATGCGCAGTCCCCCCAGGGGACACTAAAAGGTAAGGAAGGATAATGGTGGTTGACTTGGTTCCTTCCCTCTTTTGCTGCACGTTGGTTTCCCCAACAGAGTGGATGCTTTTTGTTCTTAAAATATTATGTACAGTGGTGCTTTGCAAGATGATTGCCTCGCGGGACAATTAATCCGCAAGACGATGGTATTTTTGCGATCGCTGTTGCACTTCGCAAGACAGTTTTTCCTGTGGGTGATTTTTGCAAGATGATGTTTGGGTCCGTGTTTCGCAAGACGTTTAAAAAAAAAAAAGACCGATACTTCGCAAGACAGTTTTTCCCCCCTTTGGAACGCATTAAATAGATTTCAATGTACTCCAATGGGGAACCGCGTTTCGCAAGACAGTGTTTTCACAAGACAGCGATTTTCGTGGAACGAATTAATATCGTCTTGCGAGGCACCACTGTATTCTTTCTTGTTTCCTACAACATCTTTTTCATAAGGTGGCTTCCATGCACCAATGGTTACAGATCTTACAACAGGTGTGGGGGAAATTTTGGTCTCCATGTTTTTTAGGGCTGAAATTCCAATAACCCCTCAGCCATGAATGCTCACTAGGAGAGTGAAACCGATAAAATCACACCTTGAACATCTCACCTAATCTTGAAACCCCTATTAGGTCAATATAAGTCAGTTCTGACTCAATCTTGTATAACACGCGCAAGACAGGGCTTGGCAGGACACTCTGATCAGCTGGAAGGAAGAGAATTTGTGCGGTACTTCGGAGCAGTGGCTGTGGGTTCTTTCAGCGTGAACATCCAATTTACAGAATCAAATGCTGTGTTGGTCAATGGCCTTGCTTTCTTGTGCATTAGATCCATCTTTCTCATACTGCTCGGTTTTTAAAATTCATTTATGAATTCATCCTTAACATGGAAAGAAATCTTTTGACCTGTATTGTCAGATCTATAAGTACCGTGGCCTGTTTTTTATTTTTACACCTTAAAAAAAACCCCTTTACCTATCCAAGTTTTGCTCCAGGGAGTTCTGGGCAACCTACGGGAGTCCTTGTCCTATATTTTATCCCTGTAACAATTGTTTTTGAGGTAGGTTAAGCTGGGAAAAGAAGAATGATTGGCTCAAGGTCCTCCAACGAGCTTTACGGCTAAGTCCTGGTCAAGTCTGATATCCAGTCCCATACTTTTCAAAACTAGAAATATTTATAGTCCCACATAATCTGGGAGAATTCAGATTCAGAAAAGCAGAGTCTAACTTCTCTGCATTAGAGCTCAGTTATGTTTACCTCTCTCTTTACTCTCCCTGTAATGGAACTCAAGGTGGGAAATGTACTTTTTTTTTTTTTTGGACTACAGTTCCCAGAATACCACTGCTAATGTGGCCACTGGCCATGCAGATAGGCATATTCTGAGACTTCTAGTGCAAAAAAAGTAAATTGTCCCATCTCTGGTATTGAGATATAGCTTAGCTGGATATTGCTTAACTTCAGATAAGGTGCACCCATCATGTCATCTTAGAGATATGTGGATATAATGCAGTGGTCTGGGAACAGGGGTATATTACCCCAAATTGAGTAAAAATGAAAATCCCGGGAGTAATGAGCAGAGCTACCTTGTAGGATTTTAAGCATAACCTTGCTAGCATTTCAAATGAGTGCAATTGTACGGTAGTTGGAGCATTCTTTGGCACTTCCCTTCTTTGGGATTGGGATGTAGACTGATCTTTTCCAATCCTCTGGCCACTGTTGAGTTTTCCATTGATGATGATTTAAAAAATAGCGTACTGGTCTTTGATATTGGGCTGTGGCACCAGGGTGGGTGACATGACCTTTAGCCTGGTTTGTTCTTTTTTGCACAACATACACAGAATGATTAAAGTGCTAGGAAACTCCCCCCCCCGCAACTCTGTGTTGGCTGTCTCTAGCAAGCATGTCCTTGCTAGCACCACTCTGGCAGCCATGGATGATGATTAAATCCTCTGCGAGTTAATGCAACTTGCAAGGCACGTTGGACACCTTACTACTCCCAGTACTACCCCATGGCTGGAATGCAATGTGTTCCAGCAAAAATAGGGCACATCTTTATTAAATTTGGTGCATCCTGCTAGTTCGGTACATAGCCTGGCAGCCATTGATACTGATGATATATCCTGCTAGTTTGGTACACAGCCTATGTAGATTCAATAATATTTTGAATTCAAATAATGTATGATTTCCTTCCTTTCAAATCAAGGGGGTAATGTCGGCATATATAATTTGGGGGGGGGGGGTAAAAGGTAAAAAAGTTCCCTGACTCCTGATATAATAAAAAAAAATGTGGGTCAAACTTAATGAAAACCTGGGGAGACTTAGAGGACAAAAAACCAGGAATGTACAAGATGTCAGAGTCACAGTGGTTTAAAAATTGTGTGATACAGTCTACGTTGCTTACCCTTGTTCTTAAATAAAATCCGTGGGGAAGACTTGGCTCCCCAGAGGTTGACTCCTCCGACCTTGCCTCAGCGTTGACCCTACTAGTTGGAATCGTGGGAATCTAGAAGTTTTCCCGGATTTGCCTTTAAATACTTGCTGTCCTAGACCCATCTGTTCTTGGGAGCATCAGCCATAAACTCAATAGCCTTCGAAAGCCTCACACTCGACTTTAGTATTTGAAAGGCAGGTTGGTTCTCAGCCGTAGGGACGTGGTGGCGCTGCAGGCTAAACCGCAGAAGCCTGTGCTGCAGGGTCAGAAGACCAAGCAGTCGTAAGATCAAATCCACGCGATGGAGTGAGCTCCCGTCGCGTGTCCCAGCTCCCGCCAACCTAGAGGTTTGAAAGCATGCAAATGCAAGTAGATAAATAGGGACCACCTCAGTGGGAAGGTAACAGCGTTGCGTGTCTAAGTCGCACTGGTCATGTGACCACGGAAGATTGTCTTCGGACAAAAGGCTGGCTCTATGGCTTGGAAACGGGGATGAGCACCACCCCCTAGAGTCGAACACGACTGGACAAAAATTGTCAAGGGGAACCTTTACCTTTACCTTTACCTTTGGTTCTCAGCCAGTGAGAAACCGGGTATTGCTATAAATTGCTACTTGCTCTGCCTTCTTTACTAGTTGGAGTATGTTTTGTGTTACAGATTTCCTGTTTCCGACCACAATGGTGGCCCCAAAGACTATTCTGTGCTCTGGAATGCAATGATTCACCCTCTCCTCAACATGACCCTCCAAGGTGCTATTTGGTATCAAGGTACATGAGCCCAACAGCAGGACTTGGTAAACTTAGTGTCACCGTTGCTGTTGCAGTGGGATTCATATCTTCCTCTGTGCGTCCCCTACAGGTGAACAGAACACCCTCATGAACACAGATCTGTACAACTGCACATTCCCTGCCCTCATTCGAGATTGGCGGAGGGCTTTCCACAAGGGGTCTGGGGGACAGACTCCCTCTGACTTTCCCTTTGGCTTTGTCCAGGTGAGTGGCAGTAGCCCAAAGGGGTGAGTGGTGGACGGGTTGGTTGGCAATGTCCAGTGCAGGGAGCAATTGCAGGAAGCGAGCACTCCATTTAGCCAGGCAGACGGTCTTTTGACAGATGGGCCTCTGGATCTCCAACCCTGCAAGGTGGGGAAGGGTGAAAAGGTGGTGAAGCCTTATGAAGCAGTGGTTAAACTGCAGTACTGCAGCCAAAACTCTGCTCACAACTCAGGTTCAATCCCAGGTAGCTGGCTCAAGGTTCACTCAGTCTTCCGTCCTTCCCGAGTTGGTAAACCAGCTTGCTGGAGGGGCAGTATGTAGCCCGCATGATTTTAAACCATCCAGAGAATTTTGTAAGCTCTATGGAGCAGTCTATAAGCAGCACATCTTGCTTATATCTCCAGATACATCTTCCCCATACATACTGTGTAGGACCACTTATGCCATGTTCTGACATAGTCACATCAAGCAGTTCCCGAATCCCTGCTTCAGATACTTGGGTATTAGGAATTTGGTGATAGAATTCCACACTTCGCAACCCTTTCCAGCCAGTGACGCAGCCTCGAATCCTGTGCAGCAGGCAGGTCGCTCTGTCCGTAGTGGCTGTTTTTCAGCTTACTGCTTGTACATCTTTAGGAGAGGACCATCTTTCTGTAACAAAACACGGAATGATGATACACCAGTGTGATGTTGTAGAGATGAGTGAAATTGGTACTTACCTGAAAGCTCACTAAGCAGGGTCTTTGGCCAGTCGTTATTTTTCAGCCTAGCACACCTCATAGAGTTTTGGGGATAAAATGGGGATAGGAGACAATATGCGATAACGTGAGGTCTCCGGGAAGAGTGGGGTATAAATATAATAAACAAAATGATGTAAAGGGTTGATGTTGACCCAGTTGGTATTGTTAGCAATATCCCTGACAAAACTATTCTGTATGTTCTGGACTCGGCTGTTCAGTAAAGATGTATCATTCCCAGCTCCTTTTCTGCCACCCAAATTGCATGGCATGATAGACCAGAAGGGATCTGATATGAAACCCACTGCTGTAGGAATCCCAGATATTGTGCTGAACCAGCTCCTTTGCTCTGCAGTTATGTACAGATCGTCGTGCGGTGACTGACGATCACTTTCCGCGTATCCGATGGCATCAGACAGCTGATTATGGCTACGTCCCTAATGAGAAAATGCCCAATACTTTTATGGCTGTGACCATAGATCTTGGTGATCATAATTCTCCCTACGGCAGGTAACAAAGATCCGGTTGCTTTAACCTGTTTGTATTTGCATGGGGGTCTCTTTTAAGCTGAGATCAGAAGCGATGGATTGCTTTGATTTTATCCTTCTTCATTTGTTGTTCATGGTCCATACAGTCATTCCTCCCTTGGAGAGGAGGGAGGGCTGGTCTTTAATTTTTCAGGACAGGTCCAGTCTTTCTCCAGACTTTCTGGTACAGCAGTAGTAAGGAGCTTTTGTGCCCTAATGTCAGTGTTCTTGACCACAGTTCCAATACCGTATTTTTCCATGTATAAGACGCCCCCATGTACAGTGGTGTGCCGCATGACGATGACCCCGCAGAACGACAAAATTGCATGACGATGACTTTTTTGCAATCGCTATAGCGATCACAAAACAATGTTTTCTGTGGGGGATTTTCATTTGATGACAACTAGTTCCTCGCTTCGCGAACCATTTGTTCACAAAACGATGATTTTTCCGGCTCCGCAAAATGGCTGCCCTGTGTTTTCCGGACCCATGCTTTGCAGGACAGCCATTTTAACAGGTGATCGGGGCTCAGAAAATGGCTTCCCCTATGGGTGATCTTCGCTGGACGACGAGGTAATTTCCCCATTGGAACGCATTAAACGAGTTTCAATGCATTCCAATGGGGAATTGTTTTTTTGCATGACGATGATTTTGCTTAACAGCGATTTTCCTGGAATGGATTATCATCGTCATGCGGGGCACCACTGTATAAGATGTCCCCCACTTTTCTAATCCAAAATTAAGAAATCTAAGTGGGGATTAGCAAGTGTAGGGGGAAAGGGATCAAAGCGCTGCAGGATCACTTTGATCCCTGCTTTCCCCTCCACTTGTTCTCTCCTCAGCTTATGTCTGTGTATAAAACGACCCTCAATTTTTAGTCTAAAGATTAAAAACAAATATAGTCTTATACATGGAAAAATGCAGTAATTCCTTTCTTGAATGATTTTGATGGGAGTTCTGGGCCCAGACCTCTGGAGTCTACAAGAGCAGGATTTCCTCATCTCTGACCTAAAATAGGGAAGAGTCTGTAAATAGATTAACACAGCATTCTCCATGCTGCGTGCAGAATCAGGAGCTCTGTTGTGCCCCCATCAGCTTTGGAGGAGAAAATAGAGCCCAAGGGAGGAGCATCATGGGGTGGGAGGAGAAACGAACCGGTTGGGTGTGCATGAAAGATGCGGGGAGAGAGAGAGAGAGCATGAATGGTACACATGGCGGACAAGGTAGAGGGAGAAAGAGAAGTGGCATTGGTTTCAGTGTGTGAATCAAGGGCACGGTGAAAGAGAGGTTTCCCTGCAGTTCATTGCTTGTGTTCACAACAGAGTGGGATCCACTAGAGCCACCCATTTAGTAAACTGTGCTAATTAAATACAGTGGTGCCTCGCTTGATGACGATAATCCGTTCCAGAAAAATTGGTGTAGAACGAAATTGTCGTCAAGCGAAAGTAAAAAAACCCATTGAGATGCATTGAAAGCCAGTTCAGTGTGTTCCAATGGGCGAAATACCTCATAGTGCAGCAAAGATCCTCCATAGGGTGGCCATTTTCCGGTGCCTGTTAAGTGAGGAATCCATCCAAACACAATGGGAGCCATTTTGAACAGCAGCTGGCCATTTTGAGAGCTGTCAATCAGCTGTTTTAAAATTGTCGTTTAGTGAAGAATTGGTTCCCGAAGCAGGGAACCGATCGTCGTAAAGTGAATTTTCCCCATTTAAATATCGTTTTGTAATGGCAATAGCAATTGCAAAAACCTCATCGTAAAGCGGATTTGTCTTGGAGCGGGGTAATTGTCAAGCAGGGCACCACTGTACATTTTCTTTGTTATTGCAAGTGCTGCATGGTTGATTCTGTATCCAAGACTGAAGTTTGGGTAGGTGGGGAGAAAACGGTGTGGCAGGTGAGGAGCAGGGTCAAAAGGCAGAGATTGCATATTGATCATTGTCGGGAAAGCAAAGTCTGATAGGAGGGTCTGATAGGAAGGTTAAAACGATCTCCCTGAAAATTTGAGAAGTAGAAACTGGATAGACTTTTAAATATAAGCACTGGGAAAATGTTTTTTAAGTTTTGACATTGATAACAGATCTACTTGCTCAGTGAACCTATAGAAGTAAGTGTGGGCTATAGCTGGCCTCACCAATTACCTTTTCCTGCCATTTCTTTTTGCTTTGCAGCATCCACCCACGCGATAAGCAGACTGTCGCTTACAGATTGCACCTTGGCGCATTGGCAGTAGCATACGGTGAGAAAAGTATGATATTCCAAGGACCCTACCCTCAGAAGGTGCAGGTCAATGTGGTCAAGAAGTATATTAACGTCACCTATGGAGAACGTGTCCATCTTCACCACTTGGACAACAAGATATTTGAGGTGAGATATGGAACAGGCAGGGATGCCCATACAGGCAGAATGTGAACTCTGTTCTCAGTTACTCTTTAAATGTATTTATTTATTTATTAGATTTCTATCCCACCCATCTAGACCAAAGGTCTACTCTGGGCGGCTAAACGATGGATGGATTGATTGATTAAGAATATTTTTACCCACCTTTCTCCTTAAAAAAGACCCATGGTGGCTTACATCAGTGGTCCCCAACCTTGGGCCGCCAGATGTTTTTGGACTACAACTCCCAGAAGCCTTCACTGCCAGCCGTGCTCGGCAGGATTTCTGGGAGTTGCGGTCCGAGAGCACCTGGGTGACCCAATGGTGGGAACCACTCACTGCTCTAGACGGTGAGCTGCTTTCTGCCTGCAGATGCTCTTGGACCACCACTGCTGGAAATCCTGACCAACACAGCTGGCAACGAAGGCTTCTGGGAGTTGTAGTCCAAGAACATCTGGGTGCCCAAGGTTGGGGATCACTGGCTTTAATTTCTAGCTAGGTACATGTGATGCCAGGTTTGAGTAAAAGTGGATTCTGTCTCTTTGGCAGGTATGCTGCTCTGAACAGCCACTCTGCAAGTGGAGCCCTGTGCCCATCAAGTCATCTTCTTCTTCCTCGGTGATGCTGCAAAACCCAGTTTGTCCAGATGCCGTGGCTGGCCTGCGGTATGCATGGGGAGATTGGCCTTGTGAATACAAGCAGTGTCCCATTTACAATTTGCACGACTTGCCTGGCCCTCCGTTTATTACCTTTGCCCGCAATAACCCTGGTTGGACTGTGTCATAAGTAAGGCAAGAACAACTAGGAAGGATTGAGAGCCTCTTGTCTTGTTCTCATGAACCCCAGCGGCACCAAGGGACGCTGGAGAAACCGACACATTTTTCCAAAGTTCGTTAACTTCTCAGGCTAATGATGGCAAAGCAGAGACTCTACACTGGGGACTGTGATTGTTTACTCACCAGGAAAGTAAGGGATAAATGAATTGCTTGTGAGGGGAATTTCTTGCACTGTCTGAACTTTTATCATAATACAGAAAATATTGGGTACCACTGCATTGGAGATCAGAGAAGTTACACACCAAACCACTCCCACCTAATCACACCTATCGGTCACATATACGATTTGATGTTGCATTTACGCACGAGCTAAATAAGTTAGAGTTTAGAGTCTCAGGTTATGATGGACCTCTAAATGCATTTTTTAAAATTAAGCATATTGTTTCTGTTTTAATTGGCTTTCCTGATAGAATATATATTTTAAGTGTGCTGGAATAATGTGCATTGTGCTGCAGTAGGACATACAGTGGGGTCTCGACTTACGAACTTAATCCGTATTGGAAGGCAGTTCTCAGGTCGAAAAGTTCTTAAGTTGAATCTGCATTTCCCATAGGAATGCATTGAAAACCATTTAATCTGTATCTGCTCTTTCCGTCCATAGAAACTAATGGGAAGCTGCTATTCCACCTTCGATCACTAGAGGGGGATAATTTTTTTCTTTTTTCCTTTTGACCTAAGATGACTTAGCTTTAAAAAAAAGGGGGAAAAAGAGTTCGTAACTTGAATCTAAGTTCGTAAGTCGAGTCCATATATTCCTATGAGAGTGGTTCGTAAGTCGAAACGTTCGTATGTCGAGCCGTTCGTAAGTCGAGACCCCACTGTAGTTGAGGGCCGCCGTATGTCTTAATCTGGCCCTATTTACAACTCAGTCCTATGCATGTTTAGTTGGAGGTACGTCCTGCTGAAGCCAGTGGGATTCACTGCTGAATGTGAATCCATAAACTTGCAGACTTGTTAGTTCCTACATGGTGTATCAATGCGGTGAGAAATAGTTTGGTTGGTCCAGCCTTTTAAGATGTTGCAGGAGTTCCAGAATCCATTTCTTCCCTGTCGGCGGCGGAGAATCACACCAACTTTCTCACATGTGGCAAACCTGCTCGCAGTTCTTTCAGCTGTTAAAGGGTCTGCTTTGAAATAGGACTCTGGGCTTTCGTCTGCCAAGTGCATCATAATGAATGGGTCCTGTGGCTTCAAGAAGAAAGTTGACTCTTCCCAGGGTTTTGGGTTCCACACATAGCTTTGGCCACAACACTGCAGAAAGTTGGACTCCCCACTTTGGCTCGCGGGCAAAGCAACTAAAATGCGACTCAGATGACCATCTGAGCTTCTGTTGATTTTTCAAACAGGGAGCCCCTTGCTCTCCCGCGTGTTGACACTGAAATGCCCGGCCACAGACCAAAGACGCTGAAAGTTATTTTGGTGACTTGCCTTCACCGCTCCAGTGGAGCTGATTGCATGTCTGTTTTAGAGGTACAGTGAGCCAGACGTCTGCACTCAGGATAGCGATTGTTCCCGTTGTTTGCTAACCAGAGCAGAAGACGAGGAACAGCTTGCTCTGGCTTTTCAGGCGTTCACTCAGGAGACCAGGCTTGCTGACTAAGGTGTTAAGAAGGAACAGATGTGAGGCTTATGGATAATGCGGGAGTGAGGACGGCTGGTTTTGCTTCCCTTCTGCCATCTGCTTGCAAGATCTATGTCGGCCTCATGAATTTCATTTTAAAAGCTTGTCTGTATTAAATGCCAGGTCAGGAGAGGACAAAGGCTAGGAGGCATTTGATGGTTAACTTAGTTTATGATTTGCCCTGGAGCTTCGTGACATTGCATCGTGCCACAGCTGGTTGAGTAGTTGACCACTGCTATGGAAGCAGATCTCGGAGAAGTTTTTCATTTACAACTCCTAGACTCTTCCAGCTTTCGTTGCTACTGTAGAGCTTTTTCCAAGCTCACCCTGGAAGATACCTTGCTTTGGGGATACCTTGCTGCTCATGACTTGACATTTCTGGGCCTGATTGTGTCCTACAAAGTCAGGTCCTGCCTTTTGAGCAGGCCCCCAGCAATCTGTTCCCCCCCCCCCCCGATTTTGAGTTGTCTAGCTCATCTCAATCTGGATACAGTACTGAACTGAATTGTTATGTAGAGGTTCCATAACTTCTGTTTACTCATAGTACTGCTTCCCCTTTTAAGCCTAAAAAGGCTGGGAGGAAAGACACTTTCGCCCTTAGTCAATTTCAAGCTTGATTGATTGCAAAGTCTTTCTGTGCAAGAGTGCCTTTGAAACCAGTCCAGAGGTTTAAGGGGTGGGGGGGGTACAAAAGCAAGGCCTTTTGGTAGGGGAGCTGCCCACCCAGCGTAGGGCTGCCAGTGATGATCTCTTTCCGTTCTTAGGCAGCTTTTGAAGACATTTGACATTATTTTTCGTAAGTAATTGATTCCTGTTACTGATATAGCTTAAGATGTAGTTTGTTCTTGGTGCTCATTAGTATTTAGAAGTCAACTCATTGCATCGGTGGTTGCTTTATTGTTACCTTCCACCACTTGAAAAGAACATTATGCCATAAAACTTGAAAAATCCTGTCAAAGTGCCCTTAAAAAAACACTCTAAAGTAACTTTTAAAGTAATTAGAAAGTGTAACTCATTACATCAATAGAGAAATGTGAAGCTTGTCCACACAATGGTATTGTTATCCATTGTATCCATTGTTAAACATTGTTCCAGTTTTCTTGTTGTTGAAGATGATGATTTGAACTATTTTGAATTCATACTTCCAGTACTTGCATTCAGAATTGTGAGGTGAGTTCCTATTGAATACATATTGGTACATCATGTCCACACTGGTCTTGAATTGGTGCCCGACATTTATTGCCCGCCCCCTTCTGCTTATCTTCTCTACCTTTAGGTAAAAGTAAAGGTTCCCCTTGACAATTTGTCCAGTCGTGTCCGACTCTAGGAGGTGGTGCTCATCTCCGTTTCCAACCCAGCGTTTGTCTGAAGACAATCTTCTATGGCCACGTGGCCAGCGTAACTAGACACAGAATGCTGTTACCTTCCCACCGTGGTGGTACCTATTTATCTCCTTGCATTTGCATGCTTTCGATCTGCTAGATTGGCAGGATCTCAGACAAACGCCGGGAGCTCACTCTGTCATGTGGATTTGATCTTATGACAGGTTGGTCTTCTGACCTTGCAGCACAGAGGCTTCTGCAGTTTAACCTGCAGTGCCACCACGTTTTACCCACCTTTACCTCCTTCCAATCTACCCACCATCTGTCCATATTGAGCTCCATTCTTACACACAAGTGCCAAACCTTCTGAAACTTTGGCCCATCTTTATTATAATATCCTTACTTTCTTAGCACAAAACGAAATTTATCCTTGAGAAAAAAGGAGATGAGGCCCCAACCGCTGGTCTCTTGGTCCTATTATAAGACTGCTTGGAACAGGGAAAGGTGTGCTGTTTTGCATGGGGAACTGGGAGAAGGAAACAAGAAGGGAAACAAAACAGGTGGGAGTTTTATAGAGCCCAGCGGGGTGACAAGTGGAGACACACTCATAAGCAGCACAGAAGTGTGTGGATCAATGAGATTCCAACGTTTGCATGAGCAGGTCATGTACTGGTGTCGCTTGGCAGCGATTTAGAAATAACGCCTCCCGGAGAGTAATGCTGTTTGTCCTCTGTTGATACCAGGTCCAGCCTCATGTGGACACCAGAAAAAAAATATATACCTGTATTATACATAGAAAGTTTAACCAATGCTCAGTATGGATGTGCCTTTTACTTTCCACTTAGGGTGACCTTGTTGTAACCATATTACTAAAACAAGTAAATACATGTGTTACCTTATTATAGGCAACATCTGGTTTTAACGTGTTAATTCCAAGCTTTGTGATTAGTTTTTAAATGTGCTGTCCTCTGTTTTAAGGAACCGTGATCCACTTTTGTTTGTTGATCTTTTTGCACTGCCCTTTTAGTCATTGCTTTTGATTTAATGGATTTTATATTAAGGTTATTTTTGAAAGGTGCTTTGCTGGTTTCATGGACGATCAGATGTAAATGTTCGTTGTATTATAAGGTAAGAAATAGTGATCCTTTGGTACTTAGAGGAGTTGTATTTGTAATTATTTAAAAGCCTTTTAAAGAGAACAAGCGGACGAATAAACAACTGCTAAGTTTTTCCCCTAAGAAGTGTCGATGCCGTGAATTCTGTTCTCTGGAGACAGTTGGCTGTCATGAGATTAGGAGTTTAGTGAAAGAAAAACATTGTAGTGGCTTTTTTTCTCTCACAAAAACTCTCCCCAACTGTTTTTTTTAAAGTACAAATCATTGTGCCTGCTATTCAAAAGATATTAAGGTAAAGGTAAAGGTTTCCTTTGACATTTAGTCCAGTCGTGTCTGACTCTAGGGCGCAGTGTTCATCCCCGTCTCTAAGCTATAGAGCCGGCGTTTGTCCGTAGACAGTTTCCGTGGTCACGTGGCCAGCACGACTAGATACGGAATGCTATTACCTTCCCACCGAGGTGGTACCTATTTATCTACTCGCATTTTTACATACTTTCAAACTGCTAGGTTGGCAGGAACTGGGACAAGCAACGGGAGCTTGCAGATATTTACCACTAGCTAATTACTGTAATGCTAGAATGTTTATATAATAAATATTGATCAATAATCAGTCACTGTTGACAGTTTTGACAACTGCATTATTTTCTGTATCCCATTTCACATATTGCTGTCCCCCAATCATGTTCACTGTGTGTATAGATAAGTAGCCTAAATTTTGTGTCTTGGAAATTGTGATCTGAAATACTTATATTGCAATAAACCTTGAAAGGGGCTGCATGGGCAATGTTCTTTTGTTTCTGTTGGAACAGACTAACACAGCTGCTTCTTTGGAAACTACTAGAGAGCTAACTGTGGATTAGATTTTAAAGGACAATTTATGGATTGATGTGATCCTGCTGGCAGCATGGTTCCCCTTGACAATTTTGTCCAGTCGTGTTCGACTCTAGGGGGCGATGCTCATCCCCGTTTCCAAGCCACAGAGCCAGCGTTTTGTCCGAAGACAATCTTCCGTGGTCACATGGCCAGTGCGACTTAGACACGGAACGCTGTTGCCTTCCCACCGAGGTGGTCCCTATTAATCTACTCGCATTTGCATGCTTTCGAACCGCTAGGTTGGCGGGAGCTGGGACAAGCGACAGGCGCTCACTCCGTCACGTGGATTCGATCTTATGACTTCTTGGTCTTCTGACCCTGCAGCACAGGCTTCTGCGGTTTAGCCCACAGCGCCACCACGTCCGCAGCATGAGTCACCAGTCAAAACCACATGGAAGAAGAGCATTTCCTAAACCTATCTTTACAAAACTGAACTTGATGTCATCAGGGAGAGATGCAAATGGGTCCTATGAAGTGGAATACTTTTCCATGCAATGGAAATTATTATTACAGTAGCTCTTACACCATTAAGAGCCATGGAATTATGCCATTTTCTGACAGATATTAAGCAGCTGATTCCTGCAAAAGCAACCCTCTGTCCCTAGTCTGCCTGTCGAGTTCTTGCCTGGCTGGTAGCAGAAGGGACTTGTGTGGCCTTCCCTGTGTTGTTGGGCTGCAAATTCTAAAGCTCTAGACCAGTGGTTCTTAACCTTGGGTTACTCAGGAGTTTTGGACTGCAATTCCCAGAAGCTTTCACCACCAACTGTGCTGGCTGGGGTTTCTGGGAGTTGCAGTTCAAAAACATCCGAGTAATAAAGGTTAAGAACCACTAGACAACCTATCTAATAGGGATGGCCATGAACATTGGAGCCCAGCACTATCGAGAGTGCCCTGCATTCCCTCTCTCTGCGTTCAGAGCACAGGATTTTACCAGAACATGCGATGGTCTAACTTTGTGAGAATGATGGTCCTCAAAAGAAAAGGCATTGGCCAGCAACTTGTAGGTGACAGATAATATTTATTACAAACTACGAATTCCATAGAACTGGTATCTAGTCAATAAGCCCTTTGGATGATGCCTAAACATGATTACCACAGGGCAGTATGATACAGCTTGGACTTAGGAGGAAGGGCCCGTGGACTTTGGGGAGCCCATATGTAGGACTGAGTGAGGATGGTGGTCAATGGTGCTGTCCTTTTCAGTGCTTCAAAGGGTTTTGCCCATCTCTCCTCTGCTGTTCATTGTGTCATCAGTTTTCTTTAGGTTCCAAGGCAGGTTTCATTTCTAAGGAAAAGAAAAGAAAAAGATGGTGAAGCTTCATTTTTGAGTTCCTTGTCCAGTTCTGGACGCCACCCTTTAAGAAGGATGTCAACAAACTGGAGCAAGTTCCAAGGAGGGCGACAAGGATGATCAGGGGACTCAGAACTTCTTATGAGGAAAGACTGAAAGAGCTGGGCATGTTTCGCCTTGAGAAAAGAAGACTGAGGGGTGAGATGATAGCACTACAGAGGACGGGCAGGATCTGTTCTCAATCATCCCAGCACGCAGGATACATAAGTTAGGAAACCAGATTTAGGCTGAATATCAGCCTGTGGAAACGGTACGACAATGGAAGCAATTACATTGGGGGTGGATGGGTGGGTGAGTGCTCCAACACTGGAGGCCTTCAAGAGAAAATTGGGCTGCCATCTGTCAGATCTGCTTTGATTTAGATTCCTGCATTGAGCAGGGGGTTGGACTTGATGGCCTTAGAGGCCCCTTCCAACTCAATTGTTTTATGATTGTGCTTTGATTAAAACAACCCTGTGGGTTGTTAATCAGCCTGATAAGGTTCATGACTAAGTGGGAACATAAGCCCAGGACTTCCGAAATCATAGCCCCATGCACCACAGAGGTTTGATTTTGAGCAGTCAATCTTACAGAACAATTGCCCCCTTTGACACTCTTTGAAGTCTGGAAAAAGTAAGAATTTTTGATAACTCCACACCCCTGTCGACGCTGATGAGGGAATTTTGAGATCTGTAGTCACAAGAAATAACTTCTCCCAACTCAGCAGCTCTCCTTGCTTTTTGGGAAAATCAGCTGTTGCTGATTAATAATATATGCAGCAAAAGGCTTTCAGCAGCAGTAAAAGAGGAAAACGGGGGTTAGGGTGCAAGAATGGTGGAAGAATAGCAGATATGCAAGAGATGAGGATGGCCCTCTTTCTGTCTGCAAGACATCTTGGAGGGCTGGTGGGATCCTGTGCAATGTCTGACTGGAAGGACGTTTCCAACAGCAGTATCTGGAGTGCAACAGCAATATCTTTTGTGGAAGCCAGAGAGCAGACAAGGAATAAAATGGATTTGGAGGTCAAAGGGGGCAAAGGAAAACATTAAATCCAAACTTCAACCCATTTAAGGGGCTAGCTTCTCATCCTGCAAGACAAAAACGGATCAAATTACAGACTGTTTTATAGCTCACAGGATTTGAAGCTGCCTCCGAGACCTGCCAAACCGTGTCCAGAGCACAGACTCTGAAGACAGTGGCCACTGACCAGTTTTTATCTTTATGGTTCTCCTTTCCAAGCTTTTGAGCCCGAAAATCCCGCTTGAAAGCCTCCAGCTCTAGAAGAACACCTTGTCCAGCTCGTGTTTCCTCCGGCCGGATTTGCTGTGCTGGCAGGAGAATCTTGCCTTCAGCACCCGCAGCAGGTGATAAATATTTCAGGGCCTTTCTGCCTTTTGCGCTGGATTTTGTCACACCAGGCTGTTCATAAACAGCACCAAATTCAGCTGCTCCGTCCTGTGAGAGAACGCAGAGCCTGTGGAAATTACTTTGGGTGCGACCACCCACATAATCTGGCCACCATCACGGCAAGGCTGTCGTGATGGTTTCGCTTTTGATGTGAAAGCACCGAAACGGAGAGAGCGCCAAAACCAAGATGTGAATCCATGGGACAATGTGAGGAAAATCGCAACACCTCCTAGCCCTGTTCATGTTCAGTTTTTGGAAAAGATACACATTCTCCGTCTTCTGAGTAAATACAGTGCCATCTTCCTTGTACAATAGAGGGCTTATATCCACACCTTTGGGGGGGGGGATCTGTGGCGGACAGTACCGCTTGATTTG
This sequence comes from Pogona vitticeps, assembly GCF_051106095.1. Lineage (NCBI taxonomy): Eukaryota > Metazoa > Chordata > Lepidosauria > Squamata > Agamidae > Pogona > Pogona vitticeps. The sequence goes on from NC_135790.1 coordinate 16,939,154, forward strand.
GGTGCAAAAAAAAAAAAAGCTATGAATCTGTATCAAGGCCACTGGTAGGGCTTATGCTCAAAGCATTTTGTTTAATGCTGCTGCCCGGTTCTTGGGCTCCTTATGTTCAGCTGAATAACAGCAGGGTCCTTTACAGAAATTAAAAGTTCCCCACCCCACCCCCAGGAAGCGTGAAACATGTTTTCCTTTTTCCTCACACGGTGGGAGATCTGACACCATGGGCTTCCTTGCTTCCAAGGGTCGCGCTGTTGCTCTGTTGCGCCTTAGAGTCACTTTAGGAAAAATAAATGATCCCCCCCACACAGGGAGTTACAAAACCTGCAGAAATCGCGTGGTGGTTTCTTCCTTGGCACGTCTTGTGAAATGCAAATTTCCAGAGCAAGAAAGGGCCTGTGAGACCCCGTTCTGCAACCCACGTTACAATAATCACACCAGTTTTAAAAGCTGCTTCTTTTATATGCTGCTGGGAATCACTAAAGCAAGCATTTGTGACAGAGGATGGCCAGCCTGTGGATCTGATGAAACCACCCCCTCAGGTCCCACATTACCTCACAGGTGCCCCTCAGGACACAAAGATATTAAGTCATGCATTAAACCATTTTTCCAAGCTTAGAAGCTTTCAGGAAATTTCCTCCAGAGGCTGCTAGAAATATCCCCCATCCCCACCCACCTCCCCCAAACACAAAACCCGAAGTGGTAATATAGGCATTTCTAGGTTTCTGTTGGCTTTCTTGAGTTTCTTTCTTTCTGTTTAATTATTGAGAAAGCCTTGACTGCTGAGAAAGCCAAAGCAAAGTACGACTTAAGAGTGTTGGTCTGGGACTCAGGAAAACCATGTTCTAGTCCACCTCCTTCCGGAGAGCCATGACCCCGGGCCACTCTCTCTCTTTCTCTCTCTCAGGCTAGCTTTCCTCACGTGGTGGTGGTGGCTAAATCAGGGAGAAGGACAGCCATCTAGGTCACTTTGAGCTCCCTGGAGGAAAGGGAGGATGACAATGAAACTCACTGGTACCACCTACCAATAATTTCACCATTGGGATGCAGTGGGTCCCCATCATGGCAGAAATGATGCTTTGGCTTTGACATCTCCAGGCCAGCAAGAAGGGTCATAAAATCCACCACGGTGTCAATGTTTTCCTTGTCTCCAGTAACATCTTTCAGCGTGCACAGGACGCTCAGCCTGCTGAAGGACTTGACCTCCGAGATGTTGGCCCGCAGGAACAGCAGGATGATATTCAGGTCATTCAGAGGACAAGTCAACATCTTCCTGCTGAGAAGGTCAAAAGCCGGCAGCATCTCATAGATGGACAAGAGCCGCTTGTCCCACTGGAAGAGCTGGAGCAAATGGTAGACCACGACGGGCCCCATGAGGACATAAACGCAGCCAAGGCAGATACTGGTTACCTGAAAGACGGAGAAGAGGACCAGCTTGCAAGGAATCACGTTGGGGAGGTTAGCTTCACCTCGCAGGAGTCCTTTCTTGATGGAGCAGCTGAATTCGTCTTGGAAAAAGACACCTACATGGCAGTATCCCAAGTAGAAGCAAGTCGCACCCATGAGGGAGAGGTGGACGAGGTTCCGCAAGACGTAGATGCCAACCAGGTAATGGGAGCGTTGCTTGCAGGTGAGATACCTCTCCAGTAGAGGGAACTCAAAGTAGCGTTCTTTACGAGCTCTTTGCCACAAAACAAAACAAAACACAAACAAGGCCTATTAAGGTTGAGTTAGAGCGCTGACCTTTCTATCCATAGGGGGATATGATCTGAGCTGAAGAGAAGGCCTGGATGAGCTGCAGGATTTCAAGAGAGCTACCTCAAGTGTTTGAGGGCCTCTCAAACACTCCAATGACCTTCAACAGAGGTGATAGCTCTGCTTTCTGCTACCCTCTTCTTAGTAAGGTGACCAGATGAAAGAGAAAGCAAGGTTCCTGTAACTTTTGCAGTTGGGCGAGAGAGGAAATTTCAGCAGATACAGCTTGCATTAAAAGCTTCCTGTGCTGGATGGTCCTGATTAAAGGCACAGGAGCCCTGTCTTCTTTTTCATCTGGTTGCTCTGCTTCATTGCAACACCTGGAACACTGAGTCTGCTGACAGGTCTGACTTCTGAGGTGTCAGCTCACAGGAACAGCAGGAAAGTGTTTGCCTCTCTTTGCAATGCTTCAAAGGGGCTCATTCGGCCGTTGCCACTCCCACCCTCCAGAATAAGCAACTGGCCTCTAAAATTTTTGCACTGCTTTTATTCTTCTAGACACTGTTCTCTCGCTACTACAAGGGCGAACTGTGGCTAAAAGCCAAAGGAAATCATACTAGAGTGGGCCCATTGAATCAGTAGAATGTATATAAGTGTTGACTCGCCAAAACCTCACTGATTCAGTGGGCCTACTCTACTTGTGGCTTACTGCTGGATGTCAGCCAGTGAGCCTTTGTTTCATTTTTCTTTGTTTAAACTGGCGGTAAGAATTTTGATTGTTTTCACTGATATTTTATTAACTGGCTATTGTGATCGATAATGCCACAGTATTGCTTTGCTAATGATACTTTATTTCATTGTTGTGGGTTTTTCGGGCTCGTTGACCGTGTTCTGAAGGTTGTTCTTCCTAACGTTTCGCCAGTCTCTGTGGCCGGCATCTTCAGAGGACAGCACTGGCGAAACGTCAGGACGAACAACCTTCAGAACACGGCCAAAGAGCCCGAAAAACCCACAACAACCATCAGATCCCAGCCGTGAAAGTCTTCGCGAATACATTGATACTTTATTTGTTATGACATTTTAGATCCCACCCTCCCTGGTTGGAATATATTATTGTGGTCTTCCTTTGTTTTGAACCCCTTTGAGCATATTGCGTATGGAAAGCAGCTGTACCAGAAAAGTGATGGATTGAATCCAGGCAACACTTTCCAAAGTGGCCGGCTGTCCAGCAGTTGCAGGAGAAGACTACATGGAGCCAACAATGGTTGGAATCCTGCCTTGCAAAAGGCCAGAACATTGGTACCTCCTGACTAGTAAAGTCGAGCCCAGGACCTCCCAATTGATAGACTCCCAGTATGTTGGGCTATGACTCCCATGGACTCCATCTGGCTAGAGGTGAAGGAGTGGCTACCCAACGTATCCGGAGAGTGTCAGGCCAGGGGAAATTGGTTCAGCTCAAGATGGTGGACCCTCTCCAAGGCCTTGGACAGATAGAATTTCCCATCACTAGATACACTCTGATTCTTTTACCTAGAGACACCTGGAATTGAACCCAGTGCCTTCTACATATGAAGCGTCTGCCCTACCACTGAACTAGACGGTCGGTCCTCCTGACCCTCCACTTTGAGCGTACTTGTCATACTCCTCCCACAGTTCCTCTGGGTCGGTCCCAGTCTGCTGAAGTTTCACCATGTGCTGCACCAGACGGATGGAGCGGTTGTAAGACTTGTCGAGTTCGTCGATGATGAAGAACAAGTCACAGCGCAGCGATGGGGCACCAGCGTATCTCCAGAGCAGGTATGGTAAATACATGGCAACCGCAATGACCAAGAGGGAATAAGGGAAGATCTAGAGAGAGAGAGAGAGAGAGAGAGAGAGAAGGAGGCGTGAAGGGGAAACTCTACACAAGCCTATTGCACTTTGATGGCAATTTTCCTGAGCGGCCCCTTACGGAAATTACCCAAGGGCTTCCTGGGAAGTCTGTGTCGTTGTGGGAGGTGCAGTTGTTCAGATGTACCCTATGTCTTTGTGGGAGGTGCAGTTGTTCAGATGTACCCTATGTCTTTGTGGGAGGTGCAGTTCTTCAGATGCACCCTATGTTGTTGTGGGAGGTGCAGTTCTTCAAATGTACCCTATGTCTTTGTGGGAGGTGCAGTTGTTCAGATGTACCCTATGTCTTTGTGGGAGGTGCAGTTGTTCAGATGTACCCTATGTCTTTGTGGGAGGTGCAGTTCTTGAGATGTACCCTATGTCTTTGTGGGAGGTGCAGTTCTTCAGATGTACCCTATGTCTTTGTGGGAGGTGCAGTTCTTCAGATGTACCCTATGTCTTTGTGGGAGGTGTAGTTCTTCAGATGTACCCTATGTGCAGCCTAATGGGCAGCAAGATTACCCCTTCCACAAAGACCTAGACCTCCCAGGAAGCATTGGGACAGTTCCCCTTTTTTATAAGTAGGAGGCCTAAAACAGACGGGAAGATATCACTCGTTCCAAGTGAGTGAAATGTAGGTATCTTTAGATGTTTCTCTGTAGCCAGAATTCGTAGAATTCTGCCTCGAGGATTCTTGGAGAATTCTGGGACTTGGAATTTTAAAAATGAGGCAGATGTGGTATAGATTGTACCCGGTGCGGTACAATAGATAGAGTGACAAACTAGTACCCAGGAGACCTGAGTTCGAATCCCTGCTTGGCCATAGACTCTCACAAGGGGGATAGAACTGGTAAAAAGCCCAACGTAGCTCTCTCATTCCGCCTAATGCTAGAACCGGCTCTGTAGCAAGACCATTAACCTCCTTCACATACATGGAGAGGTTGGAATGGGCTGTGCTGCTGACTTCTACCACCACCAATGCAAAGCCGCTAACCTAGCCCTGTTGCCAGGATCCACACATTGAATGCAGATGGCTGAAGACGGGTACCTAAATGCCGAGCCGATCCTTCGTCAGAGGTCTGCTCTCGGTGTAGAGACAGGGTGAATTCTCACTCAGATCTCAATCCTCACTTTATTTTTGTATTTGAAATATTTTTACCCCACCTTCCTCCTTAAAATGGACCCAAGGTGGCTTGCATCATTAAAGACAATATTTAAAGCTAAAAAATAAGTATACAAATACTGAAAAGCATCCTAGTCTGGTACCTTAGTTTTTCTGCTGCTATCTCTGAGTGACAAGAGAAAGAGGCCATTTCAAGTTCTGAAATCTGTTCTTTTGAGAAGAGCTCTAATCAGCAGCCCTGGAAGCTGTTGCATGGAACTGAGATATGTTATTTAAAGGGGGGGGGAGTCTATATGTGGGTAGTCTTTAGTTTGTACGGAATTAGTTGTACCCTGTTTCCCTGTAAATAAGACTTAACCTGAAAATAAGCCCTAATATGATTTTTCAGGATGCTTGTAATATAACCCCTGCCCCCCAAAATAAGCTCCAGTTAAGTGAAACCCTGTCCTCCACCCTTGTGCAGCAACCCGAAGAAGATGACTGTATTTGAATAAATGTAGATTGTTGTATAAGAGAAAAAATAAAGCATCCCCTAAAAACAGGTCCTACTGCATTTTTGGAGCAAAAAAATAATATAAGGCCCTGTCTTGTTTTCCAGGAAACACGGTAGCTAAAATTGAAAGGTCAAAGAGCCACCCATCTGATCTGACCAGCTCTCTTTACCCCAGATTTCCCCTGATGGATATTTGAAGATCACTATCCTCCTGCACCTGAAAGAAGAAGAAAAACAACTTGGAAAAAAAAGGGGGGGGGAATCTGGTTTATTTCTCTGCCATGCCAGGGAGCGCGACAGAATGTTTCAGCGTTATGTTACAGGACAGAATGTACCTGTCAGTTTCCGTCAAAGGCAGACGCCCTTTACAAGAAGGCAAGGCGCTTTCGCTCATCTTCAGTGTTTACATATTATTTGACATCTACCATTCTGAGACATTTGGTCTTGCCAGGCGGGCGGTACAAGTTTCCGTGCAGTGTTGGCGACGTGATCCATGGATTTGGGCTTGCCAAATGGGATTTGGGACGTGGTGGCGCTGTGGGCTAAACCGCAGAAGCCTGTGCTGCAGGGTCAGAAGACCAGCAGTCATAAGATCGAATCCATGCGACGGAGTGAGCGCCTGTCGCTTGTCCCAGCTCCCGCCAACCTAGCGGTTCGAAAGCATGCGAATGCGAGTAGATTAATAGGGACCACCTCGGTGGGAAGGTAACAGCGTTCCGTGTCTAAGTCGCACTGGCCATGTGACCACGGAAGATTGTCTTCGGACAAAACGCTGGCTCTATGGCTTGGAAACGGGGATGAGCACCGTCCCCTAGAGTCGAACACGACTGGACAAACAATTGTCAAGGGGAACCTTTACCTTTACCTTGCTAGTCTGGGTTGTTCTGCTAGTTTCTGTTATAGTTTAAATAGGTCATCCTGGTATTGACGCTCACATATGTGGAGGGTCTTGGTTGCTGGACATACGGTGACACTGGGTCATCCAGAAGTGCTCCCCGAGATCTCCACCCCCAATATGGACGCACTTCCCCTTTGGCCTCCCTTCCCTTCCCTTTTTGTTTTATGATGGGCCCATTGTATTTGTCCTTTTAAAAAAAATTCTAGGATGGAGGTATCCGTGGGGGGTCGGTTTCAGCCCCCACCCTTAGATGCCAAATGCATGAGAATGGAAATGCTATATATAGTGCTGTCTTTGGTTCCCTCTAGTGGCCAGTTCTGGCAATACACCTTGAAAATGCTTATTTCTTGTTTTTTTAAATTTAATATTATCAGGCAGTGGGTATGTGAAACCACAGGTACTGATCCTGTAGATACCGTAGTCCTACTGTACCCTAGCAAACTACAAATTCCAGGATTCCACAGGCTGGAGCCATGGCAGCTGAATTGGTATTGGACTACTATAAGGTGTGATGTAGATGAATTATTCAGCTGCTCTTTTTATCCTATCCAGAGATTTGGAACTGTTTCCTAGATTATTTGAACAAAGCCATCTTTTCCACCCCATCCAAATCCCCCTATGACCCTCATTTTTCCACAGTGCTATGAAAAGTTATATTTTTGTACAGATATTGCTTACAGCCAGCACAATTATTATCGGAGAATTCTTTGAGTTGAGTTCCTGTGAACCCTTTGGAATAAGTCCCTGGTTCCCACGGTCTCTGGCAGCCTCCTACAATCTTGCGTCCTTGAGATCTGCTGAGCTACAACACCCATCAGCCACAACAAATCAGGAAGATACTAGATCAGGGAAGGCCACCCTCCTTGAGCTAAGCGTGCAACCAGCTTAAGCCCCTGCAGTTAAAATAAGCTCGTCCCACTTTGTCCCTAAAGGCAGCCACAAGTATAATTAGCTAAAATGCATCAAGTTGTCTCTTTTTTTAAGCCAATAAAGCCCATTTTTCCACATCATGAGACTTGTTCTCCCATTCATCTTAGGTTTCATCAGAATTCTTTATCCCTGCTTCATTTCCACTCTTTCTCCTTAACCATTTTGTCAAATTTTAGATGGCAAACTCTTTTCAGCCAGAGATCTGTCTTCTCATATTCTGCAAAGCACCGTGCACCTAAAAGATCTGTTTCGTCTTCTTTCGGGATACACATTAGGACTTCACACACACACACACAGGCATATATCTCCTAATTCCGAAACACCGCATACCTTGAGGATCCAGAAGGATTTGGAACTTCCTGCCGCGTCAACATCGTGATGAAGCAAGGAGTCCCAACACACGGCGTCCATGTAGGCGGATTGCTTCCCTGTGAAATTGCTGGGAGGGAAGCAGCTGATCTGGGAACCTGGAATGGGGAGCAAAGAGGAAGTGGAGTCATTAGCCTCAAGGCCCACTCCCGCTAGCAAGGAACCCACCAGTGGTTCCATCTACTGTAGCAAACTGGAGTTCTTCAACACTGCAGTGCCACAGGATAGACTGGCAAATGGTCTTTGTAGTTGATCCATGGGACCGCTCTCAGTGGGGCTCTGCCCCTGCCTTTGGAACTCCCAGGCATCCACTCATGACTAGGCTGTCCTCCCCACCCCCTTTTAACTCCAGTTAAGATGAAGCTCCTTTTCCATCATTATCCCATGGAGCGGCATCAGACGTCCAATCCAATGAGATTTTCTTTATTTGAGTGGCCCAAGAGAGAGACACCGGGAGGTGGAGGAAGAGGGAGAGAAATGGCAGCTGCACCAAATATGCTCTGGAGTTTTGCCTTTAACAAACATGGGCTCTGCAATAAAGGGTTGCAGCATAGAGAGTACCTACTCTAGCTAGCTGCATTTCACATTCCACATGGATCGGCTGAGGGGAAATTTTGAAATCGATTAACAGATCTATGCAGGCACTTGTAAGGCCTTTGTCCCTAAAGGCAGCCACAAGTATAATTAGCTAAAATACATCAAGTTGTGGTTTTTTAAGTTAGGTTTCATCAGAAGTTCATTTTATTTGGTACATATTTATCCCACCTTTTCTCCACTGAGCACTGCACGTAACTCTCCTCCTTCCCACAACAATCTAGTGATTAAATAGACTAGAGTGGTGCCCAAACTTTTTGGGGGCGTGGACTGGTTGGGGGGTGCAAGCTCCATGCGTGGGGGGGCAGGGTCCCCCCGTGTGAGCATGGTGAGCATGTCACGCCTGCAGAAGAGGTGTTACGCCTGTGGGGGGGCGTGTTGCGCTCGCACATAGGCATGACACACACACCCGCGCAAGTGCACCAACACCCCCCATGCATGTGTGCGGGGGGGGGTAAGATCCGCAGCCCAGTTCCGACAAGCCCACGGACCGGCACGGGGCCGCAGACCAGGGATTGACAACCCCTGGATTAGACTATCTGTGACCAGTGAATTTTATAGTTTGGAGAGGATTTGAACCCTCTAAGCATCTCCCGAGTCCTAGTCCAATACTTCACCCACTACACTACATGGGTAATAAAGGTGGGACCTACAACAAAATGTTGCAGTGCAAAGTGCTGCTGTTTCAGCCAACCTGCCAGAAGGGTCCTCCAAGGACACCCTGATCCAAACCAACCTGATTTTCCAAACCCAAGGGTCAGCATTCCACTATAATGGAGCTCCCTCATCTCATTTCCTCCACCACCCCTTCAGATTTTGGGCACTTCTGCCTTGCCTTATGACACTTGGATGATGTCCTGTGGGCTACTTGAGGACAGGCATTGGAGAATGAGATTTTTGCTGCCCCATGTCCCTTCCATGGAAGGAAGGAAGGATATAAATGCAGCAATTAAACATACGAGGATCGTTGTAATTGATGCCATTGCTTTGTAACTTCTTAACATTTTTAAACATGTTACATAACAACACTGAAGGAACTCCAATTGCAGAATAATCTAGGCTTCAATTCTCTTTGCTCCTGCTTGTATGGCTACCATCACACTTTCTCCTTGCTGCACCACAGTTTTGCACTAGATTGTGACAAGGGAGTTACACGCGGAGTTAAAGCAAGTCTCTGGACCTCATGCTGAAATGCACAAACAGCGGGTGGACAGAAAGGCCTGGACTTCAAATCATTTGGCTTTTGTTAGGGTCTTGTTTCCCACGGCTGTCCACACGCCCAACAATGTGTGTGTTGAAGGCTCCCTAAGCTTAAATTCAACCATTAAAAAAAAAACAACCGCCACCCTAACCATCTTAAAGAACAGCAAAGGAGTTTTGTAGCACTTAAAACATTTACGTCACGTAAAATAGGCTGTCTTTTAAAAGCCACAAGGCCCGTTGTAGTTTCTGCTGTAACAGGCTAACGCGGTTCCTTGATTCCTCAGGCATTTTCAGGAATCAACACTGCTGCAGTTACACAACCCAAAGAGGTGGTTATTAGTACCTGTATTGAGATAGCACCCACAGGGGTGTATACCCTTTTTTTTAGTATACAAGATGTGGACAGATATGGCAGAGGAAACACACATACACATGAAGTTTCAACAAGGTGTTTTGAACCGACGGTACACTTACCATGGATGGACCATGGGATTAATTTCGGTGGATTGCAGTGGTTTCATAATAACTAAGCATACATTGCTTTTTAATCTTGTTTGTTTTATTTATAGGCCGCCTTTCTCCCAATAAGGAGACCCAAGGCAGCTTTCTGCACATGCAATGTGTTGTCTTCTCTCAACCCAAACTGCCCCTCATTGTACTGGAGCTTTATTTGTAACCTTGCATGCTATCTGTAGTTTGTGTGACTGGGAAGGACTTTTCTAGATTGGGATGATGGTCTGTCTGTGTCCAGCCTTTGATTTCAAAGAGAACCTAGCTTCTCTGTCAAATGTACTTTTCCCTCTCTTTCCTTAGTTGGAAGCAGTTGTTTGCTGTTGTTCTGTTCGACTGGTTGCTAGTATATGTGCAGTAAAGAATGCAGTGCAAAAGCAAGTAAAGGAATATTTTTATTCTTTCAACTACAAATGTCTCAGAGTGAGTTACTGAGACTTTAAGTGCCAGTTCATGAGAAAAGTTGGATTCTGGGAACCTTGTAGCTATTCTACTCTGGGGATCTCTTTACTTGCACTGCGTAACAAAACGGAAATTTGCCAGACATTCAAAATTCTGCAACAGATTGTCTGTCATTTGTTATCCTGCCAGTAACCTTGGACACGTCTGTTTACTCCCGACAATACTATTTTTAACGTCTCTAAAACATAGGTGATAAACACAGCAACAGAATATCTGTCAGCATACACTCTTCTCTGAAATTGTGTGCGTGTATGCGCTGTTTATTTAGTTTCCATTATGATAAGGCTCAAGGGACGTGGTGGCGCTGTGGGCTAAACCGCAGAAGCCTGTGCTGCAGGGTCAGAAGACCAAGCAGTCGTAAGATACTTCTGTCCTACCACCGTAGCACCATTGAGAGTGTCCTAACCTATGGCATTCTGACATGGTTTGGGAGTAGCTCTGTAGCGGACAAAAAAGCTCTACAGAGAACCATTAAAATTGCCCAGAATATCATCGGGCTCCAGCTACCAACCCTGGATGACATCTTCACATCCCGCTGTCTAAGGAAGTCACACAGCATCCTGAGAGACTCTTCCCATCCTGCTTATAACTTTTTTGAACTGTTACCGTCTGGCAGAAGATATAGAACAATTAAGACTCGGACCACATGTTTTCTAAATAGTTTTTATCCTAGAGCTATAATTGCAATTAATAATGAGCTTAAAGACCACCAGTAGTGAATAATTAGTTGGACTGTGTTACTTGGCCTGAGGTGTAGATGTTTGTATTTTTAGTGGGGGACTTCTAGTGGGTGGGGAGTGTTTGGGGAATGTTATGTGTGTGCATGTGTCTGGTCTCTGGGTGTCTGTGAATTTCGTTGTATGGTATACTGTGTATATACTTACAATGACAATAAATTTTTTTTTATTATTATTATTATTATTATTATTATTATTATTATTATTATTATTATTATTATTATTATTATTATTATTATTATTATTAAGATCGAATCCACGCGACGGAGTGAGCTCCTGTCGCTTGTCCCAGCTCCCGCCAACCTAGCAGTTCGAAAGCATGCAAATGTAAGTAGACCACCTCGGTGGGAAGGTAACAGCATTCCGTGTCTAAGTCACACTGGCCATGTGACCACGGAAGATTGTCTTCGGACAAAACGCTGGCTCTATGGCTTGGAAACGGGGATGAGCAGCACCCCCTAGAGTCGAACACGACTGGACAAAAATTGTCAAGGGGAACCTTTACCTTTACCTATGATAAGGCTCAGATACCTTGATGTAGTGATTGGAGAGATGGAAGACATGCAAGACTGAAAATCACGGTCCCCAAGCTGCAGTTCTCCACATAGCTTCCTAGGAAGACCTACTGCGTACAATTGGGCTTACTTCTGAGTAAACAGGCACAGGATTGCATGGTATGTCTATTTGCAAAACTCATGGCTTGAAATATTTGCTACCTTCTACTATACCGTGGCAGGTGTTATGTTCTCCCCATAGCCACAGGGGCCATGCTGCCTGCTGCTACATGGGAGGATTGGTGGAGTAAGGTCGGAAACCCATCAGAACCGCCTGCCATGCTCCTCACTTAAGAGCTGCATGCCAGAACACCACCACAATTGGTTTCTAGCTGACTTTTCCCCAGATCACGCTGAGACTTTGGTGCCTGAGAAAAGAGAACAAGAGCCCTCATCCCCTGCCTTTCCATTTATAGTAGCTTAGTGGGAAGGCAATTAAAATATACTGCAACTCCTGTAACACCCTTCACTATACCTAAGGCATCGGGGCAGTTTAAAGAGAGTCAGGACAAGCAAACAGTGGCCCAGCTTTACAATGCAGCTTCTGCCTGCCTGCAGCTGCAATTGTACAGTATTCTGATAGTAGAGCCAGTTCTGAAAGGCAATAATCTCTACAAACCCATCGTGAGCCAGCAAAGAACTTACTGTTTCGCCGGGTGACCTACAATCCACACAAACCTTGGCAAGGGGAAGAGGACAGCATGGTCTACTTCAGAATCCCACGCTGGACTTCCACCATCTCCTTGGAAAGCCTTCCATCCCACCCAAACAGGCTACCGAAAACTAGTGAAGAAAAATAGCACACACAACTGTGGGTGCGAACTAAATACAGGTACCAATAAACACCTATTTTGGTTGTGTAGTGCAGATGTTTACAGAAATCCCAAAGACTACTTTATGATTCAGGACAAGCCAGAGGGGGAAATGTTTTGCTTATTCCCTCTGGATTCACCCAACCTCACCGTGGCCTTCTCGTTCCAGAAGTAAAAATTCCTGAGGCAAGCTCAGCTGAATTAGCTTTCAGACTTAAGGAAGGCTCTGTCCAAACTGCCGTGTTTCCAGTCACCATCCACAGCCACTAAGGGTTTCGAATTGATACTGCGGATATTGAAAGAGATGCTGTCGCTTCTCTTACTTCTAGGCACTCGCGTCCTCTCCTGAGAGCAAGCCTATCCCTGTCTACTCAGAAGGAAGATTGACTTCTTTTAAGGTAAAAGTGCCAATGTAGTGTGTAAGGGACAGGATGCTGGACCAGAACTCAGGACACTTGAGGTCAATTCCCCATGAAAAGGCACTTCATCCACCATGAAAAGTCATTGGACTCGCTCTGTGTGTGGCAGTGGCAAAACCACTCCTTAAATACCTCGTAAACCTCAGAAACCCTTACTAGGGATATCGTAAGTTGGAACTGACTGGAGGACACGTAACACACACACTTTTTCTGGATACTTGCTTTCAGGCCAATTTACTGTATGTAGCTGTACCACCTTGGATTACCACTCCTAAACAGCTCCACAGAATTCAAGGACCAAAATCGTATTGTCATTTTATACCAAAATAACACAAACATCATAACTTTGGTTAATTGATAGATATAAATTAAGAAGTTGGTGTAGACTTTTATGCTGAGTTGTGCAACTCAGTGCATCACAGATGATAATTAAACTGACTTAAGATGCAGAAACTCAAAACTTACACCATTTACATTTGCTTGCAAGGTGTAACTAACAAGGAATATAGGTACACTCTTACATTCAAGGTGATGTGGCACGCATGTTTCTTTCTTGCACCCAACCCGTACCTTTACAACAACCTTGTGAAGTACGTTAGGCTAAGAGACAGTGATTATTGTGATCTTCACATCCGTGTTGACAGCCAGGTGTTCTGTGTTGACAGAAACATGTAGGTTCGAATATATATGTTCGCTAATGAAAGGACAGCACCATCCAATGAAAACTAAGTACTAAGAACCCCTTTGGATTCCAGCTGGAGAATCACACATAGCTGAAAGCTTTGCATGTTGATTCACAAAGAACCTGACCAAATACATGTGAAGAATCAAAGCGAGCTTTCTATACAGCAGATTTTGTATGCAAAAACCTGTAATGTGCCATTGAAGTTAATTTCAGAGTCAACCCTTTTCATTACATTTCATTGGCTATAAATATTTGAAAGAGGAAACAGGCCCAAGGAAAGTATGGCATGAAGATATGCACAACTCTTTCGAGACAAAACTACTTTGGAGAACCTCTCAGTTGCATTACCCAAAATTGAGTATGTAACACAATTCAAAACTGAAGTGAATGTTTAGGATGTGGCATTTTTTATATCAGCATTTACATTTGAGCACTTCACAGCACAGCCTCCCCTGTGTCTGCTAAGTTCCCCTAAGTCCAAAGGGTACGATTCCCCGGCAAAGAGGTGTTAAGGACAGCAACATTTAGTATATTGAAGCCTATTCATCATTTTGGCAGGCATTGAATAAGAAACCACACAGTAGGTTAAATAACACAATCTTGGCAGCAGTAAATACTGCATTCAGATGTCAAGGCAACTCATGTACAAGTAGAATTGATCTCATGAATATTTGACAAATCATCATCATCATCTTAATCTTAAGAACTGAAGGGCTGGAAGGGACCCTATGGATCACTGCTTCCCATATCAACAGAGTCCTCCTCTTCATCATTTTATCCTCACAATAAAGATCTTGTGAGGCAAGGGTATACAAAGAGTGACTGTCTGGTCCCAAGTTAATTAGTCCCATGGTTCAGCATGGATTATAATTTAGATCTCCTGACTCTCAATCCAATACAGCAACGCTATTCTACATCAGTCCTGCTTTCCAGTGAACGCTAATCTAAGCGCAAATAAGCCTGGATCAAACCCATTGATTTCAACTGGACTCAAGTCCAACTTTCTCAGTCTAGATCCAATCCATGGAAACTAGGATACCATCTAGAAACTTAACTAGAAATCAACCAAGGAAGGACGAAGTAGTGCAGAAATAAATGCTGGAGGCCCATGGCACCTGAAAAGGACGAAACATACCAGCGGAAAACTCTCGTGCAAATACCAGGGATACGAAAAACAGAGGCAGTCCCACCGTAACAAACTTCACAATGCGATCGCAGGATAACTCCAAGCGGAGGCCTTTTGCCCTGGAGCCGTTGGGATCGGGAAGCAAGGCATCCGAAAGCATATACTCGCCCGCTGTGTGGGCGATCGACATGGTTCCTTTTGGGGGGAGCCGAACCACGGCCGAGCAAAGGAGAGGTAGCTGCCGCTCCTGCTTGTCAGCTCTCGAGCAGCATCTAAAGTGACCTGTAGCTTTTGAGTTGCGCCTGTCAAGCTCAAAAAAAACCCCTCTCTTTGTCCAGAACGAAGCACCAGGGAGCTGTCAAGAAGAGCCTTGGCTGTTTGGTAAGTGAAAAGATAATTACAGGGGAGCCCAGAAATAGAGAAGCCTGGAGAACAGCATCTTGTGATAGTTAAGAAGACCACGTCCCGAAGCCTGCCACAGGCATCGCGAGGCAAGGCTGGGCCTTTGTGGTTTTTCATCCCTCTTTCATAAACAGATGTTATTTCTAGCAACTCTCTGCAGAACTGTGGGTTTGGTTTCACATCTAGGAGCAAGCTGAGGTGGGCTCAAGGGATGGCTGGCCATGCTCTTGGGCTGAGCTCTTGTTTTCAGAGAAGGGAAGGCGAGGAGCCCATTCAAGACACCTGCATTTAGAACATTATTTTTAGCTCTGTGGTGAATGCATTGCATTTGAAACACACGTTTGCGGAGTTCCAAGAAGTCCACAGCTCCAGCTCTAAACAAGTACATGAAATGCAGATGTTTGAGAGCCAAGATTTGAAAGCAGCCTCCTTCAAGCACACTGCTTCAAAAGCATGGTGAGAGACCATGGGGGCCCTCCAGACGTTGAGAGTTCAGTGGTGCGCATGAGCAATGACCAGCAGCCACAGACACTGCCAGATGCAAAGCTCAGCCATTTGAATAATTGGTTTCTGGTGATGAGCATGAAGCATCCTGGCTACAAGAATACACCTTTTCTCCCAGATACATTCCTGAAGTGCACTACGATAACTACACTGAAAATCTTATAATTTTATCGTCTTCCTCCGGCTTCCGAATGTGATGAGTCACAGCTTTATATTTGCAGCACAATTATGGATCCTCTATTAGCCTAACTAATAGATCCCCATCATCCCCCAATCCATGCTTTGTTCTGGACAGAGGAAAAATCTAGGCACAAGTATACCTCATGACCTTAAGATAAGAATTTTAGGGTGCCGAATTCTGTTCCCAATATTATAGAACAAAATATACATAGCTGGATATGCTACCCCTACAGATTTTGAGGGGTGCAGATGCTGCTGAAGTTGAAGGACAGCATTCACTGGTGAGTCCTCTTTCTTGAATGCACACCTTAATGTGGTGAAGGAGTCTGACTATATCAGAGCAGCTGAAAGCAATGGCTAGCCTCCATTATGAGCCTGCACTCTTAGCAGAGTCACCCAAGGCAAAATGTTCACAGTTGAGGGACCAGACTAAGATGCATCCACCCTCTTCAGGAGGATCAGCCAAATCAGCAGAAGAGAACAGACTGGTCCAATGGTGATGGGGGTGGCGGCTACTGGGCAGTAGCAGTACCTGAAGGTGAAACTGGTGTAGGGTCTTTCACAGACAACAGCAGTGTCACTCAAGTTAACTTTTGTTAGTACTGCGCAGAAGGCAGCAATGGTAAACCAGCACCGAACATTTCTTACCTCCAGGCAAAGGTGAGACAAGGGTGCATTTTATCTCATCTGTTCAATCTGTATGCAGAACATATACAGAAAGCTGGACTAGACTCACATAAAGGACATCAGTTACTTAAGATATATGAATGACATCATCTTACTGGCAGACTTGAAATTACTTCTAATGAAAGTGAAACAAGGAAGTGTCAAAACAGGATTGCACTTGACCATTATGCAGATCAAAAGTCATGATGACAGAACTACACAACTTTAATGTTGACAATGAAGAAATTTGAATTGTTAGATTTTGTACATCTTGGTTCAATCATCGGTCCAAACAGAGATTGCAGCCAAGAAATCAGAAGAACTGAGACTCAGAAAGGCAGCAATCATGGCAACAGAAAAGATCCTCACGTGTAGGGATGTGTCACTTAAGACCAAGATCCACACTATTGAATTCCCGATCACCATGTGTAAGCATGAAAGCTGGACAGTGAAGAAAGGGGGGTGGGGAAATGATTCATTTGAAATATGGTGCTGGAGGAGAGCCTTCTGGATACCCTGGGCTCCCAGAAAGGCATGTGGGTTCTAGAGGAAATCAAGCCTGAACTATCTCTGGTGGCAAAAATCACAAAGGTGAGACTGTCGTACTTTGAGCATATGTTGAGAAGGAAAGATTCTCTAGAAAATACGATGCTAGGAAAAGATGAAGGTAGCAGGAAAAAGGGAAGCAAATACGAGATGGGTTGATTCCATAAAAGCCACCATAGGTTTGAGTTTACAAAAACTGAGCAGGGCTGTTGAGGACAAGGGCATCTTGAAGATCACTCGTTCATAAGGTCGCCATAAAACAGAAGTGACTTGATGGTATGCAACAACGAATGTTGAGTGTATAGCAGACCTCACTACATGGAACTCTTTAACTGTGGTTTCATCCAAATATGACATTTGTTCCATGAAACTCACTTAATTGCTCCCTGAAAGTCTGTGGGTTTTTTTCCTGTGCTTTACAAACATCATCATGCCTTATACTGAAATGAAGTAGAGGGTCTGAGTAGATGTGTGGATCTTTTCCTCCTCCCTCTACTGTTTTCCCCCCTTTGTGGCCCCAGTTCCTCCAGGCCAAAAAGCACCTCTCTCTTTAAAAAGACCCAGCGCGTCTATGCTATAGCTGGTGGCAAGGGTTCATGCGGTGCTGTGGCACTCCCCAGAAGACCCCCCAAAAAGTTTAAAAGTGAGGAGGTGACAAGTGGGGGGCAGCAAGGTGGGGAGCAGGGAAACCAGAAATGGGCAGTGCATGGTGGAGCAGAGAAAAAAACAAGACAGGAAAAGGAGGTACTGTAGTGGGAAGCTTCCTTACTAACCAATCTCACCACAGGGAGCATCAGAAGTGGCAACTGAGGCCCAGAGAGAAGCGACAGGAGGGGATTGGTTCATAGACTAGGGCACAATGAGACCAAGGTTGCATTAGGACACAAACCCCAGAATTTCTGGTAGAAAGAGAATGAAAAATAGCGGCAATTGTAAGAACAAATGCCATATTTGGTGAAGCATTGTATCTTTCTTTAAAAACCCCAAACTAAAAACCTGCTCTCTTTCGGTTGCATCCACTCTTCAAAAATAGGTTATGCATTTAAGCTGATAAATATATTTTGGGTTCAGTTTCAGATGCCTCCGTTTCGAACCCACAGCATGCCACTATCCCGCACGGCTTGCTGAATCTCTCAACCATCTCCTTTATTTTCAGATCCTAGATACAAGCCGCGCCACCACTCCCTAGTCCTGCGCTTTGAGCTGCCGGAGGCCCAAAGATTCTTCAGAGAGAGGGCTGCTGGATTCTAGGGGAAGTGGATCTCTCGATTTCATGCCTGGTCACCACAGGGACCAAAGTCAAGGGAAAACATCTTCCTCAACCAAGGAAGCAGTGTCTCTGTTCACAGTTCTCCTTCCAACTTGGGTATCTCCAGATTCAGACGCTTTAGGGACAGATTGAAGAAACGTGGAGGCTTGCAGACCAAGTTGATTTTCTTCTCTTCGCTGCCATTTAACTCAGGGAGGCTGAGTTTGTAGGCGTGTAGATGCAGTGGGAGATGACGGGCTTTAGCTTGTACCAAACCCAATTTTTTTAATGCACCGGGAGGAAGTTTCTGAAAAAGACCACCAGAAAAGTGACTTATTAGGTAGCAACAGCCAACTGCAATTTCAGCTCACATTTATAAAAACCTAAAGCAAACTAACCATTACCATTAACTATCACAAGCAAGGCCAGGGTTATTTTATATAAATAAAAATTTCTCCAGTCATGTTTTGTAATACAACACACATAGAAAAAGATATACAGGATAGATGCTCCATTGTCACCTGTATGGATGTAAACAATGCCATGTATGTCCCGATGCACACACTGAAAACACTGCAGGTTGGAGAAAGATTTATGAAACTAATTAAAGCAATATATACGGAGCAAAAGGCAAAAGTAAAAATTAATGGCGAACTATCAAAAGAAATCCAAATACAGAAAGGTACTAGACAGGGGTGCCCACTCTCCCCACTCCTGTTTATTTTGACTCTGGAAACACTAAACGAACAAATTAGAAATAAAAAAGAATTGAAAGGATTAAAAGTGAAAGGTCAAGTCTACAAACTCCAGGCCTTTGCGGATGATTTAGTTATCATATTGGAAGAACCATTGGATTCAATAGAAGACCTGATGACAACGTTAAAAATTTTTGGTGACATGGCAGGAATGAGAATAAACCAAAAAAAGACTAAATTACTTACCAAAAACATGAGAGAACATGAAAGACAAGAGCTAATAGAGAAGACGAACTTTCAAGAGGAGAAGAAAATTCGATATTTAGGAATACAAATTACAAAGAAGACAAGTACATTATTCAAAGATAACTACATGAAACTAATGAAGGAGATACAGAACAATTTGGAGAAATGGGACAAATTACAACTATTGTTGTTGGGAAGAATTGCAGCAATTAAAATGACTACTTTACCAAAAATCCTATTCTTATTTCAGTCAATCCCTATAATATTAAAACAGTCATTTTTCAAAGAATTTAATAAGATAATCATGAGATTTATATGGCAAGGTAAAAAACCAAGAATTAAAATTAAGGCAATGCAAGATGCTAAACAGAGGGGTGGCTTTGGTCTTCCTGACTGGGTTCTGTATTATAGAGCTTGTATTCTAGATTGGATAAAAGAATGAATAACTCTAGAAAACGATAGATTACTTAGCTTGGAAGGACATGATTTGCAATTAGGCTGGCATGCCTATTTATGGTATAAAAAGGACAAAGAACAAAAATTTTTTAATTCACATATGATAAGAAGAGCTTTACTGGGAATGTGGAGAAAAATTGTACAACAAATTTATTATAAAATACCTGTATGGGTGTCACCGTTAGAGGCCTTTATCCAACCCAGTCTTATGACAAAAACAAACTTTTTAAAATATCAAGATCTATTAAAAAAGGATGGTGAACTAAAGTCTAAAGAAGAGCTAGAGTCACAGAATATATATATAGAGTGGTGGCCTAGAGCACAGCTAGAATATAGATATACAAAAGATAAAATAGAAGGCTTCTACTTAGAGCAAACGATTTTTGACAAACTTTTATTAGGTTCAAAAGAACAAACTGTTAAGAAAATGTATAATTATATGTTGGAAATTAAGATGCAAGATGAAATGGTTAAGGAATGTATGATTAAGTGGGCACAAAATATAGGGCATAATACTGATATTGCTCAATGGCTGAAAATATGGCAAAATAATATAAAGCTTACAAGATCGGTGAACTTTAAAGAGAATATATATAAGATGTTTTATAGATGGCACATGACCCCAGAAAAATTGTCAAAGATGTATACAGATGTATCAAATAAGTGTTGGAAATGTGAATCACAAGTGGGAAGCTATTATCATATGTGGTGGTCATGTGGAGTAGCGAAACAATATTGGAAAAGAGTGCATGTAATGTTGGAACAAATATTGCTCTGTAAAGTGCCATTAACCCCAGAACTGTTTTTATTGAGTATGATACCTGAAAATATAGATAAGTCAAAGAATTATATAGTTATATACATAGTTACAGCAGCTAGAATTTTATATGCTAAAAATTGGAAAAGATCAACGGTACCGAAACAAGAAGATCTTATTGAAAAGATACGGGAAATAGCCGAAATGGACATTTTATCAGAAGTCATGAAGGACTATCCCTTGCAAAAGGCAACAGAAAGATGGGATCTATTTAACAAGTGGACAGAATCAACAGGCAGCTTGTGAACAGTACATATTGAAAGGAGAACTGAATCTAGAAGGCAGAAAAGAGTAAATAGAATAATTTAAAATCTTGATATGGCAATAGGTACAGAATGGATGAAGTATGTTATTGTCTCCCCTCTTCCTCATCAATCCCAATTCCCTTTTCCTTTCTGTTATCCCTTATAAAAAATAAAAAGTAAAAAAAAAAAAACAATGCCATGTATGTCCCCCAAAACCCAATCAAACAAAAAGCAGTTGGAAAACAATTGTCCCAACTAATAAAATGCTTTTTGCCCCTGAAGTATTATTTGCTCCCACATATTGGAATAAAAGGTGGGCCATGCCATTCTTCAGCCAGCCATTGGGTGCAGTGAAGCACAAGCGATGTGCTCCCAATATCAGCCGGTCGGTCATTTTCAAGGGAAATCAGGATTTCTTCCACTGGAGTGATTACTGGAACTAACCCACAATACAATATTAAACCAGTTTTATTCCACTTTTTGGCTCTCGGTTTTTGGGCAGACCACACTTGATTCTGCACACACAAACATACTTTGGACATGGGACTTTTTGTAACCCAACACTTTAGGATTTTGTGGGAAATCCCCAGCAAGACGAGGCTTGTTTGCTTTATAATTCTAGTGCATGGAGGTTAAGAGAAAATGGTCCACTCTCAAAGCACATTCTGCTGATCAGCTAGGTGGGAAATTCTTTGATTAGCAACGGTATCATGGATACCGGTCATTGATCCATGATTAGCACCTAATCATGGATCAATGACAGGCATGCCAATCCTAACTCCAAGCATGCATGGCCTGCACTGAAAGACGGGCACAAAAAGCACCTTTCACTGAAGGTCCACACCACACTCACCCATTCATTCCACTAGACCCCCCCCTCTTACCTGTGGTGCTAGCTTGTTCCAGTGAGAGTACTTGTGGTCCCCAAGAATCGGGCAGCCCAAGCCATAGGCCAAATGAACTCTGAGTTGATGCTTCACTCCTAAATAACAGGGAAAGGCCAAGCATGAATGGAAAACAAATACAGTCATACCAAGCAAAATAAGTATATCTATTTGTATATTCTTAGTAATTCCCTGGCCAAAATGATTCCATAATGCAGCTTGCCTATATTTACTTATTTATCATGTTTATACCCTGCTTTGCCGCTAAAAGACAGCACTTACAGTGACTTAGAAGCTTCTTAAAAGAATAAGACCAGATAAAATCACATGTAGCTAAAAATTTAAAAAAACATAAATACCCTATTGTAAAAGTATTAAAATCAAGCAAGTAGATTAAAAGCAAACACAACTAACAAAGGACACTGTTAAAACAATACTCTGTGGCAGGTTAAACATTACACACCATTCTAAAAAGAAGTGTTTTTACTCCCTTCATAAAAGTCAGTCACTTGGAAGGAAGTGAATTCCACAGGCTGGGAGCCACACAAGAGAAAGTTTTCTCCTATTTGTTTTTGACAGGCCTCAGAAATTGCTGACATTTTTAAAGGGTCACTCTTGAAGATCAGAAAGACTCTATGAGCCGGACAGGTTCGTAACAAAACAGACGATCTGTTGGTTAAACACGTGAATCTTGATTCACTAGATACCAACTCTAGCACAGTAAAACAAGCAGCAACAGGGAAAAGGAAAACGTTACTGCAAGCCCTGCCGGAAGATAAGCTACTGTGGTATAGTGGGTAGAATGCTAGGTTTATACTCAGGCTCAAATTCCCACAGGCCATGAAACTTCTTGGCTAACTCTGGGCCAGGCACACACTCTCAGTCTGATTTCACAGGACTGTTCTGAAGATAAAGCAGGGAAAGGAAAGAGAGCTATGTACATCATTGGGAGCTCACCATAGGCAAGGCGTGATATAAATACATGTATCTGGAAGCTGAGTGATGGCAACTTGACTTCTTTCTTGTTAGAAGTCATTTCTCTACTCAGCCAAGTACTAATCCACGTAGCGAAACATTTCCACCTAACAAGAAAGAAGCCCAGTTGCCATGACTCAACTTCCAGATAACCACACCTGGAGGACTGAGAATTTTCAGATAAATAGATATATGTTCACCAAATTTCATCTACGTTCATCAGTCCAGAATGCAGAGCAAATGTATCAGCTGAGAAAAACCCACCAGGTTTCACAATTCTCAGTTAAGGTTTTCGTATTTGCCATGATCCCTGGACCCTGGCTCTTTGATAGAGCGACCTCTCCCATGCTCTGTGTGGGAGTACCAGAAGAAGCAGGAGGAAAAAATGCTATGAGTGCTGGCTGGGATCCTTCCAATCCCAACAGGTCTTCTGCTTGCAAGGGTTGCATGATCCAGGGGTCCAACACTTAGAATGTCTATACTATAGGCTGCCAACAGCAACAACTGATCTCAATACAGTGGTGCCTCGCTTAACGAGCGCAACGTTTAACGACGAATCCGCATAGCAATCTGTTTTTTCAGATCGCTAATGCGATCGCATTGCGATGTTTTCAATGGCAAAACATCACATTGGGATGTTTTTTTAAACAGCTGATCGGCGGTTCCAAAATGGTCGCCGGACGCCCAAAATGGCCACTGCAACCATTTTCGCGCCCTGCCCTCGCTTACCGAGGGCGCAAAAATGGCAGCGCTATGGAGGAACTTCGCTGAACGGTGAGTTTGGGGCCCCAGAGGAGTTTAATGCGTTCCTAAGGGGTTTTTTGATCCGTTTAGCGATGTTTATGCATAGCGACGATTAATCCGGAACGGATTAACATCGCTATGCGGGGCACCACTGTATTACCAATCCGTTAGCTTAATCAAGGTAGTACTACACTTCTCCTCTCTGGCACCATCCAAACACCAGCATGAAAGGATTTCAAAAGATTATTTTTAAAAACTAGGAAAAGTAGGAAAATAGAAGGATAATTCAAAAATTAGGAAAACAGTTCCAGCTCCAAGGAACAGTAAATACAGGATACAAAACATCAAAAAATACACATCAAAATTTAATAAACTTCGGCCTATCTCATACCTAAATAGAGTGATGGAGTGAAACTGAGGGACACTTTCTGTGTTCCCCCAACACCAGTTCTTACTCAGCGTGCAGAGGTCTAGTCATGAGAAGCACTGCAACCTGGAAAGCACTGCTTCTTCAAGCTGTGCTATGTCTCAGAGGGTTCAAATTGTAATCTCCCCTTTATACAGATGAATCCCTCATTGACACCTGGGGTGACCATTACTTAATTACTCTTAATCCTCTTTGGTCATTCATATATATTTCCCAACCATTTTCAAAATCTGCATACCCTCCCTATGATGAGCAGCTCCCTTACTCACAGATAGAACAAGTTGGTCACTTTAATATACAAAAGATATACACAAAAGATATAGATGTGTTATGCTCCTCTCTGAAGTCTTCTTGATCTCAAGTCTTCTTTGAAATAACACAGAGATGGGAGGCACAGGAATGGAAAATAGGGGAAAAAGATACCAACTAGCTGTCATCCAGGCAGATAGAAACGTCCATGAGATGGATTTCATTTTCCTGTTTCTTAATCTTGTCACAGTGTTCATTACTGACATAAATACTGCAGAAGTTAAAGAGCACAACGAGAGGCACCCAGGAACCGTTTTATGTATTGTCTTACCTGTGATGGGTTGCAGTTCGATGAGGGTTCCAGAGGCCAAGTTGCTGAGTGTACGGTATCGGGTCACTGCCATCTGGGAGTCTCTGTCCTGGGGGACTCTGGACATCTTTCCATCTTGAAAGGAAAGATGATACTTGGGAGCAAGGGTCATCTGGGTCAAAGAGAAACAACAAGATGTATCACAGCATATAGGTGCACAAATAACACAAAAGTGAAGGAAGCGAATAGACAACATACAATTGAGGACTGCATTTTTCTCAGCAGGCAGAAGAAATCAGGCCAGTCTAAACAAGCCCTTGCCCAAGCTTCGCTGTACTGTCTCTGCCATTTCATTAATGTCAGTGAGATTTGTTAAAACAAGAGCACAAACGTGCTGGCTTCAGGCATCAAAGCCAATACAAAAGGAAAACAGAAGACTTTGATACAGGTATCCTTATGGGATGCTGATGCCAGTCCATTTTGAGCACAATCATATTATAACAAGTGTGGTGAAATACTGTCCATAAAGTGACAGAGCTTAATGTAACCTTTTATTCAAGGTTTCTGAATTGGTGAAATCCTTTTAGTTATATATTGTATTGGATTTCCTGGGTGCTAAGTTTAACAAACTCACTTTATTGATACAGCAGAAAACATCAGGATATTCTCTTGTGGGATAGAGTATCTGGAGCAGGCAAAACGGTACTGGATGGAAGTAAACTTACTTTAAAGTGTAACTGGCCCCTCTCTACTTCCTTCTCCACAATTGGAATGTCCACTATCCCCTCTGCTGGTTCTGGTTGTCCAATGCAGATTGCCCTGTCAAGACAACAGCGATGAACAGTGCAGCCCTTCATTTCTCTACTCCTTGCCAGAAAGAGAAATAAGGGGGTCCAAATCAAGCCTGAACTATATCTGGAGGCAAAAACGATGAAACTGAGGCCGCCACACTTTGGACACACCATGAGAAAGCAAGATGTACAAGAAAAGACAGTAACGCTGGAAAAGATTGAAGGAAGCAGAAAAAAAGGAAGACCAAATACTGTACAAGATGGATTGACTTGACAAAGGAAATCACAGGCTTGAGTTTAAAAGAGCTGAGCAGGGCTGCTGAGGACAGAACATTTGGAGATTATTCCCAGGGTCATGGGACGCTGGAGGCAACCTGACATGCAACAACATAATCATCCTTGTAAAAAGGTGATCTCCCAACTGCTTCTGCAGCATAGTTAAATGTATACAGCAAGAGATAGATAGATAGATAGATAGATAGATAGATAGATAGATAGATAGAGAGAGAGAGAGAGAGAGAGAGAGAGAGAGAGAGATTCTAGAAAGCTACACATTCTTCATTAGAGATGGGATTTTTCCAATGCTCATTATTTATTTAAAATATTTTTACCTTGCCTTCCCTTCCTCCTCAAAAAGGACTCAAGGCAGCTTACAATAATTAAAGTTGCAAACGACGAACATTAGGCTGTATAGAGGGCACCCTTAACAAGATCACAACTCCCATGAACCTTTGGGCGTCCCAGAAAGCCTTGGGATTCCCACAGCAAACTTGTGAACTTGCTTTTCAAAGCAAAAGTGACCTGGGAAGAGCATGAAGGTAAGAAGGGCTGCTTTACAGCTCATTTTCGGGGCTCTCACTCCCAAGAATTCTGCCAGGGGAGGGGGTGAGTTTTCTGGGTGAATTCTAGGAATGAGAGTCCTAAAAAGCCATCCTGGTTCTTCAACCTGTGCTTATAGGAAGTCCAAGCTTCTCAGGAAGTGGTAATAAAATAAAACAACTGAGTGCCAGTAGTTATCCCATACCAGTATTTCTTCTCCACTTTTCGGGTTCTGAAAAATTCATGGATCTGATGTGCCACCTCCTCATTTCGTGCCAGTACCATCACTCCAGTTGTTTCTTTGTCCAGCCGATGACACAGGTGAAGAGGTTCAGCTTTCATGCCAAACAGCATCTTTGCCAGTATAGGCAGAACATCTGTAATGCACATCTTTACCTTTGGACCACCTGTGAGGAAAGCAGAAACAGTCTTGACCTTTCAAAGATATCTCCTCCTGCTGAGTAGCTACACTCCTAGAGCTATGAAAAGCTTGAACTACTACAAACCAGAAAGGAAAATGTTCCTGCTGTATCCCTTTTTGCATATATTCCTTACCTACATAAGAAACGTACATCTCTATTGCAATGATTGTGTAATTATGATATTGTATGTTGTGTGATTAGGCACCAGCCCGGATAATTGTGAAAAGCAGTCTTGCTGCAGGCCACAGATGATCAAGACAGCTTGCTGAGATAGCAGTCATAGCTGGAGAAACTAAAAAAAATGTTCTTTTTAAAGTCTCTTGCCAAGCAGAAAAGGAAATATGGGGGAATAATAACACCAATCTTTTGGTGTAGCATACTGTGGGTTAAATCCCAGAGTTAATCCCAAATAAAGTTGACCCACTGAATAAACAGAACTCATTTACAGATCATATAATGACCCTCATTCATTTGTGCACATCCAATAAATTGTCCTTAGGGCTGCTGCTGCTGCAATGTCTATCTTTCCACATGAAGACTAATAATAAGGAAGCACGCAGATAAAAAGCATGCATGCGCACGCAGACACTTTATTTTAAAGACTAGTCTATGTAGCACATACAACACAGAACGGAATAAATCTCTGCACGTAAATATTTGTAACTTGCATGGTCATACATATACCCTGAAATTTATTATGCTGGATCAGACTATACGACCACGTGATCAAGCATTCTGGGAAGCCTATAAGCAAAGCAAGAGGGAGTGAACCACACGGCTGTATGTATCTGATGATCAGATATACTGCCACTGATTATCAGCAGATCTCAGTTCTGCAGGTACAATGAACATTTAATAAAAGAGTAATTTTGGTCATTAACAGGATCCGTTAGTAGAAGCCAATTAAAATGATTTCAAGTTAAGGTTAAGAAAAAACAGACATTTTATTTCTCTCACCATGAACAGGGAGGCCATAAGGTTTGTTAATCACCACAATCTCTGTATTCTGGAAGACGATTCCTTGTTTGAGTGCTTTGGCCAACACATTAGGATGAACCCGCTGCAACTGTTGAGTGAACTGCTTGAGTTCCCTCACACGTTTCTTCACTGGGTCTTCAGGAACCTTTGAGAAACCAATTAGAAACAGATAGAGTTAGTTTGCCTTGGTACATATAGTCATCGTTGTACAGCTCTTGCAACCACAACGGACGAAAAATGCACACCCAAAAATACTTACAGAAAAAAATGTAAATAATAAGAAAATATTTTTTTCTAAAAAGAAGACACCATGAGTTCCAACTGAGTTCCCTGAATTATAAAAGCCTCAACAGAAAGCAAAGGCACAGCCATCACAATTGAAAGATATTTTGATTATGTCAACAAAAGTATGCTAGACGTTAACATGGCAAAATCATACAGGTTTTTCGCTTATAAAAATGAAAGAGACTGCTCAATCATGCTCTCATTGACTGCATTCCCACTCAAAATCACATCCCTTTATGTAAGGTACCTTCCTCTCTAGACAGAAATGCATCAATGTGGAAAGGATTATTTTACCAGGGAAAGGGAAAAGCAGCCTCTCCTTTGACCTTTTACTCAAAGTGACCCTGCTGCAGAGGTAGAAATTCTCTGGGGGGCTGTTATGGGTCATAGAATTTTGTTTTCTGTGTGTGTCTGAGTGCCCTTCCTACCCAACTGAAGTTCTTCACCAAAACATATGTTTAACTTTTTTTGTCCAAAATGACAATTTATCCTCTTGGGAGCCCACGGGAACAGAAATTTGCCTTAAAACAAGGCACTCTTTTACTTTCCTTCGAACTCTTATCTACCAATGTGCCAGGCATGTCAGAATGCCACCACCTCACCTATGCACTACACTCATAGAATCCAGGCACAGAGATCTTGCAATGCTGACTTAGCCCTATCTAACATTTTCACGTTGAGTATATAAATCTGAAGAGAATCACCTGTGCTGAGTGTGCAGACGTTGGGGTTGATGACAAAACTGGCTAAAATGAACTCTCATTCAAGTATCATGCAGGTCCTTGCCATACATTGTAACTTAGGTGGCACCACTGGATGCCAAATCTTCCTCTACACAGCATGGTTCTGTGCATTATTTGCCCTTTTTCTTTCACTGATAAGAAATTCTCAGTCTGATTTTTTAAATGTTTTGGATTTTCCCAGAAACCACAGCTAGTACATCAAATGGTCAGAGATTATCCGAACAAAAAATGTTTAACAGATGAAAAGTTGAGAACTATTAGTGAAAATCTACCTTATAATTAGATAGAGATTAGATAATTAGAGAGTGAAAATCTGGGTGGAACAATACAACGCAGAAATAGGCAATACCTTTTTAACCACTAAGAATTCAATCTCCTCCCTCATGCAAGCATCAGTATCTTGTCAACAGTGGAGAAAACTGAGTCCCCAAAGTACATTAGAAAAAGTGCAGACTGCACTGGAGTACAGGCATATCCATGTGGGAGGGCATATGCATAATACCTGGGTTTCTTTGCTGGAAGAACTAGGGTGTGATATCCAATCAACAGCTACTTGTTTGAAAACACCACTAATGCAGACTGTGCTTTTAAAAACTTACCTCTAAGAAACAAGCCTAGGACAATAATCTGTCATGAACTTCTGGGACTCTAATTCCTCTGCACTATTGACAAGACACCAATGCATGTCCGAGAATGTGGGCTTTGATGCACAAAAGCTATCGGATTGTTTGATTTGTTTCGTGGTCTAATAAAGTTGCCACCTACTCCTGCGCTGCACTGTGTAAGGCCCAGGTGACACTCTTTGATTATATTGGCTGGAACAAGGCAAAGACCACAAAGGATAACATGCTAGCTAACAGCCATTAAAGCGATTATAACAAGGCTCTAGTAGTGAGGTGCGTGCGGAAAATCTCTGGCAAAACACCCCATGATCAAAAAGAAAATTATTTTTGAAGAGAAAAACTATGGCATTCTAGAGTGATATATCTGTCAGAAGCTGCAGATCAAGCATGATGGATCTTTAGACTTCCATATATTTCAGACAATGCACATGTAGAAGCAGGTAAGACTTTTATTCGACCACTGGAAAAAAAAAATCAAGGGACATAAATTCTAAGATGTTAAATGTATTCTCAAAGGCTTTCAAAGCTGGGACCCAATGGTTGTTTGTGGGTTTTCCAGGCTGTTTGGCCGTACTCTTGAGGTTTTTCTTTCCTTGTTACTTGAGAAGGCGTTCGTTTGTTTACACACACACACACACACACACAGTCATAAATGTTTGCCTTCCATGAACAACAGCCATGCCATGAAACTTTGGGAAACCGCCTGATAAAAATGAAATATGTTACCATCAAAAACTAGATCGCCACCTGATTTTAAAAGTGGTCCAATAAAGCTATCTTCCGCTTCTCTGTGTTTGTGTGTTTTAATTTCAGACTTCACTGTTCATAAATCTCAACGAGCATAACCACTTAGAGAAGCTACGGTCCAACTTTACATTGCAATATTCCGCATACAGCCAGGAAATTGAATAAGCACATGACAAACCAGACCTTTTTAAAGGGGCTCTATTGCACAAGGCATACTGGGAAATGGAGTCCTACTCGTGATGCATGCCGGGATATGAAGTCTTTCTCTCCTCCACCCCAACCAGGCAGACCTAACGGCCTCACCTCGTTTTGAGGCTTTCGCTGCTGCTCCTTCTGAGTCCGTATTTTCTTCGCCAGCTCCTCGGCGGTGAGAGGGGTGGTCAAAGCCTGGCTCAGAGAAAAAGCCCGCGAGGCTGGCCTCATAGCGAACGCCACGAAACTGCGGGGACACCCTCTGCGCGCCGCCATTTTCTGTGGCGCTTCTCAATGTGAAACCAGGAGGAGGCGTGGCCTCAGCAATTCTCCTCCCCGTTTCCCCTCGCGGGCTTCACGGCGCCAAATCGGAAGAAAGGGAGGCGGGCCGACGAAGCCCGACAGTTCTCCTAATGGTGGGAGGAGGTGCCCTTCGAGGATGGTCTCCCCTCCAATGAGACGACGGTAGGCGCCTCCCCCCGTCCAATAGCACCGAGCCCTCTCTGCCGCACAAAGCCGTGGGGCGTAAGAGAATGATGGCGGGCCAATGGCAAAGGGTAGGGCGGAGAGCCTTGAGACCAATAGGAACGGGCGAATTGAAGGAGGAGGCGGGTCTTGCTGTGCGTCGGTTTGAAAACAGCGGCTGTTGGGGAGTCCGAGCAACGGTTGACACGCGCGCGCGAGTCGTGGGGAGTGTTGCTGTGGGCCGGCAGGTACTGGGGGGGGGGGGGAGAGAGGCCGAGGAACGGGAAGGAGCGCGCGCGGGGAGGGGGGGCTGAGCTGGGGGAGGGTTGGACGGAAGCGAGCGCGAGAGGAAGATGTCTGCCCCTCCAGGTGGGTCGCCTGCGCCGCGGCCTCTCGCCGGGGCTTCCCTGGAGGCGGGGAGAGAGAGAGAGAGCCGCCTGCCTCGCCAGGGGTTTGCAACGAGAGAAGGTGCTCGGAGGGCGGCCCGGCAGCCTCTTCCCTCCGGTGGCCTCGCAGGTGGCGGTGGGGGCACGTTCCCCTCACGGAGCCCCTTTCCCCCCGGGTTCTTTTCCCTCACGGAGCCCCTCTTTCCCCTCCCCGGGCCCCTTTCCCAAGAGCACCAGGGGAGCTGGAACTCCCCCCCTCCCTGCAGGTGCTCCAACCTCCTGTGCTGGGCCAGCGCACCTCCCCCCCCCCACCGCCATCATCTCCTGGCGACGTGTGAGGGGCCTCTCCGTGGCCCTGTGTTGCCATCACGACCGCTTCGCGAGGCTGGTCGGACTGAGTGGCTCCTCGAATGCGGTCGCGCGTGTCCCTGGCAGCCCTCACCAGGAGCCACCTCTCTTGGTCTAAGGCTTCCCCCGCTGGTTGTTGGGTGAGGCGCCCTTTTAACTTGGGAGGAAAGCGATTTAACTGGGGGGGGGGGGCATCGGTTTGTGTCCTCACCCTTAGGCGCAGGACAATCCTAAAATGTTTTAGCAAGTCCCATTTTGTTGAGGGCTCGGCATGTTCCCAGGTAAGTGGATGTAGGGGTGCAGTGTTCCCCCCCCTCTTAAGATATACAAAACATGTTGAGATCTGGAAGTGTTTCTTAGTTTCTACAGATGTTCAGTTTCAATTTTGAAAAATTACTTTTTTAGAGGGGGGAATTTTTCGTTTGTGTTAAAAGCAGAGGAGTGCTGGTTCTCTTTCTAGGGTATCTCAGCCAGTGTGGCTACTGGAAAGCTGTCGTTCAAAACAATCAAGCCTTATGTTGGACTGCAGTGCCATCATCCCTCACCATTGGCTGTGCTAATGGGGGCTGATGGAGTTGCTGTCTAACAACAACTGGAGAGCCAAATTATCTGCTTCCTGGCTGTAACAATGTAGAAACGACATAAGACGACAATTATATATTTATTTCATTTGTACCCCGCCTGTCTGGTCTTGGCCCACTCTAGGCGGCTTCCAATACAACATAAATCAACAAATAAAAATATCACAAAAATTATTACATAAATAAGTTCCATAACAATTTATAAAACGAGAAAAATAAAATAAGAAATAAATAGAGAAAATAAAAAGATCCAAGTATTGACTGGAGGGAAGGCCTGAATAAACATCCATGTTTTAATTGATTTTTAAAGATACCCAGTGTAGGGGCTGCGCGAATCTCCAGAGGGAGATTATTCCAAAGGCGAGGAGCTACTGCCGAGGAGGCCCAATTTCGTGTTTTCTCCTTCTGGGCCTCTCGGCATCAGGCTCCTCAGCCTCACCACCTGACTCGCACGGGTGATCTGGGTACGCCTTGGTGGGAGTAGGCGTTCCGCCCAATATCACTCAATACCCTTTTTCTCCTCCTTTACTTAATTTGAATACTGTACTTAAATGGATGTCATAAGGTGAGCATGACAGGCATTCCAAAAAACAAACCCACAACCACCATCTTTATGTCAAGAAGCCATTTTATAGTTAAGCTTAAGCATACAGACATATGCTTAGGATTATAGGCTTGGTTTGTTTAAAAGCAAGTTACTCTTACTAGGTTCTGGGATTTAAAACAGTGATCTCCTGTGTTATCAAAAACAAACCTGCTCGCCTGCTATGCAGTTTGACATGCCACTCTTCATTTGACCTTGGTGAAAATAATCTTACAAAACAGTTCAAATGTATTATAAAACCATCCATCTTTTTTTTATTATTTTTTTATTTTTTTTGCTTTCTTAATTAGTCCAGGACCTCTTGTGTCTCTTTGCTCCCATTGCCTCGCTCTGGCAGAACAAGGATAAAGCATACCATTTGTAATGAACATAATTCCTACAGGTTGCTAAAGCCTTCTCCATTCCGTTCTAGTTCAAGAAGCACAAATCAGCTCCCCATTAGATTGAACAGATAAAGTCTGATTGAGATATTCAACAGCCAATGTGGTGGCCATATATGAACTACTGTACTATGCATAGTTGCCTTACAGTGTGGTGAGCCGGTCATATTCAGGTACTGCCGCATGGAGGGAGGCGCTCGGAAAAATAATGATGGAATATGAATGCTTCTATGCTCTATTCCCCCAAAATTGTAATGATGATAATAATAATCTTAGAACTGCAGAGCTGGAAGAGACCCTATGGATTATGGACTCCAGACCCTGTCAAGGAAGTATATTGGGGAATTGAACTCCCAGCGTCTAGCTCTGCAGACAGATGCCTTAACCCACTGAACTATTCAGCAGTTCTGCACTTGACACAAATCTAGCATACACTTGTGCCATGGTCATCATGCATCTCTTAGGTTAATGTTTCACGATATGACCCCCCTTGTCTGTAGAAATCATGAGGCTATCCTCACAACAGCAAGGTGAGGCAAGTAGATTGAGTTGAGAGATGAATTACTATAGATCATCCACTGAATTTTATAGCTGAGTGGGGCCCAGTTTATTATAGATTGCACTTTGCTGCATATACAGCTATACTGTGTTTTTATTTTATTTTGTCCTTTTTAAAAGGCAGCTGAAAGATATAAAACACAGTAAACCTCCTGATCCATAGGCAACTCATATAGTAACCATAACAGCAAGGTTCCCTGTAAGGTGTGCACCCTTGCAACTTCGCCTCTCTCCATGCAGCTTTCCTCCTCTGCACAGCGATTGTTTTCAATCTGTTTGGTTCACAGTGAAACCCTGGCGGGGGGGGGGGGGGGCTGGGTTGCGCACGAGGTGCGAAATTCCATTAATCGCTTGTATTTACGGGCTCACTCCCTCGATTAAAGCACTGATCTGATTGCAAACTGATTGCCTTGCCCAGCTGTCAGAGAGTATGTTGATAACAGTAATTTGAATGTCAGCTATTGGAGAGAAAGTAATTCCAATACAGTGGTGCCCCGCTTAATGCTTACCCTGCTTGACAACGAATCCGCTTCACAATGAAGTTTTTGTGATGGCAAAACGATGTTTGAATGGGGTTTTTTTTGCTTTATGATGGATTCTTCACATTACAATGATCAAAAACAGCTGATCATTGGGTTTAAAAATGGCCGCCGGGTGTACAAAATGGCTCCTTGCTGTGTTTAGGAAGGGTTTTTTGCAAGACAGGAGCAGAAAATGGCCACCCTATGGAAGATCTTTGCTGGACAGTGAGTTATTCAGCCCATTGAACAGATTTTCAATGCATTTCAATGGGATTTTTTATTTCACTTGACATGGATATCGCTTAACCGCAATTTTGCTGGAACGGATTATCTTTGTCAAGCGAGGCACCACTGTACTAGGATTTTTCTGAGGATATCAACATTATAATATTTTGCAATAAAATGTTATTTCTTAAATGAAGTATGTTTATTGGGATATTTACATTCTTTTTATTAAAAATATTTTTAAAGTAGTATGTCTGTAAAATATCACCATATGCCTTTAGAGTTGAGCAAATGCTTTCTCAAAATCTCACTCAGTACTCATGCAGATCCTCTTTGTAGCTTGCTCTGGACCATCGATATCTGTGCTTTCAGTATCCTCAAGACTGATCTTATTTTTCATCTGCTCATCTGGTTCCATGTCAGAATGTTTTGTTTTTTTCAAGTGTCCTAGTTCAATACGCCCTCTATGCACAAAGTGACTGATGCGAGACTCCAAACTTTCACACTTGGGACGTTCCATTAATCGCTTGTATTTACGGGCTCTCACTCCCTCGATTAAAGCACTGATCTGATTGCAAACTGGAGGTGTTATATCTCTCCAAGGAATTGTTGTGGAGTTCCCTGAACCTGTAAACAATAAATAATCACTGTCAGAAAAATGTCTAATTATACACAGTCTGTTGAAATTGCTCTTAAGACTCAAATAGACAATATTAGAAGGCCCTCCTGGAGCCATGGTCTTTAACATACTTTTAGAATTCTACAAATTTGCTTTTTCTACCTGTATCTGTAGGTATCTCGGCAACATCTAGCCCCTTTAACATGCAGTACAGCATATGACATTTAATAGCATGGGTGGTCCAAAGTTGCTGTAGATGCGTAACATTAAACTCCTGCACTTGGCGATCATAGATCCACTGGATGTTTTCAAACTCACAGTCGTACAGAACCAAAGGAAATTCCACTGCCATGCTGCGGGGGACAAGGGGAGAGAAAATTAGATGTTAATAAGCACTTCATCTGGATCCATGTAACTTCATCTGATAGGGAACTGAATATAGAAATAGGCATCCACAAGTTAAGCCCTTGTTGAATTTGGCACTTCATGTGTAATTGATGTGGATCCAGGTGCACATCTGTTATATCTAGGATATGTCAGTATTGGTGTAAATCAAGAGTCTGGGAATCTTTGGCTCTCCAGATGTGGGCTACAACCTCCTAGGACCTGGACCATCGGCTAAACTTGTTGGGGCTCCTGAGTTTGGATCACAAAATCAAGGTTGCAGATCTCTTACCCCTGACATTGGTGTTTCTGTGTGCAACACCTACTGGTCTCATACTGCCCCTAGCTTGCCTGAAGTTCACAATGAATTTGAGCTATATTATTTTAAGGTTATTTACTCATGCACAAACACAAGTATGGTGAACAGAAATGTAGGTTTGGTGATGCAATAGCTATGCAACATTCAATCTCTGTATTTTCTTCTTTAGTTTGATTCTACTGGGTGCATTAAAAGAGTTCTCAAAGATAAAATAAAACTCCATGCAAAGGAGCCTATCCTATGTCTATCCTTGCCCTAGGACCTGGCTTGATGCAGTTTTAATGTGACATTGGAGAAGCTCCCTGTGACATAAGAGATGCCTATTTCCATGAGTAAAAAGCTACATAAATCACTTTTACATGTTGTTTAGCAAAGGTAGTGCTGAGTACTAGAGCAGTCTAAGATGAGCATGAGCTTTTATAGCAAGTCGTGATATTACAATGTTTATTAGTGTTTAATGGTTGGAGCTTATAGCTCAGCAGTGCAACATATCCTTTACATACTGAAGGTCCCAAGTGTGATAGTGATAATCAGTGGTTAAAACAGGTTTCCAGTAGAAAGGCTGGAGAAAACCTGAGGTTTCTGCAGCTAATACCAGTCAGTATAAAACAGCTTTATGTGTGTTTGTTCTACTGCAACAGACTAAGATACCTGTCTGGAGATATTTAAATTTTATGAAATTTTTGCTCAAGTCCTACCTGTACTGTGGTTTTCTAGGGTTATTCTCAATATCCAGCAGCTCGTCAATAATTCCTGGCTTTTCCAACCTTTGTCCAATCAGGAAGAGAATGGCCATCATGCAACGAACCTGGTGATAGAGGAAGGCCTGGCCCGTCACTTGAAACTGGTACATTTGGAACGGGGTTTGTTGCTCGGTTTCCTCGTCTCTATCCACAAGCTGCACCTCTGCAGTAAGAATTGTCCTATGAAAATTGGTCACCCCGTTGGCTACATCCATCTTGCATAGGTTGCGAAAATCATGAACTCCCACAAACTTCTGAGCTGCAACATTCATGAGAGCTACATCGAGATTAGCACGAGGAAAAAAATAGCAATAGGTCCTCTTCAGGCAACTAAATCTAGCACTGAAACTGGGCTCTACTGCAGCCCAAGCCAGTACCCTTATATCAGGAGGCAGGACCTGATTCAACATGTGGGTGTAGCGGATTTCTTCTGATGTATTAGTTGCTTTGACATTTGTAGACTCTCCAAGTTTATTTCCTTTAAAGTTTGAGCGGAGATCCAAGGAAATAACCTGAAATAATGGGGGAAAATTATATTCTGGAGGTAGATATAAAAAGCACAATGATGATTCAGATGGGCTAAATCCAAATGCTAATCTCAACGAGACCTATTTAATCAACTGAACTTACAGAAGTGTGGGACTTGTTCAGTGCACCAATTCTGGTTGGGACTGCCAACTAGATTTAGTCCTCTGTTTCTAAACAAATTCCAGCTCAAAATTATTTAAATGAGATCTCTTTGTAGTATTTATCCATTTGCACCTGAACTGATTTTGAGGTAGACCTAGCCTGAAAACCTCCTTAATTTCCTTGATATCTTAATCTTTGAATCTACCAAGAAAGTCAGTTGTGTTACCA
Source organism: Pogona vitticeps (assembly GCF_051106095.1). NCBI lineage: Eukaryota > Metazoa > Chordata > Lepidosauria > Squamata > Agamidae > Pogona > Pogona vitticeps. The sequence continues at coordinate 16,975,813 of NC_135790.1, forward strand.
GTTACATGCCACTTCCTAAAATATCCACTATTGCTAGAAAACCTCTATGATCTTTACTACTAGCTTCCCAAACGCTTTTTTTTTTGCAACTGAACAAAAACATTTTATTATAATTCCAATTTATTTCAGTTTTTGGATGAGAGTAAGCTATGATTATTCCTTTCATTAAAAGTAACAATGATTAATTTAAAAGCCAACTTTTTCAAATTACAGGGGACAGTGATAGAATAAAATCCATAAACCCCTTACGGTGGAGGTTGTCAACGACCGGTCCGCGGCCCATTGCCAGTCCCTGGCTTGAGCCCGACCAGGCCACCAAGACAGACCTCGCCCCGCCCCGCCCCCACTCCCCTTCCCACAGCTGCTTTGCGCGTGCGTGCTGGCGCTGGCGTGAGTCCTCCCTCGCCCCTTCCTGCAAGCCCCTGCGGGCGCAAAACAGCTGTGGGGAGGGGAGGTTGTGCATGGGGGGCAGGGAGAGGTCTGTCTTGGTGGCCCAGCCCAGCGGCGGTGACCAGGGTTGGCAAGAGCCGGGAGGGAGAGCAAGGCCCGGGTGCTCTCCTCCTGGCGGCGGCAATGGGAGTGGGGGTCTTGGCAAGAACCGCGAGGGAGAGCATGGTCCGGGTGCTCTCCTCCTGGCAGCAACGGGAGTGGGGGGTTGGCAAGAGCCAGATAAAATAAAAATTAAAAAACTCGGCGGCGTGCGGGTGTGCAGGCACTCCTGTGCATGCATGAAGCAGTGAGGGAATGTGCGCGCCTATGGCGCGCACACTCCCCAACCACTGCATACGTGCATCGAGGGCAAGCGTGAAGGGCCGCCGCACCTCCCTCAGAGACTCCCCCGGTCCACACTAGTAAAAATGTTGGGGAACACTGCCTTAAGGAAACCCCCAACTCCCAATTATCCCTCATGGGATTGGGGGATCTCCTCTAATCCCCAGTTTTCCTACTGCAGTTGGAAAGTGATAAAACTCACCTGTCCAAAGGCACTGACTCCTTTGTCAGTGCGTCCACAGCGGTGATAATTGGAAGTCTGTCTGTTTTCTATCAGTCGAGTTTTGTCAAGAGCCTCAAAGAGCTTGTCTTCTATAGTATTGCTGGTGTTCTCCTGGCTGGCAAACCCTTGGTATCCCCAGCCTAGATAGGCTATTTTTAGTGCAACGTGTCTCCGGCCATAAGCACTAAAATCAAATGGCCGCTGCTGGCGTTTTTTAGTCTTTGCTGATGTTGGGAGACTGGTAGAAGTGCTTGTCTTCTCCTTGTTGACCTTCAGCCTTTCTTCTAATCTTTGCACAGTCTCTTCCAGCTCCTGGATCCTCTCTAGTAGTTGCTTAGTTTCCTTTCTATCTTCATCCATTGCGACAATCCCTATGGTGTGGAAGCACAGACAGGGACACAATGCTAGAACGGTAGACTTCCACGTGGGCCTCCTCTTAGACTTCCTCTATAGCCCAAGTGGCAATGCAAGAGGTAGTCACCTCTTAGCAGGAAGGTAAACTGGCATCTATTGAGTTAATTGACAGAGGAGGGATGGAATTGAAAGTAGATTTCTTTTTACCCATAGCTAGAGCATAGACTTGTTCTATTCCATGAGTCAACTCACTTGCTGTGGAAATAAAACATTTCCAACTCTATTCCACTTGAAGGTCTCAAGGCTTCCACAGAATCTCATTCATCACTGGATGCCAAGGAATTTACAGGGGGGGGGGGGGGGGAGTGGAATCTTTAAATCCCAAAAATTGCAGCCCACCTAGATGGCTTTACTTTGCAACATTGATTTTTGGAAATTCAAGAAATTCCTCATGGAATTTCTGTATAGGGCTTCCCTATAATGAAATGGACTTCATGGGAGCAGGGGTAGGAGGTGTAGTCCAGAATGTTTTATTTCTTTAAAAAAAATTGTGGCTGATGACATTGTCAGTCTTATGTCATGTAACCTCGTGGCGCAGTGGTTAACTGCTGTACTGCAGCTAAAACTGCTCACGACCTGGGATTCAATCCCAGGTAGGCGGCTCAAGGTTGACTCAGCTTTCTATCCTTCCAAGGTCGGTAAAATAATTACTCAGCTTGCTTGGGGGGGCAATGTGTAGCCGGCATAATTAACTTCTAAACCACCCAGAGAGTGCTTGAAGCACTATGGGAAACCCCCAACTCCCCAATCATCCCTCATGGGATTGGGGATCTCCTCTAATCCCCCGTTTTCTTATTGCAGTTGGAAAGTGATAAAACTCACCTGTCCAAAGGCACTGACTCCTTTGTCCACAGCAGTGATAATTGGAAGTCTGCCTGTTTTCTATCAGTCGAGTTTTGCCAAGAGCCTCAAAGAGCTTGTCTTCTATAGTATTGCTGGTGTTCTCCTGGCGGTATATAAGCAGCACGCTTTGCCTTGCTTTTTGCTTTTAACCTACAGAACAGAATTTCAATCATTATATTCATTACTGAGCATTTCTATATCATTGCTCATTTTTACAACAATCCCAAAGTAACTTAAAATAAAAGCAAAGTTGCTAGAAAGAATAAGGCAGTAAAACAGCACTTCTAATCCTTATCCTGACATTACTCAGAGCAGAGTTATTTATGGAGTGCACAATCTAGCCTTACAGAAGCTCTTGGGCAGCAATATCCCTTACCACTGGCTGGGCTAGTTAGGGCTGAGTGGAGCTGCTGTCTGACATCTTTAAAAGTGAGCCATGAGTTGCCAGATCCACAAGCAGTCTCTCATTTCAGGTTTCTTACTCAAAACTACTGGTTGTCAACCTTTCTGTCTTCAAGAAAGCCCTCCATTTAAAAGTCATAGAGGAGTCTGGGAGGAGTTCTAATTGCCACACACTTCATCTAAGATACTGGTCAGCTCTCTTGGGCTCCCTTTCACACTATGTGACTTACCTGCCTTAGAATACCTGTGCCACTCTTCCACTTATACTCTAGTAGTGCATAAGTGGTCTGCTTTAAAAAAAGTTGACAATTACAGTTTTCTTTCTGGATATCAGGATGCTGCTTCCCTATTATTTACCAAGCAGCCTCTGGAAACCAATTGGAAGTCCCTGTTATAGTTAATATTGTATGGGATTCATCTCATGTTCAGATCAGCACAACACAGGAAACTGACTGTAATAGATTCCAAGCTGACTTAAATGCTTTTCTGCAGTTATAAGCAGATGTTACTATTCGGAAAGTGAGTAACTATGCATGCCTAAGCAGTTACAAGTCATTGTGTGATAACTAGTAAATATTTCTTTCAGAATCAATAACTGCACTAATCAAGGAAAAACAATGGAAGCCGTGATGGGACCTGATCCGTACCAGTGGACTTCTACAAGCCGGGAGGATCAGCTGAAAGAACTTGCTATGGCCTTTATGCGCCTTTGTGCTGAACGGGGAGATGGCGATAGCCCAAAGCAACCTCATGTGGCACCGCAGCAAGACCCCTATGCAAGGGCCTCTGTGGCTGCTCTGCCCAGGCCTATTCACCCTGTAATGGTCAGGCATCTTCAGCCAGAACCTGCCTTGCTGTCGGGGATTCCTAGGGATTCCAGAAGTTTTAGGAAACCTGTGATGAAAAGGAAAGTTCTGAGGCGAACGCCTGATGGAGAGGTCCAGGTGACAGATGAGTCAGTCATCAGTGAACCCGAGTCCAGCACTCCGAGTGACCCAGAATACAGGGACCTGAGTTGGGGAATGTATCATCAGAACACCCAGGAGGCGGAGGAAGAAGAATCTGAGGAAGAGTGTGAGCCCAACAGTTCCCCAGAGTCAGAGACTCCCTGTTCCTGGAGAACGACTGGGGACAGCCAGAGCCAATGTTCCCAAAGAGAGAGTCAGAGCCGCAGCACAGCATCCTACGAACAGGATTTGATTCTCCCTGCTCACCCAAAGTCCTTCATATTACCAAGGCTGGATCAAATCAGCCGCAATAGAATGAAGACGGATCGGGTTGCCCGTTACTTGGAACATAAACATGACTGGGAGTCACTGCGGCTTCCAGGGGAAGACCCCAGGAAAGGTGTGCGCTGGAGCATCCGGGAACAGATGCTTTATAAGTCTGAATTCCCTCCTCGACCTCAGCACGTTTATATCCCCAACAATTACCTGGTGCCTACAGAGAAGAAGAGATCTGCCTTGCGCTGGGGAATACGGTGTGACCTGGCAAATGGTGTGATACCTAGGGATTCCTACTCTTCGTAGAAACCCAAGAGGACTGGCATTGGCACGAAGCATGCACTGCTTGGTGCTGTCCAAACAGCTAACTACACTGAACTATACTGTTGTGTTTCCTTTGAACCTGAATCCTTCTTATTGATTTTAAATCTATACTTAGTTTTCAGAATGAGGAGTTTGGAAAGGACTCTTTTACCCATGCTGCTTAAAAGTGATGCCTTGGATAGAGAAACTTACTGGTATCATCCCAAAAGAAGTCAAGCAGAAGATGAATTGAAGCATACTGAAATGTCTGTGAAAGACAATCTTTCTGCTTTATTACAAGATCTTTTAGACCCATTTCCTCTTCCTAAACTATTAGACACTCTGTACAATTTTACTGTTTTTAAATCAATTTTGTAACTTCTGGATGTATGCATTAAAGTATAAATATTTGGAATAAAAGTCATTACTATAGTTTATCCACTGGCAATGTTGATTCCTCCACCCACTTCCTTCATTAGATGGAATAAGAGTGGCTTCACAGTCTTACCTTGGTTATCAGCACTTGTGGAAAGACACTTTACAGACATGGTATAAAGAAAAACTGAAAGATGGCCAAAGTACTAGCAAAATAATTAGAAGAGGGGATGAGGCTTATATTTTTACCATCAATCCTTTGTACATCTGTCTCGCTCTACTGAATGAACCCAAAGAGATTTACTCCCTGTTCTAAATGAAACAAGTTATGCTCAATGTTCCCTTTAATTTCAGCCCCGGCGGGCCGGGCTCTGCCCCTTGCGTGCACAATGCCAACTATCACATGCAATTCCATCATGACCAGAAACAAGAGCTGAAAACAACTGCCCTGAATCCATGGATGAGGAGCCCTATGTGGAGAGGGTTGGGCCACGTGCATCGGTTGCTACTGATATGGCTGCCAAATGGCATAGCAAGTTACCCTACTATTGAACTTAGATTTCTACCCCTCCCATCTAGACCAAAGGTCTATTCTGAGCTGCTGCTTCATATTTAGCCCACCTTGTACTGTCACTGAAATGTTGCCAAGTTGATTTTTTATGGCAAGTTAGGTATGATATTGAAGGAATGGTTCACCCCCTCCCCTGTGAGTTTCCTCTTCAGTCTGTTATAACAGATCCTCTTTAAAAGCTCTATATGATGCACTGGCTCTACCTTTTGTTGTGACAGTGTTCTCTATAGTGTTACTCGTAATTGAATAAAAGTGCAGGAGCAGGTGATACCTTTAATTGACCTATATACAGTGGTGCCTATATACAGTGACCTATATACAGTGGTGCTTGACAACGTTAATTCATTCCAGCGAAATAGCTGTAGAGCGAAAACGTAAAGCAAAATAAAAAAGCCCATTGAAATGCACTGAAACACGTTCAATGCGTTCCAATGGGCTGAAAACTCACTGTCCAGTGAAGATCCTCCATAGGAGCGGCCATTTTCGGTGCCTCTGCAGCGAGGAATCCATCCCTAAGCACTGCGGGGGGGGGGGGCATTTTCTTCAGCCAGCGGCCATTTTGAAACCCAACGATCAGTTGTTTTTGATCCTCGTAAAGCGAAAATCGGTTCCCGAAGCAGGGAACTGATCATTGCAAAGTGGAAAAACCCCAGTCAAACCATCGCTTTGTGATCGCAAAAGCCTCACCGTCAAGCGGATTCATTGTTAAATGGGGTAATCGTAAAGCGGGGTACAACTGTATATACAGGTAAGGCTTGTACAGGATTTTAGCTGCATCTCAACCTTCTTGTACCAAGGATAACAAACAATGATGCACGGCCTTGAAGGTGATTTATTCTGGCATAAAGCTTGCAAGCTTTCAATGATAAATCACCTTCAAGGCCGTGCATCATTGTTTGTTATCCTTGGTACAAGAAGGTTGAGATGCAGCTAAAATCCTGTACAAGCCTTACCTGTCTTGATGGTCTCCAGATGTTTTATCTTTAGTTTTCCTCAGCCCCAGCACAGCTACTGAACATGAATGCTAGGACGTGTGATCTGAAACAGCTGGAGAGTACCAGGTTGGTTCATATGATATACTAAGGTCCTCATGAAAATAATTATTTGGCTTGACTTAGATCAGAGATCTCTGGGTGAGTTCCAGACAGAATGGCAGGGACTGAACTATGTTGGGGAGGAGATGATGATTTTGGAGCTGTAGAGATTGCTCACCTAAACTGCAAAATCATTTTATCTACTTCCCAGACTGTTAATTCATAGAACAAGGAGCACTACATGGGTCTGTGAGCTGCCTGTGGACCTTGTACGTTTCCTCTGGTCACAAAGTAGGACCATGGATTTACTATACTATGCCTCCCACAAAAACGGGTCATACTCCATTTAAAAAACGCATTTATTCTGGCATAAAATGTCAGAGGTTGAAGCCATAAGGTCTATGAGTTCCACAACAGATAGGTTAAATGTTTAAGGAGCTACTGTACTTGCATTTCTATCCTTGAAGTGGTCAAACTGGAGTTCTGTATCTCATTATTTCCCCCACCCACCCTGCCGCCAGCTCCTGGCTCCATTTGATTCCTCAAATTAAAATGTCTTTTTTTCCCAGGGGAACAAAGATGAATTGCTGTTCCTGGGAGCCTTTTAAATAGGTAACTTGGCCCTTTACCTTGTTTAACGCCCAAAGTTATCCACTGTTGAAAAACAGGTCTTCTGGTCAGCTTTGGTTTCCCCCTCCCCCAATCTGGCCCAGAGCTACCCAAATTACCTATCCTGATTTAGTGCCCCCGAGCAGGCATGCTACCAGACAGTAGAAACGAAATACTGTACAGAAAGGGGCAGTTGGCTGAAGTGGAGATTGGAGTGGCTTCCTAGAAGCCAAAACTCAGCGAGTTTGGAAAAATGTTTTGGGCCACAATTTCCAGGATCCTGCAGCCAGCATGACTATGGTGGTTAGACGCTTCTGAGCGTTGCAGTCTAAAAAGCATGTGTCCCCAAGCTGTACCCAAACAGCTACCACCACTGCCCGAAATTACATTGAAGAAGGCTGAACCTACACCCTCGGGCAACTATCATCCTTCCCAATGCTGATGTCTGACCTGTCCCAGCACTCCAGGCAAGGAGAGGAGACCATCCTTTACATTTCCCATAATGCTTTTGACCTAACATCACTTTGAAGCATTGAGGAAAACACACAGGATGGCTAGAGCCAGCCACCGCATGCTAGGTCTTGCAGTCAACCAAGCAGATAAGTCATCACGTATACCTAACCTGTGTCTCACAGGTCTTTGCCCTATAAAACAGGACACACCCTTTCTTCACTGCAAGGGTAGGCAATCGAATAATAAATAAATAAAACTGCCATCCTTCAGCTCTTGGACTCCAATTCCCAGCATTCCTCATCGCTGAGTCTGCAGCCTAGGGTGGATGGGAGTTCTTCTTAGTCTTATTGGAGTTGCATTCTGATCGCAGCAAGAGGGCTGCACGTTGTCCACACCTGTTCTACTCCTCTATAAACACCTTGCAATCTAGACAGAGGAAACAACTCACTTCCCAGCTGAACTATTTTTTTTTAAAACCTGCCGGGAGCCTGAGGTGCAAGCCCCGATTCTGTGCATGTTTCTGGAGAAGTAAAGCCTTCTACGGAGTTCCCTGGATGGGTAAAACGTGCATAGATGAAAATCAAAACTGATGGAAGGCTCTAGAGATCGCCGCGTGAGCTTCGGGGCACCCACGTCGTGTAAACGTGCCCAGACAGAGGAAGGACTCCGACAGAGGGACAAGGCTAACCTCCACACCCCAGCATAGGCGCGCACACACACACACACACACACGCTCGCAGGAAGGGAGCCCCACTGAACACACAGGCCCTTACCTTCAAGGAAACAGGCGGCCGCAGCCTTCCCGCCAACCACGGGAACACGACCGCGCTCCCCTTCCTTCTTCCTCCTCCTCCTCCTCCTCCTCCTCCTGCAGCACCACAGAGGCCGGCGCCCCGCCCCGCGGCCCAAGTAATTCCACCCCCGCCGGAAATGGTCTCTAGTCTTCCCGTGCACGTAAAGTACGTGGCGCGAAGCTTCCTGGGAAATGTAGTCCTTTTGAGAAAGCGGCCGGGGCGGGCTTTTAAGAGTCCGAAGAATCCCAGAATTTTAAGAGAGAGAGACAGAGAAAAAAATAACAAGCCCCCAAAATAGGAGAAAACAACAGAAATACAGTCACAGAAGCAGGCGATGCTTTTCTTAGCCCACTGGAAAAATCGAGGAAGTTGCTAGCTTTTGATGGTAACATATTCCATCTTCCTCAGGCAGTTTCAGAAGTTTCTTGGCATGGTTGTTGTAGTACATGCCCGGTAAAAATTCTTCGGCAACATGTAAACAGCTGGTGGGGTGGGGTGGGGTGGAAATTCCTTCTCAAATAGCATCTTGGAATTGGTGCCCCACCTCTTCAGTGACCACCCACCCACCCACCCCACACACACTACAGATTCAAAGGAATGACTGTAGTGTGTGGTCTTCAACCCCTACACACACACACACACACACACACACACACACACACACACACTTTGATATGGCAAGGGGGAAATTAAGAAGTCATGAGGGCTAGCTATAAATTTGAGGCTTTTCTCCCCTCCCTCAAAAGCCTTGGCAGAGGCGTCGCTAGGATTTGAACCCAGGATCTCCTGTTTACTAGACAGCTGATTTAAACAAGTAGGCCCAGACTTCATATCTAAAAGCGATGTACTGTAATTGCTTTCCTTCATTGCCAACTGAAGTAACACTGGAAAACCACAAGCTAGGCAGAAAATGAATGATTATTCACTGCTGTGTATTCACATGAGGGATATACATTAAATATCCTAGTGAATGGTTATTGGATGATTTGTTGTCTTTGCAATCATTCAGTCCTGTTTTAAAAGTATATTTAGGAAAGAAGAAAAACACGAGGATGGAAATGCTTAAGCTTCTTCCTACGTTAATCATTAAGTTCCAACCATCTCCTCCTTGAGAACTAGCAACTTGACTAGTTTGCTTAACAGCTAATATCCACCCTTCCCCCCCCCCAGTGTCATTACCATAAAATAATTCTATTTTGGCTTGTGTTATGTTTTATTCACTGTGACAAAGACATGAAAGGAAAGCAGATGAAGGAAGAATAAGTTACAGGTTTTTTTTCAGTTCACCTGTATTTAAGATTTGTTAAAGAGTTATGCCCAAGCCCTCATGGAGAATGTGAGTACTGTATTGGGAAGAAATTCCAGAAATAATGTGTATGAGAGAGATGTAGCTTCAACAGAGGGATTCTGGCCCATTAGCAATTACAGTGTCAACCTCCAGTGAGATGGAAAGGAAAAAGGAGTGAACCCACATTAAAAGTGTCCCTTTCTAAAGACTAGAGTGATGTGGCAGATTTTTAAGGGACTGCATAGTATAGTAACCCAATCTTAAGGAAATCTGATTATTTTATTTTGTAGAGTTAGTGACTAGCCTAACAGATGGGACTAGCACAAGTGTTCTTGCCTCACTGAGGTCTAGCAGTCTGATTCTGTACACATTTAGTCAGACATAAGTATTCCTCTGTCCAGTTTGCTTTATTAAATAATGTCTTCAAATTTCTTCCAGTGCCCATGGTAATTTGTGAGTTTTGGGAGCTGTAGTCCACAACGAGAACTTTTCCGATTCATGTTTCCAAGCAGATGACATCCACGGAGACTTACTCCCAAGGAAGCAAATGTTTGTCACACCACTGTGAAAAAAACAAAAGCCTGCTTTCTCCCCCATAGAAAGAGAACCGACCAAACTGAAGCTGTCCGACTTGGAGGAGGAGGAGACGAGACTCGCTGGAAAAGACAGTGACGCTAGGAAAAGTGCAAGCCAGCAGGAGAAGAGGAAGAACCCAGATGAGATGGGCTGACTCTCTAAAGCAGACCTGGGCAAAGTGCGGCCCGAGGGCCACATACGGCCTGCGAGCCGCTCCTGTCCGTCCCGCCGGACAGTTTTGAACATCAAAACCATTTATAGCTTTTTGTCGTAAGGCTGATCAGTTTCTTATCTTTAACATACCACAAAAAAACCTCTTTAGTATTTGTGAAGATTAACAAGTTTAAAATAAAAACAATCATAACATCACTGTTTCATTTTATTTTCAAGTAAATTTGGTTCAGCCCCTGAACACGGTTCAGATTTTTCATGTGCCCCCCCCCCAGAAATTAATTGCCCACCCCTGCCCTAAAAGAGCACACAGGCTGGAGTTTGCTGGGCTGTTGTTGAGGAGAGGACCTTTTGGAGGTCGCTTATTTATAGGGTCGCCATAAGCAATTTGGTAGCACATAACTCCTTTCTCTTCCTCTCCTCCTCCTCCTCACTCACTCACTCACCATGGCAACTCCCAAGTACTGTACCTTTCTTCCCTCGCCTCTTCCCCCCGCCCTCTTATATATATATATAGATATATATATATATATATATAATATATATATATATAATATATATATATACTATATATATATATATATATATATATAGTATATATATATATATATATATATATATTATATATATATATATATATATATATATATATATATATATATATATATATATATAGTATATATATATATAGTATATATATTATACACACACACACACCATCAAGAGGGCGGGGGAAGAGGTATATATATATATATATATATATAATATATATATATATATATATATATATATATATAGATATATATATATATATATATATATATATATATATATATATATATATATATATACTATATATATATATATATATATATATATATATAGATATATATATATATATATATATATTATATATATATATATATACACACACCATCAAGAGGGCGGGGGAAGAGGTGAGGGAAGAAAGGTTATACTCTGTGTGTGTGTGTGTGTGTGTGTATATATATACACATATATACATATATACATACATACATACATACATACATACATACATATATATATATATACATACATATATATATATATACATACATACATACATATATGTATGTATGTGTATGTATATATATGTGTATGTATATATATGTATATATATAATGTGTGTATATGTATATATATGTATATGTGTATGTATATATATGTATATATATGTATATGTGTGTATATATACAGTATATATATATACACACACACATACTGTACATACATACATATATACATTCATACATATACTGTATATACACACACATATACATACATACACACACACATATATATGCTATGATTGTTTTTATTTTAAACTTGTTAATCTTATAAGCTAATAATGAGGGACGCTAATATATGTAGAGAGTGAGAGCGAGCTAATAATGAGGGACGCCAGGCTTGCCCCGCCCCCCTCTGCCCCGCCTCCTCCTCCTCCTCCTCCTCCTCCTCCTGGTCTAAAGCGCGGGCGCTTCGGTTGGCCTCGTGCTGTCGCGGAGGGCGAGGGCGGGGCTGGGCTACGCTGCGCTGCCGGGCCGGTTCGGGGACGCGGGCGAGGCCGAAGGCGATGTTGCCGACACAGGGCCCGTTGGGCCGGGGGAGGATCCCGTCGCGGGGCGCCGCTTGCCTGCCTCCGCAAGTAAGGAGAGGCCAGGGACTAGCGCCTTGAGGGGATCTGCTGCCTCCTTGCTCTCGCTGTAATAATTTTTCATCGGTGCCCACCCGCCCCGGTTCCCGCCTTCTCAGGGCCATCTTGCCTTCCTCCCCGCGCCTCATTCCCTTCCCTCCCCGTGGCTTCCGAAAAATGGGAGGCACGCCAAGAGGGTTTTTTGTTTTTGTTTTTTCTGGCAGGGAAAGGCGACCGCGGGTCCTGATTCTGGCCATTGATGAGCTGGATGGGAGGAAGCAAAAGGGCTTTTGTCTGTGTGTGTGTGTGTGTGTTGTGAGTTTCGTATTCCTGGGTAAGGAAAAGAGCTCTCTGTACATGCTCAAGGACGTGTTTTTATTATCTGCGTAGTGTTGAGGCTGTGCTGCCACTGTGTGATGGGTAAGGAAAAAAAAACTCTGGACTCTTCAGAATCATTTTGCAGCCTGTTATTGCCCAAATCCCGTTGCTGTTTGTCCCGCAGCAACTGTGGGACAGACAGACAGACGGTATCCGAGTTCTCCATCCTCGCTAATTGCCTTTCTTCCATTTAGCTCTACTTCCCACCATGTTATTGTCCCAATTGATTATAACACTTGCTCCGATTTTTTCCTGCCGTATCTGTGGCACTTGATTCTTACAAATATTTTTATCCTCTTGGTGACATATGGAAGGTTTCCAAGTTTCACTATTACAATTTTTTAAAAATATTTTTTTTAAAGGAGTAATGTTGTTTTGTTTTATGTAACTTAATTGAGCAAAGCCTGAGATATATGCCAGAGCTAACTGGGTGTATTTGAACTCATGGGATATCTAGCAGATATACTGATTTTGTGGTACATAAACTGTGTATAAGGAGTCTTGAGGTTCTGTAAATTGCAGCGTTTGGATACTAAATCTGTCTGACACATAATACATCCATATGTGGCATTTCTGTGTCAACCAGAGTGCATCTTATTACCCTGCCCGACTTTACTAAACAATAATTATATGTATCTATTTTATATTGATTTTGTTTTACTGGTCTCTGACGGTAATAAAGTATACTACTAGAGTGCATCTAGGCAGTATAGTATTTTGAAGTCTTTGTTTTCAGTGTTGTTTAGGGAGTGTAGCTGTTACCAAACTTAATGGAAGTGACTAGAGCCTAGTGGTAGGCATAGTGCAGGTTGGATACAGAAGTAATATAGTAAGGTTTTCATAACCTTTGCTAAGAATTCGTTCTCTCTCGGGCCCCGTGGCCTGCCTGCAAATGTGATCTGCCATCTTCTGCTGACCTTGCCTACTGGATTGTCCATCTTTTGAGCAACTTTGAACACATGTGTCTTCGCTAGATCAACAGTAAACACAAAAAACAAAACTTTAAAAAAATATTGTGGCACTTTAAAGAATAATTACTATATTTTTAATCTTTCATTTACTTCTTTAATCACCAAATCTTTCATTTACGGTACTTCTTTAATTGCCAATCTTCCAAAATTTCAAAATTGTTTCACATTCCCACTTACCATATATGTAAGTACCATGTTTTCCCCAAAATAAGACAGGATCTTAAGTTAATTTTTGCTCCAAAAACACATTGGGTGGTATAAAAACCAACTTATATAAAGAGTAGATTTGTCTAGATGGGTGGTATAAAAACCAACTAATATATATATTAGTTGGTTTTTATACCACCCATCTAGACAAATCTACTCTTTATATACAGTATATATTTATTTATTTCTCCTGCTTGCATGTTAGAGACTGACTGTACCAGAACATGTTGTTCTAAAATCTTGTTCCTGTCTTCTAGCTCCATAGTATACCATCTATCTCCCTCCAGGAAAATGCTATCAGGTCTCCTTCAGGTATGGTACTTCTCTCTGATGTTTTATTACTGTTTGTTGGAAGTTTTGAGTGCTACAACTTTTCCCACAAATCTTAACTGCCCTGAAATATCTAGATTACAATAGCACCAGGGAGCAAGCTAGTGTGGGCCACTTTGGAATAGTCAGTCATTATTAGAACAATTTGATCAAGCCCAATGGTTCACATGGAAATAACCTTATGAAGTGTCTTAATAAGCAAGACACTTTAGGATATTGGCAGATTAACCACTTCTGCCCCTCTACAGAACAGAGAAGTGATTTATTTGCCAATATCCTGAAGTGGCTCGCTTATTAAGCCACTTCAGGATATGGACAGATTCAAACTAGAAGGCTTTCTTTGGATCAATTTCAGCAATCCAAACCAGAGTGGTCCTACCAGCACCAAAAAAGTTGAAGCCTTACAAAAGGTATGGATAGAACTGCTCTAGAGGCTGGCTGGCCCTCTCGCAATACAGACATCATCTACTCTCCATCTTTAGAAGCTGACCAGCTCATTCCTGCATTGTTCTAAAAGCCCATGTAATCAGTCGCTTACTGAATTATACAAACATTTATCAGTTTTAATAGCAGTACTGTTTGAGTGCATGTCTCTTTCGTCAGCTTCTGAAACATAGCAATTTGAGGTAGGGCTGCAAAAGAACTTCAGTGTAGGACTTTTTCTCCCTCCCAAAGGTAATTGCGTGGCACCTTGTTTCATAATCATTTGAAGTTAATTGATATGGTGGGAATTCCACCAACAAGCTTTAAGCAGACTTTGGCAAACTACATGAAAAATGAACGTAAAACTGTCTTCTGGTGGCACCACTGAATGTGTTTTCCTTAGCAAGGAATGATGACAAGAAAAGAAGTTGGTGGGAATGAGCTCTCTTGAATTAGGCACAGAAAGAAATGCTTCCAGTTGATGTTGGTACAAGTATTCTAAACCTAATTGCTGCACAGGATGTGTGGAAAGGGAGAAGGGAGCGAAGAGGAGAAAACAGAGTAGTGCATTACACTAAGGGGGCAACAAAAAAACAAATAGAAGGGAGTGATAAGAGTAGTGTAAATTGCATGGGCATGTAGCCCCCATTTTGAACTTATTGTGGCATGTTCTGGTGCGTGATACAATGGTGCCTCGCACAGCGAGGTTAATCTGTCCCGGATTAACCCTCGCTGTGTGAAACATCGCTGAGCGGTAAGAAAAAAGCCATTGGAATGAATTAAACTTAGTTTAATGCATTCCAATCGGCTGATTTACTCACCGTTCAGTGAAGTTTTTCAATGGCTGGCAGCCATTTTTGCGCCCTCTCCTCACTTAACGAGGGCGCGAAAATGCTGCGCGTGGCCATTTTGGCTGTTCCGGCGCCCATTTTGTTGCCGCAGAACAGCTGATCGGCGGGTCGCAAAGCGAAGGTCGGTAAGCGAACCGCTTACCGACCTTCGCTCTGCGATTTTCGCCCATTGGGGCAGTCGCTCTGCGATCGCATTAGCGATTGAAAAAGCGTCACCGTAGAGCGAATTCATCGCTCTACGGTGCGCTCGTTCTGCGAGGCACCACTGTATTTCCCAGTGATCCTATAACATATGGAGAATAGGAGTCTAGCCCAGTCCATGCCCAAGCTAGACCTGTTTGGTCCCGGAACAGAGCTGCTACTTTTTGAAGCTGGGCTGGAACAGTTCCCTGATGAACAGAAAGGCACTTTAAGGGAGATTGCTCTCAGCAAACCAGCTTTTTCTGATGCAAGCAGTCAAGCACTTTCTTGCCATTTGATCTCACCCTCACTGGGTGTCTGCATGTGTTCATCCAGTATGGGGAGAGAGAAGATGGACAACTGTGGCTTCTTTTGATAAAGAGCCCACGATGGACTTCCTTGAGCCATAATGAAAGAGAGGCAGTAGTGAGGACTGGAGGTTTCCCACCCCAAAGCAGTGAAGTGAAAATACTGTAGTAATGTATGTACATCATAAATTATGCCCAGGTTTAGAATCTCTGTACAGTTCTGGTTAGTGGTTTTCAAAAGAGACGCTTCACAGCTCAGAAGCATGCAGAGAAATGCAAAACAAAGGTTCTTGAATTGAAGCAACTTCATCTATAAGAGAACAATATATGAGCCTTTTTTGTTTAGGAAAAGAAGTCCAACTAAGGAAGCCTGGAGAGAAGATTCAGAATTACAGATGGGTTAGAGAATGGTAGTGAAGATCTTCCATCCTTTGGATGGTGGTACATTCAGCACTTCTTTCACCTAAGGCTTATTTGATTTATGGAATTCAGTGCCACGGAATATGGTGGTGTGCCATTATCTTAGTTGATATTTAAGATGAGACTGATTAATTGAGAATAGTTTTACCAGAGGTCAATTGGAACCTCTAATCTTCAGGGCAATTTGCCACACAATAGCTTTCCAGGGGTATGCTGGCTTTTTGATTTTCCTTGCCAGCCCATTGACTAGATCATCATTTCATTTCACAAATCACTTTTTAAAAAACCATATGGAAAATGTGTGTACACTCTTGAGACTGGGGAGCATGAGGCCTTTTGGATATAGTTCTTGAACTGTGTGTCTGATCATTCCTCACCACTGATTACAGTATCTTGGTGTGGTGGGAACGGCAGCCAAATGACACCTGGAAGTTCACTGCTGTTTCAGGCCCTGCTTATGAGCTTTCTGGCAGCATCTTGTTGGCAGTTAAAAAGCAGAATACCTGACTTAATAGGATTTTTCCAGATGGGCTGTGCTTACTTTCTTATAGCCTTCATAACTAGAAAAGCGTAAGCTTGTAGTTTAGTTCCAGAGCTGCCTTGTATTCTCACAATCTTGCCTGTTTTGGCTTTCTGTTCCCAGCTGTATGTGCGCTTCTTTTGCCTAATGAAACAATGGATGTTCTTGACAGCTCCTCCTCAGACATTATTTTGCTATGTATAGTAGCAATGCATTTAATGCAGAACAAAAAGCAAAACTCAAGTAGAGGATGCTTGTTTGCATTGCAATAAAAATGTCATCTACTTCATTAATTTTAATATTTGCACCAGTTGTTCTTACTTATATTCCTGTTCATTCATTACCCCAACTATAGTTTTAGAACATCTGTGACTCACCTATGTTTCTCCATTAACTGTCCTCCCACCTCATTGTCAGTCTCGACTTTTCCACCACCTTTTCTTCCAGCCAACAAAACAAAAATTCTAGAATGTAGGTCTGACCAGGCCCTTCCATTTTGTTTTTGCTTCAAAATTCAAAGGATTTCCCCAGTGTTAAGATATACTTTAGAGCAGCATTTCATGCTGTTCAGTTGGGCAGTGCTTAGCCATCTTGATGTTTTCTGTTGTGACTTTCAGCTTAATCTCACTATATTGTTTGTAATGTGTTTGTTTGGACTGTTTGACTAAAAACATGAAAGCCAGACCTAACAGTGTTCCAAAAATTCTTTGTAAGGGAGAAACTATGAGAAGAACAATAAAGTAACGGTGGAAGCCAGGGACGAGACTGAGGATGAAGACAAAGGTAAGGTTGCTGATAAAGGGCCCTAGTTGTCATTGAGGTAGTGTTCCTGTTTGGAGCTGTGCTCCATAAGAATTAAATGCTGTTCCATAGGGAAAAAATGCCACCAAGCTTACTTCTGTATATTGAAATACTCTATGTAAAAGGATAGGGTTGGGCTTTAAAACGTTGCAACCTCTTTTCCATATACAATGAA
The DNA here is from genome assembly GCF_051106095.1 of Pogona vitticeps. NCBI lineage: Eukaryota > Metazoa > Chordata > Lepidosauria > Squamata > Agamidae > Pogona > Pogona vitticeps. The sequence continues at coordinate 16,993,102 of NC_135790.1, forward strand.
TTTTGTCTGTGAAAGAGGATTTTGTCACAGCAATCCTCACCTGCAAACTGTAGAAGTGTGGTCCATACGTGGGCTTGCCAAGATGGAGACGTCCATTTATAGCGCAGTTCCCTTGCAGAAAAACCTCCAGGCAGTAGTTTATTTTATTTATTTTTATTTATTTATTTAACTTAGTTGGGCTGATTGCTGGCAGTGATGGAGAGTAAAAGACCTCCCAGTTAAGGTATAATGGTTCTGGATGTTAGGTGCTAGACATTTTCCATCCCCAGGGTAAGAAACTGAAAAGTGAATTTAGGGATCAAAGAAGACAGATGGGTTAATCTGTAGATAATGCTGATACATTCTTTAGTGGCTCAGTATCTCTTAGCAGTCCGGAAAACTAAAAGCTTTGTGATTAGTATCTAGACCTGGCTGTCATGTTTAATTGGTAATAATGTTGGAGTTAACAAAACACGTGGAAATTTGCCTGACTCCTGGCAGAATCAGACTTATATCCTGATTATTGGTAGGTTCCTGTAATTTGGGGGGGGGGGGGGAGAGAGACTGAATTAATCTTGAAAATTCTTTAGTTTTGCAGCTGCATAAATTGATCTGGCAATAGTTTTAATGCAGTACCATTCGTGACAAGAACTCATGATGTGAGCTGAAAAGAGGATATGCGAAGTTCCTGTGTTTCAAATATGGGGAACAAGTGGACTTCAAGATTGCAGTTCTCATTAATACAGGCATTGCCTGTATTAACCAGGGTTGATGGGCACTGCAGTCCAATAGTATTGTGCTGGCCACCTGTTCCACACCTCTGCTATAAGCCGTGAAATGGATAGATGGAAATATTGGTGGGGGGGAATTAACTTTCAGAAACTGACCACTGAAAAGTAGATAGTTTCAATTACTTCCCTTCCATCTAATCTTAAATGTTTTATTTGCAACACTTGTACGATGGCTTTTCTGACGGCCATAGCAGTTCCCATTGTATGCAATAACAAACATGAAAAAGAAACGGGAAGGGCAAATGCAGAAGTAAATGTTTTTGGGTACCAACTGTTTCTGTTGGTTCGATGTCATATGATACCTGTATAGGGACAGCCTCATCAGGAGGTGATTATTAGGGTCAAAGGGGATTTTATCCCAGCTTTGAGACATTGAAAGGACCCCCCCTCCTTTGTTGAATAACTAAGGGCTGCTTCAATGCATTTAGGCCATTCTGTGTATATCTGTGCGGTCATGCCTTCTCTGAATGGATGATTCAGTTCTTAGCCAGAAGTAGTAGTTCATATGCCTAACTAATGCTTGTGTCCTCTTCAAATAACACAGTGCCATTAGCAGAAATATCTCTCTTAAATAAGTTGATCAGAAAATCTCTGGTGGAGTCCTATCATCATGTGGAAGTTCTGCAGCGTGATCCCAACTCACCTTTGTTTTCCGTGAGAACTTTTGAGGAGTTGCATTTGTGAGTAATGCATTCAGTGTTTTCTTTTTAAAGGAATAGTTTATTCAGTGACTTTCCTTCACTGGTTTACCTGAAATGAGAATTGTACATCAAATTGAGTGGTAAATTACAGGTTGTACAGATCTAATTGTGCATTAAATGAGCCATACCATGGAAATGTATTTTATTGAAGAGGTTGCCTACTGATTGTTTTGCTGCTCCCCATGCTAAGTTACCCATGTACTCCCCACTTCTCTGGGTAGTAAGAGCCAACAAAAGGGTTAAGGGTTGTCAACAAGGATGCAGGGTGGATTTGAGGGTTCAAGTCCTCACTTGACCCTGGAAGCCGGTGGATGACCTTGGGCCAGTCGCCTTCTGTCTCAGCCCGTCTACCTCCCAAAGATGTCAGGATAAAAAGAGGATCACCATGTATGCTGCCTTGAGCCACATGAAGGAAAGATGCAAAGGTAACAAATGAATAAGCTCTAGGACTCTTAAACCCAGGATGGTTGAATTTCAACAGTTGAAAATAGGTAAGCCGAGGAGCAACTATAAAGAGCAGGGCTGTGACTGTGATACTTTTTGTGCCTCCTGTTCTTCTTTTAAATGATTGTGTTTCCTTTGCATCTTGTGTGCTTGTTACTGCAGATTGGTTTTATACCTCCCCAGCTCCCAGGGCCCTCCCAGAAACCCCTCAAATTCCAGACAGCAACCAGTCAGTCAATCTATATTTGGCTTTTTAAAAAAAACCCTCTAAGACAACAGTATTTTGGTGGGTTCCTCAAGAGTCCCTCAACGGTCCTTCCTAAAATCTAAAAGGGCCACTTCCTGCTTGTTTGTTTATTTTCATGGTCATTTTTGTCCATTTGTGGGCCTGGTGCACCTCACGATGAGGACTTCCTATCAGCCTTCAATCCCTCAGACTTTTCCCATCTTTGTTTCATACAATTAATTTCATTTTAATTGTCTATTTTGTCAGGTTTCATCATGTTCTCATTTATAAGGCTACATTACAGGCTTTGCATCTACTGATAAATTGTTTTAGAGAATTCAAAATGAGTGCAGGATTTTTTGCTGTATCTTTGTAATATTCTTGTATAAAAACACTGAATTGTAATTAACGTTTTTGTGGTTATGACTTTTATAGTTTGCGTTTAATTGCTGACTTTTCTGTATACATTTTTCGTAGCAATTATAATGCTGACTGGTGGTTAAATTTTTGCATGTCATGATATACATATTTAGAACCTTCACAGTACCTGAAGGTCAGATGTTGTGACTTCCAGACTGAAGGAAGTCACCAGTTATGTTCAGAAGCATCTGAACTGTTTATCTATTTAAAAAAAAAACCCCAACCTTTCCTTGCTTTAATAGAAAGAAGGAGCTCCTGGAGGGTATTTATGCCATGGGTTTCAACAGACCATCCAAGATCCAAGAAACAGCTCTGCCAATGATGCTGGCTGACCCGTGAGTTTTAAAAGAAATTGATTCTTATTAATTGTGTTGTGATATGCAGTGTGGTGTAGTAGGTAGAATGACAGACTAGGATCCGGGAGGCCTGAGTTCAAATCCCTGCTCAGCCATGAAAATTCACTGGGGGTGTGGAACTCATAAAACCATTTCTTAAACATCTCTCACTTACCCTGTAGGGTTAATATGAGTTGGTTCATAACAAAACAGTTGTGTTGTAGTCAATGCGAGAGGCACTTGCATCAGTTTTTAGTGAACTGATGAACCAATTCTTGTCAGATTTTTGTAGATGTGGGAATATATCCCATCTGCAATAAAAACAGACGAATGGAGTTCTGGCTGGGCTCTTATTGCAGTTTCCACAGTTATCTGATTGGCTAATGTAAGAACAATGGCTTTACTTCTGCACTTACGGAATAAAATAAACTGGCAGAGGGTCTTGTTCAATCTCTCAACAAACATACAGATATTTTCCTCTGTCTGATTTACAGCCTTGTTATCTATTACATTGCATCCCCTGTAACTATGTAAAAATCATGTGGCCAATATAGTTTTGTATTCTTTCAATTGTGTAATCAACTATCTTCAAAATTACTTGTTCACATCTTTTTACCTCACTCAGATTTCTGTGCATTATATCTGCTCAGATTCCTCTATACAGTGAGGTTAATCCGTTCCGGATTAACCCTCGCTGTGTGAAAACATCGCTGAGCGGGACAGAAAAGCCCATTGGAACGCATTAAACAGTGTTTAATGCATTCCAAAAGGCTCCTTTACTCACCGTTCAGCAATGTTCCTCTATGGCTGGCAGCCATTTTCGCGCCCTCCCCTCGCTTAACGAGGGTGCGAAAACGCTGCGCGTGGCCATTTTGCGGCTTCCGGCGGCCATTTTGTAGCCGCCGAACAGCTGATCGGCAGGGCGCAAAGCGAAGGTCGGTAAGCGAACCGCTTACCGCCCTTCGCTCTGCGATTTTCGGCCATAGGGGCCATCAGTATGCGATCGCATTTGCGATCGCGAAAACGTCCTCGTAGAGCGAATTCATCGCTCTACGGGGCACTCGTTGTGTGAGGCACCACTGTATAGTCTCTGCTCACTGTTTCATGCCGCTTTCTTTTTCTGAATTCGTATACTTATTCAGCTTTTTCATTTTGCCTCTTGTCTCTCCACGTCTCTTTTTTAAAAATGCCATTTCTTCCATAGTTTGAGACTTCCAGAATAGCCACTATTCCTTTAACTCCATGTTTGCAACCTGTGCTCCTCTGAGGTTTTAGTCTTCAGTTTCCAGAAGCACACCAGCCAGCGTGATGGATCGCCAAGGGTCCTGGGAAGTCCAAAATATCCATCACCACTGCCCTGAATCTGGAACACTTTGCATAGTATTTGTACATTGGACCATTTCCATTTGTTTCCATTAATCCTAACCTGATTCTGTATTTCAGACCACAAAATCTCATTGCCCAGAGTCAGTCAGGGACAGGCAAAACTGCTGCTTTTGTTCTGGCTATGCTGAGCAGAGTAAATCCAAACAAAAAATTTCCCCAGGTAAAATTAGCTAAGAAAGATAACTGTTATTTATATTAGAACCATGTTGGTTTCATAAATGCTAGCTGGCACTCTTTTTTAAAAAATTATTAATTAACCTGAGTAAGGACTACAGCACACCATACATAGAATCATAGAATAGTGAAGTTGGAAGGGGACCGTAAGGCCATCAAGTCCAACCCCCTGCTCAATGCAGGAATACAAATCAAAGGCTATTTGCCAGGTGCTTGTCTAAATTTTTCTTGAATGCCTCCAGTGTTCGGGCACTCACCACCTCTTGAGGTAATTGGTTCCTCTGTCTTACTGCTGTCATAAGGCACAGGTGGGTAGCTTGTGGCCATCGAGATGCTGGTGGACTTCAACTTTCACTGATCCCAATCAGCAAATATAGTGGGATTATTAAAGCTTTATTCCACTAAGATGTGGAGGGCCTTATGGTGCCTAGCCCTGCCATGAGAGTGCCTAGTCACTGTTATGAGATGGCCTTTGAAAAAGCTGGATGCTGCTGTGAAGTTGACATACAATCTTTGCTGAAGGAAATGGCTACAAAAACTTTATTGAACAAAAATTAATGTCAAATTTCAGAGGAGGCATATATCGTTTGGAGTAACATACTTGATATTTTTAAAAAAAATTAAAAGAAAAGCAATAACAGAAAATCATTTTCTTAGCATGAAGCTGATTGCATTGTCCTGTGACATACAATCTTATACTTTAATTAGAATAAAAAATTAGAAGATATAAATGTTCTAAGTTTTCAAATTGTTTATTTACTTTTAGTCACTATTTCAAATCAAAATATTGTAGACAGCTTTGACGGGTGCATGAAATTTCTTTGTTTTTTTTAAAGAGCACATGGTTTTAGAAAGGGGGAAAACTGGCTGTAGTTTGAGGAAAGATGGAAGGAGTGAAACAATTATTTCATGACTGCATCATATATAATGTAAATTACATTTTGCATTGTCATAGAATCAGGTTGTTTGAAGATTAAACTTAGTGTACAAATATTATGGTAACAAATTTGGTCCATTTCTTTTTGTTGCATTCATTATTTTTTGTGTGGTCTCATTTTAAAGTGCCTGTGTCTGTCTCCCACCTTTGAACTGGCTTTGCAAACTGGACGCATAGTTGAGAGGATGGGGAAATTTTGTGTCAACGTACGAGTTATGTATGCTGTTCGAGGCAACAGACGTAAGAATATATGACTTTAATTTGTCTTGCTACCTGTGACCAATGTTAGGCTTTGTTCCATAAGATTTAGGGATGTTGACTATAAGACAAAATCTTGCAGATTCCACTCAGCTGTTTTGGTATAAGTTGCATATTAATGTACCATTGTGTAAATCCCACACATAGTATCCTGTCGTACCAGTCTTTTCAGTAAATTAAACAAAATTAAAGGTCTCTATTCATTGATCTCTTTCTTAGTTCCAAGAGGGACTGTAATAGAAGAACAAATAGTAATTGGAACTCCAGGAACCATGCTTGATTGGTGTTTCAAGCTAAAAATTCTCGATGTAAAAAAGATCAAAGTGTTTGTGTTAGACGAAGCAGATGTGATGATTGACACCCAAAGTTTCTCAGACCAGAGTGTCCGCATTCAGAGGTAAAAATGAATTCATTGATGCTGCCTGAAAACACTGCATGTAGAATCTTCGTGTGTTTTTTTGCAATTCATAATTTGGGAAGAAGTATATAATGTTTGTTTGCTTGTTTGTTTGTTTTTAAATGATCTGTAGCTTGTACTGATCAAATTTGCTTTTAAATTAATTTATTATTTTGGGAAGGCAGGCTGTTTTTATGGCCCATCAGTGCAAAAGCAGCTGCGGGTGCTGAGTACAGTTTGCTTCATGTGGGGGAAATGTGTGCAGGTCAGGTGAGAGACCAGGTCAGCCACAGATGCTCTGTCTGCGGGAAAGAGCCATTGAACAGCATGGTTTACTTTGCTCTGCTGCCTCGGTAATGCAGGTTTAAAATTATGTCAAGATCATGACCTGACAGCACAGGCTTAGTTTCTCCCCAAGATCTTTCCCTGCCTTTGCCCAGGTTAGGCTCGTTTTCACTTGTGTTCAATTAATATGATTTACTCTTCATCATGGTCTCCATGTTTCACATAAATAGGTTCTGCATCCGTATGAATCTTTGTGGAAAGTTACAGAGCATCTGACTGAAAAGCTTTCCCTTTGCCTCTATTGTGTGTGCCTTAACCAGCTTCCTTCAGTCCCCCCCTTTTTTTTGTGGGTGACAACAGTATTGGACTGCTCTGGAGGCTCATTCATTTCAGATAACCAGCCATATAAAATTTACTTGAACCTATTCATTTTTAAACTTCCCTTAATTTCCACACTCTCTTGCCTCTTTTCTAAAATACAAAGTTAGTAGAAGTTAGTCCATTTTCCCTTCACCTCCCCCCATTCCTGCTCTTTTCCCTTACAATAGCTGCCCCCCCGCCCCATGGTTGATGGCCTCTTGGACAGTAATGAAAAATTGTACTAGCTGTGGCTGTAAAATTCCCCAGGCTTGTGGTTACAGTCAGTGCCTATTTTGTTTGAGAGAAACTCGTTTGTTAAAAAATGTAACATTTGTAGGAGGGTTTACTAAATTAATCTTAAAGAAGCACTAGTCCCAGTTAAAATCTTTTCTTTGGGAAAAGTCCCTAAAAGCAATAGATTCTTTAACTCCACAAGCCACAGCTGTACACTCTTCCTCAAAGAAAGAAAGAAAGAAGTTAGACTCTCAAGAAGAAGATGAATTAAAAGACAGTAATGAAAAGCTACTTCTGATATCCAGTCGGGCAAAACAAAGAAGATTTGAAATGTAAACTACCTCTGTAGGTGCCAGATCACCAGAAAGGGGTCCTATTTCAGACCATCCCATTGAGACTCTCAATATTGGATTGGTTCTGATGGTGAACTCCGAAGTCTATCTGTTCAGAATATCCCCAGCTCTTAGCCAAAATCTATATCTCCAAGGGTTACTCTTGGGCAACAGTGACCACCTCTCTTAGCATCAGTAAGTCAAAGGAGGTCAAGATCAAGGTCAAAACATTGGGGCAAAACATAGGCATGATAAGAGCTAACATCTCACACATTCTCCATCAACGTGGGTTGCAGAATCTATGAAATTGGAACCACGTTCTCCCCCAGGCCAGGGTTCTTCATCAAAACATACTGCGACCAGCACAGTCTCTTGATATGGGGATCTACCGTCCATACATCTCCATTGTCTTGCCACCTCCTAATCCTGATATTGTACTTAGCCTGTTGCTGTTTTGTCAAGCCTCGATGTCATGGGAGTCTCAAGGAAACATAGAATGGCTGTCTCTATAGAGCCTGATAATCAGATTACCTGTCCTGTACTCCCTGGCCTTATTCCTTCTTTAGAGACTTAAATATAATAGTGATTGAAGCCCATACAGAGGTGAGAAAAGCTCCTCTTTAAACCACTATTTCTGGGTTGTAGCTCTCAAGTTCCTGGTGAATTCTTGGGTTTGCAGTCCAAAAGAAACAAAGGTCCCTCTAACTCACATCAGGTGCTATAGTCTAAACATTTCATTTCTTCTTTGGCTGCCAATATTGGACTTCTCTCTTAGGTCATAGGATTGGCTCTCCTTATATCCCTTCTGCTCATTTTTGGGTGTAGATCATGTTCATTTTCCTTACCTTGGGAATTGGATGTGGAATCTGCTTCCCCAATCTTCCCATCTTGCTTCTTGTGTCCTGATACGTCCTGGCCTTGTTTAGCTCCACACCTATCCAAAGCAATCCTGTGCACTCAGACTTTTCTGCCCTTTCTTTCTTACTACCCCATATGCCTGGGGACCAGCGTCCCAGCAGTTGATATTAACTCTTCTGTATTGGAGCCTTTCTCCCAAAAGTTCCAGCATTGGAAACAAGTATGTGCAAAGGTCCAAGCTACTTTTGAATGAGTTCCTCTGTGTCATAAAACTGTAGGCAAGTTACTCTTAAACATTACCGTTGCATACTCTTACATATTGTTTTGGGTTTTTTTTCCTGCTAGAAATTTATCTCCAGATTGCCAGATGCTTCTCTTCTCAGCAACCTTTGAGGATCCTGTGCTACGGTTTGCACAACTTATCGTCCCGGATCCCAACATTATTAAGCTTCGCCGAGAGGAGTTGACTCTCAACAATATCAGGCAATATTACTTTGAGTGTGAGAACAAAGAGGATAAATACAAAGCCTTATGCAATATTTATGGAAGCATCACAGTGGGCCAGGGTATCATCTTCTGCCAGGTAAAGCAACTTTGCAGCAAGCAATGAACTTGGACCAGGGTGAGAAAGAATCTAGAGCATAGCTTTGTAGGCAGTGGGGGTAGGGCCAGAGTAATACCGGTAGGGAATGAGAATCTAGAGAAGAAAATTGTTCCATTGTACTGATGTAACACAAGATGCCTAAGTTGGAGGGAGTTTGGTCCTTTCATGTTTTGATTCCCCCCCCCCTCTTCCCCTCTTCATCCATGGCCCCTTTTAAGGATTGATTACTACAAGATTTTGGTGAATGACAGGGGTAGTGGTAATTAAAGAAAGCAGAATGTGCGGCTCTTCTGATGTTGCTGGGCTGCAACTCCAGTTATGGCGTGTTATTGGTTATATGGGTTGGGACTTAAGGGAGTAGCAATCCCCCGTCGCTGATCATTGTAACATGTATTTCCCCCCATATGTAGCACAACAAATCTTAACTCCCATTGCATAGCCGCTGCTAAGAGATAATTAAAATGATGGGAGTTGTGGGCCAGCAACATCTGGAAGGCTTCACATTCTCTATTCCTGCTTTAATAGAATCTCTCACTTCACCAAGACAGGAAATTACTATTTCAGCTGATCTGCCTACACCGGAGCAGGCAGAGTAGAGCCCTTCTATGCATTTGGACTGTAGCTGCAGTCAGTCCTCTCCTTCATGGCCAGGCCTGAGGAATACAGTGGTGCCTCGCATTACAACGTTAATTCGTTCCAGCAAAATCGCTGTAGAACGAAAACGTAATGCGAAATTAAAAAGCCCATAGAAACACATTAAAACCCAATTAATGCGTTCCTGTGGGCTTGAAACTCACAGTCTAGCAAAGATCCTCCATAACGCGGCCATTTTCGCTGCCCGTGCAGCGAGGAATCCATCCCAGAAAAGAGCGGGGAGCCATTTTTTTTACCCGGCGGCCATTTTGAAACCGCTGATCAGCTGGCCGAAAATCGTGAATTTCCCCCATTGAAACCATCGTAAAGCGATCGCTTTTATGATCGCAAAAAGTTTGTCGTAATGTGGTTTCGTCGTTAAATGGGGTGCTTGTCTTGCGAGGCACCACTGTATTGTGAACTGCTGTCTGACAACATATGAAAGGCTGTACTTTGGTCTATGGTACATACACAGTCTTCAGTATTAATAGTTGTGTTCGAGAAGTCTATGTGGGAGAAATGGATAGTGCAGAATTGCAGTACGGAAAATGCTAGATACTGAAACAAAATCTGGCCGTTTTCCAGAGTGGCGGTAGTCATAATCTTGGCTTGTCTCTTATTTCCTATGTTTCCTGGTAGACCCGTAGAAATGCAAAATGGCTGTGTTGTTCGCTGTCGAAAGATGGCCATCAAGTAGCTCTACTAAGTGGGGAGCTTACAGTTGAACAACGGGCAGATGTGATCCAGAGGTTTCGTGACGGCAAACACAAAGTTCTCGTTACGACCAACGTCTGTGCTCGAGGTAAGGTTTGGAGAAAGAAAAGCAAGCTGAGTTGTTGATTTAGCATGGGCACATCAGTAGTAGGTCATTTTCTCATTTCTGTCGCACTCTAGGTATTGATGTGCAACAGGTCACAATTGTGGTCAACTTTAGCTTGCCTACAACACTGACTGGGGAGGCTGCTTTTGAGACATACCTGCACCGTATTGGTCGGACAGGCCGTTTTGGGAAGAAAGGCCTCGCGTTCAACATGGTTGAAAGACATAATTTGCCACTGCTGCTCTCAATTCAAGAGCACTTCAGTAAGTATTGTCTAAGGTAGAACATTAGATTTCTTGGTTAATCACTATTTGAATCCCTCTTCAAAAATATGCTCACTTGCTTTCAGTTTGTTCCACAATTATAAAATGGAAACTACAAGTAAGTAGCTAGGTGTTTATTTTAATGTGCCTACTATCTAGTTAACCATTCTTGGTTTTGTACTCTGGGTATATTACAAGAAGCTAAATAAATTAAATAGAATGCAACACGGTAATGAAATGGAACAAGATAGCAGTACAGGCACAAAAAAGAATTCTTTGGAGAAAGCATTTGTTAGAGAGGAAAATAACAACTGAAAAGATGTGTTTATCTTGTCCTTATGCATAAGAATGAGGAACTGTAACATTCTTCCCATTATGAGCAAGGATGATAAGAATTTCCAGGTGCTCTTAGTAGATTTCTTGCACTGATGAGAAAGATGTCTACAAAATCACCTCCTTTTTGGCACAAAATCACGCAGTTTATGCTATTGACCCAAACTAGGATGACTGCTATTTTGTTTAAGGTTTAAAGTACATGGATGGATAGCTTCTATATTTTTTAAGGGTCAGCTAATCCTTCCTTCTCAAAGGGAAAAGATGCTACAGAGATCTTGTTCAAAATGCATTCAGTTTGCATTATGTCATATGCAAGGCGAGACACCACACCTCTGGCAACCTGGTTTAGCATGATCTAGACTGATCTTGTCTCCTTTTAAAAGGGGAGGGAAACAAAAACAGAAGCCCCCCCCTCGTCCTCTCCTCCGTGTTTTGCCTAAGCTCCTTAACAATCCTCTTCACTGTGGAGAGGGAGACAAAGCTTCCATTTCTTTTTAATTGTTGATAACAGACACAGCGCATCAGCAATATATTGAAAGGGCTTTTAAAAAGCATTGCAGATGTGTTACAATATGGAAAACTTCCTCTGCTGTCCCCTACACAGGAGAGCTGCAAGGAGGCTTTCCATTTCTCAGGATAGTTCAGTGGCTTATACAAAGGGCTAGTTTCAGCCATCTGCTTTGGTTAGAATCCAGCAATCAGACACCAGGACCGAAACAAAATAAGCACATAATAAAAACAACAACAACCCAACAACAGTAGCCCCTGACAGGGATCCAAAAGGAAGCACAATAGCATTAATGAGGGGCAGGATGGTTTGCAATGGCATTATACTGCATGGTCACCAGGAAAAGGAGCAGACTAGTTTGTTTCCAACTGAGACCAAACCACAGGAGAATAGGTCCATCTGGTCACACCCTTTGGCAGTATTCTCTTCTTTCCCACAACTTTGAAGGTCTTTTCATGCAGCTTGCTTAAAGTGCCTGGTGTAGACACGCCCTTAGAATGTTGTCTTCATAGAGCCTTATGGAATCTTATCCACAGCCCATTGTTGCATTGGAATGAAAATTAGATATTGTATATTGTTTTGTGTTTGTATACAAAAACAGCACACGGTATCTCCTCTCCACATGCCAACCCTGTACATCATAGAGGAGGATTGACTAACCTCTTCTTGCCACTGCTAAGGAATGCCTTAAGAATCCTTGAGTAGTATGTTGAGTTCTGGAATGCCCTCTCCTGTGAGCAAAATATCAATTAACTTGTGCCTGCTTTTCAGGTACGTTCATCATGCGACTTGATCCTGAAGATATGGATGCTCTGGAAAAAATAGAAGACTGAATTCTACCAATTCAGTAGCTTGTTAAAGAGTTATTTTGTTTACGTCATTCATCAGATGATGATAGCTTATTTTTGTTGACTTGAAACGAACTGTGATTTATTTATTTTTGTTTTTATCTGTTTTCATGAGAGGGTAGCCTATGTGGTTATCCTTTCTTCTGTATACGTAATATCTTGTCTTATGACTGAGCCTTTGTAATGCAGTCTTTACAACTACCTATTGTAATCTGCATGTGTACATTCTACTACAACAGTTTAATGTGTCCTGACTTGTGATTTTTCTTTGGAGTGGGAATAGGAGAAAACTTATTAAGTGTTATTAAGAAGTGTTCTCATTAATATTATTATTATTAATAATAATATTAATATTAATAATAATATTATTAAACTGTTTGGTGACTTTGCTTAAATTTCTTAGTATCCCATATGACAGTGTTCTGTTTTTGTAATTTGGGAACAGCTGTGTCATGAGGAATCTTGGATCCAATTACATAATAAACTGGACCTTTGAAATGCAAACATCCTATTCTATGTGAATTGATCTGAACTAACAGTAAATAAGATAGAGTTGAATATTTTATCAAATGTACTGTAGGCAGTGGAGAGTTCTGACTAAATGCGATCCACCTGGAGCAGGAACTGGCAAGCCACTCTAGTATCTTTGCCAAGAAAATCCCATGAACAGAAAATAAATGCTAAAAGATGCGACGCTGGAAGATGGGACCCTCAGGTCGGAAGGCATCCAACATGCTACTGAGGAAGAGCAGAGGACAAGGACAAGTAGCTCCAGAGCTAATGAAGTGGTTGGGCCAAAGCCGAAAGGACACTCAGCTCCGGACGCACCTGGAAGTGAAGGGAAAGTCTGATGCTGCAAAGAAAAATACTGCATAGGAACCTGGAATGTAAGATCTATGAACCTTGGTAAGCTGGATGTGGTCAAACAGGAGACGGCAAGAATAAACATTGACATCTTGGGCGTCAGTGAATTAAAATGGACGGGAATGGGCGAATTCAATTCAGACACTTACCATATCTTCTATTGTGAGCAAGAAGCCCGTAGAAGGAATGGAGTAGCCCTCATAGTCAACAAAAGAGTGGGAAAAGCTGTAATGGGATATAATCTCAAAAATAGAATGATTTCAATTCGAATCCAAGGCAGACCTTTCAACATCACAGTAATCCAAGTTTATGCACCAATCACCAATGCTGAGATGACTGAAATTGATCAGTTTTATGAAGACTTACAACACCTTCTAGAACTGAAACCAAAGAAAGATGTGTTTGTCATTATAGGGGATTGGAATGCTAAAGTAGGGAGTCAAGAGATAAAAGGGGCAACAGGAAAGTTTGGCCTTGAAGTTCAGAATGAAGCAGGGCAAAGGCTAATAGCTCCTTCATGGATTGCTGCCTTGTCGTGGCGAAGGGGCTTGAGTAACTCAGAGAAGCTATGGGCTATGCCGTGCAGGGACACCCAAGACGGACAGGACATAGTGGAGAGTTCCGACTAAACGCAATCCACCTGGAGTAGGAAATGGCAAGCCACTCCAGTATCTTTGCCAAGAACGCCCCATGATCAGAAACAAAAGGCTAAAAGATATGACGCTGGAAGATGGGCCCCTCAGGTCGGAAGGCGTCCAACATGCTACTGAGGAAGAGTGGAGGACAAGTACAAGTAGCTCCAGAGCTAATGAAGTGGTTGGGCCAAAGCCGAAAGGACGCTCAGCTGTGGACGTGCCTGGAAGTGAAAGGAAACTCCAATGCTGCAAAGAAAAATACTGCATAGGAACCTGGAATGTAAGATCTATGAACGTTGGGAAGCTGGAGGTGGTCAAACAGGAGATGGCAAGAATAAACATCGACATCCTGGGCATCAGTGAACTAAAATGGACAGGAATGGGCGAATTCAGCTCAGATGATTATCATATCTACTATTGTGGGCAAGAATCCCGTAGAAGGAATGGCGTGGCCCTCATAGTCAACAAAAGAGTGGGAAAAGCTGTAATGGGATACAATCTCAAAAATGATAGAATGATGTCAATACGAATCCAAGGCAGACCATTCAACATCACAATAATCCAAGTTTATGCACCAACCAGCATTGCTGAGGAGACTGAAATTGAACAATTCTATGAAGATTTACAACACCTTCTAGAACTGACACCAAAGAAAGATGTTCTTCTCATTCTAGGGGACTGGAATGCTAAAGTAGGGAGCCAAGAGATAAAAGGAACAACAGGGAAGTTTGGCCTTGGAGTTCAGAACGAAGCAGGACAAAGGCTAATAGAGTTTTGTCAAGAGAATAAGCTGGTCATCACAAACACTCTTTTCCAACAACACAAGAGGCGACTCTATACATGGAAATCACCAGATGGGCAATATCGAAATCAGATTGATTATATTCTCTGCAGCCAAAGATGGAGAAGCTCTATACAGTCAGCAAAAACAAGACCTGGAGCTGACTGCGGTTCTGATCATCAGCTTCTCATAGCAAAATTCAAGCTTAGACTGAAGAGATTAGGAAAAACCACTGGGCCACTCAGGTATAATCTAAACCAAATCCCTTATGAATACACAGTGGAAGTAAAGAACAGATTTACGGAACTAGATTTGGTGGACAGAGTGCCTGAAGAACTTTGGATAGAGGCTTGTAACATTGTCCAGGAGGCAGCAACGAAAACCATCCCAAAGAAAAGGAAATGCAAGAAAGCAAAGTGGCTGTCCAACGAGGCCTTAGAAATAGCAGAGAGGAGAAGGGAAGCAAAATGCAAGGGAGATAGGGAAAGTTACAGAAACTTGAATGCAGACTTCCAAAGAATAGCAAGGAGAGACAAGAGGGCCTTCTTAAATGAACAATGCAAAGAAATAGAGGAAGATAACAGAAAAGGAAAGACCAGAGATCTGTTCAGGAAAATTGGACATATTAGAGGAACATTTTGCGCAAAGATGAACATGATAAAAGACAAAAATGGAAGGGACCTAACAGAAGCAGAAGACGTCAAGAAGAGGTGGCAAGAATACACAGAGGAATTATATCAGAAAGATTTGGATATCCCGGACAACCCAGACAATGTAATTGCTGACCTTGAGCCAGACATCCTGGAGAGCGAAGTCAAGTGGGCCTTAGAAAGCCTGGCTAACAACAAGGCCAGTGGAGGTGATGGCATTCCAGTTGAACTATTTAAAATCTTGAAAGAAGATGCTGTTAAGGTGCTACATTCAATATGCCAGCAAGTTTGGAAAACTCAACAGTGGCCAGAGGATTGGAAAAGATCAGTCTACATCCCAATCCCAAAGAAAGGCAGTGCCAAAGAATGCTCCAACTACCGTACAATTGCACTCATTTCGCACGCTAGCAAGGTTATGCTCAAAATCCTACAAGGTAGGCTTCAGCAGTATGTGGACCGAGAACTCCCAGAAGTACAAGCTGGATTCCGAAGAGGCAGAGGAACTCGAGACCAAATTGCTAACTTGCGCTGGATTATGGAGAAAGCCAGAGAGTTCCAGAAAAATATCTACTTCTGCTTCATTGACTATGCGAAAGCCTTTGACTGTGTGGACCACAGCAAACTATGGCAAGTTCTTAAAGAAATGGGAGTGCCTGACCACTTTATCTGTCTCCTGAGAAACCTATATGTGGGACAGGAAGCAACAGTCAGAACTGGTCATGGAACAACTGAGTGGTTCAAAATTGGGAAAGGAGTACGGCAAGGCTGTATACTGTCCCCCAGCTTATTTAACTTATATGCAGAATACATCATGCGGAAGGCTGGACTGGAAGAAACCCAAGCCGGAATTAAGATTGCCGGAAGAAATATCAACAACCTCCGATATGCAGATGATACCACTCTGATGGCAGAAAGTGAGGAGGAATTAAAGAACCTTGTAATGAGAGTGAAAGAGGAGAGTGCAAAAAACGGTCTGAAACTCAACATCAAAAAAACTAAGATCATGGCCACTGGTCCCATCACCTCCTGGGAAATAGAAGGGGAAGATATGGAGGCAGTGTCAAATTTTATCTTCCTGGGCTCCATGATCACTGCAGATGGAGACAGCAGCCCTGAAATTAAAAGGCGCCTTCTTCTTGGGAGGAAAGCGATGACAAATCTTGACAGCATCTTGAAAAGCAGAGACATCACCTTGCCAACAAAAGTCCGAATAGTCAAAGCTATGGTTTTTCCTGTCGTGATGTATGGAAGTGAGAGCTGGACCATAAAGAAAGCAGACCGCCGAAGAATTGATGCCTTTGAATTGTGGTGCTGGAGGAGACTCTTGAGAATCCCCTGGACTGCAAGGAGAACAAACCTATCAGTTCTAAAGGAAATCAACCCTGAATGCTCACTTGAAGGACAGATCCTGAAGCTGAGGCTCCAGTACTTTGGCCATCTAATGAGAAGAAAAGACTCTCTGGAAAAGACCCTGATGTTGGGAAAGTGTGATGGCAAGAGGAGAAGGGGACGACCGAGGATGAGATGGCTGGACAGTGTCTGCGAAGCAACCAACATGAACCTGACACAACTCCGGGAGGCAGTAGAAGACAGGAGGGCCTGGCGTGCTCTGGTCCATGGGGTCACGAAGAGTCGGACACGACTAAACGACTAAACACACAAAGGCTAATAGAGTTTTGTCAAGAGAACAAGCTGTTCATCACAAACACTCTCTTCCAGCAACACAAGAGGTGACTACACTTGGACATCACCAGATGGGCAATACTGAAATCTGATTCATTATATTCTCTGCAGCCAAAGATGGAGAAGCTCTATATAGTCAGCAAAAACAAGACCTGGAGCTGATTGTAGCTCTGATCATCAGCTTCTTATAGCAAAATTCAAGCTTAAACTGAAGAAAGTAGGAAAAACCACTGGGCTAGTCAGGTATAATCTAAACCAAATCCCTTATGAAGACACAGTGGAAGTGAAGAACAGATTTAAGGAACTAGATTTGATGGACAGAGTGCCTGAAGAACTTTGGATAGAGGCTCGTAACATTGTACAGGAGGCAGCAACAAAAAACATCCCAAAGAAAAGGAAATGCAAGAAAGCAAAGTGGCTGTCCAACGAGACCTTAGAAATAGAGAGGAGAAGGGAAACAAAATGCAAGGGTGATAGGGAAAGTTACAGAAAATTGAATGCTTCCAAAGCATAGCAAGGAGAGACAAAAGAGCCTTAAATGAACAGTGCAAAGATAGAGGAAAAGAATAGAAAGAGAAAAACCAGAGACCTGTTCAAGAAAATTGGAGATATTAAAAGAACATTTTGTGCAAAGATGGACATGATAAAGGACAAAAATAGTAGGGACCTCACAGAAGCAGAAGACATCAAGAAGATGTGGCAAGAATACACAGAGGAATTATACCAGAAAAGTCTGGATGTCCCGGACAACCCAGACAATGTAGTTGCTGACCTTGAGCCAGACATCCTGGAGAGTGAAGTCAAGTGAACCTTAGAAAGCATGGCTAACAACAAGGCCAGTGGAGGTGATGACATTCCAGTCAACCTATTTAAATTCTTAAAAGATGATGCTGTTAAGGGGCTATACTCAATATGCTAGCAAGTTTGGAAAACTCAGCAGTGGCCAGAGGATTGGAAAAGATCAGTCTACATTCCAATCCCAAAGAAAGGCAGTGCCAAAGAATGCTCCAACTACCGAACAATTGCACTCATTTCGCACGCTAGCAAGGTTATGCTCAAAATCATCCAAGGTAGGCTTCAGCAGTATGTGGACCGAGAACTCCCAGAAGTACAAGCTGGATTTCGAAGGGGCAGAGGAACTAGAGACCAAATTGCTAACATGCGCTGGATTATGGAGAAAACCAGAGAGTTCCAGAAAAACATCTACTTCTGCTTCATTGACTGCGCAAAAGCCTTTGACTGTGTGGACCACAGCAAACTATGGCAAGTCCTTAAAGAAATGGGAGTGCTTGACCACCTTATCTATCTCCTGAGAAACCTATATGTGGGACAGGAAGCAACAGTTAGAACTGGATATGGAACAACTGATTGGTTCAAAATTGGGAAAGGAGTATGACAAGGCTGTATATCAGGGGTCTCAAACTCAATTTACCTGGGGGCCGCTGGAGGCAGAATCTGGGTGAGGCTGGGCCACATCAGATTTTCTGCCAAGCAGAGCAAGAGCCTGAGGAAGCCACCCAGGAGTTTCCTTAGCCTGGCTGGGGCTCCAAGGAGGAGAAGGAGTGGCACGTGAGTCCTCATCGCTGGCCACAACCCCCTGCAGCTCCTTCTTCACTACCACCACCAGCAGCAGGACGAAGAAACGGAGAAGGGAGGGAGCACTGGCGACCGCCTAGCGGGGGGGGGGAGGGCACGACATAAAATTTCCAAAGGAGAAAAGCCCCCACTGGTACCTGCAAAATTAAACAGAACGGGGCAGGGGGCCCCACAGGCGTGTGCGCGCATACACGCACACAAACACACACAGGTCCAGCAACCTTCCTCTGAGGGCCCCCACAAAAAAGGCGCACTCAGCAGCAGCAGCTACCCCCACCACGACAGGGGAGCATACTTTGTGAGGCGAGCCCGGGCAGCCTCCAGAGCCAATGTGGCTGAAGCAAGATTAAGAAGAGGAGGAGAAGGAGGAATCACCGCCAGGTGCCGAGGCAGCCACTGGCCAAGCTGGTGCTGAAGGTCCCAAGAGAGAAAGAGAGCCAGAGAGCTGTTTCCCTGGAAGAGGGGGCAGCAGCTGCTGTTGACGGCTTGGAGGCGCTGTTCGATGACGGGCCGGGAGCGAGCTCCGCTCTCAGGCATCACTCGGCGATGGCTTGGGCGCTCAGGGGAAAGGGATGGCAGCGCGCCTTGCTCGCAGGCTCTCCCCCAGAACAGCGCCTCTTGCACCCTTCCATCCGGAACTGCAGACAGCAGACGGGCGGGCTGGCTGGCAGGCTGCAGTTCTGGATGGAGGGTGCAAGAGGCGCTGTCTTGGGAGAGAGCCGGCGAGCGAGGCAAGGCTTTTTTGACTCTTTGACAGCAGAGGACGTGTGGGCACTTCGGGGAGCAGGCAAGTTGGGGGCCACAAACTATCATCCAGCGGGCCGCAAATGGCCCCCAGGCTGCATGTTTGAGACCCCTGCTGTATATGGTTCCCCCTGCTTATTTAACTAATATGCAGAATACATCACGCGAAAGGCTGGACTGGAGGATTCCCAAGCCGGAATTAAGATTGCCAGAAGAAATATCAACAACCTCCGATACGCAGATGATACCACTCTGATGGCAGAAAGTGAGGAGGAATTAAGGAACCTTGTAATGAGGGTGAAAGAAGAGAGTGCAAAAAATGGTCTGAAGCTCAACATCAAAAAAACTAAGATCATGACCACTGGTCCCATCACTTCCTGGGAAATAGAAGGGGAAGATATGGAGGTAGTGACAGATTTTACTTTCTTGGGCTCTATGATCACTGCAGATGGTGGCGGCAGCCACAAAATTAAGACACCTGCTTCTTGGGAGGAAAGCGATGACAAACCTTGATAGCATCTTAAAAAGCAGAGACATCACCTTGCCAACAAAAGTCCGAATAGTCAAAGCTATGGTTTTTCCAGCAGTGATGTATGGAAGTGAGAGCTGGACCATAAAGAAAGCAGACCGCCGAAGAATTGATGCTTTTGAATTGTGGTGCTGGAGGAGACTCTTGAGACTGCAAGGAGAACAAACCTATCTATCCTAAAGGAAATCAATCCTGAGTGCTCACTGGAAGGACAGATCCTGAAGCTGAGGCTCCAGTACTTTGGCCATGTCATGAGAAGAGATGACTCCTTGGAAAAGACCCTGATGTTGGGAAAGTGTGAAGGCAAGAGGAGAAGGGGACGACAGACGACGAGACGGTTGGACAGGGTCACCAAAGCTACCAACATGAATTTGACCCAACTCTGCGAGACTGTGGAAGACAGGAGGGCCTGGCGTGCTCTGGTCCATGGGGTCACGAAGAGTCGGACACAAGGACTAAACAACAACTGCAAGCAAAGTTGTTGCAAGTAATAAAGTTGCTGGTCTCTAGATGGCAGTGTCTGCTTTCGCTTAAAGCAAAGGCAGAATAACAGAATAAAATGGTTCTTTTCTTCAGAAAGTTCTGTAAACTAATTTCACTCCCAGGGTGTTGAAAAAGTAGTAGAAAAAACAAAGTGATGTCTTTACAAGACACAAAAGCAAGAGCAGGTAATATTTTTATTAGACCACTGTATTTTTTAAAAATTAAAAGTGCTAGTAGTTCCTTCTGTCTGTTACGTGCATAGCAATCCCTTTATATTAGGGATTAAAGCTTTTAGTCTGGCATGTATTTTGGTTTCAGCTCTCTGAAGTTCAAGGCAGCCGTAAGGAATCATGGAACCTGTGGTGCAAAACATCTCTGCCCTAAATATTTAACAGTTCTGTTTCCAAGAAGCTCTCGTTAAGATGACTTAGTGGTTTAGTTTCCACATCTTCAATTAACCGGAGTTTGGCAACAGTTCCCATCATTCTTCTTCATGGTCTCTGTGAATGCACACTAATGGGGTTAACCCGCACTTGTGTGGAGCAGCCTCAGAACTTTCTAGCTCTCAAGCTCATGGTGACGGGACCTCCTACATGCTGGCTATAACTCCGCCCCGGCACCAAGTGCGACTGTCACTGTTGCAGCTTTGTTTGGAACTTTATGTGCTCAGTCAAACAACCAATCTTACCTTTCCTTCTTTTCCTTGGGCCTCCCTGGCTTGATTCCAGACCGTTGACCTCACTTTGCAACTGAATTATCTGCAAAAAAAAAAAAAGGATTAATTGTGTTGCTTATTTTGAGTTTATGGCCTTGCCGGGCCTCTTCAAGAGGTGTGAGGTCTGCTCAAACAAAATTCCCTTCTCCAGCGGACATCCCCGTTGTTTATTTTGTTTCGGGGAAGAACATCAGCTGGCCGTGTACACCTTTTGCAAAAACTTTACCAAGCTGGCTCTGAAGTTGTGACTCCAAGGCCTTAAATCATTTCTTTGGGAGAAATCCCTTTCACCATCTCAAATTGCCTCTATGGATTCCCCCAAAACTTTGCAACCGTCTCTGGCAGCTTCGCCAGAGGTTGCAGCCCAAAAGGCGGTGAAAATGGTGGCCAAACTGAAATCGTCCTTAGGCTCAAGGTCGACGGCCATGGCGTCGACATGTTGCAGTCTTCGACCATCGAGTTCGAAGAAGATCCCTAAGCCTACTAAAGCTGCAGAAGTCTCAGCACTGAGGGCGGAGATATCCCAGCAACATTCAGTAAGCCTGAGTGTACCCTCAGGGGAAGAGGATGTACCCCTGCAGCTGCCGCCACCATCCCCTTCTGTCAGTGATATTCCTGATTGGGATAACGCCTCTTTGCAGGTTGTTGAATAGGCACAGGCCAGCCCACATTCTTTGCTGGGCTCGTTGACGCAGAGCAACCTGCGGCCTTGCCACCACCACCAGCTCCGACGGAGGTTCCTCATAAGAGGATCCATAAATCCCGACACCTGAAAGCCGCCTGAGCAACTGGACCTGTACAGTGGGCAGTCGGAGATGAGGGGGTACCCTGCTCATCAAGGCTGATGGCATTACCTTGACTACCTGCCGGCGTACGGGGCAGAGGACTTTGAATGGGACCTGCCTTTTCATCCAGGAACCTATCGATATGACCCTTACCCTCGCCATGGAAACTTTGAACCCTATATTCAGTCCTTTTTGCCAGCTCCGCCTCAGTATCGTGGATGGCGCGATATTGCGCCCGAGGTTGAAGAAGGCTAAATCCCTCTGCCTCCTTCTTGACTTTGAAAGAGGCACCTGCTACCATCAGAGGTGCCAAACGTTCTTGGCTGGCGTCTGACCCAGAGGTGACCCGTACAGGCTATGTTTACTCTGCAGTCGAACCCAAGGCGAGCTTGGCTACAGCCAGAGCCGGAGAAGACTTGTCCCCAACTCTGCTAGAGGAGGCACCTTATTCCCCTTCCAACCATCAGGACTCTTGACTCACAGATGACAGAGGGAGAGGAGGACTCACCGACAAATATTCCCATTCCTGTGTCGGACATGGCAGACAACCATCTTCTGTCACCATCAGAGGATTACTCTTCCTGCTCCCATCTCATTCACCGAATAGCAAAGGTCCTTGAGCTTGACGTCGAGTGCCTGCAGTTAAGAAGACAGATATGGTGCATGAAGACATCACTCAAGAACAGACTCCTCCAGTACGCCTCAGATTCATACCATCCCTCTCTCAACTCATGAGAGAGTCATGGCTTAAACCTTCCACCTCCTATCGGATTCTGAGGAGGATCGAGAATCTGTATAAGGTGTATGGGGCTGATATGGATTGCCTCTTAAAACATTCTCTACCAAATTCTTTGGTTGTTGACAGCACCCAAAATGGCCCAGAATCGTTCTGCTACTTCTCCTTCTGACAAAGAAGGATTCAAGTTGGATGTCCTAGGCCTCAGGATGTACACTCTATCTTTTTTGTCCTCAAGAGTAGCCACCTATTCAGCTGCCATGGGTTCTTACCACCGCCATTTGTGAAATTTGGCACTGTCCATTCTGGAAGCGGCTCCTGAGGGTGCTAGAGCCCAGGGCCTGTCATATCATCAGGAGGCCATGGGACTCGCAAGACATGAGCGCATTGCCGCCGTCACACTTTAGAAGCAGCTTGCAAGCAGTTGGCTACTGCCATCTCTCTTCGCTGTCATGCTTGGCTCTGCTCTGCTGGCATTTCCGAAGATGCCAGGGCTTGGATAGAGGACCTGCCATTTGATCAAGTGGGATTTTTCAGTGAAAAGACTGATGTAAAATACTTGACAACCTTCTCAAACTCTGGAAGACGGCACCGTCATACTCTGCGCAACACTCTCATCCAAGAGACACCTGGAGGCATTCTTACCAACCTTGGGGGTATAACGATTGTCAGAGGCCCTATGCTCAAGGTTACCAACCTGCACCTCCTAGGTAAGTGGGTAGGCAATTCCCCCTCCAGCAAAAACGCCGACAAGACCGCAAAAACAAGCAGTCTCTTTAATGCTTACAACTTCTCTATTGTTGACCTGTCAGTCCATTTGGCCCCTTTCTTGCACTCCTGGTGTTCTGTCACATCTGACTCTTGGGTGTTATCTATCATAGCCACTGGCTACGCTATAGAATTCGATTCTCCCCCCGCCACAGGCCATTTCAAGTCCGACCTACCCCACCCACCCCTTTGGAAGATGAAATTCAGGCTCTGTTGAAGAACAATGCCATTATTCTCTTGCATCTCCCTGATGTTTCAGTAGGTTTCTATTCAAGGTATTTTACCATCCCCAGGAAGGATGGAGGCCACCATCCGATTCTTGATCTTCGCGGTCTGAACTGTTTCATTACTCCTTGCAGATTTTGTATGATTTCCCCAGACTCTGTTGTCCACATGTTACATCACGGGGATTGGTTCATGGTGATTGACTTCAAGGATGCTTATTTCCACATTAACATCGGGTCAGACCACTGGTGTTTCCTGAGGCTCTCAGTAGGAGGCAGAACCTATGAGTTTAAAGCCCTCCCCTTTGGTTTGTCCACTGCCCTCCGGGTGTTCACTAAATGTCTGGCTCCGGTGGTGGCTCACTTACGTCTTTTGGGAGTCACTGTTTACCCATATTTGGATGACTGGCTCCTAGTAGCTGAGTCCGAGCCACAAGCTCGTCAACATTAGGAGTGAGAGTGAACATAGAGAAGTCCACTTTGAACTCTACCCAATGTGTGGATTATATTGGAGCTGTTTTGGATGCTTCCTTGGGTCAAGTCTTTCTCCCCGAAAATAGAATTTTGAAGATGCAATCTGTATGACGCTCCTTCTCAGGTGCATAGATTCCCGGCGACTCTTGGGGTTGATGGCATCCAGCACGGCCATGGTGCACCATGCACGGCTGAAGATGCGGTACAGAACCTGCTTTTGAATCTAGTCGTGGGAGGATTAGATGTGAAACTAGATCCTGCTCCTAGAACTGAAAGAGGCACAAAGAAAAATACCAGTTTTCAACTAGGAATGCTTTTACCAGTGGCTAGAAGTGCAGCCATATTATTGGTGCTGTGAAAACATTCTGCTACAAGTTAAACTCTATAGAAAGCAGCAGCCTGCAAGAAACACATGTACTGTTAACACATCAGAGTGCCTAACGTTTCCTATACATGCAAGAAAGAGCTGTGTGTAATTCTGTGTATACATGTTTGTTTTTGTCTAATAAGCAGAATTATTGTTGAATAACAGAAGGAGTAAGGGTAGAGAAACAAGCAGGTAGCCAAGGCCAGGCTGTGATGGGTTTCCTAAGTTAATAATAATGGTGTATGAACAAAGCAATTCTTACAGCAACCCTTTCCAGGATTTTGTAAGTATAGAGTATTCAGAAGTGGTTTCTTATCCCTTTTTTGAGGGTGCACTTAAGTCTGCACAGTTTGCCCAAGACTACATAGGCTCACTCCTCCCCGGGATGTACAGTGGAGAAGCAATTCTGGCAAGTGGTTTGTGTGTGCAGCTACCTAATTTTCCCACCCCCTCCAAGCTGCATGCCACTTTCAGTTTTGTAAGGATAATATCTCCCCCACAAAGATTGGGGGGCAGCCAAAGGAATGAGGATTGATTATCAAGGATTCCTGTTGCTTTTTAATTATATTATTTTGCTGTGTAACTGAACCATTTTTATTAGGTCAGAGAGTTGGCAATTTTGTCATTTGCTGAATAGATCTATTTCATGTTGTTTTGCCCAATTCTTTCCTGTCTTAACACTTGCCTAAACAGCAAAACAAACTGCGTTAGCAAGAATCTGGCAGAGGATTTATGCAGAATGAACTTTTTGAGATTTATGGTTCATATTCCCAGTTTGGGTTGAATCACATTTTTTTTACTCCTCAGTGTTACTTTTGTGTGATGCTGGGAAGTACTTGTTTTCAAAGCAGTATTTATGTTTGTCCATTCCAACATGAGTGAAAAAAACTATCTTAAAAATTGTTTAAGGAAAGCATTCCGTGTCTAAGTCGCACTGGCCATGTGACCATGGAAGATTGTCTTTGGACAAATGCTGGCTCTATGGCTTGGAAACGGGGATGAGCACCGCCCCCTAGAGTCGAACACAACTGGACAAAAATTGTCAAGGGGAACCTTTACCTTTACCTTTAAAAATTTTTTAATAGCTGGAGTTTGATGTTTCCCTTGTGTCTGATGAAATGAATTGTAATCCATAAAACCTCACAAAGGAATGCATCTGTTAAGCCTTAAAGGTGCCAGAAAATAATTGTTTTTCGTTGATTTTGGTATAGAAGTAGTGTGTGTGTGTGTGTGTGAGAGAGAGAGAGAGAGAGAGAGAGAGATGTGCCATTAAATCGCATCTACCTAGTAGGGTTTTCAAGGTAAGTGAGAGATTTAAGGAGTAGTTTTACCAGTGCCATCCTATCCCCTGCCCCAGTTTCCATGGCTGAGCCGAGATTCAAACCGAGCCTTTTCTTTTTAAGATCCAATTGAAAACCTTCCCTCAGGCAAATTGGGCAGGTTTTTAACCAGACCTTTTAAGAAAAAAGCAAACAAAAATCCCCCTTCCCCTTGTCCCTTCCTCCAGCTCAGAAGTTTATTATTTGTATTTTCTTTTAAAGTGATGCAGGCGCACAATCATGTAAAAAAGACAGTACACCCCTTTTTTATGGTTTTACATATCAGGGTATAATAAAAATCATATGATCCTTAGCAGGTGTGAAAATTAGGTAATACAACCTCAGAGGAACAACAACACATTAAGATATTACACCGTGTCATGATTTATTTAACAATAATAGAGCCAAAATGGAGAAGCCATGTGTGAAAAACTAAGTACAGTGGTGCCTCGCATTACGATGTTAATTCGTTCCAGTGAAATCGCTGTAGAACAAAAACATCGTAAAGTGAAATTAAGAAGCCCATAGAAATGCATTAAAACCTGTTTAATGCGTTCCGCTGGGCTTAAAACTCACCGTCCAGGGAAGATCCTCCATAGGGTGGCCATTTTCGCTGCCTGTCTTGCGAGGAATCCGTCCCTAAACACAGCGGGGAGCCATTTTATTTACCCAGTGGCCATTTTGAAACTGCTGATCAGCTGGAGGAAAATCGTCATTTTGCAAAGAATCGGTTCCCGAAGCAGGGAACCAATCATCACAAAGCGAAATTCCCCCATAGGAAACATCATTTTGCAATCGCAAAAGCGATTGCAAAAAGTTCATCGTAATGCGATTTTGTCGTTAAACGAAGTGATTGTAATGTGAGTCACCACTGTACACCCTTACTGCTACTATAGGAATTAAGAGACTAAGTAGCAGCCAAGTGCTGCTAACCAAATGCCCCTGAGTAAGATCATCAGCAACTGTGACCACCTCTATTAAAAGCTGAAGTTTTAGCAGTTTGCTGGTCTGGAGCATTCACGTGTGTGTTAATGCAACGCCAAGGAGGAAACACATCAGCAATTATTGTACAGAAGCAATTGTTGCTTCCCATTAATCTTGGAAAGGTTATAAGGAAATTTCCAAACAATTTAAAGTCCATCGTTCTATAGTGAGGAAGATTATCTACAAGTGGAAAACCTTCAATACAGTTGCCAGTCTTCCCAGGAGTGGACATCCAAGCAAAGTCACCTCAAGATCAGACTGTGCAATGCTCAAAGAAATTGCTAAAAATCCCAGAGTTCCATCTCAGGCTCTACAGGCCTCAGCATGTTTGTGACAATGCAATTAGAAAAAGACTGAACAAGTGTGATTTGTTTGGAAGGGTTGCCTGGAGAAAGCGTCTTCTCTCTAAAAAGAACATGGCAGTGTGGCTTAGGTTTGCAAAATTGCATCTGGACAAACCATAAGACTTCTGGAACAGTGGACAGATGAGACCAAAGTAGAGATGTTTGGCTGTAATGCACAGCACCATGTTTGGCCAAAACCAAATGAATCGGCGCAAACACTTATACCAACAGTCAAACATTGTGGTGGAGGGGTGATGATTTATGCTAGTTGCATCATTGAGTCAACCATGAACAACTCTGTACACCAAAGTATTCTAGAGTCAAGTGTGAGGCCATCTGTTTGACAGCTAAAGGTTGGCCAAAATTAGGTCATACAACAGGACAATGATCCCAAGCACGCTAGCAAATCTACAACAGAATGGCTGAAAAAAGAAAAGAATCAAGGTATTGCAATAGTTTAGTCAAAGTCCACCCTCAAGCTGATTGAGATGGGACCATAAAAGAGCTGTGCATAAATAAATGTCCATAACTGAAGGAACGCTGTAAAGAAGGCTGGAACAAAATTCCTCCACAACAGTGTGAGAGACTGATGAAGTCATACAGAAAATGATTACAGTGGTGCCTCGCTTAGCGATGTTAATTCGTTCAGAAAAAATCGCTGCTAAGTGATTTCATTGCAAAGCGAAATAAAAAAGCCCATATAAAAGCATTAAAACATGATTAATGCGTTCCTATGGGCTTAAAACTCACAGTTGAGTGAAGATCCTCCATAGCGCCGCCATTTTCGGTGCCTCTAAAGCGAGGAATTTGTCCCCAAAAACAGCGGGTGGCCATGTTTTTTTCCCAGCTGCCATTTCGAAACCGCCGATCAGCTGTGCGAAAATGGGGGCTTTGCGATGATCGCTTCCCTGCGATCATCACAAGGCGAAAATACCCCATAGGGAACATCGCAAAGCGATCGCTTTTGCGATCACAAAAAGTCCATTGCAAAACGATTTTGTCGCTAAATGGAGTGATCACTATGCGAGGCACCACTGTACTTCAGGTTATTGCTGCTAAAGGTGGCTCTGGAAGCTATTGAATCATAAGGTGTACTTAGTTTTTCACACATGGCTTATCCATTTTGACTTTTTTAAAAAACATAAAATTATGACATAGTGTAATATGTCACATGTTGTTCATTTGAGGTTGCTTCAGCGATGGGCAGCTGTGAGCTTGGTAAGGAAGGCAAAGATGGAGGCTCACTCAGATAATCATGCTCAAGGCTCTTCCAAAATCTAGGACCCAGTCTCAGTGACATCTCCACCCACACTTTCTTGGGAATGAGTTCAATTTCCTGCAAGACTTCTTCCTTAGCAAACAGGGCTAGAGAGTAGATTGATTGCATCCTGTATGACACAGTTGAGTGGGAGTTCGGGGAGAAGACAGGAGACATAATTTTAACGCTTTGTAGAGACAGAGTCCCTCCCGGGAAGTTACATCATTGGCACGTTGGCTTAGAAAAGTTTATCCAGCAGCTGCCTGCTCTGTCGGTGGCCCTTGCATAAACATGGATCATGATGCAAAAAAGAAAGCCAAACAAACACATGTTCTCTTTTTTTTGCGAAGAGCTGCAAAATTACCCTTTCTGTGCCAGTTTCCTCTTCATAGCTTTTCACTTTGATTTCTCCTCCACACCTCTTGCTTGACCCAGATCTTTGACTGGTGGAAACAACTATGGGGAGGGAGGGGGAGATGGGGCAATTTGTACAAAGGGGTTAACCCACATAACTGTGACTGTTTTCAGTGTCTGTCTGAGAAAGCTCCCTAACAATTCATGTTAAGCCTTTTCTAGTTTGTTTTGACATGCAGCGGTGAGTGGGGGGTAGAATGCCCATCACAGAGAAGAGCTTTCTATATGGGACAAGTGGGGAAAAGAGCAGGTTATTAGATACCTGTGGACCTCTATGGGTTCAAAGATGGTGCCTTAGCACCCCCATGCCCGTTTTTATTTTTAATTCCTTAAAAAAGTCCCTATTAGGGGGCTTAAGTGGGAAATTCTGACATATTTGGTGGGGAGCTTTACATGCCCAGACTCCTTTGCACACCCCTTTATATTTTTTGCCACTAAAAATGGGGTTTATGTAAAGCTTACTACTGAACAATTGAATCGATGGGACTTGACTAGCAGGTGGATTTGGACTGCTGTGGCTACCAAGGAAGAAACGGAGTCCTGCATTTCCATGTCCTGCACCCTCCCTGTATTTTTGTCTTTCCCAATACAATAATTGCATGTCATCAAGCCCATTCTGACTTACAGTGATTCTTTCTATGGTTTTCTGGATATGGAATACTCAGGAGTAATTTACGGTTCCTTTCTTCAGGGGCAGCTCCAAACAGGTTAAACAGTGACCCTGCTGGGTGCAAACGATGGTCACTGCAGCTTAACACACCTCGGTGAGCATGTGATTGGAGAAAGCTGCTCTACTATCAAACTCACCGTATTTTTCCATGTATAAAATGACACTTTTTTACTTAAATAGACAAAAAATTGAGGGTCATTTTATACACGGAAGGCAGCAGCTTTCCCTGCCTTTTGCGAAGCCACAGCGTAAAGCAGCCATGAAAGGGCTTCAGGACCAAAGGGGTGCAATCGTGCACATTTTCTAATTCGGGCGTTAGAAAAGGGGGAGTGGTCTTATACATTGAGTCGTCTTATAGACAGAAAAATACGGTACTTTCTTAAGGAACTGGGGAAATCATTAAAAAAAAAAAACCTTAATTTCCCAGAATATCCCCCCCCCCCCCAGCATGGCTTCCTCTCTGCTATCTTACTTGTCTAAATGTGAACAATTCTGTGTCATATGCAGCTAATCAGTGGTACTGTGGCAAAGCAGGAATTATAAACGGATCCCCCCCCCATTCAATAAAGTTAGTGGAGAACATTGGAACCAGCTGTATGGCTCAGCTTGTGAGCACAAAACCTTTCCTTAACAAGTTGGGAGAGATGATCCATCTCTAAGTCCTTGTTGATCGGCCCGTTTGCTTCGGACAGCCTCGATGGAGAGGTGGCGTTTTTTCAGTGTTCTGGGGATTGAGAAAGGTCTGGGAATCACTGTAATTATAACGTCCAGTCACAAATGGGAATTAAAATGCCTCCACACCTAGCACTATTTTCAGTAGAAAAATAGCTAATACAATTGAGAGTTGAAATGACGTCATTGTTGAAGGGTAAGAGACAGGTGAATCGGGACCTCCCTGGCTTGAATCTTAAATTTCTGCAACTCATTGTCAGCTTCAGTTCCCCAAGGACAGTTGGAGTCGTGGGTGAGGATGCTGACTTTTCTGACAAGGCAGTCAAAGGGTTTAGAAATACAGCAAGCAAAGCATGCTTTATGTGAGACCCTCTGAGCGCTTGAAGGAGTTTTACGAATGTTTGCTATGATGAGGAGAAAGAGGAAAGGAAGGAGGAAGAGAGGTGAATGTAGAAGGTGTTGCCGCCACCACAATCCCGGCAGATCTCAACCGCACGGAGTGAATTAAGGGTGCCAATGCCAAGCTCTGAGGGGAGCTTCTGTTCTTTTAAGGATGGTATTAAAAATTAAGTACAAAGCAAAAAGTGCTGGTCATACAGTATATTGCCCCACAGCACTTAAAGCACTCCTGTTTACCATTTTTAATTATGCACGCTACACATTGGCACCCCCAGCAAGCTGGGTACTCAATTTACCAACTTCAGAAGAATGGAAGGCTGAATGAACCTCGAGCCGGCTACCTGGGATTGAACCCAGGTCTCAAGCAAAGTTTTGAATGCAGTAAAAGGTAAAGGTAAAGGTTCCCCTTGACAATTTTTGTCCAGTCGTGTTCCACTCTAGGGGGCGGTGCTCATCCCCGTTTCCAAGCCATAGAGACAGCGTTTTGTCCAAAGACAATCTTCCATGGTCACGTGGCCAGTGCGACTTAGACACGGAACGCTGTTACCTTCCCACCGAGGTGGTCCCTATTGATCTACTTGCATTTGCATGCTTTCAAACCACTAGGTTGGCAGGAGCTGGGACAAGCGACGGGCGCTCACTCCGTCGTGTGGATTCGATCTTACGACTGCTTGGTCTTCTGACCCTGCAGCACAGGCTTTTGCGGTTTAGCCCGCAGCGCCACCACATCCCTTGAATGCAGTACCTCAGTTTAATCACTGCCCCACGAGGGGCAGTGGTTAAACTGGTTAAAACCCTTAGACCTTGGTCTTACATTGCTATACAGCATTTGCTGTTTTAGATATTTTACTTTTTGTATGTCTGGTATGGCTCTTTGTAGTGCATGCCAGTCTTTCAAGTTTTGTATTCAATTTTGTATGGCTTGATGCCGTAACAATAAAGTATATATGTATGTATGTATGTGCACGTGAGAAAGTGAAATAGCTGATTACAATTCACCGAGTCCTTCCTATTTTTCTTGCAAAACAAAACAATGCTGCAGGGAGGAAAAGGACAGGCTAAGCTCTCGTCCTGAAATGCAAGTGCCCGCCATGACAGTCCCTGTAGCCCGAAGGAGTCAAAACATGCAGGCAAATGTGTTGATCCTCCCCTTGGAACTGCAGAGCTGAAAGGCGACCCTGTGGGTCATCGCGTCTAGGCCCTGTCAAGGAGGCACCAGAGAATCAAACTACCCAGCAGTTCTCAAGAAACCAGTCCTAGCAATTTTCATCTCCTCCAGAAGCAGATTTTTGGTGAAATTTTTTTTAAGAGAAACTATGTAGTGTAGTGGGTAGAACATCAGACCAGGAGACCTGGGTTCAGATCCCTGCATAGCCATGGAACTTCACTCAGTTGTGGGAAAGGTAACCCCTTCTTCTACATTTACATACCTTGAAAACATCATTGCCGTAAATTGGAAATGACTTGACAACATGGAACGAGAATGGGACTTGGGGTCCAAGACCTTGAGAGGAATCAGTATTGCATCTGGTTAACCAATTTCCCCTCCCATAATAGGATCTTGGGTGTAGTAGCTGGACAAACAGTTGCTCAGTGTTGGAAGAGTTGAATGCTTGGGAATCTAGGGTGTCAAAATTAGCTTTGATGGAAAAACTCACAGCTCGCTCTCAACTGAGGGACCAGAATTCCAGTATAGACTTGTTTGAAAAAAACTGGCTTCCTTTCATTCGGTATCGTAATAATCATACCGAATCGCTTAGCAACCCCCCAGCCCCTCATGCTGATTTATGGAATGATGTGGTAAACTTAAAACAAACGGAGAGAGGGAAACAGGCTAAGAAAGTGACATACCCATTTTCTCTAACTTCTAGTCTGACTCTAGGACTAGTAAATTAAGCCCCTCTTTACGTTTCGATGCCCAGTCACAAAGTACATGCTAAATGCATAGTTGAGGGCAAGCACATACTATGACAAACACACACCTTTCACCACTTGAGGGAGCACCTCTGCTGAAAATATGCTAAGCATGATGCCATATTTCGCCCCCAGCTGCCCACTCAAGATCAGGAGACGTCAACGTTTACTGTATTGCGAGTAGAAGAGTGTGGAATTAAATCCCATCAGATCCATTTTCCTACTGCAGAAAATTTCAAGAAGCTATGGAGAGGATAGCCACTAAGCTCTGAGGAAACAACAAAGGCTGTGGTGGATGGCATATGATGTTATCATCCCTGCTAGTCTAAACATCGTCCCTGAGAACTCTTAATTCTACTACACCACTGCTGCCATGACTAGAGCACCTTAAAATGTGTTTTAAAATGCAAAACAAACCTTTTGTGGTGAACTTATATATGTACTATTAAAGAAAACATTCTCCTTCAACTGTCCTTTATCCTGGGATTGCAGAGTTGGACAGAACTGCCTAGGAAGTCTATTGAGGAGGCTAGCTTAT
This sequence comes from Pogona vitticeps, assembly GCF_051106095.1. Taxonomy (NCBI): domain Eukaryota; kingdom Metazoa; phylum Chordata; class Lepidosauria; order Squamata; family Agamidae; genus Pogona; species Pogona vitticeps. Next base: position 17,025,777 of record NC_135790.1, read on the forward strand.
GTTGGTTGTTGTGGGTTTTTTGGGCTCTTTGGCTGTGTTCTGGAGGTTTTTCTTCCTAACGTTTCGCCAGTCTCTGCGGCTGGCATCTTCAGAGGACAGGAGTTAGAAATCTGTCTGTGTTCTGGTGTAGTGTGTGGGATAGCTGAGTATTTGTAGCTGTGGGATCAGCTTTTTGTCCTTTTCAGGGAAACCCCTGAAATCCACAAACATCAGCAGAGCTTGAATAAAAATGAAGAAAGTCTAAAACTCAACAAAGCCTGGCTCCCAGCACTTAAAAAATACAGCCTGCAAAAAGATCAGCAAACTCTACTCAGCCACAAGGACTGGTGATCACTGCACACAAAAGACTAGCTAACAACACCCATCAATCACAGTGACAGATAATCTCCCCCCTTATCACAACAATACACCCATAACAAAAAACACCCTGATCACCATAAAAGGACGAAAAGCTGATCCAACAGCTGCAAATACTCTCTCCAGGGTATCTTATGAAATATGCTAACTGTGTTGTCTAGTTTGACTCCATTGCCTAGACAGGCATGTCTCTGAAAAGAAATCCCATTGTGGAATAGAAATAGATTTGACATGCCACGAAAGAGCAGGAGATTGCTAAATTACTTGATACACGATAGTTATATCAACCACCAGGAGGAGAGGGAGAAGTCCTTGTCGGAACCTCTGGCTTAAGTACTGGAGCAACTTGACTGGATTAAGTAGCCTGCTTCTTGACTTTGGGTTAGAAGCATTTGTGGATCTTTTCTCTTTTTATTATGTTTACCAAATTGTGAGCCTGCAGAGGCAGGGACGGTTTGGTCTTGAAAGGCCTGTAACGCACTTAGTCAATGTCAGGTGCTTTTCAGATGTCAAAAGGTGCTGCTGTTTTCTTCGACTCTCCTTGCCTGAGAAATTGTGAATGTTTTCTTGTGGCCTGTGAAGTAGACATGTTTTCTCACATTACCAAGAACCATCTTCTCACTTGCTTGAACGATTTTTCTGCAAAATACGAAGCCGTGCAAAATTACAGGAGCTGCAGCATTTCAGGCCTGGAAGGGTGATCGGTGGTTGGCATCTTCTTGATCAGCTTCTGTTTTAGTTATGTACCTACTTGCTTCACAAAGGGAAAAGACAATAAACTATGGAAACCCCTCTGTGTGTGTGGGAAACCTCCCTTTTCTCATTCTTGTGTTTTAGATAATAAATCTTTTTTAGGGGGGGGGCAGCAGTTTCTTGAGGGGCTGTCTTAATGTGTTGAGACAATCCCTGTAATTGAGAAGGAGTAATTTTGTGAGCAATCTTATCTCAGACGTGAGTATTCCCTTGCTTTTTTTGAAGCAAGAGCGGAGTCTAGGGCCTTCTGGATGTCAAGCAAGTGTTCTAGCACAAATCCTTCAGAGAGCCAAATGAAGTCCCCCCCCCAAAAAAAACAACACTCCAAAACTGAGAAATAATTTGGCCCAGAAAATTTCCCATCTTTTGAGGGTTCCCAGCACCCCACAATTTTCATATGATATTTGAATTTGATTTAATTTAATTTTTCACTAGGGACGTGGTGGCGCTGTGGGCTAAACCGCAGAAGCCTGTGCTGCAGGGTCAGAAGATCTGGCAGTCGTAAGATCGAATCCACGCGACGGAGTGAGCGCCCGTCGCTTGTCCCAGCTCCCGCCAACCTAGCGGTTCGAAAGCATGCAAATGCGAGTAGATAAATAGGGACCACCTCGGTGGGAAGGTAAACAGCGTTCCGTGTCTAAATCACACTGGCCATGTGACCACGGAAAGATTGTCTTCGGACAAAACGCTGGCTCTATGGCTTGAAGAGCGGGATGAGCGCTGCCCCCTAGAGTCGAACACGACTGGACAAAAATTGTCAAGGGGAACCTTTACCTTTACCTAATTTTTCACTGCTAGAAGGTACAAGGGGCTTTTTCAGTAGCGGTGGCAGAGCAGGAGCACAAATGGCTCATCAAGAGCCGGGAATGAGTAGCTGTGGTCTCCAGAGCCCTGGAAGTGCTTCTTCTCTGATCTTAGCTCATACCGTGTATGATGACCAGTAACTCTCTCCAGGGTATCAGAAAGCATTTCCCTAGCCATTCCATCTGTAACTAGAGATGCCAGGGATTTTGCCCTTGCATTAGGGAAGTATATGCTCTACTGCTCATCTATGGGTCCTTTGGAGTTGTTGTTGTTGTTGTTTTAATTGGAAACCCTCCTTGTCTTTGGCTCAATTAACCCAAGAAGCACCCTCCCAGAAAACAGGCTACACTTAAGAAACTCTGCTTGATGGATTTATGAGCCACAGATAGACTAATTGCTGACAGCCACATACCATTAATCATGTGCCAATAGAGATACACCCAAGCTGGAATTCACTTGATGGGAGGTGTGCAGTGGGAGTGTGGGAAGGGGGAGCCCCAGCATGTGTGTGCTTCTCACTCCTGCAATTAATGAATGATCGTCACTTTGTTGGAACTTGTGTAACTTTGCATGCACTTCAGTCATGGGGGACTTGTGCCAAAGTGAACAGGTATGCACAAATGGTTGAGTAACAGGATGCATCAACAAAGAAAGGGGATCGGGCTCAAATCCTCTGGAAAAGCATTGCCTTCTGACCTTTCCATTACATCCCTTACCCTGTTGTCGTGATACCATAATCAGGTTTCCCTGGGGAAAAGTTATTTTTCCCCTCTGTTTCATGTTACTTTCTTCGTTAGTCATTTGGCTTTAGTTGTGGGGCTCTTTTCTCCAGAACCTGAGCTAGCACACTCAGACTTTGCCAGGACATTTCTTAAAATCAAGGGACGAAGCAGCATTTGAGCCCTATCATCAAGTATCTGATAGCCCTCATGGTGTTGATGGGGATGATGATGACAGTGGTGGTGAAGATATGCCACATTGGAGACTGACTCTCTCTCTCTCAATCTCTCTCTCTCTCTCTTCGTGTTCCCAAATTCTTGCCATTCTGTTTGCTCTGCTGTGCACATGTTCCAGCTTCTCGATGTTCTTCTTAAACTGTGGTGCCCAGCACTGCGCCCAGTACTCTAGATAAGTTCTGACCAAAGGGGTTTTTCCGGCTGTGATTTTGACTCGCATCCTTTTGTCTCCTTGTTCATGATCGGTGATGGAAGCTAAATGGTTGTTTCTGCAACCTGCATCCACACATTCCTTTCTTTTCCTCCTTCCTTCCTTCTTTTTTGAATTTTTCCTTCCGTCTCTTTGTTTCCAGACCTTTCCCCCCACTTTTCTCAAGATCTTGTCTTCAAATGCCACCCTTCCTTCTCACCAATAAGTCAATTGCGGTGCATCAGTATTCCCCCCCCACACACATTTCTTCAGCTTTCTGCCAAGCCTGCCTGATTCTCCCGCTCCACCAAAAGAAGACATGATCCAGACACCTTCTTTTCTCGTATGGATCCCTCCTCTCCTTTCCTGCTGGCGCCCTTCCCTTCCAAATGTGATTTCATCACTCTTCTTGACTGAAATGTCCTGGTCATGCATAAAGTAGATCATGACCTCCTTGAGGTCAGCTCACCTTCCTCTCTGAGGCTTCACAGTTGCAAAAGCTACGGCACTATTGCCAGCCGCATAGCATGCAAGGGTTCCTGGGAAGAACACAGAGCCAATATTGATAACATCAATGCAAAGCTGGTACTTAGAGGAGAACAAATGCTGTCTCCTAAAGAGCCCTGTGTTCATGTTTCCTCTCATCCAGAATCTGCTCCCTCAGGTGATTGCCTCATTCTGCCCATTGGCAGTTCTGACTCTGTTTTTATGAATAACACTCTTGAACACTTCATAATGGAAGTGTCACCTTCAAGAAGCTAGAACAGGAACAGAGAGCATGTGTTGCTAGACTTCAATTGCTCTCACCATTGGATAAAATGGATGGCAACCCGACAGCCTCTGAGGAGTACATTTGGCCTTCCAGATGCTCTTGGGTTGTAGTGATAGTCCCCATCAGCTGTAGCCACCATTGCCCATGGTGAGAGCTGTCCGGGGCTGAAGCCTCTCAAGATCTGAAGGCTCACACATTTCCTCTCCATGACCAACACAACAAGCAGATTGAAGTGTGGGGTGGAGGATGCCTTTCTCTACAGTAAAGTGGGCTTTCAGTAAAGTGAAGAGCAAGCTATTAGAGCAGATTTGCGTTTCAAATTTCCAGGTGTTATTCAACGAACTCAGCGAGGAAAGAAAGAATTTTCATAATTATAAAACTACCTTGGCACTATTCTTTCACGGCTGGCTTCTTATCTCGCCTTAGTTCCGACTGCAGACAAAAATCAAGATCAGTCTCCAGACACTGACAGAGGCACCTTTAGGGGAAGAGACACACCTCAGAGCAGCAAACAGATGTCTTTTTGATGTCATTAATTCCATGGATATTGATCTGCCTAGATCTCATTTCAGTGTTTGCATGAGACACTGTGCATTAAAAAAAAAAATCTGCACCATCTCTGTCTGTTGACAGAAAGATGAACTGTTGCTTATTTCCAGTTCTTGCAAATCAGCTCCATCTGTACACAGCTCTCCTCTGCTTGGAATGATTCTCGCTATAAAGATAGAATAAACACTGATTTCGGCACAAGATTAATAGCGCTTCGGCTGTAAAATGGCCCCATGAAGCTCAGGTTCAATTCTAAGGGACCTCAAAAAGGTGTAGACATTTCTTCTCATTGTATTTGACTAGGAATTCTGAAGGCAATGGTGGTGAATGTTTGCCAGCCTTGATTTTCTTTTTTTTTAATTTAAAAAGGAGCCTATTCAAAGTTTTGCCAAATTAGATAGGAAAGCAGGCTTCCCAGGTCAGCATCATACCACCCGCTATGCTAGAGCGTGGGGGGGGGGGGTTGCTGTTATTGGGCTGAGCCCTTGTAAGCATCAATATCGGGGCCTTGACATGTCACAGTACTGGAGAAGTTAAGGTTTGATGGGAAATACAACAGCTACTAGGTTAGTTAGTGATGGAAACAGGCACATGAAGACTACAGTAGAAGGAAATGGCCACAATGACCTGGTAGAATCTGCTTAACCAGGTAATATGGCAGCCCAAAGCAAGGGGAAAATAATTCAGCAGCTGAACAGGTGGTTAAATATGGTCAACTGTTGAAGCATTCTCATTTGTACAATGATTTTTAGTCTGCCTAATGTTAACCAGATTGTATTAGAGTTCTTATCAATGGTTCCTTCTCAAACTGGAAGGATGTAACAAGATTCCATCTCAGGTCTGATGCTCTTCAACACGTTTATTAATGACTTGGATAAGGGAGTGCAGAGAATACTTACCAAATTTGTACATGACCAAAAATAAAAATGGGTCAAATAGCTAATACTGTACTTTGAAAGACAGAAACAAAATTCAAAATAGTTAAGCTTGAGCAGTGGCTAAAAACAACAGGGTGAAATTCAACAGGAATAAGTGCAAAGTTTTACATCTAGGGAGAAAAGAATCCAAATGCACAGTTACAAGATGAAGGATACTTGGCTCAGTAATACTATGAATGGGAAGGATCTCAGAATTGTAGATCACATGTGCAATTTGAGCCAACAATGCGATGTGGCTGCAAAAAAGGCAAATGCGATTTTAGGATGCATTTACAGAAGTATAGTCTCCAAATCTTGTGAGGTACTAGTTCCCCTCTATTCAGCACTGGTTAGGCCTTGTCTTCAGTATTGTGTCCAGTTCTGGACACCACACCTCAAGAAAGATGACAAAAAACTGGAGCAAGTTCAGAGGAGGGCAACAAGGATGATCAGGGGGTTGGAAACCAAACCCTCTGAGGAAAGACTGAAAGAACTGGGCATGTTTAGCCTTGGGAAAGGAAGACTGAGGGGAGATCTGATAGTACTTTTCAAATACAAGTCGTGCCCCGCTTAATGATTACCCCGCATTACGATAAATCTGCTTCATGATGATGTTTTTGCAATCGCAATTGTGATCGCAAAACGATGGTCTAAATGGGGTTTTTCACTTTGTGAAGATCGGTTCCCTGTTTTGGGAACCGATTCTTCACATTACGATGATCAAAACAGCTGATCATTGGGTTTTCAAAATGGCCACCGGGTGCTCAAAATGGCTCCCGCTGAGCTTAGAGACGGATTCCTCGCTATACAGGCACTGAAAATGGCTGCCCTATGGAGGATCTTCGCTGGATGGTGAGTTTTTAGCCCATTGGAATGCATTAACCGGGTTTCAATGCATTTCAATGGGTTTTTTAATTTCGCTCTACAGCGATTTCGCTGGAACGAATTAACGTTGTTAAGCGAGGCACCACTGTACTTGAAAGATAGTCCTACAGAGGTCAGTTCTTGATCATTCTAGAGCGCAGGACACCTAATAACAATGGGATCAAGCCACAGGAAGCCGGATTTAGGCAGAATGTCAGGAAAAACATCTTAACTGTTAAATTGGGCCCCTAAACTAATTTGCAACCGGTCCAGGTCCATTAACATTAGGTTCGCCACGTTGCTCCAGATTTTGTACCAGCCGAGTCTTCCAGACACTCTTCAAGGTTAGTCTCATTTGCAATCTTTGTTGTGGTTAAGGCGCAGCCTTTCTCAGACATGGGTGATGGTTGCTCTGTCGGGCCAACTCAGGAAAGTTTGCAGCTGGTGCCCTACCCGGAATTGTGCAAAAGCATTCCTCGCTTGTGAACCTGGTACCAACAATTCCGGGTGGCAGTATTGGCAGGGAACACTGAATAGAAACACAGTACATTATACCACGGTGCATAATCCTGTCATTAGATGGCTTGTGTGCCCATTCGGTCTGCTGTCTTGGAGTAATTTCTGTATCCACTGTCCAGAATGGGACCAGAATGCCATTCAAAGAAAGAGTCTTTTCAAGTAGAAGGCAGGTCTGTAGGATATGGCAGTAGTCCCCAACCTTGGGCCTCCAGATGTTCTTGGACTACAACTCCCAGAAGCCTTCATCACCACCTCTGTTGGCCAGGATTTCTGGGAGTTTGAAGTCCAAGAACATCTGGAGGCCCAAGGTTGGGGACCACTCGGATAGGGCACATGGCCACCTTAGCACAACAGGCAAGCCACTGTTGCAAACGGGCTAGGAGGACCTTTTGGTTGATCCAGCCAGATGATTCTTATTGATTTTTGATGGGAATCAAGCATCTCCTCTAGGGCCAGCCAAAGTAAGTTTTCTGTTGGAGGTCAAGGACACGATGGCCCCATGCTTCCCTGTTCTGTATGCAGGTGCTACCTGGACTGGGACATAAGCATGGAAAAAAAATACTTTTCTATATGACCTTATCCAGCATGGCTTCAGATTTGTGCTTGCTGTAGGATTCTGGGATTTGTAGTACAAATACAGTATTTCTTCCTTAGACTTTTAGCTTTTTTCCTTTAGATTCTCCCTGCTTTCCCTCGCTGGAGGCGGCTGCCTCCCTCTACCTTACGGAAGGGCTGGTCTCAGTCCTGTTGGCCCTTTTTGGTCCAGTGAGACACTCTGGCTATAAAGAGAGAAAAGGATTAGACAGAAAGGCGCAGCCACTGTAAGCGGCAGAGCGTGGGGATCACAAAAAGGCAGCAAACCCAGGCTTAACATTTATTAGGGTTGTATTTTTACTGACAGCAAAGATTTTCCTCTTTAGGCAATAAAATAACTGGATGGCCGAGGGTAGGGGTGGACAACGTTGAGAGTTTCAGGGGATACCTATACCCTTTCTTGAGCCCTGGAGAGCTGCATTCACCCCTGCAACCCCTATTCCTCCAAAAGTGTACAAAACTTATGTTTTATCTCTGAAAAAGTCCCCTTGATGCTTCTGAGAATCCACCTTATTCTTATTCAAACCTTTTAGGGGATGGGGGCTCCAAGGTGCCCCAAGTCTTTGGCCAACCCCGTGGAGCAGCTCATCTTGAAACTGAGATGCCAGCAGGCTTCACGAAAAGTCATGCCCATTCTTGGACCATCCATGGGCACATCCGTCTGGAGTTCTGGGCCTGACTGGCTTCACATCAGCTGTCGAGCTCTCCGGCAGAGGCAGCCCACAACCCCACCGAAACCGCTCAGCTCAGCGGAAAGAGCCGCAATCCCCCTCCCGTGCCACCTGCCCCACGACGGTGGCGCCTCTGAGAAAAGCCACGGCAGCATCCCCTTCCACACCTCCTTGCCCGAGGCGTGACAAGGCGAACGGCAACCTGGGCCACGTCGTCATCAGACACTGGGGAGGGGGGACGTCGTTTAGCTTGGCGCTTGCTTCATCTGGAAGGGATTCCTGACAGGTAGCCTCATGCTCAGTATTTCTCATGTAATTTTATTATTTTTCAGAGGGGGTGAGGGGTTGAGGAGGATAAGGTAATAAGCAATTAATTTTAATTAAAAGATTGGCTGTTTGGAGCAGGGCCCTGATGTGCAAATGCTGCAGATGAGGAATTGCAGGTAATTTTGTGTTGTTTGCCTTGGCCTCTTCCCCTGTACTATTTCAGCTAATTGTCATTATTTAGTCATTTGTTGCTACGGTGACTGCAGATCTTTGCAGGTTGCCAAGTCTCCTCATACAGGCCCAAACAAGGCACTTAAAGCAGTGTGTGTGTGTGTTTGTGTGTGTGTGTAGGAGGTGTTACAGTCTTTCTCTTTCTTTTCCCTTCAGTTTGCCAGAGAAACCTGAGGCGCAGTGTATTGGGAAGGTGTCCAACTTTCCCCTCTTCAGAAATAACTCTTTGCTCTCTGTGCTCCCTAGATGGAGCTGGAAAGTTACAAATCCCATAACTGGAATTTAAAACGTTTTCAACCAGAGTACAGAAAATGAAAATTTTGGACTAGGTGCCAATGGGAGGATTCTGGGAGTTGTACAGTGGTACCTTGCTAGACGATGATAATCCATTCCACTGAAATCGCTGTTTAGCGAAATCATCGTCTAGCGAAAAGCATTTCCCCATTGGAATGCATTGAAACCTGTTTAATGCATTCCAATGGGGAAGAATCGTCGTTGTCTAGCGAAGATCGGGCATAGGAAAGCCGCTTTGCGATCAGTTGTTTAAATCGCTGTCTTGTGAAGCTTAGGTCCCCAAAACACCCGTTTTGCGAGCGCAGAGGGAGCTGTCAAAATCATTGTCTAGCGAAAATCGGTTTGCGAAGCAGGGACCAAACATTGTCCAGCGAAATTCCCCTATAGGAATCACTATTTTGCAAATCGCTATAGCGATCGCAAAAAGTCAATGTCTAGCGAAAAAACTGTCATGCCAGGTAACTGTCGAGCGAGGCACCACTGTAGTTCAAGGAAGTAATTTCACCTGATCTATTTTGGCCAGGCGAAAGTGAGTGGGTCTTAGGGACTGCCTGAAGCCAGAGGGAAGAAGCCCCTTCCTCAACCAGCTCAAGTATACCACGGATGGTGTGCCACAGGAGGGGCGCTGGATGGAGAGAGATGCCTGATCTTGTATGTGGTTGGTGTAGGCCTTCATTCCAGAGTAATGAGAAGGGTCAGGATGGCTGGGGACAGACCCATAAAAGATGACTGCAGCAATGCCGGTCCTCTCCAGGCTGAGGTGGATTTGGTTCATAAGAGGTTCTGGATGGGAATGAGGAGGAGTGATGGGGAGGGGGCTCTACGCTCAACAAGATTGGTTGCTAGAGAGGTCACTGATGGTACCCAGAGATCAGGGTTGGTTTATCTGTGGTCTCCTGGCCCCGAGGTGTGTGTGTGGTATTTGGCTCAATGGGTGTCACAGTGCTGCTACTGATTGCATCATAACTGTGCAGCTTCCTCAGGAGTCAAAAGAAGCATGACCCACTGACCACAGATTGTGCCTCCTCATGTGCCTTCCTTGCTAGTGCCCTCGGTCTCCTCCACCACCTCTGCCCGACATGTTCTGTCCCTTTAGTCTATTGGGTAGCTACAGGTAGTAAATGCCCCTGCTGGGGTAGAGAGGCTCACTCACCGTTGGACCAACCCAAGGGGTGGGGTACTGGCCAGCCCCACAGCAAAGGAGAGCAAGACCACAGTTTACTTAAAAAAACTGCACAATGAGGGCAGAGATTTGTCTTTCTGTCTGAGTACCCCCCCCCAAGGGTGTTGGGCAACAACGTCTATCATTGCCAGCCAGCAAGCTTGGGAAAGACTGGTCTAGGAAATGGTATAACTGTTTGCACTCTACTTACTTCTTGATTCCTCCAAAAAAAACAAAAAACAAAAAAAAAACCCAGCAACTTTTATCCTTTTCTGTTGAAAACATGAGTGAAACATGCCTATATTCCACCTCTAGAAATGGAAGGATGACTGAGATACTCAGCCTAGTGCCCCAGCGGCCATCACAGGGCGTAGGGAGAAAGGAAGGGTGTGGTATGACAAAGGGCTTAACGGGCAACTGACAGTTCCCCCTCCTGCAGACACTCAAAATAATTAAACCTTTGTTCACTCAAAGAAACTGGAAATATGTAGAAGAGTTAAGAGATCATTCTTCACTCCATCCCCAATAGATAATTGGACTTTGTAGCCATGAACCATTATTCTACTGGGCAGAAATCCTCTGATACGTATGTGCATAGATTTGTTTCATCGTTGCATTGACTATGGCAAATACTTTGAAAAAGTCCAATGCACCAAACTGATGGAGTTGTTGGTAAACAAAGGTCATCGTTCAACACATATTCATATAACTGGCAATCTTTATTGGCAACAAAAAGCTGTAATGACAGCTGAAGACAAGACAACAGATATGTTTTAGGAATCTGGCTATGAAGCCAGAGGTTGAGAGATTGATTCCCCACTGTGCTTCCAGGAAATAAAGCCAGCTGGTGTGACCTTAGTCAAGCTGCACAGTCCCAGGATGACCCAGAAGGAGGGAATGGGAAACCACTTCTGAATATTCTCTATTTGGAAAACTCTGGAAAAAGTCACCATAAGTTAGAATTCACCTGATGGCACGCAATTATTAATATTATTGCTAGCAAGAAAAAGCCGCAACAACAGCTGAAGATCGGATAACAGAGAACACACAAGCCTTTCAACCTGTATTCTGAGAACTCCAAGAAGCATCTGCCAGGTCAAATTACAGCATTGTTTGTCAATGGAGAAGTTGTCTCATTATCTAGACGTTACCAGGGTGAATGTCAACTTTTTTTGTGAGAAAAGAGGGAGGTGATTACATTGGGAAAATGGCTCTACGCAAACTGCTAATCCCACCCAGCTTTTCTGGACTACATCCTCCAGAATTCCCCAAGTAGTATGGCCATGATAGCTAAGACAGCTGGGAGTTGCAGTTCAACCAAACTAGCATTCACCAAGTACGTGCAACATGGATACCCTGTTTCCCAACAACTTTAGAAACACTGAAAATGGTGAAACACATTAAAACAAAATGGGAAAGCTGGAAACTGAAGATCATTGACATCTTCTAGTTTGGCCATTGGGTGGAGCAATTGAGTGAGGGCTGACTTGAAATATTTTGGTCCCTCGAGGAAACGCAGGACCACACCTCTCCCTTCCCACGTACTGCAGCCCACAGGGCTGGCAGCTAAATCCTACTTCAGTAGGGGCAATGGGGCAGTGTTCTTGACTCCCACTTGCAGGCAACCAGCAAGTTTAGTGAGTGCAGGACAGCTTCTGTGACATACATAGCTCTTGATTTCAACAGGGAGAGAGAAAAATATACAGGACTCAAAAGAAATTGATAGGAAGTTGCATCTGCTACCTCACAGTACCTGCTGCTTGAAGCAGTAACCTCACAATGCCCAACAGCTGGGTCTGTCCTGGAGCAGACAAGAGCTTCCCATCCATAGGAGCACGGCCCACCAGCAGGAAACACAAGCAACCTTAGAGTGATGCAAGATGTCCTTAACTATCAGTAAGAAATCACTTTTGCTCAGTCCTCACACCGTGCAGTGAGTGTGACATCGTGTCTCCTGCTAATTGCCATTACAGATTGTCTGCCTGTGACCTTTTGAAATGCTGGTAGTAATTTTGGAGACTCAAAACATTGATCTTAATCCCCGATTTCCTGTAAATAACAGACTGTCTCGTGAAAAGTGAGCATTTTCAATCAATCATGGTGAGAGAGCTGGATAAGAGTTTTGTGTGGGGTGTAATAGCCCAAAGGAACCAAATACAGTGGTGCCTCGCATAGCGATGTTAATTCGTTCCAAAAAAACCATCGCTATGTGAAACCATCGCTATGCGAAACACCATTTCCCATAGGAATGCATTGGAAACCGGTTAATCCGTTCCAATTGGAACGGATTGCCATCGTTACGCGAAAAAACCCATAGGAAACATCGCTAAGCGAAACAATGTATCCTCCATTGGAATGTATTAAAGCTGACTCAATACATTTCAAGGGCTTTGCGAAGTCAATTTTTGCAATTTTAAATGTGTCATACAAGGGGCAAAAATGGGTTTAAATGCTTGGAATAGTTTCTGCACCTTCTAAAAAAACCCCTGCAATTCCCCCAATTAACCCCCCCCCATAACTAAAGCCAGAGCCAGCCAGACCCAACATCCCCACATGGCAGAAAGAAAACATTTAAAACAGAAAAATCCCACACAAATGCAGACCCAAAATCCCCCTTGCAAAAAACATGTAGCATTTCAGAAATGCAAGCTTACCTTCTCTTGCTCAAGCACAGGATGCACCTCCAAAACACAGTCCAAAGTGACAAATGCCAACCTTGGAAGCGCACATGGGAGAGTGAACCAAGGATGCATGGGCAAGGGGTTTTATACCTTCCCCGCACAGGCACAAAGCATCCTGGGTACTGGCAGTTAGGATTTGAGGAAAACAAGAAATTAGCATTGCAACACAGCCAGTTTTCCCGCTCTTTTTGCAAACATCAGAAATTAGCATTGCAACACAGCCAGTTTTCCCGCTCTTTTTGCAAACATCGCTAAGAAATTAGCATTGCAACAGCCAGTTTTCCCGCTCTTTTTGCAAACATCGCTAAGCGAAACGGGACCATTGACAGCATTCGCTATGCGAAGCATGGCCCCAACCATTGCTATGTGAGTTTCCTCCATAGGAAACATCGCTATGCGAGGCAGTATTTTCCTCGGAAAACCCCATCGCTATGCGAATTCATCGCTAAGCGAGGCATTCGTTATGCGAGGCACCACTGTACCTCAGGAGGTGGAGAGCGCTCCAATGCTGGGGACTTTCGAGATAAAATTGGGCGACCTTCTGTCAGATCTGCTTTGATTGGGATTCCTGCCTTGAGCAGGGGGTTGGACCCGATGGCCTTGTTAGGCCCCTCCCATTGCTATCATTCTATGAAAAGGTAAGAACCAGTGGGTTACGTTAGACAATTACATGACAGTTACGTATGTCATCTAGGGACGTGGTGGCGCTGTGGGCTAAACCGCAGAAGCCTGTGCTGCAGGGTCAGAAGACCAAGCAGTCGTAAGATCGAATCCACGTGATGGAGTGAGTACCCGTCGCTTGTCCCAGCTACCGCCAACCTAGCGGTTCGAAAGCATGCAAATGCGAGTAGATCAATAGGGACCACCTCGGCGGGAAGGTAACAGCGTTCCGTGTCTAAGTCGCACTGGCCATGTGACCACGGAAGATTGTCTTCGGACAAAACGCTGGCTCTATGGCTTGGAAACGGGGATGAGCACCGCCCCCTAGAGTCGAACACGACTGGACAAAAATTGTCAAGGGGAACCTTTACCTTTACCTTACGTATGTCATTGGCTATTAAACATGAAGAGAGCTAACAGGATTGTCTAATGGGACAAGGCTATGACCTTCATGCTGTTCATGGGAGATCTCCTACAGTTGTCCAGTTGGCTACTCTGGGAGGTATGTGGTTAGCCGCTACATGTTGGCATAAGTAGTCTCTGATTTCTAAACCAAGTTTCTCTCCATTCCTTCTTGGTGAATTAGGGAAAACTAGCTATGAAGCAGCAGCACCATAACCTCTTAAATGGCAAGAATTATGCAGCTGGAATTTATGTGGCTCTGATTTCACCCTTCAGATGTGTGTGGACAAAACGCCGTTGTCCGGCGCACAAGCGCCCAAAGACCTCAAAAAACATGCTGTGACGTTCTGTCAGGTACAGCTGAGAAGGGTCTCCCCCCTCTGCTTTTGAAAGGAAAAATGACGACATTTGCAAAGGTGCTACTTTAAATGGAAAAGAACCCCCCCGGGGAGTTATAATTAGCGTCTGCTTATTTAAGTACCAATTAAGATTTCTCCCTCTTTTTTTTTAAATGTCTCTGCATATAAAAAGGACATCTGGGCTGTAAAATGGTTGATGTTTGCTATCATTGCCTTTGCCCTGCTTGCAGCTGGAATGCCAGTGGGGCTTTGGTTTTATTCTAAAGTTCTCGCATGGTTTACCTCTAAATACTCCCATGAGCCTTGTTGTGATGGCTGGTCTGAAGTTAGCATTTGGAAAATTGCACCTTACTGCAGGAATCAAAGGAAGCATGCTGCTAGATCCGCATGTTCAATGGAGGTTATGCACGTGTTTGTTTGTTTGTTTAAAAAAGATGAAAGCTATATATACGGTAGTTATGCTAGCAGATTGCAGAGGGCTAGTTCTAGGCTTGTGACTATTAAATTAGAGTAACTAATAATTCATACTTGGCTAAAAGAAAAAGAATGGATTGATTCTGGAAATTTACTCAGAGACAGTGCAGGAGAAAGAACCCTAAATGTAGTTACAGAAGCTTCTATGTCTACACGTCTGCTCAGTTTTTATGGATAAGCCACATGGATCTGCCTCTTGAGGTGCATAGAAGCAGCAAGAGGAAAGAAGTGTTTCAATCCAGATGCAGTAGTATGAAAGATAAAGAATGGGAACAAACTAGGGCTTTCGAGCTGGCTATTTGTCCCTGCGCTTTTTGATTCAGATCAATGGTTGTAAGCATTTTTGTTCTGTTTCAAAACAGAGCAGCCCTTTGATACTTTCACACCTCCTTTTGGGAAATCTGCAGCTTCTGGTAGGCTCACATATTCTTCCTGTGTGTGCATAACCAAAAGGTTGGTGCTGTACCACTTGGAGGGAAAGGTAAAGAAAGGGGGGGGCACATGTTTCCTATAGTTTGCATTTGACAATTTACAATTTACCTGTTTCCCCGGAAATAACTTGAAAACAAGCCCTAGTAGGATTTTTCAGGCTGCTCGTAATATAAGCCCTACCCCAAAATAAGCCCTAGTTAAGTGAAAACCTCGCCCTCCACCCTTGTGCAGCAACCAGAAGAAGATGACAATCTGTATTTGAAGAAATGTAGATTGTTGTACCTGAATAAAATAAAACATCCCCTGAAAATAAGCTCGAACACGTTTTTTGGAGCAGAAATTAATATTTTTGTCTTATTTTCGGGGAAACATGGTAGGGATGTGCACTAGTTCCCCAACCCAGTCTATATATCTGAATAAGGACATACAGACTGATGTTCAGTCTGCTTGGAGACAAAGCTATAGAAATTATTAGCGGTAGAATTATTATCCCACCCCCAGCATAAGAAGGGACACAAGCAAAGAAACCACAAGAGACAGCTATTAGGAACTTTCACAGGGAAAGTTAAAGGATAATTTGAGAAAAGAACACCCAGGCTATCTGTTATGCCTATGAAGGTCCCCCATTTTGTGCTTATCTACAAAAATTAAAATTAAAAAAAAATGCAAAGAGTGGCTGCTAGAGCCCAAGGGTCTTGCTCCGAGACCTTCAGCAATTGGAATGTGGAGGAGAGCGCTTAGGCTCCACTTGAACATGAAGCTGTTGGTCTTTTCTTTCGGTGCTGGGTCGGCCTCTTGCACATAACCTAGTTTGGACTCCCTTTCCCTCACATTGAGTCATGCCATTTCTGTAAAAATAACAACAACAACACAACACTGTAAACCCCAATTTCACATGGGAGATCTGTGTGTGTGTGGGTGCATCTTCTTTAAAACACACAAATACTATGATTTGGTCTATATTAGCATATTTGTCCGAGGACGGTGTTCATCCCGAGTACAGATGAATTGTTCATACAGATGAAAATCAAGGCTAGAATTTAAATATACAGTGGCGCCTCGCAAGACGATTGCCTTGCGGGACGATTAATCTGCAAAACGATGGGTTTTTGCGATTGCTGTTGCGCTTTGCAAAACGGTTTTTCCTATGGGCGATTTTCGCAAGACGATGTTTGGGTCCGTGCTTCGCAAGACTTTTTTTTTTTAAAGACCGATGCTTCGCAAGATGATGTTTTCCCCATTGGAACGCATTACATAGATTTCAATGTATTCCAATGGAGAACCGCGTTTCACAAGACGATGTTTTTGCAAGACAGCGATTTTTGCGGAACTAATTAACATCGTCTTGTGAGACACCACTGTAAATATAACTTATCAGAGTCATGAAGATGGTGACCAAGTGACCTATGCATCTGCTGAGGCTGTGGTTCAAGGGCTCCCTGAGAACAGGCAATTTTGAGGTCTCCGATTCTTCATTCTTATGAGGCTAAATGGCCACTACTTTCTTCTTTCTTGGCTGGATAGCTCCGTGGTTTAAGTATCTGGCTGAGGAGCCAGAAGTTGGGAGTTTGATTCCTCACTGTGTCTCCAGGGAGAAAAGTCAGCCGGTGTGACCTTGGGCAAGCTGCACAGTCCCCGGATGACTCCAGAAGAAGGGAAAGGTAAACCACTTCTGAGTATTCTCTTCCCGGAAAACCCGGAAAAGGGTTGGCGTGAATAAGAGTTGATTGTTGTTGCCGCAGGTTATCACAAAAGACAAAAGCTTTAAACCCTCTTTTGCCCCTCTTGTAATCCAAGCACTGTTAGAGCTAAATTAGATGTAGCACAGCCCTTTGATACCTTCCAATGTGAACACTACCTCCTGCTTTTGTGTCAATTACACAGCCAATGGAAAGGAGAGTTCGCTTTTGGTAGAAACAGAAGATGTCAGGGTGGGGAGTTATTGTGCCAAAGGCTGAAGCCCTCACTGTCCGGGAGCAGAATTCCAGTCTAGTGCCTCTCCCTTATTTTTCATGCCTCTTACTCTCATATAACTGCTGATCATGCAAATAGTGTCTGGTTTGTCATAAGAGAGAGGCCAAGATGTTTTGATGCCTGAGGTAAAGGATAACATGTGGACTCCTTTTAAACAGAGGAGCTGACTGGACTGACAATGGAATCTTATTTCAACCCTGACCTTTTGCAAAAGGTTTTCTCACAGCCCTACAGGCAGGACGTCAGTTGGAGGATACAGAAAAATCTGTGGGGTCCACACTGTTCTGTTTGCCAACAGGCAGAAAAGCCAGATATTTAAAAGACCTAATAGTAGAGCTGTTAGACAATACAGTTAACACATCATTAGAAGTGATGCTCCCTTAAGAGGAAAAGACATTTCATTTATTTGAATCCGAATCTTTCCTCAATCTATATTTATCAGATTGGTCTGTTTTTATTTTGTGGTTAGTTGTGAGAAATTATGGCATCTTTTGCATATCTTGTGTCTCAGGTACATAGCACTGAAAGATTTATGTATTTGGAGGGATAACAAAAGAGAAAGAAATATGTATTTGTCTAAATTTTTGTCTAACTCTTAAGCCTCACTGAAAACAAACAGACATCCTTTTTGTTCTATTGGCGTTTAGTATATAATATTGGTGACCACCGGATGTGCTTTGCTGCCAGTTTAGATTAAAGAGGATGCAGTGATAATTTCCCCCGAATGGCAGGTCTCCTTAGTTGTCCAATTACAATCACGTTGTCCCCAATGCTTCTCTTTACACCCCTGCACTTCTTCCTCCACCCTGCTGTCAGCAATGAGTATTTCTGAGTCAGAAAACCCAATTCCTCCTCCTCCCCCCAGTCCAGCTGCCTCAATCCTGGCAACAACAGACCCAGTGACTTAATGTCCTGTAGCCTTCCTGCCATCAGTCCTCATCTGTATGTAGCAACAAGCGCTATAGCAAGGGAGCCCAAGGGAGAACAGGCCAACTGACGGAGCTACCTGCCAGGTTTAGAAGGTTCCTCCACGTAAATGGCAAACTGTGTGCGTGCCTGAAATCTGCCATGACTCCTTTCCCTTAACTCAGGGATTTCTCCTGGCTGCTATTCAAAATAAATAAATAAATATCCATTACTTATGGTTACATCTGTCCCTCTAGAATTGTTAATGTGCTCATTATTCTCCCAACTTCTGGCAAAGGAAGAGTTCACACAAGGAAGGCCTAAGTTATCCTCCAAGATGGGAGAGTTATTTTGTGCTCTTTTTCTTTTCAAAGGTTGCAAATGTAAGGCTGGAAATTGGACAGGTGCCCTGAGAGGCCAGTCATCGCCAAAGGCAGATAAATAAGCCAATTATTCTTTCATGCTCACAAAATGGTGGCTCTTAAAACGGTGGAAGCCGAGGCAGAAAGGACCGCGCAGCCGTTTGAGTCCGTCACATAAATATGCCACTGAACCGTCAAAGAAGTGGGATGAGTTCTTCTACTTCCTTTTTTGAACTACAACTCTGAAAATCCTCAACAAAGTTGGAAATTTTATTAGTCCAAAAACTATTTTTCCCCTCACTTCTTTGTGGAAGGCACGAAGCTGATGGAAATATCTTCATTCCAGGTGTTAAGACTGATTTTCACGTGTGTGTGCGCAGCCTCAAACAAAGACATTTTGCTATCTGAAGGCAAGGACGTGTGTCTGTCTTTACAAATTCCACACACAGAGGCAAAATGGACTGGCAGTTGAATCCCACTTCCACCACCGGTCATGGCATACCATCATTCACTGTACCTGAGGGCAGAAGGCTCGTTTAGTGGATGTAGGACAGACTAGGTAACTGAGGGCTCAATCGCATATGTGAGAAGAACCCCAGTTATACCGATTCTTTTCATCTCTCTCTTGTACCAATACATTTTTTCAGTGATCATATAGTATATTTATATCAGCAGGAGTGTTTACATCAATCCCTTTCCCATCTAAGGGCTTCGACTACATGGTCAAATACTGTGGGGTTAGCTCCACTTATAAAATGGGTAAATGGGGAGCATTTTTTAACCTATCACAGGATGCAAATGCTGATTTGAATCAGTCCAGCCCTTTTTGTTCCCAAAGCAGCATTTTTTCTCTCTCTCTCTATCTGCTGCCCGAGGTGGGCTTCTACTTTTCCAAGCTGGAACAATTCAAATGAGCTTTTTCCTGTATGGTTAGATATGATACATTCTAGTAAAGACAGGGGACTGTGTCTCTAGGTGTTGCTTCAGTGATGTTGGCAGTTGGGGCATGATGTTCAAGTCTGGGGAGCATGACCCCACATTCTTTCTTTTTCCCTGATCATCCTCTGAAAAAAAAAAATTTCTGGCACATGTGAGATTAGCGCTACATCAACCTATCGCCTTATCACTGCATCTTTGTTGTTATTATTTCCTTCATTTATGCTCCATTAGAGGATCGGCAGAAGTGGGAACAGAGAAGGAACAATTGGCAGAGGTGGGAACAGAGGAAGGAAGGAAGGAAAGAAAACGAATGTGAATCACATTGCATTCAGTATGAATGGTGAAATTCCAAATCCATCTGCAGCCCCTTTGTGAGCACTGATTGCAATTTCAAATGTACTGTAATACAGGTTGTAAATCAAATTACAGCAAAGCTAGATCACTCTGATTCGGCTTCCCAGTGTAGTTGCTCCTAAGTCTTCATCTGCTGTTACTGCTTTCACATGTAGAAGTAACAACAGGGAGCAGGAGGAGCATCAGGAAGTTCATGAAGTTGGCAAATGGCCTTTCCGCAGAGGTATGGGCCTCAGCAAATGCCCAGTGCTGCGAACTCCTGGTGGTGACCCTGAACTTGATAAATAGTGGTTTCATACAGCTACATTCACAGGCCATCTGTGTCTAGACACAGGCAGTTGGTTCATTCATCTATGCATTTTGTTTGTGTCCCCTCCATTCAATTTGCAATGTAACAACGACATATCTCTAGTGGCTCCACTCATGCATGCAAGTTCTATGTGGTGTAGCAATCATCAATTGGTGCACATGAATGCACACACTGATGTCCTGTGTGAAGCAACCTGGAACAACAAAGACGCTCCACCTTGTATGACACCTCTGAAAGTTCATGGCATGAGTGCAGTCACATCGTCAATGCTCATCTTTTGCCCTACATAGTGGCTGGCTGGGGTAACCATGAGTCTTGTGGATTGCTCAGTTGTATGCAAAGTCTCAGGAGCAAACAGTGGGAACACACTATCCTTACATGTTCAAAATGTCAGTAGACATGGAAGCTTGCTCTTCTTTTTTCTTTCCCTGGTCCTTTGCAAATCTTTCTGCAGGTTAGAATGGAGCTTGAATTGGAATAATGACCAAGATACTGCACATAATATTAAATTCCCAAATAATTGTTGAATGAACGTTGGTAGCTGTCTCCGGAGGGCTTTTCAGATTATAAACGGAATGGGACAGGAAAAATCATCTCCGACATGTTCTGTGTTAGCAAAGCTTAAGAATTCATGGTGTGATATTGATCAGAACATCCTGCAAGGTGTCTGTCAAACATGCCCGATAAGGTCTTCTCCTTTGACTATTTCCATTTGTTGCTGGTGGGCAGCTTAGTTTCATGCCACACCCCGTGTTTAAATAGGACCTGAATGATTACTTCACTTACATACCAACGCATCTTGAGTGAAAACATTCTCGAAGAAATAATTACACGGTAAGTCATGTAGACGGAGGGATCCCTATTGGGACCATCTAGAGTGGACATAGACGTATGGGCATACAAAAGGAAGACAAACCAATCTGTCTATCTCTTGTCTCAGAGATATATCTCCCATTGTGTGGGACCAGATCCTTTTAGTTCAGGAGTGAACAAACTGTTTCATTCCAGAGGTTATGACTGCTCCCAGCATTCCTTGCCATTGGCTATGATGGTTAGAGGTCATGGGATTGAAGTCCAATAGTATTTGGAAGACCCCCTCTCTCTCAGTTGGACACCTCAGTGGTTGAATTTGGGACCATCTGGCGCTGCAGGCTAAACCGCAGAAGCCTGTGCTGCAGGGTCAGAAGACCAAGCAGTCATAAGATCGAATCCACGCAACGGAGTGAGCGCCTGTCACTTGTCCCAGCTCCCGCCAACCTAGCGGTTCGAAAGCATGCAAATGCAAGTAGATAAATAGGGACCACCTCGGTGGGAAGGTAACAGCGTTCCGTGTCTAAGTCGCACTGGCCATGTGACCACAGAAGATTGTCTTCGGACAAAACCCTGGCTCTATGGCTTGGAAACGGGGATGAGCACCTCCCCCTAGAGTCGAACACGACTGGACAAAAATTGTCAAGGGGAACCTTTACCTTTACCAAGGCAAAACATGTGCTCTGGCACTGAACTAGTGGCCATTGTCACAAAACGTTTCCTTCTTGACGTCGATACCAATGGCTTTTAAGGCTTACTTTTGAGTAAATAAAATCAAAGCCTTGGTCTTTACGTGTGTTATTCTGTCTCAGCATAACAAAGAAGAACATTTGTGGCATCGTTGAGTTCAACAGATTTATATTATCTGGAGAGACGCAACTTGCTTATGTCATGGACTGCATTTCATTTCTGTAGGTGCTCCGGAAGTTTTAGTTTTGAGAAGCACGTTTCCCCAGCTCCAAGACTAGGAGAGATCCATTACAGATCTGAAAGTGGGTTTGT
The DNA here is from genome assembly GCF_051106095.1 of Pogona vitticeps. Lineage (NCBI taxonomy): Eukaryota > Metazoa > Chordata > Lepidosauria > Squamata > Agamidae > Pogona > Pogona vitticeps. Next base: position 17,047,342 of record NC_135790.1, read on the forward strand.
CTGAACAAAGAGTTCATCATTGCGGTGGACTCAAAGGTAAAGTGACTAGTCACAAATGACCAAATATGAAAAAAAAATCACTAGAAAGAGGACACAGGGAAAAAAATATAATTTGCATGTGCTGATTTATATGTACAGGTGCAAATTTGAAAATCATTGTTATAATTTAAATAGAAATGCAGCACACCTCTCCATAGTGGGAAGGAGTATAACTTGTTCAGTTTGCAGTCCAGATGATGACTGCTGATGGGCAGTTTCAAGATCTTTCCTCTCCGTTTAGCTGGTCCTTTTTTTCTTAAGCAGGCAGTGTGAGACAGAAGTGAGATTGTTGACCATGAACTAAACTTGAGTTCAAGTCCTTACATGGCCATGACATTCACAGGGTGGCCCCGGGCCAGGCACATTCTCTTTGCTTGTCATAGCTCAACAGGGTTGTTGTGAGGATAAAATATTGGATAAAGTACAAAGTATCTTACTGAAGGAAAGCTATACATGTGAGAAATAGAAAATTTGTTAAAGAAGCTTAAAATATATAGCCCTTCAAAGAATGGACGCCTTCAAACAGAGAACTGATCTCTCCCAGCCTTTTGAATGGAGGACTGGGCTTTGCCACAGGACAGTGGTGTAGCGAAGTCAGGACTCACAGGGTCAAGGTGAAGGATTTTTGAGTAGGAGGGACTTTGACACCATCTGGCAACTATGCAACCCCATCAGGCCTTCTTGCTCCTCTTGAGGAGAGCTACATTTAATGCAGTACCCAGAAAATAAATAGCTTTTTTTCCAGGATCAGGATATTGTTGCAAGCTACCCCTGTTATAATACAAAGTACTTGAGATTCATTTGGTCTTGAATAGGCAATTCAGATCCATTAGCCTTACAAAAGGCTTGCTCCTCATTTATTGCTATGGACTGATTGTGTGGCCTTTTTGTTTTTTTGTTTCTTGGGAGTGGGGGCTGTTGTGAAGAGCTCTTGCATTTTAAAGTTTACTACTTTGCCACTGTTTATAAGGTAGGGTGCATGGCCACCCTAGAAGGCAGCTGTATGATTCCATGGTATTATCAATCCTAAATTTATGTTGACAGAAGCAACAGCTCACCCTAAGAAAACATTTTCTTTTCCATGAGGGAATCTCATTTTCTACAGCTTGATCTCAAGCCAGCAGGGAAGGCTGGGCCCCATGTTTTCTCCATGATGTTGCAGAGAAATATTGGGATGTTATGGATGAGGTAGTGGTGGCGAGTGAAGAAAATTGGAATCGCTTCTCGTTCTGCTCAGAGCGGAACGCCAAAGCTGTAATGCACGTCGCTCTGGGACACCCAAAGTCTTCTCCGTTTGGAACTCACTTCTCTAAAGAAGACACAAACCAGAGTCTGAGGCTGGAATCAAAGCCAGCTCCCTGGGCTGGAGTCTGGACTGAGATGGTCTGGTTTATGTTTGGAACATGTGTGAGAGAATACCTCTGCTGACCACCTCCCCATTTATGGTATGGAAATCCCTCTGATTTTTACACCTTTCACATATCATTAGTCTCACTAAGCAAAACTAAGCGATCTTCTGAACTGGTAGGTCTTCTTAAGTTAATGGGAAGTTATAATCTTTTCCAAAATTATAACTTCTAAGGTGAGAATGGACAGCAGCGGCCAGCCCATTTCTACGTTCTTGCTGGTTAAGAATAGGCTTGAATTAAAGCATGGGTTCTCAGTTGTTGCTTTCTTATATTCCACCAGCCCTTGCGTCAAAGGGGGGGAAGAGCAGGGTCAGGATGGAGAGCACTAGGTTTAAAAGAATAAGACGATGAGGGGGAGAGCGCAACACCATCATCCAACATGGAGCTGGGGGGCTGGACAGAGGCCTCCAAAGAGCCCCTTTCTATTGTCTGCACCCTTGGTGAGCATCGGCCCTTCCTGTTCCATGATCCAACCCAGTGGACCCACGACCAGAAGAAGTGCTAGTGAAGGAAGACAAAGAACCGGCAGCTACGACAGATCCTTGCGAAGCAGGTGGCGCTCAAGGCCTCCATCCGTCCGTCATTGGTAGCCCCTCTCTACAGGGTATGAGCTGATGGGGGGGGGGTCAGTGCTTCAAACTCAATGGCAGCCTTAGACCGCAGACTCTGGTGCACCAGTGAAAGGAACTTCGGGGGGGGGGGGCTAGCTGAAGATAGTGAGCCCATCAGGTCTTAGTACCTGGACAAGCTTGCCGTCTGTCTTGCCATAGCTTTCAGCAGCATCCTGTTCAATATTTAGGCAGGTAGACCTCTCTTATGCAGAAGCTGCTGGGGCAGCACAACTGACTGGCCCCATGAACCCCCAAAGTCAGCGACAGCTTTCCTTTGAGGCCAACAGACTGCAAAGTGATGCAAAAGGCAAATTCATGCGTGATGAGATGTGCCACCCCCCCCCTTTTCCAGCTCTGGGCTGTGGCAGCTGAGAGCAGCCATGCCATCTTTCTCCTCTGAGCATCCTTTTCATCAGCTCCTCGTTGCTTGCTCTGTCCAAGTTCCCATTTCCCCACAAGTCACCGCCATCCTTGACTGGCCCCATGCAGCTGGTTGAAGACACTCATGATAACCATTAACGGTCGCTATTGCCCCCCACCCCCCGGCTCAAACGCCAGGCTCTCCTTCCTGAGATCCTGCAGAGTGCATTCACAAATGTTTCCTAGCTCAGTGCCTTAAAAATAGCTCTTGCAGCCTTTCCACTGCGCCTGTCAAGCCAGCTTGGTTTGTAATTTCCGTTTGGGTCTCCAGACATCATTATATAGAGTAATGGAATTGAGTTAGCTACTCCACGATCCTTGGGGACCCTTCCATAATAAGCCAGACCTTGGAAATGTCTCCAAAAGCCTCTTCTGCGCCCACCCTAGTTTTCCTACGTGGATGTAAATATATGTTCCTGCCCTTAGTTACTATGTCAGTTTTCAGAGCCTCTGACCCCTTCCAATCCACATTTCCGGTGTGATCTGCACAGATTTGCACAAATCCTCATTTGTCATCTGTCGTCAGCAGAAGGCTGATCTCCATTTTGGACAAATTGCTGCCATCCCCTGTCGGAGGAGCATGTGTAAAAATCATTCTCCCATCACGCAGCTGCCTCGTCTGGACCCCTGTGTGTGATTAAATCGCAATCCCTTCCTTTTGTCTTCTTGGCAACAAAACATCCTTTCTGGACACTTGCTCACTCCTGCGCTGCCTGTCCTGGGTGGGGATGATGGGATCTCGAGTCCAGGGCATCTGCAGGAGGACAGCAGGTTTGGGAGGGTTGCCTTGAACTCCTGATGGGTAAGTTAGTTATTGTCTGTTTTTGCCAAAGCAAAACGAAGCGTCGAGCGGAAAAAAAGTTTGGCTCTTTGTTTTGTTTTAGCAAAATGGCTTGAATGAACTGAACCACAAAATGAACCATGAACCAGCTCAGCTCATGGGGTTTGCTTCAGTTCTCAGTTTGGATCATGCCCCTCTCTAGTCCCAAGGATGTAGATCTTTGCTGCTGATCGACGTGAGCCTACTATGTGAAAGGATCCATTCACACCCCCACCTTTTGGTCCCCCTGATTCTCTTTCTTTCATTTCTTAATCAATTCAGATCAACTTTTCAGAGTTTTCAATACAATCGAAATATCTATGTACTGTACTTGGTATTGTTCAGAGCTTGGCAATAACAACATCATTGGTTCCTAGTCACTTTTTGGGCAGAAAGATACTTTGAAGATGCAACAAAGTTACATTTCAGTAACAATTTAATTAGTACTGCAAAGTTATCTTACTGGCATAACTAGTAATGTTTTCAAGTTAATTTCAGAAATAGTGTAAAATTAATGAGCAGTGCATCAAATACTGGAGGAGAGCAAGGAGAACAAACCTATCCATTCTGAAGGAAATCAACCCTGAGTGCTCACTGGAAGGACAGATCCTGAATCTGAGGCTCCAGTACTTTGGCCATCTCATGAGAAGAGAAGACTCCCTGGAAAAGACCCTGATGTAGGGAAAGTGTGAAGGCAAGAGGAGAAGGGGACGACAGAGAACGAGATGGTTGGACAGTGTCTGCGAAGCGACCAACATGAATGTGACCCAACTCTGGGAGGCAGTGGAAGAGAGGAGGGCCTGGCGTGCTCTGGACCATGGGGTTACGAAGAGTCGGACACAACTGAATGACTAAATGATGACGAATGATGGGTTATCTGTAACACATGGCTTGTAGTTAATATTGGATTGCCATTGGATGAGTTGCCAAAGGGTCATGGAGGAACAGCTTGTGGCATGGATTGTTGAGGCAAATCAGGGTGTCTCTTTCACAGTATTTTTGGGGGTGGGGGTTTCTTTCATGCAATGGATATCACGTGTCCTTCTTGAAATAAACTAAAGGCTCACATTTCTCCTCTACCGTCAGTGTTGGAAGGCACTCTCCTTTGAGCGCTGGCCTAAGCTGGAGGACCAACTGGTGAGTAAAGTGCCCTGAGTTGCATTTGGGCCTTGAATTTGCTCTATGGGCACTAACAGCTCTTCAATGCAAGCATCTTATCAGCTTGAAAAGTACTTGGAATGTACTTAAGAATAAAATGGAATAGCAAAGCTCCCCACCCCCAGCATGTGCTAAGTCAGCGTCCTGCTGGAAACCAGCTGTTTATAACATCTGTGTCAAGTGGCTGTTTAGTATCGGATCGTTCTCTCCTTTCTTAGATTGACTGGAAGGGAATGTGTGGTTACAATTGTAAGTTTCAGAAAGCCCTGGGAATACTAAATAATTCTTTAAATCAGCCGTCTCCCACATTTGGGGGGAAGGCAGGGGGTTTTGACCACAACATGCAAGTTGAGATCTACCTTTATTCTTTGTTTCAACCATGTCTTCCTGCCTCCTCATCACTGATCTCTATAATTATTTTAATTAGCAGGCTTGACAATTGTCAAGCATGTAAAACTAATATTTCTGTGACTAGAGAGCAGCAAGCTAGTGCTGAGCTTATGACTGTAGAGAAGAGTATTATAGAGTGACTTTTGCAATTGTTTAGTTATGACTTGTTATTTCTTACACAAAAGTACATTATGGAGACTGTGTTTGTTTGTTCTTTCCAGCAACCTCTTTGTTTGGCTATTATTCACCGATGTTGCAATCTTACCACCTTCTGAAAGCCTAATGCCTGTGCCTTTTACCCAACTAGACAATTCCGAATGGCAATTAAGCAGAGCCCACGGACGTTTTCTAAACCACGCCTTGGATAGGACTAGCTTTTGGTGGAACATGTCTGATCCTGGAAGGCAGGATCCTGATGGTCATAAATATTCAGAGGCTATCATGACGGAATGAGCTCAGCTCAGGAGCTCCCTGTTACATAACAGCACTGATGTTACCTGTCTGTCATGGGTTTGGAGGGAAAGTTCCATCCTATGGGGAGTGGAAGGCGGGACATCAGGAGGAGGGGCTGTACTGTATAAATATGTGATGCCTGTGTGGTGAAGGTAGATGCTGAGACAAACTGTGAGACACTGGGTTGGGACGAAGCAGCAGCTGGGGAAGAAGAAGCTGTTGTGGGAGTCTGGGTGTCTGACAGGGTACTACTGTGTGTCAGAGTACCAGCCTGAAAGGTTCAGGGGTCTGTTGGTTAGCCAGAACTGATGGGTTCAGGGTCTGTGCTTTAAGTTAAAGGTTCTAGGTGAACCAAACTGTATGCTTGTGTGTGTGAGAATAAGCCACGTTACTTTATTTTATTCACCTGATTGTTTTATTTACCCTGTTTGTATTTAAAATAAACCTTATTCTTTTATTGTTTAAAAATCCATCCCTGGTCTGTGTGACTTATTATAGGGAATGGTTGGTGGCAGCTTGGTGTAACTGTGTGACATATCCCAGTAGGTCTGGGTTTGTCACATTGATTGGTGTCCAGCGTGTGGGATACGACTGGTCCAGTTGTCCAGCGGTCCAGCAAAGCCTTGGCAGGTGTGCCCAGAGCAAGGGGGGTCTAGTCAGGGACAGTCTGAGGCGCGTAGGTAATCTTCTAGGTGTACCTCACGGGGAGGTGCACTAGTAGAAGAACGTGCCAACTGGGGAGACTTAGATTTAGGTGCTCTGAGGCAGCCTAGTTTTGGCGGGAAAAGCTGAGGCAAATCTGCGTAGCAACAGTGAGCTAGCTTGCCAGCTGAGAGGCCCAGCAGAGGGGGGTAGGCTCTGACTCGATACTGTTGCAACTTTAGTGCTGAAGAACAGCAGCAATCTCTAGGGAGAGCTGGTTCTGAGGTAAAAGGAAAAAAGTGGTCGTTTTATTTTGAGGCTTGACTTTTTAAAGCAGCCTGTTCTGAGGGGGGGTATGCCCTTGACTCGAAGCCAAGTAGCAGACATGAGTGAGGTGAAAGACCCCCAGATTGACCAAGGTTCTGAGGATGAATTTGGCTCAGTGCAGGGTGACAGCACAGGAGAACAAAACCCAGAACTTAGGAAAATGATCATAGCCCAACAGCATGAACTGAGGATGAGGCAATTTGAAATAGAGAGAATGGAAAGTGAGGCCAGAGAAAGAGCTGAAATCAGTCAGGTAGAGGCAGATGCCAGGAAAAGGGAAATGGCCATGAGGATAGAAGAGATGGAACTGAAACACAGAATTAGAATGGCACAATTAGAATTAACATTCCTCAATAAGAGAAACAACAATTTATCAGTTGAAGAAATTGCGGAAAGAGAAAAGTATGAGGCTCAGGCCAGACAAAGTGAGCAAGATCTTGAAAAATATAATCAGCAAAAAGACATTAAATTAAAAGAAATCAGAGATAAGACTGAAGAAAAAGTAAAAGAGATAAAAGCTAGGGCTGAGGAAGAAATTTTACAGATCAGGGCTGAGTTTGAGGCTAAGCAAAAGGAGCTGGAAAAGAAACCAAAAGAAGGCACACAGGTTAAGGCACAACCTCAAAACCTGAATTATTCTGAACAAAACATGAGGGAAACATGGGACCCTAAGTACTCCAAAGGGTTAGTTCAGAGCCTGCCAAAAATGGGCGGCCATTTTGTTGATAAACCTTCTGGGCAGAGCCAGTCCAGGAACCAGATTTTGGAGGGAAAACCAAACCCAGAGGAGAAAGACTCCAAGTACAGCAGAAAATGTTATTTCTGTGAGGGAAAGGGCCATCTAATCTCAGGGTGTGAGAAATGGAAGCAGATAAAAGGAAATGTGCCTCATGATTCTAGTGGAACCAAGCCAAAAGCTGTGTTCTGTGTCCAGAAGGAGCAAAGCTCATTGTCACAGAGGGAGCCTGTTGCCATGACTACTCAGTCTGGAACAGCTACCTCTGCTGATCAGGCTGAGGAAAATGGTCCTCTTATGGAGGTGAAGCGCTGCTTGCTGATAAAAACAGATTCTCAGTTGTTTGAGACAGCCGGGGTGGACGTAGGAATACTTGACCGTCAGTATAGGGGGCTGCGGGACACTTGTTCCCAGGTAACCCTGTGCCATCCCGATATCATTCCCCGGGAGTTTATAATCCCAAATGAGAGCATAAAGGTAGCAGGTATTGAGGGGCAGGTAATCTCTCTGCCAGTAGCAGAGGTACCTGTCAACTTTCAAGGCTGGAGGGGAGATTGGCGGATAGCGATTTCATCTACTCTGCCAGCAGCCGTGCTAGTGGGAAATGACCTGGCTGAACATGTGAAAAGGGTGCTAGTGATTACACGCTCACAAGCCACCACGGGGACAGTTCAGGGGGGTAATGATGAGCCAGAGACGGAAGCAGAGGGGAGTTCAGAAGCTGTGGTGGAAACCTTAACCACAGACAGCAGATTTGGACAGGAGCAAAAGGCAGACGCCACTCTCCAAAAGTGTTTTGAACAGGTGACTGACGCCCAGCTAACACCTGAAACCCCAGTGAGATTTCTAGAGGAAAAGGGGATTTTATATAGAGAAACCCTGAGGAATATCTCAAAAGGGGGAGATGGGATCAGAAGTCAGCTGGTGGTACCTGAAAAGTATCGCCCCATGATCTTACAAAGGGGTCACTCTGACATGTTTGCTGCACACTTAGGGGTGAAAGGGCCCCTTGATTTGATCAAACAAATTTGGGAGCAGATCACCCAGGATGACCCACAAGACGTTGTGACATACATAGACACCTTGATGAATGACCTAAGGAGAAATCTAGAGCTGGCAGCAGAAAACCTGCAAGCTCAGAAGGTCAGACAGAAAACATGGTATGACCACAAAGCTAGAGAGAGGCACTTTGACCCAGGGGAGGAAGTGCTTTGGCTTAGGCCCTGCAGAGAGAATAAACTGCAGCTCAAATGGGCAGGACCATATAGGGTCATTTCCAAGATGTCAGACCTGAACTACCTAATAGAGCAGGAGGAGAACCAAGCAAGGAGGGTGGTTCATGTGAATGCCCTAAAACCCTACTACAGAGGGGAACAGAGGGTTTTATTCGCGATAAAAGCAGCTGAGAGTGAGGAAGCGGAATTACCCTTCTGGGAGGGTAGAGGGGAAGTAAAATACAACCCAGAGGAGGTAAAGATCAGTCCTGCACTCACCCAAGACCAGCAGCAAGAACTAAAAATGCTGCTTAATAAATATCAACAGGTGTTTTCCAACAAGCCGGGGATAGTGAAGGGAGTGATGCATCGGATCCACACAGGGGATGCACCCCCGCAGGCAGTATCCCCATACCGAGTAACGGGACCCTATAGGGACAAGGTGCGGAAGGAGCTGGACGAGATGCTGAGGGAGAACATAATCGTCCCCTCTTCTAGTCCTTGGTCCTCTCCAATAGTCCTTGTGGACAAGCCTGATGGGAGCATTAGGTTTTGTGTCGATTACAGGAAATTAAACCGTGTAACCACTCCTGATGCCTACCCAATGCCCAGGCTAGACAACCTGATTGAAGCCATAGGGGGTTGTCGGTTCATCTCATCATTGGACCTGGTAAAGGGATATTGGCAATTAAGAATTGATCCCAGGGATCAAGAAAAGACTGCCTTTTGCAGCCCTTTTGGTCTCTATGAGTTTCGAGTCCTGAGCTTTGGTCTCAGAAATGCACCAGCCACATTCCAAAGGCTGATGGACCAGACCTTGGCAGGGCTCAGTGACTTTACAGTGGCCTACATTGACGACATAGGGATCTTCAGTAATACCTGGGAAGATCACCTGATACACCTGGAGTTAGTGCTGCAGAGGTTAAGTGCAGCAGGGCTAACAGTAAAGGCCAGCAAGTGTCAGCTGGGTAGCCCAGAAATAAAATACTTGGGTCACATGGTAGGGGGAGGAGTGATAAAACCCCTGGAGGCCAAAATAGAAGCTGTTCGTGATTGGCCTAGACCCAACACCAAGAAAAAAGTCAAATCATTTCTTGGGTTGGTGGGCTACTACAGAAAGTTCATCCCGAGGTTTAGCGAGATTGCGGCTCCGCTGACCGATCTGACGAGGAAGAAGGCTGATGACCGCATCCCGTGGACCAGCGACTGTGAGGCGGCGTTCCAGAGGTTGAAGGAGGCGTTAATCAACTATCCTGTCCTGCGTGCTCCAGACTTCGACCGGGAGTTCATCATCTACACCGATGCGTCTAACAGCGGGGTAGGAGCAGTTCTGTGCCAGGAGGATGAGAATGGTGACCAGCATCCAGTGTCCTACCTGAGTAGGAAACTTCAAAAAGGTGAGAGACATTTGGCAACCGTGGAGAAGGAGTGTTTGGCCATAGTCTACGCGATCCAGAAGGCCAAGCCTTACATCTGGGGAAGACATTTTGTTCTGTGTACTGACCATTCACCATTGCAATGGTTAAAGACAATGAAAACCCACAATAGCAAACTTATGAGGTGGGCTTTGAACTTACAGGACTATGACTTTGAAGTGAAGGTGGTCAGAGGGTCAGTGAACTGTGTTGCTGACGCCTTATCAAGAAGACCTGAAGACTGAAGACGGCGAAAGAACATGGACTATATGTATATAATGAAAACAAAAAGTTAAAATGTACCTGGTTTTAAATTGGTTTGTATGAATAAAGGTAAATTGATGTAATGTAGATGGTAAATGTTTAAATGCCTATTTGCTATGGGTTAACTTAGAATGTAAGTGTGAGTAAGTATTATATGGTATGTATAAATGTTGTTGTGTATTTTATACAGGTTGTTTTTTGGTGAAAAGCACCTTAGCTTTTCCCCTACAAAACAACTTTTAAAGAGGGGAGGTGTTACATAACAGCACTGATGTTACCTGTCTGTCATGGGTTTGGAGGGAAAGTTCCATCCTATGGGGAGTGGAAGGCGGGACATCAGGAGGAGGGGCTGTACTGTATAAATATGTGATGCCTGTGTGGTGAAGGTAGATGCTGAGACAAACTGTGAGACACTGGGTTGGGACGAAGCAGCAGCTGGGGAAGAAGAAGCTGTTGTGGGAGTCTGGGTGTCTGACAGGGTACTACTGTGTGTCAGAGTACCAGCCTGAAAGGTTCAGGGGTCTGTTGGTTAGCCAGAACTGATGGGTTCAGGGTCTGTGCTTTAAGTTAAAGGTTCTAGGTGAACCAAACTGTATGCTTGTGTGTGTGAGAATAAGCCACGTTACTTTATTTTATTCACCTGATTGTTTTATTTACCCTGTTTGTATTTAAAATAAACCTTATTCTTTTATTGTTTAAAAATCCATCCCTGGTCTGTGTGACTTATTATAGGGAATGGTTGGTGGCAGCTTGGTGTAACTGTGTGACATATCCCAGTAGGTCTGGGTTTGTCACACTCCCTTTGGCTTCTTCCAGCTCACGGACATTACAAAACCTCATCTATATTGAATGGTCCCAGGCTGAACAGAGACAGGGGATGAAATATCAAACCCAGACAAACACCAAAGACCTTTTTTAGAAAGCGAGTGGGCAAGCTGTTGTGCTTTGAAGAGTCGGAGCATCTTGCAAACTTAAGTCTGATTTAAAGACAGATGAAAATAAATGTTGCACATACACCTGCAGCCCGTGTTAGGCAGAGGTGGGGATTGTGGGACGGGTGCATCAGAATTTTTCAGTGAGCAAAGACAACGAGGTCATCTTAAGCTTCCCTTTTCCCTCTGAACCTCAGTATGGTTTTCATAGAAGCCGTGGGAGTGAGGTGTGGATTTTGCCAGCAACGACACGTTGTAGTGAATGATGCCTTTTGTAATTATGGGGTGTGGACTGGTCTCGAATGGACAACTGAGACCGATTAGCTTTACTAAGGGACGGCTCAGGATGAATATAAAAACAGCTAAGTTTGGTTTGTTAAGGTGGAGCAACCTAGCTACCAACATATTTGGATTCTCCTTCTGGTGTCAACATAGGGACTATCATAATAGGCAGGAAATGAGGAACAAACAGCTTTCGAGAAGTTATTGGAATGCAGATTTCAACAAAGTTTATTTTTAGTTACGCTGGCTAAGGCTCATGAGAGTCTCAGGAGGAACAGTTCATAACCAGACCAGGAAGTAATACACTGGCCAGATTTTGGGACGAGTCTTTAGGGTACTACGTGGTCAGCTCCTAGATCATGAGATGACCACGAGTTGCAGTCTTAATGTTACCAGAATGCACATTGTTGATTTCTAGGGGCATAAAATACACATTGACACATACAGATCTCATACCTCTGCTCTAACCGAAGCAATTTACAATGCCTTCAATAATTTTTCAGCAAAAGGCTGGGCCTTAGGTAGGTAGGTAGGTAGGTAGGTAGGTAGGTAGGTAGGTAGGTAGGTAGGTAGGTAGGTAGGTAGGTAGGAAGGAAGGAAGGAAGGAAGGAAGGAAGGAAGGAAGGAAGGAAGGAAGGAAGGAAGGAAGGAAGGAAGGAAGGAAACATTGCTGTATAATAAGCCATCCCTCTTTCCCTTATAAGTCTATAATTCCTCTGGAGTTGAAGATCACATGCCTTCCACTGCTTCTCTATCCTTGTTTCCCATTGCAGTACGCTGATCCATTTGGATGATTGAGAAAAATCACACATATCTCTTCTCTCATGATTACATCCATAGCAGCACGGTCCCCATGAAGATATTCCAAATATACACTAGAAATTTGATTCTAAACCATAGCCACATTTTTCTCAAGGCAAGTTCCAAGCCTGGCTTCACATTTTTGCCCAGCTGTCCAGAGAAACCACTTCAAAGGGGGCTGGAACAACTTGACAGATACATGAGCACAGAAAATGTTTTGCCTGTCACGTCCTGCCTTTTCTGCTCCTGGAATAAGGCATGACTGGTATTGGATTGCAGCGCTAAAAGCAGGTAGATAAGTGGGCAGGCTAAAAAGTCATAGCTTGCTGAAGAAAATCAAGGTGGACGTACAAATCACACCTAATCACAATCTAGCAAAACACTGCAGTTCTAGTTAACGGGTGTGTGCATGTGTATTGGTCTAGTCTAGAAAGATTACAAAGTATCTTGTAGTACCCTAATGACATTGGTGTTTATCAGGTCATCAGCATTCCATTTCCTGAGATTTCAGGTCCAAAATCTGAGATGAAAGGAGTTCTTGCAATTTAACAGAAGGGGGAGTTTTAATTCTTCTGGGCTAGCTGGCTGTGGAAACAAGCACAAGAAGAATCTGGGCAAATAGGGTCAGAATCTGAGTAACATCCCAATTCCCCGGGTATAATGGCATCCCAGAAGTGGAGGAAGGAGCAGCTGCTGGGTTTCCACTATATCACTAGAGTCCATGTTCTGCGTCGATGTATCTATAGCAGATCTGGCAAAAGGGTGCGTTTCCCCACCCTAGCCTTACATAGCTATGGCCAGGTTTTGTGCAACAAGAAGGCTCAAGAGCTGTGATATTGGTGCTTCACTTCCTGCCTTCCTGCACATGGTACAACGGGCCCTTGCTCATGCACTGTCCTCCAAGTCCCTTCCTTTTACTTCTGGGAGTTCCATGAGGAAACATAGAGCACGAGGTCTCTTTGGGTGGAGTGCTCTGTGTAACCTCTGGGTTGTAGTTGTGCAAGCCAGAGACCACTGAACTGAAGGCAACAGCCTCATGTGTGTGTTATTCCTTTTCTAGTATTTCTGTAAGGTGGTATCCAGTACCTTGCTAGAAAAGGGATAACACACACACAAGGCTGTTGTGTGCATGGTTAAAATATTGCATAAGCACAGCAAACACACAAAACACCTTTGTACAGAGTCAGTGGGCCCTCAGATCTGCTAGGAATAGGTGAAGGCACAGCTTTACTGCAATTTATCCTGCAGTTTGTGCTGGAGTTGGCATGGTTAAGTTGCAATTCTGTATTAACAACATGCTGCTGCTGCTGCTGCTGCTGCTGCTGCTGCTGATGATGATGATGATGATGATGATGATGGTGGTGGTGGTGGTGGTGGTGGTGGTGGTGGTGGTGATGGTGATCAGAGGAGAGGCAACAGAAGAGTGCCGCCAAACATAAGGCTTAATATGTGTAGGACTGCAGGTTGATATTGTTCTTCTGCTTATATACCACTTAAAAGTGATGTCACCACACAAAAAAGTCCTGAAACATGGTCAACATTCTTGTTTACTTGTATACAGAAATATATGAAACCACTGAAAATTAAACTGAAAAATTCAATCAAATCAAATAGTAGCAGTGTAGCCCTCTGCTGTTTCTACTCGGAAGTAAGCTAAATGGAGTGCAATAGAATTTACTCCCAGATAGACTGGCATAGGATTGCAGGCGCAGGCCACAATCCCATACACTATGGGTGAACATGTGCTCCAGAAGCTGTTTTTGCAGCTGCCACTATACACCCGTTTGCTGCTACCACTGTAACTATGACAAAAAATAGTTCCCAGACGTGATGGTCTTTCCTTCCCTTCCGGATAGGAGGGGGCACTCTGCCCTACAGGCTAACCGGGCTCTATGGTGTGGGAGGACACTCCAGGAGCCTTTTCTTGCACTACGGAGAGTTGCACAGATGCCAATTTTATTCATTGTATGGCCCCAGATGGATGTGAGGCTCCTTTGCAGCTTCCCAAGTTGCCCCCTTTCTATTATAGAAGTGTACTTCCTTCTGGTTAAACAACTGGAGGACTGAATTGTTTAAACCTTTTTTTCTTTAAAAAAAAAAGCCAAATCTTTAACTTACTTGCCAACTTGGTGTTCTTCAGAGGTGCTGGGCCACAACCCTGCTCAGCGTCAGTCACAAAGTTTATGGGAGCTGTGACCCAGAAGCACATCTGGAGGGCACCTGAATGGCGAAAGGCTGCCATAGATGGTCAGTGATGTTCCAAATTCTGTATGGGGTGACTGTAAAGAGCATGGGTTCATCTCTTGCACACATAAATCCTTTATAATCTCTGCATGCACGTTTTTTTGCTTTGTGTTTTAGAACAAAATGTCCTTCCAGCAAGAAAAAATAGGGGAAAAGAAAAACATTGCTTGAATTTTTTCTCCCTCTCAGGTTGACATTTATGTTTAATTTGAGAGCAAACTGATTTCCACTAAATATAGCTTCTTTTAAACAAGACAAAATTGTTGAACTGGTGTATTCCAAGCCCTTTAATGGAAAGGCAAAGTGAACAGCTAAGCCTAGCCCCCCCCCCCCAATGGCTTTTGTGTGTCTAGCATGCTCTCCGGCCAGGCTGGCTGGACCCTGTGAAGGATATCCTGCAGAAGATAGCATGGATGGTCGAGCCCCATGACCCAGATGTCACAGTTAGAAGAGAGTGGGAACAGCCCACCGAAACCTCTGCTTGTCTCATAGGATTAGTCAACTTTAAGGCTCACCAACATTGAGCTCAGTATCTCAGAGTAGGTGCAGAATTGGCCAAAGAAGCTGGACTTGGAAACTGTTTGCAGGATAAGCAAGGTGCTCCTTACTATGCATCAAGTGAATGTAGGCCAGGTATATGTGAGTAAGACCACGCACGATGCTTGTGCATGAACAAGTGAGACAGAAGTGAAACTTGCAAGCAAGCGTTTGAGCGAGTGTATGTGTGAGTATTTGAATGGAAAAACAGGCAGCAAAACAAGCAGTCCTTTTAAACACTGGATCACAGAAACGGTATTTCAAAATCAAACAAAACGGCTAACTTGGCTTCAGGCTTTCAATAGCTATCTTGGTTTGTTTTTGTTTTTACCAGCATCCTAGGAATTACCAACTACTGTAGATCCTAGTGCAAAAGACACTCAGAATTAAAGAATTCAGCTTGCAGAACATTTGTTTTAAGTAGCAGAAATGAAGAGCACTCCATTCATCATTATCCCAAGATTTCTATATGTCAGCAACAGCATTTCAGGTGTAGATGAGGAGTCATTTTAATTACTACAAAGAGATGTGTGTTTTTGCTGCTGCTTTTCAGAAACTAGGATTAGAAATCCTTGCTGACACAGGTTTTCTAGAAGCAAGATGCAGGAATTTATAATTCTTTCAAGACTGGGCAGTCACAGAGCTGTACAAACTTAGGCACATGTAGAGAATTTTTTCTCCCTTTCTCATAATGCAGGATCCCAGGATAATTCACTAAATTCATTACAGAGAAGAGGCCCACCTTTTTATTACAATGCTGGGCAAAACTGTGGAACTCACTACCACAAGATGTGGAAAGGCTGTCAATTCTAATGGCTTTAAAGGGAGATTAGGTAAATTCACGGAGCCCAAGGCCACCACCATCTTCTGGTCTAGAAGCGATGCAGAGACAAAGTGGTCTGTTTTGGTTGGGAGAAATATTCCACCCTACTGCCTTCCGCCTAGTTCTGCATTCATTCAAAAGAACTGCAGATTTTGTTTCAGTTTATGTTCCAACCTCAGTTTTAGAAGCCACTACTGTATGCTTAAGAAATCTTTCATAGAATAACTGAGTGGGAAGGGGCCTAAAAGACCATTGAATCCAACCCCCTGCTCAAATTATTTTAAAATACATGGCGGAAGGTAATCCACTTTTTGGCTAGAGCATCTCTCTTTTGCTTTTGCTAAATTACCTCTGAAACCTTAATCGAAATCCTCCAAGGTAAAGGTAAAGGTAAAGGTTCCCCTTGACAATTTTTGTCCAGTCGTGTTCGACTCTAGGGGGCGGTGCTCATCCCCGTTTCCAAGCCACAGAGCCAGCGTTTTGTCCGAAGACAATCTTCCGTGGTCACATGGCCAGTGCGACTTAGACACGGAACGCTGTTACCTTCCCACCGAGGTGGTCCCTATTTATCTACTCGCATTTGCATGCTTTCGAACCGCTAGGTTGGCGGGAGCTGGGACAAGCAACAGGCGCTCACTCCGTCGCGTGGATTCGATCTTACGACTGCTTGGTCTTCTGACCCTGCAGCACAGGCTTCTGCGGTTTAGCCCACAGCGCCACCACGTCCCTCTGAAATCCTCCAAACCAGGAAGTTATTGTGACTGTGAAATGACCTTCCACTGGGAAGCGCCATCACCCTACGTTCCAGCCCTGGAAAGAACCAAGATTAGAAATAAATCGTGCCTCAGGAGGAAACAAAACAACATGGAAAGTCACAGATTTGGGGGGGGTTACGGTTAGAAGAGAACCAAGCCGTAAAATGTATGGATTAGAAGAAAAGAGCAATGAGATCAACACTGCATCAGGGATAGTATGAAGAAGAAATGTTCTGTGCAGGAAAGTCTTATACATACGTTGCTGTACATCGGTGGGTGGGGAGTGTAAAGTAGGAAGGTTCAGTTGTCCTCACACCCCCATGGCAGGCCTCTTGAGAGGCCAAGGGATGACCACTTTACGAAGGGAAAACTGGACAAAGTAGATCTTTGGCCTCGTTAAGCAGGGCTCTTACATTCTTTCTTAACCATTGCTGAAAATGATCCTTTCCTGGCCTGCTCCGTCTAAACTCACATGCTTCCTTGCTCTTTCTACAAAGGAAGCTCATTCTGGGGTGTCCCTGCCAGACACCGCGTGGTTCTCTGTGGGCTCCCCAGAGAAGAGAAGAGGAAAAGAGGATAAATCATTTGATCGATTGATTTAGGAAGGCCATCTTCTTCTGGGTGGAGAATGGGGAAGAGGAGGCCGTGGTCCATCTGGAACCTCATGGGACCGGGTTCAAGAGGCTGGCTGTTCTCCTCTTGGCAAACGTCTTGCGCCGAACTATGGTGAGGGTTGGTGGGGGGGATACCTAATGCGATTCCCAGGTTTTTTCGGAACAGTGGGGTTTGAGAACCAAGTTCGCTTTCAAAGTGAGTCGTTTCGTTTCCTTGCCATGAAGAAAACAAACACCACCACCACAAAAATGAACAGTAACAAATTCGCCCTTCCTCCGTCCGGGCCTCAAATCATGTTTTCTTCTCCTACTCAGAGTAGAGAATAGCCTCGGCACAAGATTCAGCCCAGGCTGGGCATGTGACTAGAGGAAAGCTGATAATTCAACGAGTGTTTTTCTGTGCTCCCTGCGTGTGTGGTCTGTACCATGCGTAGTAATCGTATCTGTCTCTTGGGAAGTGACGTGCCTTCTCACTGGAAAGAGAGACATTGCGGAGTTGCTGGAATTTGTTTGCTACTCCTGGTAAACAGTAATGCGCGTGCCTGGCTTGGTGGGGGCTTTTCTCTCAATTTTCTCGTTCTGTTTTATCCCCTCTCTATCTCTATCTGAATTGCTTTTTTAAGGGATTCTGTTTTCCTCCACCAGTTTCCCAACTTCTCACAATAAATAAACTGAAAAGGTGTAAAATACAGCTTTACAAATGACATCTATTCCTGTCCTTAGAGGAAAAGAAAACTTGTGTTTCTGGAGCAAGATGAAGCCCAAGGAGAAGATGGGGAGGGTTTATAAGAGTCTTCCTTGTTGCAGAATTTTGAATTTCTGGTCAAATTCTCTTTTTGCTACACCATGCCTTGAGACCCTACTCCGGATCCTCGCCCGCCGCCTGTCGAAGAGCCTTCACTGCGGCTGCAGCTGCCTCCTGAGGTTTGGCTGCAGGGAGGGGGGAAGTAGTGACCTGGCCGCTTATGGCTCGCATGCCCGCAGAGAGGGCTCTGTGTGCCACCTGTGGCACATGTGCCATAGGTTCACCATCGCTGCTCTAGGACATTGACCGATGATGGTGCACAAGAATAAATGGGAACTGTGATAAAAAGAATTAACTCTTTCTATTCTTGGCAGTAGAACACTTTCTGGTGAAATGTGGATTAGTTTTTCTGTTTTACATGTTCTGTTCTCCATCATCTGCCAAATATACTGTTCGAGGTTGCTGCCTCAGAGTCTGAGCCCACTGAAAATAAGAATTTATTTGAATTGCTTTTTAAAAATCAGTCTGAAATAATGTGCCTCCATGATGTACACGGAAGCACTGATTTCTTTTGCCTGGGGTGTGTATATTTTGGTTGGAGTAAAGGTAAAGGTAAAGGTAAAGGTTCCCCTTGACAATTTTTGTCCAGTCATGTTCGACTCTAGGGGGCAATGCTCATCCCTGTTTCCAAGCCATAGAGCCAGCGTTTTGTCCGAAGACAATCTTCCGTGGTCACATGGCCAGTGCGACTAGACACGGAATGCTGTTACCTTCCCACCGAGGTGGTCCCTATTAATCACATTTACGTACTTTAGACCTGCTAGGTTGACGGGAGCTGGGACAAGCGACGGGCGCTCACTCCGTCACGTGGATTCGATCTTACGACTGCTGGTCTTCTGACCCTGCAGCACAGGCTTCTGCGGTTTAGCGCACAGCGCCACCACGTCCCAGGATTTTGGTTGGAAAGTGAGGCAAAATATTCTTCCGCCAGAGGGTAATTTATTTTAAATGGCTTGTGAAACTGATCTATTTCAATTGTTTTGGCACAGGGGAACCCCTCTCTCGGTGTAAATGGTGTCTTTGAGGTACCGGCCAGAGACAAGAAGAGCAGCTGGAAAGGAGGAGGGCCAGTGGTGGCAGAGGAGAAAGTGGACCCTGGAGGCAGCGGAGATGGTGGCAGAGGCAGGAGCAGCAACAAGAGCTTCAGTGGTGGCCAACCCAGCAGAGCGTCACTATGATCCAGGATGCAACACCAAGCTTTGCCAACTGGATCGGCTGTAACATCCCATCCGGTGGATGGGTGGCAAAGCCAGGGGCCACCCAACAGCTTCTGGGCCGCAAAGCTAAGTCACTGCAGAAGCCCGGCTTCACCGTCCATCCACCGGGCAGCTGAAATAAAAGGAAACTCTAACAGTGACTTATGAGGCTGTCAGGAGATTGTAATCAAATTAAAGAATATATTACATGATGGTTGTTGTGGTTTCTCTGGGCTCTCTGGCCATGTTCTTAAGGTTTTTCTTCCTAACGTTTTGCCAGTCTCTGTGGCCGGCCTCTTCAGAGGACAGAACTCTGCGCCCTGGTGCAGTTTGTGGGATAGTTGAGTATTTATAGCTGTGGGAATCAGCTTTTTGTCCTTTTTTTATGACAATACAGTATATTGTATGGTTTATCACTAATGAAACTGGGCCCTCACTAAGGTCTGATTTTGATGATTTTAAGCAGCTTGGGAGCAAAAAAACAGAATGCAACCTGTGTGATTAAATGCAGCTGAAGTGAACGCAAATGCCTTATGAGGTGTACTTCTGTCACATACTTGCCACCACGTATGTGCTGTTTCTTCAAGGGCCATGCAGGGAGAAGGGTGTCCCACAAGGCTCCTTTTTTTCTCTTGTGGTGTTTTAGGGGGAGGAAATTGACCTAGAAGTGAATGTTATCTATTTTGTTAACCCATTTGAAGAAAGTTTGTTCGGAAAACTGATACTTTTTCATGGAGTTGCAGACATTTCTTCTGTATGGTAAATCAGATACAAAAACAAAAATCTGACTTCAGCTTGTCCTAATTTATTTTACTCTGAAAGGCGGTATCATACTTAAAAGGGGGGGCAGGGAGAGGGGAGCGATGGGAAGAGAGGAAACAGCCAGGACTCTCCCTTTGGTGTGAAAAGATGGAAGATGGAGGCATGTGTGAGGAAAAATCCGTCTTTGGAAGCAGCGCATGGAAAATATACAGGCACGAAGGAAAGGGCCAATGGGTAGGCAGACTTTCTGGAGGCAGAAAAACGTGGGAGGAGAACGGCCAGAGTTATTGGAATATGAGGTCCATCCAAACAGGTTAAGTCACCCCAAACTCTGGCCAGACAAGTTTAAATTAGCTCCGAGTGACTGCAGCTCACTCTCAGTGTTTCTCCAAAATAAACAGTCCTCACCCTTCTGAAAGGCAAGCGCTGGAAATTTCCATTGCAACTTTCACGCCTGTGTCTAGCATAGCCGGCACCAATTACCCTCTCTAAACAGGCCGGGCCCAGAGATCTGAACGTTTCTGTCACATGTTTTATCCCAGGGAGTTTGCCCGCTTTCTTGGGCACTCCGAACCTCCCTTCAGCATCTGGGTGTCTTCAATTCAGCCGTGAGCAGTTGGTGGTCCGAGCACTGGGTGTGTGTGTGTGTGTTGTCGATGGAGTGGGGTAGGGTGGACCACCGTTCACTCCGTTTAGGAGCAGCAGAGTTTGAACGGCTTTATGGATGGCAACTGGGCATTCCCTCACTTTCTTCAAGAGTGCTAAGCCGGCCCCACAATCTTTGGGGAAATCTCCTACCCATTCAGCAGAGAGGAGGCCTGAGTCTCTGTGCCCCCCCTAAAAAAAAAATTCCTGTCCTGACAACTCTGCTGACTCCTAGTATCATCAGAACAATCTGCTTTAGACTCTGGACGTGATGTCTTGTGTTCCTCTTTTAGGTCCGAGATGAGGAACACCTTGCCTTCCCCATAGTGTTGGGTGGCAGAAATCCCATCCTCCCTTGCTATTTTCTCTGCTGAAAAGGGCTGATGGGCATTGCTGTTTATTAAGGTCCGTCTCATTTAGATGGCAGTTGCTAGGCCAGGAGGAGCCTTTTCTACTGCCTTGCCCCACTTCATTATGCCAGAGATAATGAGGAGGAGAGAAGTGCAGAATAGCCAAAGAGGAGGAAGATGAGGCGGCTGGAAATTCTCTTTAGGTTTGGGGAAGTCCCATAGCTGTATTCCCCCTTTCGGAGGCCGGCAGACAAGAGTGGTTTAAGGTCCTTTTAAAAAAAATGAAAGGGTTTCGCTGTGGGGAGAGGGAGGTTGGGAGAATTTTTGGGCACCCCACTGCTCTGCTGATGTTGGGGAAACCCAGAAAAAGACAGGAAAGAAACAGGAAAAAGAAAAGTAAAAGCATTGCCTCACTCATTTCTTCCCCTTTCTCTGATTTCCTTCATCTTAGGTTTGCCAGTGAATATTCAAGGGCGGCCATACTGCTCCCAGCCCCTGTTTGTGGAACAGGGCGGGAGAGTTCTAGGATCTTGAACAAACAAAAAAAGACACAAATAAACACAGCAACCGCAAACTTCAGATGGTGGCTGGAAGAGACATCATGTAACACTCTAGCCTCAAGAACAAACAGACAGAAAAAACAAACCAGGATTTCTGTTGGAGTTTTATTAAAACCTTATACTGCTGTGTGTAGTTTTAGCAATTGGGAGGGATTTTTCTGGGCTAAGGTGGAATTATTGTTTATCTGTCCACTACTGTACTAACCAATGGATCTTTCTAGTTTTTGAAATTCAAGGACATCCCTGTCTTTCTGCTGAGTGTTCTATCCCTCTTTTTCATCAGTTGGTGGCAGTTGTTTGTTGCTGCTGATCTGTTCGGTTGGTTGCTTGTATGTATGCAGTAAAGAAAGCAATATAGACAAGTCTACAATTTCAAGCAACTATAAGTATATAGAAACATTTTTCATTCTTTCTCCTACAAATGTCTCGGAGTGAGTTACTGAGACTGTATCTGCCAATTAATTAGAAAGGAGTGGACTCTGGAGAACTTATAGCTATTCTCCTCTCTGTATCTCTGCATGTCTGCCTGCTGTGTAGCAAACAGAGAATTTTACCAGAAGTTCAAAACTCTACAACAGTTTCAGGGAGAGATAAAAATGCTGGGGAAGAAAGAAGAAGGAAGAGGGAGAAAAGTTATATAATATAGGATAAGGAGAACACTGTGTGGATTCTAGGAAAATTCTGGTATGATCCATGCCTGAAGGGCCACTTAAAGATTTTTCAAATGCCCTGCTTAGGTGCAGTGCATCATTCACTTGATATGTGCTAAAACAACTTTAAATTTGATAAGCCCACATTTAGTGCACAAGTGGACAAAGCCTGATGGTTTGGAGCCCAGACTCAAGTTTTCAGCCCCATCGTAGCCTGCATCACACTTAGGAATGTGTGTTATGGGAATGGCCATTATGTGGGTTTGGGGGAGAGTGTGTGAGTCTTGGGGATTCCCCCCCTCCAAATGTAGGAACAGCAATCCCCCCCCCCCATAAGTCATTTTTGGATGTGACAGCCCTGGGATCTGCAAAAATGCCCCAGAGAGGAATAGTTGAGGTTCTCAGGCTGCACTTTCTCCATTCCCTGGTTGAACTGATTGTTTATTCAATGGATTGTTTATTCAGTTGCCCAAACCCCCTCCCTGATGATGCCACTGAAAGTTCTAGACATTTGAGCATTCCTCTATCCATCCATGTGGTGCTTGGCATCACTGACATCCATAAACTGAGAGACTATTTTCAAGATTACAGTGTCTCCAGCTGTCTTTAGATAATTTTTTCTACCCTTGGAAGAATTACACCCCCCAGACACACACACATATGTGCCCTCTTACTGGAAGAACAGCAGTAAGAAGCAAGATCGGATGATACTTGTGACATCACTAACAAAGCTGCTTGAGTTAGGTCTAATAAGAATGAGCAGTGCAAGCCTATAATGTCTGCTCAGGTCCTGCTGTGCTCCGTGGCACTTAACTTTCAGGAGAACTGACACAACACTGCGACTTCAGCGGACAGGTTACAGCTGCTTTGTTCCGTGCACTTTTGTAAGAATATGCCCCATTGACAGCAGAAAGCCTTCCTTCTGTGTAAATGCACTTAAGAGTTACCTTCTTCAGTTACAGTTTGGGCCACCCAGGTTTTGACCTATAAATCCCTAAGTCACCTGAGAATGGAGTATCTGACATACAGTAAGAACACAAACCTAATAAAAGTCTACTCAGATGTAAATTCCATTGTGTGCAATAAGGCTCGTTCCCTACAGCTTTATTAGCGATCGTGTAATGGTGGTCTTCCCATGCCCTCACCTTCAGAATCTATGTTTGGTTATCAAAACAGGATCTTTCTTATTGTAACACTCTGAGTAAAGAGTGTGTTCTCCTGGAAGCCATTTTACTTTACCGGAGAAAGTTAGGCTGAAAGATGAAGAGTCATAAAAAGTGACAGCAGGGGTCTAGAAAATGAGCTTCAACAGTGAGTGCCCCAGCTATGCAGACACAAAGCTCAAATGTATTTTTATTTAAATTCTAATTGTTTATGAATGTTTATCTATCCCCATAGGCAAATCTTGCCATACCTCTATGCCTTCTTTTCCTCCTTGGTAATGGCTAATTTCCTCATTGTTGGGGATGTGGAAGGGGCCACCTTACTCTCTGTGACCTTTAGAACATCCTCTCTTGAGAATTGTTTTTTTTTGAATATGTGGAACTAATGAACTGGGCCCTCGGTGGCATGCACTGCATTCAAAACCCAGAAGTGAATGCTTCTGCATCCTGTCTAGCATCACAGGCCCAAAGGCCATATGCTGTTGTGTTGCAGATTAAGACCTTGACCCACCAGTATGGTGTTTGCACTTGACATACATTTTTATCCTGGGTGGGGAAAGCTGATGCCATCTAAATAGGAAGGCCTAGATGAAAATGAAAACCACTGACCATCCCCATGATAAATAAGTAACCGACTGACACCGAACCTCCCACTGACAGAGGCAAGATCTCCAGGGTGTCTCTGAGTGTTGAAGAAAACTGTCCGATCTTATTTCAGTCACTCAATAGGAAGGAAGAAATCTCTCCAAGAGACCTGAGCTATTCATAATAAAGGAACCTTCTTTTTGTCACTATGGAGGTGCTTTTTGATTTGCAATAGCATGGCCTTTATGACCATGACTACATGAGAATGTTGGGAGACGAAGCTTCCAAGATAAGTACCATCAGACATCATGGAGGTGCCAGGAAACACAACATTATCCTGAATAACATTAAAAAGTAGGGTAACTGTGATTCTTCCTCCTCCTCTGCTAATTTACGCAAAATAACTGTAGAACCCTATGCATGTCTACTGAGCAGTGTGGTGGCTGCCTAGAGCAGCAGTTTTTGAGCAGTAGGTGTTTAGTTATTTAATGAGGTACTTTTGAAGTTATGCTGCCAGATTGGGGGAAAGGAGCTCCATAGCCTTCGCTGCGACCTGAGATACCAAAATCACATGGCTGGTTTGGGATAACTCTGTCCCTTGACCTGGAGGAGACCAGGTCCCCATTAGCTGCTCAGGCCACTGAAAGACTCAGGGTGGTCCTGCTGGGTTTTATTGAGAGAAGGTGTTTCGTTGAATCTTGTTCAATTACATCGATTTGCATTTTGCAAAACAAAAAATTGTGTTTTTTTTTTAAAATCTCTTTAGAGTGAGTTGAGAGAACGGAGGGACCAGGAACTTAGTTCATCATGTGGCCATTAATCCAGGTTGTAACATGAACATAATTAGGCCCACTTTTTTAAATAAAAAGTCCCATTGATTTCAGTAGCATCAATTTAAGCATGTGTTCAAAAAGCCGCTGTATTATGTACCCTTTCATAAAGTCAGACTTAGTGCCAAATTAATCTGTAAGCCACTGGAATGAATGCCATGAAAGGGGCTGAATGGACCTGTTTTTGTGAAGCAGATGTTAGGTCTTTAAAATCCCTTTTTGAATTCTTAGGTGGGATGAGTAGGTGTTTCAGGAGGGGAGATTCACCCACTGGGTTCCATCCTCATCATAGCATTGATTTCAGTATTTGGCATGCGTCTTCAACATTTATTCAGAAGAAGGAAGGGAAGGGAAGAGAAGGGAAGGGAAGGCAATGCTCTCACTGCTGGAAAACATTAGTCAGGGGCATTCTCCCCACCCCATAGACTCCTAGTTTTGAAATGCATGACCTTAGATTTTTTTTTTGTATAGAGCGCTGAGTATTCTTTTCTATCCTTATCTTCCACTCTAGATAAACCACCCTTCCAAGATGCTAAAACCAAGAAAGTTGACTCCTGTTTCTTCCTTTCTCTAAAAGAAGCTCCTGCATAATAGATTGAGGAAACGAGGCTAAGGAGAAGAAATGAATAATTGAAAATGAATGGGAGGTGATTTGAAGTAACCTGAGACAAAGAGAGCTGTGTTTTGATGGATGAGAGAGTGAAATATGAGATAGGAAGAAGTGCCTTCCGTGTCCCAGAGGTGAGCGAGGTCTGTAGAATAAGCAGGAGTGGGGAAAAGTCTCATCAGATCTCTAAGGTCCTGCGCAAGAAGATGGGATGGTCCGGGAGAAGCTAACCACAGCTCTTGGCTTCCAGCTCTTTCCTCATGCACTGACATGGAGAAATGGATTATGGATTGGCAAGGAATTTACACTTTAGTAGCCTCCTGAAAATCATCTGCATCCTCCCAGCAGTGGCTTACAGTGAGTAACAGTCTTGCTGGCTGAGCTAGGGAGCAAAAAGTCTCTCTCTCTCTCTCTCTCTCTCTCTCTCTCTCTCTCTGTGTGTGTGTGTGTGTGTGTGTGTGTGTGTGTGTGTGTGTGTCCATGACCCACAACATTTCAACCAGCCCGGTGCTGGCATGGGTCCCCTCGTAGAAGGATTCCTTCTAGCAAGACTGTCAGAGGCAGGCGCTTCATGGGGCCACTATAGGACAAAAACAAGGCTGGGCATCTCTGTGAATCAGACAGGCAGTCCATCTTCCCTATCTGGATGCAGCCTGAAAAGTCAAAGTTCAATATATGTGGCTGGAATGGAAGATGTAGGAAAGCACAATCATTCCTGATCATGGGGCACTGGCCGTATTCTGCGTTGGCCTTATCCTCAAATTTCCTGGACTTTGTGGTGATCCAGACAACATGAAATGGCCTAAAGTCTTGTCTTAAACCAGTAGAGGGACCCCCCACTCTACCCCATGACGAATCAATCAATTTTGCTTTCTCTTGCACGCAACACATTTTAAACCTGAGTTTTTCTCATTGTGCATAGAATTTGAGTTTTGGGAAATGCTTGGAAATGAACTGAAATTCTCCCCACATATACCTGCTGAATTCAAAAGTGTGGGGAGGAGCTAGCTGCCATATACAAACCTTCCAGGAGAATGAGGTGATAGTTCTAATTCAGCACTAATATGGCTGAGCAGAGAGAAATTCAAAACCAGAGTTAAGTAGTTGTGACTAATTTCAGGTATTGGTCCTGACCAATTGAGTGAATGGTTTTGGTTAAGTTGGCACTTAGGTAAATCTGGTAGGTCTTCACTAAAATTTGGTGGGTCGTAACTAAAAATTGAATCTAACCTTTAAAGCACTTGAGCAGTTTGTTAGTTTCCTTTTCTGCCATGTCGTTTTTTTTTTTTTTTTAAACACATTTTCCTCCATCTAAAATACTAAAGAGTTTACTTGGGGATTTTGGTAAAGTTCCAATTTTCTAACAAGAAAGAACTGAACTGAACTGAACTTCTCACCCAGGCCTTGTATATGCATATACAGTGGTGCCCCGCATAGCGACAATAATCCGGTTAAATCGTCGCTATCCGAAAACGTCGCTATGTGGGGGGGGGAACCTCATAGGAACGCATTAAACCCTGTTTAATGCATTCCTATGGGGGAAAACTCACCGCTATGCGAAGATTTCCCATACGGCCACCATTTTTGCCGCCTCGGTAAGTGAGGGCAGGGCGCGAAAACACTGCGGGTGGCCATTTTGGAACCGCCGATCAGCTGTTGGGGAAACACCGCAATGCGAAGATAGGTAAGCGAAATGCTTACCGATCATCGCAATGCGATTTTCGCCCATTCAAAACGTCGCAATGCGATCGCTTTTGCGATCGCTAAATCTGCATTGCTATGCGGATTTGTCGTTAAACAGGGCACTTGCTATGCGAGGCACCACTGTATCTAGTAGGAGGTAATGAGATCCTCACAAGATTTATTTATTCTTTGTGAGATAATAACCTCCTGACACATTGAGAAGGCTGTCAGAATTGTTGATCTGTGTGAGATTTTCCACCTCCAATATGAGAGTGAGACAAGGGAGAGCTTTTTTTGCTGTTGAGCTTTCCATAATTTGTACAAAATTATCCCTATGCAAAACCAGGGTCTTTTCCTGTTGTGAAGGAAAGTACTTTCACACAGAAGATGCAGAAGAAACATGGCTGGTTCATCAAAACCATGCAAACCACCAAACCATTTGGATGTTTAAAAGTCCATGCGACAAGCCAACACTTCCCACTTTTGCTTAGCTGTGCAATTTGCACAAATTGTACCAAAATGTTCCTGCAACTATAAGAACTGACAGAAAGTATTTTGCTAACTTTCAAGATAAAGGGATTGTTTTCTTTTAGGTATTTTTGTTTTTGAACATGAAAATGAAGCAAGCAAAGATTTGTGTCCATAGTGCAATATAACCTGGTTTGTTTAGTCGTTAAGTCGTGTCCGACTTCTCGTGACCCCATGGACCAGAGCACACCAGGCCCTCCTGTCTTCCACTGCCTCCTGGAGTTTAATCAAATTCATGTTGGTAGCTTCGATGATGCTGTCCATCCATCTCGTCCTCTGCCGTCTCCTTCTCCTCTTGCCTTCATACTTTCCCAACATCAGGGTCTTTTACAGGCAGTTGGTTACAACATAGTATTTCCACTTTGTCATATGAGTCCTGGGAAGCTAAAGTAACTTTGTTCTTTCCAGGTCAGCTGCTCCCTTTGGAAGATGCAACGTATGAGGAACAAGTGGTCAAAGGGGTGCGTGATCGTGCAGTCGTTCTCCCCTGTGGTGACGTGGTCTTGCCCATGATTGTCTTCTGGAGTTTCACCGGCTTTGGCTTGCTTGTTCCCAGGGCTGTTGCCATCAGCAATGGCATAAGTTCCAAGGTGGAGAAGGCTGCTGCTGTTCTTGGGGAGGTGACCTTGAGGAACAGCACTTTGGAGATAGCAAACCTACAAAAGGCAGCAGAAGGGCGTTTCATGTGCCAGGCGATGTATGAAGAAGAAGAGGAGATCCAAGTAGCTTACTTCTATATTGAGCTCACTGTTTTGAGTAAGTCAAACGTGGAAATATTGTCCGGTCAGATTCTATGCATTTACAGTTGTTATGACATTAGAGTAGAGGTGAGAAATCGTTGGCTTGGAGCAGAGGGTCAGCCTGGTGGATTTAGGAGTGTTACCAACCCTTTTGCTCACCTGCTGCTTCTTCTCAACCACCTGACTCCCCCCCCCCTCTCTATATATATTTTCTTCACATCAGGCTTCAGTGCAAGACCTTTTTATTTGTACAGACGTGTGCTTGAATCCCTGCAGTGGTAAAAGTGGTTTTTGTGGGTAAGACAATCGGGTATGAAAACAGAAGCCAGAAAAAGAGATCAACTAGGAATGAATAGACTCTTTTTGCTCTGGCCCACGTCATGTTTGCATGTGGTTCATTCATCAGTCTGCCCTCTCCTATTTCTGCATTCACTTGGTTGTTTTAAATGAAAACTGCCATGAACATTGACATTCACCTAAGTATCTTACATCTTTCCCTGACACACTGTGGAGTTCTAAACCAATGGGGGTCCCAGAAATATGCATTTGAAAAGGCATAATGGTCTCGCTCAGTGGCAGAAGTGGTGAAATGAGGGAGAGCTGCAGTTTAATCTTGGAGATGCAGCTCCTATTAGATTCCTTAAGCATCCAATCAGAAATGGGAAATTTCTTCCTTTTTTTTGCAGGGAGGGGGTCTAGCTCCCAGAACCTTACAGCTAGCACGGTCATTCTGTAGCATTCTGGAAGCTATAATGCAAAAACAGAAATTTCCCATCTCTGACGATCCCTAAGGAAAGGGGGTTCTCGCCTTTTTTCTTTGACTTGCTTTTAAATGCTTTCGAATGCTTTTAATCTGGTGGGGGCTTTTTTGAATACTACAATTTATTTAATGTGGTTTCAATATCATACTTTATAACTGAAGTGCTGGTAAAGCTCAGTGGGTGGGAGTGGCATGTTTGCGGTCCCAGGGGCTGTGAGTTCAAAGGTCGACTGTGCCTCCTAGGAGACCCAATGGCCGAGATCACACGGAGCGTGTATGGCTGATGGGTTATGCGCCCTGCCACTTGCACACACTTGGGCAAGTGGCACGGTTCACTTCTGAGTACTTTATACAAAGAAAACCCTGAAAAGGGCCACCATAATTTGAAATTGATTTGGTGGCCCATGATTATTACCAATATTATAACATTTCATGCTTTTAGTTGCATCTCTTTTTTAAATCATGTTCTAAACTACCGTGGATTCCAGGTAAACTGCCCGTAGGAATGCTTGCACCAATGGGGAAGTGTATAAACTGAATAAATAAATACATAAAAATGAGTACAGTGGGGTCTTGACTTGAGAACTTAATCCGTATTGGAAGGTGGTTCTCAAGTCAAAAAGTCTGTAGGTCAAGTCTCCATTGACCTACAGTGCATTGAAAACCGATTAATCCCCGTTTTTGTTCCATTTTGGTTTTTTTCTGGTCTGTAAGTCAATTCTCAGGCTGCAAGTCAAACCTATATTTTGCAGCCAGAGAAGTCTGTAACTCAAAAAGTCTGTAAGTCAAGCTGTCTGTAAGTCAAGGGTCCACTGTATTAAGAAAAAGAAGAAATGTCTGTCAGATCTGCTTTTGGCTTCTCTATAAATGGCCACTTAGTTCATTTCGGTGCATAGGTATCTCCATAACACACTGGCGTCTCCAGATCTGTGTAGCAGTAAAAGGTTTGCAACCGAGTAATTGGATCCCTCCCCCCCCCCCCCGCGAAAAAGACTTGTGCACAGGGTGGGGTTTTCTGCTGGGCTTCCTGGGGAAAGTATGTCCATAGTTTCTCATGTAACATACAGATATTTGGCCCATCTGTGAAAGCAGAATGCTGCCAATGACTTTGTAGGGGTGATTGTTTGCAGGCCTGCATTTTTCCACTCGTGGGGTTGGTTGAACTCCACGTGTCAAATATTCTTTGATTGCTGGGTAGTTTCCTCTCCCAAGTATGCAGCCATCCTTCATTTCCCACAGTTTCACTCAAGTGACTTGTCTTTGCTGTCAGCCAACATGAGATCTAATTCTTTCCCTACCTTGGGGCCATTGGCCTCTATTCATTGGCACCGTCTGCAAACTAAGGGAAAAGAAATATGTGTTTACGATTTTCTCCTGTCCAAGAGACCATTTATAAGAATAAAGATGCTTGTTGCAATGATATATTTTTCTTTCAGCTCAATAGGTCTGTTAACTTATTGTTCACCCATACATGCATGTAAATGTATTCGTTCCCTTGCAATGCATGCATACTCCCCCTCTTTCTTTGTGATGTTTCTTGTATATGGAATCATTCTGCATTCCAGTCATGGTAGTCCAATCCAATGGTACCCACACTTGGGTCTCCAGTTATTCTTGGACTACAACTCCCAGAAATCCTGGCAAGCATAACTAGTGGTGAAGGCTGCTGGGAGTCTTAGTCCAAGAACATCTGGGGACCCAAGGTTGGGAACCACTGGTTCAGTAGGTTCACTGTGGCTTATCTACAAAGGAAGCAGTCAATGTCTAGAGTTTGGGGGAAGTTTATTGGAGCATGCACACAACCTCAGCAGAAATGTACCAGTTTTTCTGCTGCCACCCAAATATAATGGCAACTGTGGCAGCTGTAAATGAGGTGCAAAGATCCTGGAGTGCCAGCGCACAGCACAAAGCCCTTCCAATATGTCCAGTGGAATATTTTATTCCTTTCCAGAAAGGGATGAAAGCATATTTCCCTCTGTGGGCCTACCAGTATATGGGCATCAAAGTCTACAAAAAATAATTGGGGAGGGAGCAGATTTTGCCCAACCTGACCTACTAAATCACTGCCCAGAACTTTGAGCGAGGTAAGTTCAGAGGAGAGACTCATAATATAATTGTTGTGGTTCAAGTCTATTGAAGGAGAACACCCATCGTAGGATTCAAATCAGATCATTCTGTTGTATTCGAAGATGGCAAGTGCTATCAGGCTGGAGCTCTTGAGAGTTTATAGGAAGTCTGGGCCAAAATAGAGTGCCATGAAACAGAATTTCGCAAGGCACATGAAGAACGCGGCCAGACAGCCCAAAAAACCTACAACAGTCATCAGATCCTGGCCGTGAAAGCCTTCAAGAATACACATGAAGAATATTCCAACTCTAGAGTCAGGTAGTTCATCCATGAATAACTAACTTTCCCAGACAATAGATCAAGCAGGGACTAAACAGAAGGCAGGGAACTTCAACCTCTCCCACCAGCATAGCATGCATCTACTTTGGACTGGCCCTCTCCATGCTTCTTGTGAGTAAAAAATTAACACAAGTACAAGTCATTTTGCCAAGCTGTGGATACAGTATTTAGTTTAACCATAAGAAGTCAGTGTGTCTGTGAAAGAGAAAGATGAGTAGAGTTTTGCATGGTTGGTTCTAGTACTGAAAAATAATTTCAGGGTTGAGCATAGGTTAGTTCGAAATTTCTGACCTCACTCTGGAGCTTTTGTTTGTACATGGCTCTGGTTGTTGAATCTTGGATCTTTGGGCCGAAGTCTATTCTTTAGGCTTGAAGTTCTCTTGGGCTTAGAGTCTGTGGATGTCTCAAAAAGGTACGAGCAAGCTCTCGGCTCTCTGTTTGCTTTCCCCCAGTCCCTGTTTCAAAGCCCTTCCTGCAGATGAATGATTCTGTGCCCGTGGAGGGCGCGTCTGTGGTGATGACATGCACAGTGAAAGAGGGCACGGATCCAGTTGATTATCGCTGGCATCGTCACACCAGTCGGGATGGAACAGTTGCCATTGCAGAAGCAGTGGGTACCTCCTTGAACCTCACATCCGTTAACCGCACCCACATGGGATGGTACACCTGCACAGCCCACAACGAGGTCAACAGCCAAACTAGTGACCGGATGTACCTAGATGTTATCTGTAAGTAACTGGGAAGCTGGACCAAATTGTTTCTTTTTTGAGGTCTCATGGAGGCCTTCTGTGTGCCCTGCCAGGTCATCATCCCACAATATTATGAAAAATTAACATCCAATGCTTGTTGAAGTAGATGGAATATTAGGAGGTGCTCAGAGCCCAGAGACGAGGCTGGATTAAAACTCTTTTAATTCACTTAAAACAGCCACAGGCCTTCTTGAATCTGTTTTCTGTAGTTATATTTTTTAACATAAATGGACATAAACATGAAGGAAGGGGGAGGGAAGAGCCAAAATAAAATAAAAATAAAATTGTTTCAGCTCCGCCCTCATGTGAGATTTTAGAAATAACTGGTGAATGTTGCTCATTACACTGGGAAGTATTTTGCCAAAATAACATTGTTATGCTGTCATCATTCCTACAAGTACTGTATACATTTCACAGAAGTGTGAAGAAGATAACTCCCAGAATCGCCCCTTCCATTATGACTAGCGGCATCCAAACTGGTTTCTGAACAGTTTCCTTCTTACTGGGAGGTCTTGGGAACTGTAGTTCTGTGTATGGGAGCCTTTGGGGACTCTCGGTATTCTCAGCACCCCGAGGTTTCACTCAGATGTTACTCCTGGCCCTCTCTGTTTCTAGCAAGCCACTGAATGCCTCCCGATGTCTTCTGTAGATGGGCCTGACGAACCAGTGATCAGCGTGGAGCCATTTGCGATTAACCAACATGGCTTCCTGGCCAATGAGCAAGAAGAGGTGATCATGACCTGCCTCGCTCCTTCTAATCCACCCAGTCACTACATTTGGTTCTACAATAGCTCCCAGGTCTATTCAGGCCAGAAGTACGTGATCACGAGAATCTCACGGACCCAAACAGGCGTATATACGTGCCTAGCCCAGAATTTGCATTTGAACACGCGTACCCAGACAGCCATTATCTTGACTGTTTACTGTAAGTAAGCCCTTCTTGTCATGTTTGGGCATGATGTTCTAGCATGCAGTGTTGCATCTGTTTTCCCTTCTTGTCTTCTCTGTATCTTTTCCTTGCACCTTTCCATGTATTGCCACTGTTAACATAGCTAAAGAGGAATCAGAAAGTGAAAAGAAATATGGAGGAGGGCATCAGAGGATAATTAGGGTGAATGATGCTTTTTCGTGGAAGGTTTCCATGTTCCATAATAATAGTGATGATAATAAACTGGCAGTCAAATAAACCAAAGCAACGTTTCCAACGGTTGCGCGACAAATAAAGACTGCTGCCATTCAATCCTTAAAAATAAATATACGGATGGATGTATTTTGCTCTTTAGCTACAATGTTGATTGGCTTCTTTGGCATATTATGGGCCAAAGTAAAGTTTACTCTGTTCTTTCTGGTCAGACTGTTAATTTGGCTCTTTTGGCAACAGAACGAAAGAGAAGGGGGAAAGATTTATACATATACATTTCATGCTTTTCTGTGAAAAATGTGCAGATAATGGGGCCAACATTATGCTGTGAATTTTAAAGGGAAAAGTCTTGTTCACGTGTCCATCCATGTTTAGTAGCCTTCTAGGAAGTCTTCCTTGTAGTATTCGATGTATTCTGCTACAATGAAATTAACGTATGGTGGAACCTTGATACAGATCTGCATAGGAAATCTCAAACTTGGTCTTCCATCTGGGACCCAACAGTCCCTAGCAAGACAAGGAGAGGTAGAGCCAGTCTACACATGCATCACTGTACCTCTAGAATTGCCAGTGTGTGTGTGGGGCAGTATCTACTCTCTTTAAAAACTCTTTTTAACCTTTTGGCAGATAATACTAGCCTATTAGATACTATGGCTAGCAGTTTGGCTATCTCTCCACTTCCTTTAATTGCCAAGAAACCCATGTAAACAAATCATGGGCATCTCTCCTGTTCCCCCCCCCCCCAGGGAGCTTAGGAAGATGTGTTTTGACAGAAATTTGGGTCATGAAGCTTACATGTAGATCTGGGAGACTGTGAGCATGGCATCTGCTGAATTTTCTGCTAGTGACCATGGGAACACTACAAGTCAAAGACAGACAGAACCAATGGAACCTGCTTAGCAAGCTCGGAAATGAAACAGCGATGTTATGATTGTTTTTATTTTAAACTTGTTAATCTTCACAAATACTAAAGAGTTTTTTTGCGGTATGTTAAAGATAAGCAACTGATCGACTTTAGACTAAAAGCTATAAATGGTTTTGATGTTCAAAACTGTCCGCGGGCCGGACAGGAGCGGCTCGAGGGCCGTATGTGGCCCTCGGGCCGCACTTTGCCCAGGTCTGCCGTAATCCAACTAACGCTACTGTTGGTACAGCATCAGCATAATGGTACTAAAGATGTATTTATCTGATATGTCGTAAGTCAAGCTGGAGCATGGAGATGATGTAGGAGGGACTCCAGTTCCCTGCTAGGTGATGATGACTGATCATCTGCTACTGTGGTATGCCACCAACTACCATGATGCTTTTGGTGTCAGTAATTGCTCATTGCTGTTGATACAGTGTTTGCCCCCATGCACAGATTTGCCCAAGGGGAAGCCCAAATGCATGCCACTGCCAGCTGCCAATTTCCGAGACATTGCTCT
The DNA here is from genome assembly GCF_051106095.1 of Pogona vitticeps. Lineage (NCBI taxonomy): Eukaryota > Metazoa > Chordata > Lepidosauria > Squamata > Agamidae > Pogona > Pogona vitticeps. The sequence goes on from NC_135790.1 coordinate 17,081,812, forward strand.
GCACTGTTCGTGGCAGGGGGGCTTCCCCCCAGTGCGGCTGCGGTGGGTGAAATCCAGGCGGCAAGGAAACTACACAGCCACTTACTCCAATGCCACTCAAATCCACCGAGGCATGGACGTCCGCAATGGAAGCTCCTATACCTGCCTGGCTTCCCACCCAGCACTGAAAGAGGACACTGTCTGCAGGACCACTGTGTGTGAGTACCAGAAACAAATGGGGGAATATGTTGGATCATTGTGTTGTTGTGTAATCTTCCATTTCACGCCCCCTGGAGATGGGTGGGCACTTAAGTGGATTTTGCTGTTGGAAATCTGCAGATGTAATGACTTTGAAAAAGTGTGCCTGATAAAATGCACACACCTGGAAAAATGGAGACAGAAGAATGCATTAATTTAAAAAATGTCCACGCAAGGGACATAAATGTGCTCGAGCCGTTCAAGAGATGATGCGTGAAGTGTAAATATTTGAAGAACACATGGACAAATTTGCACTGAAATGTATAATATGCCCCCCCCCAAAACTGACCACCGTATTTCCAGTTAAAGAATAAGAAAGCAATAAAATTAAGAAGAAAGGCTCTACAGAAGCATCATGGGTTGGACTTAACAGATCTAAATCCCCTGTTGCTCCCGGTATTGGACAAAGCAAACGCGTTTTCAGAAGTTGGGAGCTAGTGCCCAAACACAACTCAGGTTGTGAGATAAGGGATGTGAACATTTCTCAGTCTCCCGCATCCCCCAGCCCATCCTTGTTTTGAATCCGGTTGCAAGACCTTCTTTGTCCATATTTTTGCACACTTTTCCTAGTGAGTGTCTTTATTGACACATTTTCTAATGTGTCATTTCCCCCCTATTGATTAAAACATGTTTTATGCCTTTATTTTCAGTTCTTTATGTTTTTACCTATTTGCAAATATGTGCCTTCTCCTGTGGCCCATTAAGGCTTGCAAATGAGCAAATTCTTGAGATGAGGTTTTGTTTTGCTTTCTGGGCCAGAGGCCTCTGGAGGGAAGAACAGACGACTTTCATCAAGATTATCAAACCTAACCTTATTTTCCATCCCTACTGGAAATCTACAACTAGATTGTAAAAGCAGTCCCCTCCCTCTCCTTTTCTCCATCTCCCCTTCTATCTCTCCCTCGTTCTCCAATGAAACTTAGCTATGACTCTATGCCAGTTGCAATGCAAAAACTTTGCTTTGTTCATATAAAACAGCCATGAATGCTGGGCAACTGGCAGGGCTATATCACAGTTTTTGGGTCCCTTTTTTAAGGTCTTCTGGTTTCCATGCCTTTTGTTGGTTTGTTTTAATTACCAGCCTTGTTTGTTGCTCTGAGACCTGATTGACTGTGGCTAGAAGTCAATTTCTTAATGGCTGGACTAGATCACTGGTTCTTAACCTTGGGTTACTCAGGAGTTTTGGACTGCAACTCGCAGAAGCCTTCACCACCAGCTGTCCTGACTGGGGTTTCTGGGAGTTGCAGTTCAAAAGCATCTGAGTAACAAAGGTTAAGAACCACTGGACTAGATGATACAACAGCGTCACAACTAGAAGGTGATAAAATGCTCTTCCTCCCAAATGAAGTCCTTTTTTTAAAGCTGCTATGTCTGCATGATCCATTTCCCAATGAAGCCCCTGTGTATCTCCCAGTGACCAGTCACCACCCAAAAGACAGCTAATTTGTAACTTGTGGAATTGAGAAACCTCATGCTAGGATAAATTGGGGAGTCTAAATTTCTTACAGGAGCATATTGTGACGCCTAGATGTTACCTGTCTGTGCCACAGGGGTTCCAGGAGGGAGTCCCACCTGCAGTGCAGTGGCGACCAAGCAGAATGAATTCCTCATGTTGACCTGTGACTGGGCAGGTGGAGAACCTCGGGTGACCCTGTGGTGGAGAGACTGGAGGGACCACGTGCTGGGAGGTTTGAAACCCTCCCACAGCATCTTTGTCATGAAATCCAACAACTCCTTGGGGGGCAAAGAATTTACCTGCATGGCTGCTCATCCCCTACAGAAGAGAACAGCGGAGTGCCACATCCGACTGGGTGAGCGGATCAGAACGCGTGGCATTGACGCGAGGAGAGGTCAGAGGTACCAGGAGCGCCGTACCAATAGTTATTTAGTAGAAGGAATTACCCTGGGCAAAGACAGAAAACGTAATGTTACAGTAGGACCGCGATATCTGGGAGGAATGGGGTCAAAGCACCCCCTCCATGGACACAGAAAAATGTGGAAGTAGTGAACCTTATACATAGCATTGTCATTCCAGGGGAATTTAGACCAGCGGTTCTTAACCTTGGGTTACCCAGGTGTTTTTGGACTGCAACTCCCAGAAGCCTTCACCACCAGATGTGCTGGCTGGGATTTCTGGGAGTTGCAGTTCAAAAACACCTGAGTAACCCAAGGTTAAGAACCACTGATTTAGACAACCACATACCCTTTGATTTATATTCCTGCATTGGGCAGGGGGTTGGACTTGATGGGCTTATAAGCCCCTTTGAACTTCATTATTCCATGATTCTATAATTGTTGCTGGCTCTCTCTAGTGGCTAGTTTCAGTATAATAATAATAATAATAATAATAATAATAATAATAATAATAATAATAATAATAATAATAATAATAACAAGAATAATAATAATAATAATAATAATAATAATAATAATAATAATAATAATAATAATAATAATAATAATAAAAACGACGACGACGATGACGACGACGATGATGACGATGACGACGACGATGACGACGACAACAATTATTATTGTTGTTGTTGTTGTTGTTGTTGTTGTTATTGTTATTATTATTATTATTATTATTATTATTATTATTATTATTATTATTATTATTATTATTATTATTATTATTATTATTATTATTATTATTATTATTATTATTATTATTATTATTATTATTATTATTATTATTATTATTCCAGGCAGCAGGTAAGTGAATCTTAAACTTAGAGCTGCAGAGCGTATTGCCTGAATTCATTCACTCAGGGATGGGCAGGTGGAAAGAGCTCTAAAACCTCCAAAGCCGGCCTCTGTACATGCAGGCCTTCTCCGCTTTTATGGAAAGGCCACGCGAGTCTGCCTCTTTCTAGCTAGGAGGAAGTCCCTGCCCACCCTCAACCCTAGTTTACTCTTCCTTGCCACTCGTGCAAATCTGCTTTGATGGCAGCTGCTACTGAACACACTCTGTTCAAGGCCTCCATTCATTTGCAGTGTCTTTCACATGGACACAGCCCAGTGCAAGAAGCCCGGGCTCTTGGGAAATGCAGTTATCTGTATTCAGTATAGATGTTCAGAGCAAAGAATCCTGCGACTGGAAGTTAAATATTGCCAGGTTCTTTGTGTTTGCAATGGTGCGGTGAACATGCCACCTGATTTGTAATGCACTGAGTATTATGAATGTGAGAAGTTTGTCCATCGGTTCAGGTTTAAGCAGCATCTCTAATTCTAGGTGGCCACATGCTTGTGCACAGACATATGATGCCTGAAAGGACCTTTTGTCACCTCTTGCGGCATATTCCCTGGAGGAAGAGGCAAACTTTGGGGCCTTTTGCTTATTGTGATGATGATTTAGGATTTAAAATTGACTTGTCTGTCCAATTAGAATTCGATGGTCCTTAGAAGATGCTGATCTGCACACTCGGCATACCTGCGAAGCTCTCCTGTAGCCCTCCTACAGCCCACTCTCTCTTTTTGACCCAGGTGTTCAAGGAGGCAATGCCAAGCAACTTTACTCTTGCAAGGAGCCCCAGCCATCTCCATCTATAACAACTGCCTTTTGGGCTGGCCCTAACGCACCCATTGGTTGACATGATTTTCAGATTCTATTTCAACTAAGCTTTCATGTCCGAAGCTTAAAAAGGTGTATTTTTTTTTAACTGATTGTCTGGTGATTTCGTTGCATCCTACTTCGACATGAAGAATATTAGGAGGCAGGTTAGAAATCATTTTAATCGATATATAAAGGACCCTGCTAGAGGCTTAAGCCTACATGATGTGAAACAGCTGTCAGTGTGCAGATGACAATGCTTGGTAACTGCTGTGGCCGCACTGCTTAGAATGCCTGCAGGCATGAGGATTGTCCCTTTTTTTGCAGGCTTTCCAGAGTCTGAATGCCTTTGAACAACTGTGGAGAAAAGAGACAGTCACAAGAGGCAGCCTCTCTCATTCTTTACTTATTTGGTTTCTGCTGGCCATGCAGCCACTAGAGAGACAGAGCATCCATCAGGAAAAGCTATGAAACTTTACTGTTGTACATGCCCAGGCCAACATCTCTGAAACCACCATTTTGAGAGTTGTCTCCACCAGTTCTTACTACCTCTTCTTGTGGTATATTTTCGCACAGAACCTCCAAAGCTTGCGGTTGAGAGGTCTAAGGTGTCGCTCTTTGAAGGCAACGAGGTTGAGCTGGCCTGTCGTCTCCTAGGGCCTTATCTGGGATCAGAGGTTTTCTGGTACAACAACAGGAATCAGGTCATTCGAACGGATGCAAGGAAATACCAGCTGCAGCGGGAGAATGCCTGGTTCAACCTGACCCTGCGGGATACAGAGTGGATGAAGGATAGTGGTGTCTATCGCTGTACGGCCATGAACGCTGTGGGCAATTCCTCTGCCCCTGTCAGCCTGCAAGTTAAGAGTAAGTAGACCCATGCAGGTGAAATGAACACCACAGAGTCCTCATATGGACTTTCTGAAACTGGGTAGAACGCCTTGATAATCAAAATAATGGAGGGAACCCAGTGTCTAAACCACACGCCATCACTTGAACTCAATTGCTAGACCCAATTAGAGTAAATCCATGAAACCAATGGGTTTTTGTGTTGACATGTTCAGTATTTTATTCAAGGGATCTACTGTAATTCTGACTGACAGGTGCATTTAGGCCATTGGTTGTTCTTGATTACGGCAATGCAACAATAGGACAGGGCTAGCAATTTTTGTTGTTGTTTATTAATTCCATTTAGACCCCAGCTTTACCACAGTGAGTTCAAAGAAGCATCTATGGCTATTCCACTCCTCATTTACTCCTCACAACAACCCTGCAAGGTTAAACAACGTGGGAGAGAGCTGACAAGCCCAACATCCTCCAGTGCTGAGTAGAATCTGAATTTCTTGAGTCCCCTTTTAGCACCGTAACCACTCTACCACACACCCTTCCTCTTGCTTTCGTGCTCCTCTTGCAAGCTTCTGAGAAGCCTATGGCTGCTCAGCATGGGAAGGAAGATGCTGGACAAAGTAGGCCTTTGATATGATCAAGCAGGACTCTTGTCCTGTTTTTCTTTCATAGAGCCTGCTTATTGAGTAAGTTGTATGTGCAACTTCTGAATGCCTAGACTATGCAGACAGTGAAGAAACCATAGTAGACGCTGTCTAGAGGGGCGGGGTAAAAATCAAATCAAATCAAATCAAATCAAATCAAATCAATCAATCAATCAATCAATCAATCAATCAATCAATCAATCAATCAATCAATCAATCAATCAATCAATCAATAAAAATACCTAGAGGAGAACAAGTCCTTCATAGCTCTCTTATGTATCCATTTTAAATATATATTACGTGTCAGTGGATATTTACTGCCTGACTTCCTGTGGGTAGGAGTTCCAAAGTCTGGGAGCAGCAACAGAAAAGGTCCTCTCCCATGTCCCCACCAAACATGTCAGTGAAAGTGGTGAGACCAAGAGATCTTAACACGTGGGCAGGTTCATAATGGGCGACGTGGTCCTTGAGATAGCTTGGACCCAAGCTATTTAGGGCTTTATAGGTGAAAAACCAACACTTAAAAAAAATGCCCTGGCATCAGACCTGAAATTTAAGCACATCTCAATGACGAGTCACACAACAGAGCACAATAAAAGCAAGATACAAACTGTAGGTGAGAAAAATAGTGTGCTATATAACAGACATATTTCACCATTTGGGGGGAAGGGCACCTCTCCCACAAAATGTGATAAATATATGTTCTAGTTTAATCTCCTCATTAATATCAGCCAAGGGATAGGTTGCTTCACAGCAACTAAGGACAGTAGACTAGTTTAACAGATGTGGGACCAGCTGGAAGAACAGGGAGGAATAACAAGGAGGTTTGGACTGACAGTGCAGCCTTTTAGTGTCTGTCACCCGAGATGGTTGCTTCACTCTGCCTAATAGTTGGGCCGGTTCTGCTTTTGAATAGCATGATTGGAGAGTGTTGCTGTCTTCTAGACCATGGTGGGCAGATTCCCAGGAGGCATCTAAGTGGCTATTATGGGGGACAGGATGTTGAACTCGATGGACGTTTGGACATGTGCTCTATTTCAATCTCTTTGGAAGGAAAATGAGACCATAAGTGATCAATTAATTGTTAATAAATTAGTTTTCATTCATTAATAGTGTTTTAATTGATTGTTGCAATTAATTGATTTAAAAGTACATTTAAAAAACATTAACAACAGCTAATCTTAATAATATTACTATGCCTCTTTGCAGAGTATCCCACCCCACCGAATGTGACCATTAGCAAGCTGATGTACACCCGCCACCGCACGGAGGTGGAGCTGGAATGGCAGATCCAAGGCTCTGGCAACCTAACAGGTTTCGTGGTTCAGAGGAGGGAAGCCAAAAAGGCTCTCAAGAAGCAGGTGGCCGGCAGTGTCCCCTGGGAAACGGTGGCTAGCGATATTGATGCCGACACACGCGACCAGAAGCTGGGCGGGCTGGATCCTGCCATGGTGTATGCCTTCCGCATCCTGGCCGTCAACCACCGTACCACAGGGCACCCCTCAGAAGTGAAGACTCCAGGTGAAATGGGTCATTTGGAGTGGGACTCTTCGGCTGGAGGCTGGGGTGGAACCTAGCTTGGGAGAGATGCTGCCGTCATCTTCCGAGGCAGCTGGTTCTTAGGATTTGGGGAGGAGGCAGCGATTTGGGCATTGGGGAAACAGGTTTGGCCCTTCCTTTCTCCTAAGGTAGTGGTTCTCAAACTTTGACTTTCTATGTGTTTTGGAGCTCCCAGAATCCCTGGCCCATTGACGCATGCTGGCTGGGACTTCTGAGAACGAGGTCAAGATCATCCTACAGAACCCACTGTCCTAAAGAGTAATGGAGATGCTACACATAACAGAATCTGGGCTGTTTTTTTTTCCTTCCCTGGTTTGGGGCTGAAGTCATATGTGAATATGCCTGCTTCACAGTTTGAAAGTTTGTGGGACCCAGCTTTGCTGCTTCAGAGTAGATTCGGGGCATGATTAGCCTGCAGAAGATACCTGTCAGCTTTACCTCTAGAGGTACCCCCATCCTGAGACTGGCCAGAATAAGAGGTAGCTGTGAAAATACTTATCTTTGTAGGCAGATTTCAAGGCAAACCCATGGAAGTGAATCTCACATTCTGCTCCACAGAAGCATATTAGAGAGCTATGACGAATGGACCTCCCTGTGTTGCTGAAGAACAGGGTCATGTCCAGATGCTGTCTGGGCAAGATGGCGGCAAGGGTCCCCTCTCTCTGAGTGCACCCTCTCCATCCAAGATACCAAAGTGCTTTTACTCTCCTCCTCCTCCTCTGAGTTGAAGCTGCACCACCTCCCAGAGAGCAAGGGCAAGATTCGTGGAAAGTGTAGCTCCTTTTTGCTTCTCTAATTGCTAACTGGTTTGCTTAGGAGGATTGGACAGCAAACAGCAAGGAAGGCCTAAAACCAGCTGCGGGTCCCTGTTGGGGCAGGTGTGTGTGAACTTTGGCAGGCGCATGATGCCACCGATGTCCCTTGTCAAGCGTGCATGCTGGTCTTTACAACATAGCTCTTTATCCATACATTTCTCTGGGCAACACCATATTTTCTGACATTAAATATGAATTGGTCAGATTGGCAGGGGGGGCAGTTACCTGGTCTGGTAATTATCTATTTCATTATCTACTTTGGAGACACAGACATCCTTCCTTTTAAACACACAAGGATGCCTTTACACATAACGTAGAGGACACATTCAACACAATCTTGACTTACTGTTCATAAGGAAGTGCACTCTGGCATGTTGCCTAATTGTTCTTGCTCCGATTTGGCAGGAAGAGGGGAATGACTAGCCTAATGAGGAATTTAACAGGGCAGCAAAGCTAATTATTCCAACCAAACCAAGGTTCCTTGCTTGTCAGCCCTTGTCAGGTTAGGAGAAGGGAATGAGAAACAAAGCTAGCAAGCAAACCAAAATGGAGGATCACAATTTTTCTATTCCTTTTTTTCCCATTGTTCCTCTAATGCAGGCGTAGGGATCATGCCTGCAGGCTGCACGCAGCCCTTGTGTTTCTTTTGATGGTGCCTGCAGGCCTTCCCTATCACCCCTTTTGTGTGTGTGCAAAAAACTATGAGTAGTTTTTGGCTGGGAGTTCAGTTCCCCAGTGAGAAGAGCCAGCCTGTGTAGCCTTGGGCAAGCTACCTAGTCCGAGGGCACCCCTGGAAGAAGGGAAGGGTAGGCCACTTCTGAGAGCTCTCTACCAAGAAAACCCTAGAAAAGGGTTGCCCTACATCAGAATCGACTTGGCGACATTTAATTATTACCGATTGTACCTTTAGAGGGCATGATTCTTCTCAAAACAACAAAGCAAAACATAGTTTTGAAACCATGTGGTACTGTGGCCATGGCAGGTGAGAAATGTTGCCTGGATGCCCTGAGGTTGCCCACCACTGCTCAGATAAGCCAAAATTTGAACCCAGGGCTTGAAGTTCACTTCTAGAACTGAGGCTGCTCGAGACGTACTCCAAGGGCTGGGGATAGATGCAACAATAAGCTTTTCCTAGCTAGCAGTGAGAGTAGAGGCTACCGAGATGTACGTGTAGTTGGACCTGGCATAGGCAGCCTCCGATGTTAAAGCCAGGTTGGTTGGGAGCCGAGAAGGGCAAAAGAGCTTGGGAATCTGGCATGTTATTGGAATGACCAGAAAGAACTTATTTCTGCCGCTGCTTCTCCCCAAACCTTTGCTTTTGATCCTTCTGCTTTCCATTGGCTGCCGCTGCTGCTGTTACTGCTGCTCCCCTTTCAAAACAGAGCTTGGCTTCGTTCACCGACCTTCCCCTGTCTTGGCAGTCCTGCATGAGGCTGCTGGGTTTCGTTTTGTGAAAGCACATGGCACGGGCGGCTGCATGCCATTCTCGGGGTGGGGATCAGGTTGGAAAGGGAAAATTATATCTGATGGTTTTTGATGGGGATTGTCATTACTTTGTACCATCATCTCTTCTTAATTGCATGGTTTGGTTAATCCTTCCTGCCGTGGATTATTATTACCTTCTACCTCTTCTGGAAAGTGTACTCCACCCTCCTCTGAGCGGATGCCACTGAGCGCATTGCAAAGGAATGTCCCGGGCCTGGAAAAGTTACTCTTTTGGACTTCAGCTGTTAGAACCCCACAGCCAACATGGCAAGCCAGTTGGGACTTGTCCAACAACCAAACCAACCAAACCAACAAAACACACACACACACACACACACACACACACACACACACACACAAATACCATTACCCCAACAACACCTTTCAAAGTACACATAAATAGCAGACCTATTTATAGTCTCTCTCTCTCTCTCTCTCTCTCCCTGCTCCCACATGAGTGGGTTTGCGGGATCACAACGTTTTCTGCAACATCTCCAAAACAGAAAACAAAGATATGTCTTTATGCAGGAAAAGAAGATCTAATCGTTTGACCTGGCCTGGAATCTCGAGAGTGCCTTTTTTGCTTCCAACCTGCTAATATTCGATACAAGTCATGAGTTAATAGAGACGCCTTTTCCAGGGCTCTTGGCTGCATCCAGAAACATCTCCAGAGGCAGCCAAGTTTTGTATTGACAAGGGACATGGAACTTTCTCTACTGAATATACAGAAGCTGGGGCCTGGGGGTCTGATTAAACTCCCCACCTTTTACATATGTTTCTAAGTAGATGCCATTCTCTTCTCTGCTGCACCTCATGACAACCCTGTGATGTAGGCCAAGCTGCAAGAGTGGGTTTTGTGATTTAGTGGCGACATGAACATGGATCATCCATGACTCACTGTAGCACTAACCACTACATCACCTTTTTATGGCCAGTGGCCATACTGACTGGGAAATTATGGAAATTTTAGTCCAAAAAAGTTATTGTTCCATGCTTTGAATTGTCATGAGGATCTACAGTACACCCCTGTAGATAAATCTGTGGGTGATTTCACAATGATTTCTCCAGTTCAACAGTTTGAAAAAGAACTTCTCTTCAGGGTCATTTATTTTCATTCAGAAGCTGAGCTGCAGGTGGCTCCTGGCAGGCCTGCCCAAGACTTTCTGCACAAGATATTGGATTAACTCCAGCAGGAAGGCCAGGCCAATGTGGCTGCCTCTTCTCTCCATAAGGACAACATCTGTTGCAACACATCTGGGTGCAGGTCAGGGACGCTTTGAGGAAGGTGCAAAACCAAAGCGAAATGCTCAAGAAAAACAAGCAAACTATTTTCTTGGAAAAACTGAGGAGATTGGAAACAGATGCTCTGCGGAATCGGTGGGAACAGGGAAGGACTGAGGAGAGAGAGAGAATGTTTGTGTAAGACCTTATTGAGGTTTTCCTTTGACAGAGAATGAAGCTTCAAAAATGTAGTTGCAGTGAGTGTAGGTACCTTTGAATCAATAGAGCGTATGCTATAACTCACCAAATCCCCACTGATTCAATGGGCCTACTCTAGTGCATTTACTACAATGCCTTTAAAAAAAAACCAGAATGGCTCTTTCTAATCGTTATGTGAAATGCTCAAGGTCTCTTTTCTTAGCGGATAAGATGGCACCTGTTTTATGGGCAAGCACCTGAGAGACAAATTCCCGGTATTAATATGGGGACCAATGAGATTGTCGCCAGTGTAAGACTCCTGCAGAGCCCAGAAAAAGCCTTCCTGTCTGAGATACTTTAAAAATAGGACTTAATTTGCACATGGAAACTTCCAGGGAGAGATCTGAATGTAGAAATGATCCTTATAGTTTAAATACAAGTGTGCTGCCTCTAATCTGAGCGGGGAGGACTCTGTCCTGCTGGGTCTGCTCTTCCAGGCGCTCCTCACTGTTCATCAGGGCCTTCAAGGTCCCTGATCTTCTTCCACAAAGTTCTTTGACCTGATACTAGACTTGGACCGGACAGCCCAGCAAATAGAGAACACCTTCAAAAACAAGATTGTCTTCTGGCAACCCTTATAAGAGTAGACCATTCGCGGTAACAAAAACCCAAGGGCGTAGGGACAGCCTACACAATGGCAGAGCCCAGACGGTGGGAGTTTTAGGACACCGAAAGAACTGCTTCAAACTGTGCAAGGTGAACAATGGGAAATTTGTACCCCATTGTTAGCAGTGTCCACCAACTTTGATGGCTTTCAATGGATCTGATGTTGTTAATCTATTCCTCCACTTTCTCTAATCTGTTGATTACCAGATGTGTTGATGAGAACTCCCATCACCCCAGCTTGCCTGAGATGATGGGATATGTAGGGAAGTAGGCTGGGGAGGGCTGCAAGACCCAGACACGTGGCACAAGACATGCATGCCCGAGAGACACCTGATCCGGATCGCATCCTGGTGGGTAGAATCCACAGCTTCCAACAGCTGTCTCCTCTTCCTCTCTCTGTCTTGCAGCTGACCCTCCATTTAATGCGTACCCTGCTGTGATCGGAGCTGCGGTGGCAGGAATGATTGTGGCAACTGTTGCCTCTCTCTTGGTCTTCCAGTACGTTGTCCGGAACCGCGAGAACAATCCAAGTGAGTAGCTGGTTGTTGGTCGGCAGCTTCCCCCTTGTCCCCTGCTGCAGCCACTAGTTCAAAGGATCCCAAGAAAGCCTTCCAGCCTTAGGCTGGGTTATTTGAGGTTTTGCTTTGAGGGCAGAAATAATAAAATAAAATAAAAATGGGCTTTAGGGCCAGCAGGTGCAAGGGAGGTCTGATGGACAGTGAAGGAAAGACAGAGTGTGGCATTGGCAATAACAGAGTCATCCAGGGGCGCACAGTCTACATTGCGTGGCCTAGATAACACGCTGGTGTGCGTGCTTATGGTGTGTATTGAACCTGGAATAAGGAGTGGGATGGGAGGGAGAGCATTTCCAGAAGATGAAAAGAAACCTAAGGCACCCTCCCCTTGCAGTATTAGGAGGCCACTGGGTCTCTGTTCGCAGCAAGACATGAAACCAGAAAATGTAAAGGTAATTAAAACCAAGGGAAAGCAAGCTTTATTGTCTACCGCCTACGGGTAAGCAGACGTCAGGCCTGTGCTATTCATTATATTTTCCTTAAAAAAAACCCCACTAGTGCTCTGAGACCCTTCAGCCATAGCCTCATGGTTTAAGTAAAAATAAAGAATTCCTAACAGAACTCAGAGTGCCTCCACAAGATAATCCATTCCTGGTTATCCCTTTTTTGCCCATGGATATTAGGCTGGTTGAAACCTGCTGTTGCTTGAAGTGAAGGATGATGTGGTGCCTCCCCCAACCCCACTTTCCAAGTAGGGAGGCAACCCTGAACGAGAGTTCCCACTGCAACCCGGAGCATGGGACCGTCTCCTTTGTCACCCCTCAGGAAATCAGATGGCTTCAGGGGGTTGCTGGACAGGCCGTGGGGCCCCTCTGGCTTTTCCCTCAAATCAGGGAGAAGGTTGGAGCTCCCAAGGACGGGATCCGACAGGTGGTTGCCTCACCCAGTCCTGACCTACAGCAGGTCATCTGAAGATCTACTTTCTGCCCATCTCTGTAATAAACAGGGGCTGGTGTTTCATTGGGATGTTTTTGTTTTTGTTTTAATTGCAAAACGGCTCTTAAAATGCAGATTGTTTTATTCCACAGGGTTACATGACCTGCTCTTCAGAATGTAAGTGGAGACCAAAGACACTTTCCTCTGCCTCCTTTCTTTCTCCCACATGTTTCTGGACTCGTTTCCTACCTGCTGGGCTATTTGCAGTCCAAAAGCACCTGGAGGGCCACCTGTCGACTTTTCACCCATGATCTGTTTTCTAGAAAACAATCGGTTGAAATGAATGCGCTCCCTCAAATGTCCCTTTTGTTGTTGTCACAGCCCATCATTTAAAGAGCTGTGGAGCAAGAGTTTGCCAGGGATTAGGACTTCGGAACAGAGAAGTCCAGCTATATTTGCAGCCCAGCAGCATCCAATTTCTTCAGATTTCAGAGCATTTAAGAGTTTAAAAAAAATCAGTGCTGCATTGCAGTCAGTAGGATGGGGACCACAAGTGGTGATCTGGTGTGTTTTATTTTTCTTAGATTTCAAATTATGAGGGACCACCTAAGTAAAGTGTACCAACAAATAGTCAATAATAATAATAAGCAGTTCTGTTCAAATAGTATCTTTTTTTTTGCGATCATGCTTCAGGGCTTCTGAACTTGGACGCATTAGGACCTGGTCCATCCTTATTCAGCCCCAGATGTACACACCCTATATTTCCCAGGAGCACCTGGGAATCTTTCTTAGGAACACTCCAATCCCACCTCTTATTTATCTCAACTTCCTTCCTTCTACATCACACTCTCTAAATGCTTACACAGTCCCAACCTTCACTGTGCCTCTTCTTTCATGGGTCCCCAAACTTCAGCCCTCAACTTCCTCCCCTCCAAAATTGCTCCACTGTCTTTCCCAGCCAGATTGTCAGTTAATTTATCCACCCATCATTCTGTTTTTAAAGAGGAAGCATCAAAAATACAAGATTTTACTTTCTATTAATTTACGTTATTTTTGGACAACCCAGTCTATTGTCTGTTTTGCTGGCACACAAAATGGGAGCAGAAGGTTATTTCTGTACTATGTATGGGCTAGAAACGAAGAACTGAAAACAACCCTGGCCACTGATTAGAGCAGTGCCTAAGTCTGAGAAGATGAAACTGAACACAGGGGCAACGTTTTCCACCTTGCCTTGTTTCCCCTCCGAATCTTTTGTTACATCTGTTCTTCAGGGCTGGTACAGAAGCTCGCGAGCGCATCAGAACTCCCGAGGATGCTGAGACAGCAACGGGACTGGAGGGCGAAGCCAGTGGAGACCCTTCTGCTGCAGCCGCTGGAGGACCCTCTCCCGGTAAAGCTCTGGCCTTATTTCGATAAATGCGACAGCAGCAGTGGACAGTTTGGACACTAACGGCTTCCTTTTGTTATCTTCATCATTGCTAATTGCCAAAAGGTTTATCAGTCTGTGATTCTGTGTAGATCCCTTCTCTCCCGCCTCTGGATCTCAGTGCAAGGATGTCTCGGGGGCACCATACGTTTCTAACAAAACATCTTTATTTGTTAACAGCTTGTCAATTTCAACGTTAATAACAGATTCTGTCTCTTGCTTCAGGGACAGTTAACGTTATTGTTGAGGGTGGAAAACCCAGCCAACCTGTGGCTTCTACACTTCCTTGCCTGGGTTTTGCCTCAACCTTGAACTCGCTCCACGGGGTTTCCCAGGATCATTTGCACATGGTCTATGGCAGTGATGGCGAACCTATGGGACATGTGCCACAGCTGGCATGCAGAGCCCACTCTGTGGGTACACATGCCATTAGTTGCCATCGAGAAATACTGTACCTGTCCTCCAATCCTGGATTTTGGCACTCCCCTCTGCTGGTGCACTGGTCCAGCGGAGAGGTGCCATGGTGACCATGACCGGTCTAGCCCAATGGGGGATTGGAGGACCCATAAGTATTTCTTTGTTAATACTGCCCATCCACTCCCCTGTCCAGGGGTCTTCTTGAACTATCTCCACTCGGTTTTTTCCTTCCTTCCTTCCTTCCTTCCTTCCTTCCTTCCTTCCTTCCTTCCTTCCTTCCTTCCTTCCTTCCTTCCTTCCTTCCTTCCTTCCTTCCTTCCTTCCTTCCTTCCTTCCTTCCTTCCTTCCTTCCTTCCTTTCTCTCTCTCTCTTTCTATCCCTCCCCCCTCCCCCCTCCATTCCCAACTGCCATTTCCCCCCTCCACTTCTCTTTTTATCTCTTATAACCCTTTCCTGCCAAAATAAAACCCTCGGGTGGCTCCTTCTCCTTTTTCCCCTCCTGCCCCTGATCTTCCAAATGTGGTCCCTTTTTAAGGTCTTCTCCTCCCAGAGTAGACGGTTGTCTCTCAGTGTCTTTGATCGAGGAGGCAGGCGGTAGGCTCTGAGGGCAGTGCCTCTTGGGGTTCTCCCTGCCTCACATCCTACCTTTCATGTTCATCAGCACCTTAACCTTTCTGTCTTTTGCAGAGGTGAGCTCAGAGGAAGCACCAGGGTCTCCAGGAGATCCTGCAGGAGCTCAGGAAGACGCCTCAGCTCCTGCGCCAGAGGATGCTCCAGTGAATGTTACCATCACAGTGACGGCAACAACCCCTTGACTGCTCCTTGGTACTCAGCCAAGGTAGCATGAGAAGACCTATTCTGGATCAGCAAGAGGAGAACCATGATATGGGGAGGGATGGTGGGGATCAGGAAGACTTGGAAGGAGATGTCATTTCAAGGCTTGCATTAGCCAAGAACTGTCCAATCAGTCTCTCTCAGGCTAGAAGAGATCCTCTCTGAGCATGTTCTCAGCCTTAGCCACACTTGCTGAACAAAGAATAGAGAGCCTGTGAGCAACCTTGGGGCTGTTTTCCTGCAGACAAAGGATTTCTTTCTCCTTTTTTTATAAACAGATGGTGGCTTGGCAGGTTTGGTCCTGAAAGGATGGTCCTGAAAGGATCCTTAGGGAGGATACTATGGTTTGCATTCTGCAGAAGATGCTGAGATGTCTTAATGGGGAGTACAATGCTGACACCACTGGGTTCATATGTTTAGGTGGGCATGCAGAAGAATGTTGCTAATGATTGGTGCTGTTAAACATTCTGATGCACTGAATGCAGCTAAAATCTTTGAGTTTTGTTTTCCCTGAGAAACAGGCATGAAATCTTGTGTTAATATGCAGTTGGATGTAGCTGGGCTGTTTATCAAAACTGGACATTCTTTATATCTCTTTGCCCTGAAGAATCTGAGGTTGGAAAATTGGAACTGATGGATTATACCTGGTTTTTCTGTCTCTAAAGTTTAGTCCACACAAAAACGACTGCAATCAGGAATGGTTGTTTGGGTTAAAAGAATGAATCACATTGGCATGAATCACATAAGCTGAAACTAACCCCTTCAGTAATACATTTGCTCATCAAAATGATGAAGAAGTGGGTGTGGCAGAGGCTCGGTGATAGAAGGGCCCCAAGGCATAGATCACAGAGCTGGGAAGGATCCACTGAGTTCAACCTCCTGCTGAAACAAAAATCCACATCTAAAGCATCCTTGAGATGTGACCATCCAAAATCTCAAAAGAAGGAAAGTCCACCTCTGTTACTGAGCAGGTCTTACTGCCAAGAAATTCTTCCTGATGTTTGGTCAAAATCTCCTTTCTGAGTCCTTCTACTGTCTATACCGGAGCTTCCTTTCACCAGTTCTTTGAGACATCAAGTCACAGGGAGCTGAAGCCTGCCTGGTTGACGGTCAGAGATTCTGAAAATCGAAGCCCAAATCACAGGGAGGTCAAAAGGTTTAGAACAACCAATTTGCATTGGTCACCAAGGGCTCCCCGAGATTTCAGATAGAGCTCTGTACCAACCCTAGCTGGAGATGTGGCAGAAACCAACAAAGGCCCCTTCTGTATGCAAAGTATTATTTGGGTATTGTTGACTATGTAGTTCTCTTCCCCTCCAAAAAAAACATAAAAGCCCCATTTAGAGTTTAAGGCTACCAATGTGGAGTCATAGAAATGGAAAGCAAACTCTTTTTTTTATATATATATTGTTACTGGTTACAAACTAGCATTAAACCTAAGCCCTGTTTCTCTTTTTCTTATTGAAGTAGCATTAAACATACAGAAAACAAGCACTGTCAGGTAACCAGATATACAAAAGGCTTAGGTTGTTGACAGAAATAGGTAGGTTTCTAAGGCCTAAAATCAGTGGTCTGAAAAAGTTTTATTTTTTTCCAGGACAGGTCTCAGATTCTCCCAATTGACCATACAGGCTGGGGAATCCTGGAAGCTGCAGTACAACTGCCCATTCTTACTAAGCTCTGCTCAGACTGATCCACCATCACAATCAAGGGTCCCCAGGGTGGTGTCCTTCAAGGCCCCCAACCCAGCTCACCTCAATTGATTATTGTGTTAGAGTAATTGAAAGTGCTGTCTTGATTGAAAAAATCAAAAAGAACAGCTGTGATCTGAATGGGAGTTTTTGAATAAGAACTCTCAAAACCATGCCCATCACAAGCCATGCTACTCTGGGGATTGTGGGAAACGTAGTCCACAAATAGTAATGTTTCCAGATTCTGGGAACTTTATTTTAGGGACAGATATTCTTGATTTTCCCAATTGCCAATTAATAGCCTAGTTCCCAAATTCTCTCCTTGGAGCAAGGAAAGGAACAGGAAGCTTCTGCTGAGGGACATCAGCGGGCAGGCGGCCTCTGTCGACGCTCCCTTAGTCCAGCATTTCCCAGCCTTTTTCGAGTCATGGCCCCCTTTTATAAACAACCAAGAAACCTGTGACCCCCACTGAAGCCACCACATGTGTGTTAAAAAGGCAGTTTTAATGGGGAAAGGAAAACACTTTAAAATAGATTTCAAACCTAAAATATTAATCTTTAATGTAAGAATACATAATTATGGCGAGAAGCTGTAAATCTGCCTCTAGGATAAAATATGAGGAGGAAAAAAACTTTGAGTTTAATGTTTTGTTTTTTTGGGGGTGAGGAAACGACCTTCCCTTCATGTCTGCCACACACACAAAAAGCCCCCCTCAGTGAAGAGCCCCTCCCCCCTCAAGCCCAAACCAACTGCCCCCCTCACAAGTCCCCCCCATCCACCCTGGAGGGATCTCCCTGCCCAGGTCTCCTCTCCCTTCCCTGCGCCTCCATCACCCCACCCAGAAGAGCCAGAGACTCAGGTGGAGAGAAAGGGTCCACAGCTGTGGCAGCAACAACGGTTCAATCCCACCGCCATCTTGGGGGAGGGGCTGCCTTCCTGGCAGGCATCCTGCACTCGCCTCGTCCAGGCCCTCTTTGAGGCGGCTCAGCCTCCCCATCCAAAAAGCCGACCTCAGTCCCCCAAAAGGCGGACATGGAGGAGCAGAGAGAAACGATACAGAGCACATCGTTCGAAGTTGGAAACCATGCGCAGGCATGAGGGGAAAATCCCTCCCCCTGAAAGGACTCCAGATGGCCTGCAAATCCAGTTCAGATTAAAGGGGGCCAATCAGTGGTCCAAGAGAACTAAAATAAACTAGCTCTGGTTATGCCATATTCAACATAACAAAAGTAAAAATAATTGCAACTAAAAAGAACCACGTTACCTCAGAAATGACCCCCTTGGGGGTCCAAACCTCTAGGTTGGGGACCCATGAATCAAATAGATGTTTGGTTATGTAATGACAGATCACTTTAAATATATATATAAAGGAAGGACTGAGTAGATTTTAACATACACTATATAGAAAACTTTAATATTTTATATAGAGAAAAACAAAAAGAATTTATAAATATCAAATACGGTACAAATAATTTGTGAACGGAATAGTAAATAATACATAAGATATTTTAAATTAAAAAAAAAGGAATCTAGATCTATTTGGAGGGTGGTTGATTATACTATATTTCCTACAATAATGATAAGCTATAGCAGCAAGGCAGGCTCCAGAAAGGAGGCAGGAGGTGAGGGAGAGGGAAGGACAGGGAGGGAGGAAAGACAGAATGGAAGGTCTTCCTCAGCTTGCCAGGTGGTTTTGGTGGTGGAGGGAGATGCCGGAGAGCAAGGATCTTTGGCTGAAGGTGATGGGATGGAAGGCTGTTGAGGAGATATCTTCGGGTCAGGGTTCCTGTGGAGAAAAGAGAAAAGAGAAAGCTTCATCAATATGAGAATAAACTCCCCTTTCTCCCATCAGGGGACATCCATGTTAAAGAATCTTTTTGGGATAATCCCAGCAGAGGTAGTCATCTTATTTCTGGTCCTAGTGGGCTTACCACCTCCTACTGGTCGCAAAAACTGATTATTTTTCACAATGCCATCTGGCGTTGGAGGGTTTTCTGGAAAGACAAAGATGACTCCATGCTGCTTGGAGGAAGGGCTCAAAGATGCTAAAGATGCTACCGCTTGAAGGAGAAATGCCCATGGACTTTTGGACAATGCTGGAGTGTGTTTGTTGGAGCCAGGGGACTACCAAAGGATGATCCATGCTGACATTGGATCTGCACAATTACACACTTTTTAGTTCTTGCGTTCAGGAACATTTGTGTTTCTTTGAACCACAACAGCACAAAAATATGTGGAGACAAAGGCAGAGAATGGGCCCAACACTTGAAACGAGCCCATCAACAAATGAAGAATAATGATTCAGGTTTTACAGAGCTCAGTGGGTTGCAGAGTTGGGGCTGGTAGTTGAATGCCCCCCCCCCACTGTGCCTCTGAAATGAAGACGGGAACATGCTAGTGTGAGGGGTATCTCCCCCGACCATGGACAGACACATTGGACTACAAATTTTCTATCACCATGAAAAGTCCACGTTTAGTGTCCTCTCTTCTGCCCCTCCCCCCTGTACTCCTTTACTGTCCTAGATGTGGATAAAATGGTGGCGATGGGGGAGGAAGAAGGGAGGGGAGAGAAATACTTTCAGTTTCCATATGATCTTCTTGGTTGATCAGTGAAATTTGGCCACAAAAAATAAGGTGGAAGCCCCGGACAGGAGCTGGAAAAGACTGCTCTGGTACAGGGGGTTTGTTTGCACCAGCAAATACGTCAGTTGATCGCTGCTTTTAGGAGCAAGCCTATCCATACTTGTAGCAGACCAACGGATAGATTACTGGTGTCCTCCACCTCTGCCTAGCTTAATATCGATGTATTTGCTACCTGTATATCCTGCCTTTCCACCAAAGAGATCGAGGTGGCATATATGATCCTCCTCTCCTCCTCACTTCATCCTCATAACAAGGCCAGCCCTACCATTAGGCAAAGTGAGATGCCTGTTTTTGAGTGGCAGCTTGATTAGGATGGTGGAGAATACGCTGCCTCCCCTGAATCCCCACCTCTCCTGAGTGTTGCTGCTGTGATGCACACAATTTTCCAGAACTGGCTATTTTCTAGTTTCTGGGTTCAGAGGAACTCCCAGAGCTCTGCATTGTTGATGGGCTCTCCTGCAAAGTTCCCTGTGACTGCGTAGGGAAAACCATGTGTGTCATGACATGGGCTATTTACCTGGACAGCCCCTGGATCTGAGAGACACCAATGTGAAGACTTCTCATAAAAGTTGATATTCTCTGAGACTTCGCAAGCTCTGAAATGCGAAGACTCCCTGTCAGGACATCCCCCTGTTCTAGTTTTCCCCTTCATTACAATTCTCCCCCCACCCCACAGTTTTTTTTGCTTATTATTCTTCCTGCAGCTTGAATCCATTATTACAACTCCTGCACTTTGGGATGGTCAAGAGCAGATTCTGCCCCTCCTATGTACAGTACAGTATTTAAAAAGTGCGATCAGATCTCCCCTTGGTCTTCTTTTCTCAAGGCTAAACATGCCCAGTTCTTTCAGTCTTTCCGCAGAGGGCTTGGTTTCCAGCCTCCTGATCATCCTTGTTGCCCTCCTCTGAACTTGCTCCAGTTTACTGGCATCCTTCTTGAGGTGTGGTGTCCAGAACTGGACACAATTCTGAAGATGAGGCCTAACCAGTGCCAAATAGAGGGGGACTAGCACCTTGCGGGATTTGGAAACTACTACTGCTCATGCACCCTAAAATTCCCGGTGCCTTTTTTGCAGCCACATCGCACTGTCCTCCAGAGGGAGGGGCGTCCCTAGGGGAAGTGAGGGGGCTGACCCTAGGGTAAGAGATATGAAGAGGTGAGGGAGGGTGGCGATGGAAGTGCTGGGATGAGGTAGATAAGAGGAGGATGAGATGGGGAAAGGAGGAGGAGGAGAGGGAGGAGAGAGCTGAGGTGAAGCTGGTAGGAGGCGGCAAAGGCAGGGATTGAGAGGAGGGTGGGGGAGGGATGTTTCTGAAACCGATGAGAGGAAGGTGAAGACAATGGCAGTGGCGATGGGGGGAGGAAGCAGATGGGGGGGAGAGAAAAGGGAGGACCTGGCCTTCGATAGGAGGAAGTAGAGAGGAGGCAGGAGCAAGGGACTCTCCTCCAACCTGGCCATCCCTTTCTCACAATGACCATCGGATAAGGAAGGCCAGGGCTTGGCCGCTGGTGAGGAGTGTATTTGCACCGGCCAAGCTGCTGCAGCCGTTGTGCCTCTTCCTGGAGGTGGCTGGACAGATGTGAGCGACAGCTGCCTCAGTCACACCGTGCCCGGATTGGTGCAATGCTCTCTGTGCTTGGAAACTTCAGCTGGTCCAAAACATTGCCACCAGATTGCAGACTGGGACCAGTCAGAGGGAACACCCTTCTTCCAACAGCTTCATTAGCTACCATTCTGTTGCCTGACAGAATTCAAATAGCTGGTTATATGACCTCTAAAGCCCTACAAGGCGAAAGCCCCAGTTGAGAACCCATGAATTAAAAAATAACCTTGACTAATTAAGTCATAGCCTTATGGACAGACCATTTTAAAAATACACAGAACGAGAGGATTGAATAGTTTTAATGTACATTAGGATGGACATTTAAATTTTTTAAATATAATAAAAAGATATATAATATATAAATACAAAATACTGACTAAATAATTTGTTTGATCACAGAACAGTATAAAACACATAACATTAACTCAAATTAAAACAATCAATATATCTTTGGATGGAGGTTGCAGACCATTTATTTCTTCCAAAAATAATAGGCAAATCCAGCAAGGCAGGCTCCAGAAAGGAGGCAGGAGGTGAGGGAGAGGGAAGGGAAGGGCAGGGAGGGAGGAAAGACGGAAGGGAAGGATTTCTTCACTTGGCCAGGAGGTTTTGGTGGTGGAGGGAGAGGCCGGAGAGCAAGGATCCTTGGTTGAAGGTGACGAGATGGAAGGCAGGTGAGGGGATATCTTCGGGTCAGGGTTCCTGTGGGGAAAAGAGAAAGCGTCATCAATATGAGAATAAACTCCCCTTTCTCCCATCAGGGGACATCCATTTTAAAGACTCTTTTGGGGATAAGCCCAGCAGAGGAAGTCATCTCACTTCTGGTCAGCCTACATTTTCCAGTGACCATCCCATCATATCCACAAACATTCTTTATGCTAAAGCAATAGATCTACGTTACGTTCATTGGACTATTGTGTAAACTAGGGCAGACCTTTAAAATGAGCTTTTGATCCTTTGAAGATGAAGGACTTTCCCCACTATCTAAACAGTAAATATTCTTATGCTTCTGCTGAAGAACGCGGGTCTCATTTCAGATAGGACTGTTTGCAAACCCTGTAAGAAAGAAAAGCAGCCCACTAGAGGATGTTTGAAATCCATGAAAAGTTCCCTCACCTGGGAGATGTTGGGGATGGTGGTCCTCCCGAAACAGGGGGAGAATCCGGAACAAGGGGAAGGGCAGAAGCGAAAGAGGAGGCGGTGGTTTGGACCAAGGGACAAGAGAGGTTTGTGGTTTGGATAGAAGGGGGAAGAGCAGAATTTGGGTTGGGGAGAGGAAGAACATGGGCTTTACGGGGTTTACAGGTGAGAGGGCAAAAGGGGCGGTTTCCTTCATCTTTCAAGTCCTGCAATCATAAGACGAGAAACTTTTCAATGGGTATGAAGACAAGTCTTGTTCAGATCCTCTACAGTTGAACTCGTAATTCCAGTCTTTGAGGGATGAGAATTCTGTCAACTGCAACTCCATCCTTTCCTTAGCAATACTCTGAGGGGAAATATTTACCCGTATCCATGAGTTGCAGAGGACAGTTCTCCTTGGGCACACAGATACACCCAAAAACAGAGACTCCCAACCCAGGGCAGAAGTGATGGAGAGGCCAACCTGCTAATGGACCTGCAGTCCACCTTCAGAGTTGTCCTCTTGTCAAAGCGGGAGAATCCACCCCATCTCACCTTCCTCCTTTGACACCGCAGTTTTTCTCTTGCTCTCTCCCTGCGTTCTTTTTTAAAATTGTTTTCCTTTATGCTGGCCCATCTTAAAAACCAATGGTCATAGGGTGGCCTCTTAATGCCTCTGTCCATTCTGATAGCCGTTCCCTGTGTTGAGCAAGACAAAGTAAGAGATCCATTGCATTACTTTGCAAGTCATTGGGAAAAGCAAGTCATAGAACTAGAAAAAATATCCACCATGACCTTTCTATTGAAATCTCCCTACAAAGTAACTTTGGTAACTCAAAAATGTGATGCATTGTGCTTAAAAAAATAAATATTTGATCACTTGCTGCACTTTCACTGTCACTACATAACCCAAAATGTAATCTGTTAAAGGGGCCAGTGATTTTTGTAGCTAGTTCCGGGTAAACGAGATATGAGATTCCAGATCTGCAACCAAGTCCAAAAGGAAAATTGCAAAAAGCTTCCTTCCAAAAAGGAAGCTTTTTGCAATTACAGCAAAATATCAGGAGTGCTTTTTCCTGTTGAGGAAGGACACATCCAGGAAGGATGGATGGATGGGCTAAGCTCCCCTTTTCTGCCATCAGTTCAAAGTGGGGATTCTAGTGTACATGGAAAAATCAACCTTTTGGATCCCTTCCCAGGCTTAGCTCAGGGAAGTTTCTGGGCTTTGGAGCATCCAAACTGCATCATCCTTAGAAGTCATCTGATCAGCTTTGTAACCACATCAGCCTGATCTAAAGATCCCGAATAGCTGCAAGCCTGTCCACTTGTCTGTCTTACTAGTACTATTAGCCCCATTCTCTCACCTTCCTTCAGCTACATAACTTGCCAGGGGCTTAAAGGGAGCAAAAAAAAAAAAAGATTCCTGCTTAGGTTCCTGATCATTGGAGTGTGTGAGGGGGATCTCCCCCAACCTTGAACAGACTCAATAGACTACAAATACAAAATACTGACTAAATAATTTGTTTGATCATAGAATAGTATAAAACACTTAACATTAACTCAAATTAAAACAATCAATATCTCTTTGGATGGAGGTTGCAGACCATCTATTTCTTCCAAAAATAATAGGCAAATCCAGCAAGGCAGGCTCCGGAAAGGAGGCAGGAGGAGAGGGAAGGGAAGGGCAGGGAGGGAGGAAAGACAGAACGGAAGGATTTCTTCAGTTGGCCAAGTGGGTTTGGTGGCAGAGGGAGAGGCCGGAGAGCAAGGATCCTTGGTTGAAGGTGATGGGATGGAAGGAAGGTGAGGGGATATCTTCGGGTCAGGGTTCCTGTGGGGAAAAGAGAAAAGAGAAAGCTTCATCAATATGAGAATAAACTCCCCATTCTCCCATTACGGGACATCCATGATGAATATTTTTGGAGCAGGCCTAGCAGAAGAAGTCATCTTACTTCTGATCAGCCTATATTTCCCAATGATCATCCCGTCATATCCATAAATGTTTTTTACGTGAAAACAATAGGGCTACACATTATATTCATTGGACTATTTTGTAAACTAGGGGAGACCTTTAAAACTAGCTTTTGATCCTTTTAAAACCAAGAACTTTCCCAGCTATCTAATCAAATGAATGACCAATGAATATTATTATGCTTGTACCCTGTAAGAAAGAAAAGCAGCACACTAGATGTTTGTTATCTATGAAAAGTTCCCTCACGTGGGAGATGTGGGTGATGGTGATCCTCTTGTTCTGAAGGTGGAACAAGGGTAAGGATAGAAGGGAAAGAGGAGGCGGTGGGTTGGAGCAAGGGAGAAGGGAGGTTTGTGGTTTGGATAGAGGGGGAAGAGCAGGATTTGGGTTGGGGAGAGGAAGAACATGGGGTTTACGGGTGAGAGGGCAAAGGGGGCGGGTTCTTTCATCTTTCAAGTCCTGCAATCATAAGAAGAGAAACAAGGCTTTTCAATGGGTGTGTAGACAAGTCCTGTTCAGATCCTGTACAGTTGAACCTGTAATTACAGTCTTTTGGGGATGAGAATTCTATGTCAACTGCAACTCCTAGAAACACTCCCAGAAACAGACTCCAAACATGGAGAGGCCAAGCTACTCATGGACCTGCAGTCCTTGTTCAGAGTTGTCCTCTTGTCAAAGTGGGAAAATCAACCCCATCTCACCTTCCTCCTTGGGCACAGCAGTTTGTCTCTTGCCTTCTCCTGGCATTCTTTTTGCACCTCCATCTGCTTTCTGCTGATCCATCTCATCTCCCAATGGTCAAAAGGTACCCTCTTAGCGCCCCTTTCCATTGTGATATTTGTCCCCTGTGTTCAGCAAGTAAGAGACCCATTGCATTATTTTGCTGGTCATTGAGAAAAGAGAGGCATGAAACCTGAAAAAAAAATCAACCATGACCTTTCTAATATTACTTTGAAATGCCCCTACAAAGCAACTTTGGTAACTCAAAAATGTGATGCATTGTGCTTAAAAAAATATGTGATCACTTGCTGCACTTTCACTGTCACTATGTAACCCACACGTAATCTGTGAAAGGGGCTGGTGATTTTTGTACCTAGTTCCTGGCAAACTAGATATGAGATTCCAGATCTGCAGCCAAGTCCAAGAGGAAGAGCTATTCCCAACCAGACACTTTCTGCAATTTGGGCAAAATATCAGGAGTGTTTTTTCCCCTTGAAGGAGGACACATCCAGGAAGGAGGGATGGACAGGCTAAGCTCCCCTTTTCTGCCATCAGTTCAAAGTGGGGATTCTGGCGCACATGGAAATATCAACATTTTGGATCTCTTTCCAGGAGTAGCTCAGGGAAATTTCTGGGCTTTGGAGCATCCAAAATGCATCATCCTTGGATCAGCTTCGTAACCACATCAGCCTGATCTAAAGATCCCGAATAGCCGCAAGCCTGTCCACTTGTCTCTCTTACTAGTACTATTAGCCCCATTCTCTCACCTTCCTTCAGCTACGGAATTTGTTAAGGGGCTTAAAGGGAGCATACAAAGGATTTCTGCTTAGGTTCTGCCCATTGGGGTTTGTGAGGGGGATCTCCCTCAACCTTAGACAGACTCAATGGACTACAAATTTTCTATCACCATGAAAAATCCCTGTTTGGTTTATCCCCTCACCCCACGCCCAGTTCTCCTTTACTGTCCTAGACATGGATAGAATTGTGGGGATGGGGGGAAGGAGGGAGGGAGGGCACAGAAATACTTTCATTTTCCACATGATCTTCTTGATTCATCAGTGAAAGATTCTCTCCCCCCCCCCCTAAATATTTAGGGGCGGCATGGGGTCTTCATAGAAGAACTATTTACACACTCCCCTACCATTGCCTGGTCTTACCTTTAATGTCACTCCTTCTCCTCAGGATCCTCTCAGACAGCTGCTTTCATTCACCGAGCTGTTCTTGTAGCCACAGAATCCACTCTGGCTTTGAGCCCAACGGTCTCTCGGAGCATCTTTTGAATCCTCTGACCTCACAGCCCATGGAAACTTTGGCATTGTGACTCCATTCCCTTGAATTCCATGCAATGCCCCAATGGGCTGGTTTCTGTTTTCAGGAGATGAAATTAAGGAGGAAGATCCTCTGAGTGGCAGGCATTGACTTTGCATGCTGAGGATGGCACCTATGATGTATGCTGAGGATGGCATGCTGAAGATGGCACCTATGATCTCCCACTATATGGATAGATTTTTATTTTTTATATAGGCACTTGAATCCTGTCAAATCCTTAAAAGATGCAAGTAGAAAGCATGGGGCTTTTTTTAACTTGACAAAATTTATTTGTCTGGTAAATGGCATCAGCCCCCACATCGATGTTGAAGTCCTCCAGCACAGGCAGTCTGGAGGACCTCAACAGCACCATCGAGGTGAAGCCCGCCAGCTCTGGAAAGAAGAGTGCTGTATCACAGGGAGCATGGTAGACCAACACTATCTCAAATCCCTCCCTGGTCCCCAGTGACCCAAGTGGAGGACCTCCAGGCCTGGGATCACCAAGGCAGAGAGCCTGATAGCCTCCAAGGTTTTTTTTTTTCAATATAAACAATAGCCCAACCCTCCCATCCCTCCAATCTACTTTAATGTTGGATAGAACACCTGGGTGGACAGGTTAGGGAGAGAGCCACACCACCTCTCTGTGCCCATCCAGGTCTCAGGAACAGCCAGGTAGAACTGGGATGTGTTTTTCAATTGTATATCATGTCCCAGCATAAATACTCTGAGTGATTCACATATTCAGGCAGACAGTTCCATCTTCATCTATTCAGATTTCCATCCATTGCCCTCTTTATAGGAACTACTCTTTCCCTTCCACCGCAATTCCCGTTCTGTCCTGTCTGTCCTTCAGTCAGAGTCACACAGAGGAAGCGACTGGGAAGCTGCTCATTGTAGCAAGGCAGAGTGCAGCAGGTGTTCACCAAATATTCTGGAGGAAATCAAGGAAAATTAAGCTGATTGTGGGTTCCCCTTCAAAGGCAAATAATCTCAGCTTAATATTTTTCAGGATGAGTGGTTCCATCTTCCCCTCCATATATGTCAGAATATAAAGAGATTTTAATAAAAAGATTAACATTCCAAAATACTTCCAGGTTTCTGTTCAACATGAAAGAGCTTTGAGGAGCATGTCTAAAGAGGCTTCCTATACAACTCCTACCATTCACTTATCTTGCCTTCTAATTCTTTTCTCTCTCCCCCCCCTCCCCCCTTTTGTTCCTTCATTTTGGGGAGATAGGACTGCATGGAAGACATAGCTAAACAGAAGAGGAAGCTATGAGCTTAAGCAATTTAAAATAGTCCTCCACCTCCTCCCACAGATACACCTGTTATGCAATTGAACCAAGTATATGTAGCTTCAAGCGACTGACATTCTTGGATCAAAGTTTAAACTTACTGAGTAGATCCTAATCAACCTTAAGCGGCTGCTCAGAGCCATCTAATTTTTTTACATTGTGGCTACGATCTCCTCTGTTCATTCAGCCTTTTCCAAGTTGCTCATATTTGGCAACACGTACCGAATTTTCTAGCAGTTCGAAAGCATATAAAAATGTGAGTAGACAAATAGGTATCACCATGGTGGGAAGGTAACAGCATTCTGTGTCTAAGTCGCGCTGGCCACGTGACCATGGAAAATGTCTATGGACAAACGCTGGCTCTATGGCTTGGAAACGGGGATGAGCACCGCTCCCTAGAATCGGACATGACTGGACAAATTGTCAAAGGGGAACCTTTCCATTTACCAAATTTTCACTGGAACTTTCACAGAATTTCTTGAGCTGCATTTCATGCTGTTACCCCACCCTGTTGCAAGGAGGCATTCACTGCACCTCCTACCCACTTAACCAATCCCTTTCTGACAATTTTTATAAGCCAGGAAGGGATGGGTCCAGCAAACATGGGGTAGCCTTCACCTCTCCAAGGGTTTTGTCAGCATCATCCAGCTGCAGAAGATGGAACTCATGCAACAGCCCAGAACAGGAGGCATAGTCACATTCACAAAGCAGTGTCAACTATAGCCCTCAAATCAGAAGGAATCCCAACAATTTTCTCTCCAAAGTGTCATGCAGATTCTTCACAGTGAGTTACACCATGGTCTGCATTCTCTTCCTACAGGCCACTCTTGACCACTCGAAAGAGCTCCGCTGGATGGCTCTGTAGAGATGTAATGGTGGCAGAGAAGAATGGCTTTCAGTGCTGGATGGGGTTACATTGGAAAGAGCTTTGCAGATGCTCTAGTTCACTGGTTCTTAACCTTGGGTTACTCAGGAGTTTTGGACTGCAACTCCCAGAAGCCTTCACCACCAGCTGTGCTGACTGGGGTTTCTGGGAGTTGCAGTTCAAAAGCATCTGAGTAACAAAGGTTAAGAACCACTGCTCTAGTTTACAAGATCAAACGGAGCCTGAACTGTCTCTGGAACAAAAATGTCCTACTTTGGGCCCATCACTAGAAGGGAGGATTCTCTGGAAAAGACAATAGTGCTGGGGAAGGTGGAGAGCAGCCGGAGAAGAGGAAGACCAAACACAGGATGGGCTGAGCCCAGCAGTGTTTCCCTTTTCACAACTCCCTTCTGTAAAAAAAGTAACCTGTGACCCTCCCATATTTGCATAAGGCATTTTTAGCAAGTAAAGAAAACACATAAAAATAGTTTTGGGGGAATA
Source organism: Pogona vitticeps (assembly GCF_051106095.1). Lineage (NCBI taxonomy): Eukaryota > Metazoa > Chordata > Lepidosauria > Squamata > Agamidae > Pogona > Pogona vitticeps. The sequence continues at coordinate 17,110,884 of NC_135790.1, forward strand.
TATTTGTACTCTAAAATATTACTATAATGATACACAATTAGAAGGGGCTGTAAATCTGACTCTAGGAGATAAAATATGAGAAGGAAAGAAAAGGTTCATACACTTTGAGTTTAATGTACATTTTTGGGTGAGGAAACGACCCTTCATGTCTTCCCCCCCCATAAAAAGCCCCCCTTAGTGGAGAGCCTCTTCCCCCTGAAGCCCAAATCAACTCCCCCCCAAGGGCCCTGCCCATTTCCCCCCCTTCTTCCCCTTCTTGCCCCTCCTGCCTTCCTCCTTCAAGAGTCATGTGGGGCCCAGAAGCCTCTCCCTGCCCAAGTCCCCTCTCCCTTCGCTGCGCCACCATCGCTGCACCCAGAAGAGCCAGAGACTCAGGGGGAGGGAAAGGGCCCGTTGCTTTGTTAGCAACAGATTTAAATCCTGCCACCATCTTGGGGGTCAGTCTTCCCAGCAGACATCATGCGCTCGCCTCATGTAGACGTCTTTGAGAAAGGCTAACACTCGCTTCCAAAGAGTTGACGTCCATCCTCCAAAAGTGGACATGGAGGAGCAGAGAGAAACGAGCAAGAACAGCTCTTTTGGAAGGGTTGGCAATGATGGACCAAGAGGATTAAAATAAAACAGCACTGTGCTTATATATTTAATATAATAAATTTTGAAATAATTGCAGCAATCCTCCCAGAACATACTTTGTGAGCCCCCCCAGATTGGGAACCTTTGCTTTAATCTCTGTCACCTTGCTAGTATCCTAGAAATATTTTATGTATTTATTTGTTTAATTTATATCCTGCCCATCTAGACCGAAGTCTGCTCTGGACAGCTAACAACACTCAAGAATAATAAAACAAAATAACATTAATACAATTGAAAACAGCAAATAAATTAGGTATTGACAGGAGGGAAGGCCTGCCAAAAGAGCCAGGTCCTGAGTTGGCTCTTAAAAACACCTAGCGAGGGAGCCAGACAAATTTCTGGGGGGAAGATTGTTCCAAGGGCTGGGGGGGGGGGGGACTGCCAAGAAGGCCTGCTTTCTTGTTCTTTCTCTTTGGGCCTCCCTCAGCGTTAGGCCCCTCAGCCGCCCATCTTGACTAAAGTAAGTGATTCCGGTAGATCTAGGTGGGAGGAGGCATTCTGCCAGATATTGAGATCCTAAACCATTTAGGGCTTTACTGTATATGCCATCATTAGTACTTTGCAGTCAATGCGGAAACGGACGGACAGCCAATGGAGGGCAGCCAGATTAGGGGAGATTTGTTGATGTTTTCCCACCCCAACAAGAAGTCTGGCTGCCATGTTCTGCACCATTTGGAGCTTCAGCATTGGTCTCAAAGGTAGCCCCACGTAGAGTGCATTACAGTAGCCTTCAGACGACAAGCGCATGGACCAGAGTGGTGAGGGCCTCCACATCAAGGTAGGGACACAGCTGTGCAATCCACCAAAGATGGAAATAGGTGGTACACACCACTGATGCTACCTGGGTCTCCATGGTAAGCACCGGGTCAAGATGGACACCCAGTGTGAATCGATATCTTTGTGGTGAGACACCCCCCCCAAAAAAGAGAGGGTGTTCCCCAAACGACTAACATCAGGCCCACCCACTCTCAGACCTCCGACTTGTCCGGGTTCAGCCTCAGACCATTTACCTGAATCCATTTCAATATGGCCTCCAGATAGCGCTGAAGGGACGAAAAAGCATCCGCTGTTGTTGGAGAAAAGATGTAGAACTGGGTGTCACCAGTGTACTGATGACACAAAGCCCCACACCCCCTGATGACTCCACCCAGCGGCCTCAAGTAGATATTAAACAGCATTGGGAAGATAATCAAGCCCTGCAGAACCCCACAATTGAGACTCCACGGGGCTAATGCACTCTCCCCAAGCTGTACTCTCTATTCAGACCGGGGGGAATGGATCTCCTACCAACTCTCCTCAGACTGAAGAAGCTACTTGGATGAGTAGTGAAATGTTTCAACCTAAGGAAGAAGCCAAATTGCCATGACTCTACTTCCAGATAACCTTTGGCTGAGAACCTTCATAGATATAGCGGACTAGAAAGCTTTCCAAAGCAGGGCAGTACTTTAGTAGGCATTCTTCCGTCTCGAGAGACTATGGTAACATTCTTTGAATAGAGGTCTTGGAACTGTCTCTAGTGTGGCTGAGAAGGCCAATTTGAGAGTGACCATCCCTTCTACACTGAAGACAAATACAATCTGTCCCTGTCCAGCTCCCTGATTTTGCTGGTTTCGGGACTGCCTCTTTGTCTCGGCCTGCTGGACAAGGGACTTTTCAAATTGGGAGAGGCCATGATGCACCTCCTGCCTCCAGGCTGAATGCTCAGGTGTCAGAGTTTCCCATCTGTTGAGGTCCATTCCTAAGGCCTTCAGATCCCACTTGCAGATATCCTTGTATTGCAGCTGTGGTCTCCCTCTGGGGTGATTTCCCTGCACTAATTCTCCATACAGGAGATCTTTTGGAATCCAATTGTCAACCATTCTCATGACATGCCCAAGCCAACATAGATGTCACTGTTTCAGTAATGTATACATGCTAACAATTCCAGCTTGTTCCACGACACTATTTGGAACTTTGTCCTGTCAGGTGATGCCAAAAATGCGTCAGACACAACACATATGGAACGTGTTCAGCTTCCTCTCCAGCTGTGCATAAAGGGTCCAGGACTCACTGCAGTACAGGAGAGTACTCAGTACACAGGCTCTATAGACCTGGATCTTAGTATAGGTCATCAGCTTTTTGTTTATCCATACTTTGTTAGTCTAGAGAACATAGTAGCCGCTTTGCCAAAGCATTTATCCAGATCAACACTCTAGAGAGTATCAGATTGTTGAGCCAAGGTACACAAAATCATGAACCTCCAATTCTTGTGTAGAGATGGTAATAGAAGGTGAGTCCAGAACAGTACTGAACATATCCTAAAAATGGCTGTATCTACTATTCATTCCATTTTATTACATGGAGATACATATGTGTAGTGAACTGGTTGATATGTGTTTATCCTTCTTCCTCTCTCAAAGCAGAATGAAGTCATAAAATGCTACATACTGGATCATGGGTTATTAATTATGGAAACCTCAGGTGTCAGTCGCCGGAGACTACAACACAATACAATACGAGGCTGCAGCAGAAATCATTATACCACACTTTAGACAAAAGCAGCAGCATTCTCTTTAATATTAAAAACATAAGGAAATCCTGCCAAAAACTACATCATTTAAAGCTATGTACAGTTAAAAAAGAATATTACAACTTTTAAAGAAAACAGTGTAATTTTTCTATATGATATAAAGACATGCATCTTTAAAACATTTATCTGTAAAACAACAAAGTACAAAATATGACCATTTATTGCTCAGACAGCAATACTTTATCTAGCCATGTGACTTTTCAAATACTGAAGAAGGAGACTTCAGTAGATAAGACTTTATATGGTTACACAGCTAGGGCATGTATAATCAAAAAAGCTGTTCAAGAAAAAAACTTGCTCAAGTTCAAGTGACTACTAGTATTGACACCACACTTTTGCGCATCACAGAGATTTCAATGAGACACATTTACAAATTGTTTAGCATGATTAAAAACAATAAGGCAACTGTCTAAGGCAAAGATGTGTGACTTAGAACTGTGAGACCATACATGCTAGCATAAATTAATAGCTTATGTATCCATTGAATAGCTGCGTCAGTTCATCTCATCTTAAATTGTCAAAAGCACTTCTGATGTGTCAAACATCCAAATGTAAACAAAAAAGCATTGAAACTATTTTGGATAAATGTCAGGTCAATACTTTTCCTGTTTTAACAATGTGCTATGAATGTCACATTTATCTCTGTTTCATAACACATATGAAATGCCAAATAACTAGGGAAGGATACAGAATACCTGCTGCACAAATATATTCTGAGTGAATATTAAACTTGAGAAAAATGTAATACATTCTTTTAAGAGAAATTTAGTAACATTTGGTTGCTATGAGAATGAAATAGTGAATTAAGACTTCTTCCTTTACATTTCCAAAATTGTCTATAAACATTAATAGGTTGGTATTTTACAGATTTTTGACAATGTGCCGTAAGTCTCATGAAAGTGCTGTAGATACTTTAAAAAGACCCAGAAAGTTATTATGCTAAATGAATCTTAACAACAAAAGGCAAATGAATATGAAATGGTACAATATTGTCCCAACAGGATGAACAAAAACAAGATTTTTCCTACAGTTTCTTGGATTAAGTCACAATAAGCACTTGAACTTGACAAGCCAGATCATCTGTGTATGTCATCTAAGATTCTAACATATCTGATTGGTTGTGGGGTGAGGGTGGGGAGATAAAATATGAAGACAATATATAACTTTTATAAATAAAATACATTAAAAGGGGAAAACACTTATAACAGTGCCAGACAACACAAATAAAGCAATCCTTGATGAGATCTTGCTAATGACAGATTAGACTCTTCTCCCACCACCACAGAGGCAATTATCTGTTGAAAATCTAAAAACTCCAGTTGCCAGGCTGTGATCTCCTGAACTGAAGTTGCCATAAAGCCAAATCCCTTGAACTCCTATATCAAGGGTATTTTGACATTCTTGCTTTCTGAAAAAGCATCTATTTATGTCCCAACCAGCTGATTAAACTAGTTGACAGGAACGTGATTCCCTTTCTAGGGCTAATGAAAATTAACTTCTTTGAAGTGTAAAGCCATAATAATGTTACATGTAGGAGAAAACAAAAGAGACCTTCTGTAGGTCTAAGCATACAGTGGTGAAATCCAGCAGTAAGTTACAACTAGAATAGTGGAGATTTGGTGAGTCACCTCCATAAATTTCACTGATTCAATGGGCTTACTCTAGTTGCAACTTACTACTGGATTTCAGGTCCTGACTCAAATTTTGTTGACACTGTGTGGTAGAAAAAGGTGTCCTTGCATAGCAACCCAGATTAACACTGTAAATTCTCATTAGGGAGCCTTATTTATAAAATTATATAATATACATTGTATCATATATTATATAAAATAATCACACACTATATACATACACAGCATTTGACATCTGCTGCAACAGGTATAAAAATACAAAAACTGTTTTTATTTCTCTCTCACACAGACATACACACAAATACACATGTATGTTAGTTACTCGGTGTGGCACACTACACATGGGGGCTTTGCCTCTTCTCTTTTGTACGAAGCCTTCAGTTTCAATTAAGGTTTCTTTGACCTTTCTTCCATCTCCACCACCTTCCTTCCAAACAGTGTTTGTGTGATTTGTGGCTCAAGCTAGTTAGCAAAATGAATTCACATTGGTGTGTGGCAATTGTAAATTTGAAAGTTGTGTGCCTTTGCTTCCTTGGAAAAGTTTTTCACAACAAGTACCATTTTATTTAGACCTGGGAGAAAAGAGGAAATATGCAGCTACCTCAGTGACACCAATATCGTGCTCACAGCTATTTCGGACTACAGGCAGACTTCTTAAAATCTAGAAATACACCTACTGTACAGCACAGTGGTACGTCTGACACCAGACATTAAGAGCACTGGGTACAGATCTCTGAAGGAAAGGCAACGCAGCAACGGCGTCAACGCTTCTGCAACAGTACTACCTTGACAGCCTTGCTTTTATCTCTGTCTTACAAGTTTCATAAAGGTATTAAAATATAACAGTAAAATCTCTAAGGTTCAAGGCAAAGGACCCAATTTTGAAGGTAACATATCGAATCAATGAACAACAACAACATAATAATAAAAAACATATTTTATCAGAGGCCTCAAAATATACTGTGTAATGTTCCAGTATATTTGAAAAGGGGGCAGATAAGAATTCTGTCCTTAACTGAGATTTTGCGGCCTGTCTGACTTGTACGTAGGATCTTTTCACATCATCTCTTCCACAGATTACATCCCTGCTGCTGATATGTGTACCTCATTCCCAAAATTATTTCTGATGACTGCCTCACATTTTGTGTGATAGTGCAGATACAAAAGTTTGTTACTCTGAACATCAGTGCCCTATGAAATTATCTGATTATCAAGCTAACTAAGGGTGGGCTAAATAGAACAACTGTCAGGTTACAGAATCATCAAGAGGGCTGGTTCCTTCTCAAACTGGGAGGAGTTAACAAGTGTGGTACCACATGGCTCAGTCCTGGTCCTTTTCAACATTTTTATTAATGACTTGGAAGAAGTAGTGCAGGGAATACTTAGCAAATTTGCAGATATCAGATAAAACTGGGTGGAATAACTAATACCTTGGAAGACAGGAATAAAATTTAAAAAGATCTTGATAGGCTTGAGCACTGGGCTAAAAAAAAGCAGAATGAAATTTAACAAGGGTAAGTGCAAAGTTACACACCTAGGGAATAAAGCACAAATGCACAGATACTTTGCTAAGTAATATTATGAGCGGGAAGGATCTTGGAATTGTTGCAGATCACAAGCTGAATATGAGTCAATAGTGTGACATGACTGAAAAAAACAAACAAACAAAAAAACCCAACCCTAAACAAAACAAAAAGAACAAAGGAAAATAAAAGAGGAAATGCAATTTTAGGATGCATTAACAGAAGTATAGTCTCCAAACCCTGTAAGGTACTAGTCCTCTTCGATTCAGCACTCTAGGCCTCATCTAGAGTACTGTGCCCAGTTCTGGACTCCACACTTTAAGAAGGATGCCAACAAACTGGAACCACTTTAGAGGAGGGCAACAAGGATGATCAGGGGACTGGAAACCAAAGCCCTATGAGGAAAAACTGAAAGAACTGGGCATGTTTAGCCTTGAGAAAAGAAGACAGAAGAGTGATATGATAGCACTTTTCAAATACTTTAAAGTTAGGCATATAGAGGAGAGGCAGGATCTGTTCTTGATCATCCCAAAGTGCAGGACATTTAATAACAGGCTCAAGTTACCAGAAGTCATATTTAGGAAAAATCTGCTATAGTAGTATGGCAATGGATCCGATTATTTTAGGAGCACTCCAATGCTGGAGGCATTCAAGATAAAATTGGGCTACCATCTGTCAGATCTGCTTTAATTTGGATTCCTGCACTGAGCAGGGGGTTGGACTTGATGGCCTCACAGGCTCCTTCTAACTCAGTTCTTCTATGATTGTTTCTTTTGCCTCCTCTCTTGCTCCTCTCTATAAGCACTGCTTGCCTGTGTGAACCTGTTTATCTATTTATTAATTCCCAACAATGGATACCTTGTTTCTTTCTTTGGAAAAGAAGCTATATCCAAAATCATATTTTTTTTAAAAAAAATTCCCATTACTCTCCTGTGTTTTTTTTTGTGTATGAAGCATTCTACATTATATTATTAGAAAAGTATAAATCAACCATAGCTATAGGAGACACACTGAAATGTCTCAAGTGGCAACAACAGGAACTGGGACAGAATGCCCACAGTCAACTCTAGCAAGCTAAGAGCTATTTATATATCTCAGTGATGCCTTCAGCAATATTGCCTATTTTGTGCAAGTCATCACCATGGAAACAGCATGTTATGCACTTCTCAGCCTGAGTTCTACCTTCACCCAAGAAAGCCAAACTGCAGAGCTTCTATGTTCAGTTTTCCCCAAGGACTGAGAACTGCTGGGTATCCGAATAAATGAAGATTGAAATAGTGCCGCTGCAAACTCATCTATTTCATTTTAGGTGGCTGAGAATTTAGAATATAGTTATTTCAGGAATATTCAGTAATATGATAGTTAAAATGATAGAACTGTTCTAGTTCATCTTCCACTGGACCATCCCACTTTATTCTCGGAACTGAAAATTATAAGCCACAGGCAAACGCGTGCACTACACTGCAACTGTATTTTTCCAATAAGTGTCCATGAAAGACACTCTGATACATTCCTTATATATTTCCTACACACCTTTAGATAGTCAGGATGATTTCACCTTGGGAAGGATGGGTAAGAATTTCTCAAGGCATAAATAATATTTAAAAAGTCTAAGGATTTTGAAAACATACATTCATATGACACCACGGCAAAAAAATAAATAGCAATTCTTATAATTAATATCCTGTTGTCAGTCCCTTTCAGCAACTCTGCTATGCAGTTACTGGCTTTAAGTGGGATCAAGAGGGAGGCTGATCACTTCCTTAAGTCTCTTGTATTTGGAGCTGTTGTAGGCCCCTCAAACTGTCCAATGTAATTCCATTCGAAAGTCCTTCTGTCTTTTCTTCACAGCCTTTTGAAAGAGGCTGAAGAATGAGGGGGCTCCAACTCAACACATGATTGGATGTTTCCAATTGCGTGCTGTTATCTGCAAATCAAAACACAACTGTTACACCATCCAGTTTTCTACTACTTTCGCAATTCAAAACAACCAACAAAATCCCAAAAAGCTTTATACAAGTCCTGACTGGCTGAGAGGCAAGGGTGACATTTGTTGAACCTCCTCACCCTTCCACCAGTCTGTTCCTGCAGCTCTTCTGCCTAAGTATCTAACCTGAACAATCTGAGCTGTTGAAATATAAGATCACAGCCAGTGGTGGTCCTGGCAGACATTTAAATAAATTAGCACACTGAATAGAATAAATCAGTCATCACAACATAATCTACAGAGAATTGGATGAAATCCATTTTTTTAAACTTCTCAATTTAGCAAAGCACCCTAAAGGCACCAAAACACAACTTCCAAAATATACACACAGAACCACAAGATGCCTAAGATTAATGTTGGTTTCTGTGCAGTCAAGTCAGTATGTTCTGGTTGTAAGTAAACAGTGATCACCCGGATGCCAGCTTCATATATTTTTTCACCTTTCTCAAATACTGACATACCTTCTATACAGTCTTTACTGAGTGGATTCACATTTTCTTGGCAACATGAGTCCTCAGGGGATGGGGGGTCCACTTTCTCTTCGCATTCTTCTTCTGTCTCAACACTGCATTCAGGGACTGTGGATGCCAAGCACATGGTGACCATGACATGATTCAATGGTTTCATTTCTAAACCATCTTGCTGAAAAGGTGCTAAGATGGGCATCACAGGTACAGTGTTGCTTCCAAAACTGCCACTGGTCTTAGTGAAACACCTACAAAAAAACAAGAAAAAAGATAATGTACAAGCGGTGCATTGTATAGGTTTTCTTAGCCATCTCCTGTTAAGCACTATATTTTACATTTTCTATTGTGCGAATTCTGGAAAATCAACCAATGAGCTTCAGTGTTAGTTTGGTCTTTGAAGTGGTAAAGAGGCCCATTAAAGGGCTGCTGATAAAGCAGTTACACTCAATACTGGATTCTTTGTCATTGTAAACCTAGAAAGTGAGAACATGGATTCTGACTCTTCCCAGAATGACTCTTCAACAACTCTCCTTCTGGATTGTGAAAGGCCAGTCAAGCACGGAAGGAAGTCAATTCCTTATAGCTGAAGCTTACTTAGCCTTTCAACAACAAAAAGGCAGCTTACAGCTAAACTCCTTTGTAGACATGCCCAGCACTAATCCAAAGCGTTGGGAAATTGCCAGCACTATAAATGTTTGCAGCTGGAGCATTAGCTTCCAAGGACAATGAGGCAGTTAGCAACTTGTTTTTTCAACATTCATAATAAATGTTGAGAAGCACATACTACATTATTTATAGTCAAACATTGCTGTTGTCGTCATCTGCCTGTCAGCACAAACTTATAGCAACCCTAAAGGGGCTTTCAAGGTAAGTGAGATATTTAAGGGATGGCTTCCACCCCCAGGTGAGTTTCCATGGCAAAGCTAGGGAACCACATGCAGGTTTCCTGAGTCCTAGTCCATTACTAGAGTGGTTCTTAGTTGACCAGGTAAGCGGGATATTAAATAAATAAATAAATAAATAAATAAATAAATAAATAAATAAATAAATAAATAAATAAATAAATAAATAAATAAATAAATAAATAAATACATACTCTGTCCACTACACCACCCTTACATACATCTAGTGAAAAATGAAATTACCTCACATTTACTTAGGACAGACAAAGGAAATTACACGGTGTGTGAACTTTCTCCCATAAAGTAGGAGAAAATGACATAAGAGAAATATTGTTCTTTTGATGCCTTATTCCATTCACTACTTTTAAAACATTCAAATTTTAAAAACAGCTATACAACATGAGGCTTATTCTTGTTACTATATTTATTGTTCTGATATTCATATTGTACATCTTACAACAAGGGTATGGAATAAGGATAGGAGAAATTTCCCCACCAAGTGGAGGAATTGTTAGAAGCCTTGTGGTAGTTAAGCTGCAGTACTGCAGTCGAGAGGCTGCTCATGATCCGAGTTTCAATTGTGATGGGCTCAGGTAGCTGCCTCAGGGTTGACTCAGCCTTCAATCCTTCTGAGGTCGTTAAACTCAGTATCCACCTCACTGGGGGACGAGGGGCGTGTCTAGTTGCATTTCACACTTCAAGACTAGATTTCTGTTAATGCTGCCTAAAATAGCACTGGCCTTTTTTGCAGCCACATTGTATTGTTGGCTCATATTCAGCTTATGATCTACTGAGCCAAGTACCATCCCAATCTTGTAACTGAGCATTTAGCTTTTTTTCTCCTAGGTGTAAAAATTCCTGTTAAATGTTATTTGGTTTGTGTTTGGCCCATTGATCAAGCCTATCAAGATCTTTTTGAAATTTTCTATCTTCCAGAGTAGTCCACCCGGTTTTGTGACATCAATTAATTTGATAAGCATTCTATACATCTCCTCATCCAAATCATTACTAAAAATGTTGAAGAGCATGCTGGCAGTGGAAGTTCTTGTGTGGAAAATATTGATTCAGCAATATCGGTTGAGGAGGTTTGGAGAGATGCAACAAGTGAAGCAGACACAATAGCTGCAATGCCTGGTAGGGCTATGCGGTAGGTAGAATAGCAGCAAATGGCAGATCAATGCCATATAGATAAATATCAGTGTGGAACCAATGCAGAGGGCAACAAGACTGCCCATGGGAAAGAGATGGGTAGTAGACCACACAAGTGCATGGTGAGCCTTTTCAATGGTATCAATATGGGGAGCATGATCAGAACTGATAATCACACTACTGAAGGCTAATGTAATAATGACTCTCTTAAAATATTCTGTATGAGTGGTAGAACAAAGGTGTTTATTCATTGAAGTAAGCTGCATAGCTGGTGTGCCTGATGGAAGGCATAGTCACAGATGACAAAGCTTGTGCAACTTGCCAGGACTCTTCACAAATCTCACCCTCTGATACAAAGCCAGGCAAGTGGGTATCATAATCCTGTATCTTCATTAACTGGGTATCAGGAGGGATGAGTTTTATTGATGGTATAGGAGGAGAGGACTCAAATTGTAAAACACTTGACAATGAGTGATCAGATAATACTTGTACCTTAATGCTAACAGCAGCCTCCCTGGAATTTTTCATAATCATCTTCTTTTCCTATAGTGTATCTCAGGAGTGTACACATTTATCCTTCTAACAGCATCGGCTTGTTGTAAACTAATTAACATACAATTCTTGCTTAAATTATCCTTTGGTATCAACATTACTTATGGTCAATTGCTTTCAAAGTAAATGAAAGATTATTCAGATTTTCTATATCCACAGATGGAGAACCATAATTAAAAATGCTTAATATTTTAAATATAGCCAGCAACATACTTCACATTTTACAAGAGCAAAATAACTTTCCTATCACAATAGAATGAACAATGCAAATTTCATCAGGTCCTAATCAGCTATTTAAATTTTGCTACTTTAAGTACACAAACAGAAACAACTGCCCATGTTTCATTTACTTGTTCTCTTTTGGCTGTATAAAACCTGGAAGCTTTTTGCCCTATTCTGGACCTTAATTAGTCAGGAATCAAGGAAAATGAGATGAAAGATTTGAACTATTAGTCTATCATACTGCAAATAAATACTGTAAGCAGGGGTCAAGTTGCTCAAATAGCTGCATCAAGGAGACAAAGACTGAACGAATAGCCAAAAGAAGATGATGAAGACTAAAGAAGAAGGATGATAATGACAGCATTTCACTTTATGCTAAACTAAACTAGATTTGTAGCATGACAGTGTCTCTTATCTAACTAGTCCTCACCCATTTTTTGGATGCTTTGATTTACACTTTGGAAACACAGTGCAAAAATGATTACCAGAAATCTGGGATGAAGGTAACCCTGGAGAATGATTCTCTCATACCTAGTCAGGAGCGATATAAATGTCAATATATCTGGCTCTAGGACTACCCTGTAGAGCTGGAAAACATCCCTAGTGTCATCTAGCTGAATTGCCTTTGGGAAAAATTCACAGCTAGAGCATCCCTGAGAGATGCCCATGCAGCCTCTGCTAAAAAATAAAATCAATCAACCAGGAGAGTCCCTCACCCTTTGAGGTAATCCATTCCCACTGCTGAACAGCTCTTTCCATCAAGAAGCTGAAACTTCCTTCTGTGTAATTGGTTTATATCTCCACTTCTAGAGCAGCAGAAAACAAACTTGCTCCATCTTTTATATGACAGCTCTTCAAATATCTGAAGATGGCTATCATGCCACATCAAACATCTCTACAGTAAGTATACACATCTAATTTAACTGTACCTCACAGGACTTGGATTCTAGACTATTTATCATTTTTTTTTTCTGGACATACTCTAGCTCAGTGGTTCTTAACCTTGGGTAACCCAGGTGTTTGCGGACTGCAAATCCCAGAAGGTCCAACCAGCATAGCTGGTGGTGAAGGCTTCTGGGAACTGCAGTCCAAGAACACTTGGGTTACCCAAGGTTAAGAACCACTGCTCTAGCTTGTTAATATCCTTAAAATATGAAGCTCCAACTTTCTAGAAATCATGCAGCCCTAGCATGAACAAATTTACAATGTTATGGGTTCATGATAAATAAAAACTTTACCAAAAAGCCACTACAATGTACAGTTGTGGTGAGTACCCAAGGAGAAAAACAACTCAAAAACCCAGTATTCATTCTATTCTCTCTCCTCCAGTTCATTACCTGTTGTTGTTTCGACAGTTCCGGCAGTTAGCACACTCTGAAGGGTCTGTCTGCGGTACCGCTGTGTATACTTCACCACCCTGGATAGAGAACATTTTCAATAAATAAATAAATAAATAAATAAATAAATAAATAAATAAATAAATAAATAAATAAATAAATAAATGTGTGTATTCACACACACACACACACACACACACACACACACACACACACACACACACACACACAATAAAACACACACATACATGTTATTAAGGATTCCATTTGTGACAACTAGATGAACAGGTACAGTCGATTTCATTCCAGACTGTTATGAAGGCTGCCATTCATCTCAAAAGGCAGGGCAGAGATCATTGCCAGAAATTCTGTTTTGCAAACCAGAAACGTCAGTGCTACAGCAAAGCAAACAGCTGTTGCTTAGACATGTAGGTAGCAATTTTCTTGGCCCTGTTTTCAGCCTGAAATGCCCAGATCTGATTTCACAAAACTACAAATGCTCAGTGAAAATGACTGACTTGGAAACAAATTCCTGTACATTGGAGATTTGTGTCTCTTTGTTGAGACAAGATCTTATATAGAATAAACATGTGATATAATAAACCTGTCTCATTTTCTTGCAATTATTCTGATTAGATTGGCTTGCTTCACTAAACTCAGCTTTAAAATGTTCTCTATTTGTACAGATGGAATAGCCCATCAGCCAAAAGTGATTTGGGGGTGAGAGGGATTTTGAACTGTTGGTTTTGGCTGCAGAATCCTTAGCAAATAAAACTGCCCACATTAACACATACCTCACTGTTGAATACTAGGTAGATACAGATTTGAAGAATATACAAAAATGAGGCAGTACAAGTGGTAGTAAAATTCTGCATTTTAATTGCTTAGACCTGCTAAATATCAAGTCCAAAGTAAGGCTGCTTCTATTAAGTGTAACAATTTTGGTTTTTCTTGACCAGAGAATTCTGGGCGTTGTAGTTCTGTGAAGGGACCAGAAGATTAATACTAAATACAGTGTATATACTCCAGTCTCCAGTTCTCCATTACTCTGTACAGAACTTAATTCTTATGTGTTGCCTTCAGATGATGATGAGAAATGAATAGCTTAAGTACAGATTCTTGATTTGTTTTTTATTTTGTTCTCTGATATTGCTGGCAGCTAAATATAATGCATGGCTCTCATTAACTTTGAAGAATGTGCCCCTCAACAGTTCAGCATACATATTGCAAAGATAAATTCCTATGCATGCACTTCAAGACCTGATTGAAAAGGTTCAAGTGATTTTCTAAGATTTTGCCCCCTAACACAAAAGCAAGAATCAAGCTTCATATCAGCATCAGTTAACTGTCTTAACACCCATTTTAGGTTTCCCTTTGTATTTATGTTTCTTGGGATACTCTACTAAATAGGTAGCTTCACACTTGATCTCATTTTTCACAGGGTTTAGATGCCTCAGTCATACATATGCTTATGTCCTGATAGTTCTAAAATCAGTATTTTGATACCTAAGGATTTAAGAGAGATGCAACAAGGAAGCAAGATGAATGGAAAAGATGTAAAAGCTTTTGAGAAGTGGGAACTGTTTTCCCCATGAAATGCAGTGCTACCAGTTTTTCCTCTCCTTTGTTCCACAGATGGTGCTAGACAAATTTCTGAACGTCTCCATTGTTTGTCCAAAAAACACTGACAAAATTCTGAATGATCTCTGACCCAGCAGTCTCTACTACCTTGACATCAGATTACAGGTGCAGAAAAAGCAGCTTGTGAAAGTAGCACCCCTCACCCCATCCTCTTATCCCCAGCTCAGTTTTCAGCTCAGCACATTGCTAACTCTCCTCCACTAGAATAATGCCCTAGGCCCTAATATAATTCAACTGTGAATTCTGTTGAGTTTCAGCTGTATTGAGTATTCTGTGGCAATGTGGGATACAAATTTTCAACAAGCAAATAAAACAACTCTTCTTCAAATAAATTTAATTGAAAGAAACTGAATTCTTCTTCACCACACATATAGAACACTGCCCACACTCTTTCTTTCCTGCAGATATTAACCATGTCTTAAACATTCAGAGAGCAGAAGGCAGAGAAGGTGTTTTGGTGTTTGTATGTTATTTGGATGGGGTGGGCATTGACCAAAGCTTCTGCCATACCGAAAAGTGATTAAGATCCATCTTAAAAGTTAAAACTTGAAGAAACTGTCCAATAATAAAAATACAGGTTCTGGCATAGTTAAATTTGTGCAACCAAAAGAATGTGTCCATACAGACCATGAATTCCCCCAATATCTCATTACTAAATCATCAAAATTGCAAATGGGGGGGGGTATCCAAAGGGTAGGTGCCATTGCCGTGATTATATAACGCAAAGTGAAAAAGCCTGAGAAATAATTCTGGTCCACTACAGTTGCCAAGTGGACACTCTTCAATTACACGAAAACAAAAGGGAAAAGTGAACTGTCCATTCCTACATCTATGTATTCCATTCCCAAGTTATAACTGGGTTTGAAATAGACAAGCTCACAAAACCCAAAACAACAACTTCTTTTTCATTTTTTTTTCATTTTTGAAAAATTTGTCCATAAAGCCTACGATTGCTGAAACACAAATATTGCTGTGTTACGATTTCCCGTCAGCCTACACTGGTCTCTCTATAGCCACAAGATCTATATAATATTTGTGGTGTACACTCAATAATATTGTTTATATATCTACCGCATTTTTTCGCTCTATAAGATGCACTTCCCCCCAAAAAAGTGGGGGGGGGAGTGTCTGCGTCTTATGAAGCAAATACTGTAAAACAGTGCTTCCCAGGGCCCAGCGGGAGGATGGTGAGGAGAACCTTGGAAGGGTCCGAGAGTGCCTTACAGGACCCTTCGGAGGCTCCACCTCCCCCCCCCGTGGGGCCAGTGGGGGCGAAATTTCTACCTTCCAGGAACCTTCTGAGGCTTAGAAAGCCTCAGAAGGGTCCTGGAAGCTGGTAATTTCACCCCCACTGACCCCATGAGGGGCAGGGGAAGCCTCCAAAGGGTCTGAGAGTTCCTTCCAGGACCCTTTGGAGGCTCCCCCCGCTGCCATCCCCGCGGGCCGAAATTGCCAGAATATTTTTTCCTGTTTTCCTCCCCTAAAAATGAGGTGCATCTTATGGAGCGAAAAATACGGTAAGTTGCAAAAGCTCCTGAGTTTTATGACTGCAGGGAAGAGGCATGGTTTATCAATGAATGCATATGACCAAAATTTACAATATTAGTGTCATGTCTTCAGTGAGATGCTTTAAAAACATCTATTAAGTTACATGCCTATTTCTTTCACAATGGCCTGATGTATTCAGTTTTCAATTATTCCAATGAGATGATTACAGCAAGTTTAGCTTCAGCGGGGTCTCCTAGTACTATGAGAACTGTGATATTTGTTAAATGCAGCATTTAATAAGTCTTCATTTCCTAAAAACTCTTACATTCAAATGTTAGGCCTACAGAAGTGTAGACAGAGTTTACTTACATTTCCTAGGTGGTGGGTGTGTTCATACTCCACGTGTGCTCTGGACAAGGAATTAGTGTGCCCTGGATAAACACCATTTCCTCCATTCACAACACCATTCATGATCCCGTTAATTCCATTAGGAACCTTGTGATGGAGGTGAAGGCAACCATTGCTATGGTTTCCATTGCTGATGAAATTCCCATGTACATTGCCATTGATACGGCTCATGCCTGGTAATGTAGTATATTCAACCATTTGTCCACTGATATCACCACCTTGGTAAAGGTAACCAGGAGGATCATATTCTGGAAAGGCAAGAATAAAGAGAATGTCCTTAGTGGTTGAAACCAAGTATTACATAAGCTATTGGTAACTTATGAAGATGACCAGGGAGAAGAATCCTGGCTCAGCACACAAATGCCTGTTAAGCATATTATAAAACATGTTAATAATCCAGCAGTTTAGATAACAGAAACCACCACTAAAAATGAACAGGCCAAAATCACCTATTTTATCATTGGAGGAATATGAAAAGGTATATGGCACAAAAGCTTCTGTAAAACTGCAATACTCAGTGGGATGGAGCATCTGGCTGCAGAACCAGAAATTGGAAGCTTGATTACCCATTAGGCCCCCTCAGAGAAGAGCCAGCTTGTAAGTGGCATGGTATAAAGTGCCACCTGAAAGAGGAACTGGTGAAATACTTGTTGGTATATTATGCTTAGAAAAACTGAGAAAGGGTTGCTATTAGTCAAAATCAACTTGACAGCACATAATCAATCATATGAGGGCCAGTGTGATGTAGTAGGCAGAGAATGGGCACCTAGATTTAAATGACCACTTGGCTGTGGAAGCTCCCTGGGGGGCAGCAATGGGAAACCATTCCTTGAATCTCTCACATACCTCTAAAATCCTATTGGGTTGCCATGAGTCAAAAGTGACTTGATAGCATGTAAGAGGAACAAAATTATTCTTTACTACAAAGCTTGCTCCAAACACAAGTTATGCTAACTACGGGATCTAGATGTTGTAAGAACCAAACAGAACTGCTAACATTGTGAAAATTTAGTGTATTGAAGGAACATATAAATGTAGGAATGATCTCCACCTCTTAGCATTACATTTGAAAGTAGAAGGCTATATAATTAGTTCTTAACTCTCCTGCTCTCTCACGACGTTCTTGAAAGGGAAAGTTTGAAATTCTATAAGAGTTTATAGAAGCAGCACTGAAAGCAAAAGCACAGAATAATGCTTTAACCTCTACATTTCATATGATGACTGAAATGTCTTTACTACTTTGTTCTCCATTACACTGCATGGTATTACATTTAGTCAGTGGTGAATAGAACAGTGACTGAAATAAACATTAAACTTGTTGTTTAAGGTACTTGGTGGTAATGTCCTTTTACTGGGCTTGAATAAAACCAAAAATAATACTAGAAGTAACCTACTCTGCATGACATTTTGCTGTCGGTTCTTCCATAAGCACATGGCTATGAAGACTATCAGAATAAGAACCATCACTCCAAGGACACAGCCCACAATCAGGTACAGCATGTCGCTACTCCGGACAGGACCATTCGGCTGACCAGAACTGCTCCCAGCTCCACGATCAGGAGAATTAGGTGGTGTACTAAGGTCCTTCATTGGGTATTCTGAAGCTCCAGGTGTCCGCTTCACTATTTGGAGAAAGAAAGGTTTTATATGACAATTTAACAGAATTTTTATTTTTGCTATATTTATTAGTCAACCAAGCACTGTAAATGTTGCCATTTCAAAATTGAAAACTGTGTGATACTGGAAAAGATGGACAGAGGATCTTTCCATTGAAGAATGTAACCCCCCTGTTTTGTGGGAAAAAGTGCGTCTTATGGTGCGAAAAATACGGTAATATAATAACATTTCAATCCTCTTCTTACCTTTAGTCTCACATATCATCACATTGCTATAGTCACTTTCACCTCCTTCATTATAGCACTGCATTTTAATATCATATGATGTTTCAGGTTGGAGATGGCTTATCAAGTGCCACTGCTTTGTGCCTAGAAAGAAGTACAGGTGTTTTCTTGGTGAGACAATGTGAAACAAAACAATTATTTTTTTATTATTTAAGTATTTATTTAAGGATAGGGTAGGGAATAAAAAAAATAGGGGGGAAGAGGGAAAAAAGGGTTAGGGGGATAGGAGTACACAGAGTATACCATCATCCAATCAATTCATATTACAATAACAGATCAACTTTTTGCTTTTTCACAGTTTGATTACCCTCCTGCTTTCATCTTATCATTTAATTTTAGTTTAATTCTATGTTACTCCAACACTATCTGGTAACTGCAGCCATTTATACAATACATCCCATCGTTCAGTTTCCTTTTGAATTGAACAGTCTTTCAGCCCATCGGACAGAATATCCATTTTTGTCACTTCCCATATTTTCACAATAAGATTCTCTTAGTAGATCTTGGGACCAGATACAATCACTTTACACAGTTTGACATGCCATACATACCAAACCACAACAATCTAGTATGAAACCAGAAATAGCCACATGTAATTAGAACCAAGCTAGACTTATTAGGAATGAAAAACATGAGCAAACTAAATTGGTTCATGGTAAACTAAATCAATCTTGAAATTAAACTAGCACTGGAACCAGACTGCTTTCCAGGGTCAAGGCATTCTTTAAATGGGACACTATAGCCAAAAATGTGCTCTCTCATTTGTCCACGTTAAGATAGAGCATTCAAAAGAGGGATACAGGTGACAGCCCTTCTAGCAGAATACAGCTGCTAAAGCTGTGGAATCTGATCAGTACAAAGCAATGATAATACTGTCAGGACACCATAAGCTGTCATGGCAATGGAACATCTCATGTGGTATGCCTAAAAGAGGCTCACCTAGCCCTCTTGTTGACCATCATCCACCATACTATGAAGAACTGACTTCATAGTATGGCTTGATATATGGTAGGGGCAAGGTGAAATGCAGAATGGTGCCTCATGACTGAGTTTATTTAGCTTTTGTTTCGTTGCTGATATGTTCTGTACTATATTTTGATTTCCAGCAATATTTTACTGATGTTTCTTGTTTCCCTGACAGGCTTAAGGGACAGAAAATGTCATAAAAACTACTTTAAATCATATATTTCTAGACTGAACAAGGAAATATCCTCAAGGAAGACTGGGGAAGCTTATGCATTTCATTACTATCTGAACTACGATAAGCAGCAGAGGATGTTTCTGTATGGGGAAATTACTATGGTATCCAGTTTCCAAGGTATTCTTTTTCTGGCTCTGTGAATTCCAACCCAAATAAGCTCATCTAAGAGAACAATTTTATCATGTCTGGCTCAACTCCAATCTTTCATTTAGACACCACCTGGAGATCTGTGCACTCTCATAAATAAGTTCTAGTTTGTATATTAATTCTCCTGACAAGTTTTAATAAATAGGAATCCTCTCTGTCTCAGATTAAGTTGTTTTAGATACCTCCAGTGCTTCTTAAAAGTTTGCCATCTTAGAACTCTCAGCTGTATCTACTGCCAACTATATTAAATGTACAACTATAAACTATATAGGGTTCATAGGGAAGAATAATATCAGGACATAACTGTTCTAATAGTGCTATGGTATGATTTACGTTTCAGCTCTATACTCATGTTTGCTCTACGTACAAGTGTGTGTGCGCACGCGTAGTGTTGGATTCTATCATTTAGCTGTATCCCTCACTCTCCACAGCGTGGAAAAGGTAAGAATGGGCTATATGTGCACAAAGCAACAGTATTCTGAATCCTGGTCAACACAGGATCATATGTACAGAACACTCTGTATATATACAACTAAATATACAGTGATACACCATTCTTGCCCTTATAATCAGGGAGAACTCAAAGTAAACAGTCAGCCATCCTGGCTGTGTATCACCCCACCACCACCCAAATTCTACTTCTGCAGCAAACATGAGTATAGGGCTACTGGTTGTTTTTGAAGGCTGTGGAGTGATTAGATAGATACTAACCTTGTGGTACCATAAAAGCATACCAATAATGAAAGTTCATGTGTTCAATTGCTAAAATGCCTCAAAGGTGATAAGTGGCTCAAAGAGGTTTTTGTACTTATGTTTTTTCCTTACATCCTCAAAAGCAAACTTAAAAAACAGATTCAAATGGCAACCTAACTTTCCCCAAGGCACTCATTTTTCAAATCTCCATTCTAAGCATTCCCTTCAGTAAGGGAACTCTAGGTTTCAGGTTTCCCCTTTCCATCATTTCTACGGATGGATTGTTTAAACATTTTAAATCTGCTTTCCATATGATCCTTTGTTGACTAGGGTTCAGAATACTGTTGCTTTGTGCATGTATAGCCATTCTTACCTTCCCCCCTACACACACTTGTATGTAGAGCAAACATGAGCATAATGGGAAAGAAAATTTAACCATCTGTCATCAGAATGCACACAGCGGGTTTTGACACTATCTCTAAGAATCAAACAAGGAATATGAAAGTTCAATAACTGGTAAGAGCAGGTTTAGTGATAGTTTTGCCGAAGAAGCAGAAAACCAGTTAGTATTGGTCAAATAATTTAAAAACAAGATTAGTAAGTCACAACCTACACAACAAAAAAAGACTCAAAAGACAAGTATGTACCTAAATTTTAGAGTAGTGATTAAGCCACAAGAATTACAGAAGCTTTCTACTAGCTGAATGTTTGCAAGTGGAAATCCAAGGTAAAAACTGATTACTTATTAAAACTTATTTTTAAAATATTTAAAGTTTGATTACAGTGATCTAAAAGGCATGGCATCCAATAAGATCCAAGATTTCTCTATGCAATAAAAGAGGGAAAGGATATTTTAGAACATGATTGATAAAACTAGGGAGTATAACATTTCTACCACTTCACAAGTATGTGTTTAAGTTTTGACATAATAAATCAGCTCCTAAGAGTTTTAGGTTTCCACTGAATGGTAATATGCATAAATCTCAAAAGCAGATGGCAGAAACGTCACAGAACAATGGGAGTCACTAAAACATTTATAAATAAATTACCTGTGTATCTTTAAAAAAAGCTACAAATGGAGCAGCTAATTCTTCAGAAAGCACAGCTTGAGTGACACTAATTAACACTCAAAGCTGAATAGGCATTTGCAATTATGGGGACACAGACTAGGGCCTTCTCTGTTGCTGCACCAAGACTATGGAACTCCCTTCAACAGGAGGTGAGATTGGCCCCATCTCTGCTATCCTTCCGCAAGCAAGCAAAGACCTTTCTCTTCAGACAAGCCCTCCTTCAGTAATCTAGCTACCTGTGTGTGAGTTTTAGATGGACTGTGATTATTACTTTGACTTTAATACTACTTGTGTTTTAAATTTCTCAGAGTAACATTTTTTAAAATTGATCTTTGCCTTAATATTGCCTGTTAATGTTTTAAGGTGCCTTGAACTCTAGGTCATAAGCAGAGATTTGGCTGCAGATTAACCAGTACACCATGATGTAGATCACTGGTTCTTAACCTTTGTTACTCAGATGTTTTTGGACTGCAACTCCCAGAAGCCTTTACCATCAGCTCTTCTGGCTGGGGTTTCTGGGAGTTGCAGTTCAAAAACACCTGAGTAAAAAATGTTAAGAACCACTGATGTAGATTATGAATTGATAGTGGATTAAGCAATGCACTTTGGTCTGTATATTTTTCCACAGTACAATTCATAAAAAGAAACCTAAAAATTACACTGTAAATTCATCCAATTTCATTGGCAAATGCTAATATTGTTAGAGAACGAGAAGATGATCATTTTCCTGTTGACAACACAGTTTACAATTTTTTGATGTTTCACTTGAAAAAAGAACTAAATCAAAATACAAAATCTTAGTTGAACAGAAAAGACTTGCAAAGGGGAAGAATATACTTCATAAATTAACTGGAGGAAACAGATTAAGGAAAATTTATTCAGCCAAATGCAACTACAAGTACAGTAGTAGATTTTAATTACAAGCAATAACTTATTAATACATTCAGAACTGAATTCTTGATCAAAACCTTAAAAGGATAAAACTCCCAAAGCATATCTTCCCGATATGTTCTGGGATGAAAGAAACAGCACCAGCTAGATTTATGAAGTAACATAGTTCTTAATAGTTCCTTCTTAGGGTCAGAGAGGAAAGAAAAGATTTCACTCCAATCCCTTGCATGAATTGCTTCAATTTTCTTTTATACCACAAAAAGTACAGTCCCTTTGTCCACAGAAGAGTATTATCAATTTGCTTTGAGCTCCTGATTTTGGCCTCAGATACAGACAGCATCTGGGATTCATGCCCTGGAAAAAAGGAAACATACCTGGAACTGTAGCTTACATAATCAATTCAACATACCTTCCACAACGTCCCTCTTGTAATCACTGTCATTGTCACTATCTGTTGGACGATAATAGATATAAAATCCTTGGATGGGTGTGTTGTTATTACTTGAAGTAATATACTACAACAGAAACATTTAAACATTTTTAGATTCAGAACTAATTAACAATTAGATGGAGGGGAAAGTCTAATAGATAACCTTGATGTAATGGGAAAAGAGATACTGAAATATAAAGTGCGTTTTGAAACAATTTTTGAAACATGGAAAGTCAAATGCCTAGGAGTACATATATTTTACAAATCTACTCTAAATATACATTGTTTTAAATTCATTAGTCATTAAGAACTGAAAAATTGTCCAGAACTCTATTAACAATTTATACATGTATAAATAAGATTACATAAATCCTTAGTGAGGAATTGTCACTAGTTAACAAGATGCTACCTGCTTTTCTGGTTGCACGCTCACAGGGCAACCAGATGTACAATCAGGAATACAGGCAGCATCCTGTTAATTAGCAGCAATTTGCAACCCTGACAAATCCAACCTCATTTATGCACACATAAACTATCATTATGCAATTAACCAGGGCTCAAGTTACCAGTTACTAGTATTTTGTGCTCCTCATTTCATGCAAATCTGATATACTGGTATACTTGCTTTAAAAGGAATCTGCAGTTTGCTGACAAAATTTAACACAAAAAGCCCATTTCCTTTTTGTTTTAATGCCTTTTCCAAAGTTGATGCTGAACTTCAGCAGCATGGCAATGGTAGGTACCGAGTGGACAGTAGACCTGTCAACTGGCCAAGTTGCGTACCTTTTTCATATATATTCTCACCACTCAGGCCAGAAATAATTACAGTGGTGCCTCGCTTAACGATTGCCTCGTTTAGCGATTAATTTGCATAACAATGTGTTTTTTTAGGAAATAATATGCACCGTATAACAATGTTTCCTATGGGCGATTTTCGCTTAGCGAAGTTTGGGACCATGCTTCGCATAACGAATGCGATTTTAGGTCCCCTGCTTCACTTAACGATGTTTCTTTTTTCAATTAAAAAGGTGTCTTAGAAGGGTCAAAAACGGTTCTAAATGCTTGGATTCGTTAGAGGACCTCCTAAGTCATGTGCAAACCTGATTTGGCTTTGATCTGACTTTTCGTTAATTTATGGTTAATTTTTTTTTCCGGCCCATAGGAACCAATGGACCTGTCAAAATCTGACAGCTCCATGCTTTCCTATGGGGGAGAAAACAATTCGCCATAAATTAACGAAAGTTCAGATCAAAGCCAAATCAGGTTTGCACACGACTTAGGGGGTCCTCTAACGAATCCAAGCATTTAGAACAGTTGCTGTGTCTTCATTAAATTTTTGTTAATTTTTTTCTTCCCCCATAGGAAATAATGGAGCTGTCAGATTTTGACAGGTGTCAAAAGTTGGGGGGAAAAAAATCACCATTAATTAACGAAAAGTCAGATCAAAGCCAAATTAACTTTTGCATCCGTTTTAGAGGGTGCAGAAGCTAATCCAAGCATTTAAAACCATTTTTGACCCTTTTATGACACACTTAATTTTGCAAAAATTGACTTCGCAAAGCCACTGAAATGTATTGAGTCAGCTACAATACATTCCAATGGAGGAAACATTGTATTGTTTAACGATGTTTCCTATGGGTTTTTTCGCTTAAGGACGGCAATCCGTGCGTATTGGAACGGATTAACCGGTTTCCAATGCATTCCTATGGAAAATGGTGTTTCGCATAACGATGTTTCACATAACTTTTTTTTGGGAACCAATTAAAATCGTTATGCGAGGCACCACTGTACCAGAGACAGTCCATGATTTGAAGAGGGAAGTCCTGAGCTAATGCAAATATCTGAGTATCATAGCAGGAGTTTCTACCAATTTTAGGAATATGCAAATTAGCTTGCCTTGTTTGGTGACTGACATTCTGAACTTCAGCACATGATTCATTTGGAACTTAATTCCACGAACCTACAAAGATTATCTCTGTCATCTCTCTGCAACAATTAATATGATGTGTCCTCTAATTATGGGCTAACCAACATGCTTCTCTCCCTAGTTTTAGCTCCACACTGCAACAGTAACTAATATGCAGAGAACTAAACCAGTGAGAAGGAAAAGGGGAAACTTGTTTCCATCTATTAAAATGTTTATATTTATAAACAAATAGAAGCTGAAAGTGAAAGCCTTCAATTGCATGAAGAAAAATCTGTTTACAATAATTTGTAGCATTTATACACCCAATTTAAAACGATCAAAGATTTTCATACAGCTTTTGTTGCCAGCAGCATATACTTGGATCGCCTTCTTGCCTCCAAGCAGGAATGAAAACAGTATTAACTCCAGTATGATGCATGAGCAACACTACTTGTTTCACACAGTACATGTATCTTTCCTAGGCCATGACCCATTCCCTTCAGAGAATGAAAAAAATAGATACCTACAGTCCATTTTAACATGATCTGAGTGTCACTGACTGCCTCAGTATAAGCAATATGAGGTCCTGTGATGGGACGGTTGGAAAATCGGTTGGTAAAGCCAGCTACTAGATAAGGCCGAGAGGCAGAACTTCGTGGACTTTCACCATAATTGTTAACAGCAATCACACGAAACTTGTATAAGGCTCCTTCCATATGACAAAAATGAAGGGGGAAAAAAGGGAGAACATCAAATTATTAGGTAAGAAAATAAAAGCAAATGTGAGAAGCACAGTGTAGCAGAAATACAAGTGTTCATGTAAGTTTAAACCAATCCCTTTTTTAAACAGAGGCCATTTTATGCTTCTCCAGAGTACCAAAGAACATACAGTGGTGCTCTGCTTGACGACGATAATGCGTTCCAGCAAAATTGCTGTAGAGTGAAATCATCGTCACGCGAAAGTAAAAAACCCATTGAAATGCACTGAAAACCAGTCAATGTGTTCCAATGGGGGAAATACCTCATCGTCCAGCAAAGATTGCCCATAGAGAACCACCGATCAGCTGTTAAAAATCGCTGTAATGCGAAGCTTCTGTCCAGAAAGCAGCCATTTTGAGAAGGGAGTGAAGCCATTTTGTGGAGGGAAGCCATTTTGTGGAGCCGGAAAGCAGCCATTTTGAGAAGGGAGGGAAGCCATTTTGCAGAGCCAGAAAAAAACAGGCTCCTAATAAACGTAAAGCGGATTTCCCCCATTGGAACCATCGTTTTGCGATTGCAATAGCAATTGCAGAAATGTCATCATCAAGCGATTTCAATGTCATGTGGGGTAAGCGTCTAGCGGGGCACCACTGTACTTATCTCACCATCCTGAGATACTTTAAAAAGGAAAAATTTGAAAATAACCAGAACTCCCTGAGTAGAAAATGAGAAATTTTAAGAAACAAGCCCCAAACTTGAATATACAATGTCTCCTCCCTCAAATGAAGTAATATCTTTCCTAGCCAACTGTTAGATCAAATGTTCTTTTCTACCAGTAAAAAGAAAGAAAATTTTAAAAAGGCATGGAGTAGAGAAGGAAGACACATTCACACTCTACATATTGAGTTAGACCGGTAATAGCTGACTAGGGATATACCCTAATGTTCATGGAAAAATGCCACTCATAGAGAAAACAGCTTTAAAGGGGGATTTTGCAATAGCTGAGAACAACTTCACATTGCTCAACGGGGCTAGCAAAGGTAAAGGTTCCCCTTGACATTTAGTCCAGTTGTGTTTGACTCTAGGGGGTGGTGCTCATCCCTGTCTCCAAGCCATAGAGCTAGCATTTATCCATAGACAGTTTGCATGGTCACGTGGCCAGTGCGACTAGACACAGAACATCATTACCTTCCCACCGAGGTGGTACCTATTTATCTACTCTCAATTACATGCTTTCGAACTGCTAGGTTGGTGGGAGCTGGGGCAAGCAATGAGAGCTCACTCCACCGCGTGGATTCGATCTTACGACTGCTGATCTTCTGACCTTGCAGCACAAAGGCTTCTGCAGTTTAACCCGCAGCGCCACCACGTCCCTTCAACTGGGCTACAAGTTTATAAATCTGGCACTACTGCTGATTATGTTCCCTGTTCATCAACACAATGGATATGTATTAATACCTGGATCCAAATTGCGGACTTCCACTGAAAGTTTAGAAGGGGGGATGTTATCAGCTGCAACCAGCCACTCACTGTTCCTATTCATGCGTTTATATTCTACTTTGAAGGCAGTAATAGGTGAGCCACCATTTGCACGTGGGATCCAAGTGACATAGACAGAATTCTCAGATGCAGTGGAGATAGTCGGTCGATCTGGTGCCTCAGGTACTAAAACAAAAATAGAAAAGATCCTTATAGAATTGATAATAGTTACAGGTACTCTCTACACTTGCATTTTATTTAATCATGTGTTTTACTCAAGTCAGAAGAACATTATGTAGCCTTAAGTCCAGGAAATCCTTAAATGTATGCACAGAAGATCATTTCAATTGTCAAATATGGAGCATATTATAGCTTCCTACAACAACAACCTGATATCTCTGCAATGATATCTTTGCTCTGATATTCAGGAACACTGAATGATAGCAGTTCTGAAGTATTTGCACATCATCAGAACAAAGACAGCACAGCTTAATTCACAACCACAGAATTAGTCAAAGCAATCTGCAGTGACACTTCTGCTTGAGAACTGAAATCAGCTTCTTACAGACACTAAACCATGTGCAAGACAGAAGCCCTAAAAAGACCTAAAATTCCTAGACTCACAAAAGCTTTATTTCTATAGTTACCAAGTATTAAGCAGTTTTAAGCCACTTAAAAACAAATTAGCTAGCATTCAAAACCATGCAGATTATATTAATACTTACTGAACTCACTTGAAGTTAGACAGCAGGGGGAACAGAAAGAATTGAGAGAGGTGATGTTAGTGAATTTGATTATAGTAATTCTAACAGACACATTCTTTGGTCTTTACTGTACAGGTCTATATAGTTAATTACATCGGCCAAGATCAGGTAATATACCTTCTCTGGTATATCTCTCTGCTTTAACCACTTAGTGATTCCTCACTTCCACCTGCAACACACCCCTTCCTGCCTCCTACCCTTAAAATCTTTGGTAGAGGGTGGGAAAGTCTGGAAGACTTTTAGAACCACAAAGGACTGCTTCAGGAAAGAAAAGGGATGATGGCTACAGAAGTATGTCACTGAATCCTGCCCACGGAGAGAAAGGGATTTAATTTGGAAAAAAGGATATGAAGTGTATTACTTAAAATATGGTAAATTTTAAATACATGTATCAGTTAATCTTGCCTAACCCAAACTTTATGATAATCATAAAGTCACTTGATCTCAGCATCTTAACATATAATCAAAGATCACAAAGAAAAAAAAATACATTTGTATCCATCGTCTTGATTATACATTAAATCAAATACAAAAACTGGGGTGGTTATGTGAGAATAGTGAATCCTTGGTATCCATCAAACATTATTCTACCATTAATATACAGAAGAAGAACATCCAGAAGAAGAATATTTTACTTCAAAAGAGAAACTGAATCTTTTTCGCAAAATTATTACAAATAAAAATACAAAGCTATTTCATACAGAGCCAGACCACTGAGCTATCTAGATCAGTGTTATACAGAGACTGGAAGTGGCTCTTCAAAACCCATCACTACCACCTAAAAGCGTACCTAGGGGTAGAAAATGGCAAGCTCTCCTACATCAGATTAGATTACTTGGATATTTATCCCAATCTTAATTGTCTACGCAATGACTGGTGACAGCTCTCCAGGATCCTAGGCAAAAGTCTTTCATATTTGTTACTTCATCATCTGTTTTCAACTAGTGATGTCAGGACTTAGACGGTACATATGCTATTGATGTACTTTGGCTCTCCCAATTTAATTCAGAGTTTGAGGCTTTGCCAGTTTTGCTTTTAAACTACTATACCAGTAATTCAATTGGAGGAGAAACAAAATAAACAGGTAAATTAAATGCACAGAAGAGCAGCAAGAAAAGGGAGTCAAGACATTCCCCACCCCCACCTGGTACAATATAACATTGAGTACATGGGTCTGGGGTAAAAGAATGATGGCACATACCTCCACTATGCCGAGAAGAATCTGGAAGGACGACACCAAAGTTGTTGGTTGAACCTTCCTGAATAACAGAGTGCTTAGGAACGCCAACTGGTTGAGAGGGGCCCTGTGTGTTCTTTGAAGTTGAGGATCTTTCTAACAAACAGAGTATATGCTCAATGAATAAATGAAACATGACTAGAAAAAATAATGTCAGTCTCTCCTGAAGTATTTTTGAACCTTTCTAGTAAGCCCTACAATCACAAATATCCTAAACAAAATTTACTCCCTTTCAGAACAGTATAAGAAGATAAGACTGGCACTGAAATTTAAACTACCGTGTTTCCCCAAAAATAAGACAGGGTCTTTTATTAATTTTTGCTCAAAAACGCATTAGGGCTTATTTTCAGGGGATGTTTTATTTTACAGTCATGTTATCATCTTCTGATTGCTGCACAATGGTGGAGGGTGGGGTTTCACCTAACTAGGACTTATATTACGATCATCCTGAAAAATCATACTAGGTCTTATTTTCAGGTTAGGTCTACTTTTCATGGAAACAGGGTACAGACGTTAAACTAAAACTAAATGTTATTACTGATGTCTCAGCAGTATAGCCTTTGCTATTAATGGATAGCCCATACACAGAAATTAATTTCTGGAATACACTTTGAAGAATCCTCAAGAAACATGAAGCATTTTACAAACTACCTTTTTCTGTTCAGAAAGATCTTCAGTCCCACTGAGCTTCCTACTAAAAAACAAAGGACAATTTCTGCTGATTCCTCCTTACTCCCGCTACCCTTTGGTACCACTTCCCATGATGTTCCAAAGAGTTCCACAATCCATCAGAGTAGACTTCTATAGTGAGGAGAAAGCTCTCCCTTCTAGTATTATTATTATTATTATTATTATTATTATTATTATTATTATTATTATTATTATTATTATTATTATTATTATTATTATTATTATTATTATTATTGTTATCATTGTTATTGTTATTGTTATTGTGAACGGAATTCACAAATTCTTAGGCTCCAACCCAGACTTGTGCTATACCCACAGGTGTAGTTCAAAACAGCTACTGAGTATGAGGTTTTAAAAAATTGCCATTTTTAAATGGGTATTAGAGGTTTCTACAAAAGATAAATTTTGTTGCAATTTACTCCAAGAAAAGAGGCATAGCATGCCATGCATTTCCTTACCTTTGCTAGTACGGAAAGTGAGCATGGAAGGCTGACCTTCCCCTGCCATATTTCGGGCTACCATCAAGACCTCATAGAGACTGGACGGTTCCAATTCTGAGAGGCAAAGTTCATTTTCACTTCCAGGGACACGAATTGTATTCCAGTTGGTAAAATTGAGAGTATCATCCAACTGCAGGAGGAGGAATACAAGAGTTCTAATTAGTATATGACAAGATGTTGTCAACTAGTAATTTAAGTACAAGACAGTCATTTATTTAAGCAAAGCTGTGTACATCATTAACAGTCACACCAAAAATCCAAGTTTCTTACTTACTGAAGTTCAGACAATGTATGCCTAACAAATACAGAACTTTTTTTCTTAATTATTCCGTTAAAATGTTATGATTAAGCTTGGAGAACAGGAGAGACAAAGACACAGAGGCACCAGTGCATGTATTTCTGATTTTCTTCCTATGTTCCTGCACAACTATATGCCAGCTTTAGCAATTTGCAACCAATTGCAAGTTGCAATTGCTTCATGATGAGAAGTAGGACATCTATATGTATCTTCAGCTGTCCTTACTAATATTCCATACCACCCAAATCTAAGGTCTAGTAGTCAAAAGAAATTCTGAAGCATGGGCATAGAAGCTCTGACTCACATTAAACTTTATTTCTAAGAGAGGTTACTAGAAAAAAGAAAAAATGTGTAACAATTTTCCAAAAGCGCCTGAAGTCATAAGATAAATATTAAGAAAAGAACAATAAAAGTAATCAAAAACTGATGGAAAAGATTTCCACTATGTATAGCCAGTGCTCAATGTATAATGGAACCAATGATCTCTGAATACAAAATTATATTTCTAAAAAGACTGCCACAACAGTACAAGAATTTTGTCAGATTAAAAAAAGAAATTACTTTGTGGTGCTTCTGGTTTTAGGTCAGAATGAGACCATGCTACCCAGAAATGAATAGTTCCAATTTATGGGAAAGGTTTGGCTTAAAGTTCAGTGAAACATGTTTAATGTTCAATCAAAATAATTTTTCTATAGCTAGTGACTAGCCACAAAATCTTTCCTAAAAACACATAGTGAAGATCACCCACGTCACTCATGCCATTCATATTCATGAGCTGATTTACATGAACCTATGAGAGGACTGGAGAGGAGGAGTCAGCAGCTACATGAGGTTCGGCAGGAGAAGGAGGAGTCAGAAAGGCTGGTTAATCAGAGAGAGAGGGAACAGATACTGAGAGATAGAGTTGGTTAGAAAACTAGGTAGAGAAGGTGGTAATGATATAGCAAGAGAAAAGAAATATGTACTGAGAGAACTGTTGATGATTTGCTTATGTATAACGTGTATCTGAAGAACTTCTGTTATTATTCAGTCTGCTTCACTTCAATAAATGAGTTCTGTTTCTGTTCACAAGACAAGCGTTCAGACAAACATAATTTATATTGTGGACTGAGATAATCCACTGGTGGCAGCGACAGGAAAACACGACGAGAGCCTTTGTGAGGGAAAGACAAACAGGGGCCAAAAGGGCGAACGCCACACACACAAACAAAAATAATTAAATGCATACATTATTTACCAAAATATTTCCACATCTACTGCATAATTTAGATTTGAACATTATACTTACTGAGCAAGGCCATAGTATGTTGCAAAAGAGCAAAGCTACTTCAATCACTGTTACCAGAAATCCTCCAACTATGAGAGTTATAGCCTGTGTTCTTTCTGGCCCAACCCTATTGTTAAATGCCAGCATTTAGAAGCTTTCCAAGGTTCTTTTCTTTCTAAGCCAGGAACTCTTTTTTTAACCACAAATAGTTTACTAACAAAAATGATGACAGTCCTATTGAAGGTCTCTTCCTTTGTCCCCAAAAAGTAACAGGAAAGCATAAATTGACAGAGGCAAAGCCATGAGGAATTACCTTGCGATATTTCACAAAATAGGCTTTAATCGGCTGGCCACCATCTTTTCCAGGCCTCCACACCAGATTGTATTGGTCTGGTTTAAGTGTCTGTGGAGGACTCAGAATTATTGGAGCTTCTGGTGGGGAAATGCCACTGGATGTTTTTTCTGTAGCAATTTCGTCAGTAAGAACCTCTGTTGGAGATGAGCTTTCAAGGCCCATTTCAGAATCATGATCTCCACCTCCTTCATCGCTCTGAGTAAATTCCACAGGAGCAATTTCTTCTGCTTTTGTACTAGTTTCATAGGGAACTGCAGAAGGAAGTTAAAGGTTAGGTATACACATGGGCCAAATGCTATATATCTCTCTGTACAATTAGGTACAGTGCCCACTCAAATCTTAGGTAAAGGTAAAGGTTCCCCTTGACAATTTGTCCAGTTGCGTCTGACTCTAGGGGGCGGTGGTCATCTCCGTTTCCAACCCATAGAGCTAGCGTTTGTCCTAAGACAATCTTCCGTGGTCACGTGGCCAGCGCGACTAGATACGGAATGCTGTTACCTTCTCACTGTGGTGGTACCTATTTATCTACTCGCATTCTTGCATTCTGCATGCTTTCAAACCACTAGGTTGGCGGGAGCTGGGACAAGCGACGGGGGCTCACTCCGTTGCGTGGATTCAATCTTACAACTGCAGGCCTTCTGACCTTGCAGCATAGAGGCTTCTGCGGTTTAACCCGCAGCGCCACCACATCCCAGTCACTCAAATCTTAGGTTCTATATACATTAGCTTAACCCTTGCACCATGACTTGTTCTGTTAATCTCAAAAAAAGGACAAGCTCTTGTAGCATAATATCGTACAGATGACATTTTGTCCTGAAGACTGATGGAAAAATAAAACATACAACTGCTACAGAGCACTTCTACCAAAAATATTTACCCTAACCAACGTAAGAAAATGTAGGTGTCACTTACTAACTGTAAGGAAAGTCACTGAACGAGCAAACCCATGTTCATTGGTTGCTTCACAGATGTACTTCCCAGTGTGCTCTTCTGTAACAGGCTGGACATAGAGGGAGCTTGATCCACCTCGAGACATGATGAAGTAGCCTCTGTCTGAAATGGAGTTCCCAGTTTTTGCTTGGGAGGATAATTTCCGTGATTTTGAATAAAGCACCTGTGAAGGATGGCTAGTAATCAGCCCATGGTTATTGTACCAACGGATTACAGGAGTGGGCAGTCCAGTAGCATTGCAGGATAGCATGAATGTATCACCATCTGTCACTTTGGAGCTTCGCGGCAATGAGGTTATAATTGGTTTGGAACCTCTATCTATTTCAAATAAAAAGACAGACACACAAACTTACTATACTAAAGCACAACTGTTCCACATACAGAAGCCTGGGCAATTATGGAGGCAATCCAGGGAACAACATGTGGACATCTTTCAGACCTTACTTACAGAAACTGTTTTGGCCACAAATGCATTTTAAAAAAACTAGGTAAAGGTAAAGGTTCCGCTTGACAATTTTTTTCCAGTCGTGTTCGACTCCAGGGGGCGGTGCTCATCCCTGTTTCCAAGCCACAGAGCCAGCGTTTTGTCCGAAGACAATCTTCCGTGGTCACGTGGCCAGTGCGACTTAGACACGGAACACTGTTACCTTCCCACCGAGGTGGTCCCTATTTATCTACTTGCATTTGCATGCTTTCAAACCGCTAGGTTGGCGGGAGCTGGGACAAACGACGGGAGCTCACTCCATTGTGTGGATTCGATCTTACGACTGCTGGTCTTCTGACCCTGCAGCATAGGCTCCTGCGGTTTATCCCACAGTGCCACCACGTCCCTTTTAAAAACAACTACTGAAGTGTTACTATGGCAGATTTAGTCAAGAGAACTATTTCAGTAAGTAGATATTTAGTAGGTAGAGCCTCAGTTGTGTCGTATGTAGTGGATAGAGAAGTCAGACTTCTAGAGACCTGGTTTCAAATACTTGCTCTATTATAAAAATCACTGGGGTGGTGGTAGTAGAAATGGTAAACCATTCCACAAATGTTTCACATACAGTGAAAACCCTGTTAGTGTCACCCTAAGTCAGAAGTAACTTGATTTTTCATAACAGTTAACAGATATTCAGATAAGCAATTCATTTATGCAAATTTTTAAACAGACTACAACCAATTTTCCAAGTGTAATTGTCTTATAATTTAAAAAAAACTATTTTAAATGCCAACACTATGAAAAGAGCTAAACAGACTCAGTGTCACAAATATATGGTTTAGCTTACAATTAGCTAGTTCAAGAAAAAATGAAACTGGATTATTATAGCTTTAAAATAACCATTTACTTTTTTTGCTTGCAGTCATCCAGGCAACTACTTTGTATTTTCTTTCAAGCTGCCACTGCAACTTCAGTACTTAATAGCACTATGTAGGCAAACAAACATATTTCTTCTTAGAATTGTATGATTTAAAAATAAGATTACTGGTCTATGTGTTGGTATATCCAAATGGTCTGGTTTGGTATTCAGGATACATCCAAAGTAAATTTACCCTTCTGGCATCTGTTTAGTTATGCCACTCATGCACAAAACATGAAAATGTGGCCGATGGATGAGGTCAATTTTTATTTTCTCTAGTTTTTGAAATAAGTCCAGTAATCATCACATACTAGGTGCTTATATGGTTATTATAAATATTTCTACACTCTTCTCATTTGCACAAAACCTGAAGCTATTGCACTATGAATTAGCCAACTATTGGTGGAGTATAATGTATTTCACAACAAAGTGGAAGACACAGGGCTTGTACAACCCTACCACTTGAAGACTAGCTTGTTGACTAGAAACAATTCGGGAGAATAGCCTGTTTGATTCCTTGGGCTACCCTTCATATAGACTGAAAGAGGGCAGAGAACACAGACTGTGAAAAAAATGGTGTGGTAACTCTTCTTGTACCTGCTTGAGAATGAAGTCTCCCAGTAGACTGCACAAATCCAATACTGTTGTTTACTAGACACTGATACAACCCTGTGTCTTCTCTGTTGACATCAGCAATGCTCAATTTGTTTCCCGAAGGCAAGTGTCTTGAAGAAAGGTAGATAGGGGCTGCATTATGGTACCAGGTGACATCAGGTATCGGGCTTCCATGTATTTCACAGGAAAGATGAACATTTTTACCTAGAGTTATTAATTGATCCTGCAATCCTTTTGAAATCTGAGCAGGTTCTTTAAAAAAAAAAAGGGGGGGGGAGAACATTTTCAGACAGACTATACTGAATTTTGTTTTGCTGATAATATTACACCATCATGTCTCACTGACTATAAATGTCTCTCTTCAAAAACCTATGAAATAAGTATTTCGGAGTTGTCATAACTTACCAAGTACATTTACACTGTAGTTCACATGTTTTACAGTTCCAGACTCATTATCGACCACACAGGAGTAATTTCCAGCATCTGATGTATCAACTGAGTCAATTGTAAGGTGGGAGTGAAATATGCGCCACCTGCCTCTCCCAAGTGCATCTTTACCATCTTTATACCAGTGGACATGTGATGCAGGCAGTCCACTAACAACACATTCCAACATCAGAGGATTGTACCGAGGTACTGTCAAAGCCTGAGAACTGGTAGGATGAATTATATGAAAATCCTCTGAGGAAGAGCCTGGAAATTGAGAGAAGGAAAAAAGTTCTTTTGATGTGAGGCATAATTGAGGCAAAAAATTCTATTTGGCAAAATTCTGTTCTATAATTTTGCATGGTGTAACCTAAATTGGGTGCCAAAAGAACTGAATTTAAAATAACTGAAAGCTTCCTATTCCCTTTCTTTTAGATTCTGAAGTGCCCTCGGGCTTCTTTTTGCCCTGGGGAAGCCTTCAGAGCCTCAATCCTAATGTCTTGGTAAAAGGGACATGCATTTGTGGTTAAACTGCTGTACTGCACCCCAAACTGTGCTCACGACCTGAGGTTCGATCCCAGGTAGCCGGCTCAAGGTTGACTCAGCCTTCTATCCTTCCCAGGTTGGTAAAATGAGTACCCAGCTTGCGGCGAGGGGGAGGGGTGTAGCCTGCATAATTAACTTGTAAGCCGCCCAGAGAGTGCTTGAATCGCTACGGGGCGGTATATAAGCAGCACGCTTTTTGGTAATAGGGACATGCATTCAGATTTTCTGGGTCCCAACTCTCTGAATTCTTCAATAATTCCCCCAGCAGAATTCTGGGAATTCCAGCCCAGAGACCCACAACTACAGACACCTTCAGACACATCTGTTTTGTTCACCTGGAGAAGGGCCTAGCTCCAGTTTAACCTCCTGTAAAAAAAAAGGAGCTGCCCAGGAAGTTAAACTAATCCCAGCCATCCAAGTGGGAAACAATTCGTGGGATCTGTTTGTAACTTTTCCTGTTTTTAGTCTAGCTTCACTAGACTTCTCCTTGTGAACTTTAAAAACTAGCTTTCAGTCAGATCAGTAGTCTTACTAACTTAGTAATATCCACTCTGAGGGACAGCAGCTCCTCAAGGCTCTACTTATGGATTACAGAAAAATCAGAAACTAAACCTGTTAAGTTGTATAAGCAAAGCATGTGCTTTACCACCAAGGAATGGTACTTCTCCAATGGTTGCTCGGTGCAGATGTAACTCTTAACAATGGTTAAATAAGACACTGTTTATAAACATATTCTAAAATGGTGACTTCAATTTAATCCAATTGTTTAGGATTTAAGCAATTGTTTAAGCAGGATGAAGGGAAATACAATACAAATTTATTCTACAGCCAAAGGCCCGATAAGAAGGGAAATACTGAATGAATTTTCAGTACAGGGTATAAAGACGACTGAACTTCCTTACCAAACCTCTTCAATAAAATGGACTGGATTCAGATGCAGAAACATATATAAAAATGACAGAATGTTGTGCCTTTTATTCTGTGATTTCACTGAACAATTTTATTCTTGCTGTGTTTAATACTTACTGCTGATTATGATCTTATGTCCAAAAGGTTCAAGTTTGAGATCATCAGTGACTGGATTATATGCTGCACACTTATAAACTCCTTTGTCATCTAAAGATACATTCAAAATTTGTAGATTTCCAGAAGGGAGAATTAAATAGTTTTCTAGTTTAAAAAAAAAGGTAGATTAGCTTTAATTTCAAAAACCAATACAGAACGATCTTCTACTGTGTTAATTATCCAACTTTTAGATTTGAAGCATACTTCAAAAGAAAGTACAGTGGTACCTCGCAAGACAAAAGTAATTCATTCTGCGAATAGCGTCGTATTGCGAAATTTTCATCTTGCAAAAGGGTGGTTTCCCATAGGAATGCATTGCAATGGATTCCTATGGGAAACCTCGCAAGAGGAACAAATAACTTTCGTCTTGCGAGACATCGCTCTTGCGGAAAAAAAACGTCTTTTGAAGCACAGCCATAGAAAAAGCCGTCTTGTGAGTCACCACAACAATCACAAAACACTTTAGTCTTGCGAGTTTTTCATCCAGCGAGGCATTCGTCTTGCGAGGCACCACTGTATATAAAATACTAAATGTTCAATAGACGCATATAT
Organism: Pogona vitticeps; assembly: GCF_051106095.1. Taxonomy (NCBI): domain Eukaryota; kingdom Metazoa; phylum Chordata; class Lepidosauria; order Squamata; family Agamidae; genus Pogona; species Pogona vitticeps. The sequence goes on from NC_135790.1 coordinate 17,148,419, forward strand.
TTATATTACATATAATCTCACCTGTTGATTGTTCCAGCCATTTCCCCCGCACACGGAAACGAACTTGTACATCTGGATTACTTTTTGGTAGTTTGCAATGAATTAAAGCAGTATTTCCTTCTTCTACTATAACTGTGCTTCTCTGCGAAGTTTCAAAATCATCAAGATCTAGAAGAAAACGTAATTTCTATTCCTTTAAACATTTAGAAATTGGATCTACCATAAACAAATTTTCAAGAACATGTTTGCGTAACATGATTTTGATGCTTAGGGCATGTCTGATGACCTCCTTTCCTGAGAAATGACAGTACTGCAAGTCTTGGGCATGTATATGACTTCTCAATTAAAGCTTCTGCATACAGCCATCTGGATTTTTTTACAGGTAGTCATGCAATGCAAATGCTGCAGGCTTTTTATAAAAGAACTGAAAGTAACAGGAGATGTTGAGGCTCAAGGAATCATGGAATACTAGTTAACAGAAACTTCTAATGCACATAAATACCAATTCAAAGCATTTGCAGTTTTATCACTAGTATTTCACCTATAAATATGACAGACTTTCAATATGTTCATAGCTTCCTATAGTCTGTACAGTTTGTTAATGCTGATTGACCTTTATAAGCTCCCAAGGGGACCTTGCTATGGGTCACTACTCTACAAAAACACTCTTAATTGTGAGAAACTTTCCTCTTCTGGGCATTGTGAACATGCTTGAAAGGCAAAATATCTTTATAAAGGAGATTCATCAATAACCAGCTTACAAAGGGACAATCCCAGTGTTTTCTGTCTGATCATAAGTATCTAAATCATTCTCAACTCTGAAACAATATTTACTAGATGATTTTAAAAATCATGATTCTACTATGTAACTTTAAAAGACAAATATCGAAGTTGAATTTTGCATCTAATTCCCCCCCCCCCCGATCAGTCATGAAACATAACTTATAAGGCAAAGTATGTTAACTCCCATGGAATTAATGCTTCATTAAGGACATTACTCTTTCAAATGAGGTCCAAGTGATTAGGTTTGCATCGTCTGCTTAAAAGCCACTGAGGTTTGGGTGGGGCTTCAGGCAAATTTTTTTCATTTAACTCAAACGCTCTTTCCAGTTCACACTTAAAAGGGATTGACAGACAAGTTACTACTAGCTTCTTTCAAGATTAAGTAAATATTTTCAGAAAAGACATAGAATAAAGATTTTATATCATTCAAAACCACAGCTTAACTAAGAGGGGTCAACTCTTGCCTGCAGTTATTTAAATACACAGAATATTATCTCAAACATTAAATGCACATACGCTGTAAACAGAGAATGAGCAGAAGAAATGGAAATATCATGACAGTAACAAGTTACATTTTGCCCTTAAGCTGAACATAACTTACAGGCTATAGACACTGTTGCAGGTCTGCTGATAATGGCACCAATGCTGTTGTTGGCAATGCACTGATAGACACCAGAATTTGATGGACTAAGAGAGAAGATTGTCAGGGATCCTGGCAGTGTGACTACTTGTTCAATATTCTTATGCAATTTCTGTCCATTGAATAGCCAAGAAACATGAGCTGTAGAGGGTTCAGCAGAACAGTGAAGTTCTACAGTTGCACCTGGCTTCTGGATAGTAGAAAGGGGCTCAGAAATGAAGTGAGGAATCAAGTCTAAAAAAGAAAATAATATTTATATACAATTAGACTCCTATGGCACATCATTCTGAAAATGATGTGAAAATAACATGTTTTCAATTTTTCTCTTAGAATATAAACATCTATATTTCCGTACAGTGGCCAGAATCCTATTGGTGTCCACTGCTGTTCTATGTAACCTGTCATGTCTAAATGCACTGAACTGGTGTAGTGTTGGGGCACATCTTTGTTAAGTGCATGTTCATGTGAGCAACTATGCAACTGATATGTGTTTCAGTACCTCATCAATGAATTGCAACAAGTTAAACAAACTTTATGCAAACACTAATAGAATTCTGGCCAATACATACTTTTGTATATCTTACAACATTTTTAACATTCCACATTGGAAAAGAAACCAAATTCTATAGCTGGGACTTTAAGGAAGTCATTTATGTACACTTTTCTCACAACCAAATTTACTATGCTAAATCAGGCCATTTTGAATAAACTGCAGCTAAACTATTTAATAGTTATTTACTGATATTCTCCTTAACTTGATCTTAAATTTTACACTTTTTTAAAAAAAACTGTTTTAAATACAGAAAAATTTGACTAATTTTAGCTGACTTGCAAAATGTATCAGAAAGGTAAGAATCTATAAGGGAACATTAGGCATATGTGGCATTTCATAAGATGAGCTTACCTGAAGCTGAAGTTGAGAAGAAAATCATAAGCAAAAGCAGTTCTTGTAAAGGGCCAAGATCAGGCTGCATAGTGTTAGGTTAGAAGGCTTGATGGCAAACAGCTCTAGGCTAATCAGAGTCACTGAGGAGCCTGGAAAACAGAATATATAGGCAAAATACTTGAATGATCTTTTTTCAAGCCTTAAATAATGTACTCTACTGGTACTGAAAAATATGGAAAACATTTATGAACAAGAAATTTAAATCACAAAAAGGCCAAGTTAAAATCAATGCATTTCTAAACCTAAACACATCCATTTATGTGTGCAAAGGATAAGCTTCCTCCTCTTTCTGCCTGCTTTCACTCCTTTACACACCCATGTATTAACAACTTAGGAGCTGAAGTTGCTGTCACATTCAAATTAACACAAATTTATGTACGTATGTAACAGCCCTAAGGCCTATGGAAAGGATGATAAAAATACATATACAAAACAATGCAGACCAATCTAATCAAGGATAACTGGTGACTTATGGAGACAACTGCAGAACTGGACTTTGAATTACAGTACAGTAGTCATTGTAAATTTGATTTTTAAAGAAAAAAATGGATGAACATGAAGTCCTCAGTAATAAATGTCATATTAAAGTTGAAAATCAAATTTCAATCACCAAAAGACTGCATTCCTTTTTTTATATGATAATGATCATACAGTAAAATTGAAAATAAACATCACTGTTAAAAAAAAGAATTTCTAAAGCACTGTTTTATCCAAAAATGAATCTAACAAAGGTACACACTAACATTTGAAATCTACAATATGATGTAAAAACATCAAATACTAATCAACACAATAAAGTGAGGAGGAATAATTATTCTATCAGCTCAAAATATTTTAATTTAAAATGCTGTAATTTTAGCTGCCTTTTCAGACAACTGTCTCCCCCGGTCTATAAGAGAGAGACTCATCTATGGAACAAAGGATTCTAAACTTTTTAAAAATGCAGGTTTTAACATGGAATGAAAGGAATACAGTGGTGGTGTCAGGTGTTACCTCTTTTTCCAAAACCAAAAGTTGAAGTGTGCCTCAAAACTAGAAGTGATCATTCTAAATTATGACTTCTGCAATAGCTGTTTATTTAGCTGTCAGCCTTTCAAAACCTCTTCATTTCTTCCTAAACAACTATGTTGATCATGCAAAAATAAATGCAATGATTTTAGTAGCTTTTCTCAATCCACAAGTCCCATGCTACTAGGAGGTTTGAAGTCTGCAAGAAGCCCATGACTACGTGCTCTCTGAGTCCTGATGACTTTCCTCAGTCATTGATGTAACAGAATTGTTTCAAGAGATTTAGCAGGATACAATATGATGAAAGGAGCCCTCTCTGGCCAGCTGAGCATGCTGGGCATTCAAATTAGTCTTTATAGTCTAGTTTCCCTTTATTGAACCTGGCAAGTAAGAATGGAAGACAATAGGTAACCACCCCCAGGACTGAGGTGGGTGGGGAGCTGTTACATGCTGGCACAAATGCCGTTTCTGACCAGGTCAGCATGGCATCACCTTGGTAAGACAAGCTACTCTTGGAAGAACTGGTTTATATGTTCAGGATGGTGTGGATGATTTCTGTCTTTGTGCATGGCTCCCACTAAGCTGGCTACACAACATTCACAAAATAGTATCTTATACTTCAACTCTCCCATCCAGTACAGGTCCTATCTGCAAATCTGCATCACTAACTGGGGCAAATGAGCAGCTCATAGAACTGTCTTCTCCGACAGGCAACAGAAAGCTGCACTAGATCAAAGCTATAAAAAGTTGAATACTAAAACTTCCACTGGTTTCAACTGGTCTATTTCAGTCACAATTAGTTTTGCTCTGGATCCAGCCTATTCATGTCTCTTTCCCTGTCTTTTATTGATTGATTGGTTGATTGATTGATTGATTGTTTTAACTTATACACTGCCCACATGGCCCAAAAGTCTCTGGGCAGCTTACAACAATTCAAATACAATAAAAAGATAAAACAATTAAAATACAATTAAAACACAGTACTCTAAAAATGCCATCAGGACCCACAGTTGATCTTATTTCAATTAATAATCTTCTGGAACAGGAAGGTTTTGATCTGGAGCCGAAACATCATCAACGTCAGCGCCAGAGGAATCTCACTCGGGATGGCGTTCCATAGTCTGGGGGCAGCTGCCCAAAAGGCCCTTTGTCTATAAGCCATCGCTCTTACTTCCTTGAGGAATGGCTCTTTCGGGAGAGCCCTCTGGCTAGATCTTAATTGCCCGGTAGGTTTATATGGAAGGAGACGGTCCTTCAGGTATCCAGGGCTCAAGCCATTTAGGGCTTTATAAGTCAAAACAAGCACTTTGAATTGGGCCCAGGCAGCAACTGGTAGCCAATATAATTTGAACAGAATTATGTACTTTTCCATTTATTTTCTGCCTTTCCTCCAACCAGCTCAAGGTCTTCTCCCCACTTTATCCTCAGAATAATAATCCTGTGATGTAGGAAAGCTGAGAAAGAATGACTGCACCATGTCACCCAGTGAACTTCATGGGTGTCCCAAGTCATAAAATTATTCTATTGGTTTCCAGTGCAAAATTCAAATGGAAAGAGGAAATATATGGTCCAAAAGGCACGGAAGATATGCTACAAAATTTAAAGTAAAGATAAAGGTTCCCTTTGACTCTAGGGTCTGGTGCTCATCCCCATTTGTAAGCCGGAGAGCTGGCATCTGTCTGTAGACACTTTCTGTAGTCATGTGGCTGGCATGACTAGACATAGAATGCCATTACCTTCCCACTGAGATGGTGCCTATTTAGTCACTCGAATTTGCATGCTTCTGAACTGCTAGCCTGGCAGGAGCTGGGACAAGCAATGGGAGCTCACCCCATTGCGCAGATTTGAACTGCCGATCTTTCAATTGACAGCTCAGTGGCTCAGGCATTTAACTTGCAGCACTACCCACATCCTTGTTACTACAGATTTTAGCTGATCTCTATTTGTAAAAATTTAGATCTAATATTTACCAGTGCACATGGGAATAAGATACAATGAAAGAGCCCATTTTCATTTAGTTGTTAAGTACTACAGCCACCTGACTAAAATATGAGAAACTAACTTTTACAGAACTTTATGAGGCTAGGATGAAATCATGCTCTCAACTTTTCCAATAGGTAGTACATCCTCTCTGTCATCTTAAACCACATGTGTAAAAGTACTGTGGCTTCCTTTTTAGTATGAGAAACTCATCATCTTTAAAGATAAATTATGACCTTTTATATTTATTTATTTATTTATTTATTTATTTATTTATTTATTTATTTATTTATTTATTTGATTGATTGATTGATTGATTGATTGATTGATTGATTGATTGATTGATTGATTGATATCCTGCCTATCTAGTCGGCTAAGACCACTCTAGGTGGCTAACAACAAAGAATACACAATATATATAAAAACGATTTTTACATAACCAGAGACTTTCAGCAAGATGGGGCAGACAATAGGGGAGAGGAAAGAAAGGGGAGATCAGGAATTGGCTGGAGGGAAGGCCTGCCGAAACATCCATGTTTTTAGTTGATTTTTAAAAAATACCTGGCGATATTTAATATATATATATAAATATATAAAATATCGCCGGGCAAGGAAGACGCTCCTAGAGTTCCTGCTCTAAAAAGTGTGAATGTTGCATCCACGTTTATCAAGAGATTAGTAGAAAGGCCAAAGCATTAATTCTCATCTCACAACCTTTCTTCACAAACTGTACACACAAAAATTCTCTATTGCCCTTTAACAAACAAACAAGATGGGAAAATGATCTGGCAGACATATTGTTTCCTAATCTATTTAAAAAGTTTTTAAAAATATGTTCTGCTAGTAATCTGGACAATGACTTTAGTAACAAACAAAATAAGTAATAAACTAAAACGGTTTTCTGTAGTTTGGTTCCATTTGTGATATCAAAAGGAAAAAAAGTGTCACAAACACATCTGCTTAATGTCTTCCATCTTTCTCATGTCTCCCCTCATACAACTTCTGGAGACTTTTTACCTAATAAATAATACAACTAATTAAGCTCATGTCAATGTTACTTTTAGCAGAAAATTTCTAACACTTAAAGTTTTGAAAATATATTTTAATATATACAGACAATGCTTGTATATATTTTAACATATATGTACAGACAATGTCTGCATATATTCCAGCTGCTCACAACATCATATTAGATTTTGGGTAGAGTCAATGTTACATACTATGGTATTAGCAAAGACAAAATATCACACAAAGTTAGAATAAAAGAATTCAAAAAAGTTTACACAATTTGTATACAAATCACACATTTTGCTTTTAATCACAAGATTAAACATGCGGAGTAGGCACAGTTGTGCTTGCAGTGGCTTGTTTATCCAGTCCTGCTAATAGTGGCTTGTTTAATAAAAGAATATAACTTGTTTATGCTGTTAATTCAGGAAGTTTATTTTATGTTTGCTTCTTAAATCTTTTTTGCTCCCACATTTTCCTCATCAAGTAACCACTTAAGTAGTTCTCAGACCAGTGTTGATTTATTATTGGCAAGTTAGTTTCCAAATGCTATGAAAACGTCACTTGTTTCCCTCCCTCTCTGCTTTACCAGAAAAGTCAAATACAAATATAAATATTTAGTATTTCTGATTTAAATATTATTTAAAATCAGGGGAGGTGAAGCTCAGCATTTCCTAGTTAACCATTGATGTAAAACCAAAATGTTTCTCATCTGTAGAAAGATTTCCATTTTACATAGCCACTAAGAACATTGTTTAGACCAGGGGTGTCCAACCTTTCACCTTCCCTGGGCCACATTAGAAGATGAAAAGTTTGTTTGGGCCGCACATACATTTGGTTTGGGCCGCATGGGGGGGCAGCCCTAGCCGTCCTCCGCAGCCCCGCTCCAAGCGTGCTTACCGGCAGCTGCGATCTCAGACAGCAGAGGCTGCCAGCTTCGACTCCGGCGGCTTTATGGGACCGGGAGGGGGTCCACCTATTGATGGGGACGGCGCAATGAAGTCACGCCCCCCCTCTCCCCTCCCCTCCCACTCCTTCCTTCGTTCCTTCCCTCTCTCCCACTCTACTGTTGTGACATGCCCCGGCCACATTCCGGCCGCAAGCGCTGGCAGTGTTACTTGAAACTTTGGAATTTCTTTAAAAATAAAAAAATTGCACTGGGCCGCATTACAAATTGACCTGGGCCACATGCGGCCCTCGGGCCGCAGGTTGGACAAGCCTGGTTTAGACATTCATATTCAATCTTTCTACCACTGAGGGCTTTAAATTGGCAACTATGAAATATCAAGAACAACAAAGAGAATCTGAACAAGTAAATAACATGGTTTGCAAATTCCCAGTGTAGTAGGAAGGGAGAAGACTATGAACTGGTAGATATTAAGGGGCAAAGAAAACAAAAACAGGTCTATCTTGGCATCTGAAGATATGGTGGTGATGTGCTATGTGTGTCAATCTGCTGGACAAATAAATTGGTTGCCCTCTAAAGTTCTTGCCACACCGTCAATTTGATCTATAACAATCAGAATTTAGAGGTAATTCAGGGTCACAAGGTGATCTTAAGTCTTATTAGCCAAAAATATTTTTATTAGTTCAGCTGCTAACATTTGCTAACATAACCACTTTTAGCCTGAAAGAACACACACAGCTTCCATGTCTATCCATCTTTCCCACATGAAATTATGGGAAATTATGTACCAATTAGTTCTCATAACTTACAAACCCTATTAGAGCATTATAAGTAAACATTAGAAGAGGTGAGTGTGATAGCTCAACCTCCCTTCATTGGTGTTTTGCCAGAATAAAAAATTAATGGATCTAAAGAGGGGAGCCTCTTCTACCTGTTATGGCTTGTGTGGAAGAGCCTTCATGGATGAAAGACTCATTTTTTTAAAAGACTAAAATGATAATAAATGAGGTGGGCTAGCATGTGCCCCTCCCAGCACTTTATTTTAAGAATATCTGAATACGACTACTAGAGATGGGGACGAACTGCTAAAACTGCTCGTGGCTATCTAAAGAAACAAAAACAAAGCTGAGCCCCTTGGCTCCCTTCTGCCCCCTTCCCACTGCCCCTGTTGCCTTCTTACCTTGGCTACCACTGCTCGTACCGCCATGGCCTCCGCTGCCATCTTTGCAAATATGACAGCTGCAGCTTCCCTTCGGCCAGGCTCCAATGCCCTATGGAAAACTGGGCTCCCCAGAAGGACCAGAGGCCATGGCAGGCAAGGTAAGGAGGCGACAGGGAGCAGTGAGAAGGGGGCAGGGGGCTCAGTTGTGGGGTTAAGGGGCTAGGCTGTCTGGTAGGCCCATAGGCACAGAGAGAAGGCTAGTCCACCCTGCAGCCTAGTCTTCCCTATGGCTACGGGGAATGAATAAAATGGATACATATTTGTCCCTTCTTATTCGTCGGGATATCCAGAATTGACAAATATGAAGAGATGAATATTCAATGAATCAGCAATTTCTTTTTATTTCTTTTTTAAAATTAGGAATTGTGTAAAGGATACAAGGGATAAAAAAGGGGGAGAAGGAGAACATAAATTGTGATCAAATCTTATTGTTTGTGTTACGTCTAGTCAGCTTTCCAAATTTTCTATAGTTTAATTGCCCTTCTATATGTCTACTGACAGTTACCTATTAGTTAAGTTCTATGTTTATCAAGTTCTATCTACCAAATCAAACCATTTATATAATATATACCATCTTTCAGTTTCCTTTTGTATTGGACAGTCTTTCAGCACTTCCAATAAAATGTCCATCTCTGCTACTTCCCAGATCTTCAAGAGCTCCTCTTGTTTCGATATCTGATTTTTTCCAATTCTTAGCACAGAGAATTCTAGCCGCTCTAATTAATGAATCAACAATTTCTGTAATTTTTTTATCTGTCCCCATGTCTAAGGACTACAAATGATATGTATCTATAAATGAAAAAATACAGTATGTACCTCTGCCAAAGGTATAGTAGAAGAAAATATGGAAACCACTGGATTTTTAACATCATGCTGAGATCTGTGTTTGTTAGTACTACTTCAGAGAAACAAGAACAATTTTTCTGACCTAAACTGAGAAATAAAGATAAAACACAATATGCCAGTTAGTTTTCTTAAGCATTCTTTCTAAGTATTCTGGAATCTTAATATTCTGGAATGCTTGCTTTGCAAGCACTTAATTAAACCCCTGAAAAGGAAACAATGAAAAAAAATCAACCAGTAATAAGGCTAGGGAAAAAGGGAAGATGATGATCCTTCAAACATCCCATAGTGTGAATACTTTTTTAAAAAAGGTGAAGTGTCCGGGACAAAATAAAAAGAGAACAAAATTCACTTCAGGTAATGTAGCATTTCCTTTAATTGATCTGACAAATTTAACTGTTTTTCAACTATTGTCTGCAATGGAAATCACAATTACAGGAAATGAAATACCAATACTAATCACAGTAATGCTAGAACATCACTGATCATTGTAAGAGCTTGTGTTGAAACATCTTAATTGTAAAAGGCCTGCCTGAAGAGAGGAAGGCAACAGGTTTGTTTAGAAAAGCTGATTTCACCTTAGGAGAGAAGGGAAATTTAATAAAATCACCACACTAATAGCAGAAAACAATTCCTCCTACAGGTAGAAGTGGAATACAGTATTTATAACTTTGGAGGATAGCACTGAAAAATCTCTTATGTGGTGGCCATAAGCCAGAGAAATGGTGGGACTGCCAAAGGTTTCATAGAATCATGGTAGTGTAGTTGCAAGGGGCCTATAAGGCCATCAAGTCCAACCCTGTGCTTGACGCAGGAATGCAAATATGTCAATGTGGGTTAGTCAAATAACATAAGCCCAAAGTATAAAGGCCCATGCCAGAAATATCTGCCCCCTGACTTTAATGCAGCAGCAAATTAAAAAGAAACAAAAACACAGGGGCTCACAGAAAACAGGAAGAATGTACCCCTTCCAGAAAACATAAGAAATTAACCTGGTTATTATTTATTGGACCAATTGAAGTTTACTTGTTGCCTTTGGAGTAGCATCATCTCACAGTTGTCAAGCCATGATGGTATCATAGCATGCATCATAATATTTAGATATTTTTTGCCAGGAAGAATAATAGCTGATGGATAATTCAAACCTAACAGATTGTGTTCCTGGCCACTGTTCTGATTTAGCCATCTAAGATGCAAGTCGATTAAAACAGAAAAGAGAAAAAGACCTGAATATGATCTGCCTATGTACACTCATCCACTAAAATGTTATTATGATGAAATATTGACAATTCATTTCGTTATTTTATCTGATACACACATACAGCCACAAGACATTGAATTTGATCTTCAAAGAAACTTGCAAATGTGCACAATAGTCTGCTAAACGGTCTGTTAAACAACAATCAGATTGTGCTGATTCAATGGTGGCAAAGATGTGAGTATTCCTCACTGCCCCAATATGGCCCTCAAAAGCAATAAGCTCTATCTTACATGTTACTTAAAGTTCATGAGATTACTGCTTCCTATAAGTAATTGAGAGACCAAAATCTTTGTCCCCAGATAACAGGTGTCCTTTCTAAGACACTACTAGTAAATTCACTGATAGTATCTACCAGGCAGACCAAACTCCTTGAGCATCTCTGTATAGTTGGGTAACTCAAAATTAAGGGTACTTAAAAAGAGGCAGCAAGAAAGGTATCCACATTTATACTGGTCATATAGTACATTTTTTGTAAGCTCAATTATTTGGATTTTTCCATCACAAACTATCTGTCCCTTCATTTACAACGATATCCATTTCAGCATTGCTACTACAGTGGTGCCCCGCATAGTGACAATAATCCGTTCCGGAAAAATCATTGCTATGTGGATTCGTCACTAAACAGCACAAAAAAGCCCATAGGAATGCATTAAAACACGTTTAATGCGTTCCTATGGGCTAAAAACTCACCGTTATGCGAAAATCCTCCATACAGCCACCATTTTTGCTGCTCGGTAAGCGAGGAATGGGCGCGAAAACACAGCGGGCGGCCAATTGTTTTACCCGGTGGCCATTTTGGAACCGCGCTCAGCTGTTCTAAAAACATCGCTATGCGAAAATTGGTAAACGAAACAGCTTACTGATCATCGCAAAGCGATGTTTTACCATTTAAAACATCACAACGCGATCTCTTTTGCGATCGCAAAAACTTAATTGCTATGCGGATTCGTCGTTAAACGGGGCGCCTGTTATGCGGGGCACCACTATACTACCATTGTTGTTATGCTCTATCAATTTGAAACCAACTGATGGTGACCCTAATAAGACTTTCAAGAAAAGTGAGATATTTAAGGCAGTGGTCCTCAACCTTGGGCCTCCAGATGTTCTTGTACCACAGCTCCCAGAAGCCTTCATCTCTGCTGGCCAGGCTTTCTGGGAGTTGAAGTCCAAGAACATCTGGAGGCCCAACGTTGAGGACCACTGATTTAAGGAGTGGTTTTACCAGTGAGTTTCAATGGCTGAGCAGCAATTTAAACCCGGCCTCCTGAGTCAAAGCCCATCACTCTGTCCTTACATAACATTACTTTGTATCCAATTGATCAAAAAGTCTGGCAAATATTCTGTAGTCAAATTTATGGTTTAAGCCAGTGGTTCCCAACCTTGGTTAACCTAGGGCAGGGGTTTTAAACTCAATTTACCTGGGGGCCGCTAGAAGCAGAGTCTGGGTGAGGCTGGGCACCATCAGATTTTCCGCCAAGCGGAGCAAGAGCCCAAGGAAGCCACCCAGGAGTTTTCTTAGCTGACTGACAGGTGGGCTGGCTGGCAGGCTGCAATTCTGGATGGAGGGTGCAAGAGGTGCTGTCTTGGGAGAGAGCCGGCGAGCGAGGCGAAGCTTTTTTTTTTACTCTTGACAGCAGAGGATGTGTGGGTGCTTTGGGGGGGCAGGCAAGGCGAGGGCCACAAACTATCATCTGGGGGGCCGCAAATGGCCCTCAGGCCGCATGTTTGAGACCCCTGACCTAGGGGTTCTTGGACTGCAACTTCCAGAAACGCCAGTCAGCACAGTTAAAAACTTCTGGGAATTACAGCCCAAGAACACCTGGATTAACCAAGGTTGGGAACTACTGGTTTAAGAAAATACTCAAGACCATTTTGTTTTATGTAGACAATTAATATATCAGTTATTATATTTCTGAATTAAGATGGTTTTCAGACCTCTCCAGCAATTATAGAAAAAAAGAACAAGGATAAGATTACACATGGAATATTTGTATTTGTATCCCTTGGAATATGAATATTGGCACCACAGGTGCCTGGGAAGTCTAGTCCCTCCTCGCCCCAAACTAGCAGGTCCTATTACTGGTCACTGCACAGTCCGTGCAGCAGGCATCATTCCCATTGTGCCAACCACAGAAGTAGCCCGGCCAGCACTTCCCTGCCTCCCAATGCAGCTGATTATTCAAGAGCTGAGCAGGGAGACTTGTCATCAGGCCTTCTTGCCGAGTGTTCAGTTGCGCAGGGAGGTCCTAGCCAGGTTACTTCCACAATTGGCATGACAGGAATGACACTGGCTGCGTGCACCACATGGCGACCAGTAATCGGACCTGCCAGTTTAGGGGGAAGGGACTGGACTTTCCAGGCACCTGTGGTAGCAAGATTTGTATTCGTATCCCCAGGGATACGAATACAAATGTCCCATGTCTAGATAAGGTCTACCTAGTCTTCCTCCAAATTAATACAGTATTATAATTCTACTTTACAAACGACAGACAATAATCCTTTTGCTATTTCAAATCTGAAGTGAGGCTCAGATACTGTAGTTTATTTCAGATAAATTTCAGTAATTCATCACTAGGGAATATTATCTGAAGAAAAAATCTATAATCATCTAGAATTCAAAGCATTTCAGATATATTATTTTGTCATAATACTTTTTATAGGGTGTATAAAATCAATGATTATTTTAAAATCCAATTGATTTAAATCCTGATTAAATTTTTTAACACTTATTTATTTAAGTCACAAAAATGATTTTTAATTTAAATCCAGATTTGAATTGTAAGCGAAATCAAATCCACCCTGCTTTTTAACAAAAAAATAACCCTTGTAAAATGGGCCAATATTAGGGGAAGAGCTGAAAAGAGATAGGCAGCAAGTGACACTGCCACTTCAAATCAATGTATTTGAAAATCAGGGATTTCAAAACTTAGTGCTACTACAGAGAAATGTTGTTGGAAGTGGAGAAACATGCAACCACACTTTCATAACTGACTGTGCCTACTGGGAGCCAAGAGAGTTCAAAACAGACACTTAGGAATCTTAGCTGAATCCCTTCTTTGTATTGCCTGTTCTGTTACTCTCTTTTATATTATCTGCTACTGTACTTTGGTGCTTGACATGACTTCTTCTCACTCATCCACATTTTCTTCATTTAATCATGTAGCCCATGGCAATGGACTTTATCACTTCTATTCTCCAAGTATACAGGCAGCTATTAAAACTTGCCATTACTGAAGTCAGTCTTTATTGATGTCTCCAAACACCCACTTCCATATTAACATAATTTTATCTTATGAAAATAATTAGCTCTATTGTGCTTCAATTTCATAGATTCACAGTCTTTCTTTGCACATATTCCAAGAATTCTCTTGTCCCACAGACATCTTTACATCAGTGAAAACAAATCCAGATTCCAAAAGATGTAGACTAGTAGCACACTACCCAACAATTTTAATTGCTAGTAACAGGATTATTTATTCATTCTTTAGGGACTGTAAAATCCCTTGAAGCAATGATGTACAAGGATGCATTCCATCATACAAGCCTACAAGTTAACAAAGTTATTATGAATTAAGGAACATGAAAGGGTAAGGGGAATATAAGCAAAAGGTGCGTTCAGGCAGATTTAGATATTTAATAGTCAACGATCAAACTATACAGAATATACCACCTCTGGGTTGTTTTTACTACACACACCCATCTTTTCAGAGGCTCAATCAAGTCAGCCAACCATGCAAACTGATCCTGTCGCCAGCAAAAGCATTTCCTTTCACTGTGGTCAGCCAAAAAGAGAGGAAGAAAATGGAAATGACTTGAAGTTATGGCACCAAAAAGACCAGACAGGCAAGGAAATAATCAACTCCACATGAGCCACTTCTAGACCATCACAATGAAAAGGGCCCATAGCTAACCCCAGGAAAGGTCACATAGACTGTGGGGGTCACATGCAGAAAGAGGCAGGAGTAAGAGACTGCCAGCTGTAATAAGCATCAGTATGCTCCTAATTGCTGAGCTTAAAAGAAAGTTTTGATTTAGTCACAGACTATTTTTTTTAATCCCAGTGTTCCATTCAATACAGTGACAACTCCAATTTTTGTGTTACTGCAGTGCAAACAGGAATCCAATATGAATATGATTTTAAAAAAACACACAGAGGAGATTTTAAAAGGTAGATGCAAAATTACTGGTGAAAAAATTTCAAACTTTTGACCCCTCAGATGAATTATAGTTCCAGTATTTGTACTAGGCTTTCAGTGAATCTAAGCAATTGAATGGAAGAAGTGATTTCTCAAAACAAACCAAGGATGATGGCAACATGTACTCATGTAGGTGAGTGGAAGACAAATTTCACAATGTGTGTGTGTGTGTGTGTGTGTGTGTGTGTGTGTGTGTGTGTGTGTGTGTGTGTGTGTGTGTGTGTGTGTGTGTGTGTAAACTTGCTAGATGGAAGATAAACAACATTCAATGTATGTTCTGTTTTTCACAATTGTCTCCTATATTTAGCTAAAAAGGTGGGGTGGGGAGCCATGCAGTCCTGCACTCCAAAGGATAGATGATGTTGGCTTGGTTTGGCAGTTTGGTGTGAGGAAAATTGAGTATGGCCTTAATAATAAACTTCCGCTTAATACACATCAGATAAAAATAGTTAAATCAGGAACCTACAGAGCATGCTGAGCTTCCGTCTCCTTTAGTAGACCACTCCTTATTTGTTAGTTTACTGCAACTGGCACTTATTCATTTCAATATATTCACTCAGAGACTCAGAGATTCATATAAAAATTAAATGCTTCATTTTACACAGTTTTTCTTATATAAAAACAAACATATTTTGTAAGAATGTTAACCTGTTACCTTACAGCTTAATTTACTTATTAACTAATTGACCGGTTACATTCAGTTACACTTCACTCTATTCACATCTGACTCCATAACTCTCACACACTAACAGAATCCTCAGAACCCAAACTGACTGTAAAAAAAAGTGTGAAAAAGAATCTGAGGTAGAAAAGGGAACTACTGGCTATTACTGAGTTGATTGACATTCACCTCAGCTCTCACCCAGCCAAAACCTCTTGCAGGCATCATATGAGGGTGCAATATATACAAAAGGTGACACCTTTATTAATATAATATAACATAATATAATATAATATAATATGCATGCCATCAAGTCATTTCTGACATGGTGATCCATTTTCAGGGTCTTCCAGGCAGAGTACTCAAAAGCAGTTTACAGTTCCCTGCTTTTGAGGGCTCTCTGGGAGTGTGCAGCTTTCCCAAGGCCACATAGGCTGGTTCTTCTGCGGTACACAGTGGGGAACTGAATTCCCAACCTCCGGCTCCAGTGTCAGATATCTAAACCACTGAGCTATCCAGCCTGATACCTTTTAGACCACCAAAAATCCCCAAAATATGTGCAGACTAAATTTTGTCCAAATTTCTGATATGGGGTTTACCACATTTCTGTGTGCCTCTATCCCTAGCCAAAATAGAACACTGTGTTTCAGTATAGGGTGATGGAGGTGGGTGGGATCCTGACTCATTGACGCCTCTTTGTATAACAGAAGGGCTCAATGCTAGCTTATGTTTGTCATTTCTATGGTTTAATAAAGGTATCTCGCATCCTTGTTTTTGGTCTACATTTAGCTGTACCTTCAGCTCAGGTTGTATGTAACATTTACACATACATTTATTTATGTATTTATTTATTAAACCACAAGTAGCTGAAAATAATAAAATCATATAAACAACCCCATAGTAAAATTATTAAAACAAGTAAATACATTGAAACAGTAAAAATGCATAAAGGACACAGTTAAATAAATATTGCCGAGCAGGTTATACATCATAGGCCACCTTAAAAATTTAAGTGCCTTTATTCCCTTCTTAAGATCAGTCAAAGTGGAAACAGACTGAAACTCAGAAGGGAGTGCATGCCATAGTTTGGGAGCCACAAAGGAGAAGCCCCTCTACCTTGTGCTTGCCAGGCAAGTCTTTAAATTCACCCGTATTTTCAACAAGGGCTCTTCTGAAGATCTTAAAGCCTGGACTGGCCCATAACGAGATAGGTGGTCTCTTAGATAGTCTGTCTTCAAGTTGTTTAGTGATTTAAAGCATAAAACTAGCACCTTGAATTGGGTCTGACAAGCGATCGGCAACCAGTGCAGGTCTTTCAGTACTGAAGTGCTATGATCATGATACTGTGTACCAGTTAGCAACCTAACTGCTATATGGTGCACCAACTGATGATCCAATATCCAAGGGTAGCTCCACATAGTCAAGACATGTACTGTAGTAACTAAGGCATGCATGACTGTTGCTAACTCAGGTCAACTCAGGAAAGGTTGCAGTTGGCACAGTAGGTGGAGCTGTGCAAAGGCAATCCTCATCACTATTGCCACTTGGGAATCTAGTAACAGTCGAGAGACAAGAAGCACTTCCAGACTATGAGTCTGACCAGCCAGGGAGAGAGTTCAAACCCTCCTAGAAGAGGGTGAAATTCAATTACTGAATCTGACTCGCAGCACCTCAATTTTATCAGAATTTAATTTTAGCTTGCTCACCCTTATCTTGCCCAATATTGAATTGAGCCAGTGTTCACGGCTGCTTCCTCAGTGTTTGAAGCAAAAGAGTAAAATATCATGTACATATTGGTGGCCCTTCAATGCAAAACTTTAAATGATATTTTTCAGTTCCTTCGTAAAGATATTAAATAATACAGGGGATAAGGTGCAAGCCTGAGGGAGCTCCAAGCCAAAGGCAATGATGTCTAATATTGCTCTTGCAACACCACCATTTGTGTGCCTCCAGAGAAAAATGATTGGAACCACTGTAATGCAGTGCCTCCAACATTTAGACTAGCCAGCGACTGAATAGGATTCTATAGTTAATGGTAGAGAATGCTACTAGAAGATCCAGGAGAACTAATAAGGTACGATCCTCTTACCCAGTCCTTGGCATATGTCATCTTCCAAGACTACCAAAGTACTGTAGTCTCTGTCACATATCCCAGCCAAAAACCTGACTGAAATGGGTTCAAATATACAGTATCATCCAGAAATGCCTGGACTTGCAGGGACACCACCTTCCACCAAAAATGGAAAATTTGAGACTGGCTGATAGTTAATGAAAACATCTGGATAAAGGGCAAATTTCTTTTAAAAAAGATTTTTAACAGCCTTTTTTAGACAGGAAAGGACAGTCCACTCCTTTAAGGAAGTATTTTTCACCTCCCTTAACCATGACATCAGTTCTACCTTAGCAGATTTAATTTGCCAAGAGAGGGAAGGATCAAATGAGGAGGTGGTAGCCCTCACCATTCCAAGCATTCCATCCACATCCTCAAGATCCACATGGTGAAATGAGTCCCATCAGAAAGGACAAGCAGTTGTAAAGCTACATGAACATGATCTGCCCCAATGAGAGTCCAAGTCAAGGAAAATTTGGTAAACCCTGTTTGCAAAGCACACAGCAAACTGCTGGCAGTGAGCACATACATAATTGTTTTGGCAATAATCCCCCAGTAACCTGGTGAAGGAAGCCTTACAGCAGAGGCTACGCTACCTTTATCCAGCCCCTTATTAGAAGCAAAACTTTTCCCTTGGTGTAATAGAAAATCTGCTTTGGTTTCAATCTATATCTGGTATGTTTTTTGTATATTTGATCCCTGACTTGTGTGGAGGAGGAAGTGTGGCTCCTGGTTCTGCCTAGCAGGTAAACTACATCTTAATCCTAATTTCCTGATGGAGGAATCTCTCTCTCTCTCTCTCTCTCTCTCTCTCTCTCTCTCTCTCTCTCTCTCTCTCTCTCTCGTGTGTGTGTGTGTGTGTGTGTGTGTGTGTGTGTGTGTGTGTGTGTGTGAGTGAGAGAGAGAGAGAGAGAGAGAGAGAGAGAGAGAGAGAGACTAATTCTCAACTGAATAGAAACTCACAGTTTCAAAAGAAAGATATACTGTATGAGGGAGGTCATATGCATATTACTTGGAGTTGCTTTGAGGAACTGGAGTGAAATAGTCAATCAACAGCTACGAGAGATGCAGTTTGAAAACCACACCAGCCTGTGTTTTTTCTAACTCATCTCTAAGAAAGAAGCCTGGCAAAACCATATGTCATGGGTTTTGGGGAGTCTCCTATATACAGTCATCTGTAAGATACTGGTGCATGCCTGAGGAAGTAGACTTTCACCTACAAAAGCTCACAGTGGTCTAATAAAGGTATTGCCTACTCCTGCATTTGCACTGTGTAAGGACCACGTGGCTTACAGGGAAGGAGCTCTATGGACTCTATGGAATACCTACAGCTATAGTGATCTGTTGATTCTGACTGTGAATGGAACATCTATTCCCACCACTTGTGCAAGGGAAAATATACAAACCCCGTGTACAATCTTCTAGTTGTGTAATTAAAAGATATAGACTGCTGAAGCAAATCTGGAGAGCTTTGCTCAGTCTACACAGTTGTATGATATATGCTATCAAGCAGGCTTCTGCCTTATGATTCAATCAACTTTAACATTCTGTAATACAGTACACTTTCTTCCTTACCAGTGATGCAAGTCAGTGATGGTTCCCAAACATATTTGTAAAAATGGCATCAACATTAGCCACACATATATCTGACAGCTGAGGACTATACTCCATGAATCTGAGTAACATGTTCACAAAAGCTTTTATCATGAACAAATTAGTCTTTAGGTGTCATAAGATTTCACTTTTCCTCCGGATGGAAATAGCTATTTCTCTGGAAAACTTTCAATGAAAACAGTAGCATTCACTTTTCAGTAAATACTGTAAATAACATTAGACTGCAAAAATAATCCTTCACTTAAAAATGTAGCAAAAAAGGGTGTGTTCAGCTAAAACAATTAACAACTGCCAATGGCAAGTATTTGCATTTGGCTCCATTCCATTTCTCTTTGGTTTAGGAGCTTATGTCTTCAGTCCCATATTTCTATAGCAGGAACTATAGACATTTCTAAATTTGCTCCAATGCATGTGAATTAAGTTTGGAAATTTATATCCTAGGGGTTTATGTTCTGAATTTTCAAAGTAGCTAGCAACATTCCTGTCAGGAAGGCTTAGGAAACTTGACAACTCAATTCTGCCAAAATCCATGAGTCAAGTAATACCTCAAAACTATGCTAATCATAGTAGCACCAAGTGTGGTGTACTGGGTAGAGTGATGGGTTAGGATTCTGGAGACCAGGGTTTTATCCCTGCTCAGTCATGGAAACTAACTGGGAAAGTGGAACTGGTAAAGTCTCTCCTTAAACATCTCATGCACTTTGAAATCCCTATTAGGGTCACTATAATTAGAGTTCTGACTTGATGGCACATAGTTAGCTAATTAATAATGGAGTGACTAAAGAGTTTTTTCTCCTTAGCGAGTAAAAAAAGTTGTCCACATTTTGAACATATCAGTTACTGTCCATTTACCTAAGCCCCTGTTCAATTTTGACTCCTTGGTATAGCTCCAGCATTTTGCATTCAGGACTTAAATTTTCATTGTCAAACTAGAGTTACAATTCAATTAAATGACATACAGTATGTGAAAACTATACACAGAGCAGAGCATGGCAGGAATTTGACATGTTATATAGAGCACACTAAAAAGCAGCTTTATTTTAAAAACTAGCATGCATTTTGTTTCAATAGTATAATACATGTCTATATGGATTCTTAGGTATGGTTAAGAGTCCAATGAAGGAATCATCATCTTAGAACTGCAGAGTTGAAAGGGGACCCTATGGATCAAAAAGCCCAATTCCTGTCAAGGAGGAATCAAACTCCCAACCTCTGATTCTGCAGCCAGATATCTAAACTATCCAGGAGTTCACCTACTTTTTTTTTAGTTAAAGCCACTGAAATGCTTATGTACAATGAAATGCTTGTATGTAATTTCTGCAGTCATACAACATTTGTTACATACATAGCTTATCTTTGTTGTTTTTGAACAGGTCTTTTATGGTAGGTCAGAAGATCTGTTTCTCACTGCTTCTGCTATCAACGTATTTTATAAAACCATAATAATCACTATAATCTGTGAATATTAATTTAGCTTATTTGTCTGGTTGTACATGCAGAAATTTGAAGTGCAACACAGCTAACAAAAACAGTAAAGCTCCTACACCTACAACCAAAACAAGTTAGATTTTTAAGACATCTTTTCAAGTAAATTTAAAGAACAGAAATCATTCCTGAAATCTGACATAGAATGACTGCTACTCCATCATCCATAAAGGAAAATGTCAAAGTTTTAGTGAATATGGACCAATATTTTAGTGAGCCATTTGCTTTTATTTATCAAAAATAATACATGGCAGAATTTATAAAAAGTGTAAGAAATGGTCAGGAGACACACAGTTTTGATTCATACAAGAAATTAGAACAAAGAAAGCACTATTCTGCATGCATGTATTTAGAAAGAAACGTTGTGACATGAACATGTTAATACATGGTTGGATGACTATGAACAAGATTTTCACAAACTACAACAGAGAAATTAATAGACCTGTTGGTAAACAAAGACACTGAGTCATGAGAAATCAATTTAGCAACAAAAAGCTCCAGTGAAAGTTGAAGTTCAGATACTGGAGAATATAGCAATATAGAAAAGAATGTAACAAACATGAATATTATATCACTGTTTTTCAATCTTTGTTCTCAGAACATCTTTACAGAAGCATTTGATGACACAACTGACAATAACACAGACTGTCAACTTCCAACAGTATGACAATTTAGATGATCTGTAAGTGTTGTTTATTTGAACTTAACAAAACAAAAAAAACCAGAGAAAAGAGCAGAAAAAAGGACCCATATGAAACTCCCAGCTTTGCTAGATATTTCAAGGTAAGGGTCTCAGATTGGTACATTTCCAGTTACTACATCTTTATAGTTTCTGAAGATGTAGCCATATGAGTCTGTGCTAGCATAGCAGATAAAAAACCTAAACCAAACCAAAAAAACAAAACAAAAACCCAATGAGGAAACAAAAATGTTATGCCACCTTAAAGACTAATGTTATGTTTTATATTTTCATTATACTATCATTATCTTGTAGACTGATAACTGACATTATTCACAGGCTAATACAGTGGTGCCTTCACTTATGAACGCCCCGACGTACAGTACAAACATTTCAACTTACAAACAGCTCCGTTCGCAAAATTTTGCTTGCGAACGGAGCTTTGACTTACGAACAAAAAACATGGGGGAAGAGGGAAATGGACTTTGGACTGTCTGGTACTGCAACTGTAAAATGCAAAAATTGGTTTAAAAGGTGCTTGGTTTGGTTTAAAGCTGTTTGGTTTTAAAGGTGTTCTGTTTAAAAGGTGTTTGTTCCTTCCCTCCCTCCTTTCCTGCCCTTTTTTAAAACTAAGTCATCTTAAAAAATCTCCCCCTAGTGGTAGAGGACGGATTAACCGGTTTTGCAGTAGTTCCTATGGGAACCAATGCTTTGACTTACAAACGACGCCTCTACATACGAACAAAAAACAGCCGGAATGGATTAATCAGTTTTCAGTGCATTCCTATGGGAAATGCTGATTTGACTTTTTGATTTATGAACACCTTCTGGGATGGATTAAGTTCGTAAGTCGAGGCACCACTGTGCCCTATTCTTTCACTAATGAACCACTGTAACTTTGTCCATTATCTGTATCCCGACATGGTCATGGGGACATACATAAATATGCCAGTCATACACTGTCTTATGTCTGAGGAAGTGGACTTGATTCACAAAAGCTCACAAAATATAATAGAGAGTCCTTACAATGCAACAACATTTTGGTTTCTGTTTTGTTTTAGTCTTCCAAGTTTACAGTTTCATAACACACACTAATTTAAGTATGCAATCTGTAGTTGGGTACTTTACATAGGAAAAACAGCAAGGCATTTGTTGTGTGTAACAACTGAAATATGATCTCCCTTGTAGCTTGAAATTCAACCATAAAAGGAGTAAGGGCAAAATGACCCCAAAATGGAGATCACAAAGTTCATTAACAATATTTGACAAAGAACACTATTAAAATGACATGAATAACCATTCAGATGTAATGAGGGAAGATGAGTAGACCAAGGGAAGAGATCTGGAATCATACTGTCAAAATTCTCTGCCCAGAGGCCTCAGCACTATATTTTGGACGACTCTATACATTTAGTGACAAACTGTATCCAACTATCTCATGCTTTATCAGTCACCAAACAGGTATACAAATATATTTGCACTTTTCTCTGAATGTGCAACTGTTTCCACTGATACTGTCAAGCAACCATGGGAACTCTATAAAAATATAACCAAAAGTCTATTAAGCAAGTTTATCAAGTTTTCCTTTGTTGTAACTTGTAGAAATCTATTCTATTTGTGATCCCTAAAGGAACATGTGTCTACTAAAACCACACCTGCAGCCAGAATTTATAATCACCCAATCACCTACTACTATTTTACATCACTGATAATTATAAGTCAGTGAATTCATAGCTACAGGGAAGAGAAAGTTTCATGAAATAGAGAATAAAACAAACTTGAGTCCCACACAATTTAAATGTAGATATGATAAAAGTATAGTATATCTGATCAAATATGGCACAAAAAAGGAACAGTACAGTACTTAGCTTTGGCTTCTCATTTTATCTTATACTTCACTCAAGCTCTCATTAAACTCTTGACTTCCTTGCATTTTTTGGGGGAATACATGTATAGGTGGAATCCTTCCATACAAAGAAGGAAATGCAAGTGTACTCTGAAACCATACTTTAATCCTCTGGCTTTCCTTCTGGTTAACTGATCCTGCTGAAGTCAAACCAAATCAACAGCACACTTTAGGTAAATTAACTCAGCAGCACAATTTAGTGTGAAATCAAGTTTAGTATTCCAAAAGACTTCCAATCATATCAGAGAATAGTTGAGTCACAACAGAAGCTGCTTTATGTGTCTTTTGGGTTGGCCACTCCAAAACAGGCGCAGAAGTTGTCAACTAAAAACTGGGCCTTCTTGATTGTGGCTGATCCACTCTGCAATTTCCTTCTTGTGGAGGTGTGAATGGCCCCCACCCTATTGAGCTTCAGGAAGCAAATTAAAACCTGGCTCTTTAGCCAAGCCTTTGAAAAGCTCACTCTTATTTAATCTTAATTTTGGGGCACTTTTGTGACAACCCCAGGGTTTGCCATCTTGGTTCTGCAATGTCTGGGGCTTTTTTTTAGGATATGTTTTCATTTTTGCATGTTTATTATTTTAATTTTGTCTGTTTATTTATGTTATTTTCTTGGAAGCCACCCAGAGTAGTGGCTTGTCCACTAGATGGGTGGGAAATAAGTTTTAAAAATAAAATAAAATATTTGGTGACTGCACATAAAGGTTTCCCTGGAAATATTTTGTTGAATTGGGGGGGGGGCACAGCTATTCTAAGATTATCTTCCATAGATTATTAATATATCTTTTTCATGCGCTTGATGTAATGCCAAAATATCCACTGCTAAGATAGGCAAGTCTTCTTTCACCCCCTAAGCTTTGATATTCAATGAATGGTTTTGTAGGGGGGAAAAACCAGATCAAACAATTTTCAACTTATTCTTCAATATATTGACCTGAGATTTTTTCACTTCATCTTTCTGCCAAAATGGCACTCAAAGCCATGATGGCAAACTATATTATGCTGTACTTGTATTGTGACAATATTTCTACTCCTTAACATATGCTGAGCAAAAAAAATGGTGGGAGGGGAGCAAGGTTGCTAACAAGGCTACAAATGAAGACCACAAATGGAAGACCAGGGGCTGGCAAACATCATTGCTTTCTCCAGGCTCTAAAACCTGCACTGCATGCTTCTTCCACTGCCTAGGACCTCTTTGCTTTTAACATATCACCAGCCTGCTTTTGATCTCTTGAGAAGTGTACAAGATTCATGATACTGTAGATTAGCATTCAAACTCCAACTGGCCCACTGCTTCCCACTCCATCAGGGACCACATGAACACATCCCCACTGCTAAGGCAATCAAATAGGCTTCCCTCATTGTTCTAAGCAATTCTGCCTCATTTACATTCTCACTGCACATCAGCCTGACTTGACCACTCTAGGTTTCTGATCTTGCAGCAGTGTCTCACATGCATTTGACTCTATGCATTTCATGTCAATCGCTTTTGTCTTTGACATTTGCCATGTCACAAGTATTTGACTGACAAGCAATGCCATCCATGCAGAACAAATGAATTTGAAGGGACCTGAAGGTCATTTAGTCCAACCAAGGTTCCCTCTAAGTTGGGCACGCACACACCTCTGTCTCCCTGTGTGCATCTCTTACTCCTCCACACAGCGACTATATTCAACTCCTTAGGTTCTGGTCATGACGGAACCCTGCATGTGGGAGAAAGGGTGAAGTTACGTGTGTGAGAGGTAGAGCCCTGCCCAGCAGGTCTGAAAATTAGAGGGTACATTGATTCCAACTTAAAGATAAAGACTAAAGAACTATGCCAGTTCAACATCGTGCATGGAGATACTGAAATGCTGCAATCCTTCATATATTCTAGACTCAAAACAAAATTGTTGCAATCATCTTCTCTTTCAGAGTCTTCAGAGACACTATCTTTAAGTATCTCCTTGGATACAAGTCACTAGAACACTCTGCAGAATTGCTTTTCAGATCAAAGACCATAATTTCCTTGTGAGATTCTGATACCCAAGAGAGAGATCATGCAATTCATTACCCTATGAAATCTAAAGCTGCAATCCTTTCTCTGCTTTAACTCTAGATGTCATTTTCTTTGTCTCATGCCATACTACAAGGAAATAATACAGATTACAAGGTTTTTGCTTCAGGATTACAGAAGTCTCTAAAATCCTATGTGGGAGACTTCTTAAAGTAAGAGGAAACACTTTACCTGAGACACTTGTATATTGAACAAGGGGATGAACCGGACAGCCTTTAAGGACTATTCAATATCCATAATTTTATGTGGCTGGTATAAGTTGCCAGTAAAGTACTTATAGTGTAGAACAGTAGCTTCTGTTAAATAAATAGTTTGTTGCATATACTCCATGTTTACTATTATAATCAGAAAAATCTGTGGTTTAATTAAGCGGCCAACAAATAATTCCGAGACACAAGTGAAGCTAAAACTATCCATGACGTAAGATACTATACCATGCAATACAAGAGGACATAAATTACATTACTATTAGGAGCACAGCAGCTAACAGTTGCAATTTTCTGACACTTTGAAACTTGAATCAACATGGGAAGCCCTTAACAGAAAACAGAAAACCAAAAAGACTTGTTACTTGACTTACTGATAAATTTGCTAAAATATTTGGGGACATTCAACTCCCACAAACTAGCAACACAAAAAATGCCATATTATTACCTCACAAAATGATGCCTAAGTATATGTAAGATAATTTGAGCTGAAGCAATCTATTCTATCTGTGGTACAGATGTCAATCTATTTTTAAGGCTGACATTCATACTGCATAAAATGCACCAAACAGTTTTTAGAACGTTTTAATCTATATTACTCTCTCTCTCTCTCTCTCTCTCTCTCTCTAAGCACTAAATTTTAAAGAAGTGCATGTTCGTTAAAACGGTATCCAAAATTTGTTCAGAAGCTTCAAAACTATATATCTATTTTGCTAGAGAAATGGTCTAGTAACCAGAGATGAATGCAACCATCATGCGCCTCACTTTTTGACAGACATGTTATTCTTTGGCAACAGTTTGGTGCAAACATGTTTAAAAATTGGATAACAAAACAATAGTTGGTAAGCTACCTACATAACTCAGTGAGTCAGGTATGGTCCATGAGTCTGATATTCTATATTGTGTGTTTTAGAAGAATCTGCCTATGTCACTTTGGGCAAGTTGCACAGACCCAGGATACTGCCAGAAGAAGGGAATGGTGGACCATTTCTGAGTACAGTATTCTCTACCTAGGAAATCCTGGAATGGGTCACTGTAAGTCAGAACTGACTTCATAGTACAGTACTTAATTACTATTATATTATCTAAACATGAACATGTGGTTACTGTTTTAAGAGTCCTGAACAGGTATTGTATTCGCAAATAGCTCTATCTTTGAAGCCGACCAGCAGAGGGAGTACACGGCTGTCAATAATCGGCACAGCTTAACAGATTTTGCAAACACTACAAGCTAGATAGGCAGAGAAAAATAAACGGACCATTACTGAAGTGAAACTCAGAAAGATCAGTCTTTTCAGAATTTGGCAAAAGACATGTAAAATTCTTAAAATAAATGTTCTATCAGAAGATATAATTCAACATCTGCTGAATGCAGGGGATTGCTAAGTATTATGCCAAGCCTGACAGCAGACAATATAGAGAGACAGTCACAGTGCTGCAGTAGACAGACAGACAATCTGGGTTCAAATCCCCACTTGGCCATGGAAACTCAATGGAGTGCTGAAATACCTTAAAGACCTTACATGCCATGAAAATCCTATGAGGGTTACCATAACTTAGGACTTGACCACACATAACAACAATTATAGTATTTCACAAAGTATATAGCTCAGACTAATACAGATTCACCTGTGGCTTTAAATTATAAAATTAGCTCTGGTGCCATTTTGTTCTTCATGCTTTTATTTTGTGGTAAAGTTCTTTAAGCATTAATTCCCCAAGGTATTTAGTTACTTTTCAATTAAAAAGTACAGACTAATATTATTCAAATATTGTATCGGAAGTGTAATTCATGAAACAGATTCAATTCAAGAGGGAATTATGTTTCTTTCTGTGTCCTTTCATACACTCATTTTTAACATTCCTAAATAATAAATCAGAAAAACTACTTGGGATGATTATAGGAGCAAATTGGATTCAAATTATAATATATTAATCACAAAGTCCATCATATATACTACTATTTCAATAAATGCAATCATTAAGCATATTCATGCTTTATACGCAGACAGAAAAGACACTAACAAACAAGGTAAACAGTAAGAATCCATTGGAACAAAAGCTTTCCAAAGATTGCTACTGTGTATGAACTCCAGTGTATCAACTGCAGCTGACTTGTCCATATCAGAATCTGAAAAGCAACCTTTCCTGAAACAATTCTATTACAGGAAAAACGTATTAAATATTTTCATATTCAAAAATATAGCAAAATATTGGAGCAGGTGAAGGTGCTGCAGGGAGACAGACAGACAGAGATAGAGAGTATGCATGAGAGAGGGATTGGCATCTTAAAATATGCCACAAAGTGTTAATCTTCAAGACCAGTTCTTCATGAAACTTCATAATCATGGTTTTGCAGGGTGCAGTATTGAAACACTGGCTCTTTACATCAATTACTAAGTACAGTACATTATTAAAAATAAAGCATTATGAAATATTTAGGCATAAGACCCATGTGCAGTCACATAACAGGCAAACCACTCAGTACTGAAAGATGATCATCACAAACTTGTCAAATCACTAACATCACTAGACACTAGTGTTACTATTGTAATGATTCATTACCATTACTAATGAAGATACGGTAACAATAAATTCATTTGAGATCCTGAACTGCTAAAGATTCAAGGTAAATGACCTGCAAACCTATACCTACTTATCTGGGAATAGGTTCCACTCAATTCAAAAGGATTTACTTCTGTATGGACACATAGAATTGCAAGAAAGCTTCTCACTTAATCACTATCCAAATATGCTAGGAAAAACATTTTAAAAACTATAAAAAGAAGAAAACAATACAAAAACTAACTAAATAAGTAAAACAAATGTTAATTAGTATTTTGAACACTAAATGAAAAAAAAACTGTTACAAAAATGCAGATATCTTCCAAAAAGGGGGGAGGGGAGAAAAATTGCACTTTGGAAGGCTTCATCTATACAGATTTGTCTTTATTGCAAAGTGAAACATATTAATATAACTCTTTTACAATCAAAAATAATGTATAATTTCTTTGGTAAAAAAATAAAGCAGATACCTTACAGAAAGAAAGAAAGAAAGAAAGAAAGAAAGAAAGAAAGAAAGAAAGAAAACTTACCCACACTCCACAAGAATGTTTGCACTGATACTGGTTTTCCACTAACTTGCCTCTTCAGATTGAGAAACAAAGAATCAGATGTTTTCAATAACATGAGTGAATGAGCTAATTTTAGTGTCCCAAGTACAGCACAGTTCTCCTTTAAACTTCAGGGTCTGACTATTACAGTACTATTCTTTTGGGTTGGGCTTTTCTCTTAGCCGATAAGCTGTCAAGTCATGCCTTGATTTTAGATTTGCCAGCATATGGATCCTTCTAATACAACCTCCCCCACATATCATCAAGAGTGATATACTTCTTGTTCTATTCACCCCCAACTCCCCCCTTACTACAAAAAAGGCACTGCAGGGCAGAAATTCCTCAGGTGCTTGCTAATAGAATTCCCAGGGTCTATGAGCCGCTTCGGGGATCAAGAGATCTCATAGCCCCTGCTGGGGTAAGAAGCAACGAGTCTGTTCCATTTAATCAAATACAGAATGAGTTTTCAGCCCTATTCACTAGGTTGTCTCCAGGGCTCCAAAAAAGCACCAGGGAGCTAGAATCACACTAATGTGGCTCTTTCAGGCAAATATAATTAGTTTGGTTTTAAAAGAGCCACATTAATATCACCTAGGTACTATTATCAGATTGTAGATGACAGTGATACTGTATCATTTCAAGCATGAAAAACTGAACCAATTTTTTTAAACAAAAACCATTCCAAATACTAAACATTCAGCATGGGATGTTTTCTGTTATATCTTACTGCATGGGTTCCTTTTAAAACCAGCAAACTTGTCATGCTTAAACCTTCAATCGTGAATATAAGCTAGAAGTGATTTTTTAATTTCACATTTTAACTTCCTATATGAAATCCAGTAATATAATTCAGCATAATTAAATGCTGCATTTTAATTCTGTGGACTTCAAAATTCCTTATTTATTTTCCAACATTCCAACAGATGGAAGCATTTGAAGGTACATTACATTAACTCCTTGCACAGTGAAATCTAACTACTATACTTATAAATAGTGCACAACTGTCAAAGTATGTATCAAATGATTTGGATCCATTCTAATTCATTACTCCCATGATAAAACTAATCTTCAACTTATAATGCATGGAGAAGCAGCTCCAAAAGTATTTTACCTACCATGGAAAAATGTCAGATTACAGGCCTCTCAAAATGAATTCAGTACCAAGTCATAACATATTTGCAGAATAAACGTAGTTATACATTTTTAATGGTGTAAAACGCATTGAGCAGTGTCTGCTTATCACACCAAAGGTGCTATCTAAACAAAATCAACTTAATTCCTTTCAAAGCCAGATCACCTGCAAGGGTGGACAAAAGGCAGGTATGATTTTTTTTAAAAAGCTAGAGCAAAATAGTATCTCTCTCAACTTTGAGCTTCTGCAAGGAAATTAGCTGACCCTATACATTCTTACTGAAAGAAAAGCATACCTGAACACAGTGTAGAGGTTAGCCAATCATCTGCTAGTCAAACAGAACTTAAAGAGACAAGTGATCAATCTGTGATGCAAGTAACAGATGTGTGTTATTTAGATGTTATTAGTCGATGGAGATTTCACAAAAATTAATAATCATATCCTATATACAGTATACAGAAAATCAAGTCACTTGGATTTTCAGTTAATTAAGATGCTGAAAGCATCTATGGTTTCTTGTGTAATGTCACAACTCAAAGTGAATTATATTGCTGATTTTTTGAGCAAACTGTTCATTTGAATCAGATACAGAGAAGCAAACCTTCCAAATTTAACATTTTTTTGCACACATAGCATGTTCAGACTATGCAACTAACATGTGCATAACAGATAACAGCAACACAAGCTGTTCTAAGTAAGAATGCTTTTAGTTGAGCAGCAACAACAGTTAATTTAATGTTTCAAGACAAAATGTGATGTTTCATCTTAGCTCAAATGAGAAGACCCTCCCAACGTGTTTCTGCTATAAATACTCTTTAAGAAAAACAAGATGCAGCTTACAATTTCATGTTCAAAAGGAGCTGTGCCAGCAGTTAAACAGTTTGAAGCTGACAACTGAACTTCAGTCACATTTTCTTTCAGTCACATAATGCTGGGAACTGCCGATGGGTTTATCAAAAACAAGTTTCTGATCAAGTCAGCATCAAAGAAACTGCAGACATGGTAGCTACTTAGGATCCAATTATCTGCTTCTTTGGGATTTTGTTGTGAAAATC
The DNA here is from genome assembly GCF_051106095.1 of Pogona vitticeps. Classification (NCBI taxonomy): domain Eukaryota; kingdom Metazoa; phylum Chordata; class Lepidosauria; order Squamata; family Agamidae; genus Pogona; species Pogona vitticeps. Next base: position 17,179,230 of record NC_135790.1, read on the forward strand.
CAGTATCAGCACTTTCACCAGTTCAGGAAGAATACCTTCCAGTTCACACAATTACTGCAATTCTTTCTTTCTCTCAATCTCTCTGTCACACAGAATTTTTGAAGGTATATCATAAACACATTCCCTATCTTTAAGAACTAAAGTTCATTCATTACTTCCCAGACACTACATACACATGCAATAAGGGCAAAGTAATGTAACTAAAAGAACATTCTGACATGATAGGAAGTCCAGGATGATTAATAGGATCAAAAAATACAAACAATTCTTTGCATTTGGAGTGAGAACAATGATCATATTTCCAAACTATATAATCTAGAAGAGAATAATCTGTACAAACAGTACAGCAGAGTCAAATCCAGCCTCCCCATATATGATTTATGTACAGAATCAAGAAGCAGTAACTACCTTAGGTAAATAAATCCATGCTGGAGCAGGTATCCATCACGTTGTATACAAGACAACAACCTATGCTGTCAACAAAAGATACCCCAAGCCAACAGAGTCAATGCCTTGATGTGACAAGAATACTCAGAGACAGTTTAGTTTGTTCCCTTCACTGCCCTTGCACTGAAGACTGAAAACTTGGGGGGGGGGGGGGGGGAGAGAAAATTCTACTCCCAATTACTTCTTCTGAGTTTGCTCCTATAGAAAAGCAAGATTTTAGATTAACCAGTCTTTACACCTAATCAAAATCTAGAGGAACAGAGGTGTTAGCCTGTCACAATAAGCCCTGCTACACAAGCGTTGTGTCAGCCTAAAAAGATGCACAGATTTACTGGGGCTGGGAAGCCTCAGGGCTACATAAGCTGACTTTCACCTCTTTCTGAAGAGGGCTCTCTCTCAATGAGCTGCATAAATCTAGGCCCTGCTGCAAGTCTTTTTGGGGAGGAAGAGCAGAGACTTGGGGGGCACCTTCAAGACAAACGGATCTGAAGGCGGATGTCATAAATAAATCTTATCTCCCAGATGCCACACCAGGGAGGCTCTTTGAGGTCGCTGCTTGCCCTCGCCAGGCGCTGCTACTGCAGCTGCTGCTTCCCTTCCGCCAGTCCAACACCATGCTTCTCAGCCAGCGGGTGGCATCGAACCTGCGGCGCCCACCGCTCCCTGCAAAGGTGCCGCGGGGCTCTCATCCTCCGTCTCTGTCGCGCCCCCTACATACACGTACCGTATATATTCGGGGGGGTGGGGGTGCTGCGCGCACCCGCGCCGGTTCTCACACATTGACGACAGGCTTTTTCACGGAACAAGCTCTCCGCCCGGTCGTTGACAACATGAAACTGCCTGGAGCAGGCGGCGCCACCACCACCCGCCATGCACTTTGTCCTCCAGACCTGACCCCTCTCCCTCTCTCTCGCGCGCGCGAGTCCCCTCAAGCGACGCACGTCTGCACGGGCACACACGCGTGTCCGGAGCGGGTGTCCCGGAGCCCCTCTCGGCCCACAACCCCCTCCCAGCCGCCCTCTTTCGCCGTCCACACCCATCCTCCCCGCCGGGCTCTTCCCCTCCTCTCACTCACCCCTCAGCAGCGGCGCTGCCTGCGCCCATAGAGTCCTCGCTCCCCCTCGGCGGCAGCCGCTCCCCGGCGCATTCCAGAGAGAGCAGGCGAGGCGGACGGGACCCTCCATCCAACGACCGACCGACCGGCAGGCGGAGGCAGACCAGTCCCCGTCCAGCGCTGTCGCCGCCGCCCCCGACGATGGAAACAAGCCTCTCTCTCTCTCCTCACGCGCCCTCCGGCCCGCCCGCCTGCGCGCCCGCCGACTGACTGACCGACCGACTGAGGCGACGAGGAAAGGCAGCCGAGCCCGCGCGCGCGCCTGTGGCAGAGGCGCCTGAGGGGGTAAGCCCCGCCCACAGCTCGCGAGCGCAAGCCCCCACGGCCGGGGAGGAGGGGGGGGGGAAATCAGGTAGGCGCGCGCGCAGCCTAAAGCTCCGCCTCCGACGCCTCGCCCCCGCCTCTTTGGAGGGCTCCAGCTCCGGCCACGCCCCCTTTCCGCTCCTTCGCTCCGCCCAAGGGGCCTCTTTTTTTTTTTTTTTGGTGGCTTTCTTTTCCCCGCCTCCCTCCTTCGCTCCTTCTGCTGCTGCTGGTGGGAAAAGGAAGGTACCTTCAGCGCAGGAATGGAAGGGGGCGCTCGGGGAGGGGGAAGGAGAGCTGGTGGCCGAGCCCACGGCTGAGATTGCGGGGGGGTGGTGGTGAGGACAAGGCGTGCAGACTCCCAATGGGACTGTGCGGTTTAAAGAAATCTAAGGAAGGGGTCTTCCCCCCCCCCCGCGTAATTCCGACTTGGGCTTTGCTGGCTGGAAAAGGAGGGGGACTCAGGGTTTCTAGGACCTCACACAGGTCTAGCAACGTAATAAGTCCGTGTATCATTTTTAGTTATGTTGTTCTTTTAAGCGTGTTGGCACTTGCATGCTCGACAACTGTTGTTTAGTGTGTGTGCGTGCTATAGATAGATTAAGTTTTCTTAGTCTTTTTTTTTACTAGACCATTGACGCAAACTACTCTAGATGGATATTAATGGATCCCTAGAACTGGCGTGAATTAGCGTTGTTTACGATTCATTTAATGGATGGACAGCATCTTACATATCAATACAAAGGAAAATTAGGCAAGCCAGCTCCTGCTCTGAGGTTTAGAAAGAGGTCGGAAAAAAAGGAGGGGGGAAGGAGGAAAGAAAGAGAGGCAAACCGGGTGATGATGCTCTTGTTAAAAGATTCATGTAAGGAATTGATGTAATGACTTGAGGTAATCTTATCTTTTAAGTTGTTTTGCAAAAATTGCTTTGAAATATATGGCATAAATACATTTGGCTGGATGAGAGCTTCACTGTACCTTCCCTGGCCTTTGGTTGCTGCCCACGGACTCTGATGTAGCAGGCCCTACTCAGTTATTTCTAAAGATGCACATGTTTCTAAGAGTTTCTGTACGACCTAGGAAAAGGCAATAATAGAGGAAACGTGGAAAGCAGACAGAAAAGAGGAAGACCAAGTATGAGATGGATCAACACAATAAAGGAAGCCACAACTTTGGGTTTGCAAAAGCTGAGCACGGCTGTTAATAGTACGATCTTTTGGAAGTGACTGATATATAGGTTTACCACAAATAACCTGCAACCTTGCAGTCCGCTTGTGATCACTGGTTTCAGGTAAAATCTACATTGCCCGAAATGAAACCTGCCGACTTGACAGGGCTGTGACATCCATGTTGGAGCTTGTTTTAAGCAAAGAGCCTGACCCATATATCTGGATGTGATTTGGGAAACTTTTGTACAAGTTCTCGCCTAAGAAAGAGTCCTCCAGAGCATGAAAGCCAGTGCCTCTTTCTGAGATGTTAGTCACCCAGTAAAGGTATTGCCCATACATATTTTCCAGTTGTGTATAAGGACGACAAAGCTGAACAAGTGTCCCCCTCCTTACCCCACACAAAGAGTGCGTATCAACACTGCACAGTTCTAGAAGTTTGGTACCACTTGAACAGGCAGGGCTGCATCCTATGGGCTCCTGGGATTGATGGTTGGTGAGGGACTTAAATTATCTGCCATAGATCTTACTTGAGCATGCATAAAGGAACAGCATCTCCACAATATCTGAGTCGTCATCAGTAGTTTAGTCTGTTCAGGACACACCACATGATGTACACAGGACAATTCTCCAGCGGAGGCTTAGAAGGAACTGCAGGGAGCTGTTGCTGCCAGCTAACCAGCATCTCCTGCCTGGGGCAATTGCTTCAAGCTGTCTAATGGCAGGGCTGGCCCCAACTGCCGTCTATGGGAGTTATATCTGGCCACATTCACATGCTGAACAATTTGGGATGAGGGTATCTGATGGATGACATGCTTTCAAGTGAACCAACATTTATTTTTTAAAACGTTATTGAAATCTCATTTATTGGAATCTACCAAGGCTGTCACTGCAGATGGGGACAGCAGCCACGAAATTAAAAGACGCCTGCTTCTTGGGAGGAAAGCGATGACAAACCTCGACAGCATCTTAAAAAGCATAGACATCACCTTGCCAACAAAGGTCCGCATAGTCAAAGCTATGGTTTTTCCAGTAGTGATGTATGGAAGTGAGAGCTGGACCATAAAGAAGGCTGACTGCCGAAGAATTGATGCTTTTGAATTGTGGTGCTGGAGGAGTCTCTTGAGAGTCCCCTGGACTGCAAGGAGAACAAACCTATCCAGTCTGAAGGAAATCAACCCCGAGTGCTCACTGGAAGGACAGATCCTGAAGCTGAGGCTCCAGTACTTTGGCCATCTCATGAGAAGAGAAGACTCCTTGGAAAAGACCCTGATGTTGGGAAAGTGTTAAGGCAAGAGGAGAAGGGGACGACAAAGGATGAGATGGATGGACAGTGTCACCGAAGCAACCAACATGAATTTGACCGAACTCCGGGAGGCGGTGGAAGACAGGAGGGCCTGGTGTGCTCTGGTCCATGGGGTCACGAAGAGTCAGACATGACTTAACAACTAAACAACAACAACCAAGGCTGTAATGTTGTTTCCAAATGTCTGTTTGACACTGGGACTAGGAAGAAGGCTTTTTGAGTTTCAGAGCTGTGAATTTGGAATGGCTTATAATATAAATAATAATCTTGGACCTGCAGCGCTGGAAAGGTCCCGATGGATCATCAAGTCCAACTCCTCTCAGGGAGGCACAGTGGGGAATCGAACTCTCAACTTCTGGCTCCACAGGCAGATGCCTGAGCCGCTGAGTTATCCAGCAGTTCTTACTTAGGAAGTTTTGTTTTGGCTGTTTTTCTTGGCTTCCCGCTTCAACATTCATATCTTCCTATTTCAGAAGGCCTTTGGAGGAAGATCTTGCTTGCTTGCTTGCTTTAACTTCATGTAATCCATCTGTTTGTTTGGCTTTTAATTTTGGCTGTTTACTGGGTTTTCTATTGTCTTCTATTGCTGTTGATTTTAAATTGTTATACACCCTGGCTGAATATATTTGTTGTTCTTTCCAGGTGTTGTAGGGTTTTCTGTGTAAGCTGTCTCAAATTTACAATGAAGGTTATTGTATAAGTCTGTTTAAGATCAACAGAATAACACCATGTTGTTGTATTTTCTTGAAACTGTTATGGAATATCAACCTAGATCTTTTGTGGGTCAGCTGAAAACAATGGGACAAGACATCAGTGGTGTTAATCAAGAAAATACGTGAATGTGGCCGTTTAGGATTTACGAAGTCCAGCCACTGTACAGAAGAAAACAAAAGAAGGATCATGGCTAGTTTTGGTCAAAGGCAGGAGGAGGTTAGCTACTCTTACATTCACATAGAATCGTGAAGTTGGAAGGGGCCCATAAGGCCATCAAGTCCAACCCCCTGCTCAATGAAGGAATACAAATCAAAGGATATCTGCCACGTGGTTGTCTAAGTTTCTCTTGAATGACTCGGGCGCTGGAGTGCTCACCACCTCTCGAGGTAATTGGCTCCACTGTTTTGTGCTACCGATATTTCAGAGTTGCATTCGTATCCTGCTCTGAAGGAAAGTCAGTGCAGAAGATCTTTACGGGCTGCAGTTGTGTTGGTCCATTGCAGCAAAACCAGCATAGAATCTTGTGGCATCTTAAAGACTACACATTTTATTTGGCGCCATCCTTTACGGCCTACTGTAGGCTATTTCATCAGACACAGGACCAATTGCATTTGAACGAACTGCCTGCCTGGTAAAATTTGGTAATTTTTTTAAGGTGCCCCAAGAACTGAAAGTGAATAAATGCATGCATTTGCCCAATCTGGTGCTCTCCACGTATTTTGGACTCCAACGCCCATGAGCCCCAGCTAAAGTACGCAGTGATTGGGAATCATAGGAGTTGTTCAGAACAAGGGGAGGCGGGGTGTCATTCTTATTAGTATGTGTGGTAATAGAGTTGGCAGGCCTAAAGCTTGAGAACTCTACTTATGCTGCCATGAAAGAGAGGTAAAATATAAATTATACAAAAACATTAACCAAGGGCAGGTTGTTGCTCAAGATGCTTGGCGCCCTGTAGGCACCGGCAGGTGAGCTAGTAAATTAATTGTAAATCATCTGCAAGAGCTGAGTTAAAATATATTTGCCATGGGCCGTGTGGAACGCTGTATCAGACGTTCAGTTTTATGCCTGATGCCCCAAGAGACCACCGTGGTGATATGCATGACAACTTCTGAAATTAAAAATGGCCCCGTGTCATAAATAAATAAAACTTCTCATTTGCCAGCTAGAATTCTACTCTCCTTAGGGAATTATGAAACCTTTAAATGAATGCCGCAGGGTTGGTTTCTTTTAGTTTGAAAGCGAGACTTGCCTTAAGGAAGAGGTATCAGGTAGAAATTCTGTTAATTGTCCAGCTCACAGCTTGACCTTGTGCAGAATTAGGCGTATCTAGTACGTCAGTGGCCTTAGCCATTGTGAAAACTTGCTGCTGATTTTAGAACTCACTATGGGGAACATGAGTATCATAATATGGAAGAGATAGAAAGACAAGTGCCGTTTCTTTACGCTCTGCCCTTGGCAGCACTGCAGGTAGTGACTCCAGTTTCAAGGAGGTGCTGAATCTGCTCCGGGTTTTGATCTGTACTTTACTCGAGATATCTAATGTGTTCAACTCAAAATAGGTCCAGCACCTTAGAGGCGTCTTGTAAAGTCCACAGTAAAACTCAAAAATGGATTCATAGTGTCCCTGAAATTGGAGTCACTAGCTGCCATGGTTGAATGGTGTGGTGTAGTGGAAAAGAGTGTCTGGATTCAGGAGAGCTGGATTCAAATCCCGCTTGACCGCAGAAACTCACTGGGGGTTGCAGCAATGATAGACCTCTCTTTGAACCTCTTGCATACTTCAAAAACCCAGTTAGGGTCACCATGTCAGAAATAACTTGAAAGCACAAATTCCTGCCCATGCTAATTAAAAACTGTTGAAATTAGGGCCATAGGTTTCTGTTATTTCTACATAACAATCTACTGAGGCACACTTATGGAGGTGGGGGTCTGCACTCAATTAACTGCTGGATACCTCAGTGGTTTAGACATCTGGCTGCAGGGCCAGATGTTGAGAGCTCAGTGCCCCCCCCCCCCCCCGTGCTCAAGGACTTGACAAGGGCTGGACTTGATGGATCCATAGGGTCTCTTCCAACTCTACAGTTCTAAGATGATGATGATTGGTTATAGGAATTGAAAAGGAATTCTCTGAGATGTTGTCTGAAACACCGGCACAAAATTCTGAACTGGTTGATCACACAATGTTTTTGAGATTGGGCCACAGTTTTCTTTGAATGGCATGCTGTCAACCCACGTCTTAGCTCATGAATCTATGCCTTCCTACACATATGACAGACATAGTAGTAGGCATCCTTCAGTCTTAAGAGACTATGGTAACGTGCTCTGTATGGATAACCCGGAACAGCATCTAGTGTGGCTGAGAAGCCCAATTCGAGAGTGACAATCCCTTCCACACTGAAGACAAATACAATCTGTCCCTTGTCCAGCTCCCTGGTTTCAGTGGTTTCGGGACTGCCTCTTTGCCTCGGCCTGCTGGACAAGGGTCTCTTCAAATTGGGAGAGGCCATGATGCACCTCCTGCCTCCAGGCTGAATGCTCAGATGACAGTTTCCCATCTGTTGAGGTCCATTCCTAAGGCCTTCAGATCCCACTTGCAGATATCCTTGTATCACAGCTGTGTTCTCCCTCTGGGGCGCTTTCCCTGCACTAATTCTCCATACAGGAGATCTTTTGGAATCCGACTGTCAGCCATTCTCACGACGTGCCCAAGCCAACGTAGACGTCGCTGTTTCAGTAATGTGTACATGCTAAAAATTCCAGCTCGTTCTAGGACTACTCTATTTGGAACTTTGTCCTGCCAGGTGATACCAAAAATGCGTCAGAGACAACGCATATGAAATGTGCCAACTTCCTCTCCTGCCATGCACAAAGGGTCCAGGACTCACTGCAGTACAGGAGTGTGCTCAGGACACAGGCTTTATAGACCTGGATCTTGGTCCATGCGGTCAGCTTCTTATTAAGCCATACTCTCTTTGTGAGTCTAGAGAACATGGTAGCTGCTTTCCCAATGCATTTATCCAGCTCGACATCTAGGGAGAGGGTGTCAGAGATCGTTGAGCCAAGGTACACAAAGTCATGAACAACCTCCAATTCTTGCGTAGAGATGGTAATAGAGGGAGGTGAGTCCACGCCCTGGCCCATGACTTGTGTTTTCTTCAAGCTGATTGTTAGTCCAAAGTCTTGGCAGACCTTGCTAAAACGATTCATGAGTTGTTGGAGGTCTTCAGCAGAGTGCAGACATAGGAATGGTGAATCTGACAGCTGTAGATTTCTATGGTGGTCGTGTGGTGCTCCTGCTTCAGAATATCTCCTGCTCAGAGATGGGAAATGTTACTTTTAAAAAACAGCCCTACAGCTCCTCCATTCCCATAGCTAGCATGGCCATGGGATGTGGTCATCCAGAAGTGTAGCTAATCCCATTTTGTTCCTTTCCAGCCTAGTTGTCTGCTTTTCATGGCACCCAGTATATTCCTCATCATGTCCCCTATTCATACAGCGCACTCCTATACATATTTATTTGGCAAAAATTCCATTATATTTCTAGAAAGTTTGTTTTTAACCTCTCAGTCTTCTCAAACAATCGACTCCCTTTCCGGTATCCACATATAAGACACAGCACTTGTACAGCATAATATTACAGGAATCTCGTCACAAAAGTTTTATTTGGCCTTCGCTTTCATGTACTGTAGTACATTTCTGAAGAATCTGAAGAAGGGGCCACCACCCACGGAAGCTGAGGCCAAATAAAACTTGTTAAATCTGTAAAGTGCCCAAAGAGTCTTTGCCATTTTTTTCTGAATCTGCAAACACGGTGACCCACAAGGAAGTAAAAATATTAACAAACTTCCAGTCACTGTACAAGAGAGACAGTTCAGAATCATTCTGCTGGTGTCAGTATGGTTCATAAGCTTGGGTTTAGAATGTGATGGGCTTTTAGACTAACATGAAATGAGAGAGGTTTGTATTTTACCCGTCTAAAGGAAGACAGATTGTGAGCTGCTGCATGTTTGGCTTAGAATGTTTAGCGTTCTAAAAATAAGCATTTTGCAAAGATTAGCGTCACTAGACAAAACAAGATTCTTCACTGCAGGCTTCCTCTATTGACATTAATTGTGAAATTTAAACAAAAGGTTTAAATGAAATAAAAGATATTCTAGGGCCCACCTTCAGTCCCCCTAAAGTTTGAAAATAAATACGTACAATAATGGTTGAGAAAAAGGGAACCTCCAGAAACGTCTGGCACTCATCCAGGTACGTATTTATAAATCATAGTAATGCCATTAGTGAAAGCATTTATTTCGGGAGTTCAGAACAAAATACAATTTCACCTGTCCAAGAATTAATGGTAAAATATTTAGTTCAGTTTGTTGCAAACAGAAAGGCAAATCGAACCCATTGCAATTGCATTTGGAACTTCTGGTTCTTGCAATGTCAACAAGTCAGCTGACGGACGCGAGGCTCTGATCTATCCCCAGTTATTTTGTGGGCATGTAGCTTCATGTGACTTTTTTCCTTCTCCTTTCTTTAAGTCAAAAGATACTTGCATGTCATCCGTCCAAAGGCAATGAGAACAGTAGGCATGTTAGGCTTTTTGGAGCTAAGTCTTACAGGAGTTCTTCTGTGGTCATGATTTTTGCCTTCCTAACATTCAACTGCAATCATGCTTTGGCACTTTCTTCTTTCATTTTCCCTAACAATCATTTCAAGTCCATGCTGCTTTCTGCTAGTAAGATGGGGCCATCTGCATATATTAAATTATTGATCTTCCTTCCCTCAGACAGAGTTCTGACTCCTGTCTTCTGAAGATGCCGGCCACAGAGACTGGTGAAACATTAGGAAGAAGAACCTTCAGAACACAACCAAACAGCCCGAAAAATCTTCTTGCCCACTTTTAAGAGGCTGCTGAAGACCCATCAACACTTGGGGCAATAGTTTCTGAGGACATTTTTTCTTGCCATATGACAACTGTCTTAATATGTATTATTATGCAAATGCTGCACTTGTGGAGATTTATGATAACCTGCTCTGATTTTCCCACCACCACATCTGCTATTTTATGATTTTATTGTTGTCTCCTGCATCTTGGTTGTTTTTTTCATTGCATTATTATTAACCACCTAGAATAGTGTCTAACACTAATGGGGTGGTATATAAATAAAATAAATAAATCTTCCATGTTCTGCATACAGGTAGAATGGATAAGTGGATAAAACATACCCTTGTCTGGCACATTCTCCTATAGGAAACCATGTTGTCACTCCATAATTTGTCCTGACAGTAGCACAATCTTGTCCACAATACAAGTTACACATCAGGACAATCAACTGCTGAGGCTCACCCATTTCTTTCAGAACAGCCCATGACGATCTACACAGTCAAAGGCTTTACTGTTGTTTATAAAATATAGACTGATATTAAAACAATTGTGCTCTTCTGTAGCAAGCGGATATTTGCAAAGTGATCTGGAGTGCCTCTTTTCACTACAGGCCATTACATTAAACGCATGAATAGCATCTCTCCGATGGAGAGGATCTGAGTCATAAAAACATATGCCAGACTGTGGCCCTCCGGATATTTTTCGGTTGCAGTTTCTAGAATTCCTCGAACTTGGTCATGCTGACTTGGACTGATAGGAGTTGCAATCCAACTACATCTGGAGGACCACAATTCAGCACGTCTGACTTACATCAAAATAACTTAGCAGAGCTGGCACCAAAGGATGATGAAGCTGGACTTCTTCTAGAGTCTCAAAACCCACGGACAGCCCATCACTCAACTAGCATTGCCGTTTCATGAATGTCATGTCACCAACTTAGTGGGACCCATGAGTATAAAAAGAAACCACACGTTGCATCCTGTACTTACAAAACTACTGTCCTGAGAGTAGCTTATCTTGTCAAGGTGATCATGTTGCTGACCTGGTCAAAGATGGAATTCATCCCATCATCAGCATGCAACAGTTTTCCCAGCAGTTAGGCATGGTCTTCCATTCTTCCTTGGCAGTTTCAACACAGGATGCTAAGCTATAAAAACCCTTTGGGTCGCCAAATTATGCTATACCATAAGAGGGAGGACTGGTCATCCATGTGACACCATACCTCAAAGGATGGTGACCAGCTGGACTCAGGACGGCCCCCCGGAAGGTGTGCCTGTCTATGTGTTTCCTTTTATGTCTACTGTATCAGACTGCATCTCTGACAGTAGACCTTCTAAAGCAGTGGTCCCCAAACTTGGGCCTCCAGATGTTCTTGGACTTCAACTCCCAGAAATCTTGGCCAGCAGAGGTGGTGGTGAAGGCTTCTGAGAGTTGTAGTCCAAGAACATCTGGAGGCCCACGGTTGGAGACCACTGTTCTAAAGCATCAGTGGCTTCCTAGCTTCACCAGGACTACGAGAACAGAAGCTCTTGGGGTTTTCAATTGGCCCCAAACTTCCAAGTGGTGCTTAAGGCAAATCGTCCATAGTCCATTTCTGAAGAAAATTAGAGGATTCCAGAAACAGGCCTACACCTATATAACGTGGAAGATCTGCTGTTCAAGCACTTGTGTGGCTAGTATGCTTCCACAGCCCACACTCTGAGACATCCTGGAAAAATTACTTGTGAAATAAGGAAAGAAAAACTCTGGTCTATAGCCAGCCGTCTAAATGTCTCTTTTTACTGCTTATGTGAACCCAGCCGTTCCTCTATTGTTGCTGCAGTGTAACACCCTCCAGCCCTAGCCAGCTTGTCCAGTAATCTGGGACGATAAGAATTGCAGGTCAACAGGCTCCTTTCCCAGTGTAAAATGTGGGTTCCAAAGTTGACGACTACATTTTTATATTATTTGTCTTCCCACAAGATTAGGGTAGTATGTGCATGACACCCAGAGAAGCACATACACTTTTAAAACTCACAGCTACCCTGTGGCAGCGAGTGAGAAACTGAATGAGGTTACCGAATGAGATTCGCAGCTCAGGGGAAAAGTCCAAAACTCTGTCCAACTCAGCTTATGTAAATAGCCATCAGCTGTACTTGAGATGATGTTTCTAAATCTGCTGGGGTTCCCTCACATACAAGCACCTTTTGTTAAAAAAAAAAAAAAAAGGTTAAGCGTTCATTGCACCATTTCATCAGCTTTCAAATGAACACGGGTGGCGTGACTAAGAGCTAAGTATTTTTAAAAAAAGAAATAATAATAATAAAATGGGCCGGGCACTACCCTTGAGAACGGTGAAATGTTGACTTCCTCGTCCTGTGACTCCGATTCCATTAGTTCATGCTAAGCTGAAGAGCAAACATTCTGCCCCGAAACCCCTCCCCACGAGGAAGAGGCAAAAGAGTAGGAAGTTGTGCAAAGCAACATTGGGTGCAAGAAATGAGAGGATATAACTAGTATGTTTCTACAGTAGTGCCTCTTTTTACCAGTGGCTTCTCCCTCCCTTTGCACAGATCATCTTTTCAGTTTCTCGGCTGTGTGAAAAGAGTATAGTGATGCCTTGGGAATGACTCTAATCCAGTCCCGTTTGGCTTAATCTATACCCCAGCATGATGCTCTCCGCCCCCCCACCTTCACTTTCTCTCCTGTTCCCTTAGGAAAGGGTCGCCCTGCTGATAGCAGCAAGCAGCTAAAGCCCAGGCAAACCAACAAAGCCATTTTCTATGGTCTCAGATTAAACATTCTTTCCCCGGCTACCTGTTCTGCTGGAGAGAGGATGTCTAATCAGACTGCCATTCATTCCCTCCCATCCACATTCTTCTACCTGCATTCCTGGATGTTTATTTCCCATCCCTGGCGTTTATTTCAGCTGGATTTGTCAAGAGGCTTAACTCCAGGGCTAATTAGCACCCTAGCTTGGCTTGCCTTTTCTCCTACGGGACCTTCACAAAAGGGTTTGCCTAGTGATTAAAGTTAGGTGCCCGGGGGACAGCCCTCTTCAATGCACCCTTCTGCATTCTTGGAGAATTAAGTGGGGAGGAGGAAACACCCACCTCTTCTCTAATCCAAAGAAACAAAAACAAAACATTCGCACACATACATCCAAAAGCCCAAAGAGGACTTAACTCTCTTCTGGAAAGTTAAATCACTTAACTCTGCCTGACCTGTCCCCAGAAGACAGGAAGCTTCAGTCCCTTGGACCTCCTGTCCCGTCTATGATCTTTCCCAGCACAAAGGATCTGCTGCTTTGAGGGGCTTTTGTTTTTATTTAGGTCGGAATGAGTTGTCTTTGACACCCGCAGCCCTGCTTCTACAATAAATCCAAGTGACTGAAGCTAATAAGGGCACAATCCCAAAACCTGCTTGTAAGCCCCAGTGTCACTGAAGTTAATGGGATTTACAAGTTTGTGAATGGATTTCAAGATTGTGGCCAAAGGGGTTAGAAGACACTTTATCTTTCTTTAAAAAGATGCTATATTTGGCAGAAGGACTGCATTAACGCATTGTGTCACACATGCGTGCGTGTGTGCGCATACACACGCGGCACATTGTATACTAATGTCATTTAAAAGATAGTACTGTTAAAGGTCTGCTGTTCTTTCAGTTCTGCATCTGCAGAGCAGACGGGCGAGTTTAAAATGCCAATAGTTAGCCTAGCGAATGCCTGGTTTGTGCATGATAAGACCCAACCAATGTTTCAGATTGCATTTCTGTCTTTTCATCTGTGCCCTTTTACGTACAAGGCATTAGAGATTTGTTCCCTCTAAGCTTGACTTAGAAAAACTGACCTTCAACAAAAGCAAACAAAATGCCAGTCCATGAGCCTGGCAAAGCTACTCTTTTGAACTACAACCCCCAGAATCCCCCAACCAGCATGGTCATTTGCTGCAGAGTTGTAGTGCAAAAATTAACTTTTCCAAGCTGTGCTCAATAGGTGGAAGAAAGTTCTGAAGCTTTTCTTCTGATATACAGACAATGATGTCTAGTGTGAGACACACATACCTTCTATTCTTTTAACTCTTTGTGCTGCCAATTTTTTTAGCACCTAGGAACAAAGCAGCGGTACAGCTGAACCATGGTGTGGCTTAAGATAAACAGAGCTGTGAGTTTTGTATATATTTTGGAGCATCAGTGTGCAAGACAAAATGCATGAAGTTTCCCATGCCATATTTAAACATGAATGAGTAATGAATAAGCAAATGAATAACTATTTCCTTATTCATTATTTTTATATAATGTGGACAGGTTGTTGTCATGGTTCTGATGAACCCTGGAACTCAAAGGCAGAGCTGGGGAACCATGGGTCTCCAGATGTAGTTGAACTGAAATTCCCATCATCCCTTCACCATCAGCTAGGCTGGTTAGAGGAAGAGCGGTGAACCTTTGGCGCTCCAGATGTTTTCAGCCACAACTCCCAGAATCTCGAGCCTGCGTTGCCAATGATAAAGGACTGTGGGGGTTGAAGTCTGAAATATCTGGAGTGCCAAAGGTTCAGAAACGGAAGCTAGAGGCTAATGGGAGTTGTAGTCTTCACATCTCAAAGATCATGTTTCCCCAGCATTGCTCAAAACAAACTTAGAATGGCTTCATTTCTTCTCTTGCACCTGCATGTAGAGACAGGAAGGTTGACGTTGCTAACAGCTGGACTATAAACTTGTTGGTTTTGATGACAGCTAATGGAGTTTTTCTTTTACTCTAGTGGCAGACCAGCTGGTTTTGGCTATAAGTTCAATTGTCAGTTGAACAGATTCCTTGTAATTTAGCCAAACCCATAATGTAGTGACATTGGCTGTAATTTTTGAAAGAGCCATTATTCAATAATTCCTAATGTCAAGGGAAAGTATTGGAGCAAAATTTGACTCCAAAGTCGTGCATGGCTGAATATACACAATTTATGCTGTCTGCTGGATTTTACTCCAACCTTTTACCAAAAAAATAAAATAAAAAAGGTGACAAGATTCTATGTGCCTCTGTGGAAAGGCAGTGCCCTAAATCTGTTATAACAGTAATCAAGGGAAATGTGCAACCACTTGCGCAAGATTGCATAACCACTTTGCACAATTGTTTGTACGGCCACTTGTGCAAAGACTTGAACAAGCTCTTGTGCAAAACCAGTATTGAATGGTACCTTTGTGACACCTCTAAAAAGGCACAACTGATAGCACAACAGGCTTTGTGCATATGAAGTGATATCATTACATACAGACATGATAGGTAATGTCCACTGCATCCTTTTGATTAATCCTTTAGGAATCAGCCTGGATGAGTATTAGAAAATCTTTTCTGCAAGATGTGATCTAAGAGGACTTTGTCCCTGATCCAAATCTCCATTACTCAGACACCAGTGACTCAGTCACACCACTTAAGAAGATGTATTATTATTACCAAACTGAAATTTATAGGAAAATAAATTAAAAACTAACATGCCATACCATTTCTAACGGAACAAATTTTTAAGATTAATGATGTGCTGTTTAAAGGAATCCCTGTGGATTTAGCTGCTCTCAAATTTTGGCCGCGCTTCCAGCTGCAGACAGCCTCCTGCTCCTAAAATTCTAATTACTTACTAATAAACACATTCTGTCCTTCGTGCCTGTCAGCCGTAGTGTGCTGATATGACGGTGCCAAGAGGAAAACCAGCCCCCCGTCCAAGCTCTAGTCATGCATAATTCATTGAACATAACAACTATTGAATGCTGTTGAGCATATACTTTCTGTCTGCATGAAAAGACAAGTCAGCGCAGTTTAGTGAGGCCTGGATATGTGCTATCACATAGATGGCATACACACTGGAACACAGAATACATACTGCCTTATATTGTGGCACTAGTAATTCTTAGCCTTTGGTTCTCTAGATTTTTGGATTTCAGTTCCCAGAAACCCCAGCTAGCAGAGCCAATCAACATACAAAGATTCTGGGCGTTGAAATTCAAATCATCTTCTACCCTGTCTACCCTGAGAATCACTAGTGCACACCAACTGGATATGGCTCAGACAGGAGGCGTCTTCAGGTCCATCTGGAAATGCTGGCAATTGAAAGTGGTGCTTTCGACATGAAAAGTATATGCTATACCATTGAGCTGTGCCTATTCCACAAAGCTATGACATTTCCCTTGTCTTCTTTAGACAGAGCAGGGACTAAACCCGGGAAGTTCAGGAAAAGCAAGTGGTCAACTACTAAGCTACAAACTTTCCTGCACGTTCTCTCCATCTATGCTGTGAACAGGGAGTTCTATCGGAGTTTGAGTCAAATCCTGGGATAAATGTGCCAGCTAATGATGTAATGGTAATTTTGGAAGTCCATGTGCTTATCATGACCGTCTTGGTAACCACCATTGCATAAGGAGAGTTCAAAAATTTCGAAGTGAGGAAGAGATCGTTTGCAAAGGCAAGGGCTCTTAATTGTCTATTTCAGACCAAACGGTCCTCAAATACGTTGCATTACAAAAAGAGCACCTTGCAACATTATATTTTCCCTGGAAAATTTCTTTCTTTCCTGGCTAATGTGAGAATTGCAGTTAAATTCAAAGAGAACAGGGAAGTCTGAGGTGGGGCACCTGATATACTGTATTCCCTACAACTCAGGAAGCCATGGGACTTAAGCCCTACCAGCCTGCTGCCAGGTGAAACATGTATAATTTCTATATCCAGGTCTTTCTTGGTCCTATCAGCTCTTCCTGTCTGACACCTTTTGATGTGAGAGTGGCTTGTAAGATCAGTACATACCAACCACTGGGGAACAAATCTTCAGTGCCGGCAATAGCTCTTTATTGCCTCTTCAAAACAGGCACCTTCATAAACATTGCTTTACAACAAAGATGACTTGCAGCCATTGACTCTTCCTGGAAAATTCCATTTTGTCTCTCAGCTGCTAAGAGAACTGCAGCAAAGCTTAGAGGGAACAAGGAAGCCTAATGGGGCCATGATGTTATAGTCCTTGCTACTCAGAAGCCCCCCGAGCGTGTGTAACCCAGTGAGTTACAGTGAACAGGGATTAGAATTTGGTTCTTCTAAATCACAGTCCAACATGGTAACCACAACTACTAGACCACTGTTTCTGCAAACTTGAGCTTGCAGTTCAAAACACTGAAACAATGAATACTGCATTAGTGAGAGAAGATAAATGTTAACAGCAAAATCTGTAAAGATGCATTATTCTTAACTGGTTGAAGTTAACTGCTTGACATTGAGACCATTCCATAGATAGTTATCTAGGTTTCCCTAAGCCCTGATAAAAAAAGACACTAAAAAGTTCGAGGCTCCCCTTATTAGGAGAAAGGCATTGAACAGTGAGCATTTACTGGCGATAGGGAGTCTAATTATAGCAGTGAATTTGCCTTCCTTATGATCAGTCTAGGTTTCTGTTCCAGTAGTGGTTAACCAGAGGGAAAGTCCACAGGAAAAACATAAGGGCAGAAGCAACTTCCCATTCATGCTGTCCTTCATTAGGGCATTTGGGACATCTTTCTAACCAGGGCTTATTCAATTAAACTGAGTGGTCTAATAAATGATGGCAGGAGCTGCAGAGCTGAACTGGGCTAATTCTCATTGAACTGAACAGAGCTTTCTTCAGAGTAGTCGCAAAATCGGATTGCATTCTCAGTTAATTTTTTTCCCACCTCCACTCCTCACATTTTCAGCTTTGTTTTAAAATGTCTTTGTAATGTTCTGTGCCAAACTTTAAAAGCATAAGTAGTGCAAACATTAAGATGTTTGAAAAGAAAGTGTGTGTGTGTGTGTGTGTGTGTGTGTGTGTGTGTGTGTGCGTGCGCGCGTGTGTGCTCTGAATTTAATATCCAACGTGGAAAGAGAAAAAGCAGAATCCAGTCCTGTTTGAAGACTTGGACAGCTAACAATATTGTATTCAGTTGCTATAGAATAAATGCTTTGTGTTTCAGCATGCTCAAGATATGATCTCAAAAAGCGGGAGGGGGGGAAAGCCCTGCCAGTTTTGCACTATTTGTGCCAATCCGCAGGCTGTCTTTGCAAGGGGGAGTCAGACTGAAGGAAAACATTGCCCGCTCTTGTTAGCAAAACATTTTCATCATTTGGAGGACTGTCGTGCCTGGAAGTGCGAAAGATATCAAGCAAACCAATGACTCATACTGTACATACTTTTTACCGTGTTCAATTTTATAAAAATGTTCTCTACATTGAGCAGTTACCGTAATTTTAAGAAATCTGCCTATCATCATGGGGACTGAGAGGGAGAGAGCTGCATGAGGATTTTTCTTGTGTTCTGTTTGTTAGGAATTCACTTGGTCTTACAGTATTTGCAAAGAAAGACAATATTGTTTCGCATCCAGATATTTTGAATTTGCCAACAGGATAATAGGTGTGTGTGCCTGTGCATGCGTGCATGCATGCACACTTATTTTTTCATAATCAACTAAGACTTTGGCTTAGCCTTAATGCTTTTTTGAATTTCTCACTGAACAAATCCCATTGGTATTCAGTAGTTTTGACACTCACCAGATCTCTTCAGATGTAATAGGTAAGGCAAAGATTCCCCTTGACAATTTGTCCAGCCGTGTCTGACTCTAGGGCAAGGTGCTCATCCCTGTTTCCAAGCAATAGAGCCAGCGTTTGTCTGAAAACAGTTTCCATGGTTATTTGGCCACTGTGACTAGACACGGAACGCAATTACCTTCCCACCGTGGTGGTACCTATTTATCTACTCGCATTTGCATGCTTTCAAACTGCTAGGTTGGCAGGAGCTGGCAGAAGGGACGGGAGCTCACTCCGTTGGATTTGATCTTACGACTACTGGTCGTCCGACCTTGCAGCAGAGAGGCTTCTGCGGTTTAACCTGCAGCGCCACCACATCACAATTAATGCACAAAAGGGAACAGCTTGGCCAGCACCACCAACCTCGATATTTTTTACATAACCTGTGGAAGAGCTTACCAACTTACAAAGCACATGTGTATAGAGTCTGTATGTAGGAAACTGCCTTACGTATATTGATTCAGCAGTTCATCTCTCTCACAAAAATTAACACGGATTGGCAGGGGTCCTCCAAGGGAGGGGTAGGGAACTATTTGCACTCCAGGTAGTCCCAACTAGAGCAGATCCATTGAGTCAAAGAGATTTCTGTGTATTCTGGTTTTACTTTTCCGTGTATAAGACGCCCCCATGTATAAGATACCCCTCCACGTTTCTAATCCAAAATTAAGAAATCTAAGTGGGGCTTAGCAAGTGTAGGGGGAAAGGGATTAAAGCGCTGCAGGATCGCTTTGATCCCTGCTTTCCCCTCCACTTGTTTTTGTTCTCTCCTCAGCTTACTTCCATGTATAAGACGACCCTCAATTTTTAGTCTAAAGATTATAGACAAAAGTATAGTCTTATACTTTTGTCTTATAGAGTCTTATAGAGCACAGAGTGCTATCCTCTGAAGATGCCTTCAGAACAACCTTCAGAACACGGCCAAAGAGCCCGAAAAACCCACAACAACCATATAGTCTTATACATGGAAAAATACAGTAATTCATATTGTATTATTGTGGTTTCCAACCTTGGGTACTCAGACATTCTTGGACTGCAACTCTCAGAAGCCTTCACTAGTACCTGTGCTGGCAAGGGCTCCTGGGAGTTGCAGTCCAAGAACATTGGTGGACTCAAGGTTGGGGATCACTGTTGTATTGGGTTTGCATAAACATTGACTCACAATTCAGCCAGAATAGGATCTACTCTGCTTTGGACTATTAATTCCAGGATACAGACCTCAAACAATCATTCTGCAGAGCTAGTAAATTGCTAGTAAATTGTCACTAGGAAGGCGCTGTTGAGAAACTGGATACAATTCAGAGAAGTTACAAGATATAGTACTGTACAGTTAATCTGAAAATTTTGGATGGCTTTCACAGTGAGTCTGTTGGCTCAATATTCAGTGTACAAGATAGATAACAACCTGTAGAAGACTGATCTCTCATCTTTAAGAAATTCAGTTTACTTTGTTTTTCCAAGGGCTGATTTCCAAGGAAGGCTGTGGAGCAAAGGGTGCTGTTTAACTTAGTTGTCTCTGATCTTAAGACATAATATTTACAGCAGTCTTCTTGGAACACCACTTGGCTTCGTTAGCCTGGCGTTCCATTACTCACCTTCTGTGCTACAAAACAAAACAAGAACGCTCGAAATCAGCAGCCAAGAGAGATATTCAGGTCTTTCAAAGGCCCGAGAGACTATATTTTCGGCCAAAATGATACTTTTGTAGTGAACAAAAAAGGTGGTGGTGGTGAGGTCAATAAGGTTATTCACTAGTTCCATTCTTCCAGTCCTTGACTTTGATAACAAAGTTAAGAGATGAAAGACATCATGAGGTATTTTCTGCAAAAATCTGTTGGAACTGTGTACATGTCAGATAGGGAAGTCTACACAATATTAAACATGCCAACATAATGTGAGTTTGCCATGTGTCTCCCAGCAGCTATGGAGACTCTGGTTCCAAAGTAAACACAAAAATGTACTCCTCCCTTGTCAAGATAAGATTTCAGAGATTTTGTGAGAACACACTGTGTTTGAGACTTCATTAGGATACGTGGCGAGACATCCTTGTCTGGTTCTGGGCTAGTATGTCTTGTATTATTTGGGGCAAACCAATTTTCTAAAATTCTTTATAGTCTAGACACTGACGGAAGTGATAAGACCAGAACAAGGCCAAGCCGTTTCTATGGAAACAGGAAGTGGCACAAATCCCAAGAAAATGGCTGCCGTGTTGTGAATGGAGACTACTCCATCAGAGATTGTTTACTCTGGGCTTGGCTATATAAATAGCTACTGCTGTTTCAAGTTTTTTTTTGTGTGTTTTCCCCCCATGAAAGGATTTCACAAGCCAAGAATAAAATAAACAAAGCCATTGGCTTCAAGCCTCTATTTTTGTTTTCTGCTCGAGATAGTACATTGGTTCTCTAACCATCTGGGACTACTCCAGGCTTCCGCTGTCTATTATTCCCATTTTTGCTTATATGATTAGCAAGCATTTTAAAGCCCCATAAAAACAGGCACATTTTATCATTATGATGAATTTAAGGATTTTTTCTGTACAGAAGATCTTTCTTAATAAATGCTAAATGTGCACTGAAGATAATTATTCTTTGGAGACTGAAACTCAAATAAACAGGATGAAGAAACCATTCAGAGAAAAGCTTGTCTTGGACAGAGAATGTGGAATAAGAACCATGGCTAAATCCTAGAGACCCAGGTTGCCCAAACAGTAGTTCTTTAAGGGTTCAGGTAACAGATATCACTGTACATCGCTCCATGTGAGACTTGGGATAATTACTTCTAAACTACAATTCCCAGAATTCTCCAGCCTGAATTGTCCACTTACTACATACCTGCTGTCTACCTATCTCTGTGCATTTGGTAGGTATGGAAAAAGTTCTGCATGGATAGAACATCTCCATATGAGGAGATGGCTGTGCTCAGACAGGTATATACACAAAATCTGCTGAATGCTCAGATGATCAAGGGAACCCTTAGTCAGCATGCAGTTCTCGGTTGACCACATGATTTCATGACTGCTCTGTGCATTCTTTCTATGCCTGGGTGGAGTCATATATACTCCTTTCTCACGGAGAGATCTCTTAAGGAATCTTGGCAGGCTTAAGGAGAGACTGGTGGTAGGGATGAGAAAGATTACAGACACTGCTGGTTAGGGAGATCACAGCAAAAAAAGATAACTAAGTGATTGGAAAGAAATTAGGTACTCACTGTAAGAACAGGAATATGATGGGGGGGGAGCAGGCAGGCAATAGAATCATGCATTCAGTAAAAAGGAAGAAAAACAAAGGGGAAGTAGAATTAGGGTGAAGCTGTGTAGCGGCCTATGTACAGAATTCACTAAGCTGTATTGACAGGAAGTTGGAGATATGCAGTTCAGAACAGAGGTGAACAAATGTTTTGAACTGCAGGGCCTGGCTAGGCAAATGTTTGAGTGTAACTTCTATCAGCTTTCACCATTGGCTAGTTGTAGGTGAACATCTGGAGAATCATATTTACCCAGTTCTGGCCTAGATCCAATCTGAGACTCGGTCGGAGGAATTCTGTGGCTTATTATGCTTCTGAGCATTGTGACCCGGTAACCGGGAAGGCCACAAGGCTAAAATAAAATAAAATTGCTGATAGGGCTAAATTTCTCTTGTTGAATCTAATCACCGGCCACTACTTTGGCTGAAAGCTTGCATATAGTGATCATATGCCCATTTTCCAAAGGATAATCCTCTACTGTCCAACTGAAGCTTGATTTAAAGATGAAGAGTCATAAGGATGGATTTTAGGGACGTTGAAATTACCTATCCACAGTGAGCAATGCCTGGACAGCAGAGTAAGCAGGAGGTGACACATACCTTATTTCTATTTAAATTACAGAAATTGTTTATAGTTTTGCATCTGAGCATATACGTAAACATGTGCAGTTTTATGGAGTTTTATGCAAAATTGTACCCTTTAAAAATTATTTTCCTGAGGATATGCCAGTGGTTACCTTCGGCTTATCACATCAATCAATGCAATGTCCTGGCCTGCATCAAAGAGTGCCTCAAGCTTTGTAATGCATTGCCGTATCCTAGTGAAGAGAGCTTTAATGTGCTTGTTGGCATCCAGTCATTCCATTTTTTTGTTTTTAAAAAAAGTAAAATTGGACCAATAACTTATTGAATTTGTGGAAATACACCCTAAGGAAGAGCAATGTCTCTCAACTCCTACTTCTAAAATATATGTCAGAAAAATAATTCTGGCAGCGCATTAAGCATCCGCTTAGCTGTTAGTGCCTCCCCTTCATGGGAGTGAGTACAGATTAACAGCAACTGAATTCTGCCACGTTGCCTAGTCATTTATTTGCAGGTCTACATAATGGGAGGAAAGAATTGCGGCAGCTGGTTTTAGCTGCTCCTCTTGAGAGGAGATGCTTTTATCATTCCCCTGTCATCACAACCAGTCCTTGTCAGGCCCCATGTTGACAATCTGATCAAAGCTGCCAGAGACAAAAATCAATGAATTTCAAAGGCTGCCACTCAGACATGCAGGAGTCTCACCAGGCCTGGCATGATACACGGAGGCTCCCCCCTTGTCTCTCTCTCTCTCTCCTGAGCTTTCTAGTCTCCAGACAGACCCAAATCCATCGTCAGCCTGAGAGCCCAGTTTTCACAATTTAAAAATTGCAAGCCAGCAAAGTCAAATTGGCTTGCTGTGGAGCCATCTTTGAATAATAGGCTTCTAAGCACTTCACTGTCGCCTGTCAGGTTGGTGCTGATGCTTATGACAAGGTCTCGCTGCTAACATTGTGAGCTGGTTTTCTTATCCCAGATTGCTGATGTGCGGCAGTTCAGATACAAAACTTATTCTAAGTTTCCAGATAGACTATTGAACAACTTCAAGTTTTCCCCTAAGTATACTGCTGAGTCCTAGACATTTTTATCAAAATGCATGGCTTGGCATATAAGGCACGCATCTGTTTTGGCATAGGAGCAATGGCTGATTCACAGAATCACTTTGGATAAGTTCTCCCTTAGCCCTCCAAAACTGAACAAATGGCCGATAGCAAGCTGACTTTAGGCATCGATACGATCTCAAATTATTGTCATGGTTTCTCGTGACAAACTATGTTGATTGTCCCAGCTGCTCCCTACAAAACAGGCTATTATTTTTATTTCTCAGAATCAGGCCGATGTCAATTTGCTTGCTGTACAATCACATAGTCGATGTGGGATGTGGATGGTGGTGTGTCCGGAGAACCCAGTCTTTTCGGAAGAAGAATCAAGATGTAGGAGGACTTTAAGAGATGTACAGTTTAATACTCTTCCTCCTGATAACAGGGTATAGAACTAGTGCAGGGATTAAAGTTTTGGAATGGGATTTAGAAGGTTCAGATTATAATCCCTATTTAGCCATGCTACTTCCTGGATGATTTGGGACCAGTTGTTCTCTCTCTCTCTGCTTGATTTACCATACAGGTTTATTCTAGGATTAAGCAAGAAGAAGGAGAGCCATGTATACATCCTTGAGTTCATTGGAGGAGTGGTAGGAGATAAATACAGCTTGTCATCACGTGGTGTCAAGTCAGTTCTGATTTATGGTGGCCCTGATCAGGTTTTAGAATATGTGAGATGTTCAATGAATTTCCATGGCTGAATGGCCATTCCTGCATCACTGCTGAAGGAAGGGCATCCCTATCAAAAGACAACAGAGGACAAGTTTGCCTGTGTAAATCTATGCTCACAGATGCAAATTTAGGCATAAGTAAATGTCTTGATTTATTTAAAATATTTATATGGAGTGTCCCATTGATAAACACAAAGGCAGTCAATAAAATCCAGATCAGAACATTACAAATCAAAAGAAGCAAGCAATCTAGCTTAAACAGAACCCATGTGTTAAAGTATTAGGAAATTAAAACATTGGAATGAAATGAACAAGAATACCGCAATAAAGACATCAACCTAACTTATTCTAACCAAAAGAGTTAGCTACTTCCCTACCTGAATCTCCTTCTCAGAATAGATCCAAAAAATAACTGCCAGCAGACAACAAAAGCATGCTCTCAATAGTTACTGCCTCTTCTGCATGGGAACAAACACAGGTTAGCAGTAATATAATTCTGCCAGCCTGATCACTTTGTTGCAGGTCTGTACAGTGCAAAAAGGAACAACTGGAGTACGTAGTTCCTTCTTTGGAGCAGAGTTACTTAGCATTTTCACATCTTCTGGGGAAGAAAGTGGCCAAGGGATTACTTTGCCTGCTGTTTCGCCTGCTACCCAGGCTCTACCTGTTAGCAGACAACTCCCAAGTTGCTGTGGCTCTTCTTCCTTATGGTTCCTTATCTTTCAGCTTTCAAAAAGAGAGCTAGGGTTGCCCATTCAGTAGCTTCTCATTCCTTGCCTGCCAGCAAGAAGTAGACTCTTTTGAGGTCACAGGAGAAGGTCTGTGCTTGTGTGGACTTGTGAAACAAAAAGGCTCGCAAGCCACACGGATGCTGCTCCATCCCTAGCCTTCGTTCATGACACACAAATGGCTGAAGTCCATGCATCTACCAACATTGCACAACCGTAATCCTCCTTGGGTTTTAAGATTATCTGGGGAGGCCTTCCTCTTGGTCCCCTCACCTAAGTTGACAGAGGCCCAGGAGAGGGTCTTCTCAGTTGTTGCCCCCAGGTAATGGATCCCCACAAGATTGGGCTGGCACCCTCTGTCACCTCTTTTTGGTCACAATTGAAAACCTTTTTATTCAACAGGCTTTCAATATTTAATATCTAATGCAAACCTAGGTAGTTATGCTATGCTTGCTGCCAATATTATCCCTTTTAATGTGTTTTTAAATGGACATCTGCAAGCAGGATCTGAAGGCCTTAGGAATGGACCTCAACAGATGGGAAAACTTGACGTCTGAGCATTCAGCCTGGAGGCAGGCATTGCATCATGGCCTCTCCCAATTTGAAGAGGCACTTGTTCAGCAGACCGAGGCAAATAGGCAGTCCCGAAACAAGCAAAACCAGGGAGCTGGACAGATTGGATTTGTCTTCAGTGTGGAAGGGATTGTCGCTCTCGAATTGGCCTTCTCAGCCACACAAGACACTGTTCCAAGACCTCCATACAGAGCACGATACCATAGTCTTTCGAGACTGAAGGATGCCTACATACATGGAAATGCTTTTATACTTTTTAATCTGTTCGGATACAGTGGGTTTAATATTTCCATGCTTAAGATTTTTAATGCTTCTTGTGTGTTTTAATTCCTGTCTCTTCTAAGGACCTGTGAACCACTTTGAGTCTTTTCATTGAGAGAAAAGTGGCATAGAAGCGCAGTAAATAAAATAAAATAAAACAAGGATAAAACACATGCAATCACTTTCCTGTTGAGCTGATGAATACTGGGCCAGTTGGAGTGGGTGGAGATGGGCACCTGGGTTCCAAAGCCACCTCATATGCACAGATCAAAACTTTGTCTCCCCATGGTGTTGCTCACCTAGAAAGATGTCTTCCTGGGGAGAAGTGTAGCAATTTCCTGAGCCTTCAAGCCAGCATCCTGATACTTTAGCAACCCTATCCATGAGGAATGTTCTCTGGAAAGTAGGGAATTTGAACGACCCAAACGTTGCCCAGAAGGCAGTTGAATGAATGATCTCTAAATTATTTTGTCACATACTGTATATTGCCGGTAAAACTTATGTACCACCTGACCACCAGCAGTTTGTACAAACAATGTAGCATTAATTTATGACCTACTTTGGGGACAATCCATTGGGGAAAGTCTTTTGTACAATGAATTGCCCTGAAAGGAAAGGGAATTGTGCTGGAGTCTACGTACTCCTGTCCGAGTCTCATTCCTTTCAAGAGAACGTACGCTGGAGAGTTTCCTGATGGGCTGGACCCTTTTGTCTCCATCAGACCTTCTAGGACCAACATGTCAACACCGTCCATCTAACTATGGGCACATGTTTCCCTCCTGCTCTCGAAATTTTTCCCCAGATGGATTCTCTCTCACAAGCCCAGCGCACACAGGGAGATATAACAACACTTGTATGGTGTTGCTGGCAGACGTCAGACTCTTGAATGTCCTTGAACCTGAAGAGCTTTTCTGAATAGGCTTTTGGTAGGGCGGTAGGGTTATTCATAAATATATTATTGTAAGCAGAGCCCTGTTGCTGAGTGCCATTGTTCCGTCACAAAGCCATGCCGAACCCAATAGCTCAATAAATGAATAACTTTTATCTGCTTGGTTAATAGTCGTACATGCATACTGGATTAATGTCCCCCTACTTCTTGATAAAGAAAGAGGCTCAGATATCGCCCAGAGCATTTACATCACTTAAGTGGGTCCAATTTGCATGAGAATCGCCCTTTTGCAGGGGAATTATTGCTTAATTAAAGAACAGCAGTCACTTTAATTAGCATGTCTCCATGCTCCCTGGTACTTTGCATGGATTCAAATGAGTTGCTTATTAAGCCCTGGCATTGATACAAGCTACGCCCTTTGGCCAGGATCTAACTAAATTAACATCGGGGGACAAGCCACTTCATGGTTCAGAAGGGTTGATGGACAGCTTGTTTCTTCCTGGCCTCCACACAAAGTCTGCGCTGGAGCGGGCTAGCTTCCAGAGGGGCATTTTGATGAAAGTGCAAGAGTTGTATAATACCTTGTTAAAAGTTTGTTCTTGAAAATTTAATTAAGAAACATTGGGGACATTACCCATGTTGTTGCAGAACTGACACAAAACTACACATAGAAGGGAACTGCAAGGTGTGAAAGGACCAACTGGATAATATTCCATAAGATTATAATTGTGCAAGAAAATGAAACAGTCAGATTCATCCGTCGAGTGCCTCGGCTATGGGTGTGTCACTCTTCAAAGATTGGATTTAAAGCCCTATGTTTTAAGCCATATTACTGCGGAGTTAAGACGGGTGCCTCTGTTTCTGATGGGCTCCTCACCATTAACCGGTTCTGGACAGGCAGGTACAACGTGCTTCTTTCCATAGAAAGAAAAAGCTATACCAGTGGCAGGTGAGCGGGTGCAAACGAGGGAGCATTTTGTTTCAGTTCCTGTGTGAACAAGTTTTTTTAAAAAATTGTTTCTTCCTATCTAGATAGGGGTGTCTTATTTGCTGCCCACACAGGTAATTGCCCTGCTGACCACGGATGATGGGATTTGTAGTGTGATCCGGTAGACAGACAGACAGACAGACAGACAGATAGACACACACACACACACACACACACACACACACACACACACACACACACACACACACACACACACACACACACACACACACACCAGCTTTTGGAAGGCTGATTTAATCAAACCACTTTCACAGTGGTTCTTAACATTTTTGGGGGGGGGGATTGCAAATCTGATTAAAATGGTGGGTCCCCTTTCTAGAAAAATATCCGCATGCACACTTTTTTTTTCATGGATCACTTGAAGTCCATCCATGCACCACAAGTTAAGAACCTCTGCCTTAGCGTGGTTTCTTAATTAGTGAAGAATGTTACCCTGTAAATTTCAGGCTGACAAACTCTTGGCAATTGCTGTTAGGCAAGTAAGCCAGCAAAGTGCAAATGTTGGTAAGCCAGCTCTGCTCTTTCTTTCCCCTCTTGTTGTCTGCCCCCTACCTGCTTGCCCAGCTAGCCAAAGTTTTCTTATTATGTCACACTCCAGAAAGGGAGATTCCTACCTGGGGAGAAGTTAATAGGAGGAGGGGACTAGGCTTTGAGAGGCTTATAAAGAGAATTAAGCAAGGTCCTTGAAAGGCTCTTTAAAATGAATTCCTTTCTTTGCTTCTCTTTGTCTGGCTCACTTGTTTGCAAGTCTGAATGGGGATGAAGCCATGTTTTATCAGCTAGGTGACACTGGGCACAATGCTGATATCAGAAGCCAGACAACATGCAAATGAAAAATACACTCGTTTGTTCTGGGAGCGAAGCAGAACCCCCAAGACTGCAGGAAGCTGCAGTGGCACCATGGGCTTTTTAAATTCCTGAATTGCTTGGCTTGCTTTCTTCTCCAGCTGGGTTTTCAACACACAATGCAGTGCTCACGGAAAAAGACTTTGTGGTCCTTTTTCACAACAGTGTGCCGCTTTGAATCTCATGGGGAAAATCTCTTGTTAAGTTCCACCCATCAGGATTCAGTGGGAAACGAATTCTTTCAGAATGTGTAGGTCCATGCATTGGAATCCAGCAAATGCATTATTTCATGCAGTGAAATCATATAGGTATTATTTCCTAGTGGGGTATAGTGGATAGAAGGTAGGGCTAGGACCCAGGAGACCTGGATTCAAATCTCTACATTGCATACCTTGTAAACCTGATTAGGATCCCCACAAGTCAGAAGCAATTTGACGACATACACAGAAATCATTTCCTAATAGCGGTAGTCATTCATTAGAGCAAGCAGGCCACTGTTCCCCCTCAGGTTCATAGCGACCTGAGCCAGCCTATACCTGTCTGGCTCCAGAAGGCTTCTACCTATATGTGTGGATGTTTGCTTACTTGCCTGCCTGCGTGTGTGATTGCGGAAGGAGGCCAATTTGTCTCTGTCCCTGTTCCTTCCACTCCACTTGGAACTATGGAACAAACTATCCCTGTTTCCCAATTCAGTCTTGTGGCTGAGCAACACCATGGCATGGTTAGAATCATAGAATCATTGAATTGGAAGGAGCTTCTTGGGCAATTGAGTCCAACCCCTTGCTCAGTGCAGGAATCCCAGTCAAAGCAAATCGGACAGATTGTTGCTCAGTGTTCTCTTCAATGCCTCCACCATTGGAGCGCTCACCACCTCCCAAAGTAATTGGTTCCGTTTTTTTTTCTTAAGCCTGTTAGGGCTGTGCGAATGCACTGTATTTTTTTTACAAAATTATTTTTAAAATGGAAAGCTTCCTTCCAGAAGGAAGGTGCGACAGGAGAGGGCAAGGAAGGGGATTTTGTTTCATTTTGTTTCTCAAGGAAGGAAGACCCAAATAGGGTTGCTAGAAGTGTGTGAGCCATGTAGAGGCAAAAATTGCACCCATTGGCATACTGGACCTCTATGTGACCTTAAGCAGCCTTAATTAGCCTGCCCCAGTTGAGCCATCCAGTGAAGCCCTGAGCTTACCATTCAGCTGAGTCAATAAAATCTTTCCTGTGAAGCCAGAATGACAGTCAGCTGCAGCAACAAGGTGTGACTCATCTCTGTAGTCTGGTGTTAAGAAACATCAAAAGCCGTGACCTTAGATATGACACCACGCACACAATTGCTTTTTCTAAAAATGAATCATACGTTCGGAGCCTCAATCTGGAATGGTGT
This sequence comes from Pogona vitticeps, assembly GCF_051106095.1. Classification (NCBI taxonomy): domain Eukaryota; kingdom Metazoa; phylum Chordata; class Lepidosauria; order Squamata; family Agamidae; genus Pogona; species Pogona vitticeps. The sequence goes on from NC_135790.1 coordinate 17,208,976, forward strand.
CCTTGCTGTCTGGAGCAAAAGACAGCAAGAACACCATTAAATGTCCAGTCCACAGTGCCTAGCTCACACCTGCTATTTGTGCTGAATGCAAAGTTGCTGTTTACATCAATGGGAGATTTCATAGGTAGCCAAATTTCAGCTGGGATGTGCAAGGTATTAATTAACGGGAAAAGTGGGATGCCTAAGAACACCAAAGCTACTTAGGATGGAATAGTAGACCCTTGCTTACACTAGGACCACCTCGCAAGAAAATCTAGAATCACAGAACGCTAAATAACAGAAATATCATGGGCTGCCAGAAATACTATTAAGTGGGTGCTAGATCATATGAAGCCTGAACTCTCATTAGAATGACTAAACTGAGATTGCTGTGCTTTGGACAAGCCACAACAAGCCACGACTCTGAAAAAAAGGCAATAATACTAGGAAAGTGGAAGGCAGTAACAAGAAAGAGGAAGGCGTAACATGGAATGGATTAGTTAGCAAAAGAAACCATGGCCTTTAGTTTGTAAGACCTCAGCAGGGAGGTTAATAATAGGATGTTTTGCAGGTAATTCATTCCTAGGGTCACCATAGGCCAGAAGTGGCTGGACAGCCCATAGCAACACAAATAACCATCTTACATATAATAAAGATTGTTTCATGGAAGTGTTCAAAAAAAAACAATGGAATATCAATCTATGGGTAGCTAGTTTTTCTTTTGTTTTTTAGAAGCAGAGGCATAACTAGAGCTTGGTACCTTGTGTAGAGCAGCAGATAATTATGTTAATTTGAAAAGAAGAAGGTAGAAGCAATGGAGGGAAAAGACATCTTCACATCCTGGTCGTGATCAGCAGACCTGGCTCGACCTGATAACTGCTCAGCGAAACTCTTAAAAGTCCCTGCTCCCCCATTCTTGGATCTGTCCTTTTGAACAGGATGAGGAACACTGGCTGTCTTCACCCAACGACATTTGTTCCACCCTCTAATTTCAAAAGTGGGACCATTCCTCCTCCTCATTACTCTTGGGATCTCAGCACCTAACCTGTTCTTTGTGGTAGGTTATGAGAAAACCATGGAAGGATTTAAAAAATAAAATTTAATATTTTTTTTTATTATTTTATGAAAATGTTATGCATCCATGTCTATTATTAAACAGAACACCTCGGATTCCACCTCTTGCATACATTCGTTTGGTTTCTTGTCTTGAGTGCTTAACATTGAATGATGGCCAGCGAAGTCCACCATCTTCATGGGAGAGAATGCTACACCTGAGATGATCAGATGTGGATTGACCCCTCCCATTCAGATTCCGCCCAAGAGCCAACATGAATTTGCCTTTCTTACATTCTGCCTTCTCGTGTTTAACCCTTTCAAGTTGGAGCAAAGGGAAATAGGTCTGCATTTCCACCACAGGATTAGGAGTAGTGAGGAATGGGAATGCAGGGTTTTTGAGTCAACCTGGTTTTCATTTCAAGAGGAGATTCTAATTTATTCTGACCTGTGCCCATTCGCTTTCCATTACTGATTGCAGCCTTTAAACTCCCTTTCAAGCTTCAAAAGAAAAAGGAGAAAAATAACCCTGGCCTTCCTCTTTCGCCACTTTCCACAAGGTCACTTTAACTAGTTTGCCGCTGTGATGGGATCAGAGAGCATTGTGCAAGAAAGGACTCAATTGTTTGTAAGAACACAAGTCTTTGCCCCAAACCTGGAAGTCATTACTTAGAAATAAGTAGTTACTCCTTATTAGTTCCTTTCCATAAAAGTGAATGCATAACTATACTATACCCTGACTGCAGCTTAATGCAACATCTTTCATTTTGTGGTATTGCTGAAAATAGTGGTGGAGGAATATCACACGGTTCAAGCGCTGGCTTGTGATGCTACATTGTGCTGCTGTTTCCTGCTTTGTTGAGGCAGGTGCTGAAGCAAAAACTGGGTGAACAGGAAGACAATATACCTTTTACTTCAAAACCACAGTTTGTAGCATTCAGATGCGTTTTTTTTTTTAAGTATGGGAAGCATCTATTTTAGATCCTCTTGAGAAATGCAAAACTGCAGAGTTTAAAAACTTAAATGAGTAACTACTTAATGAGTAACTACTTTTATGGGCCTTGGATGATCATTGAATTGCTTTGTAAAATAAACTTGCCACATGTGAGCTTTGCCCATATGCAAAGTCTACACAGAGGCAATTACATGCAAGCTTTCAAAAGGGTTAATATAGTATGAAATTGGAGGAATTACAGAACCTCTTAATGAGGGTGAAAGAACAGAGCGCAAAAAATGGTCTGAAGCTCAACATAAAAAAAAACCCCCAAGATCATGGCCACTGGTCCCATCACCTCCTGGCAAATAGAAGGGGAAGATATGGAGGCAGTGACAGATTTTACCTTCTTGGGCTCCATGATCACTGCAGATGGAGACAGCAGCCATGAAATTAAAAGATGCCTGCTTCTTGGGAGAAAAGTGATAACAAACCTAGACAGCATCTTAAAAAGCAGAGATATCACCTTTCCGACAAAGGTCTGCATAGTCAAAGCTATGGTTTTTCCAGCAGTGATGTATGGAAGTGAGAGCTGGACCATCAAGAAGGCTGACCACCTTCTTGATGAATTGATGCTTTTGAATTGTGGTGCTGGAGGAGGCTCATGAGAGTCCCCTGGGCTGCAAGGAGATCAAACCTATCCATTCTAAAGGAAATCAACCCTGAGTGCTCACTGGAAGGACAGATCCTGAAGCTGAGGCTCCAATACTACGGCCATCTCATGAGAAGAGAAGATTCCCTGGAAAAGACCCTGATGTTGGGAAAGTGTGAAGGCAAGAGGAGAAGGGGACGACAGAGGACAGAGGATGAAATGGTTGGACAGTGTCACCGAAGCCTCCAGCATGAATTTGACCCAACTCCGGGAGGGAGTGGAAGACAGGAGGGCCTGGGGTGCTCTGGTCCATGGGATCACGAAGAGTCAGACACGACTAAACGACTAAACAACAAAGTATGAAATTGTTAAATCTGAGTGGCAACAGTGCTTTAGGGCTTCGAACTCTGGCCCACTCTGCAAAGCCCTAGTATTCCTTAGTGATTTCCATCAAAGTACTAAGTACAGTGGTGCCTCGCTTAACAAGCGCACCGTTTAATGAAGAATCCACATAGCGACATGTTTTTTGTGATCACTAATGCGATCGCATTGCAACGTTTTGAATGGCAAAACATCGCACTGTGATGATCTAAAAACAGCTGATCTGCGTTTCCAAACTGGCTGCCGGAAGAAAAAAAAATGGCCGCCCGCTCCATTTTCGCACCCTGCCCTCGCTTACTGGGTGGTGAAAATGGCGGCCGGATGGGGGAATCTTCGCATAGTGGTGAGTTTTCGCCCCATAGGAACGCATTAAATAGAGTTTAATGGATTCCTATGGGTTCCCCCCCGCATAGCGATGAATCCAATTAGCGACGTTAATCCACTGAACAAAGCTTCTCAGATCAGGGTGATATTGACCAGGGATGCTGCTCGGTCTTTAGGCCCGAGTCCCAAGTCCCGGCCCCAAGCCTGAGTCCCTGTTAAGTCACCCGTATGACTTAAGTCCAACTTGACAGTGAGTCAATTCCCTATCCCTGATACTGAGTTAGCCCAAAAGAGCGGCTTGCCCATCATTTAAGCAAGCCCGGCTCATGATTGAAGAAGTTAAGACTAATCAACACACCAAAAAACCCATCCTTTGCCCTTCTTGCAACAAATTAATGACTGGCTGCAGAAGGTCATGAGAGAAAGCATTGAAAAGCCTTGAATCCTCACACAGCATGATCAAGAGTTGTTCTAATCAAACAATTGGTTCAGTGTCGTATCCTCAAGGAAGTTCATTGAATGAGGCAAAAATCCTTAATGGGCTCTATATTGCTTTGTCTCCCCTTTCTGCAGGGATGGGGTCTTGAGCTGCGGGACTCATTGTCAAGCTGATGACTAGTCTCAGAATCAACTTCTTTTCTGCAATAAGTCGTACTTGATTGGTGACTTAGAACCCACCCACTGCCTCCCATTTTTTTCCGGTGGGGGGGGAGGGCGTAAGCTAGTTTTTAGGGACTTGGAACTTGATACCAAAGACTCCCCAATATTCCTGCCTTCCTGGGTGCAAAAACTAGACATATGCAAATACCTGCATTTAGATATTGGGACTAATTTGCACAATCTTAAATTCTTAATGGTGAATGTACACCTCAGATTCAATAAAAGTCTGTGCTTCGGGGTTGCTGAGATTCAAAGAATCTCACAGACTTGTTTGTGGGAAGGGGCGGTTTAAATATCAAGGACCCCAACGGATACAGAAGACGCAAACCTGCCCTGAGAACCTAGTTCACATGCTGTACAGAGATCGCAACCTCTGCCCACCAGCTTATTTCTTCCCAGACACTGGCTTGATTTATTAGCCGAGAAGTTACCAGCAAGACCACAAAGTTCAGCGTATCTGTTTCCCCTTTTCTTGATTACTTTTCTAATGTCTGCTCAGCTGGCACCACAGAGAGCTTTTCTCACTGGGCAGGTTACTACCCTCTTGATGTATTTGATTCACCTGGAACAAATACAGGACGTCTGTGTCCTGGTTCACAGAGGACAGCGGGAGTCCGGTTTAAAGATACTGAATCACGAGAAAAGGAGGCAGAAGCCAAGAAATGCCCCGTCAACAATTGGAGACAAGAAAGGAAGCTCAACAGGTCAACAGTCTCAATTAGCATCCTGAGATGTACTGCATTCTATGTAAACTATAGTAACTACAGTGCTGCCTCGCTTAACGATGTTAATTGGTTCTTAAAAAATTGCTGCTAAGCGATTTCATCGCTAAGCGAAATGCGGTTTCCCATTGAAATGCATTGAAAACTGGATAATCCGTTCCAATAGGAACGAATTGCCGTCCTTAAGCGAAAATCGCCATAGGAAACATCGCTAAGCAAAACGCGGTTCCCCAATTGAAATGCATTGAAACCTATTCAGTGCATCTCTTTGGGGGGGGGGGAATACAACAACAAATTAAAAAAGAGTCAGAAGAAAGTCAAATTTGGTTAACAAAGGGTTTATTAAGTGCACTTTATGATTTCAAACATTTTAAACAGTAAACTTTAACTTTATAAATAACAGAAAAACATTTTAAAAACAGCAAACATGAGGCTGTTTAAACAATCGTTAAGTGAAACAGGGAAACCAAAATTTAATCCCTATGCGAAGCATGGTCCCAACCATTGCTAAGCAAAAATTGACCATAGGGACCATCGTTAAATGAAGGGCAAAAACGCTCTGAAAAAGTCGTCGCTAAGCAATTTCGTCGTTAAACAAAGCAATCGCTAAGCGAGGCACCACTGTATTTCTAAATCTGCAACTGAACAGGGTTGATCCAATATATTTTGCTGCCTGAAGCAAAAAGGAAATGCCATCCCGGTTCAGGTGTGTAACTCCAAAAGCCAGCCAAGTTATTTTGGCATGAGGCCGAAAGTCCCGCAGGCATCTTTTCAATGCACAATGGCAAGTGTTTACGCTAACTTCTTGGTTTGTGGCAATTCATCATCTAGATTTATGCTGACTGATTTACATTGGCACAAAAACATAATAGGATTCTGACCAATGTTCGCCGTTTGAGGTCAAGCCAGTCTCTGTGCCAAAGGAATATTAGCACAGGTTTAGGCAGAGATATCCGTAAATTTGGAAGACATCTGGATGTAAACCATAAAATAATATCTGGAGGAGAAAGGCGGGGTGTAAATATTTTAAATAAGTAAATAATGATTAAGAACATGGATCTGCACTGGTGTAAAATCAGAGGTGAAAAGGATACTGATCCAAATTCATTTTTAACTGCATTTAAGAGCCATTCATCCCCGGATGTGCTGGTGTTTGGAATTTTGCCCATAAATGCTTAGTTAATTCAAATTAAACTGAATATCCTGCAGGGCTCTGCCATGTCAGATGCTTTGTTTCCAAAAGGGAATGGTGTGTATAGTCGGATACCTAAACTCCTCAGTGTTCAGGTTCCATGTGCTGTTCTTAATGAATAAAGCCCAGCCAACAGCAAACAGGGCAGACTACAGTGGAGGAAGCTTTTCAGATTTGAAGAATGGGGACTTTTTGATTGACAGGCGTAGGATTATCTTTTGTCACCTCCTTCAAACATCTTTGCCTCTCTTAGATTAGTCATCATGCTTGTTGCAGAGTTTTGAATTTCTGGTAAAAATTTCTTTTTGCTACAGAGTAGAAGCATAGGAATTCACAGAGAAGAATAATGTCAAGTTTCCTAGAGTCCACCCCTTTCTCATCAACTGGCACTAAAAGTCTCAATAACCCACTCTGAATATTTGTAAGAGAAAGAATAAAAATGTTTTTTTACTTACAGTTGCTTGAAACTAAAGCCTTGTGTATACTATTTCCTTTACTGCAGACATACTAGCAACCAACTGAACAGATCAACAGCAACAAATAACTGTCACCAATTGACAAAAGAGAGGGATATAATGCTCAGTAAAGAGGTGGGGCTTTCTTTGAATTTCAAAAGCTGGTAGGATAGCGCAGAAAAATCCCTCCAAGTTACTCAAACTACAGATAGCATGTGAGTTTGTTAATAAAGCTCCAACCATTATAGGAACTGGGTGATGGTGATCTATGTTCCTAGAAAAAATATACTGTTGTGAACTGTCCCAATTGTAATGGAAAGCATTTGGGGGGTTGGCTTAGTCCTGAGTGGGTGAATGCAGGTCATCAGTTTTACAAAAGACCTTGGGATGAAAATTGCTAAAACTTGTTTGCTGCGATGCAACTGTGCGACTGTTGGAAGTTTTGGACTTTGCTTGGGGATGTGGCTATGGGGGGCTGCCATAATATATTTTTGCCTGTCAAAATTTACAACACTATTCACCCTTCGTCTTAGGGAGACTCTTGCCCATGAGTTCTACTTAGATCTTATTTCCAGGCTAAACAACACGTAACTGTTATGCAAAGGACAGACCTGGTCTTATTCCAGGCTTACACGCTTGTCCCCACTTTCTTCCGCCCCTCTAACCACAAGAAAAATGTTGGAAATATTCCGTTTTAGATTAAAGGGCTGGTATCCTATTGGTGCTATGCAACTTGCTGCAGCCAATTGTCGCTAATTGTTGGGATACCAGGATGCCTCTTGGCTACCCAATTGGAGATGACCAGGCATGCAACCGAGACCCACTCTGGCCCCTCATGAATGAGCGACACTAAACTGGGATAAGTTACTCAAACCTTACATAAACACATTCTGGCTTTCAGTGTGTTGTCTAGACTCTTTACTATGGTTAGTGAAAAAAAGTCAGTTCCTTAAAGTATGTTTTGAAGTTGGATTAACTATGATCTATAGTTCAGAGGACCCACCAGATTACCCACCAAGGTATATTTAATTGAAAATGAAAGCAAAAATTTTAAACATGGAGGTTATTGCATCTGCCTCCCCCCCCCCAAAAAATATATCAGACCAGCACAAAAGGTGTAACATCTCATATCCAAACCACTCCATATTTTTCTCCTTTCTTCAAATCTATGGGTGGATGTACATATTTTGCTTTATTGATGAGATTTTCTTAATCCTCTTCTAAGATTTTCACTTCCTTCTAATTTTGCTGCCGTGGAGTCGAATCGAATTTATTTATGGTCAAAGAGGAGCACCAAAATTTTTCAGTTCATTGTTCACAGTCAATTACAGGCTGCCACCTGTTTTTCCCTTCAGAAACTTAACCAGATTATAGGCAGATAATCAACAGGTGCAACCTTGCCCCGCACCAGAGAATTCTTTGTGTCAGGGAACAAATAAAGGAGCAGATTATCTGGCCATAAAATGGGGGAAACTCTCCTTTTTCAACAGAATGTGATAAAGTGATCTACACCTCCCGCAAATTAGGCCCTGAGTATAACTGCTTTCCTGATGATTATGAGGCCAAACTATTTGAATTCTGTCCCAAAGATATTCAGTTGTCATGCTCAGGGTATACTATGCACAATTTGCATTGGCGTGTTTGGTTTTGATTGATTGGCATGTTTTACATGTCGATCTCTATATCATCTCTCTCTCTCTCTCTCTCTCTCTCTCTCTCTCTCTCTCTCTCTTGCACACACACACACACACACACACACACACACACACACACACACAGAGAGAGAGAGAGAGAGACAGACAGACAGAGAGAGTCACCTGTGAATTTTGTTGTGAGGGTTAAAAACTACCCTCGCTATACTGCATGTTGGCGCAGGTGTTGAACAAACATACTTCTACACATTGGCTGAAATTCTGTTGGTGTAAATTTATACTGTGCAAGCTGAATGACATCATCACCTGGTAATGGATATCTTTAACTTAATTAAATCAAAAACTTTCCCCTTCTCCCTTCATTTTCTGAGGCCCCCTTTACCCTTGGGAAGCCTTGGAATTGTGTGTGTGTTGGGGGGGGGGTAATATTGAGAACGCCCTGTTGGCAGCCCTGGCACGAGTTTGGGACTGCTGGCGGTGGTTGGCAGCGATTTTCCACCACTAAGTGGTCCCACTAGGTCTCAAAGCAACCACAGGGCAAAAGGGATCCCTAGGGAGCCTGAAAACCTGAGGGGGTAGGGAGCTTATAATTTATTTAAACTAAATATATTGATTGGTGGTTGGTGATGCAACCCGGTTTGCATCGCGTAAATTTAGGCCAAGAGGATTTAACGTGTTTTTTTGGGGGGGGGGGCTTGTTAAGCAGACACCACTTACCCATTTTCATCCTATTTCCTAGGAATGCCAGAAATGTAACAACGAAGAATTGGATTGTTCCCCCGAAATTAAAATATTAGACGTAATAGTACTGCAATCTCTGTAATGGAATGGTAAGGATGATGCATCCAAGTATTTTCTGAATCCTCTGAATTAGGAAGTGAAATGGATCCCTAATAGGCTGTTGGAAGGCAGCTGTTGATAGTTCTTCTCTAACGGTTTGTGGATTAGGGGGTTTGTAGTCCACACACCTGGAGGATGCCAAGCTGGGAGCAACAAATCAAGAGGAAACTTGAAGTTCCTAAGATACCGTATATAGCCAATTCTCTGAGCCAAACAATATGAGAAGAGGTAATTCTTTAAGTGCTCAAACCGGCTAATTGTCACAGTACCACGCACTGCCTCTGGTTTTTAAATTAGATTGCTTTGTGTTATGGTTGGTCACCTGGATGCGAATGCAGGCTTCATTTGGAAGGCTGATTTCTCGGACACCATGGTGTGCCTGACTGAGCCTCTGGAACTTTAAAGGTTTCAGTTTTTGAGAATGTGTGACCTGTAACGTAGAGTGCCCCCCTTAATTTTACCATCAAGTCCCTGTTTAGATCCACGCCACTGAGATTAAGGACAAAAATACTTATGCCCCCAAACGTCATAGAGTTGCAGTGGGAGTAGGACTCTGCTCTCCAGGGTAGAGCCTCGGCTGGGATTTATGCCCAGCTCATCTGAATGGAAACAGATCTGGGGCTTCATGTATACAGGGATGAGTGTATATGTGTGCGAATTTTGTCCTCCCAAGGAGGGAGAAGCCCCTCAAGTCTCTGGGAGGATCATTTTTCTCCAGATGACCCCCCCCCCCAATTTCAGTAATATGATAGCCCTGTCATGGTTCCAAGCCCTGATTTTGGCAGAACAAAGCCACAGTGCATCTCTCCCTCCTCCAGCCAGGGAATGCAGCTGTGGGTCAGAGCGTGACCAATCGGGAATGAACATTTGGAGCGCGTCTAATGCAGTTTGTACAGGGAGCCTTTCATGCATTCATGGGAGTGAATCTCACAAAGCAGAGCTGACACTGCCGAGCTCTTCCAACTTTGATATCTCACACCCTGCTCTGGGATAATCTGGCAGGACCGGACGAGGGCCCGGCCCTGAATAAGAGCAGCAGCGGTCTCCTCCTGGCTCAAGGGGGTTTTGGCGTTAGAAGCTCTCTCACCAGGGAAGACTAACATGATTCTTCATTCGGCTGCGCTGGAAAGTGGGGCCAACGTTCCCACCCCCAACAGGCATGCCCTCCCTTCCCCTCTCCTCCTCTCACCATCCTGTCTGCACTCCCAGAGAAATGAGTAGCCTGAGAAACAGCCTTCCACCCCAGCTGAACCAAAAGCCAAGAACTAAGCTGATGTCTGGAGCTGTGCTTTCCCCCAACCTTCCCCGCAGAGAGCAAGATTGATGAGAACAGAAGTCCATAATCAACTTGATCCGACCCTTGTTTTGTACCAGGGGGGCTTCTTAAAGAAACACTGTCACTCGACAATTAATGGTTTTATATTGTTGCCACTGGACCTTTCGCCTTGCCAAGCCTCAGCAATTGAAAAGCACGGCCACTTTTTAATTACAAGGCGCAGAAGAGGTGGGACTCTACACATGCACACGCAGGCACGGAAATCCTCATAATCAATTTCAAATTGCCCCAGGCTAGATCAGCACGCGGATAACCGTTGGGAGGGAGGGAGACCGGGCACAGAAGATGAACAATCGCTGGAGGGCCCACACTTTGCTAATTGCCCTTTCTCTCCCTTCAACCACCATCCTCACTAATACGGAATCATATGCACAAACACAGTTTAGGGCTTCCAGTTTTGTGCGTTTCTTAATGCAACCAGGGTGGACTTGAGGCATTTTGCTTTCTGAAGCAGAACATCAAATGGAGCCCTGCCCCTCACCCAAATTAAGGTATGCGAGAGGTAAATTATTTTCACACATGAGGCAGCAGATTCAACAGGTACCTCTCCTTAATCGCAGGCAGCAAAAATAAAATACGAAAATAGTAATGAGCATCTTGGCTTGCATTGCTGTTGCAGACGGGAAGGAAAAATATCAAAAGCTTTCTCCCGACCGGGCGCAATGATGAGAATTGTTTTCTGCATTGTTTGCACTTCTGCATTGTTTTAGGTGGGAAAAAAATGTGGGAGTTTCATTAAAATGAGATTTTGCACAAAAAAAGAGGTATATTTTGCACAAGGTGTTTTATGCGAATAGCACAATATTTGTATCAAACACGAAGATTTTGCACAAAGTTTCAATTTCAATTTCATGAATGCTGCACCTGATGGGAAAGAAAACTACCGTTTTTATCACACATATTTACACATTTTTGTTGTTGTGTCAGAAAAATGGCGTTGCTATCCTTCAAGACAAACCTTTTCTTTCACGACAAAAGAATTGTGCGAGTATTCCATTTATTCCTAGAAGTAGATGAACTGTTTGCTGCCCACTTATGACATCTAAAACCTGCAGCCTGAGCAACCGTTCTAATAGTGGGTCTGGCCCCGTGTATAGCAAAACGAATGTAAAAACCAAATAGCAAATGATAACACATGTTTTCCCCATGCCTCTTGAAATAGTTATAACTTAGGAGTCTCAGTGTGTGTTAATAAGGCCTGGCTCTTATATCTTCTACTATGGATTTTGGCGGAATCTCCTCTTGTTTGTAATGCTTAGAAAGCAAACAAACCCCAAAACAAGAGCCACCCCTCAAAACAATCACAACAGCTTGGCTAACCGGCTTTGTTTGGTGCTTTTGTCACTCTTAAGAAAGCAAACAGTGAACATTTCAAGAAGCTGTAAATGGACAAAGCCATTTTAATCTGACCGCCGCCGCCACCTCCCTCTGCCCTCCATCTCTTGCTCCACCCTGATATTCCCAGCTGACATCTTCATGGGGTTTATACACAAGAGTTTTAGATTTCATAACCTATGTGCAGAGAGAATGTCTGGGGATACCGTGAAATGACAGGGGCTCAGGATTTCCAGTGGGAACGTGATTATTATTTCTAGCTGGTTGCCCCTTAGATGATAGCATTCTCAGTGATCTGATCTGATAGCATACAGATCAAAAATGTGTATTATTGTTGTTACTGCGTTCTTGTGGTGGGCGGTGAAGGAACATCGGTCCTAGGAAGCGCTGCTGTTTGTGAGCAAGAGGAATAACCTGGTGGGTTGGTTTTTGTCTTTCTCTGCGTTCTAAATGTTCCAGCAATGGGTCACCGCTGATGTTGAACAGGCTTTACTTTAGGGAGGCCGTTGCCTCTGTGAAACCTTCCTTAGATATATGAGGGTTAATATAGGAGACAGCAAGGTCTATAAAATTGTAATGTAACATTTAGGTGCTAACAGCTTCTGTGGTAGCAATGAGAACTGTATCAGTCAAATTGTTGGTGCCTATGAAAACACAGCTGCTTTCACGCTACACCAGAGCACTTTCAGAGGAAAATTTATCATGGCTGGAAAAACAACAGCAACACGATGGCTGAAATCCTGTTGAGCAGCGAAGCTTGCATAACTGGGCGCTATGCAAGCAGTAGCTCTAAACGTGCCAAAGGCAGGCAATCTTTTCCCCAAGTGCTTCCCTAGGCTCACTGGGGCAGCCAGCAATGCGAGGAATTCTGCAACTGATTGTGCAATCACATTTCATCATCCCTGTTGCCTGGGTGGTAGTGCCCAGCGAGTTTATAAAGGCATCGCTTTATGTTACAGGAAGGCCAGCAGAATTCCAGCTTCTGTCCTCCAGAATTATTCCTGGTGGGAATGTAATGTTTTTTGGGTGGACGAGTGCCAGCTGTGATTTGGACCTGCTGTATATATCGATTTCCTTTGTTTTTTTTAAATAAAGGAATAGGCGGGAGGCAAGTGGAATGAATACTGATACATTCAGAAATGATGGTGGTGGTGGTGAGGATAATGATTTTGTTATGTTGGATGCCATCAGGTGGCATTTTCCTTGACCTTCTTCCTTCTTGCCTCATCTGAGTACACACAGAACACTGGTGCCCCCTACAATTGTATACACGTTTGAATGCCTGACTCTCTCTCTCACTCTCTCTGAATGCCCACTTTTAGTCCTGGCTTTGTGGGTTGCTGCTGGTTCATTTATTTTATTTTATTTTATTTTATTTTATTTATTCCACCCATTGCTGGCTAATATGTCTTCCTCAGCATGAAGCACAAGGAGCGCTAACAGCAACTAACGTCGTGTCAGGTCAGCAGCACCAACGGTAGATCAGAATCTAAATGGTTGCAATTCAAACATCTACCTAGGAGAAGCTCAGTCCCAAGAGCAAAGAGAGAAATGCCTGCCACGTGCCATTAGAGAGCCCTTTGACCAAGTTTTGGAATATAGAACAGGTAAAAGATCAGACGTAGGGGGACGTAGTGGCGCTGTGGGCTAAACCGCAGAAGCCTCTGTGCTGCAAGGTCAGAAGACCAGCAGTTGTAAGATCGAATCCACGTGGCGGAGTGAGCTCCCGTCGCTTTGTCCCAGCTCCTCGCCAGCCTAGCGGTTCGAAAGCACGTAAATGCGAGTAGATAAATAGGTACCACTTCAGTGGGAAGGTAAAACGGCGCTCCCTAGTCACAGTGGCCACATCACAACAGAAACTGTCTTCGGACAAGCGCTGGCTCTACGGCTTGAAAAACGGGATGAGCACCGCACCCTAGAGTCGGACACGACTGGACTAAAAAAAAATGTCAAGGGGAACCTTTACCTTTTACTAAAAGATCAGAGGCAAGGTGTTCTCAAAAGCCTCTTAAATTTTATAGTATTTGATAATATTAAGGTAGCCACATTAGTCCATCAGTAAAATCGAAATCCATGGCTTGGCATTTCTGTGGATCCCATAAGAAAAGGCAGCGGAAGGATTCTGCAGATGGATGCCTCTCTTTGTTTGGTGTGGTTTTCTCAGCTGCCTGCTGTTTTCATTATGAACTGCTGGATGAAAGTCAGCAGTGTTTTAATATGGGGATTTTCCAGACCAAGACTAATGGATGTTTTCCTATTGTCCCATCACAGTAACTAGCACCAGGATGTGTTGTTTTAATTACAGAAGCTGGATCTGTTCTGACCACTGACCTTGGGCCGGAGAAGTTGGCTTGACAGGCGGAAAGAGATATTTACCTTGATGGCAGGAGTAGGAGTAGGTGCATGAGAAGCAAAAAGGGATGGTTCCTTAAATGATGAACCAAGCATGGGGCATCCAGCTGGACTTTATCCATCACTGTCAGCCTTTTGTCTTGCCTGGCTGGTCAGCTGACTGTGAGGGCGAGGGGCAACTACAGAGAGGAGGATTGTTTCAGGAACAGGTCAGCTGGTTCATTATCTCATATGGTGCCTGCTCTTCAAAGGCCACTCGTCCTTTTTCTCAGGTCCAAACGATACATTCCTGGTACCCCATCATGATTGAAAGCTGAAATCTGTTAAAAATCTGTTCAGACATTCTAAATTGGCATATAAAGGGGCTGAGCCTTAGATTTGGAAAAATCCCAAATTCTGAACCAAAACTGGCTATATTTTGACTGATTTGTATAAGATCTAGATTGAAGCATCATGTTGGGTGATGCAGAGTGAATGTACACTGATTTGTGGCTGGAGCAGAGATTGAATCATAAGGGGCACAAATCTCTTTCAACTTTTCTTTGAAAACTACAACATTTAAAGGTGTATAATACACACACCTCCCGTGCTAGCTGTCTTAAACTTGCCTGAAATTTGGTTAAGGTTACTTCTGTTTTTAAAGTCTGCCATATCTCTGAATTTCATGTACATCAGTAGAAAAACAAATACAATACCCTTTTAATATTCCAATGCAAGTCAATGGGAGGCTTGCATTGCAGATCTGGACACAAATAGAATGAAATGGGGGCCAAATCTCTCTAGTCCAAACTGGGATAGGTTCCAAATCAGATTGAACGGGGGATCTGTGCACAGCCCTGCTGTATACACAACAGAAATTGGTGGAAAATCAGAATCCTTGTGTACATGGAGATTTGTCTATGGATAGTGGTGGATCTCCTCATCAAGCTTGTTGCCCTCCATCTGTAGGCAGATGAGGAAAGCAGAAATGGAAACTCTGCCCATTGTGAGCAACGTACCATATTTTTCCTGTGTATAAGACACCCCCATGTATAAGACGTCCCCCCCCCCACTTTTCTAACCCAAAAGTCAGATATCTAAGTGGGACTTAACAAGTATAAGGGGAAAAGGAATCAAAGCCCTGCAGGATCACTTTCATCCCTGCTTTCCCTTCCACTTATTTTTGTTCTCTCCTCAGCTTACTTCCGTGTATAAGACGACCCTCAATTTTTATTCTAAAGATTTTAGACAAAAGTATAGTCTTATACACAGAAAAATATGGCACATTGATTCCTAATGCATGACTACACTTTTGTACTAGAAGCCTGATTCAGCCAGATCTCTGTGACTGATAGTTTTTTTACTTCCCTGCAGTTCACTATGCTTAAACTACACCGTAATTAATTTTTAAAATAAAATAAAACAAATAAAGAGGTTCTGTTTGCACAAGTGTGACCTGAGAGTCAGCAGTTTACATAAGGTCAGGAAAAGGGGCCTCTCTTAGTGTTCGATCCCCCTCCATTTCCAAGGTTTCCCTATCTAGAACAACAAGTAAAGGGGTGTGAATGCTTTGCCATAATTATATCCCTAACCTTGACCTGAAATGCTTACTATTAGACTATTATCAGCAATTACCACTTTGGTCTAAAGAGATCAAGGCAGGAGCTTTCCCAGGGGAGCTGAAAGGCAGAGAACACTGGGCCGGGTGACCAGAAGTATGCCTTGAGATGTAAAGATAAAATAAAATTGACCAGTTTGTACAAAGAATTAAGGGGTAGTTGAAAGATAACAAAGTGGAAGACTGGGGCAAGGCAGGGCAGACTTGCTGTATAAGATGAGCACCTTCGGAATACGTCGTCCGGTTCCACCAAATAGGCCCAAATGGGAGGCAAGAATGAGTGGGGTACGGGGGATGGCTTTTTTTACAGAGAGCAATCTGAATGTCCAGTCCAAATTTAGTTTAAAGATAAGCAACTGTAAGCACCCTGGAGTTTTCCATCCACAACGAGCTTTTGGACAACAGACTCAGGAGGCACACAGATGACGGTGACTGCTTTTCCCGTTCTGCTCAGAGGTATTCCAATGAGAAGCATGGCATTACTTGGTTCACATCATTTCACCTGCATTGCTGCATGGGATGTTATGTAAATCAGGGTTGACTTTCCCCCTTTTCTTTTTTTTGATGGTGCATGTTTTTTTTGGGGGGGGGTGAGGCTTGTGAGGCATAAGTTGCCATCCTGGCTTTGTGTACCCTTTAAATGGCATTTCTCCCCGGAGGAGATCCTGCACACACAAACTCTCCATGTGGGGGGAATCGCTCACATCTCATAAAAGGTCCTCCTGAGTGGTAACTTGGGAGAGAGGGCAGAAAGAAAACCCTGTGAGGACAGACGGTTGAAAAATGTTTCTTAACTCAATGAAGATTTTTTGCTCAGGGGTGCCTGATGGCCAGATGTTTATTTGACAGCATGGTGGCCGGTGGTTAAGAAAAACTGCTAGAGCTCATGTTAGCAGCTGGGCAGCAATTTGGCCAATTAAGGGAAAAAAGGAAGCTGAGTGTTACAGTGGGGTGGAAAGAAGGGACCCGAAGGAGGGAGGGGCCCACAACAAGAAGGCGACTGAGGGGCTGAAACATCTGGGAAGCCTCAGTCAAGCACGGCCCAGGGAATCCCCTGTTTTACTTTCCTGTGAGCAAGGGAGTTACACAGGAGAGATGGGCACGAACTGAATCATGCTCTAGATCGGGATGGTTCATGGTTCATTTAATGAACAAGTTTGGGGATCCTGTTTTGCCAAAATGAAACGAAGCACCAACCTTCCCACCCACCTTGATACTTCATTTTGTTCCGCAAAAGGGGTTGCTCCTCCACCCTCTTTCCATTGCCCCATGGCCTCCCTACCAGGTCCTGCCACCCCTGTCACCACCTCCTCCTCCCAGGGAGACAGATCTGCAGCTTTTTGTGCTGATAAGCTGGCCCATGGGCAGAGTGCTGGCCTGCTGCCTCTGTACATATTCCCGCCTATCAACGGAGGGGCCGGTGAAGCCACAGGTCCCGCTCCAGGAAGAGAAGTTGGGGCCCCTGCCTCAGAGGATGACGGCAATGGAGGAGGAGCAGGGGATGGCAGGACTGGGTCAGGAGGCAATG
The DNA here is from genome assembly GCF_051106095.1 of Pogona vitticeps. Lineage (NCBI taxonomy): Eukaryota > Metazoa > Chordata > Lepidosauria > Squamata > Agamidae > Pogona > Pogona vitticeps. Next base: position 17,225,968 of record NC_135790.1, read on the forward strand.
GGGGTAGTGGGAAGGGGACAGGCAGGGGGTAGGAGGGCAGGAGCATATAGGTTCCTCTCTAGCATGAACTGCAAAAAAGAACCACTGACTGATTTATTTTCCTGGGAGTTTGTGGAGGGTTGTGATTAGCCACAAACCACAAACCAGATGGACTCATTGTTTCTCTGGTTTGTGTCCATCTCAGTTACCCAGCTTTCTAGCTTGGCCATGACACCACATAAGCAAGAGACTTAGGGCATCATGCTAGAGCAGTGGGCAGGGAACCCCCCCTCTTATTATTATTATTATTATTTTTAATGCTTGAGAGCCTTTAGTCTTCCTCCCAATCTCACAGTTAGAGAGGAGGTCGGAGCCATTACATAGTTGCAGGGATACTCCCTGCCCAAGACTGGGAAAATCCAAGATTGGGAAGAAAACTGGAGTCTATTGTATCCACCAGACTCTCATGATACACTTGCCATGGTAAGTAGGGTTGCCAGCTCAGCAACTTCCCATCCCTTGAGATTTCAGGACCAAAGCTTGATTGTCCCTGATTTAGTTAGTGCTCCTAGATATGTCCAAGGCAGTACACTTTCCTAATTGAAATGTCTTCACCCTAAGCTACTGAGTATTGGCTCTAGTTGGCATTAGGGTGTAGATGGGTGTTCAAGCATGTGCGCCGCCAAACACAATAAAAACAAACACAGTTGTGCCCCGCTTAACAATTACCCCGTATAATGACGAATCTGCTTCACGACGATGTTTTTGCGATCACAATTTTTTTTTTTTTTGCTTTGTGATGATTGGTTCCCTGCTTTGGGAACCGATTCTTCACATTACGACGATCAAAACAGCTGATTGTTGGGTTTTTAAAATGGCCACCAGCTGCTCAAAATGGCTCCCCGCTGTTTTTAGGAGGCATTTTTCACAAGACAGGCACCTGAAAATGGCCACCGTATGGAGGATATTCGCTGGACGAGCAGATATTCAGCCCATTGGAACGCATTGAATTGTTTTCAATGCATTTCAATGGCCTTTTTTATTTCGCTTTACGACGTTTTCTCTCTACAGTAATTTCGCTGGAACGAATTAATGTCGTCAAGCGAGGCACCACTGCATTCTCCTCTTCCAGCACTGCTCACTCAGATTTCCCTAGAGACCTAAAGAACTGCAACAGTTCCCCGATATTTCAGCCAGCACCCTGAGACTTGCCACCTCTAATGGCAAGTTAAAATGTCAACATCTGAGTGGGATGTTCCAAGCAGACACGTACTGGTGATGGTCTAGGTTGGTCTACCTGAAGTTCTCCAGTGCTGCTTTCTCTTCATTGGGAAGAGAAAGAGGCATTTTCCTCCAGTAATTTCTTAGCTGCTATGAATGTGGAGTGGGAAGACCATGCATGCAAAAACTTCATGTAGCATCTCTTGGCTTGGAATGCCCAGAGCGATGAAGGAAGTTGTGCACCTAGAGGTAGGAACCATGACACATGTCCTTCCGTGTCAAGAGCAGAACATCTTCTATGTTGGTTGGTGGACAACGTCAAGTCCACTGCTCTCTCTTTGCACAGCCACTTGTCTTCCAACCAGACTTGGCTTGGACAGCCTTTCAAACCTTTCAATGGGAGATGGTTTTCTGGAAAGTAGAAGGCATGGCCACCCTCTTCGTAGTGAAAGAAAGCCATCTGTGCATTCCTTCATCAGAGCAAAGCCTCAGAAGCAGCTCAACATCTGTATTTGCCTTTAGCAGTGTGCTAATTTTTTTTTTCTGCCTTGAATGGAGCTGTCCTTCTGCATTTTTAACCTAAATTATCAACCGGGCAACACCCCCTTGCCAGTAATTTACCTCATTTGAAAAGCAGCCATCATGTTCATGTTGCAGCTGTCACTTTTCCCCAGCAGCTCAGCTTCCTGAGCCTTTGCAATAGAGCAGCCCCATGTAACTCCCTAAGGCATCCCCCAGCTTTGAAGCATAAGAGGCAGGAAATTAAGAACTGTCTTCAAACGAAATCTCTCTCCACTCCTCCAGGAATAGAAATAGGGACAATTTCCTTACTGTCTCCTCACTTTATACAGATAACTGGATTAATGTAATCTAGGGCCTTAGGCCCAGCTAAATATGCCAACTCCGGTCTCCTGAATATTCCCACATCTGCCCAGCTTCAGTGGTTTGGGAACATTATTCAGAACTAGAAAAGTGTGAGAGGCAAGGCAGAGAGGTTTGAATATGCTCACCAATATACTTTCCCCAGAATTTGGGAACATACCCGTTTGGACTACAACTGCTCTGGCAGGATTCTGGCCATTGTAGTGCAAAACCCAGACACTTCCAAACTTTGGTATTCAGCTGACATTGTAGCCAACTGCTATTTACTGGTGCATCAAAGATGCGATCAAAGATTTAATTATTGGAAGATCAGTTGAAATCAGCAAACATACATACAGTACTTCTGTAACATTAAATGGATATTTGGTCTCTGCACAAAATCTAGAAAACTGGAATTATTAATATATATTTTGTGGTTAACTGAGCGTACAGTCAGCAGATGGAATCCCTAACCTCCCTTTTAGGTCCCATCATTTAAAAATATGAGCCATGTGCCCCAGCATATGTGAAAAACAAAGTACACCCTCTTTAAATGCTATGGGTTTACATATCAAAACATTTGGTTTTTAGCAGGTCAGAAAATTAGGTAAATACAATTTCACATGAGCATCACCACATGACATATTACACCATGTTATGGTTTATTTAACAAAAATGAAGCCAAAATGGAGAAGCCATGTGTGAAAAACTAAGTACACCCTTACTGCTTCTGTAAGACTCTGTGCTGCAAGGTCAGCAGTCGTAAGATCGAATCCACAAGATGGAGTGAGCTCCTGTCGCTTGTCCCAGCTCCTGCCAAACTAGCAGTTCGAAAGCATGTAAAAATGCAAGCAGATAAATAGGTACCACCACGGTGGGAAGGTAATAGCGTTCCGTGTCTAGTCACGCTGGCCACGTGACCATGGAAACTGTCTTCAGACAAACACTGGCTCTATGGCTTGGAAACGGGGATGAGCACCGCCCCCTAGAGTCGGACACGACTGGACAAATTGTCAAGGGGAACCTTTACCTTACCTATCACATCTGAAGAGATCTAGTGAGTGTCAAAACTACTGAATACTAATGAGATTTGTTCAGTTAGAAATTCAGAAAAGCATTAAGGCTAAGCCAATGTCTTAGTTGATTATGAAAAAATAAGTGTGCATGCACACACACCTTTTATCCTGTTGGCAAATCCAAAATATCTGGATGCGAAACAGCATTGTCTTTCTTTGCAAATAAGACCAAGTGAATTCCTAATTTCTGACAAACAGAACACAAGAAAAATCTTCATGCAGCTCTCTCCCTCTCAGCCCCCGTGATGATAGACAGTTTTCTTAAAATTATGGTAACTGCTCAATGTAGAGAATGTAGTGGAAAGTGTCATTTTGCAGGGAGTGATCGCCCTTAAAGCAATGCTTCCATCAATTCAGGAATCACTCCAATCTAGCCCCTAAAAATAGTGGCTCTGTTGCTGAATTGGTATATTGTTGTTGCCCATATTTTGTATGATTGCTTGGAAATAGCTCACATAGGACTGTGCTACAAGTGGTCTAAGATGTGAGCTATTTCCCTGTCCAATCACACTCTTAGCTCTACATAAAAGAGTCTGAATGGTTTCTTTCTACAATGGGAAGAATTACCTTTTGAAAACGACCCATAAAATAGCTGAACAAATTTCATTAAACTTTCCAAATTAATCCACCTTCTGCCTAACATGGAGGACGGAAAGTGGCAGACTTTCCACTCTTCAAAAAAAGTTATTAAAGAAATGAAAAACAGTCAAACCAAGAGCTGATAGAAGGCAATAACTGAAAATGTTTAAAGTATAATATTAAATAATGGGAAAACCTAAACAGTCTGCATTCCATAGGAGACGGACTGGAATCAATGTAAAATTGCTCAGGTCAATTTCTATTAAGAATCAATGGTTTTCTGCAGATTTTTTAAGAAGTGGCCTGTGCCAATTTCCAGTGGACATTTTTTTTTTTACTACTTTGTTTTGGCAATATAAAACATGCACTCCCTACCTTTCCACCCATTAAAATCCGCAACCAGGTTACCATGAAAATGGAATTCACTGCTAAAGCAAAACCAAACAATTGTAGAAGTACAGAACACAGCCATGTATAGCAGAAGCAGCAGAAACCAAAGAATGGTTAAAGACAGTAAATAATGGTTGGTCATACAAAGTGTCCTCCGAAACCATTTTAACTTTTCATCTATTTCCAAGGAGTAAAGGGAACAAGAAAGCTCCTCTCATTCTGGATGTATTTGTGGGAAAGTCTCATGACATAGGTAGAGGAAGACCCCAATTATAGTAATAATTGTGTGCCATCTAGTTGATTCTAATTTATGGGGTCTCTCCTGGAACTACACTTTTGCAATAAACTGGGTGCGGATTTTGTATGCTGCTAGAGCTCTTCTCTTATCCTCGATGGATGGCATTAACTCCTCTGAATGGGCTTCGAACCAGTCAGCCATCTTTTTGGTCTTCATACGAAGATCCAGGTCTATAGAGCCTGTGTCCTAAGCACACTCCTGTACTGCAGTGAGTCCTGGACCTTTGTGCACGGCAGGAGAGGAAGCTGAACACCTTCCATATGCGTTGCCTCTGACGGATTTTTGGTATCACCTGGCAGGACAAAGTTCCAAACAGAGTAGTCCTAGAACGAGCTGGAATTTTCAGCATGAATACATTACTGAAACAGTGACGTCTACGTTGGCTCGGGCACGTTGTGAGAATGGCTGATGGTCGGATTCCAAAGGATCTCCTCTATGGAGAATTACCGCAGGGAAATCGCCCCAGAGGGAGACCACAATTGCGATACAAGGACATCTGCAAGCGAGATCTGAAGGCCTTAGGAATAGACCTCAACAGATGGGAAACCCTGACATCTGAGCATTCAGCCTGGAGGCAGGCACTGCATCACGGCCTCTCCCAATTTGAAGAGACCCTTGTCCTGCAGGCTGAGGCAAAGAGGAAGTCACAAAAGCAGCAAAACCAGGGAGCCGGACAGGGGACAGATTGGATTTGTCTTCAGTGTGGAAGAGATTGTCACTCTCGAATTGGCCTTCTTAGCCACACTAGGCGCTGTTCCAAGTCCTCCATACAGAGCATGTTACCATAGTCTTTCGAGACTGTAGGATGCCTAATGGGTGCGGACTAGCTGCAAACAGATGTGACCCCATGGTTGTTGTGGGTTTTTCGGGCTCTGTGGCCGTGTTCTGAAGGTTGTTCTTCCTAGCGTTTCGCCAGTCTCTGTGGCCAGCCTCTTCAGAGGACTGGAGTAGGAACTCAAGTAGGAACACAGTGACACTGGTCAAGTTCAAGTGTGTCGTTTCAGCCTCTGAGTTTTCTAGGCATGTGCACTCAGAAATCGTGTACTGTTCCCTTTTCTGGGGGCGGCCTGGGATCGTTTAACTTGCACATCCGTCCACACTGGCTGGCTCTTCTCCCACAACCCCAGGTGCTCCAACTCACTGAGCTATTCAGCCTTGTTTGCTGTAATCTCTTAGTGCACTTCAGACACTGCACACATTTCATTGCCGCCCACACATTTCCAGGTGCAGAGACTGCTGGAAGGGTTGGAAGGGCGGTGGCAGATTATGCCATGCAAGGATGATTGCTGCAGAGCAGACCCATCGCATATCAGCTACTGGCCAGGCTCCTCCTGAGCCTTGCAAATATCTGCTGTGACGCCCTTTCCAGGCATTTTTGTCCTTGTGTTTGACACTCTGAACTTGAGTGAGTTGATCGTTTAGTCGTTTAGTCGTGTCCGACTCTTCGTGACCCCATGGACCAGAGCATGCCAGGCCTTCCTGTCTTCCACTGCCTCCTGGAGTTGGGTCAATTTCATATTGGTTGCTTCACAGACACTGTCCAGCCATCCCATCCTCTGTCATCCCCTTCTCCTCTTGCCTTCACACTTTCCCAACATCAAGATCTTTTCCAGGGAGTCTTCTCTTCTCGTGAGATAGCCAAAGTATTGGAGCCTCAGCTTCAGGATATGTCCTTCCAGTGAGCACTCAGGGTTGATTTCCTTCAAATTGTTCTCCTTGCAGTCCAGGGGACTCTCAGGAATCTCCTCCAGCACCACAATTCAAAGGCATCAATTCTTCGGCGGCCTGCTTTCTTTATGGACCAGCTCTCACTTCCATACATCGCTACTGGAAAAACCATAGCTTTGACTATTCGGACTTTTGTTGGCAAGGTGATGTCTCTGCTTTTTAAGATGCTGTTAAGGTTTGTCATTGCTTTCCTCCCAAGAAGCAGGCATCTTTTAATTTCAGGGCTGCTGTCTCCATCTGCAGTGATCATGGAGCCCAAGAAAGTAAATTCTGTCACTGCCTCCATATCTTCCCCTTCAATTTCCCAGGAGGTGATGGGACCAGTGGCCATGATCTTTGTTTTTTTGATGTTGAGTTTCAGGCCGTTATTTGCACTCTCCTCTTTCACCCTCATTACAAGGTTCTTTAATTCCTCCTCACTTTCTCACTTTCTGCCATCAGAGAGTGAGTTGGTAGCCAACTCTAAATGGGACAGGATGGATAGGGCTTTGCAGGTGAAAGGTGTGTCTATGGAAGGTGACCCTGTGGAGATGTTTTTGTAGAGGTTCAGAACTGACCAGAAGGGCACCCCATATCATTGCGCGGAGCAATTAACCAATTGGTTTGCCCAGCCCAGGCAATGGCCACATTCTTGGCAGCCCAATTTACCCGCAAGGGTCTCCTTTGTATTCACGTGGACAGTCATCTCCTTTTCAGCTTGCTCCAATTTTAAGGGCAAGGCTGGCCAAATTTTCGCTGCCAGTGGGTGAATTTGGTGTGCAATTCATTTAAAATTGGGGCATCTACAGCTGTGGTGGAACTTGGCTTCCCTCCCTGCCCCCAAGAGGGAACGGGCAGTGGGGGGGATGCTGTCCATCAGTCTATAATATGTACATCAGCCCTTGCCTAACATGAGTAATAACTTATAATTCACTTATAGGAGGAATGAAATTGGTCTGGCTATTTGGACACAGCATCATGTATTGGGCAGGGAAGCACGTGGCCAGCTCTCACTGAGGCCTGCATCTCTGGTTGGATGATCAGCTGTGCATCAGATGGTTCAAAACTATAGGGTCACTCTGGGAATTGCTCAGGCCCACGGGGGTGGGGTGGGGCATGTCTCACTCAGGAGGGCCATCTCAGGCCCCAACAACAGGAAGCAGTGGTTACTGGTCTTGTGCCCAGGTGACACACATTGGATCTACCATTCTTGGTTGCCCGTTGATGCTCTGGGAGGGTTGCCTCAGCTGGCAAACAGGTCACTTGCTGCTGGACCTTATACTGGGCCAGTACTGTTCTGCTGCAACCAACCAAGGTGTGGCCTTGTATCTTCTATCTATCACTCTTTCTGCAATAAAGTTGTTGACTCCACGTTGATGTGTGTTATTGGCAAGCTGAGGGGAGAGGCCAGGGTTATCTCACCTAAGTCTGCAACCCGGTACTTGAGCTCAATGAAGGAAAATCAGGATATTAGTATAAGCAAGTAATCAGTTGAATATTAGATGCCCAAATAATCCTACCCGACCAGTATTGCTCTGGACTGTGAACTTTCATTCTTCTCTATTTTCTGGTGTAGCTCCATAGCTTTTTATGATCTGCAGGACAAAAGCCTGCCTCAGTGCATATTCATGCCAAAGAAAAGCATCACCTGTTGAATTTCTTTCATGCACTTAAAAGCACAGATTTACCATGGGGTGGGGTGGGGATGTAGGACTGAAACAAAATAACCCCCTTCATTTGCCACCAGATTCACAAGTGGTGAATGGGAGGGACGCACAGGCATTTTATTACTAATTGGAAGAATATATCCTTTTTAAAATGTTTCCTGGGCAACAACTATGTTTTCTCTGTTTTCTTTCAGATCTCTTCAAAATATTCAGGGCATATGCAAGCAAACAGAACTGATTCTCTTTCCTTCAACCAGTAGCTAGTGACCACCATGTTCTTCCACTGCCTGCGCAAATGCACTTTAATGGTTTTATATTTTTCTCAGTGGTTTTATTTGGGGGGGGGGGAGGAGGAGGGATGGTGGCCACTCAAGACCATGAGGGGGGGGGGGGAATCCCAGACTGTAACAATCTTACTCTCAGCTTCCAAAGTCTGAACTAAGTGACATTGTTGTACTGAGTCTGTGACCGTACAATAAAGATTGACAGTGAGTGATATTGTCCTTGTGGAACTGGTAGTATGCTAGCATGCTCTCAGCTCCAGGCAATGTCCCAGTACAATTTGGCTTCATTTTCTGTGGATGTGGCGTTTAACACAGCAAAGGACACATGCCAAACAAAGTTGTAGAAACTTTGCCTCTTTGTTTATGAAGGGGGGGGGGAATCAGTGAAAGTGACACGGGAGAGCAGTGAAATGTTTGCTCAAAAGGCACAATGCGCTGCCAAAAAGGCCACCCCCACGTTTAAAAAGAATGTTTCTTAAGAAGCTGTTCCTTGCCTGCAACATCTCTGTGTCCAGAACTCCTGGAGCCATGTTTGCTCCTTGGTCACCATGGCAACAAAACCTCATTACCCTAGGCCTTTCTAAGCCCCCAGCTCTTCCCCAGCACACCTGGGTTGCTTATTGTCTCTTTGGCTCCGACATTGCTCAGCAGAAGATGGATTTCTGCTGACTGTCACAGACCCAGGCCTGTGGCCTCCCTTTGCTGAAAACCATCTCCGTTCTTTGTCCGACAAAGCCCCTGTCCAGCTGCAACAGCTGGTGGCTGAGGGAAATCAGGTTTTGGAGACTTCAGTTAAGGAAGAGGCGATGGAATCTGGTTCTGTTTAATGTTAACGCTCAGCCTTATGAAAATGCCTAGGGTTCAATCAAACACGAGTCGTTCCATTTCGCAATCCGCCAAGCAGGAAGCGACGTTATAGCCTGACGCAGATGGATTAGAAATATTTTGATGTGATTTTGTTTTGGAAGCACCCAGAACATGAACCACAGCTATGAGGGCGCTCGTGCATGTGTATGTATTCCGGAGGGGAATACGAATCCGTTTCAGCAAAATATAAAAAGTGCGATGTGATATGGAAAGTGGAGGCAAATTCCAAAGATTTCCAGGAGTGGTGTTAATCATACACAGTCAGAATCAGGCAAACCCTGAATTACTAACCAAATTCACATTGGTGTGGCCAGATTTCATTCCTGCGAAAGGAACATGAATTTACAACCGATTTTCTGGCCAGAGCACAAACGGAATCAGATGATACACAAACTACTTCATCCTCTTATATCTGGGGTGGGGGAAAAGAAAAGCTGAAAGGTTCTTAGCTACCTTAAACTAGATACCTGACACTTGGCAGGTTTACTGTCTTCTTCACAGTCTATTATCTCCCCAAATTCCATGTCTGTCACTGCAAAAAATAGAAAACTTTTAAAGTACATAGTTTAATGTTAGTGTGAAGGCCATCTCAGCTGTGAAAGGCAAAAGGTCAATCTTTGAGCAGCAAGAAAAGAAAAAAAAAGTGGTACCATCTGAATACTGACCAGCTTTTATTAACTGATCTATTTTGGTTTGAGATTGTTGTATTAGAATCTCTAATCTAAAGAATGTCAGGTATATAATGGTGCTTGCTTATGCAGATGCAGGTTCCAGCGTGTCAAATGTTGCAGGAAAACAGTCTTTATCAAACAAAGTCCCATGATATTTTGCCGCCTGAGTTGGAAAAGTATATGGTGCTCCACGTACTTGCATGAAGACAGTGGATACTACCAAAAAGCCAACAAAATTATTTCGGCACACAAGGCAGAACATCTCATAGAAACCTCTGCCCATCCCTGCCAATAAAAAGACAACCGTCGCAAAGTATATGGAATGATTCATGAGTAGCAGTTTCCCGCTGCCTCAGTTTCCCTAATAATAGGGCAAGCCATAGCTTCAACCCTTGAGTCCCCTCCCCACCTCCATCATTCCCATCTATTGTTTTGCACCTGGGTGCAAGCGATGGATCTTAGACACTCTTACCTGAAACAACATCTACACAAGCCTGAAGCCTGCCCACCTCTACATTACAGACTTCCTTCAGCTGCCTAGATGTAAAGGAAATCAACTCGTTTGAGGAACCCGAGATGAGTATGACACCAAACCTGTTGAGGGAAGATCCAGAGTCCTGTCACAGATATGTATGTACCCTGGCACAACCTTTCTTCCCACAGGAAAACCCTTTCCCTTCACAGAAAGGGCTCTGCCTTGTTTCTGAAAGGAATGAAAACCTCTTTGGCTACACAGCTGGAGGCCTTGGAATGAGTGGCTTCCACTTGCCTCTAAGAATAACCAAGGGGGAAAAATGATTTCAGATATTGAAAAGTGCTTATGGGCAGACAATGGCTGAGGCCTGCATCATCCCTAACGCGGCCTGACAAACACATCACGGGCCTTCTTAGAGTCCATGATGTATGCAAATCCCACCACTGTTGTTCTATGTGCCCATACCCAGGGCTTGTTTCCTGCAGCAAGACGTTTGCATGTGAGCCCGTAGAGCAGCTGCTGCAAGCCCTCCTCCCCACCTAGCCACCCTAGCTCCATGGGAAGCAGGACTAAGTGCCCCAAACGTAACACCAGGGGAGCAAAGTTCTCTGTGGATTTTCCCATGGAAGAGCAAAACTTTCCCACAACATCCTAAAAGATGGGTTGGACATGGCAAACAGACCAAGAGGCTTGCAGTATGGGAAAGAAACCAAATTCACGGGGGCAGAAAAGTCCACATTTTCTTATTACACAAGCTTGGATTCATCTGGAATTATTTACGTGGGGCTGAGAATGAGTATTCTTTTAAAAGGCCTTAAAAGTAGTGTCACTATCCATGGAGACCTGGAGAAACACAACAGTTTTCTGAAACTATGATGAGCGTAGTTTTGAACTGTGGTGCTGGAGGAGACTCTTGAGAGTCCCCTGGACTGCAAGGAGAACAAACCTATCCATTTTGCAGGAAATCAACCCTGAGTGCTCACTGGAAGGACAGATCCTGAAGCTGAGGCTCCAATACTTTGGCCGTTTCATGAGAAGAGAAGACTCCCTGGAAAAGACTCTGATGTTGGGAAAGTGTGAAGGCAAGAGGAGAAGGGGACAGGAGAGGACGAGATGGTTGGACAGTGTCATGGAAGCTACCAACATGAATTTGACCCAACTCTGGGAGGCAGTGGAAGACAGGAGGACCTAGCGTGCTGTGGTCCATGGGGTCACAAAGAGTCGGACACGACTAAACAACTAAACAACAACATGATGAGCATCCCAAGACTTGTTCATACAAGGAAAAGTAAATGGTTTTTGAAAACTTACAGGTGGGCTGGAGTTATGTTTCATACAGTGCACAAGGAGTGTGGGGAAGTTGCCCTTTAGACTTTTGCCCCCAGAATATCTGGGCCTTGCTCTCTGTGGCCATGCTGGATGTGGGATTGGTGTGGGTGGGTTATAAACTGAAAGAGTAGCTTTCTAAAGTTCTGAGCTCCATATTTTAAACATTCATTAACTGGAAAGATCCTGAGAAGAAATATGAAATGCTCTAGTTTCAGTTCCTTCTGCTATGTGGACAAACGATAGCCACTTTCCTTTTATCTGGATCCATGTTTGCCTACATCTCCCACAACACAACCTCATTTGCCACTTGAAAGGCGAAATCAAACAGTGAACAAGGACTCTGCCCGAAAGCAAACAGCTCAGCTTTGCCATTCCACAGATCTCTCCAGTTAGCATCTAACCACCCACCGAACCACAAACAGCCCAGAAGGGACTTACATTAGAAGGAGGCCTTCCAAGCAATGAGGACAGGTGTCCTTCTGCTTTCAGCACCAGCTCCTAAGATTCAGCCTTGAGCCTCCTTCTCCTCCACTCACCCCAAGGGGTTTCCCATCCATCAAACTTCTTAAACAAGCCAGGCCATTACTTTAATTCCAGCTGTGGATCCAGTTACACTCCCAGGCTGCTCCGTTAGCTGCCAAAACAGAAACTGTCCCCTTGATAAGTGAGCGGAGGTGGGGGTGGGTGGGGGGAATCCAAACCCAACCCCAACAAGTTGCTGTGGAAACACATTCCAGGCTGGGGGGCTTCAGTCTTTGGAGGTCAGGGTTCTGACCTTGCAGATCGCCTAAGGGCTGCACATGGCACTCTCAGCTCATGAACAGTGGCAGATGCTACTCTGGGCCACATGGCTGTCAATCCGAAGATGAGATCCCATTGCAGACACTCTGGCTGGACACCTGTGCAGTGAACACTGGTCTTAGAGCACAGCCTGGAAGGTGACTGATTATAAGCAGAATCAACCTGATGTCCCAGTGAGGCCATTGACAACTGAGCCATGATAGGACGATGCCCTGGGGTCATCATCCTATCAGAGTGTTATGCTGCCACTGGTCAGCCATGGGTAGCTTCAGCATATTGCTATATTAATTCATCTTCAGAATAAATTTTCTAACACCATCTAGAGTTGGACTCCACTTTTCGGAAATGGGCTCATTTTTGGTATTGGAAAGAGAATTTCTGGAGCAAAAGTTAGCAAAAGCCCTTAGTGTCCAGTATTCTGGTGGAAAATCCTACAGATTTGTTAGTTAGCCAAAAGGACATGGCATTCTCTGTGTGTCCATGATTCTGAGATGTTTCTAGTAGGGTGTCCACATGTTTTCTTTCTCCAGAGGACAATTTTCTGTTTGAAGGACCATGATAGGACTGTGCTTTTTGTGAAGGCATCCTCTTTTTTGAGCGGCTGGCTGTTCAGGGAAAATTGGCTTTAATAATAAAGCGCTGTAAATAGAGATGGGCACGAATTAAAAAATGAATCATCAAATTCATTCAAAAATCACCAATTCATCAATTTGTATTCGTATGAATCAATGCCCCCAACGAACACGAAACAAATGAATTTTAGTGATTTTTTTTAAATTTGTTGATTCATTGGGCTATAAAATGCCATCCCCCAGGCATTTAGGGATATCAAAACTGCAGGGACGCTTCTGCTGACAGTCCTCTACAATCCCTCTATGTTTAGTGAATTTGTTGTTGTTTAGTCGTGTCTGACTCTTTGTGACCCCATGGACCAGAGTACGCCAGGCCCTCCTGTCTTCCACTGCCTCCCGGAGTTCGGTCAAATTCATGTTGGTTGCTTCGATGACACTGTCCAACCATCTCGTCCTCTGTCGTCCCCTTCTCCTCTTGCCTTCACACTTTCCCAACATCAGGGTCTTTTCCAGGGAGTCTTCTCTTCTCATGAGATGGCCAAAGTATTGGAGCCTCAGCTTCAGGATCTGTCCTTCCAGTGAGCACTCAGGGTTGATTTCCTTTAGAATGGATAGGTTTGTTCTCCTTGCAGTCCAGGGGACTCTCAAGAGTCTCCTCAGCACCACAATTCAAAAGCATCAATTCATCAAGAAGGCGGTCAGCCTTCTTGATGGTCCAGCTCTCATTTCCATACATAACTACAGGGAAAACCATAGCTTTGACTATTCGGACTTTTGTTGGCTTGGTGATATTTAGTGAATACTGGGTTTCAAATGTCCAAGTTATACATCCACAAAGAGAGCCCCCAGGAAAGTTCTCCCAGTTACCTAGAGATACCAAAATGATAGAGAAACTTCTACTGACTCTCTTCTACAATCCCTCCAGGATTGGTGAAGATTGGGTTACCCCAAGCCTGCTGCTGAAGGGCACTTTCCTGGGGGGACCCCTTTGTGGGTGATAACTTGAATGTCTGGAACTCAATCTTTACCAATCATGGAGGAGTTGTAAAGCACAACCACAGGAAGCTTCATTACAAATTTGGTGTCTCTAGGTGCTTGGAGAGGAACATTCTTCGGGGGTGGGCATCCTTGTGGATGTATAACTCAGATGTCTGAAATCCAAATTTCACCAAACATGTAGAGCTTGTAGAGGAAAATCAGGGGAAGCTTCTGTACGAATTTGGTGTCTCTGGCTGTTTGGGAGGCATTTTATAGGGTTTGAAAGTTAAGAAATGAATTGACAAATTGAATCATTGATTAATCAGAAAAATGCATAAATTCGTAATTTGTGATTTGTCAAATCACTGTTTTTCTGATTTGTGCCCATCTCTAATGATAAAGAGAGGAATCGCGGGCCCTAATGTTGCCCTTCTATAGTGAGCAGCACCTGGCTAGCAGATTGAGTGGGCACAAAGGTAACCTGACCTCAGTCTTCCCCACTCAGGTAAGATGTTTCACAATCCTGTTTAAATTATAAAAATTAAGTTTGCATCGGTACACACAAAATTAGCACACAGAATGCAAATTGTCAACACACCATTATGCAAATAGGTGTCCTTTTCGTCCTCTTTCTTAGAGAGGTGGGTTCTGGAATGCCCTCCCACCGGAAGCCAGCCTGGCCCCATCTTTGCTGTCCTTCCACAGGCAGACAAAGACCTTTCTCTTCAGGCAGGCTTTCCCTTAGTGACTAGCTGCCTTGTTCTATCTTCTTGCATTTAAACTTGTTTTCAGTATTGGCTTTATTTTCCGTTTTTAGTATAATACTTGTTTGAGGCTTTAAAAATGTTTGTATACTTACTGCTTTTAGCATTTAAATATTGCCTTTTTAATGATGTAAGCCACTTTGGGTCCTTTATAAAGAGAAAGGTGGGGTAAATAAATAAATAAATAAATAAATAAATAAATAAATAAATAAATAAATAAATAAATAAATAAATTAAATAATATTGCAGCCTGCATTCTGTGTACAGCTATGATTTGGTTGCAAGGGGTCCTTCAGAACCTCATTCAGGTGAGAAGCTGAAGGAAATCCATATATATATAGATATGATTTTTTTCAGCTCTCTCTTCAGAAATGCTGAGATGCTCAAGAATAAGGCTCATTGTTGTGGCATTGAAAATTTCCGGAATAAAAACCACCAGCAGAACAGTGGAATTTCTTAAAGACTGTTGCTTTTCAGAGCAATATTCCAAAAGGACGGAACAAGAAATGACATCTCAAATCCTACTACAGTGGTGCCACGCACAACGGGCGCCTCGTAGAGCGATGAATTCGCTCTACGAGGCCGCATTAAACCGTGTTTAATGCGTTCCAATGGGTTTTTACGTTCCGTTCAACGATGCTTTCACACAGCGAGGGTTAATTCGGAACGGATTAACCTCGCTGTGCGAGGCACCACTGTATTGCCATATTGCAAATACTGTATATATTTTTCACAGGCGTGGGTCTCCTCAAACTGCCTCTGTGTCAGGCTTCATCTAGTCTCAATCCTGTTACTATCTCACAAGTGAGTTTCATTCGAGCCTAGCATGTATGCCTCTAACCTTGAGCTGCATGTTTACATTTTTCCTCTACAACCATCAGCGTGCATTGCCTTTTATAGGCTGCTCTTACTATACATATCACACTGTTATTATAAACAAGGCCCTGGGTGTCTGGGCATACCGGTCATGGGCACATGCCACAGCTGCTATGAAACAAAGGGCAGGCTTACCTTTAGATACGATATCTATATCTTGCGAAAGGGAAGGGACAAATCTCTTCCAAGGCTTATGAAGTGCAGGTAGTCATTTGCATATTTTCTAGAGGAAGAGGGAGGATCAAATTACCCTACAGCAGGAGACTTCCTTATTCAAATCTAGGCTGCCTTCATTCTGTACCAAACGAGGAACGACACCCATTTTTTAAGAATGAAAGGTTTGCATGGCAGAACCCTTCTGCACCCCTCTTTGCTTTACCATTCCTTAATCCACTGGTTCTTAACCTTTGGTTCTCCAGAGGTTTTCCACTTCAGTTCTTGGAATCTGTAGCCTTTGGCCATGCTACCTGATGCTCCTGGGAGCTGGCTGAAAACATCTGGAGTGGAATAGAAGAGTGCCTGGAACTGGGAAACAGCTATGACAGAGTAGGGAGATGTGCGGTCACCCAAAATGTCATCGGACTGCAGCTTCCATCAGCCCTAGCAAAGGTGGCCAACAAGTGAGAGATGATGGGATTTACATTCACACTATATATCTAGATGGCGTTTGGTGACTAATAAGAATCACAAAGAACCCAGAAATGTCCAAATCTACAGCTTCCCTAGCAAATAAAGCCAATGGTCATGCTGGTTGAGGGATTTTGTGAGTTATAACACAAAAAAACTTTCCTGAACTTGAACTGAGGTCCTTGGCTCTAGTAGTGTATCTATTTGGGCAAATTGGCCAATACACCCTGCAATTTATAGCTTCCTAGCTCAATTTTTTTTTTGGGGGGGGGAAAGGCTCAATACTTATCAGCACCCCCTCGTATTAGGCGCAATGTGTTAGCCACCTGAGATAGACAAATTTTGAATGTCATGAAAAGACAGGAAATTGCTGTATTGTTGTCTATTTAATCACAGGGAACGATGACGCTCAAGGGATTTTATGCCTTGAGGTGAGAAATTACCTGGCCAGTCTAAAATGGTAGGCATGGACTAACTAAGTCTCTCTGTGGAAAGACGTGTGCTGTCCCCACTTCCTCAGCATCAAGATATTTTGAGTCCTCCCCACATTTTCTAAAGGCCTCACACAGGGTTACTGAAGAGTACCCAAGCACTAGCTGTGCGAACTGGCTTGCGGCTTGCAAGTACTGTAGCTGAAATGCCATGGGAGGTGACAATTGCCCTCATGTCATGAGGACCTATTGGCTAGTGCCAGTAGCAGCCTTTCTCTTCTAACTCTTCTCCTACGGAACAAGGCTGACGCGCCCATGGACAAAAATCCCCGACACTTTCTTGGCAATGGTGTATGTCTCTCTGTGTAAAATGTCTGCTTTGTGAAGATTGCTCTTTTTTCTTCCCACCCTCTGACTGGGCCTCTGTTTGTTTTTAATATTCCAGTTATTTCATATTGCAAGGAAACTTGGGCATTTATTTTTCTAAGGGAATGTCAGGAGGTATTTTACTTGGCACATGGCACTCCACTCTGCTGTTGCCATGTCGTTCACATGCCAGAATGAATGTTCTTGCCATTACTTTGCTTTCAGGGGATGGGTGGGAGGTATTGTTTGGACCAAAGGTATGGAAACATTCATTTCATATCCATATGAAAGAATTCTTTTCTTCAAACAAGGAGCCCAGCTATATATAATACTAATAATCTACAGGCCAGGAAGAACCACGGGGCTGACCTGGTATGCCCTCCTGGTTGATGGAACTGGGGTTCACTTGCAATTACGACTTTAATTCTGGTGTTTCTGATGGTACTGCAGTATTTCAGGAAATTGAGGGATTGTCAATGCTGGCAAAAAAAGTCTATAATAGTAGTAATAGTAATAGTAATAGTAATAGTAATAGTAATAGTAATAGTAATAGTAATAGTAATAGTAATAGTAATAGTAATAGTAATAGTAATAGTAATAATAGTACAGTGGTGCCTTGCTTGACGATGTTAATTTGTTCCAGCGAAATCACTGTAGAGCAAAAACGTCATAAAGTGAAATAAAAAAGCCCATTGAAACGCATTGAAAACCGTTCAATGCATTCCAATGGGCTGAATAACTCAGTGTCCAGCAAAGATCCTCCATAGGGGTGGCCATTTGCGGTGCCTGTATAGCGAGGAATCCGTCCAAAACAGCAGTGGGGAGCCATTTTGAGCAGCCGGCGCCAATTTTGAAAACCCGATTGTCAGCTGTGTTGATCGCCGTAATGCGAAGAATCGGTTCCCGAAGCAGGGAACCGATCGTCGCAAAGCGAAAAAAACCCATTAAAACATCATTTTGCGATTGCAAAAACATTGTTGTGAAGCGGATTCATTGTTATACGGGGTAATCATTAAGCGGGGCACGACTGTAGTAGTAGTAGTAGTAGTAGTAGTAGTAGTAGTAGTAGTAGTAGTAGTAGTAGTAGTAGTAGTAGTAGTAGTAATAATAATAATAATAATAATAATAATAATAATAATAATAATAATAATAATAATAATAATAATAATAATAATAATAATATAATTCATTTTCTTGGCACAGGTGCCATGGCTTAAATTCTCTGCATTAGGAATGAAAACATGCAACTGCTCAATAATTGCTGGACTGCAAAATCCATCATATGGCTTCACCACTAGGGACGGGCTATTCTTTTTTTTTCTTTTTGACTACAAACCCCAGAGTTTTCCACTCTGGAAATCCTGCTTAACAGACTGGTACCTGCAGAGAACATAAGGCTCACCTAGAAGAAAGGCGTAAAGTAGAAGGCTTTCTGACCTAGCTCTGAATAGCTTCCTGTTCAAAAAATAAGCTTCCAGCAAGTAGCAGAGCAATCTTCTTTTTGAACAGGAAGCAAGGCAGAGCCAGATCTATGCTACCATGAAGCGTACCTGCAACATTTAGGTGTCTGTCAGTCAGATGGGATTTGTAGTCCAAAAAAAACACCCAACCTAACCCACAAACGGGCACATCCCTATCCACCTCTGGCTGAGTGAGTAGGATGATGAGAACTGCTGCGTAGCCACATTCAGATGGGGGAATCCAGTTTCATTTTTGATTTTCTGTCTGTCCCACAACACTCTGAAAACATGATGTTTCAGTTTGAGTACAATGCCCTTGGAGAGATGGAAACACGATGGCTGAAACATCTGTCTTGGGATGTGAATGCAAGGTCAAATTGTCTGACGTGAAGGCAGAGAAAGCACTGGATGAAGTCCTGTGGTGTTGCACAGTACATCACAATTAGGGTTGTCCCATTGAGTCAGTGGGGATTTGGTGAGTCAACTCCTCTGTAAGTGCTATCGGCTCAATGGACCTACTCCAGTTGCAACAAGATTTTAGTCAATGAGTGGTTAAGGCCCAAAGCATTGGTGGCGAATGAAGGAAGACAAGAAATTGTCCTTACCGGACCAAATCCTTGGTCTGTCCACCTGACTGTTTTATAATAATCATCTTAGAACTGTAAAGCTGGAAGGGACCTTATATATCATCAAGTCCAGCCCCTGCCAGGGAGGCACAGTGGGAAACCGAAGTCCCAACCTTTGGCTCTGCAGCCAGACACCTACACCACTAGGCTATCCAGCCATTCACTTACTATCTGTGTTTGGTTGGTGGTTTTTTTAAGGTGTGGCCACTGACATGTTGTTTACATCAGGAGTATGAACTGTATACCTCACACCATGGGCAGCACACTCAGTTTTGAAATCCCCCTAGTTCTCCCCCCCACAAAAAAACAGGGACATCCTGCTTCCAGAAGCCTTCATGAAGTATCATAGGCATCCTTCAGTCCCGAGAGACCATGGTAACGTGCTCTGTATTGAGGAATGTCCTCTCCAGAGCATGAAGCCTGGGTAATGTATATGCCTTTTCTACCTTTGTATATTGATTGATTGATTGATTGATTGATTTTCATTGTAAGTATATACACAGTATACCCATACAATGAAATTCACAGACACCCAGAGACCAGACACATGCACACACATAAAATTCCCCAAACACTCCCCACCCACTAAAAGTCCCCACTAAAAATACAAACATCTACACCGCAGGCCAAGTAACACAGTCCAACTAACTATTCACTACTGGGTAAAGTATAGGCCTTTTCTACCTTTGTATAATGCAGGGATAAGGAACAAGTGGCGTTCACATTATTGACTGCACTGTCTAAGACAGATTGGTGTTGCAGTTTCACAACATGTGTGGAGTTCCACTTTTCCCAGCCTTGGTATAATATGCCAGAAACCAAGAAATGAGGTCACATATCAGGTCAGTTAAGCAGCTTGTCCCAGATGGATTCTTGGAGACTCATCACCCAGTTCTAGCATTCATGGTGTATGCCAAATAAAAAGACTCGCTCGGTATTTTCAAAAAGCAATTAAAAACATTGATGTTTCGGCAGGCCTTCCCTCCTAATTAATTCCGATCCCCTTCTCTTTTCTTTCCTAATGTTTTAACCCAACGGTTGAAAGTTTTCTATTATGTAACTCTTTTGTTTTTATAGTGTTACCCCATGTTGTAAGCCGCCTAGAGTGGTCTATCGACTAGATAGGCGGGATATAAATAAAATAAATAAAATAAAATAAATAAATATGTGTTCAACATAAATCATGTGAATGATGGGTCTTTTGTTTTTGGTAATTACTTGCCCATTACTATACTATAATAGTGTTCAGTTAGCACGTTTTGTCGAGGGCCCTGTTTTCGATCTTTTGAAGAACACGGGTCATTTTAAAAGCAGCATTATGACAGCACAAGACAACTTAGAAAAGTTACATTTGTTGAACTCCCTGGGGATCTGGGGCACACAAAAGTGATTTTTCCAGTCTTTGGCTGGAGGGGGTCAATGATGAACTGTTGGGGTCCATGAATAGGGAGAAGTACTCATGATATGAAAGAAAGACAAAGCTCTCGTCAATTTCAAACATTTCCCTGAGGACAAGAATCTAGTGGCACGTGAGTAAACTGCTGTACTGTAGCCAAAATTGTGCTCATGACTCAGGGTTCAATCCCAGGTAGCGGCTCAAGGTTCACTCAGCTTTCCATCCTCCTGGGGTTGGTAAAATGAGTATCCAGCTCGCTGGGGGAGGCGGCAATGTGTATCCTGCATAATTATCTTCTAAACTTGTTATTTTTAAATATAAATGCTGAGATCCATGCTTCAGTGTTAAACAGATGTTTCTGCAGAAAACCAGGCATGGCACATACTAAAGGTAATAGATACACAGATAGATACATTTATAGACAGATTCAATATAATCATATTACTATGCAGATGTGTACTTTGTATGGTGGGATGAAAGACCACACACAAACCCAAATCTCAAAATTCACAAATAATGCTTCCAATTTGATTGGTGAAGAAGCCTAAATATAGGAAGGCCCATAGCTGTAAAGGTGAAATACCTTCTTTAATAAGCATGAGATGGAATAGTTTTAGGATGCTGTTGGCTTCTCCTCCCATAGCACTTTTGTTTGTTTGCTTGCTTCCTTGTTTGCTTACCTGTAGCTGACATGCCAATGCTACTGAAATAACGTGTGTCAGCTCGATACAGAAAAAAAACATAATACTGCCCTCTATCCCCTAAGAACATAGCTTATCCCGAATCCCACTGAAACCAGCAGCCTCTCACGAGTCTCAACAGGATGAGTCTTTGAGCAGGATGGTGCCCTATCTATTCAAAGAAGGATTAGATCCTCTTCCCCTCATCTCCACACACACACTAATTTGTCCAGGAAAGGGATATTGGGAGGGGAGGACATTTGTGTTTTATTAAGATAATTAATTCAAGTGGATTACCTGGACTGTTTTTAATTACCGCTGTACCCAAGGGGAGTGCACCTGCTGACTTCAAGCTGCAGATGTGCCCTAGGAAGACTCCCTCTTCATTGGGTAGAAGACTCTTTACCTCCTAAATTCAGACCGATGCTTGGTGCAGTCCAGCAAAGGACACTTTCCTTGTAGCACCAAATGCCCTAGTCTTCCGAGGACTTCCCTCGCCGAGCAGATCTGTGCGTGTTGCTCGCAAAAGAAGCATGAGGAAGGTTTGACTATCTGAATAAGGACAGAATGAATTCTGGGCTCTCAGCGCCTTCCGAGAGAGTCCCATCCTTTGCTCCTGTCTCCCTCGGTTGCCCGTGGGAAGGGGCTCTACAGGAAGATGGAGACGCTGCCTCGTGAATGTATCCCCTTTTGCTCTTCTAAATAGCAGCACAAGAGCCAGCTCAGTCCAGTCCCTCTCCCGGAGCCCAAGCCGTTCTCAGAGCAAATATTTTCCTAGAGATTTTGCTTGTCGGCAGCCTGCTCGGTTCACAGAGAGAGATGGAGGGAGGAGGTGGCAAAGGGAAGCAACAACCTTTCCCCTCGAATTGGCCGCTGTGTGCATGTACCTGAGGAATCCGATGGAAGAAGGTGAGGAGAAAAAGGTGTGTATGTCCTGTGAGGGAGGAATTCACTCTCCATGAACAGGCTGGGTTCCCCCCCCTTCCCAAAGCTGAAGTGGTCACTTACCTCTTGCTCTGTCAGTAAACTCCTGTCCACTCCTGGAGTCTCTCCTGTTCAAATCACGCCTCTGAGGCACCAGACACTTTTCTTAATGTTCCCTTCAAAGTCAAACCCACCCACCCACCTACCCCCCCGTCCCACCATGGCTCCTTGCCCGGTTGCTTTCCACACAGAGCCAAGAAAACCTCACTCCAGGAGAAAACAAAATTACTCGGGAATGATGTGCGCAGGAGGGACGGCTCTTGTCTTGGGGGGGGGGGGTTAGACTTCGTACCATCCGGGAATGCAGCGGGGAGACGGTGTGGTGCTGCCGGAGGTAGTGGTAGTGGTGGGTAGAAGAGACGGGGTGTGTGTGTGTGGGGGGGAGAGCTGTAAAATTGACAACACATGGCTGTTTCTTGTCCTAGGGCCTAGTAAATAGGTCTTTCATGCTGGGTCAGTTGCCATAGTGACAAACATGCAGGAAATATTCCAGATAACTAGAATAGTGGCAAAAACATGTGTTTTGGATAAAACATCTCCCCCCGCCCGCTTCTTCTCCCATGGCTTTATTCATTCGGCTGCTCAACACAAGCTTGTCTTTCAGGGCAGACACCTTTCTCGTGTCTGGCGTGGGTCAGAGGCCAACTCTTGCCGCAACCAAGAAGATGAGAACGGCTTTTCTCTAGAGGAAGCTGAGAAAGAGAGAGAGAAGGTGGGAGGGGGGATGTTTCGGACTGGGAAGAAGAGAGCAATAAAAGGTTTCTTCCTCTGTCCTTATCTTCAGACACACTCAAATAAAGATGCTAAGAACGTTCATCAACAATTGAATTGAATTTGATTCGCTGCCTAGTGAAGAAAACACACACTTGTGTTTTGGAGCCATTGCCGGCAAACCTGAAGTTCAGTTTTGGACTCCTGAGGGAAATGGTGGACTTTTCGGCCTTTGTTTTGAGAGGGAGGCAATACTTAAACAAACTAAGAACTATTTACTCCTCTGTCAGGTATGCGTGTGGGTCTTTGTGTTCCTTCTGATGCTGGTCCAGAGTTAGAACCCCCTGACTTTTGACAGACACTCAGCCTATATTGTAGATGAAGAGCAGCACAAGAACCTCACAGAAACAGAACACTTTGGATCAAAGAAAAACTCAGGAATTAATGTTCTTCCAAAAAGATCCTGTCAGGAGGCAGGGCGGCTGTGATGCTTTGACCTTCAATGGGAGTATGTAATACCAATACAATAGTCTTTGCACAAAATGCACAGTACTTCATTACCTCTTTCCCTTGCAAGTGAACCAATGAACAAATTCTTTACTGTGCCTTTGTTAGTGTACCTTCTGCTGGTTCTGCCTAAAGGGTGGGATGCTGGAAATGATTTGTTGGACACGAATTCCAGACTTTATTACGGTTCTTCATTAGGCTACGTGGGTATTTCATTGGGCTAGGAGTCCATGGCCCACTCAGGCTCAGAGCTATCTTTGAATCACCTCAAGTCCCCTCCTCCCCATTGCCTCCTGTCCCTCTGAAGGCTCAGTTTCTGTCTTTAGCCCACTGTTGCCCAATGTCTGTGAGTGGGACCAAGTTATCAGCACTGACCTCAGCAAGAGCTGGTTGTTGTTGTTGTTGTTATTGTTTAGTTGTATCCAACTCTTTGTGACCCCATGGACCAGAGCACGCCAGGCCCTCCTGTCTTCCACTGCCTCCCAGAGTTGGGTCAATTTCATGTTGGTAGTTTCGATGATGCTGTTCAAGGTAGCATTTAGCTAACATGGGTCTCTTGGGCAGAGCTGTTCCTGTGGGCACCTCTTCTGGGTTGGGGTTGGTTTCTCTGGGTAAGGTTCTCTGGGCAGTCTGGGCCTCATCATAGTTAGTGGGGGAAATATGGATATATTCCTATCATGGGCCCTTTTTGAGTAGAAACTGACCCATTCCCTAGTCCATGAATCCTGTTGGATCAGTGGCCAATTCTACCCCCCCCAGGATAAACTGGGGGCTGTTCTTCCCATGCCTCTGACCCTCTCTCCCCCTCCTCTTCCTCTCCTCTCCTCTTCCTTCCTCAAGCCACCCACCCCACATTGCATCTTCTTCCAGTGGCAACTTTTCCTTTTCATCCTCACTCCCGCCCAGCTGTCCTCTCCTGTTGTCTTCATCCTACTGGATTGTCATGCAACCAGGAGTTTCTGGTAAACCTATAAGGGGAGGGGAAAAAGAGACGAGGCAGAAGACCTACCAGGGATGGTGGAGGCATTCCCCCTTTCAGTTAGCACTCAGACAGTGACACAAGCAGCTAGATAAAATTGCTACAGCCTGAGCTAGCTGGCATTGTAGTTGGCCATACCAGGCGCAAGGTGTTAAGGAATGGTGAAGAAAACCTTTGCTACCCACGCTACACAACACAATGCAATGCATGTCTTCCCAAAAGGGACCCCCACCAATCGATCTCAAAGATTATTCTCATCTAAGCATGTATTAGAATTACACCCATGATTCTGGATGATCCATTGGGTCCCTTCCAGCTCGCTGGGCATTTTTAAGAATCAGTTAAAGACTTTGCTCTTTAGGAAGGCCTTCCCTCCAGCCAATACTTGATTTTTTCCTCTTTAGTTTTCCTTTTCCCCCATCTTGATCTTTTCAATTTGTTGATTCAATTATGTGATTGTTTTGATGACTATTTTTTATGATGTTTCATAACTGCTTGTAAGCTGCCCTGAGTAGACTCTGTCTAGAGGGGCGGGCTAGAAATCAATCAATCAATCAATCAATCAATCAATCAATCAATCTTGGTCATCAAATGAGTGCCCTTTGTCCTTCAAATGCAGGTGCATTGCTGATAGTGGTTCTGAGCCATTGCCCCTCCTGTGCTTTGTAATGTTAGTAATGACTTTGACAATGAAACACAAGGTATTTTAATAATCCATTCTCACGGAGCTTTGTTACTCTTTTGCCTGTATTGACCATACTATGCTCTTGTCATCTGTGAAATCTTAGTTTCAGTTATTTGTTCTTTTAGGTTTCTCCTAACTGGCTCTTTCCCTCCCATTTCCTTCTTCTATTATTCCTCACATTTCTGTTTTTGGCCTATATTTGGTTTATAGGAACGTTTTTTTTATGAAGATGATCTACAGTTGTATGCATTTCTGTGTTCTTTTCCTCAAAATGCATCAAGCAGATGGCTGTTTTATCATGGGTGCCTGGAACTGAAAACTCAAAATCAAAAAGCAGACAACTAAGCAAATTATTTTCCCTCCAAAGCCTTCTTTTACTTCTTCCATCTTACTGTTTTAAACAATTCTGTAATATATTCTAACAGCAAGTCTGCAGTCTTGTTTTTTATAAAATAAAAAATACAGTTCTCTTCCTTTTCCTCCCTCAAATGCTGCAGCTGTTAAATATGACATTTCAGTTTTTCTGTTCCATTATTTCCAATATTTTACCACAGTGAAATGTTGATTCTGCTAAAACACTTATATTTTATTGTTTCTAAAATTCATTATTTTAATATGCTCTGATACCTTCCCTCCAGAACTAATATTTTCCTTGAATTCTTCTACATAGATCATTTTTCTTACCTGTTACTTGCCCATAGTTCTTCTTTGGATAAATATTTGTTTTTATTTTCTCTCTTGTCTTCATCCAAATACATATGCATGATATATCCAGATATGTATGTGCATATTTCTCCATCGGATTAGTCCTCATGGTGTCTTACATCTTAGTTTTGGAAAATTATCTTTTTACATTCTGTTCCCCACACAGCATTTTGATGTTTTTAATCTCTCTGCTTCATATACCTGAATATTCTTCTGCCATCCATCCATCCATCCATCCGTCCATCCATCCATCCATCCATCCATCCATCCATCCATCCATCCATCCATCCATCCATCCATCCATCCATCCATCCATCCATCCATCCGTATCTGGTTGTGGAGCCAGAGTTTGGGAGTTCAATTCCACACTGGGCCTCCCTGACAGGGGCTAGACTCAGTGGTCCACAGGGTTCCTTCCAGCTTTACAGTTCTAAGATGATGATGATGATGAACTCCCAGCTCCAATTCTCTTTATCACATAAGAAAATATTCAAATCTCTTTCACTGTTGTTGTTGTTTTGACTTATAGGACCTCACAGTGCTAGAGCACTCTCTGGACAGATTACAACTTAACTATGCAAGCAACAAGTTACTCCCCAGCAAACTGAGTCTTCATTTGACTGACTGTGGAAGGCTGGAAGGTTGAGTCAATATTGAACCACCTACCTGAATCCATCTTGATTGAACTCATGTCATGAGCAGAGGCTTGACTGCAGTACTGCAGTTTAACCTCTGCATCATGGGCTTCTTTTACTTTTGATTTTCTCCTTGATGCTCCTCCTCCTTTCCCTTCTACTTCCTTCTTCCTTGACATTTGGCATGGTTTCCTCCCAATTCTTGTTCCTTGGTGAGTCATATTTAAATTATGAGGCCAGTTAGCAAAGCTATATGTCTTTCAACATCTACCACAGCAACATCTATCATAGCAACAAGCTTGGTATAATTAACCTCACTATATTAAAATAGTACCACGCTAGGGTTCAGTGAATGGCCCAAGAGCACCTGGAAGAGTAGCGATATTCATCCAAAGCCAGAAAAGGTCTGCTGGGTGACCTGGGTGAGAAATTACGGTGAGTTCAATGCACAGTGTGGAAATATAATAACTAAATATTTGGTTTAAAAATACACACACAAAATCAATCTGCCGTACATTTGCTGTTGACACAACAAACAATGATGATAAAAGCCACACCAAACAGCTGTTTAATAAGCAAAAACAAACAGAGCATACAACTAGGTATGTAACTAATTCTGGACCATGTTTTTTGTGCGCTCATGAATTCTACTGCATTAAAAATCCACATTGTTGGCACCAGCCCAGCCCAGCTGACTATAAACAGAAGTACTGATTATTACAGAATGTTTGTTGGTTTGGTGAAAACGTTCAGCCTCTCCCTTCCCGGTTCTGCTCTCCTGCCCCTGGCAAAAACACAGCAGTTGAAGGGTGGGAAAGAAGACTCAATTTGTCCCTACAAGTTGTCCAGAGGGCGGCTATTTTGGAGGTGGAAAAAAAGAAATCCCAGAAATAGCACATGTTTCGAAAACACCAAGAAGTGATTCATATGCCAGCGGGAAGGATGTCTGAGGAAGTTTGGCCAGTTGTGGGTAATTCTAAAGAAGCTTCATACTCAATTGACCCTCTTGTTTTCTTTTGTTGTTGTTGTTTAGTCATTAAGTCATGTGCGAGTCTTCGTGACCCCATGGGCAAGAGCATGCCAGGCCCTCCTGTCTTCCACTGCCTCCCGGAGTTGGGTCAAATTCATGTTGGTCGCTTTGGTGACACTGTCCAAACATTTCATCCTCTGTCCTCTGTCGTCCCCTTCTCCTCTTGCCTTCACACTTTCCCAACATCAGGGTCTTTTCTAGGGAGTCATCTCTTCTCATGAGATGGCCAAAGTATTGGAGCCTCAGCTTCAGGATCTGTCCTTCCAGTGAGCACTCAGGGTTGATTTCCTTCAGAGTTGATATGTTGTTCTCTTTGCACTCCAGGGGACTCTCAAGAGTCTCTTCCAGCACCACAATTCAAAAGCATCAATTCTGCAGTGGTCAGCCTTCTTTATGGTCCAGCTCTCACTTCCATACATCGCTACTGGAAAAACCATAGCTTTGACTATGCGGACCTTTGTTGGCAAGGTGATGTCTCTGCTTTTTAAGATGTTGTCTATGTTTGTCATCGCTTTCCTCCCAAGAAGCAGGCATCTTTTAATTTTGTGGCTGCTGTCACCATCTGCAGTGATCAGGGAGCCCAAGAAAGTAAAATCTGTCACTGCTTCCATATCTTCCCATTCTATTTCCCAGGAGGTGATGGGACCAGTGGCCATGATTTTAGTTTTTTTGATGTTGAGCTTCAGACCAATTTTTGCGCTCTCCTCTTTCACCCTTATTAAGAGGTTCTTTAATTCCTCCTCACTTTTACTGTTCCACAATCATCAGATATGTTTAAAGATTTAGACAGAGTAGAGGGGAATGCCTGCCATCCATATGGAAGCTTTAAGTCAGTTCCAGTGAACCAGAAAAGACAAACTTAAACTAACTTGCACATGGGCACTTATTTAGTGTTCCTGAATAGAAGCGGATGTCAAAATAATCCATCAGCTTGACCCTGTGTTTTCTGGTCCAGGATGAAAGGCAGCCTGGAATCATTAGCATCTTGGCTGGGTTTGCTGATGCCAGCTCCATCCCTGACTGATGCAACAGGTGTGAGGAAGAACCCTCCACCTGCAGCTAATGACCATCTGATGGCAATAAAGCTCTCTCTCTTTCTCTCATTGATCATCATCCCAGTCCTCAAGCCTTTGATCAGGCACTAGCTAGGAAAGTTCTCTGGCAGAAGTCCTTGCCATTTGTCTCCAATAAAATATGTTTTAGGTTTGAAAGCAATGAAGTTCCTTTAAAAAGGTGCCTAATAGGGGAAATCCATCAGAGAAAGCTCCCTATGGCATACAGTGTGCAGCCATGTTCTGGCCTGGCTCCCTCCAATATGGTGATGGCCAGCTCTCTTCCAATCTGCTTTGGACTGGGTTTTCATCTCAGTCTTGGTACTGGCATTCAGAGTCATGCCAAGGAAGCTGGTAGTCCATGTTGTCAACCAGTCATGAATGATCAAGTATTTTCAGCCTTGTCAGTCTGCATTTCTGTTCCTAGAACTTTACTGGAGATGATAGATACACTTTCCTCTGTGAATCTGCAAAGCCAGAGTATTCTCTTTCCAACAGAGGTTCAGCACTCTATTGTTTTAACATAAACACAGATAAATAATATGTCTAAGGGTGACGATAAACAGTCGTTTAAACATTGCCTTCATTTCACAGATCCAATCAGAAACAGGACTGTTACACCCCAATTCCCATATAAAATGTCAGGGCCTAAGCCAAGCCTTCAGTACACTTATCTAAAACTTGGAAAAGTTACTTTTTTAATTACAACTCCCAGAATCCCTCAGTCATGCTGGCTGGGTATTCTGGGTGTTGCAGTCAAAAAGTAAGCTCTTCAAACTTGACACTCAATGAAATCATATCAATGAAATCTGAGAAGTTACTTAAAAAGATAACTATAGTGACATACTGAAGCCACTGGACTCATCGAGATAAAGCATTTGTTCTCCATTAGGATATCTGATTGTGCACTCATGATACCAACGTTTTTCCCATCGTCCGGGTGAAATGAGACTTATACCAACCCTAAAATTGTATGCTGCTAAGTCAGTTCTGGGTGGGACGTGGTGGCACTGCGGGTTAAACAGCAGAGGCCTCTGTGCTGCAAGGTCAGAAGACCTGCAGTTGTAAGATCGAATCCACACAACGGAGTGAGCCCCTGTCGCTTGTCCCAGCTCTTGCCAACCTAGCAGTTCAAAAGCATGTAAAAATGCAAATAGATAAATAGGTACCACCTCGGTGGGAAGGTAACGGCATTCTGTGTCTAGTCATGCTGGCCACGTGACCACGGAAACGGTCTATGAACAAACGCTGGCTCTATGGCTTGGAAACGGGGATGAGTACCATGCCTTAGAGTCGGACATGACTGGACTCAAAGTCAAGGGGAACCTTTACCTTTACCTAAATCAGTTCAGATTTACAACAACCCTCCTTCGGGTTTTCTAGGAACACAGTACTCAGAAGTGAAGGGTCATCCTAGGACTGTGTAGCTTGCCCAAGGTCACACAGCCTGTTTTTTCTCCTGGGAGGCCCAATGGAAAATTAAACTCCTGGCTCTGCAGCGCTCCAACTCACTAAGCTATTTAGAAGGCCAGGTGTTTCTCAGCCCGGGAATCGAATATGTATTCAGCTAGACAACAGTGCCCTGAGAACCTTTCAAACAGAGGAACCTCATCTCTAAAGCAGGGCCAGCAATTGGAAAGTTTGATTTTTGGACTGCAACTTGACTCATTTGGGGAATTCTGGAAATATGATAATAATTTAAAAAAGTAACCTTTCCAAGTTCTTAACACTTCTTAACACTTCTTCTGGTTTGCTTACTAAATAACTGATGAGGGTGTCAGTTTGTTGAAGACTGCTCTTGACCGGTCAAGAGTGATGATTCAATATGCAGTTCTGGCAGGTTTTTTTGGCAAGACGGGTTTTAGTTTTCTGTTCCAAGCATCTTCTTGTTGGTCATTCTTTTCTCCCCCCCCCTCCCCGGATATGTCCAGTACAGCTGAACTCTCAAAAGGTTGGCTCAGCCATGTTCATTCGCCCACCCCAGCCCCCCAAAAAGTGGGCTTAATTTTCCATGATGTTTATGTTTTTTTTCCAAGTATCTTAAACTGACACATTTTCTCTCTCCTTATTTATGATACCAATTAAAAACCCTGCCTGTAATTTTACCTCAGGAAAAGGCCTCATTCCCTCCAGACAGCTCTGCAGAGAGTTACTCATAGCTTTTAAAATATTGTTTTTAAAAATATATATATTAGTTAAGTTCGCTCACTTACTCTTTAAACAACATTGTTTGCACCATACGAGTTTTTTAAATTACCTGTGATAAATTGTCTAGCCATAACATTTTAATCAATGTTCTGTGTTTCTACAATACCTTTCTTTGGAACAAGCTGTATTTTCTGCAATCTCTCTTGATTAAAACAGTCTCTTTTGTGTATGCAGAATAGATTTTAGGGATACTGTTTTGAAACATAAATCCTACAGCTGTAATTCAGCTATCACCTACTTCTTTTGAATTTCTAGCCATGCAGTCATATATGTTTTTATAGATGTTTCACCCAAAACTCCCAAGTAAGAGGGATCATGCATGCAGAAAGCTTAAATATTAAAACCCTGGCCCAAATGTAACACTTTTGGGCTGATAAAATACAAGTGGCAGTGATTCTTGGAAGAAATTAATTTCTTTCTGATTTCAGATCAAACCTTCCCCGGTTTCACATGGTCAATATGCCCTCTGAAACTTTGGTATCTTTTGAAATATCTACTACACATTTTGCAATGTTATTATTCAAAAGAAAATCAAACCCATTTATGTAGTGCTCATCAAATCTACTGTATATATTTGGAAAAATAACATTAACAGTAAAATAGATTAGGAAAATAGCTAAGAAGAAGGTGTGTGTTAGATGAAACACACTTTTTTAAAAAAAATGCACTGAGAAAAATGTCAAAAAAATGAAAACTTCTTGTAAATGTTTGCGGAAAAAACATGACATTCTGTGCTATCCAAATGGAGATTGGAAAACCCTTCAAAGTTCAGGACAAATTAAATTTAAGTTTAGAAAAAGGTGAAAAACAGAAAACCTAGTATTAACTGACAATTTTGTTCACATCTAGCCATATGTCTTAGGGACGTGGTGGCGCTGCGGGCTAAACCGCAGAAGCCTGTGCTGCAGGGTCAGAAGACCAAGCAGTCGTAAGATCGAATCCACGCGGCGGAGTGAGCGCCTGTTGCTGGTTCCAGCTCCCGCCAACCTAGCAGTTCGAAAGCATGCAAATGCGAGTAGATAAATAGGTACCATCTCGGTGGGAAGGTAAACAGCGTTCCGTGTCTAAATCACACTGGCCATGTGACCACGGAAAGATTGTCTTCGGACAAAAACACTGGCTCTATGGCTTGAAGAGCGGGATGAGCGCCGCCCCCTAGAGTCGAACATGACTGGACAAAAATTGTCAAGGGGAACCTTTACCTTTACCTTTAGCCATATGTCTGCAATTCTTACTCCTTCCCAACACCTTCCAATGTTTTCCCATCATTCTGGGATTAGGCAGAAATGGGGAAAGTTCCCTTTCAGGACTACAAATCCCAGAATGCCGCAGGGAGCTTGGCTTGGCATTTGGGAGGACCGGGAGGATTTTGGCTTTTGTTTTAATGGAGCTGCTTCCCGCTCACAGAGGACATGAGTACCAAGCCCCAGCTGCTTTTCAGATCAGGTATTAATAAAGGGAAGAGAAATCAGAAGGGAATTTCTGCCTTACAGCTGCGATACAGAAAGGAGGCTGTTTCACAGGCCTTTTGTCTTTTATTACACCCCAAATAACAAGAAACCATAGCAGGATTTCTTTCAAAATAAATAAAAATAAACCTGCGAATTAAATTATACCAGCACATGCTGTGCTGCGGAGACACATGACCAGAACTGTAGCTATAGATTTCTACGTTACTGTTTTTCATTATGGCAACATGACTGCAAGTCTCTTGTCTCCCTTCATTTGGAAGTAGAGATGTTAAAAAACACTAAGAAGATGGTTACAGTGCTTAAAAATCCCACCCAGATATAATTCAAATTTTGGCTCTTTTGAATCACTCTAAAATTGGGTGATTCCACAACGCGTGTGGAAGAGCGGATTGTTTTGATGGGGAATCGTGCTTTTTGGAGTGTCAGGGTGTGATGTTACGCTTCTGCCAGAGTTCCATTTATTTTCATGCGGATGTGCAATCCACTCCTAGAATCTGAAGGCCTCAGGAATGGACCTCAACAGATGGGAAACTTTGACATCTGAGCGTTCAGCCTGGAGGCAGGCGATGCATCACGGCCTCTCCCAATTTGAAGAGACCCTTGTCCAGCAGGCTGAGGCAAAGAGGCAGTCCTGAAACCAGCAAAATCAGGAAGCTGGGCAGGGGACCGATTGTATTTGCCTTCAGTGAGGAAGGGATGGTCACTCTCGAATTGGCCTTCTCAGCCACACTAGACGCTGTTCCAAGTCCTCTATTCAGAGCACCATAGTCTCTCGAGATTGGAGAATGCCTAATCTAATCTAGAATCGACTCCTTAAATCGATTCCCCCTATGTGAATGCCTCTGCCCGCTTTAATCAGCCACTTGCCCCTGCTGTTGTTGTGTTAAAAGCAGGGGCAGGTGGAGAGGAAGCCAAGTAGCCTGCAGGAGCCGCCTGTCACTTGCTTGCTCACCCAAATCTTATTCCAGTCCTGGGGTGCGGGAATGGATAAGGCAAGAAAGCATCTCTTCACCGAGCCAGCATGCAAACCCTGGAACTGGCAGCTGAAGGGCAGGCAGGCAGGCCAAAAAGCCGTCTCTGTCTTTCCCCCTCCAGCGAGCCAGTTTCAGCCCATGTCTCCTTTGCCCTGGTTGTGTTTTGTTTCCGTGTTTGTGGCATGTATCAGCCACCCATCGCCGCCAGGTTCTCCTGCATACGTCAGCACTCACAAGGCACTGTTGTGTACATAAAGGCTTTTCTAGTGCCAACTTGCTCAGGACGCTTCCCTTGCCTGGGTGCGCACACATGCTCACATGCACGGCTGCCCACCTGCCTCTCTGAATTCCAGTCTTGGATTGGAGAGACAGGCCACATGTCTGGTGAGGGTATCCCTTCAAGAACACTGCATAAAATGCGTGTTTCAAGGGAACACACACTGTGATTCAAACATCATGCGCCGGTGTGGAGCTCCTCAGAGTCAATATAAACTTACACTGACACATATTCCAAACTAGTTCATTAATATAAACAGGCCCTTTGAGTGCTTATTGAAGACACCTCTAAATTCATCCTGGTGGTGGTGATTTTCACTAAAGACGTTGCCCTCCCATGTTGCAGCCTCTGTGGGTTCCTGACAATGAAAGGGATTGCAGAGAAGACCCAGGAGTGTTAGAACAGACGTCAGAAATGTTTAATTTCTGAATCATCACTGCTGCTGCTAAAGTCATCACCTTTATGGTGAGAAAGTTGCAGCAACAGGATTTCCCCAGAAACCTTGGTCTGGTATAACCTGGAAATGCAAGAAGTTAAAAGTAATCTAGAGCACGGGTCCCCAACTCTTTTTCACCCTGCGGACCAGCTGGGAATGTCATTTGTAGGGTATGTTCAGTGGCTTAGATGCAAGGTGGACTCACTGGAATAAATTAAATTCAGATTCAATATAGTCATGAGAAACTTAAATACCTGATTTCCATGGATCCACTCCGTGCATGGCTAAGTCTGGATCTAACCCTAATATAATAGCAGTATGAAATCAAAGGCAACCCTTGATGCTGAAAGGGATGTCTCTCCCACATGGCAAATGATGGGTAGTTTTGGTTTTTGTGGGTTTTTCGGGCTCTTTGGCCATGTTCTGAAGGTTGTTCTTCCTAATGTTTCACCAGTCTCTGTGGCTGGCATCTTCAGAGGACAGCACTCTGTGCTCTGGTGCAGTTTGTTTAGGAGTTGAGTATTTATGGCTGTGAGATCAGCTTTTGTCCTTTTCAGGAGATGGGTGATTAAGGTGATCAGTGTGTTTTTGTTGTGGGTGTATTGTTGTGATAAGGAGGAGAGAGTATCTGTCACTGTGATTGATGGGTGTCGTTAGCTGGTCTTTTGTTTGTAGTGATCACTGGTCCTTGTGGCTGGGTAGAGTTTGTTGACCTTTTGCACGCTGTATTTTTCAGTGCAGGGAGCCAGGTTTTGTTGAGTTTCAAACTTTCTTCTTTTTGTTGAAGTTCTGCTGATGTTTGTGGATTTCAATGGCTTCCCTGTGCAGTCTAACATAATGATTGCTGGTGTTGTCCAGTACTTCATTATTTTGAAATAGAATTTCATGTCCAGCTTATTTTAGGGATGGGTAGTTTTGTCCAGGGCTTGCCATTCTATGTGAACTCTTTTGTCTACTTACTTGACAGACTCTCCTTTCCTAACTGATTGCTCTCCTGATGATTGCACTGCACTGTCTATGAATCCTAGCCAGCAGAGCCAATGGTTAGAGTGATAAAGGTAACATCTGGAAGAACTCCAAAACATCTGGTAGAAGAAGGTTGAGACAGACCATAATATAGCTTGGCACACAACTCTGATTGTTATAACAAGGGCATGTTCTTAGGGAATTCCTTTTATCCCACCTTCTCTGCAGATTTTTTACTTTATCTTTTAAAATAAGATTTTCTCATAGCTAAAACATCTAAGCTCTTTTCATATGATCTTAATTTATGGGCTTGTTTAGGTTGGGAAGAAGATCCAGGTGTAGGGAACGGTGCATACAAAGCACCAAAGTAGGTAAGGATGGAAAAAGAGAAACATCTGCCACAGCCTTTAAGATCCAGATGGTGCTGTGAAATGCGGTTATAAGTGCAGATTTAACTAGCAAGGCTTAGAGCATTGCCATGTGTGGAACGTAGACAGGTGAGTCATATTTTAAATTGCTCAGGTCTAAATCTCAAGAGGAGCTCAGGAGACAGCCGTACAGAGGAGTAAGCAAAAGACTAATAATGTACAGTAAAGGGTATGCAGTGGAAGCTAAGTTGGAAGTATATAAATAAGTCGGTAGGGGACAAAAGGAAGAAAGGGGTCTGATGGCTGGAACTGAAGCTAGACAGATTTGGTGCACATCATATGAACAAAAAGGTTAACGAACCATTGGAACAAATGCCCTAAGGCTCTGGGGAAACTCCATAGCTGAGGAGGTATTTGAATTCAGAAGAGTTATTTAAAACAGAAGTTATATTTTAGCACAGCTGGGAACAATGGATGTTATGCAGGAATAAAAGAGCATATGGTACCCATAGAGCTTTGTTTGCTCTTAAGGTACCTGAAGAAGGTGAAGAGATGGAGAGGCAGATGAGCGTTAGTTCCATTTACTGGGCAAATGCTGTATAGTCGGCACACTCTGACCCTACCAATGAAGTACTGATTAGAGATGGGCATGAACCAGGAAAACGGTGGTTCATGATGGTTTGTGGTTTGGCACTACTCACAAACCACGAACTTTCATGAACTCTGCAACGAAATGAATGGTTTCATGGCTTGTGCGATTTGGGACTTCCGGGAGCAGTAGAACAGCCCTTGCATGAGTTCGAGATGCCAAATTTGCCTTGCATCTTCAGCTGCCTCTTCTGCCCACCCACACTATGTTAGGCAAAGATTGGGTTTGCGATGTGCAAGTTATAGCCCTCCAAAGCAGGTCCCGCCCCAGCAAAGTGCTCTTTAGCAACTGGCTTGAGGAATATTAAATCATGCAAAGGAATTTGAGACAGAGTGTTGCTCACTGTGAGATGGACTGAGGAGGGAACAGAAAGGGGGCAAGAGGAACAGACTAGCTAGCTAAGCATCCTCTTCTCACGCTGATTGCTGCAAAAGCGAAACCTCCAGCTGAGCTGCCCATGATGTGGTTCCTATAACCAGCGACTCCCAGAAAGTGGACTTGGAGCTCCATGCTTGGCTGCCTGACCTGACAATCAATCCTTCGCAAAGTTTTCTCTAGCTCCACCCCAGTATTGCCTACCGAACTGATTGAGTGCGGGGATGACACACTCAAAAACGAAGCCAACATTCAGCATTTTGTTTTTCATTCTAGACCAGGTGCGTTTCGCTGGGGCAGCCCGAAACGAACCACAAAACAGACCAATTTGTGGTTTTTGTTGTTGTTTTGCTTTGTGATTTGTTTCATGGCCATCTCTAGCGCTGATACCTGCAATAGATTTTGTGATGACTCAAGTCCATTTCGTACATAGCACAGTTGTATTTGCAAACTCAGACTTCTGCCATTCTGAGTGAGCAGCACCAAGACCAAATGTGAGATAAAGAACAAGATGGCACTGTACAAATGCCAAATGGGTTGGTAGCTGAATTCTTTGTTGATACTGGTGATGGGGCACTCTTTACTGGAAGGCAGTAATCTAGCTTGGGAGGTCCAGGGCAACGCATCTCTCTCTCTCTCTCTGTGTGTCTCTCTCTCTTTGCTGCCCACATCCTGGCTACTACCTCATTCTGCCCAAAGGTAGGGCTGGCCTATCAGCTAGTTTTGCCCCCTGCTGAGTATAGACTGTATGAGATGTGGTTATACCAACCTGTGAGGGTGACATTGAGACATTGCAATTTTGAACGTCTTTATGCTATCTATGATAGTTGGCTGGTGATATAGAAAAGACTGTAGAACTTAGGCACTTGTCATGGGAAAGAGTAGCTAATAGTCATATTTCAAACAGGAAGAATGTAAATGTTTGTATTTATATATTCATTTATTAAATTTCTATACTGTCCCATGAGTGCAAAAGAATTATTCTGGGTGGATTCCAATTAACGAAAACAATAAATGCAAATAGATGTAAATGCAAATTTCTTTTAGGCAACAAAATTAGGTACACAAATATAAGATGACTGAAATCTGGCTTGGTATGTGTGAAGGAGACTTAGTGGACCGCAAGCTACGCATGAGTGTGATTTGGTGGTAACAATGTGATGTGGTGAGGAAAGCAAAATGCCAGCACAATATGAGGCTACATAAACAGCCGTGTAGTGCGAGTAGGCTTATCCTTTGCACTTTCACAAGCCTACCAGAGAACATCTCTTGTTTCAAATGATCAGTTTTTAATAATGGAATTTTAGTTGTCTCCACAAAAACTTCAAAGGGTCCAAACTCATTCCCCTCGAGGAAAAGGAAAATCTCTTAGATACAAAAAGCCTTTATTCCACCTGATACCCAGTGTCAGAAAGCATGCAAGACTGTTTTTATCTCAACCGTTTGCTCTTTTCTTGCTTGCACAGAAGCACAATTTAATTTTTTCCTACTCGCTTTAGCAAAGTGACAGTGCAGAGAAACGAAGCCATATGTTTGCATCCCATTCATCCTCCAGCACCGACATGCTTCACAGGGGACAAAGTGCTCCTCCTTCCAGGTCTCTCCAGTCATGCCAGTGCTCTGGCTATACTGTGGTCAGGAAACAGCTGGGAATCTGGGATTCTAGGTCACTGGGATGAAAATCCTCTTCCGCAAACACTTACTAGTATATACAGGCAAAACTGAAAGATTGTATGCCACCTCCAGCTCCTTTATTCTTGGATAAACACCAAACACACGGGCTCTGGGCTGAATCAGTCTGGGCAACACCTTCTCAGATCTGGACATTTCTCTCTGTTTCTTCCTCCCTTCCTTGCTTATGACAATCCCATGCTTAACGAATTGGGCAACGAAAGTCCAGACAGACACCAAAACTGCCAGTAACGGCTGTGCCTCAGGGACGGGAACTCAAGTTGTGGAACTCATTGTCAAGTTGGCCTTAAGTTGCACCTGTGACTTGACTCGGACTTGACTCTTCTTTTTTTCAATGAGTTGGACTCAACTCACAACATGTAACTAGAGATGGGGGTATTCGCATATGAATACCCCCGCACAACTGGACGTAACCAGGGTGCTTCCGCTGGCTCTGCTCTCCCTTCCAATTGTTCTGGAGCTCACAATTAGCTATCCACTTGTCAGCCTGGCAGGGAGACTTGTCGTCTTTCCTTCTGCCAGGAGTGGACAGTTGACCACAAACTCCAGTGCAATTGGAGAGCAGTGGATGCATGAGTGAACGGTCTGGCCCCAAGGGGCTGGGCCCTCGTTACGTCCAGCTGTGTGGGAGTATTCACATTCATATAGAAGTATGAATATGTCTATCTCTACTTGTAACCCACCCACCCCTCCTTTTTTCTTGGGGAAGGCATCCTTCAGTCTCGAGAGACTATGGTAATGTGCTCTGTATGGAGAACTTCGGTGCTGTATGTGAAGCTGGAGTGTGCTCTCCAGAGCACGAAGCCTGGGTAAAATAATATGGAGGCTAGGCTGTTACCCAAGCAGCAAATCCCCCCCTCCACGTCGCTGAAATAGTCCAATGGAAAGGCAAGAGCCAATGCAATTGGTTCCAGCAATGTCACAGGAGTTGCCAGAACGACACAAACTGCCTCTAGGACTCCGGCTCCGGATTTTGCCTTGAGGTTGACTCCTGAAGCCTTTTCCATCAGTTGATATAGCCACAAGGCAGTGGAGGTTTGGAATCTGAGTTTTCCTTCTCCTAGATGGGCTGCCTTCCTAGGCTGATGAGCCCACCTACCTGGGCTGCTTGGGGAAAAAACTTCTTTTTAATAGAGACTTGGACTTGGGGCTTGGGATTTGGTACCTCAGACTTGGACTTGGGACTCAAACCCAAAGTCTTGTCAACATCTCTACTGTGCATACATCTGAGGAAGACCAAAAATGGTAGTACCCATTTAACTACAATGGAATATTTTGATTAATTAAGGCGCATCTTCATAATAATAACCAAGATGCAAGGTTTGTAGTGGGGCAGTCTCACTGAATCCATTAGGATTTTGATAGGTCAACACACACTGATTCAGTGGGTCTGTTCTGGGTGTGACTAATCAGATCCTGAAGCTGAGGCTCCAATACTTTGGCCATCTCATGAGAAGAGAAGACTCCCTGGAAAAGACCCTGACGTTAGGAAAGTGTGAAGGCAGGAGGAGAAGGGGACGACAGAGGACAAGATGGTTGGACAGTGTCATCAAAGTGACCAACATGAATTTAACCCAACTCCGGGAGGCAGTGGAAGACAGGAGGGCCTGGTGTGCTCTGGTCCATGGGGTCATGAAGGGCACGACTAAACAACTAAACAACAACAAAGTGTTTGGCTTTAGTCTAATTCATAATTAGCCCCCTCCAAAATGACCTGTTTTGACTTGGGGAAATGCTATCAAATCGATTGAAATCATTTATTATGTGGTTACAGACCCAAGTTCAACAATACAGTAAGAACAAAATTAAGATAATAATTAAAGTATTCACAGGTTTAGAAAAAGTAGTGACTTGAATTAAAAGGCCTTTTTATGAGATCTTACAACAATGCTTTTTTTGGATAATTATTGGTTATTCTTGTAAAAATATTATAAATTAACTAAACCATTTATCAATAAATGAGTCTGAGTGTATATTCCAAACCCATATTTTGCAAGTCAATCCAGTTATCAAGACTTAAGTCCTATAAACCTATGTATGACTAAGGAAGCAGAGTTGGAACATAGCTTTCTTCATTTATAAATGATTTCTAAACATGATC
Organism: Pogona vitticeps; assembly: GCF_051106095.1. Lineage (NCBI taxonomy): Eukaryota > Metazoa > Chordata > Lepidosauria > Squamata > Agamidae > Pogona > Pogona vitticeps. The sequence continues at coordinate 17,265,755 of NC_135790.1, forward strand.
CTGACCAGAAAAGAAAAGAAGAAAAGAAAACTATTTGTCTTCATGAGACACGTTATTAAGACCGCCACCAAAAATCCCAAGAAAGGATATCTTTGGAATTGAAATCAAATCATAACACACAGCTTTACTTATTTCAGTATTAACCAGAGGCCCAAAGTTTATTAAAGTATTTCTACCACGTATTAAGATGGGAATCAGCCTCTCTAACACTGAGAAGATGTATTCTCGAAGGCTTTTACTTGAGAAGTGAGAAAATGTTTTATATATGTGGTGAAATCTGAAAGGTGATGAATTGGTTTAAGTGAATATTTCTTTTCTTTAGCTCAGATTTTGTTTATTCCAAACATTATCTCAGGCCTTATCCTCCCTTTTCCCTCCTTGGAAGATTTACTTAGTTAAAATATTTTCAACCTGACCTACTGCAAAATATATTCAGGGCAGCTGCTTACAATCCATATAAAGCACTCTTAAAACCACCAATAAAAAGCCACAGAGCCCAAAAACAATGAGTTAAATTATCAAAACAGTGAAAGAAAACCACTATCGGCAGCAGAAAACCATATTGACATTCGCCAAAAGGAGAATGAAACTATTTTTACCAGGTAAGTAAATTGTCAACATCTTGGGGAACAGTTAAGAGTTTATCAACAGAGCAAATACACAAAGGGATTGCAGGTTTAATGGCCACCATTTCCAGAAAGAGGCTGGAAAGAGGCTGATGTCAGAATTGGACAGTGTGGGAAAACCTTCGACTGTCCTTGTGTTTTTGATGTCACCTTGTAAAAGTTCAACTAGTGGGGCCAGAATGGTAAGGGGAGATGTAGAAGAAGAAATGCTTTCCATTCTTGGTATAAATCAGCAGTGGATCGTGTTAAACGGTCCAGACGGCAATTGCATTCAAATGCTGGTTGAAAAGTGTGACTTTTCAGTATGTTCCCACTAAAATGGAAGCCAAACAATTTTTTTTCTCACCCATTCCCTCTTTTCTTGCCTCCTAAGTAGGGGAATAATTCTCAAGGATACCTACAGAAAGGGTGCCACATCTAAAAAGGCTCTGTCATATTTATCACCTGTCTGGCCCAAGATATTACAATTTTAAATAGAAAGGATGGTGGTCATCCAAAAAGCCTGGCCTCAAGCCATTTATTTATATGTCAAGGTAAACCTTTTGAAGTAGACCTAGAAACAGAGTGGAGTGATCATCCCATGTTTATGTCTCACTCCAATGTTTATTTTTGGAAGAATTTCCTGAGAAAATTCAGGAAATATTGAGAGAGGAGGGGAGAGAGGAAGAGATAGAGATAAACAGAGACCTAAGAAGATTCTGTATATGAATTCTTATAAGCTAGGGATGTGGTGGCGCTGCGGGCTAAACCGCAGAAGCCTGTGCTGCAGGGTCAGAAGACCAAGCAGTCGTGAGATCGAATCCACGTGACGGAGTGAGCGCCCGTCGCTTGTCCCAGCTCCCGCCAACCTAGCGGTTCGAAAGCATGCAAATGCAAGTAGATCAATAGGGACCACTTCGGTGGGAAGGTAACGGCGTTCCGTGTCTAAGTCGCACTGGCCATGTGACCACGGAAGACTGTCTTCGGACAAAACGCTGGCTCTATGGCTTGGAAACGGGGATGAGCACCGCCCCCTAGAGTCGAACACGACTGGACAAAAATTGTCAAGGGGAACCTTTACCTTTACCTTAGTTTTGTATTAACTTACAATGATATGAAAACTAGTTTGCATGTATTGTCCCTAAGACAATTTCAACTATATAAGGCATTGAATTTTTCAAATAAATTATAAGAAATAAAGAAAGAAAGAAAGAAAGAAAGAAAGAAAGAAAGAAAGAAAGAAAGAAAGAAAGAAAGAAAGAAAGAAAGAAAGAAAGAAAGAAAGAGGAAATATTGACGGAATGAAGAAAGAAAGAAAGAAAGAAAGAAAGAAAGAAAGAAAGAAAGAAAGAAAGAAAGAAAGAAAGAAAGAAAGAAAGAAAGAAAGAAAGAAAGAGGAAATATTGACGGAATAAAGAAAGAAAGAAAGAAAGAAAGAAAGAACAAAAGAAAGAAAGAAGTCCTCTTTTAGTCCATTCTGGGAACCATTTTTCACTTCCACCTTCTCCTTGATCTTTCCAGTATTGAAGATGCTGACCTCTGACCTGAAAGATTAAAGAGACTAACACCTGGCCTTTTCGCAAGCCACAGGATATATATATATCCTTTGTTCTTGGGCTAACAATACTTTCCTAAATCCTCCAAATAATTCAGACCCCTGGCAGTGGTCGAGTCAGGCTAGAAGAAAGAAAGTGAGACCAGTAAAGAGGGAGCACTAGACAAGAACAGGTCGAACGGTCTGGTTAAGGAAACCTTTAGATCTATGCTCACACAACGTTCCCTCTAAGCCGCGTGGGCATGAAGCGCTGCATCGGGCATGCGCAGCCGAGCAAGTGTTAAGGCCCCTTGGCTTCCAGTTGCTGCAGAACCCAGCACACAAGGAACGGCGCTCCCACAGAGTACACTGGAAAACTAGAGGAAAAGTTGGTTGATGGAGATCGGAGTCGGTTGCTGCGAATGAAATTTGCATACATATGGATACTTATGACCTTTGGTAGGCTCATACAAATATTGTTACCCATAACTAGTTACTTTTAGGGTAACAAGGTTGTAGTGAAGTTACATTTTAAAAGTAGCAAAAGTAATGTAGAGGGTTTATCCTGATAGTCATTTGTTTTGATATTTCTTTCTTTTTTTTTTTAATTTTTATCCCACCTTTCTCCTTAAAAAGTATGTGGTGCCTTACTGTGTTCTTCTGCATTTTACCTGCTATTCAGATGATATAATACTCGTCTGAATTTGTTCAGTGATTTCCCCCTTGACTTTCTTGATCTTTTTTCCCCTGCTGGAGGAAGGGTTTATTTTTTGTCTTGGTTTATTCCAAAGGATGGAACTGAGCCCTCTAGTGCTTCCTTCTCTTTGAAGTCAATCTGGTACGATAAGCTCTCCCACCATGTTGGTCCCTTTGTCTGTCTGTCCATCCCTTCCACCTCTGTGCCTGTAAGACGGGGAGAGTAAAAGAAAATGAGACTGACGAGAAAGGAGGCTTCCCCAAACTGAAACAACGTTTGCAGATGAAATCCTGCAGCAACCACGCTAAAACACAGACGAAAGGCGTGCATGATACAACTTTCTCATTTCTTTCCTGGGATGAGTTAGCCTGATGAAGATGGATCACCTTCTACATGCGTCACTTACTCGTTGCTGAAAACATTTTTTTTCTTGATGTACCCAACAACTTTTTTTTGTCAAGAAACAACAGGCTCCCCCTTCCCCACTTTTCCTCCTCACATCTGGCCAGCAAAGAAGCCAAGAACATCTCCTTTGGCTAGGAGCCAAGTGGCGAATGAAAAAGGCGGGAGTCATAACTCTACCCAAATTCAAGATGTGTTTACTGGTGTCTCAAATTAGATGTAGCAAGCAATGAACTGGATCAAAGGCTAGAGAGGGGGAGAACCCCCAGAACAACACCCGCCTCGACTCTCTCTGAAACGAGTCTGGGAAAGTGATATCCTCGCACAAATCACAAAGCTGTTCACTGTGTTGCAGAATTATCCTAATTTGCCCAGGTCAACGACAAATAGAAGGACCAAATAAACTGGAACCCAAAGAGAGATTCGCTTTTGTTTCATAGGAAAAGGATATGGGTTAGTGACTGTTTTCCAACAAGGAAATGTTCTCTGTTGCCAAATTCGGGGGCTGTCTACAGACCCCATATGTAAAATTACCAACACAGCTTGGAGTTGTTAGTTGTTGTGCAATATTGATCACATTCTCTTAGGGCAATTGTTCCCAGTCTTAGGTAACAGAGGTGTTCTTGGACTACAACTCCCAGAAACCCCAGCAAACCTATGGGGAATTGTCTTCCAGCCCTACCCTTATCTGTGCCCCTGTTGGACCTTTTGGGTCCACATATAAGGCTGCCATTTGGGGGGCTATGCTGGAACAATTCCATGGCAAATTGAAGGTATGCTTTAAAGGAGGATTGCCCCATGAAAACAGCCCTTTCCAGTGTGATCAAGCATCTGATGGCATCCTTTGTCAACGTGGGCATGGGTTTTGAGCCATGCTGGATGGGGGACTCTGGGAATTGTAGTAAAAAATGATTCCCCCCCCCCACTCAATTTCTGATAGTGGGGTAGTTTTCTCTCTAATCCACTGAACTGGACAGAAGGCAGTACATCTGTGTCTGAGAGGTGTACGGGATTCTCTAGCAGGTCGGTGGGCTCATTGACTCTTGTCTAGAGCTGTAAGCACAAAAAAAAAAATCCAAATTCAAGAGGTTTTATCAATTGCAATGAGTCCCTTGGGACCTTGATGTCCAAAGGCAATGTATCCACTTCAGAATATTGGCAAATCAGAAGTGAGATTTTTTCCACACTGTAGTTAGACTATTGCTGATGAACCACATCCGTTATAACAATTAAAAATAATAATACAGTACATCCTTTGCCTCACCTTAAAGGTCCAATTGAGACACTACTCACAGTCAAATCCATGGCAGTGGCTTTGGCTGCAGGCAGTTTCTTGACTGGCCCTTTAAGAGAAAGGGCTTTAAAAATATATATATAACTGATGCAGTGCATCAGCAATGGCTTTTACATAGTCAAAAAATTAATTTGCTTTCACGTCCCCTGCCCTCTGCCAAGCAGGGGAAGTTATTAATTTGCCAATATCCTGAAGTGGCTCACTTATTAAGCAACTTCATGATATTGGCAGAAGTCATTTCCATGTGAAAGGTCAGGCTTGATTAGATTATTCATTAGAAATATGGTGCTGGAGAAGAGCTTTGCAGATGCTTTAGACTGCCAGAAAGACGAGCAAGTGGGCATTAGATCAAATCAAGCCTGGATATTCTCTGGAGGTAAAAATGATGAGAAGAACACGATTCACTGGAAAAAAAATAATTCTAAGTAATTGGCAGCAGGGAAGGAGGAAGACCAAATATGAGATGAATTAAATCCATTAAGGAAGCCACAGGTTTGAGTTTACAAGAGCTGAGCAAGGTTGTTTAGGACAGGACATTTTGGAGATTGTCCATTCATAGGGTCTCCATAAGTCGGAGATGATTAAACAGCATGTAACAACAACAAGCCAGCTATGCAGACTACTGCTTGTTGTGCACCATATGAGGTTAGATATGACAAGAGGTGCCAATGTCCTCTTTTTTGGGGGGTGGCTCCTCTTTCAGAAGGGCTGCTCCAAGTCTATCCATCTTTTGAAGGCATTTTCTATTCAAAGGATTGTCCAGACCAAATGTGCTTTAGCGATAAAGGGCCATAAAGTGGGAAGACATCAGGAACCTTGATGTTGCCCATCCGTGGTGAGCACGTGGACAGCACACCTAGCAAGTATTAAGGACACCTGGTCCCAGTCCTCCTCACTCAAGTGGGATGCACAATAACTAAATTACAGTCATCATTTCTAAATGTCGTGTCGGCGATACGAATGAACAAATCCATGCCCTGTTTTCCTCCAAGCTTTTTGAGGCATGCATGCCCTAATGTCCTAAACAGTTGTCCTAAATATGAAAGGTGAAATATGCTGCAGGAACGTGTATCATTGTTGTGGCAGGGGATGCCCTACATAACCAGCTTTCTTTTGCAGTAAGACATAGGCAAAAGAGCAGAAATGGGGGGCGGGGAGGCAGGGAGACTGGGGGCATTTCCAGGAACAAGGGCTGCAAAGTCTTCGTCTTTGTTTGCAGTTAACATGAGCAGAGTAAAGTTGCCAGGGGTTAACACACACCTGCATATCTTGTCCTAAGCAGTTAGGATCCCAGGAACCAGCTTACCTGCAGCCCAGCTGCTATTGATGCAGCCCCAGGACACTTCGAATAAGATTTGAGACAGGAAAGAAAAGGATCTTTGTGCAATTCCCCTTTGCCCTGAAAAGAAAAAGGAGGAGGAAGAAAGGGAGTTGCTGAGTGGTGCGGGGAATCTCAACTGCCTTTAACTTCCTGCCTTAGCCATGTACAAAAATTTAACAAGGCTTCCCTCTCCTCTTTTATTCTCTCACCTGAAAAAAAAAACAACTTAGTGGCAGGAAGGGCTACATTACAATGCCTACCAAAGGGGGTTGAACAAAATAGAGAATGCAGGTTTCAAAGAATGGCGGGTCCAAAGAGACAAGAGCGCAATAGGAAGTGGACCGAGATGGGACAGATGAGATGTGGGCTAGAGTACGTTAGTATCATTAAAGTTGCTCCCAGCATTTTTGAGTTCAGCCATCATTGGCCGCACAATAATCTCAATAATAATAATAATAATCTGAGAAGTGCGGAGCTGGACGAGACTCTATGGATCATCGAGTCCAGCCTCTGTCAAAGAGTCACAATGGGGAATTGGCAAGGATGTTGGCAAGTCCTTGTGCCTGAGTCCCAAGTCTGAATCTGAATCTTTCGTACCAAGTCTCAAGTCCAAGTCTTTGGTATCAAGTCCTGAGTCCCAAGTCCCAAGCCCAAGTCCCTATTAAAAACAAGTTTCTTCCCAGGGGAAAAAAAAAGAGTGGCTGGGTAGGTTCTGAGTTCTGAGTCAGGTCTAAGTCATTGAAAAACAACAACAACCCTGAGTTGAGTCCAAGTCACCATCCATGGGAATTGAACCCCCAAACTCCGGCTTCACAGCCCAATACCTAAACTACTGAGCTATCAAGCAGTTCCTGTCATTGCCTGTATATTTATGTGTTATGTGCTGTTATGTCAGAACTAACTTACTGTAACTCTAAACAAGCGTTCAAGGCAACTGCAGTATCTGACTCAATACTTCAAAAATAAATTGAAATGGAATTCTCATCCAGTTCTTGCACTAGCCAAATTCAAGAGATACAACTACACCTCTCATGGAGAGGATGAGGCTGTACCAGCCAGGCATGTAGTTTGCAGAGACAAGCAGATTCTCAGGAATGCACAGGGATTTAAACCCCAGCCTTTAAGAGTCAAGCCCTCTTAGCCTAGATGTACAAATCTGCTATTGTCACATTTTCCTCCATTCAGAGGCGGAAATCCTGTTGCTTAGTGTAGTAAGTCACACAAGAGTAGGCCCATTGAGGGGGTCATTAATTTTGAATTGCTTGTGAAATCAATATAGAGTGGTGCCTTGTTTAGCGATTGCCTCGTTTAACGATGTATTCGCTTAGCGATGAGGTTTTAGGAGCGATCTTGTGCTCTGTTTAGCGATGTTTCCAATGGGGAAATTTCACATAGCGATGTTTGGGACCTTGCTTCGCTTAGCGATGACAGTTTAGGTCCCCCTGTTTCGCTTAGCGATGTTTTTGACAACTCCATTTTCGCTATTGTTAAAAGGTGTTAAATTGTTTAAAAAGGGCTTAGAGTGCTTGAAATCGTTAGTGCACTTAATAAACCCTTTGTTAACCAAATTTGGCTTTGTTCTGCCTCTTTTTGAATTTTTGGTGATTTTTTCCCTCCCCCATTGAAATGCATTGAAAAGGTGCCAATGCATTCCAATGGGGGAACCGCATTTTGCTTAGCGATGTTTCCTATGGTGATTTTTGTTTAAGGATGGCAATCTGTTCCCATTGGAACGGATTATCTGGTTTTCAATGCATCTCCATGGGAAAACGCGTTTCGTTTAGCGATGTTTTCCCATAGCGATGTTTTTTCCAGAACCAATTAAAATTGTTAAGCGAGGCACCACTGTATTTTAAATCATTTTGTTATATCTGAATGCCTTTATGTCTGTGGGGGTGGTCAAGTAATGGATGCCAGGATCATGGGTTTTGGGCTGCAGGAAACCCTTGCAGTCTGATCTGAAGCGGGAGGCAGCAGAGAGAGAAAGGTTGGACGGGAGAAAGAGTTCCCTTTTCTGCAAGCCTAGAAGATGCTTATCTTCGTCAATTTCTCTGGTCAGTTTCTCTTTGCCAATCATTGGTGTGTTTTCTCTCTTGCCAGCCCCAGCTGTGGGTTCACTCTCCTTCTCCAGCCCCATCTCTCTGTCTGTTTTTCTCCATGTGCAATGGGTCGGGCTGCAGGGAAAGCTTCCCTTGCAATTTGCTTTAATTTTTTTTTTTTAACTGAACTAGCACTATGCCAAATTGTAAGAAGATTGTATGATTGTATGAAGGTCTCAACGGGGAGCCTTTATAGCCTAGCTAGGTGCCTAGACTATATTGAAAGGAAGCTCTTATGTTCCATTCTGAACAGAAAGCCAGACAAGAGTTAAGCCTAGCTGGGCCATAAAGCTTAGGCCTTTCTCCTGGGTGAGCTACATTTAAGTGTCAAACTCTCAGGTGAAATTGCTATAATGCAGAATTATGGGATTTGTTGTTGTTTACTTGTGTCTGACTCTTCGTGACCCCATGGACCACAGCACGTTGGGCCCGCCTGTCTTCCACTGCCTCCAGGAGTTCGGTCAAATTCATGTTGGTTGCTTTGCAGACACTGTCCAACCATCTCGTCCTCTGTCGTCCCCTTCTCCTCTTACCCTCACACTTTCCCAACATCAGGGTCTTTTCTAGGGAATCTTCTCTTCTCATGAGATGGCCAAAGTATTGGAGTCTCAGTTTCAGGATCTGTCCTTCCAATGGGATCTGCAGGGGGGAGTCCCCAAAAATCTCATGCTTAGCCACTATGCCATATTTATGCACAAACTAAGTCGATTAAAATTTAGACCCCAAGATGACAAGGGGTCTCTAAATAGTCAAAATGACAGAAGACGAAACAATGCTGTAAAAATATCACAATGGTTAGGGTGTTTCTTGAAGTTGACATCGCTTGGGCCTCGGTGTGTCTTAATCAAACCCTCTTTGGAAAACGGGGCCAGAAGGATGCCCCAGTGACAGCTGTATTCAGCCCAGCTTCCTGGCCGAAGAACCTTCACCTCCAGGAGTGATTGTTTCCCTCCTGTGCCGTTTATTTTAGTTCTGGCTTAGAAAGAGGGTCTGTCAGGCCTGCACTTGTCTCTCTCTCTCTCTTCCCCTTTCCCAGCCCTCAACCCCACTCAGCTAAGTAAACAAACACAGCGCTTGGTCTGTTCCTAAGCGGCTCTGTTGGCAATCTCAGCCGGCCGCCCCCCTCGTCCCATCCCCATCCAGCAACACTTCTAAAACAAACACACATGCACGCTGGCCGGGGTGTGCACACCAGCGCCCCCCCTTGTACCAGTGTGCGCGCGCACACACACACACACACACGCCCGCAGCATCAGCATCAGCAGTCGAAACACTTGCCACACTCTGAAAATAAACACAGGATGAAAGTATTAGTGCTAAAATAATAGGGGCAAGAGAACATTAGGGTCCCCCCCCCCTTTTCCATTTCTCCTGCTCGCTCGGCTACAGGGAAAAGATCCGGCAGGCTTGTTGGAGCAGGAAGCCACCTCCCTTCTAGAACTGTCAGAGGTTTCTCTGGAGAAATAAAGAAATAACTATCCAGAGCGGAGCTGCGGCGTTTAGCTTGGCTGCCTGGCCAAGAAAGACATAATCTTGAAGTGTGTTTTCTCTTCCTAGGGAGAACATGAACTCCCCAAGACAGAATGATGGAGTTCCTCTCAACACCCTCTTCCTGCTGCTTTGCAACCAATTTTTAAAAACAACAACAACCGTTGTATGATGGTGACCTCTGAAAAGTTATCTGTCACGTTCACAATCCTGTGCCTATTTTGGGATGTAAAAGCTGTGGTGCTGCGGGAAGGGCTACTGTGAAACACGATCCAGACAATATCCTAGAACTGTAATCCCCCCCCACTGTCCCCCTCGCAAATGCTATGGGACGTTTAGACATACAGTATGTTTATTTATTTATTTGATTAAGGTCCCACTTTCATCCCAAAACTAGGAGTCCAAGTAACCCCTGGCAGGATTAAAAACACAGAAAGGTATAATGTGAAAATACACAGTCAGACAGATGGTCATCTTATAAACACTACTGATCTTAATAGCAATTTAAAAATACATTGGTAGAGGCCTATGGCATCCAGTTCCCCAATGGCCACACATGCATGGTCTGAACAAATATTATTTTTATGATCCAAATAGCATGCCACGGCATGTAGCCTTCGTATGGGTCTATATCTGCACAAGACCCTTACTCTAGGCGAGTGGTCCCCGAACTTGGGCCTCCAGATGTTCTTGGACTACAACTCCCAGAAGCCGTATTTATTTATTTATTTATTGGACTTATATACCGCCCCATAGCGCTACAAGCACTCTCTGGGCGGTTTATAATTTTTTAATTATACAGGCTACACATTGCCCCCCCCAGCAAGCTGGGTACTCATTTTACCGACCTCGGAAGGATGGAAGGCTGAGTCAACCTTGAGCCAGCTACCTGGGATTTGAACCCCAGGTTGTGAGCACAGTTTTTAGTTGCAGTACAGCGTTTTAACCACTGCATCACGAGGCCAACCACCACCTCTGCTGGCCAGGATTTCTGGGAGTCGAGGTCCAAGAACATCTGGAGGCCCAAGTTTGGGGACCACTGCTCTAGGCTATCCCACCCTGGCAGAAGATTGACCAGCACATAGGGGTGTCAAGATTTACCGTATTTGCCGGTGTACAAGATGACTTTTTGGGCCCAAAAAACATGCCTCCAAGTGGGGGGGTCATCTTGTATGCCGGGTGCACTTCATTTGGGCCAGGAAGGAGCCGCGGCCACCGCCGTTGAGTGAGTGACGTGGGGCCACGCTGGCCAGGGAGGAAGGCAGGCGGGCAGGCAGGCAGGCAGGTAGACAGTCGGTCTGGATGGAGAGAGGGAAGCACAGCCTGCCATGCCTGAGCAGCCAGAGCCCGCCGCCGGGCTGCCTGCCACCCCGTGCCGCTGAGCAAGCGGAGCGCTCGCTTGCCTGCCACCCACCTGTTTCCCTTTTCCTCCTCCTCCTCCTCCTGCCGCGCTCCGCTCAGCCTCTTGCCCTCTTCCTCCCCCTCTCGCTGCTGAGCCAGAACACTCGCTTGCCCGCCACCCGCCTGTTTCCCTTTTCCTCCTCCTCCTCCTCCTGCTACCACCCACTCAGCCTCTTGCCCTCTTTCTCTCCCTCTTGCTGCTGAGCCAGTGCGCTCGCTCGCCCGCCACCCCCTGCTTCCCCTCTTCTTCCTCCTCCTCTTCCTCCTCCTGCCGCGGCCCGCCCAGCCTCTTCTGTAGGGGGGTCGTCTTATACGGCCGGTCGCCTTGTACGCCGCAGATACGGTACTTACATTTTTCCTCCCCCTACCCGCCATGGATGTTCAGGGGCCATTTGATCCATTTCCAACAAAGGCTTTACATGGTACTATTGTGAGTTGTAGTACCACAACAATAGCCATTTCCTGGCTGCCCATAAAAGATGGAAGGATCATCCCATCTCAGTTGTGTTCCATTTCTCCAAACCTCACCTGCATTTTCTTCTTATCCTTGTTTTTGTGCCAGGCTGTACAGGTTGATTTTAGTTCTTCCACTGGAATTCATATACATTTTCACCTAATTCATACATTTTAACCTAATTTCAACTTACTTGTGTATCTATTTTTTAAACAAACTGCATTTAGTTAATAGTTTGCACTTACAGACTCTACATCAATGTGTGCGCTTCCCCCCCCCATGTAACACACTATAATTCCCATGAATTGTCTTCTGATAAGGTGCATTTTTTCTCATAGTGTATCTTGGGAAACTGGGAAACACTTCTTGTGTTGTAACTGTCACATCTAGTGAAGTTCTTTTCATCCTAAATTCTTTACATCCTTTCATGCAATGCTAAATAAACAAGCATCAAGGAGCACAGCATGGCAAGTTTTGCTAAACCGGCACTGAAGCCTCCCAGTGTGCTGTGCTATTCCTAGTTTACTGACCATGATGGATGAGCCCACGAGCCTAAGTAAGAAGAGTGACAGAGCTTCTTAAATTTTTCGTCCCTCCCCTGTTCATGACGCAGAGTTTGGAAATGCAAACAGATAAATGTACCTATGTATATTCACGAAAAATACAGCGTGCAAAAGGTCAGCAAACTGTACCCAGCCACAAGGACCGGGGATCACTACACACAAAAGACCAGCTAATGACACCCATCAATCACAGTGACAGATAATCTCTCCACCTTATCACAACAATACACCCACAACAAGACACACTAATCACTCATCTCCTGAAAAGGACAAAAGCCTATCTCACAGCCATAAATACTCAACTCTCAAGCAAACAACACCACAGCACAGAGTGCTGTCCTCTGAAGATGCCGGCCACAGAGATTGGCGAAACGTTAGGAAGAACAACCTTCAGAACACGGCCAAAGAGCCCGAAAAACCCACAACATACCTATCTATGTTCAGGAGCTACTGGTCTTTTTCTAAGGCCTGCAACCTATCAAACCCTATGTGGTTTGGGTTCAGGCTCTGTGAAGGACTATATCTTCCCATATGAGCCTCATCAGGTCTTATAGTCATCAGGACAGGCCTTTCCTGATAAAGACATGTGAAGGATGCTTCAAGATTGTGGAACTTCATTTCATATTAATGCCATCAATGCTGCTTGTGACCATTCCTTTATGGTGTGGAATCCTGCTTCTTAATGCATTTGACGCAAAAGCATTTCATAGTGTTTGAATACTGTGGCTTAAACACAGTTGTAAGTTTCAATTGAAGTAGGTCCATTGAATCAGTGAATATTTGGTCAGTCAGATCATAAATATCATTGGTTCAACAGGTCTACTCTCATTGCAACTTGTCACTGGATTTCAGCCCCTAATTTATTGTGTTTTAACATGTCTGATTTTAAGGCATTACAAATGCTCCATGTGTTTTCCACTTTGGAAGTGCACCTGCAGCTGCACGCTGTGAAAGAAAGAAAGAAAGAAAGAAAGAAAGAAAGAAAGAAAGAAAGAAAGAAAGAAAGAAAGAAAGAACGAACGAACGAACGAACGAACGAACGAACGAACGAACGAACGAACGAACGAACGAACGAACGAACGAACGAACGAACGAACGAACGAATGAATGGTTCTTTTAAAGCATTATATGTGTGAGAGGGATAAAATCTCTCCTCTTTGCCAGCGGTTAGATATATTCTTCTCTCTGTGTGTTTGTGTTTGTGTTTGTGTTTGTGCTTGTGTGTGTGTGTGTGTGTTTGTGTGTGTGTAGGAAGTAATTTAAGGCAGTGTGGATAAGGAGGGGGTACTGGAATCACAAGAACAAGGGAGCTGGAAGGAGCATATCAAGCCATTGAGGCCAACCCGCTGCTGAGTGCAAGAATCCAGGTTAAAGTATACCTGATAGAAGGCTGCCTAACTTTCTGTCTAATGCTGGAGCATTCACAACCTCCCAAAGTAACTGGTTCCATTGTTGTACTGCTCCAACAGTTAAGGTGCTTTTCCTGATATTCATCTGAAATCCAGCTTCCTGTGCTCTGAGCCCATTGCCCCATGCCCTGCACTCTGAAATGATGGGGAAACAGATCCTTTCCCTCATCTGTATCACTGTCTTTGAAAAGTATTTCCCCTCCGTCTTCTTTTCTCAAGGCTAAACATGCCCAGTTCTTTCTATCTTTCCTCCTAGGGTGTGGTTTCCAAACCCCTGATCATCCTTGTTGCCCTCCAATGTACTTGCTCTAGTTTATTGGCATCCTTCTTAGTGTGTAGTGTCCAGAACTGGACACAGTGCTCAAGATGAGGCTTAACAAGGGCTGAATACAGAAGAACTAATACTTCACATGATTTGGAGACTATATTTCTGTTCATGCATCCTAAAATTGCATTTGCAATTTTTGCAGTCACACTATTGGCTCATATTCGGCTTTTGATCTACAACAATTCTAAGTTCTTTGTAATTGCTGCTGAGCCAAATATATTCCATCTTGTAACTGTGCATTTGGTTTATCTTTCCAATAGCTAGTTAGTCCAATTATTGGAAATATAATGTTTATTATGCAGGACCGAAGGGCTTTTTTAAAAATGCACAAATACCACTTCCAGGTGTAACATGAGACAGCTTTACCTTTGGTCTTAAACTGGCTAGTTTTTTTTCTTTTAAATCTTTTCCTAAATGAATCTAACACTCTTGAAGCGGAAACTCCCAAATGCATATTGTACTTGCAGTTGGTTAGGAGATTTAAAGAATAACAATACAAAACACCCACACACAATCCAAATTAAATAGCCCTCTTATATAAGAACTCATTAAAAGCCAACCCTTTCCAAGTGCCCTGGGACCTACAAACAAAGTAAAATGTGAAGAGGAAGTGACTGTCATTTGACAAGAATCTCCCCCACATGTCTGAAGTGAACATGCCTAGGGGGACAAGAGCACACAGCATAGAAGAGAGTAGGGTTGGGAGACGGTTCTGGATCAACATTTCCATTTATTTGACATTAATCTCCAGTGTAAATATACTTCCTGTCTCCCTGAGCTGACGGTGTCCTGAATTCTTTGAAGAAAGAAAATAGTATGTGTGCTTTTGTGTGTTTGTCTCTGGAAATTTTACTGATGCATAAAGTATGTTTTATTTTAAAAAACTCCTTTATAATATTTAATATCACCTACATTTCCAACTTCGTTAACAAAAATGCATTAGCAGTACGTTGCAGAACAGTTGCAGACAATCAAGCATTGTTAACAATCTGTGGCATTCGTCGTAAATGTACGAAGAGTTATTCTCCCTGTCAGTAAAGTGATAGACAAGAACTCCTCCCACATGCATCTTTACATTGGGGGAGGAAGGTTGCAACTCCTTGCTCACAAAGAGCCACTGTAGTGGCGAAAATGTTGGGGGAGACCTCAGGAGAGTGGAGTTCATATTTGGCATGCCCATGGGCCCAACATACTCTCTCCGCCTGACCCGTCTCGTAGAGCTGTTGTTTAGGTTAAACAGGAAGGACAATACTGGAGGAAAGGTAGAATGTAGGCAGAAGGAAGGAAGGAAGGAAATTTTTAGTTATTTATTTGAAGGACCATATCTATGAGCATGAACCTCCCCAAGAAGAAGTGGGAGGAAGAGGAAGAAGAGCTGTTATTTACCTGAAGGACCTTTTGATATCACCAGGGGAGGTCCCACCAATATCATCAGTACATGCGAGAAGTCTCAAGAGAGGACATTTTTTGGTGGCCCCACCAAGGCTGTAGGACTCGCTTATGAGTGAAGCCAAGTTTGAACCTCCCTGCTGTTTTTATACCAGGAGGCAAAGATTTTTTCTCTTGAGGCAGACTTTTGATAATTCAGTGGGCTGGAAAATGAAGGACTTGTCATGGGGAGACAACACACTTTTCTTTCCTTTTCTTTGTGTCTGTCTGTGTGTGGGAGAATGTTTGATTGCATTTTAATATTATGTGTGATGTGTGTGTGTGTGTGTGTGTGTGTGTGTGTGTGTGTGTGTGTGTGTGTGTAAGCCACACTGGGACAAAATAGGGGCATAACTGAAATAATAAAATAAAATAAGTCATGGGAATACTCCCAGGTGATGCCCATGGAAGAAGCAGAATTAAAAGACAGAGAAAGTTTCTTTTTTTTTTTTTAAAGAGCTACAACTCCCAGAATCTCCTGATCATTGTGGATATTGGCATTTTCCCACTGGTTGTGGCGGTTGAAGGATTCTGGGAGGTGTAGTGTCAAAAGTAAAGGTGCAATGAGGTGGTTGCCAAAGCATGCACCTGATCCCACTGTAAAAGGTTGCTATAACAAAACTGAACTCCTTTAAAAAGACCCTGCTGTCTGCTGGGGGAATTGCCCCATGGGGCAATGATCTCCAAGGTGGTCACCAAGTGGGTTCTGTCAGGGGTTGCCAGGGACTGTCAGGAAAGGGGGCGAGTGGGTTTAACAAACATTCAGCCACAAATTTGGAAGCGGGTTCTTCAGATGCAAGTACAACCCCACTAAATATTAAGTTAGAATAATATTCTTTAATATTAAGTTAGAATTATATTCAATTTTTAATGTATTTTCTTTACCCCATTAAAATGTATTTATATGCAGATATGGCGAGAGGGGTCGCAGGTTACTTGGCTATGAAAGGGGCTTGCGACTTGAAAAATTTGGGAAACCCTGCTCTAGCCCCATCCTGAAAATGTAGAAGTTCTACTAGTGGATTAAATAAAAGGTCCAACTTGGGCAGAGATCAGCACAAGAGATGGGATATTTGTATTAACAAATTAATGACTACGAATATCCCTGGCCCAGGTGTCCCAGATCCCCAGGCCTGCCTCCCAGAATTGACCGATCCACTTATGGGCCGTGGTGCAGCTCATGGGGCCGGTATCCTGCTTGGCGCACGAATCAGTGACGAAGCCCAGCTGCCCTGTCTCCTCCTTCCTGCTCTTCTGTCCACTTGGCAGCTGAGCGAGGAGATTGATCCTCCCGCCCCCTGGTTGGAAGGGCCAGAAGAGCAGGAAGGTGGAGATGGGGCAGCTGGGCTTTGTAGCAGATTGGCCTGCTGGAGAGGACAACGGCCACTCATGCTGCACCGTGACCCGTAGGTGGATGGGTTGGTTCTGGGAGGTGGGCATGGGGATTTGGGAGACCTGGGCCAGGGATATTCATGGGGGTAGGCATCCTTCAGTCTCAAGAGACTATGGTAACGTGCTCTGAATAGAGGTCTTGGAACAGCGTCTAGTATGGCTGAGAAGGCCAATTCGAGAGTGACCATGCCTTCCACACTGAATACAAATACAATATGTTAACGAATATAAATATTCCATCTCTAATCAGCACATTTCCCTCTGCGTTATGTGATCACTGAGAAATAGATTGCACCAGATCACTCCACACGTGGTCTAGATTGCAATCTATTTCCTCATGAGTTATTCAAGCTTTGAGATGGAAGGGGTCAGCAAAGAGCTGAGGGAAGCTTTCCCAAGGAAAGGGTCCAGATTCTTGGTAAAGAAAAGAACTATTGCTGATTTCACACAAATCCTTTGAAACAACGGGCCCCCAGGCTGTAACATCACCGGCCACTTCATTAAACAGTGACATTATTTTTAACAGCTGTATGGCAGATGTATGGCCCAAAACACAATTTCAAAACCCTTGTCAGTGTTTTGGTATCCCCCCCGCCCCCATTAAAAGCATTAAGTACAAGACATTGTTCCACCACCAACCCAGCCTACAGCTATAATATGGTTTTTGTGAGGATCAGGAAAAATAAACAGAACATAACCAGGACTGTCCTAATGTGCTAAATTACTGCAAAAGACATAACAGATTAGTGGCATGGCTCAGACTTCATGGAAAGTAGCCAAAACTCCCCATCTCTGGGAGTTATTTAGTTAAAGGTCATTTTTGCTTTCTCTGCCTTTCGGGATTGATGCCAACCTTCATCTAAAGCGGTGGGGGGGGGGTTGGAAGAGTGGGAGAGATGGTTCTCTGAGTCAGAGACAAGAGTTTATGGGGTGGGGGGGAAATGAAACATAGAGGCCTGAGGTATTACAAGTCCCCATGACAAGTTTTTCCATGGTCTTTATGGCAGGCTCAGCGAAAAGCGAACAAAGATGACAAAACTGACTGGGTAGCATTTACACATTAGGCCGCCTGTGGGGAGATGAAACAAAGCCAAACCACCCCTGAAATTTTCGCTTCTTTAGAGTAGGCATCCTTCAGTCTCGAGAGACTATGGTAACGTGCTCTGAGGAGAGGTCTTGGCACAGCGTCTAGTGCGGCTGAGAAGGCCAATTCAAGAGTGACAATCCCTTCCACCCCGAAGACAAATCCAATCTGTCCCCTGTCCAGCTCCCTGGTTTTGCTGCTTCCGGGACAGCCTCTTTGCCTCCGCTTGTTGAACAAATGTCTCTTCAAAATGGGAGAGGCCATGATGCACCACCTGCCTCCAGGCTGAACGCTCAGATGCCAGGATTTCCCATCTGTTGAGGTCCATTCCTAAGGCCTTCAGATCCTGCTTGCAGATGTCCTTCTATCACAGCTGGGGTCTCCCTCTGGGGCGTTTTCCCTGTGTTTCTCTCCATACAAGAGATCTTTTGGAATCCGACCATCAGCCATTCTCACGACAAGCCCAAGCCAACAGTAACGTTTCAGTAATGTATACATTCTAACAATTCCAGCTTGTTCCAGGACTACACTATTTGGAACTTTGTCCTGCCAGGTGATGCCAAAAATGCGTCAGAGACAACACATTTTCTCTCAGAAAATTATTTTTCTTTCTTTCTTTCTTTCCTGACAGGACTGATGCCCAGTTTGGCATCCTAGGAAGGCTGATATGACCCTCACAGTTCTGGTGACTGTCCTGAATCTTTCAAGAGCTACAAGGGCTGAGATTTGCTCTTTAAAATTTTTCCACCTTCTAGAGCAGTGGTTCCCAACCTTGGGTCTCCAGATGTTCTTGGACTAAAATTCTCAGAAGCTCTTCACCATTACATGTGCTGACCAGGATTTCTGGGGATTGTACTCCAAGAATATCTGGAGACCACTGCTCTGGAGTGACCCAACAGCCCTTTGGGGCACTGTAGGAATGAAAATGATGCTCCCAGCCACAAGTGGGTGCTGCCTCCACCAGCTAAACCTTACAAACCAACTCCTGCAGTTTGACGCCCTTTCTTGTGAATTCTGCACTGGAAAGATACTATTCTGTACAGGACTGGTCATAGTCCTGCTCCACTTACTGTTTCTTCTGCTCTTTCTGGGTGAATCCTACTTAGGAGAGCTATTCTCCACAGGAAGTTGAAATAATCCTGTGCAGTTTTGCCTTTTTTCCATCAATAAGAAGCACATGTCATCTGAAAAAAATTCTATAAGGGGGAAAAATCCTGCAGGGAAATCTCATTAAGAGCAAAAAATAAAGAAAGAGCATTTTCTTCCTTTCCCTTTCTTGCGAGAGCGACAAGCTGTGAGGCTCACAACTCAAACTGGAGCAAATGACAACTTTTTTGACGTAGCGTTTGCAGTGAGCAATGCAATGAAAAGCATTTTGGCCAGCCAAAGCATGGCAGAAATGTGCAGGTGTACCACAAGCTACAGCAGATTTGTAGTACTTCTGAATCTCTGGCAGCCGGCCTCGTCTGCCTTTGGCTGTCCAAGTTGGCGAAACTGCCAGCTCAGCCCGAAGTGGGTGCTTTTGCCTGCGGCTGTTTCTCTTCATGCCTCTACCACCCAAACGAACTTCCCAGATGGTCTTTATTAAATGGATATTCCAGTGTTTCCATCACAGGGCTACAAACCATTGCCAAGAATGCTGAGATCTGGCTCTTCCTGACTGAAACTTACCCTCCTCCGGGACAGCCAGTTTATAAATGACCCAGGTACCTCCTGGTACATGAGATTAAAATGCATCTGTTTGCCTGATAACCTTCCCAGACTCTGATGATGAAGTATGCCTGCAGCGTTCCTTTCACAATCATCAGAACTGGACACGTGGGAATTGGCCTTCTATAGTGGCCTGACATGTCAGATAGCTTAAAAGCAGAGAGAGGGGGAAAGAATTGCAAAACCAGCAGGTTCTGCCATGAATAAGGGTTGCATTAAAATTTATGTTGAATTTCCAAAGGCCTAAAGAACGAAAAGATGACATAGTTTAATAGTATAAGGCATGGAGAGACACACCGGCATCTTCTGAGGTCAGTAATGGCGTCAAATGTGAAGGTTATGGAGAAATCTGACATAACTTTAATGACATATTGACACCTTCTCTTGCTTTAAAGGTCAAATTATGCATTGCGGATAGCCTGTGCTTAGATGCTGGAAATCAGGTAACATTTCAGGGACATGGTTCAAGCAGACCCCTGCAATTGAGCATACATATTATTTACAAACAAAGCAAGGGTTTTCCTCTGAAGGCCAACCACCCAAGAAAGGAAGTGTATATTGAAATCACAGGAGATGTCAAAAGTTCCTGCTGTGATGATGAGATTTTCTAGAAACATAATGAGCTGCCTCTTGTAGTCTTGGGCTATTTGCAGCATGCTGTTTGCTCCTAAGACACAAACAGGCAACTGATTGAGTGTGAAGTGGAGATGGGCCTGTAATGGGGATTGTCATGATGAACATCTACCCTTCCATATTTACCACTACATGAGTGATGGGAGTCATTCAACATAGTTGGCAATGCTGAATGGTTTCCGTTGTCCATGGAGGCACTCTGTGGAACTGGGATCTCTGGAATATTTCTAATCACATGGAGAATTTCCATGCATAGAGAAGATTATCTTCTTCAGACAGAAAATCATTCCCCAGAACCTGCAATAGAGTGAGAAGAGTTATAAACCCCATCCCACCCCGATTTATTCCATATGGAAACAGAATGTCTGACCCAGTGTGATGCTCCATTCTTGTTAATCCTTTGGGGTCTGAATTCTGGCTTATTCCTAAAGTGACCTTTTGGTTTCTCCTTCAACCCTCACTCACCATATTTTTCCGTGTATAAGACACCGCCATGTATAAGATGCCCCCCACTTTTCTAATCCAAAACCAAGAAATCTAAGTGGGGCTTAACAAGTGTAGGGGGAAAGGGATCAAAACACTGCAGGATCGCTTTGATCCCTGCTTTCCCCTCCACTTGTTTTTGTTCTCTCCTCAGCTTACCTCCGTGTATAAGAGGATCCTCAATTTTACTCTAAAGATTTTAGACAAAAGTATCACCTTATACATGGAAAAATACAGCACATGTTGCAACATGGAAGTCTAAATGGAGACTGCAGCGAAGAAATCAGATTGGGACTAGGAAGGGCAGCAATGAAGGAACTAGAAAAGATCAAGTATAAAATTGTACCACTGGAGACGAAAACCAAGATAATCCACATCTTGTATTTCTGATGTCCATGTATGGGTGTGACAGCTGGACAGTTAAGAAAGCCAATGGGAAAAAAAATCATTTGAAATATGGTGCTGGAGGAGAGCTTTGTGGATGCTCTGGATTGTCAGAAAGACAAACATGTGAGTTCTAGATCAAATCAAGCCTGAATTCTCTGGAGGCAAAATGTTGAAAGTAAGGCGGTCCGACTTTGGGCACATCATGAGAAGGCAGGATCTCCCTGGAAGATACAGTAGTTCTGGGAAAGATGGAAGGCAGCAGGAAATGAGGAAGATCGATTATGAGATGGTTTGACTCCTTAAAAGAGACAACAGGCTTGAAGCTGCAAGAACTGAACATGGTGGCTCAGGACAGAACATTTTGGAGAACGCTTATTCATAGGATCACCAAGACTCGTAGGCGACTTGACTGCACATAAAAGCAACATGGTGTACCAACTACTGGCTTGCCAGTTGATGTGGATCGGCCTCTCATTCTCAGAGAGAAAAAGGGGATCCAAAATAATGCCTCTTTACTCTTATGCAGTGAAATTTTCTTTGTACAATTTTTTTTCTTTTTCATAAATCTCAACAGATTTCTCAGTGATTAAGTTGACTGTAGCTTTCTGAAAGAATTATCACCCGATGCAGATTTTTTTTTACAGTTTCTGGGCAAAATAGCATCTTTTGGGGATAAAATTCACTGGAAAGGGCATTGTGCTGGGCAGAATTTAGCCGTTTTCTGCACACAAAAAAAACAGGCAAAAGGCAAAAACCTCACTGGTGCGGGACTAAGCCCTCATGAGAAATCTCTATGTAGCAAAACCTAGAAAGCTGCTAATGAAAAAGGTTTTGAGTAATCTTCACATCTGGTTAGTGCCCTACCCATGTCATCTTATCGACTTGCCAAGCTCTTCCGGGTCGCCACCCCAAGGGAGGCCCAGACGTCCTTCATGAAAGATCAGGCCTTCTTCATATTGGCTCCAGTATTGCGGAAACAATCCTGGTAAAGCTACATTTGGCCCCCTCCCTGCTAAAATTTAGAAGACAACTTAAAACGTTGCTATTCAGGGAGCCTTTTGTTTCTGTCCATGGGGTTTTCTTGGCAAAGATATTGGAGTGGCTTGCCAGTTCCTGCTCCAGGTGGATCGCGTTTAGTCAGAACTCTCCACTATGACCTGTCCGTCTTGGGTGTCCCTGAACAGCATAACCCATAACTTCTCTGAATTACTCAAGCCCCTTTGCCATGATAAGGCAGCAATCCGTGAAAGGTCACCAAAGTGTCATTGAAGGTACCAACATGAATTTGACCCAACTCCGGGAGGCAGTAAAAGACAGAAGGGCCTGGCATGCTTTGGTCCATGGGGTCAAGAAGAGTTGGACACGACTTAAGGACTAAACAACAATAACATTCAGGGAACCTTTCCACACCAACATTATCTGATTTTGATCTTTCGCTCCCTGTTCTGCCATCATTCAGATAAGTGTTCTTGGTGATGTTTGTTTTTATTTTATTAATCTCTTAATTATTGTTAAATTATTATTTAGTATGTATATTTTAATGATTGGTTGTAAATGCCTCAGAATAATGTTTCACCCTAATGGTGTGTGTGTGTGTGTGTGTGTGTGTGTGTGTGTGTGTGTGTGTGTGAGTGAAAATAAATAAATATATAATTCGAATCAATGCACAACACACACTCACCTAGATATTCTCTGAATATATTGAAATGAAAAATTATATTTGATCTTTGTAGCTAAACTAGTAAGTTACAAAAGTAATTAGGAGTTGATGTTCAATGCTTATACAGTAACAGTGAATATTTCACAGCATCTAAGAACTGAAATGGCATTTAATATGGTGTTTACCAGTTCCATTCAGTTATTGATTCAGATAATTTTGAAAAGAAAAAAAAAGAATTTATTCAACTCAGTTTCTCATTGTGACCCTCATCTCCGTACAGCCTGCATTCTGGAAAGAGATATGCACACTTTATTATGCTACTTATATATATATTTGAACAGAAAGATATTAAGAACAGATGTTTCAAAGAATTTCTTTAGGCCTTACCAAGCAACATAAAATGGTTAAGATATAGCAGCTGAAATGGTTGAACCACAAACGGGTGTGTGTGTGTGTCTTTCTCCTCCAGTACAACTTTTTTCCAAGGGAAGATGGTCCTAATTCGAAGTGCCCTGGTGATGAGTTCAATGATGCTACAGGATTTTGACACAGCAACGATAACCCTTGCCATGACAGCCAACATGGTACATTGGATGGTCAAGGAATCAGGAGACCATGATTCAAGGGTGCCCTCTAGCATGGAAATTGACTTGGGTCTGTGCGAGGCAATGGTAAGCCACTGTTTGATTATCTCACTTATGCCAAAAATCCTTTTAGGTTCACCAAACGTTGGTGGTTTATAACAACATGGTAACCTTCAGTTCTCAGAAGACTTTTGAATTTTAAAAAAAATTATATAGGTTGGACTGTGTTGAATATTCATCAGATTCTACCTTCAGATAGAAACTAGCAAATATGGCAGAGGAGAACATGCGCCTTGTTTTAAAGAAAAAATGCATTTCTGGGAGGCTTTTGGAAGCACAGTTATGCCTTAAAATTAGGTGTGTGCTCTCCACACACCTTATTTTGAATGATTATGCAAACTTTCTTGCTGTTGCTACCATATTGCTGAAATTCAGTGGTGGTAAATGGGGTGGTGGCAGCAGAGGGAGAGATGGCGGCAGCTGCAGAGAGTGCAAAAATGGGTGTCATGCCTGCAGCCCATGGGCCGTGAGTTGGCCATCCCAGCCCAGTTTGAATGATTGCCCAGTGCAAGTCTAGTTTCCATGTACAGAGCTATAAGAAGGGAGAGCAGGGGCCTTAAAGTGGCCCATCAAGAACAGGTGGCATCTGGAAAACAGACTGAGATCATTGTTAGAAGTGAGACGGATTGCATTTCTGTTTGAATTCTGTTTTCCAGATCTGCTTCTAGATATACAGGCCAGGCTTGTGTTCAGTTTGTGACAGGTACAACTGCAAAGGTACATGAAAGCAGAAGGTGACCAGATATATCTCTACAGTGCTGCAGCCACTTCTGTATTTTCATTTAGGCATGTGGCAAATTGTATAGAATAATAGTAACCATGTACTGTCAAGTCAATTCTGACTTATGGGGACCCCTTTTCCAGGCAGTAGTAGGCATCCTTCAGTCTCAAGAGACTATGGTAATGTGCTCTGTATGGAGGTCTTGGAACAGTGTCTAGTGCGGCTTAGAAGGCCAATTCAAGAGTGACAATCTCTTCCACATTGAAGACAAATACAATCTGTCCCCTGTCCAGCTCTCTGATTTTGCTGGTTTCGGGTCTGACTCTTTGCCTCGGCCTGCTGGACAAGGGTCTCTTCAAATTGGGAGAGGCCGTGATGCACCACCTGCCTCCAGGCTGAACACTCAGATGTCAAGGTTTCCCATCTGTTGAGGTCCATTCCTAAGGCCTTCAGATCCCACTTGCAGATGTCCTTGTATCGCAGCTGTGGTTTTTTCAGGTAGAGAATATCCAAAAGTAGTTTAACATTCCCTTTTTCTGAGAGCATCCTGAGACCATGCAGCTTACCCAAGGCCACGCAGGCTGGCTGTACTCATAGGAGTCACCGTGGGGGAATGGAACTTTTGACCTCTGGCTCTGCAGCCAGACACCTAAACCACTGAGCTGTTCAACCCTCAACATTCATATTTAAAGTGTTTACCTATTGCTCTGCTGCTTATTGGCATTTTCAAATTGTATAGAATAGTGACCCCAAATTAACAGGTGCAAATGCTGCGCATATCTATGTCTTCCTTTGCTTGTGTTGAAGTGAAATTAATTACTTAATTCTTTGTGATATGTAAATGGCCGCTCAAATCTCAGAGCTGGAAGGAGAGAAAATGGCTTCCTGATGCTCAGAGAAAAGAACTATCTTCTCCCTTCCATCCCACTGGCAAGGCAGCTTGCTTAGCAGGGCTTAATGTGAAATGCATTTCTTTGCTGAACCAGAGAAGGTGGAATAAATCATGGGAACGAGAGATACAGCAGCTTAGATAAAACCCCAAGAAACATAAATCAGCAGGGAGCAGAAAAGAGATTTTTTTTTAAAAAAAAAAACCCTCTGAAACAGGATGTTAAAAACGTTGTCTCTTGCCAAATTCCAGCAAAGGATCCTGCCTCGATGTAAAGACATTGGAAAGCTTAACTTGTTTTTGAAGTAACACAGAGCCTTTCCGCGGAACAGCCTACACTTAACTGTAGACTTTTAAGGAGATTTTTAGCCTTCCCCTCCCTATTCTGAACGGTGTCGAAAGTTGGGGGGGAAGTTCTTGCTGACCTAAGATCTTCATACTCATTTAAGTGCCGCAATTGGGCGTGCAAGTTGAGGCTGGCTGCTCTTGCCCCAGGTGTCACGATGTATAGTCTTTTGCCTCGGTGATGAATAGAGATTGTCTGGGGATGGCTTGCCGTCTGTAGAAGCTGCACCTCGTGGTCCTCAAGATGGGCTTGGAAACTGGCGGAGAAAACCTCTTGGGCAGCAGCAGAGTGAGATGGCTTGTACCGGCTCTCTCCTCTGGGGAGATTCCTTTTCTTTCTGTAGTTACTTAAAGTGAAACAGTTGTATACAGAATAAGCTTGCCAGGTCTCAGTCCCCAGCCGAAGTCTTAAGGAATTGTTGGGTAAAAAATTGTAAAGGAAAACAGATCTGATGGGAAGCTGAGCTGGAGGAGGAGGGAGAAGTTTGATTTTGGTGTGTGATGCGGTTTGCCAAGCCTGGATGTCACTCTCTAATGCTTCCCAGCTAGGGTAGGTTTAGCTACCCACCTTGTTGCCAAAAATATACCAAAAATTCATCTGGATTTTTGTCCCATTTCCACAAACAGCTGCCCCAGAAGTACTTCATACCTCCTTTCAACTCTTGCCTGATCTGCCTCCATGACATCCCAAAGGCTTTTCTTCTGGCTTCAGGTTTTGGCCCTGAAATCTCGGGGAATGGGATGCTGTTAACTTGGAAACCCCACTTGTAGAGGCCTGAGCTATCTCAGATTCAGACCCGAGTCAAATTAGGCAGTCAGCTTCCAAATCAGTCTGAGCCCAACGGCACTGTTTTCCGAATTATTGAATCGGGGTCCAAACCAAAATCTGTGATCAGTGGATGCCAGTAATGTGGAATGTGTGCAGTTGTGAGATTTACTATCCTCAGAAACAATACAGAAGATCATGGAATGCGCTGTTGATTACACTTTACATTTAAAATAATGTTACTCTAGGCAAAAGTTTAGATACTTGAACCACTCCTCTGATCACTGATACAGACAAGAATGGGAAAAAGAAGAAAGGGTGAGGTTTGCCTCTGTTGATCAGCATTGGAAATCTGTGATTCAGATCTTCTGTGTGGAATGGTTTAACCCTGAAAATATATATACAGTATAACGTGATCAGCATCCAGGTAGTGTCTTTAGCTGGGTGAATAAAGGTTCTGTGTCATCTGGAGAATCACTACTCTGTAATCAGAGCATGGCAAACCCAGTGCAGAATGATGCTAGCTTTACTACCACCGTATGTTTTCATGTGGCAATGAATCTTGGAGGTTTTGTTCTGAGTGACTCCCAGGAAGAAAAACACTTTTCCCTCAATTAGCTGTGTCTCCTTGCCTTGATTTGTTTCCTAGCTAATTGAATTTTGTCATCACATGGGTCGTTTTCAGCCAGTCAGAACTCAGATGTTCATTCTTTCATTCAGATATTGTGTCTATGATGATTTTCTTTCACAAACTCTTGGGAGAGTTCTGCTAGCAAATTAGAAAGAACACTGAATCTTGTATGTGTGTGTTTAACCAGCTAAATTAAAGCAGTATGAATCACTTCCTTGCAAACATTTGGCATAAGAATTCTTGGTCTCTTGTGTATTATGATTGTAATTCTTGTCCAACCATTCTTATGGAGGGGTAGTCAAGCTTCCCCAATTTAGGGAGAGAGGAAAAAATGGGCCAATCATGAGCGGGAACAAATTTGTCTCTGAACTTTAGCTCAGCTCATAATCCGTTTGGCTGAAAGTCTGTGTTCTTTGGTTCGCCAGATCCTCCTGCTGGCCCTAGCTGCAGCGTTTGTATAGGCAGCAAAAGGTCTGAGAATAGCTTAAACACATACAACTTTTCACGTATAAGATGTGAACAGATACAGTTGGGAAACATGCCTTTTGGAGGGTAGGCAGAAACAATGGCTGAAACCCATAGTTTGCCTTCTGCATTCTAATGAATGCAAAGGCAAACAGCATAACATTCAGTCACTTTTAGCTGGCAATTAATGAGTTGCAGTTGGGATTCTCACGTGTGCATGTCAAGCACCCTGCTAAGAATCCCAGGAGCGATTTGTTAATTGCCGGCTAGAAGTGACTGCAAATAATGCTGTTTGTCTTCTGCATGCAAAGCAAAGCAATAGAATTTCAACCTATGGGTGCCATATGGGTTTACAAGTTTATTCATATCATCATCTGAAGGTGTGTGCAAGATCAGGATGACAGTTGGAGGGTTCAGCAATCCTAATTTCTAACCTCTATGCATTCAGTGAGTGAATGCGTGAAAGAGGCTACTGTTAGGAGAGAATGCTTCCTAGGATTTCAGTGTGATTTTCACCTGTACTACATACTCCCTCCCAGAAACACATTGGCAATGGGGGTGGGGAATAATGCCAATACATTTGCTTCGGCTGTGCCTTTAGTTCTGGGCGAAGGATTCAGGAGGCATTCTTTAGGCCCAAAACACTGTATCCAACATCCCTAGACAAACACAGCCATTGTTATACTGGATCTCTGCCTGGCAACTTGTTGATGGCAGTATTTTCAACAGTCCCGGGTTCCCAGCATTATTCAGACTGCCCAGAGATGAAGCCAAAAGATACAGTTACAATGGAATTCCAGCCAGGCCAAACAAGCTTGAAGACTTTAGCAGTACGGTTGAAATCTGAGGCTAGCCTGGGGTTTGGATTTCACAAAAGAAGGATCAAGCAAAAGCCAACAGAGGCTAAAGTGTAAGGAGCTCCATCAGCCGGTGCATTAAAAAGACACAACATACAACCTGCCCATGCAACAGCTGTGCTCAGCTGGGGGAAGGCAAATGAAATAATCTCCTCAAGTGTCTGATAAAAAGAAAATGGGATTTCAGGAAATCCACAAGCTTAGATCTCAGTCCAGTTTTGCATGTGTGTGTGTGTGTGTGTGTGTGTGTTGGAAAGTTACACTTCAGTATGCTAAATCAACATGATCAAAGGGAAAGTGTTAAAGTGGGGCAACTGAAGGTGGCTCAAGACAATCTACCCCAAATGGAAAGATGCAGAGGAAAAAAAAAATCCCCATTTTAACTCTTTGTCTTGGCTAGATAGATCACATTTAGAGATGGGCAAGAATGGAAAAAATGACAAATCTGGGCAGTTTGTGGTTCATGGTTATCCCTGACCCATGAATTATTCCCAATTCTGGGAAGATGAACTGGTTCATAGTTTGTTTTTTCTGGTTCATGGCTGGAGGGAGGGGAACCTAATGCCCCCACCGTCTCTGTTGCCCACTCAACCCCTTCCCACTGCCCCTCTCAGCTCCCTACCCGAGTCGGCTGCAAACTTCCTCCTCCTCCTCCTCCACTGCCATCTTCAGAGACATGAGAGGTGGTCCATTGTCTCTGAAGATGTTGGCAGTGGAGGAGGAGGCGTCAGCATCAGGACCAGGTAGAGAGGCAAAATGAAATGAAACCGGGTGGGGAGGCAACAGGGGCAATAGAAAGGGGGTGGGGGCCATTCTTTTAAAATGAAGCTCCAAGTAGGAAAATGTTTGCTTCATTTCATTTCAGCAAAACGGCTTGCATGGTTCATAGTTTTGTTCACCCCATCTCCAATCAAGTCTCTTAGCCCATTCTAGTGAATTCACTTGCTTCTTCTTGGTGCTATATTGCCTGGAGCCATCAGATCCCAGGTTCAGACCCAGCATCTCTGGGAAAAACTGAAAAAAACAACAACACCCAACCAGCCAACTGCCTGCTTGGGAACTTGGGGAATTGCTGACACTCAGTGTTGACATTAGTAAATGGGCAAAAGGGCTGACTTGGTTATAAAGCAGCTACCCATATTCCCAAGTAGGCATCCATTTTGCCCAAAATGAAGTGCTGAGCAGAAAAAGGGTTGGCGGTTTGTTTCATTTCAATGCGATCCCTGAACCGAACTATGACTCAAACCACGGACGAACTCGGTTCATGGTTTTTTTGTGTTTTTTGGGGGGGTTGTAGTTTGGTTCGTACCCTTCTCTAGTTATAAGCCAAGGCAAAATGATTATGTGCCTGTTTAATCCTCTGTTGGACTATGGACTTTCAGCATAAGAACATGGCTATGTAAACTGGTCCTCCATGCCTGCTTGAGCTGAACAGGTCACAAGAAAATTAAGTCTGTTTCTTCCAAGGGATGTGAGGATGCAGACGGGCTTTCCACGTTATGGATGAACTGAAGATCTTGGATATCTTCAGAGGACAGCACTCTAATCACCCATCTCATGAAAAGGCCATAAATACTGCACTCCCAAGCCAACTATACCAGAGCACAGAGTGCTGTCCTCTGAAGATGCCGGCCACAGAGACTGGCGAAACGTCTGGAAGAACAACCTTCAGAACACGGCCAAAGAGCCCGAAAAACCCACAACAACCATTAGATCCCAGCCGTGAAAGCCTTCGCAAATACATCTTGGATATTCTTCCAAGGCAGCCTGAGGTCGAACCTGTTACTGTAGTCCAACTAGGATGTACCCAAGCCCAGGATTGAAAGCGAGTGTTTAGAAATGTCATTGTCCTACTTTGTGGTCCAACCCCTGGTGGCTAGCTGAACATTATGTGCAAAAAGGGCACCTGAGTCCTCCATGGATGAAGCATCTGAAGCCAGGAAAGTGGCAGAGGAACTGAGCAATGGTGAAGGGAATGCGAAACACTACACAGGAAAGAATAGAAAAAGTCAGGGTGAGCAGCTTTTGCCCTGAGTTCCTTTCAAGCTAGGTTTGGAAAATGTGTTTGATAATGAAGATGGAGAGGAAGGGAGAAGTTGAACCATCTGGGCCGAAGCAAAAGAATTCCTCTCCTGCTGAGATCAGAAGTAACTCAGGACCTAGCAAAGTAGCCACAGATGGTGGAAAGTGTGGGGCCAAGAGGTTCCTTTAAAAAAAAAAAAAGCAAAACCCATCCATTGTGTAGTGCAGATACCAGCACTGTGATACATATCACATGGGACCAGTGTAGAACTTTTACATATTGAGTAAATCTGTGATTCAAACCTCCTATACTTTAGGGATAGAAATCCTTTTTTTTTTTTTTTGTAAGATTCAACCATCTCATTGAAAGTAGGATTTCATTTCTCCTGAGACGTGTGTTCAGAAGACATGCACCTTGCCTTCAGAATTTTGGGAGAAAAAAATAAATAAAACAATTCATGCATTTTCAAATGCAATAGGCCAAGCTCTGTACGCTTGGAAAAAATATAGATAAAAATGCATATGAAAATTAGGCAACATTTTTGTCACTGAATGCATACATTATAGAACATCTGCAAAGATGTCCGAAGACGTGGGAAACAAAGGTGAACTCTCCCAACCTAAATAAGAAACAAGTATGGGAAGAAAATGGAGAAATGCAGTTGACGCGAGGCTGAGGGATTTTCTTGCTGTGCTTGCGAAATTTGCTCTGACTGAAAATGTGTCAAGTATATGAAGCTCGTCTCTTGGACCAAAGTGCCAGAGCAGGGGTAGGGAACTTTTTTTCAGCCTGAAGGGGAAATTCCAGCTTGCCAAGATCTAAGAAGCTGTATTTCAGCCAGGTGGGGGGCTAAGAACATACATACATTGATTGATTGATTGATTGATTGATTGATTGATTGATTGATTGATTGATCGATCGATCGATCGATCGATCGATCGATCGATCGATCGATCTATCTATCTATCTATCTATCTATCTATCTATCTATCTATCTATCTATCTATCTATCTATCTATCTATCTATCTATCTACCTACCTACCTACCTACCTACCTACCTACCTACCTATCTATCTATCTATCTATCTATCTATCTATCTATCTATCTATCTATCTATCTATCTATCTATCTATCTATCTATCTATCTATCTATCTATTTATATCCTGCCTATCTGGTCTTGCGGCCACTCTGGGGAAGGACTGAGATGAAGTGAGTAGGGAGAAACGCAACAGGTACCCCTTCACCCAATTTTCAAAGACCATATCTAGGTGAAACCTTTGTTAAGCTGACTTTGTGTGTGTGTGTGTGTGTGTGTGTGTGTGTGTGTGTGTGTGTCTCCAAGTGTAACACAAATGTTCTGTGGGGCTATTTGTTGTACTTAGATATCTGTTGATGAACCTTGCAAACACAATTTCCAAAAAATGAATCTCTTCTTATTCACAGTTGTATAACAGACAACATGAGCAATTGTAACAAAAACGAAATGCTCCATCCAGTTTGCGCGTCGAAGACCTGGGCAACAGGACCGACATAGACATTGCTTGTAAAATTGCAAAGTATAAGTGCCCTTTCGAATTCAAATTCACACAAATATTCAAGATTTCTTCCTCAACTGGGCTAGGCATGTATAACATGGAAGAATCAGCTACAAGTGCAAAATTTTCAGAACCCTGGAATAAAATATCAGTTCAGTTACATATACAGTGGTGCCCCGCAGAACGAGCGATTCGTTTAACGACGAATCCGCATAGTGACGCATTTTTGCGATTGCAAAAGTGATCGCATAACGATGTTTTAGATGGCTAAAAATCACTTTGCGATGATTGGTAAGTGTTTCGCTTACCGATTTTCGCACAGCGATATTTTTTATAACAGCTGATCAGCGGTTCCAAATGGCCGCCGGGTGAAGAAAATGGCCGCCCGCAGTGTTTTCGTGCCCTTTCCTCGCTTACCAGGCAGCAAAAATGGCAGCTGCATGGAGGATTTCCAGATAACGGTGAGTTTTTTGCCCATATGAATGCATTAAATGTGTTTTAATGCGTTCCTATGGGCTTTTTTGCCCCCCATAGCGATGAATCCGGATAGTGACGATTTTTTCAGAACGGATTATCATCGCTATGCGGGGCACCACTGTACATGAGTTCACTATAAGGATTCACTCATCCAACACAAATGTATAGAAATTATAGCTAGACCAAGTTGCCAAGGGCCTTAAGTGGCAAAAGCAACTCTGGCATCTTCAGCTCTTCTGCTCCTTCTGATTCAAATCTCTTACTCACAACCTCACTCTTTTTTAATCACACCCCTTTGGGCTGAGCCCATACTTCAGAGGGGTAACACAACTTATCAGTGACATAACAGTGTGCCTGATTAAAGGTTAATAATAACTATTATGTGCTGTTAAGTCAGCTCTGATTTGTGGTGATCCTTTCCAGAATTTTCTAGGTAGAGAGTATTCAGAAGTGGTCTACTATTCCCTTCTTCTGGGGGTACCTTGGGACTGAGCATCTTGCACGCAGCTACACAGCTAGTTTTTCTCTCAGGAGACACAGTGGGGAACCAAACTCTCAACCTCTGGCTCCATAGCTAAACCATTGAACTATCCAGCTAGCTGATGGTTAGTGATCCCAAAAGTTTGCACACAGTTTTGTACCCTTTTGCGCAGACAAAGCACGGCTTAATTTTAGGTGTATGTACTTAGGAGCAGCCCAGAAAGTGACCCAGCTTCCTGTGTAAAAGCCAGAGCTGAACTCCATTGAACAGCTGGTAGAAGGACATCTGGCTGATGTACATCAATATGATGTTCTATTGTGCCTGCAGAGGGGAAAAAGCCAAAGCCAAAGATTTCTCCTCCCCTATATATGAAGTCTTCACATAGGTGGTGGGTAAGCAACTTGTTACCTTCTAGGTGCTTTGGGCTGCAAATCCCTGAGCAGCCAATGTCAAGGATGATGGGTACTGTAATTCAAAATATCTAGTTGGTGCCAGGATGACTAAACCTACACAAAGATAGGTGAGCAGATCACGAGAGAGTGAGAAAAAAAAAAAGAACTGGATTCAAATCCCTGTTCAGACAGGAAACCCAATTGGTCAACTTTGAGTTGCCATATCTCCACTGGATGTACATCAGTTCTTCACACTTTGATCTTCCTTGATCTTCTGGGGATGTTTCTCAAGCGAGCCGTTGTAAGTCAAATCCTATTTTCAACTGTCAGAAGAAAGAAAGAGGTGGAGACTGTAATTCACTGAACACTTAGAACTTCCAAGCTAAACTTTTAAGGGCTCACTGCTCAAAGCCCTCTGGCTGGATGGGTGAATCTGTTAGTACTCCTTTCTCCCACGTTCAGATTTTCTTAGGCTACTGTCCTGTTGCATAAATGCTGAGTGAAAGGAAACTCATGTAAGCACCTCTCCATTGTGTGATCAATTTCACACCCAATATGAGAAGATGCACAAAATGGGGAACCTCTGCATCTTTCCTTTAGCCTTCTCTCAAACTCTTGATGTGTTGTGCTCCACTCTTGAGCATAACAAAATATTGGCCTTTAAAGTACATGGTGGATACTTCTTTCCCAATATAGATGGCTGGGTGTGCTGTAAACCAGGTTGCAAGGGGCAAACACATTCCAAACTCCTGCAAAATCCTTGGTGATAAAGAATGCAATACCTTCCAGCTGCTCAGAATGTACTTGAGTGCACACAGTTAATGGAATACACATTTCTTTCAAGCACTTTGATTAGTTGGTGGCTCGATATGAGCACAATATGGCACACAATATTGGGCCATTTCCTGGCGAATTGAATCGTGGATGCAGAAGCACAATATCCCACATTCATAAACTAGAAGATTTTTTTTAAAAAAAGGATTGAATCTCTTTCAAAGTGAGGATGAAGACATTTGCAAATGTGTAGAAAGCCAAACTGAATGGAATTCTCACTTATCTCTATTTAGAAAAGCACATTAAGAAAAAAAAATATTTCTGACCTGTCATCATGAATCATTTTGGTTCTGGAGAAGGAATTATGTTTGCCAATTAATGTCAAAATAATTTTCTTAACCAATGTGCCCTTCTGGAAAGATCTTTCTAAAAAATCTCTCAGGGTTTTTAATAACAGTAAATCTGCCTAGATCTTGTGGTATCTTCTACTTTGCCATTGCTTCTCAGTTGACCTGCAAGAGAAAACGCCTTCACTTTGAGATAAGAGCCTGTTCACATGGGCATTTGTTCCACTCTCTGGGTCATTGATGAGTTGGGTTGGTTCAACCTTTTTTCCGGCATCCACATGAGAACATTGCTGGAGTGAACCAATTTGCCCCAACCAACATCTTTTTGAACGCTTGCCAGACGGTTCTACAATTTTGGTGCTGAGTGAACAGCTCCAGTTTAATCCATTTCCACCAAGTGTGGTTGCTTGGAATGGACTCAGCTACTGTAGAGCCTTGAAGCTCCTTCCAGTGCCAATTTCCAGTATCCTGAGCTCTTTCAGGATATCCGAAATTGAACACTTCCACAGATCATCTGTGGAGGATCAGAGGAAGTGAAATTATTTTTTTATTATGTCTCCTAGAAGAGATGAATCACTTTGATTTAATTTAAAATATATATATTCTTTTTCTGTCTGTGTAATGTTGCTTTTTAAAATTCTTTTGAAAGAAAACCCTTAAAAAGGCTCTCCAAATCCCACACTATGATTGTCCATATGTCATTTTGGAATAATAGGCCAGCATGACTTGTTATATGAAAAGGTAAATAAGTTATGGGTTATTCTGCTGTTTTATAACAATCATGTTATGCCTCGGATATCTCTGGAGCTTGAACAAGGTTTTTGTTTTGTCTATAACTCCCGGAAACTACTGGCCAGCATCAGATCCACCCCCTCCCTCCCTTATGAGGATAATGCTCTAGAGCAGTGGTTCTTAACCTTTGTTACTCTGATGTTTTTGAACTGCAACTCCCTGAAATCCCAGCCAGCACAGTTGGTGGTGAAGGCTTCTGGGAGTTGCAGTCCAAAACTCCTGAGTAACCCAAGGTTAAGAACCAGTGCTCTAGAGCAGTGGCCCCCAACCTTGGGCCTCCAGATGTTCTTGGACTTCAACTCCCAGAAGCCCTCACCAGCACCTCTGCTGGCCAGGATTTCTGGGAGTTGAAGTCCAAGAACATCTGGAGGCCCAAGGTTGGGGACCACTGCTCTAGAGACTCTTCCGATTTATGCAATTACAGGAACCATTTTTGGTGTGATGAGTCTTCAGTGTGGATCACCAAGGGGGGCGGGAATGAAACAGAATCAGAAACAATTATCGGGGACACACAAGTTTGTTTCCGTCCTTGAAGAAGTTTCCTGATCCAGGAGGGAGACGCAAAGCATTGACTCTAGGGGTGTGCAGATTTCTTTCTTTCCTTTCTTGTGTTGCCTGTGGAATTCTGGGGGTTGTAGTCCAAAAACACAAACCTGCAGATCACTCCTTGTGTCCCTTTGTGCAGCAGTCTTAAAGCCTCACAATATACCCCTTCAGCTTCAGCTGGAGGTAAAAACCATTTGCAGGAAGCTCATCTATGGTGCCAGGAGACTCTCATGCAATCTCTCGAGGGAAGCCTGGAAGGAGATGGGCCCTGCTGTTGACAAAACTGTAAAGCTGTCAGTGCTACCATAATTTGTCAGATTTAGCTGGTGCTAAATCACTCAGGTTCAAGCTATTCTGCTCAAGCAGATCTTCAATCTTCCCAATGCCCGCAGGACATTTTTCCTCTGGCTTATGCAATTAAGAAGCATATTAAGTCCTTCAAAGGCCTGCTTCCAGGGCGTCTTTTCTACCACCCATCAAGGAATGACATAACTTGTCCGGGGGGCTGGGTATCACAGGAGAAGCACACGTGTGTTTAGAGAAGTTGACGAGGACTAGCTTGCAACATAAATTTCAGGTGTCACATTGTTTTAAACATGGATAACTTCTAAAGATTCCTACTTATTAAAAATGAAGGCAGACGTTTTCTCTCACATGATCCGCACGCTGACACACACGTTTTTCTTCATCACTTCCCTATCCCAAAAAGATATCAGTCATTGACCCTGAAGTTACAGTCTCTAAGCCTCAACCCTGGCCTGGTGAGCCACCTGGAGACATTTTGTGCTCAGTCAGCTATGGAAGGGAATAGGCTGCACAATGTTGGTCTCCTCCTTGAAGCTGTCATGCCATAGCAAAGCCTATAGAGCAGGGATGGCGAACCTCTGGCACATGTGCCACAGCTGGCGTGCAAAGCCCTCTCTGTGGGCACGCAAGCCATAAGTCACCATTGAAAAATACTTACCCATCCTCTGATCCCGGATTCTGGCACTCCCCTCTGCTGGTGCAGTGGTCCAGCAGAGGGGGTGCAATGGCGGCCATTGCTGGTCTAACCCAATGGGAGATTGGAGGACGGGTAAGTATTTCTCTGTTAATACCACCCGGGGGGGGGGGGGAAGCAAGCAGTTAACCCTTGCAGTGCAGGGACAGTTGTTTTTTTCCTAAACTAAAACCTCAGTATTCAGCTTTAATTGCAGAGCTGGCACTTTGAAATAAATACAATCGTGCCCTGCTTTACAATTGCCCGCATTACTACGAAACAGCATTACGATGACGTTTTTGCGATTGCTTTTGCGATTGCAAAATGATGGTCTGAATAGGCTTTTTTCGCTTTGCGATGATTGGTTCCCTGCTTCGGGAACCGATTCTTCGCAAAATGATGATTTTCCTACAGCTGATTGGCGGTTTCAAAATGGCCACCGGGTAGCAGTTTCTGGACTGAACAGTGAAAAGCAGCTGATAAGCAGCTATGGGAGCCTCTCCTGGAAAAAGCAACAGACCAGTGTTGAGAGCTGTCAAACTGCAGGAATTTTTGCTGCGCTCAGTAAATCACTCCTAATTAAGGAGCTCCTTATCCAGAATAACTCCTCTATCTGCCTTACTCAGGAATGCTTTTTGTAGGCATTACAACCAATCCAAAAAGGGTACAGTACAAACTGGGCACCTGTGCCAAAAAATGATCTCAGCCGGTATTCGTTAGAGTTTAGTATTTAAAGTATATGTGTCTACCTGGGTTTCTTGTTTACTGTATGAATAACAGCAAAAAGAAAGCCCTTTTCTACCCACTGGCTGTCATTCATATAGAAGTACTTAACTATCCCAGCTTAGAATCACATGAGGAAAAGAAAAAGAGAAAAGATGGGGAGAGGAAGGGGACATTATTTTCAGTCCAGCACGGTGTTGCTTCATAACGCAGCCAAGATCACGTGAAAACGTCTGGCCTCCTTAAAAGGAGAGGCCTGGAGCTTTTTGAGGGCTGAAGAGTCTGAAAATGGAACTGGCCGCTGCTAATTCTCACTTTCAACAGTCGGTTATTATGTGTGGGCTTCCACTTCACCTTGGATCTGGACCAAGGAAAGCACCAACTCTTGAAGTGTTGCTTACAGTGGCATAGATCATTAAAGGCAGCGAACGCTTTGCCGCATGTAGATTCCATGAAGCTGGCTCTTTATGGGGAGCGAGTGGGCTGTTCTTAAGCTCTCCTCTTTCTTTCTTTTTTGCAGTTCCCAACACAAGACACACAGCACACTCCCCTTGACGGGTTGACAGATATGCAGGCAGAGTCAGTAGATGGAAGGAAGAGGGAAAGAGAAACAGCAGGTATGACGGTTAGCTCTTCTCTCATATATGTACACATACACCAAGTTCACCAACAAGAAGATTTCAGCCAACATCAGGGCAGAGAAGAGACTAAGCTGATGTTTAATCAGGGAAAGGAAGCATGTTCTTTGTCCTGGAATGCAGCCATTAAGGTAAGGCGCTGAGGCTGGGAAGCTTGAAAGTCACAGAAAAGCAAGTCGGTAAATAAGGCAGAGTGTGCTTGGAATGCACCGATCATTCACAGCTGGAGCCGGGATACGGTTTCCATGGATGAGCTAAACCATCACCGAGTCCTGCTAAAGCCATCCTATGGTGAAACTGATGTGCACGAACTCTTGGGAAAAAATTTATACTCCCATCCTTTTGACTTGCACACGGCTGATTTTTCAATGGTGTGGTTTAACAGCTGGTTTGTGCTGAATGTTGGCATGGGATCTCTGAGGCATCTGACCCCATGACATCATTGGTGTGACAACACCCCTGGTTGAGGGAGGGTGGGAAGCTGGGGGAGTGGGATGGAGGATGACCCATGCAAACTGTGGTCCACCACTTGAGTTGAAGCCTACCAGCTACCGCAGCAATTCCAGAGGATGGAGACTAGACCGTGCTTATAACAAACGCCGCCTTTTCAAGCCCTACCAGAGCATGTGCAATAAGTTGAAAAGAGTTAGTCCTAATTAGTAATATTTCATTAGAGCCATGTTTGTATCACCATTTTTTGAAGTACAAACTTTGGGGAGAATACTCTCTTCCTCAGGCAAGATGTAAAAAGCAAGAAAAGGGAAGAAAAAAGGAAAGGGGAAAGCAGGCATTAACTCTGGATCTGAAGTCAGTGTCATCTCTATGCAGTTCCCGGAAGTAATACAAGAGGAAGAATGCCACAGAGAAAGAGAAGAAAGAAAGAAAGAAAGAGCCTCACCAGGATCAGAGAAGGCGGATGCAGCTTTGAGTTCACAGTGAGGACTTAGATGGCTTAAGACAAAGGGTCAAAAGCCGATGATCAGCCCTGAATGAGTTTGTGGGCTAGACCAGGTAAAACGTAACACCGTTGTACGACTTGATCAGACCCTGTTCTTTGTCTGAAGCATCCCTGATGCATCACGTCCTGTTAACAACATGCACATAACTGTTAAAATACAATACCATAAAATTGGCCAGAATCCAGTTGCTGATTTGTGCTCTTCTGGTTAAGTGAAATGATGTTAAGTCCCAGCGGCTGACTGATCCTCATTGACAAGGTGCTGGTTGTGTGCTTCAGTACATATCAGGAATTTTGTGCCACACTGTGGCTTTGAGCAAGCTGCAAGGGCTCGTAGGGTCCCCAGAAGAAGATAAAGATAAGCCACATCCAAGTTCTCTGTCCCTTGAGATCCCTGGAAAGAGTTGCCACAAATTAGATTAGCGATGGGCATATTTGTATACGAATACAAATGTCCCCACACAGGTGGCGTTAAGGAAGGTCCAGCCCCATGGGGCCAGACGGTCCACCATGGACAATGCGATTCTACCAATGGCTCCACGGCACAGGATCTGTTCGCCATTCCTGGCAGGAGGTGGGAGGATAAACTTTGCTGCAAGTTCGAAGAGTGGCGAGCAGATTGCGTGCTGCGGAGCCATTGGTAGAATTGCCATTAACAAAAATAATGGACGGGTTCCAGAAATATGCAAGATTTTAAGAAATAGTGTGTAATGGTACTGTATGTTCCATTTGAGAAAATAGAAGAGAAAATAGGTGCACTTTTTGTAAGGTCAAGTAAAGAAAAGAATTACTTGCTATCATAGGGGCAAATGGCTTGTCCAGCCTCAATTAAATTAAATTAAAAATGGCTGAAATAGCAATGTAATATCCTAAACATTGCTACTGCTAATGAAGAGTGGACTGTCTGGCCCCATGGGGCTGGACCCTCGTTAACGCCACCTGTGCGGGGATATTCGTAGACGAAGACCCCCATCTCTAGTTAGAATCAACTTCTTTGGGTCTAGCTGAGGTTAACAATTGGATCCAGGCCTTATAATAGAAATTATGTTATTTGGAAATCTGTCAAATAAGGAAACATTGTTCCATCTGTAAATGTGAATAACGTCTTTGATGGGAACCAGGGGGGAAAAGGGGGGGGGGAGAGGTGGATTTCAAGCAGGCTTTTCGCTGTCCTTGTAAAACACCTTCCAGACAGCATCATGGCCTGGTTCTTGAGCACCTGGCTCGTTGGGGGTGTTTCACCCTGCAAAAGAGTGTGGGGAATTAAAGGTGTTTTTTAGAAACAGAAACCACATTGCAGTGTTCCCACTTTAAATAAATACGACTCAACTTTTGCCATTAAAAAAAATGGATGGATTCCAGAAAATATGCAAGATTTTAAGAAATAGTGTGTAATGGTACTGTATGCTCCAACATATGAGAAGAGAAAATAGATGCTGTCTTCGTAAGGTCAAGGAAAGAAAAGAACTGCTTACTGTCATAGGGGTAAGTGGCTTGTCCAGCCTAAATTAAATTAAATTAAAAATTGCTGAAATAGCGATGTAATATCCTAAATGCTG
This sequence comes from Pogona vitticeps, assembly GCF_051106095.1. Taxonomy (NCBI): domain Eukaryota; kingdom Metazoa; phylum Chordata; class Lepidosauria; order Squamata; family Agamidae; genus Pogona; species Pogona vitticeps. Next base: position 17,305,672 of record NC_135790.1, read on the forward strand.
CTACTGCTAATGAACATGGATGTCCCACTCCCATTTAGATCTTATTATTCAACCCTAATACAGAACTTAGTCTATAGTAGAAACCTGATGAGATCTAGGTTCCGACTGACCTGTAGACGGTGTTGTACCAACCCACAGTAAATACAAACTGAAATCTGCACAGAGAATAAGAATTAGCCAAGATCTAGAATTAGCCAAGATCTAGAATTAGCCAAGTTAAAGAATTCTTCAATCTCATTAGAAGTAAATCGAAGTGATTTTGAGGGGTTTAATTTTGAAGTTGAGACACTGAGGATCAGAGCCCAAGTTGGATCATTCAAACTATGCTAAATCTTTTCACAAAATCAGTCAAATTTTGAAGTGTTGACCTTGTTCTGGATCATGCATTAATTTATGTATACATCGGTCAGTATAAAATAACAAACACACACACCCATATAGCGATAGCATAAACATTTGCAAAATAAGTGGCATTATTGCTGCACAAGAGTGTAGTAATGATCATGTGCTAGTAGAACAAATCAAGAAGTCAGTTCTAAAAATGGGTCAGACCCCCCCCCCTCAACTTTGAAACTGAGCTTCAGATAACTACCAAATTTGGCATAGCTGTAGCAGGCAGTCTGCTCTTGCAAATTTGCAGAGGTTTAGGCAGAATCTTTTTGAGTTATGATATTTTGAAAGTAATACTCTAATGTCCCCAGGTTTAAAATACCTCATATAAGTTGAAAAGACCAAACTTTGTTATCTTGAAAAAAGAATGGTTGGCCCCACCTGCTTTTTTTACTTTAGAAAGAATCCAGGCTGCAGGGGTTGAAATATTGATCCTCAAAAGAGGCCTTTGAAATGGGAAAAACAGCGACTTTGTTATAAACTGAGCATGCATGGTGTCATGATGATGGGATATGTAGTCAGAGAAATGTAAAATGGAGTCAGACAGGTTCTGTGTGAAGATGATTTGAGAGACATTGGAATGCCTTTTTCTAAGCATCATGAGAGTGTTTTCCTGAAGACCGTTACATCCTGGTTCAAGATAATGATGAAGGCCAAACTGAGAGCCTGTGGAAGACTCAACATTCCAAGCTAGTTGGAGAAGACATAAACAACACCTGGATTCTCCTGGGAATAAGGGGAGGAGAGAGTTGGTACAGCTTCTTAAGGTTAATTGCTTAACAGCCAGAAAGGCCAAGAAGAAGGGAGGAGTTTGGGAAAGTAGAAATTGGAGAATGGGTTATGTGAATTATATTCAATTCAACTGTAAGCAACAGCATGTGATTCTGATGGTTCATGTGTTGTTCTGATCTGGATTCGAGGGGATGTAAGTAAAGAGAGAGAAGGAGGTGGGGCTAGCCATTATAGCTGACCTCAGCCCATCTTAATGGTATTTATTATTTTAATAGGAAATATTTTATTTAACTCCAATGATCTTTGAATATGTTCTTGATACTAAAGCTTGTACAATATAAATTGATTTCTAATGAAACTCTATTTTTCTAATAAAAATGAATTATAAAAATTCTACAAAAGGACTGGTCTCTTGAACAGTAGTGTCTGGCTAAATCCAGGAGGTGGGGAGGGCCACAAACTAGCTATCATTTAAGAGTCCTACCTAACTGAGCTTTAGTGAGTTCTAAGGAATCACAAAGTCCATGTGCCTGTACTTGCAAAGTACTGGTTAAGTGTAAAGTGTTCTTTTAAGGTCAGACTTGTTCAAAGGGCTTATGCTACGCACTGCTGAGGTCCTAGGACTTGCCCCAACGCAAAGGAGGTAGATATGTGGCCTGTCAAACTCTCTGATTGAATGCCAGCGGCCCTTTAGGGGGTCCAGTACATCACACATGGTACAGACTTGCCGGATAGATGATGTAAAGTAGCGTATGGGCGAGGGAGATTTACAACTCAATGAAAGTTCAGAGGTATTATGGAAGGAATTAAAAATGTTTTTGTTAAAGAAAGTAAGGGAGTGATATTCTTCCAGAAAGGAGGGCATTTTGCCATGTACCTACAGGGAATTATCATACAATTTTGTAAGACACATTCAAAGTATTTCTGTTTAGAAAGGCACAAAGCAGTTATGTTTGTCCCAGTGTTTTCAGTAAACATTTTCACATGATTTCTGAGACAAGTCTCCTGACACAGGTTTTCAAAGGGGAAATCAGCTAAGCATTTGGGGAAATCTGAAATTTTAAACCTGTCGATCAGAATCCAATTGAATTTTGAACTCCTTCCTGGCTAAACAGGGATTCGTACTTATAAATTAGTTTTGTTTCTGTTTGTATAAATATTTAAAAATACATCTTTTTTTAAAAAATTAAAAAACAAATATTCAAAGGTCACCCATTTACGCTTTGAAATCACTGCTTTTTATTTTATTTTATTTCATTTTGGCAAGGGATAGTCTTGATATTAGCAGGACTTTGCTGCTTATACATTGTCATAGTCCCAGTCATTCCACCCATTTTCTTAAAGATGTAAAGACAGTTTGCTCTTGCTCTGTGCCAAATATAGGGGTGTTTGGGGAAAGAGTTTTGAATTATGATTTTTTAAAAAGTAAAAATATTTTACCTCCCATGCAGAAACCAGAGACATTCAGTACCTGCAGATTCAAAACAGATTAAAAACATTGAAAAGACCAAACTTGCTTATCTTGACAGAAAATGGTCAATCCTAGCTCCTTTTTTTAATTTGGAAAGAATCCGGGCATCCATGGCTCTAATATTGATTTTGAAAATAGCTATTTCAAAGGGAGAAAAAGTCTGAGCTTCTGGATTTTCTTATAAATCCCAACATTATAAATGTAAATATAAACATGATATCAGCTTGAGAGCCTGGGGGGGGGGGGTCTGAACTTTTGACCTTTTCTAGTCATGACCAAATGAAATGACTCTGAGTAGGAAAACACTTAATTCTTTCCTGGCCAAACAGGCATTAAATAGACTGCCCTTTGTAATAGAGGATGCTAAGATCAGACTTCTTGCCTGCCAGTTGCCAAGAGTCACCTTGCATTTTCTTCACTTTTCCAGTGTTGGAAGGGATTTCCTAAATTAGGATAAATTTGCCCCAAGTATCTTAATAAGCCTAGACCAAGCTTGAGACAAGGGTAGCCATGGGTTCCAGCTTGCTGATGAATGTTGCCTATTTAAAGAGGACAGAGGATGATTCTCTGTTTGAAGGCATCCTCCGTTGAAGGGATGTCCAACTGATCTGTGGCTCAGTGGAAAGAAAGAAGCCTTGAAATGTTACACCAACAGTTAGGTCCATGAAGTTGTCCATTGAACCCTTGACTTACACACTGAGTAGGCACACTGATCTCTTTCAGCTACTCCTCTTTTTTTTGGCGTTGCATAAGTGATCATCCTTATATGCTAACATACACATTTAAAAATGCTTCATTGCCATTTCTATTAAATGGGATGGAATAAAAATATGATTGTGTGTCTGTCTGAGCAATTCTTCTAAGTAGCTGCCTGTAAGGAGTGTCCCTAGAGTGTCGTGGCACCAAAAATTTGCATTGGGCCAAAGTCTAGTTTCTCAGATGTTCACTTGTCATAACATGTGGTCTTTGAGATACAGCGTCTTCATTCTTCTACCAAATTTAAAATCTGACCCTCTTTGTCCCTGAGCCCTGAGCTCATTTCGAAACTTGCCAGCATATAAAAGTCCCAAAGAAACGACATAGCAGATCATGATATTAATATTGGAGCAAATACTGATAAACAACATTTTTGGGTCAAGTTTTGGAGTAGTTTTCTGCAATCTGGTGCCTCCAGATGTGTTGGATCAATGTACGAAAAATCTTGCCCAGCAGGAAGACAACAAAGTTTTACCTCCTTAGGAACCTCGCCTAGTGGTGGCATCTGCTGTTACTTGGTCTCCAGCTTGCTCACTGAGCCAAACTACAGCACAGGGTGAACCAGATCAATGTGGGGAGCAAGATAACAAGAAGAACCTATTTTGAAGTCCTCACAGAATCTGCTTCACTTATTTCAGACTGGGTGGTTGGGCTGTCTTTTTACAAGATTCCCTTGATTCTTCTTTGTCAACCAGTTCTCTCAATCCCAAATAAATGTCTTGTTCATCTCCTAAATTTAAAAAAAAAACCTTGGAGGCTAAAGAAAAAGGTCCCCTCCCTCCAAATTAAAAAAAAAAGAGAGAGACATCTCGCCCATGGTTTTTGTTGGAGTGGAGTTTTACAAGTGCTTGAGTTTTTCTTAACTGCTTTCTCTTCATAGACTGCTTCACATTTTTCTCTTTATTAATGTGGCATCTTTCCCAGGATTTTTTTATGGTGTTGGGTGTGTTTTTACTTATTGCAGTGATTTGGGTTTGATACTTTCTGTCCCCGCCCCACTCACAAATCCCGGTAATATTATTAAAGTTTTGTGTTTTTTAAAAATGTGTTTTTTGCCGAAGGGAAAGGGTATTTTGCTATTTTTACTCTGATTTCCAGTAAGCCAAACACCTCCCCCCCCCCCCAATTCAGAAATGGCACATTCTTCTACTTCAATTAGGCACCGATCACTTAACCAGGCTAAGAATATGGTGAGGGAAACAAAAATCAGAGACCTTCCATACAATGGTGTTCGCCAAAAGTTGGCATGAGCCTTATTGGAAAATAAAACAAATCCATGAAGAATGGAATAGCAAATTTTCCCCACCCACCTGTGGGCTCCTCCTCCCGTGATAGGTCAGGTGTCCAGTCACATGCTTGATCTCACAAGCCTCCCGAAAGTGGAGGTCGAGGAGCCAGCTGGAAGGGGACGGACACTCCAGTGCCCATACATAGTTGTGTTAAATGAACAGGTTATTGTGTGGAAACAATAATATGGATGGTGACATATTCTCGTTTCCGGGAAATAATGGCGAAAGTGTTTTCAACAAATGTGTATTTGCTACATTTGTGTTCTTCCTCCACAGCAGTGGTCAACAGGTTTGGTGAGCTTAGAGACCATTATTCTACTCATGAAAGGGATACAAAGATTGCATGAATGAATGAATGAATGAATGAATGAATGAATGAATGAATGAATGAATGAATGCTAAAAGTTTTATTTAAAAAATCAAACTCAAGGCATTTTGAAGTCCACTCTTGCTTTTGAAAAATTGGCCTTTAAAAAAAGTGGAGAAAAGGGGCCTTGTGATCTAGAGTGGTCTTGATCGGCTAGATAGGCGGGATATAAATAATAAATAAATAAATAAATCTATTTCAAAGGAGAACTGCCACTCCTCAGGGCCTACAGGATGAGCAATTATGCTTCCTTTGCTAGAAAAAGAAGGAAATGGGGAAGAACTGAGGCCATAGAAATGGGTTTGGGGTACTGTATCTGGAAGTGGTTAAGTTTTGCTCATCCCTGCTCCAGGGAGATCAGCCCTCAGGATTTGAGTATATTTTTAATTCTCAACAAATTACTCAAGCAGGTTAGTTCATGATCAGGCCATCCAGTGAGTGGATTACCCAGAATTCAAATTCAATCTAAGTGTTCCATCTGTCAGAGCATTTGAACAATTTCTAAAAATTCCTGCTGTTCATATTGTGCTGTAAATGCCATGTGGACTTATGTGCAAAATCGGGGGCAGAAATATGATGACATCATCTCTAGAACACTAGATCCAGAGCAGCAAGGATGGTTTCAGGGGCCAGTCTGGGTGTATCATGCCTTAATTATCCCAATGTTCAACCACTGCCACTCTCCATGATAGCGTCATCATGGCAATGATCCACTGAGGAATGTGTGGTCATCCAGATGTTGCTGGAATACAACTCCCACCATCCCTCCCTCTGGCTATGGGGAACGGTGAAGCTCAACAACACTTGTAAGGAGGGCCATGTGTATGGGAGGCCACCAGGGAAATGCTAGGGCTCTCCAGTTTGGGTAAACAAGAACTATGCCTGAGGTGATGTGTTAGGATCTGGCCCACACTGCCCTGGTAGCTGCAGGATCGGGGCCAGCCTGATGCAGGAATGGCTTGGTGTTTGCAGGCTCAGGCCCTGGCCTGTGTAGCAGCTGCTGGGCCACTTATGAGGCTCACCTGGAAACCTGGAGGGAAGGGCTATTTAAGGAGTGGTTCTCCCTCCCACAACTTGCTTTAGCAAAGATTTTTGGCTGTGTCTTGTTGCTCCTGGTTTGGTCCCTGTTCTTGCCTCTGAACTCCAGTGTTCCTGCCCCTGCTTGCTTTTGCTGATCTCCTGCATCTCAGCACCTTGTTCTAGCTCTGTAGTCCTGGTCCTGTGACCTGGCTCTTAGCCTGGTACTCCCACCTCTGCTTGGTCACGGACAACTGCACAGTGAGTGTCTTTGGACTTGTTACCTTACCTGGTGGACTGGGTCCTGGTGTCTTTGTCCACAGTGAGAAGCTGCCAGTGATATCTTGGACTTTGACATGGTGGAGAGTTGCTGCCAGATTTGACAATGCTGGCCTCGGTGATTCAATAGAAGGCAGCATCTTACTTTTCTGTGGTTCCTCCCTTGCGCTCTGTGCTCCTGAACAAGATCTACACCTGCTGTTTCCAGTTTTAATACATACAAGAGTGCAAGGTATCACACACTATCAAAAACTTTCATAGCATTTTAAGGACCTGTTCTGGATGTGTTTTGACACGATTTCTTTCACATTAATGCCATTTTCTTACCAATTGTTTTCAGGCAACAAAAAGTAGTGCACAATGTAACATGTACCCTTTTTCATGCTGAAATGAGCAATAGTGATTACTTCCTAAGCTCTATGACTAGCAACAGAAACAGAATATTTCTAAAAAGCACCTTCCTGGTGTTTGTCTGACTTTGTCCTGAGCTATATGGTAAGTTCCCAGAAGGCATGGTATTCTCTCCTCATTATCGCTGCATGAGAGCGCAGTGATGCTATTATGTGGCATAGCAAATAAACATTATACGAGGCAATTCTAAACGTGGAGGCAGCCCAAACAAAAATATGGTCCATTTCCTGGTCTTTTGAGTCATGGATACAGAAGCACAATATCTCCACATTCCCAAACCAGTGGTTTTAAAAAAGAATTGAATTGTAGATTTGTGCCTGATTTAATCGTGCCTACATTTGTCACTTGGGCATGCAACATCTGTTTACGGATTGGTTTTCTGGTGGAGGGTGGCAAATGAATCCAGAGCATGCTGGGAACTCTTCCAGCATGATTCCCAGGAAACTTTTCACAACTGATTCTGAGTCAAGACAAACAGTCAGCCAGAGGTATTGCGATGCATGCTTCAATCTCCAACCCACCCCATTTCCGAAAAAATAAAAAATGGAAACCTCAATAGGCTAGAAAGGATAGCAGTGGAGATTCTTCTTGCCCTTCAGGTGTGAAGGCTGAAGGCCCTTGGAATATGCCTGTGTCAAGAGGCCAAGGAACAGCTCCAAATGCAGCTGAGCAGTTGTGAAGGCTCATCAGACCCTTCACATCTGGCCTGCACATGGGCCTCATTGCTGCAGAGCGAGCTCCTGCTCTCCAGATGGGAGAAAGAATGAAGTGCTGGGATTTTATTTTAGAAAGCTCTTTAAAGGTCAAAGTTACATGACTCATGATCACAGGAAAAGGAGAGTGGGGGAGCAACACATTTTTCCATGGCACCCATCTTCTTCTGGAGGCTTCCCTTGCATTCTTCAAGGGTACAGTATTATTGTGCAGACACTTTGCGTCAATGAATGCCATTTCAGGTTTTTTGGCTGGCCGAGGGTGCTGGGTAGAGAAAGCTCAGAAATGTTAATGAATGGGGCAAAACAATGGATTTAGGGTGCTTTTAAATGCCCCCCCCCCCTGGAATCTACCAGGTAATTTTGTGCGCATGAAGTTATGGGTTGAAATTCACAAAAGCTCATGACAAATTAAACCTTGTAGTCTTTAAAATGCCATAATGATGTATTATTTTTAAAAAATGATTTGTCACCTGTTTGTTGCTGTTGTGACAAGAAATTAACCTGACTGTTGTCTAGGGGAAAAAAGAACATCATTATATCTTAATAAGTGGAGAAACTGAGGATGGAGAAGCACAAAGTAGATCATATGTCCTTGTACCCAGTTATTGTTCAACTATCCCATTTGTTGTTATGTACTGTCTAGCCTGAACTGATGTACAGTGGTGCCTCGCATAGCGAGCGCCCTGTTTAATGACGAGGCACCGTTGTACTAGTCTGATGCCCGTGGAAGTTATATTTCCAATGCTGAGCTGACTCAGTTTAAATGAGGACCACGAGCATGAACTTGTGAAAGAGGGAATGATTTCTGAGGTGCAAATCTTTATCTGAAAAGCTGTCTTGATCCTAGCCAAAACCACATTCCATTGGGTTGGTTGAGGAACAGGTTTCCAAGACCTCCAGTTGAAAGCATTTTTCAGATAATCAGTGTCAGGCTGAATATTCTGGCTAAGGCTCCTGACATTTCTACTTTGGTCTTTCTTCTCTTCTTCCATTTTTTCATTTAATAGGAATGTGTCAACTCAATTTCTACAAATGATCACTTTCCTTGGTTTCCAGGCCTTACCTTACTCCCTCTCTCCTTCTCTATCCCTGGCATGGGAAAAGGAACATTAAAAAAAAAACATCCAAATATTTTGCAAACCTCCGCCAAATACAAAGCAACAGCAGCAGCAGCAACTAACTGAAATTAGATGTAATTAAATTCTGGAGGTCAGAGACAGAAAAGTGAAATGATTTTTCAAAGGAAATTAATCCCTAAAGGCACACCAGACATAGACACACAGAGAAAACCAGGTTAAAAGAAGCAATTGACATTTATGTGAATGGCTTTTAAAGTACAGTATAAAATTCTGGTGTGGAAGGGGATCACATACCAACTGGAAACCTGGTGGCTTTTGTTGTTGCCACCATTGCGATCTTAGTTCAAATGAAGATCCTTGGACCTTCTCTTGGAATGGTGGAAGAGGGACTTCCATGTTCTCCAACAGGGACTTCCTCTCCTGCAGGGCAGGCAAAAGGAAGGGGCCCAGCAAGGCAGAGGCAAGGAACCATATTGAGACTGCAGTGGAAGGGGCAATTGTTCAATTTGTCAAAACGCTGGCACATAGGAATCAGAAAGGGTAGACTTTTAGTCTGATAGACTGCTGGAGTCCTCAACAACAGGGTCTCCTTGGACACTGACCCTTGGAACTGGTGAGTATGCTGAGTTCTCAATGTTTTGGGGGGTAGGGTGGGGTAGAGGTGAGATAGTTTCGGATTTCATTTTTCTAGAATGGTTGTAAGTTCTGGATAGTTTAGGATTCGCGTAGTAATGCTGATATTTCGCTTTTGCTTTTCAGTGGCCCTGTTTTTGCTTAAGTCAAATTAGCACTCATGCCTCCTATTTAAAGGGTTTATTGGGAAGGTAGAAAGCATGATCAAATAGTATCAAACTCTAGTTCACAGCAGGAACTTGGAAGTAACTAGTTACATGTAACAATTATATATAACTAGTTTCTTTTTGAATAATGAAGATATTAACTAAATAACACTTCAAAAACAATGTAACATTGTAGTTGCAAAATTACTTTTTAGTGTTTTTAGCAACATTTCTAGTTACTTTAAAAGTTCTTTTAAAGGTAATTTTAGAGGAAGTGTTCAGGTTTTATGTTATTTTCTTCTTAATCCTAAGGGGGAAAGGAAGTATCATTTTATTCTGTCTTCTGTATTTTCAAAGTGCACTATCACAACTGTACACTAGGGGGAACCATAGATTATTTCTATTTTTCTTGGCATGCTGGCAGTAACAATCCAACTCACCAGTAAAGTGCAATGAAACAAATTACTTTCATGGGCAATGAAACAATAACTACTACTTGGCTGGCACGAAGTAATGTGTAACACAGTAAGTCCTTTTCAAAATGGTGCTCACGTTTTGCCCACAACTCTGTACAGAAATTAGCCAATCACATCTACCACTCTCTTTGTGTTCCTGAAAAAATGTTTTTGGAAAGTCTGGCAAGAATTCCTCAAATTTATTTTAAAGCTATATACATTGAACAATGGAAGCTCTCTATTTCTCTCTTTTTGTTCATGGTTGCGTACTTTATATATTTTCGGTTGCCTTATAAAGTTAAAAGGAATCATTTTTCCACTTTAAAATTCTGCAAGTGTGTTTTTAAAATGATGGCAAAAGGCATGTGAGGTACCTTTTATGGCACAGCACCGTGGAAAATATATTCCTAAGCAAGAGAGTTTTCTTAATATTTGAATGTGGATGTTTCAAATATACTTCCCCTGAATGAGCAGGTGATGCAGAGGGATGTTATGTTTCTGCAAACTTAATGCAGCCCAGATGAAGTAAAAATAATATTTTGGATTTTGCTTAATTTTTTCTGTCCCACTATCCGAAGAAACCAATGCACATAGATCCACAATACCTCAGTTTTGCTGCGCATCACCAGAGCTTCTTTGGAAAAGGAGCAAAAAGAAATAGCTCAGAATGATTTGTGCACCATCAGCTAAAAGGCCAGACCAGGAAACCAAGGAATATTTTCCTAGATTGCCCATCGGGCCAGAGAGAAGAGCCCTATGCATACATTTCACTAGTGGGTATGAGGATTTGGATACAAGATTGGCCATCAGTGTCCCCAGCACAGAAAGGAAAAGTTGTTTTTTCTTTTTTTGGATTGCAAATCCCAGAACCCCCGGCCTTCATGGCCACATCTGCCTAGCCGGGGAAAATAGTTCTGCCAAGAACCACACAGCTTGGTCCGGAAAAAGGAACTTTTCTCAGCTCAAGTCTCTAGGCCTATAGACCTTTTCTTAAGACCTTTACACATTAATCAAGAAGGTCAAAGTCATATGAATTCTGTTTGTGTCATTTACTAGAATCACAGCTAAAACACCAGGACAACGCAGGCAGTTTTCTTACTTTGACAGATGTCCAGCATGCAAAATACCTCTCTAACTGCCTTTTATTCATTGCATTTGTATTATTAAGAAATATTTTTGGCCTTCTCATCAGCTGATTTCACTGCGCCACCGATTCTTCTGATCCCAGCATCCAATACTCCCACCACCTGTTTTTGGAATTTTCAGCATCTTCTACTAAGTATGTACAATTCTGTCTATAGCCTCAACATTTGGAAATGTCCAGCTGTTTTCCTTTGAAATATGTGTAGAAGTTATAAACAAAAACACGGTTACAAGAATGGAGGTTAAGACTAAGCTTTAGAATGGACCGCCTGACAGTAACAGTCGTTCAACAGTGGCCTGGCTTGGAAAAAATACAGTGTCTTGGAAAATCGTTAAGTCTCCTTTGCTGGAGGTTTTAACAAGAGGTTGATGCCCCCCTGCGAGAGATGCGTTCAGGGCATCACAGTACATTGGACTTCATTGCCATTCTTGGTCTACAGTTCTGTAGTTCCAAGATAAAATTCTGTGACTTCAGCTCCACACACAAGGTCTACAGTTGCGCAAGACCTTGATTAGGACCAAGGAAAGGAGAAACCAGCTGGAGGATCTGAGTTCCAGTCTCTGCACATGCACACGCCAATCAGCTGGGTTCCCCCTTCGGGGCTTGCCTGGTAACAAGATGGCAGGTGCAGATGCCGCCATCATCTCCTGGCACTGCCATCCAACTGCAATTAAGCTGGTCTTGTTTTGTGATCGGTCATCCAGAAGCAAGCAGGACATAAGATTTTTGTTAGTTCTTTTGGGCTTTCCTTGAGAAGGAAACAGGTTGCAAGCATATATATATACACTAGCCTAAAATGAGCTAAAAGATGATCTTGTATCTCTCTGAACCAGCCCTATCGTGAGCTGGATTCCATTGACCGTTGGCAAAATGAAAATTCAGTTTGCAGTTTGGACGGTTCTTTCTCTTTCTCTGAGTTGTTCTGTGTGAAGTTCTCTCTTCTTCTTCCCCCCCCCCCCTGAAAGGAAGTGAGTCAGCCTCCCAGCTGGGAGCCACAGAAATTAGACACTTCCCTTCTGAAATGTCTCCATCATCTTATAGGCTTCAGGGGACTATATAGAACAGCTGCACCCCTCTATAAGGCTCTTGAGGGGGAATGAGAAGAATGTGCATTATAAAAAGTTATCTTTGTCCTGTGAAATCTATTGATTTGGAGTGAATTTCTTCCCTCCTTGTAAATTCTTTTCTTCCTTCTCTTCTTCGTCTTCTTTTTCTCCTCCATCTTCTTCTTTTTCTACTTCATCGTCTTCTCATAAAATCATAGAATAATTGAGTTGGAAGGGGCCCATAAAGCCATCGAGTCCAACCCCCTGCTCAAGGCAGGAATCCAAATTAAAGCTGATCTGACAGAGCGTTGAACAATTTTCTCTTGAATGCCTCTGCAGCATTGGAGCGCGCACCACCTCCAGAGGTAATTAGTTCCATTGTCATACTGCTCTAACAGTTAAGACTTTTTCCTAATATTCAGCCTAAATCTGGCTTCCTGTAGCTTGAGCCTATTATTACATGTCCTGCACTCTGGGATGACTGAGAACAGATCCTGCCCCTCCTCTGTATGATTACCTTTCAAATATTTGAAAAGTGCGATCATATTTCCCCCCAGTCTTCTTTTTTCAAGGCTAAGCATGCCCGGTTCTTTCAGTCTTTCCTCTTAGGGTGTGGTTTCCAGTCCCCTGATCATCCTTGTTGCCCTCCTCTGAACTTGTTCCAGTTTGTCAGCATCCTTCTTAAAGTACAGTGTTCAGAATGGAACAGAGTACTCTAGATCAGTGGTTCTTAACCTTTGTTACTCAGATGTTTTTGAACTGCAACTCCCAGAAACCCCAGCCAGCACAGTTGGTGGTGAAGGCTTCTGGGAGTTGCAGTCCAAAACTCCTGAGTAACCCAACGTTAAGAACCAGTGCTCTAGATGAAACCTAACGAGCGCCAAATACAGTGATGCCTTGACTTATGAACGTCCCGACTTAATGACCATTTTGAGTTACCACCAGCTCCGGCCGCAAAATTTTGCTTCGACTTGCGGCGGAGCTTCCAGTTACAAACACAAAAAGGCAGGAAATTCAAATTGCTAACTGTTGGTGGCGAACAGGCTGCTTCTTTGTAGCTCTTTCGCCCCAGCCGTTAGAGAGTGTGCGACTGGAGGAGGCTTCGGACTGCCTGATAAGGTAAGGTGCTGCTTTCTGCTTTGGGTGGGTTTTGCAGCATGGTTTTGGATTGGGGGGTTATGTTTCTGTGCTGTAATGGATCTTGGGGGGTTGTTCTTTGGTATATCCCCCGTTTCTGATGGGTTTTGGGGGGGGTTCCTTGCTTTTTGTTCCCCCCATTTCCAATGGGTCTTGCAGGGTTTGGTTGCTTTTTGTGTTCCCCTCATTTCCAATGGGGCTTGGGGGGTTTGTTTGCTTTTGGAGTCCCCCCCCCCATTTCTGGTGGTCTTGCATGCTGGATTGCTTTTTGCTTTGCTTTCTTTGCATTTGCTATGGGTTTTGCATGCTTGGTTGCTTTTCTCCTCCCCCCCCCTTTGGCTGGAAGGGATTAATCGCATTTCCAATGGGACTTGCAGTGATTTTTTGGGGGTGATTTTTTTCTTTGGCCAGAACAGATTAATTGCATTTCAATGCATTCCTATGGGAAATGATGCTTCGACCATTTCAAGTTATGACCATCTTCCAGAACAGATTAAGTTTGCAAGTCGAGGCACCACTGTATAGGTGGACTACTACCTTATGAAATCTGGAGACTATACATGCAACCTAAAATAGCATTTGCCATTTTTTGCTGCCATACCACACTGTTGGCTCATATTCAGCTTGTGATCTACAACAATTCCAAGATCCTTCTTGCTAGTAGTATTACACAGGCAAGTATCCCCCATCTTGTAATGGTGCTCTTGTACCGGTCTTCCTCTCCTCCTCCCCCTCCTTGTTGTGTGAAACCTGCAACAAAATACCACAAAAGCGGAAGGCTGTAGTTCCAAAAAAAGAGAGTTAATCTTGAATTAATGCTGTCCCAGCTGCCTCCTTGCACATTCATGGCAGCTTATTATGACACATCTGGAGCGCTGTTGTGAGAGCTGGCCATTTCTGTGACTAAACAGGGCTTAACAGACTGAACCCATTTACACAAAGAATAACAGAGGGTTTGTATCTGAGCCAGTGCGATATCTACCAAGCTTCATGCCATTAATTAACTAATGTTAGTAAGCCACGTGAAGGCAGACACACACCCACACAGGTCTTTGGGACGCCCTCTAGTGGCAATGTTGTTCAAGTGTCACATTTCTTGGTACGGGAAATACCTGTCACATTGTGTAACTCAACATTCTTAGGACAGGACGTTAGGTACACCTTTGTGGGGAAATGCAGTGAAATGAATCCAGATGTGTTACTAGACACATCCGTGTTGGTAGTGATCTTTTATAGGACTAAAATGTGTAAACAGAGATGGAAAAGAATGTTGTTTGGCTTGATGCTCTCAGCGAGAATATCCATTTCACACCTCCCCAGACTTGTTGCGAGACAAAGCGTAATGTCTGTCAGAAGTTCACACACATGTCAGATATCCTTGCATTTTGCGAGGAAAATATGTACAAAACTATGTTTACATTTTAAAAATATGTGCAAACACAAGGTGGAGGCTGAATTTGAATATGGAGGAGCCAAAGAAAAGAGATGAACCCAGATCAGTAGGAGACCAAACATTTAGAGCTGTGGCTATGTTAGCTCATGTTCTGTGTGTGGGTGTCATATCACAAGGGTGTGGGGAGGTATTCCCCCCTTCTGAGATCATAGATTGCTTATGAGCCGGCAGAAGGAGAAGTGCCTGTTTTTGAATTATAATCTGGAAAACCATGGATGAATTGAGTCCAGCCAAAAACATATTGCAATTTATAAGTAAAACAGTGTCTGGAACGCTATTGTTGTACGTTAGGCTATGTAACTCTGATGCTGCTGTTAAGCAACAGCCTCTGACTTACCAGGAGGCTGTGTTTGTTGTCCAGCAATGGCAGTGGTAAGAAGCAACCATTTTGAGGCTGCCTGGTGTCTCCTAACCAGGATGCAGGATGGCAGCACCGGATAGCGTGGACGATCGGCCCCCTAGCCAACCCAGAGGTTTGGGGCTGAGCCCCTCCTCCCACAAGCAGTCAGGATTGATGGATTCGAATCCAGGCCGTCTCTGTGGGCAACAAGATCTTGGCCTTGTTGTGGTCCCTTTCTGCTTTGAACCTTCTCCAACCCACCCCTCCATTGATTCATGGGGTATTATTATAGGAAGATAATAAAAAAAGTTGTTCTGTCACAGTTTCATTGTGGGCAGCTGGGAGCATGGGGATGGATCAGGTCAGATGGGGTTGGGCCAGGTAGATGTTTGACCCTTCCTTCTGGATTCCCTTTAAGCAGATGGGAGCAGAGAGACATTGCACGGCTCAGCTTGGGAGACCACGAGCGTTCCACAGTTGACCCCATTTCCAGTCACCTTGGGAGGTGGAGCGGCTGTTGTTGATCCGTTCTCAATGCTAGCCCCAGTACCATTGGCAGCTGTTATCCATAAAGTTGTGACCCCATTTAACTCCAATGTTTGTGTGTTTGATGGCTGCTGTGGGTTTTTCGGGCTCTTTGGCTGTGTTCTGAACGTTGTTCTTCCTAACGTTTCGCCAGTCTCTGTGTCCGGCATCTTCAGAGGACAGGAGTCAGAACTCTGTCTGTGCTCTGGTGCATTCGTGTGATTATTTCATAATAAGCCCAGGGCCACTGCGTGCCATCTTGGATGACAACCAGTTATTTTTTTTAAAATAAAACATTTCTGATTCATCTCTTTTCCCCACCCATTGTTCTGAAACTCCTGTGAAATTCCTTTCATTGAGAAGAACCCAGTGGGGGCTATGGATCTACAGGCCCAGATCTACCCGAATCACCCAACATAGCCAGCAGGGATGGCTGAGGGGCCTGACACCGAGAGAGGCCCGGAAGGAGAAAACTAGAAACCGGGCCTTCTCGGCGGTTGCCCCTCGGCTGTGGAACACACTCCCTACTGAAATCCGGCTGGCACCCTCACTGGGTGTTTTCAAAAGCCAATTAAAAACTTGGTTATTTAAACAGGCCTACCCCTCCAGTCAATTGAGTGATTTTCTTTTTCTCTCTTTTTTTCTTTTGTGTATCACCATCTTGGAAATCTGTTGCTTAGAACTAATAGTATAACTGCATTTTTATATGTTATTTTAACCTGTTTTAACTGATGTAAGCTGCCCCGAGTAGACGTTGTCCAGAGGGGCGGGGTAAAAATCGAATAAATAAATAATAAAAAATAAATATGGGGCTAATTTCTTAAAAGCTCTGGGACTAGGATGACACATTAAAAGAGGAAATAAAAACTTGACCCACGAATTTAAGGGCCTCTTTTGTAGCTACCTAGTTGAGAGCTAAACAACACAATAAACTACCATAACTAGTTATGCATCATTTTTTAAAAAAATTCTAAAGTATACTCAGCAGTGGGCCAGGACCAGTAAACAGATGAGTGAATTTTAAATATTCTTCAATCTAGTTTTTATTTTAAAATTCTCCTGTTTGTCACCTGCATGATGGAGGTTGATATTAGTATCCTCCTCTGTTTTAAAAATCCATGGCGAATCCCATGAGCCCCACCAGAGTCAACAGGCAGTTCCTCTTCAATTCCCTGATCCGCTGGCAATATTAGCAGCTTCTAACAAAAAGTGATTTACTAGAACTTGAATAAAGGGGTCTGCAATGGTTTGCTCTGGTGGGACCAGCCTATGATTTAAAAACCAATATGCAAATAATGTACAGTGGTGCTTCGCAAGACGAATGTAATTCGTTCCGTGAGTAGCGCTGCCTTGCGAAATTTTCATCTTGCGAAAAGCGGCTTCCTCGCAAGACGAAAATAATTCATTTGTCTTGCGAGGTATTGGTCTTACAGAAAACATTCGTCTTCCGAAGCGCAGCTATAAAAGAAGCTGTCTTGCGAGGCACCATGGAGAGCGCAAAAACAATTCGTCTTGGAGGTTTTTTGTCCCGTGAGGCGTTCGTCTTGCGAGGCACCACTGTATTTGGTTTATGATGATTTAGGATATGGCTGGCCCTGAATTTGTACTGTTCAGTCTTGGTGGGTGAATGAATATCTGTGTTTCCCCAGAGAAAGAGACACAGATTCTTCTGTTTCTATTCCAGACAAGGATGTTGACGGATGAGTAGCAATTTATTCCTGTAGAAACTTTCTCTGCCCTGGACAGGATTGCAGACTGGTGGATGAAGGGAGGCATTTGAATTGTTTCTGTTCTCATGGAGACCTTAGATCATAGCAAATTTCTCAAACAGACTTTGATGTTAACCAGAGCCCTGGAGCCTGCCTGGAAGGGATGCTGCTTGGACTTATACTACTGAGAAGATTATGATGCTGGATTTTATAGGCTACCTGCCATCACACCGCTAACCTCACCTAGGGCATGAGTAAGCTTGCCAACTCTTATGAACCTCAAGCGGCAAGGAGTCAAGACATTTCAAAAGCCAGAAAATAGGGGAGGGTCAATCTCGTACAAGGATTCGCGAGCGCTTCCTTCATACTGATTTCCATTGCACTGTGTACGGAATTATCATTCTCATTCCAGAGTGTTTTCAAAATAGATTTATTATGTAAGTTCTGGTGTTCACCTCTCAGTGACTCCTTCCACAGGAAAAAAAAGGGGGGGAGAGATATAGACATTGGAAGAATCATGTGATAGGTGGGCCCTAGTGGAAAATTCCCTCTTATGGACCCCAGAAGCAAGGCTAAGAGTTAGGGAAATCTATCACTATTGCTTTATTTTGCTTTTAGTTGTGTGGTTGTTGTTTTTAACAAAGGCCTCGGTTCCTTTCTGCTCCAAATACGTGATGAATTAATGTAAGCAATTTTTGAACAAATGAGCCGAAACAAACATGTCGCCTATCCGCAACCAGCCAAATTCAACAGGTATTCCCAGCATAGAGAGGATGTTATTGTTTCCACCTGCCATATATGTTAAACCCTAAGACACCACTCTGGGGTATTGACACAGTTAAATACACATGAATCCAAAACGAGGCTCTTAAGAGTCAATGAAAGCTCTGATGTCGGATGGATGAATCTACTGATTTTCTTTTCTCTAATACTGTATTCCATCCTTTCCCCTCTGAGTATCTTCCCTTTCTGAATACGAAGTTGGGAATTGTTGGCGGTTCTCCCACCAAAGGAACTGAAATCAGTTTTAAACCCTCCCTTGCTGGAGGTCCTTGAGAAAATGGCTTAAATCTTGAGACGTTGAGTAAAACCTTGAGGTCTGGCATGGGAAAGGCTGGCAGTTGCTTGCGGAGGCTTGTCTCGACCTGTGAAAATTCGGTCCTGTGTTCTGTGATGAGCGAAGGAGCTTCTGACTGCAACGTACATGGTGGTTAAACGGAGTCTTACATCACCAAATCAGCAAAGCTTCTGTACAGTATGTTTTATCATTTCTTCCCCACCGACTTAGCAGAGAGAGCCACTGAAAAGCAGGGGATCCTTTTCGCACTGCAGATGCACAAGTGCTCAGCCTTTGCCTCTGCCATTTTGCCCTCCCCAAGGAGAGGGATCAGACCCATTTCAAAGGCAACATTTACACACACACACACACACACACACACACACACACACACACACACACACACACACACACACACACACACACACACACACACACACACACACACACACACACACACACACACACACACACACACACACACACACACACACACACACACACACACACACACACACACACACACACACACACACACCCTATCTTAGCTCAGTAATTTAGGTCTCTGGCTGCAGAGCCCAGAGGCTGTGCTTTCTTTCCTAAACAATAATAAATCCCATTCTGCATACAGACACTGTCTAAATGTTAAGATAAAACATATATATTCAGTGCCCCCTCCAATGGAAGGCAATGTACAAGGGCAACTTTGCAATATTTAATGGAAGAAGAAGCTTTAGGATCAATAGAATCTCTCAAATATCAATTACTATTATTATTATTATTATTTATTTGATTTATACCCTGCCTATCTGGACCAATGGACCACTCTAGGCGGCTTAAACAACCATTGCCCACCATGCCATCCAACATGTCTTAATGGAAATGTGTGTGTGTGTGTGAGAGAGAGATGAGGCAGTTCTGAGGAAGAGTTCCAGTTTTTGAACCAAAGACATGGCTTTCTGAACTACTGTCAGCTTCAAGTGATGTGGGTTTGTAGCAAATGAAGCAAAGGTGGACAAAGTTTATGTTTGCAATAGTCCAGAATGGTGTTACGGTGAAGGGAGAAAGGTACTTTTCTTCCATTACGTTGTGGGTGCAGGAAGATCGGTTTCCTTGGCCTGTTGCAGCGGATTTAAGGAACTCGGAAACTTTTCTCCCCATAGCCACCAGAGAGCCACTTGATCTCCTGCGTCCGGCTTCCCCTTCTTCCTTTCTGCGTGAGGGACTGGGAAAGAGTGGGGTTGGAAGGCAGGGTGGGAGGATGGAACGAGAGCCCAGCTTGGTGAACAACAAGAGCAGAGAAAGAAGAGCCGGAGGGTTTTACTATGAATTTTTGATGAACAGAAGGCGAAACTGCCCCCTTCAAGGAGAGCTGGGTGCAATGTCAATAGTGTTGGTTTAAGTAATTTAGCACGGTTCAGTGGCTCTCTGAGAGTGTCTTGTATTCAGGCCGGGCCTCTCTAACAAGCTTCTTTTGCTTTGGGCTCCTGCACGCCAAAGCTCTTAACAATAGTGGCTTTCAGGGGGCTGCGCTCTATGGAGTGCTTGTCTTTCTGTATCCTAACCCTGCCGAGTCCGCCAAAGCAGGAGTTCAGCTTGCAGCAGGCCTCTTCCTTTTGCTCTCCTAGTTGGTTGTGGCAAAATGTAATGGCCCTTTTAAGAGAGGACAGGTCAAGTTTGGTCCCAGACACAGTTCCCCCTTCTGCTGTTTCAGTCTCTTTCTTTCCCTCCCCTCCCAATGCTCCCGCTCAATGCGTATACACACTGCCTCCATCCTGGCTGAAAGTTCCCTGGAAATGAACTTGCTCCCTTTTTGCACTAAGCCAGCCCACACAGGAGCGATAAAACTCCCTTCCTCGAGCATGACTGGGAAGTGAGGAAACGAACATTTCAAGATTCAGGCTCCTAACGTATGTTGAATGAAGGAGGATGGCCTTTTACATGTCATCCTAAAATGAGGGCATGCATCACCAAATATATCATCCTAGGAGCCCGAATCTTGAGTATCCCCTTGGGTAGCAGCAGGAAATAATAAGTAGGGTGTTCTGTTTTGCTTCTTCCGAAGAGATCAAAATAACATGGCGGTCTAGGCTCAGGGAGAGATGGAGAGCTAGCCCTATTCTATAGCTGAATTGGCCTCTTTTGGTTGACATTATGTGCCATGATGTTGGTTCCAGCTTCTAGCAATTCCAATAGAGTTTTTACATTGCCACACACCCACACCAGTTTCCATAGCTGAGTAAACCCTGAGTCCTACTCTGACACTGTGTCTTCTACACCAGTGGTCCCCAACCTCGGGCCTCCAGATGTTCTTGAACTACAACTCCCAGAAGCCTTCACCACTACCTCTGCTGGCCAGGATTTCTGGGAGTTGAAGTCCAAGAACATCTGGAGGCGCAAGGTTGGGGACCACTGTTCTACACCAGTGGTTCTTAACCTTTGTTACTCGGATGTTTTTGAACTGCAACTCCCAGAAACCCCAGCCAGCACAGTTGGTGGTGAAGGCTTCTGGGAGTTGCAGTCCAAAACTCCTGAGTAACCCAAGGTTAAGAACCAGTGTTCTACACCACACTGGTGCTTAAGTCTTTCTCATCCACCTGAAAATGGGCTGCAACTGTTCAAGTAGGAGGTAAGTTTGAATTCTGAATCTCCACACCCTGTTCGCTCTCCCTCTCTGTCCTTGTCTTAGAAAATATGTTCCATCTTTAGCAAGCGAGGGGCCCTCCCATAAAGGAGACTGAAACAGCTACCTTAGACAATAGGTTCTGAATGTCACAAAAGAACAGCAAAAGATGATTTACTTTCTTATTATTGTCTTTCAGCTTCCAGGGAGGAGGGTTTTTCTTTGTTTGTTTTTCCCCTTAGGTACCAAAATAACTTTGGCTTGGATACTCTTGTTTGTTAGCCACTCTTATATGTATACAAATATATGGCCCCACTAAAGAGGAACACCTTAGTTTGAGAACTATCACTATACTATCTCCAGCTTTCCCTTTCTCAAAATGACAGAAGATAAAACTCAGGCAGGAGAGCCATTAGGCTGTTGACAAAAGCTATACATATTTTTGACTAAATTATTTGCTGAGGGAGTCTCCCCTCCCAACCTGTGATTTCAAAATAACAAGAGACTTTATCTACCCTTTGGCAGCCGTGTAGCTGCCTTGTAAGTCACCCTTTGACCTTGGGAAGTCTTGAAGACTCCAGGATGCCCTTTCCTTGAGATTTCAGCAGCTCGGCCTGAAATCATTAGTGAAATTGTCCAGATAAGTTGAGAATCACCTGCCAACAATTAGAACCTATCTCTGCTGGATTCCTTTCCATCCATCTCTTCCTCCTGTTTCCCTCCCTTTTATCTTTTGAGCTGAATAAAAAAAATGTTGGGGGAGATATCTTTGAGATTGTTAATTTACTTTGATTTATTGACTTCATCAATAAATCAATAAAAATATCTGGACTGTGATGCTTGGGAAATCTCCCAAGTTCCATTTCCCAGGATCTTTCAACCAACCCTTCAATGGCTGAGAAGCTATAGGATCAGAAAACAACCCACTACAGTGGGGTCTTGACTTGAGAACTTAATCTGTATTGGAAGGCGGTTCTCAAGTCAAAAAGTCTGTAAGTCAAGTCTCCATTGACCTACAGTGCATTGAAAACCGATTAATCCCATAACAGGCCATTTTTGTTCCATTTTGGTTTTTTTCTGGTCTGTAAGTCAAATCTCAGGCTGCAAGTCAAACCTAAATTTTGCGGCCAGAGAAGTCTGTAACTCAAAAAGTCTGTAAGTCAAGCCATCTGTAAGTCAAGGGTCCACTGTATTCAAGCAATAAACCACATACAGTACCATCATGACAGGAAAATACATGAATGAAACATCCCCAGATATACTGATGTGGTTGGGACATTTACCTTTTTTGGACCACATAGCAATGTTGACCAGGAGGTTCAAAGAGCTGTAATCCGAAAAAGTAGTTTTCCCAATGTTTGCTCTGGTGGAATACTCCACCAGTGGAGCTGTTCTGGCAGGAGACATTTCATGTGTGTTCCGCATATTATGACTGAATATTCAGAATTTGTCCTCAGCATTGGGAGCCCATGGACTACTTCTGTGTTGATGTTTCTTGAGATGTTGCGGTGCATCTGTCATTTTGTGTTTTTGTATTTTCTAAGCAGTGTGTTTTCCCCTCCTTTTCTGGGCTGAGCACCATTTACCCAATCTGCCGTAGAAATAGCAAGGTGGACAATTTATGCTGTTATGTGCTGTCAAGTGGCTTCTGACTTATGGCAACCATAACAGGGTTTTCAAGATACAGTATATCAGATGTTGAAGGGATGATTTACCCATCGGCACTTTGCCCCTAGTGAGCTTCTATGGCCAAACAACTTTTCTCTTGTGATTCTTAAGCTGCGAAGCATCTTCTGAGGGCAACCCAAAAGCTCATCAAGGGAACTAAAATTTGCTGAGGTGAGTGGCAGCCTTCCCATTAAATGGCAGTTCCCATATCGTGGTGAAATGGCTGTTAAGCCCATTTTCATCTGTGGTGTAAACAGGCTCATAAAATAAAGCACATTCGGCTTTCCAAATACATGGAGCACGGAATCATGTGCCAACATCACTCCCTTCTAGAGGCAGTTTGGGGGCAGACCCAGCAGGCAGCTCCTGCAGTTTTGGGGCGAGGGACCCCTTGCCTCGATTCACGAGCCCACTTCCCAACTTCTCCCAACCAGAAAGTCTGGAGAGAAATCCTAACTGCATCCAGGTGAACACACACACTTCTTCTTGTGAACAGGCATCCTGAATAATCAGGTACCACAATCAATGGAAAAGCTACACTGAATGCAGTTAGAAGAGTCTTGAGGCATCTTGAAGGCTTTATGCGGTCTGAGATTCCATGGACTGCAGCCTAGTTTGTGAGAACATTCTGAGGAAGTGGGCTACAGTCTACGAGAGCTTATGCCAAAGAAGACTTGTTAGCCTTTAAGGTTCTAGGAGTTTCCTGTTTTTCCAGCATGATTCTAATGTTCTCCAGACCCTCCAGTTCCACACATGGAGGGCAGAAGTGGAAGGCCTAGAGCAGAGCTTTCAAAACAGACGGTTTGGGGCCTTTGGTGTCTAGAATTCCTGAACCAGCATGACTTTGCTGGCTAAGAGATTCTGGGAAACGAATTTGTCATAATCCCTTTGCCATTTCTTTCTGAGGTGGGCCAAACTTTTATCCTTCTATGTCCTCTTCACACTTTGAGTTGGGAATCCCTGAGCATTCCTACGATTTATTCAATTTGTTAGAAGCCTGGGTCGTCTTATTCTATATGTTCTTCCCTTCACTTTTATGGCTCACTCAAGACTTTGTGAATTCTTAACTTCAGAATTTGACCAAACTCCAGGAGGCAGTGGAAGACAGGAGGGCCTGGTGTGCTCTGGACCATGAGATCATGAAAAGTTGGACACGACTTAACGACTAAACAACAACAAAACTTCAGAATCTCAGCTGTTTGTCTTCCATTTATGTGGGATTTTGCTGGCTGTAGCCTTACTGGGAGTGTGTGAGAGAGCAAAGAATGGCATTGTGATCTAATATTTCATATGTAGGATATTGCTATCACTAACTGTTGGCTCATTAGGGAAAATAAAATAAACAGGGCAATCAAAGAAAGAGAGGGAGAGAGACACGGGGAGGGGGAGAGAAAATGGGCTATCCCAAAGATAACAATGTAAATAGTTCCATTTAACACTAATCTACAAATCCATTTTACATATGTCTGGCATTTGGGTGGATAACTTTTAAGAAGCCTGTGAAAATCTGCAGTTGGCAACTGAAGGGGAAAATAAGACTTTGTAGAGAAGAACAGCTGGGAGGCAGGTGAGAATGGAGTCTGACATCATCCAGGGAAGCCATTAAAAAAAAGAAAGAAAGGCAGAGAAAATTTCCTGAAATATTCCTTTGTTCCCTGGGGTTTCTCATACTATCAGGACACATGTGGTGGTTGGAAGGGCCTATTTCAAATCTTTCCCTTCTCGCCTTGTGTGGGTTTAGGCTAAGAGTGTGTAAATGCCATCCGATCTTATTTGTATTCAAATATTTGACATACAAATCAGGACTGACCCACCTCGATCGGCTCTGGAGGTGTTCTGAACTGGTTTACTCAGAGTTTCTGAAAGCATCTATAGATATTTGTACATTTAAAAATTGGGAGGGGAAAAATGAAAATGTGGAAAATAAAAGAGCTACACACTATGAGGGGAGTGTGTGTGTACTACATAGCGCCATCAATATTGGGAATGCGGTCGACATCCAGTTTATTGAGAATGCTCTTTCTAGCTTCCCTTCTTCCTTCTTTTTCCCCCTTCCCTCTGCAGACCATGGTCAGAGATAATATATATTGAGGAGATTAAATAGGTCCACTCAGTATCCCCAGTCAGAACGCTGGCATGCCCTTGTATGCCCGCTCATTGCTTAGTGCATAGAAGATTGGTAGCCACTCACTTTGCAACAGGCAGCCACAGCAGGGAACAGGGAAAAAATCAGCACCTAAAGACCAGCAGCAGGCATTTTAAAAAGAAAGCAAGAGGAAACAGAGAATGATGTACAGGGGAGAGGAATAGTTCCTTGCACTACTTTAACCTACCCTATCAAAGCCCATACAATAGAGGCAGTCACCCATCCCACATTCACCCATATGTTCAGTTCCAAGTATCGTGAAGATTCAGAGTAGCAGCCTAATTTAAGAACAAACAAAAACAGAATACTGTATTCCAGTATACAGCCAATCTAAGAAGTAATGTACCATCCTCATCTTGCTATGTGGGAGGTGTGATGGTTGCTTGGTTGTATGGGTAGGGAATAAATAAGTATCTAGCGAGGGCAATCTGAGCATCTCCTAGTCTTCTTGACTGGACTTCCCGGAAGAGCTTCCGTCATTCACTGGATCTTCCACTGTCAATTCCTTCCTTCCTTTTGCTGTAGAAACTGGTGGCAAGTACTGAAGATTTTTTTTTTCAAAAATAAACCTTTTAACCCCCAAGCATAGGAGCAAATGTCCATGATTTGTAGGGGTCCCTTAAGTGACTAAAGCACAACTGGAGGCTTCTTGAGCTGACCCCTATTTATCCTTGCTTAGCCCCCAATTTATCCTTGCTTAGCCCCCATTTTTGACACTTCTCCACTATAGCAGGAGCCCATCTCCAGTTTAGGGATTTGGGCAAGACAGCATTACGTTGCGAGAATAGGGGACTCTGGCGGCTCCTTGTCTAAAATCAGAGGTAAAAAGGGTGAACCAGTGAGCTCTGCCATTTTGGGGAGAGATTCCCAGCCGAGGGCTGAATTCAAAATATTTGGGGGCCATAGTCCAGGAGCAATAGTGTCAAACACCTTTCCATCTCTTTGAATGCTTAAAAGTTGTGGGTTTATTTTTTAGCAAAAGAGACTTGTCTGATTGCTAAACTATTGATCGCAGCCCTACATACTACAGCTAATTGGATCACTTCCCCCTCCTTGTCAGAAAAGGTTCCCTGCCTAAATTTCTCCATCCAGTTGCTACTAAAGGTGTAGGAGTAAATGAAACTGTTGGTGATTTTGCTGGTGAATCCAGTCTCACTGAACCTAATGGGGAGTCAAGAACCTGTGACTCGTCACAGTCTCCTTCCTGTGCTCTGGTATATGTTTAGATCTGGTATTGAAAGGAGGGCACATTTGTGAAACAGGCTAGTAGCAATGTGCAAAACAGGTTAGGGCTCATTCTCCTTGCATATAGGAGGGAATTTCAGCGGGTATGTTGTTGTTGTTTAGTCGTGTCCGACTCTTCGTGTGTTAATGGTACAAAATTTCCGTGAATACAATGCATGGAAAAAGTAGACCTGTCTACTTTTGCACGTGGCCACCCTAATCTTTTAGATTCTCCATGGTTCTTTATTAGTCTGGGCTGATAAAGAATTAAAAATAAATAAATTCCAGAATTTGGGAAGGGGAAAGAAACAGAAAGGTTGAAATCCTTGCCACCATGGAAAACCCAAGGTTAGAAGTGGCAGCTTTCTTCAACTGTGTGATACTAAACCCACAAGCCTTTGTGATTTGCTGTCACTTGCAGATTGGCTGGCTTGGCTTCGAGATTGGTTGGTCAGGAGTTCGACCAGATGGCTGAGGTGGCATTTCGACTCCTCAGCTCCCATGCTAGGAGAGGGTGAATGCAACCGAAATATTAATGTGTTTCCCCCTTCTAACAATGTGCTAATGATACTATCTGATTTGACCCGGAGCTGGGGAAGAGGGAGTATGCAAATGGGCTACACTAGAAAAAGAAGTGTGGTTTATTTCTGTTTCGCATGGAAAATATAAAAATATGTGCCCATTGCAAGATATTTGACAGGTGCCTTGAATTCTGCAAATAATTTCGGTCCTCTTATATGAGATTAAACTGTATTTAAACACTTTGCTACTCTTGCAGAAGATACATCCGGACACCCAACAGCTTCATGAAGAATTGGAGAGAGGGCTGAGGTTCAGAAGTCCTTCATCTTTATAGTACTCTACCCAAAGTTTCTCTTTTCCTCTCTCGTACCTTCCCTCCCCCCCCCTCCATCCACTTTCCTCTAGGATGGATTTATAAGGAGCTCCCCATGGTTGGAAATGCACTTAATTGAAACCAAACTTGTGTGTCTTTTTTTTTTTGTGAACAAACATGGCACAGAAGAAAAAGAAAATGTTTTCTGTCGGCTGCCAAGGATTTAAGTGCCTACAGGTGTCTGAGGAATGCTAATGGATGGGGGGGGAATGACAGGGGGTATTGCTCTGCAGGCTGCATTTGGTTCCCATTAAAGTCCCCTTTCGCTGCTCTCTCAGCACCCCCCAGCCCCTTCCTGAACCCTCAAGCAAAAGGGAGCTTTCATGAGCCAATTACTGTCCGTCTCTCTCCCCATGTTCCCCAAATGAAGCCGTTGCTTGGTTAACAAAGAACAGATGTGAAAAAGCTTTGCCCCTCTTACCCCCTTCATCCAGGGTTGCAGCCAGGATGGAAAGCTGCTTCCCAGTTGGGTTTTGTCCTACAGAGCAGAAGACTGTGAAACTGGGCCCAGTTGGCCTCGGCTTGCATGCTGGGAACGCAAGTGGGTCACGTTACTTTGCCTGTGAAAATAAACCAATTGGACCGTGGGTTGAAGTTTGGAAAAGTTCCTTGTTTGAATGGAAACTCATAGAATCCCCTAGTCAGTGTGGCTGATTGGATCTGGGATTCTGGGATCTTTCATCACCCAAATGAACTTTTCCAACATTCTAGAGAAACAGCAGGCCAAGAAAGGAAATATTTTCGTGTCACACCCTCACTTACATGGAGGGAGAGCCAAAAAGGTTCTTTCCGCATCCATGAGATGGCACACCAGTTTCCCAGTGCACCGGGGAGAATGATTTTTGCGCAATTTGCATAGTTGTGCAAAATTGCAGTGGCTGCTGCTTCGATGCTTGTATTTTAAATAGACAGACACGACAGGTGACAAGTTTGTCTTTCTGAAGAGTCTGCCATTCCTTTTCTGTTGTTCTCTCTCTGTGTTTGGGCATTTTGCTTTGCAAAGGGAAAAGTTACCGGTTTTGCACAAATGTGCAAATTGTAGATGTACCTCCCCCAAAGACAAAGAGGGGGGGAAAGGGGTGGGAAATGAAACAAAAAGAACTCTTTGTCTTGCTCCTGTTTCGGGTGTGAGAAATCTTCCAGGGACTGAAAGTTTCTTGTTAAGGTTCCACAGTATGTCAAGATGGCCTGATTTGACAGGAATTTCATGAGGATTCTTTCTATCCCCACAGCAGATCTACAAATAAATACATTATATTTTAATGATGCATGCAATAGTTCTGCCTTCACTCATGGATATAACATACGTATGTGAACCTGATCTCTCTGTGTTGCCCTGAGTTAAGAAATCTTTGTAGACTTTATCTGTTGCATGTTGATTCACATGACTTGGCATGCAACACAGAATGCCTACAGAAATGTCTTAAAGCTCACTGATACACCATCTGCATAATTGTGCAACAGGATTTCAGCGTGTGACTCAGGTTCAACAAAAAGCCAACGTATACTTCAATATTATTGAATTCAGTGAGGTGTGGAAGTGGGGAGCAGCTCACTTAATGAGTTCACCCCTTCCTCAACGTGTCAAACAATAGGACAATGTTTTTATTTATTTCATCTACTTCCTTTAAGCTTCTCAGTCCCGTCCAGCTCTCTCGACTGACCTGTTAAGATGCAAAGAAGCAGGGTGAAGATTCCTGAATTCATGTCCTCCTGCTCCCTCCAAAAACTATATCCAAAGAACTGGGCTACCTTTGTGTACTTTGCTACTGTAATGGCATGTTACAAGTGACAGTTCTAGAGTTTTTGAAACATCAACGGGCAATCAACCAAATTTGACAAAATGCACTCTTGGCCACAGAAGATATTTATACTTCCATAGAGAGAGCAGGGTTCAAAATTACCCCCTTGCTGTGTCCTTCAGGGGAGTGTAATCCCATTGAGGCCAGGTAAATAGCCCTCTACCTGGTCTGATGATCTTCCCAACAATAGGATCTCTGTCTTATCTGGATTGAGTTTCAGTTTACTGGCCCTCATCCAGACCACTGTTGATGCCTGACAGTGCTCAAGGACCCACACTTGCAGATGAAGAGAAGGAGAGATAGAACTATGTCATCTACATATTGACAATAACATATTCCAATCTCCATATGATTTTTCCAGTGGCTTCATATAGAGTAGCTATTAAAAAGCATCGGGGAAACAGCCAATCCCTGTTGGAACCCATAATGGATATCCCAAGGGCTTGACAACACCTCCCCAAGCTGTACCACCTGGGATTGGCCCCTAAAGGATGACTGGAACCACTGAAAAACATGGCCCTCAAGTCCCAAACCTGATAAACATCCCTGTATCAAAGTCTACAGAACTATCCAGCAGAACCAGCAGGGTTACACTCCCTGTGTCTGTTTCCCTTGGAAGATTGTCTTGCAGAGTTTGAAGTGAATCTATTTCCTCAAAGAATGCATCCAGCTGGTCAGCGATCATCCTCTCAATCAACTTCTCAGGCAACGGTTCTATAGTTATTGAGATTGACACTGTATGCAAAGTTGGAGTGTCTTCTCCAGAGTACGAAGCCTGGGTAAAATAATATGGAGGATAGACGGTTACCCAAGCAGCAAATCCCCCCTCTCCACGTCACTGAAGTAGTCCAATGGAAAGGCAAGAGCCAATACAACTGGTTCCAGCGACATTGCAGGAGTTGCCAGAATGACACAAGCTGCTTTTGGGACTCAGGCTCTGGGTTTTGCCTCGAGGTTTACTCCTGAAGCCTTTTCCATCGGTGCATATAGCCACAAGGCAGTGGAGGTTTGGAATCAGAGGTTTTCTTCTCCTAGATGGGCTGACTTCCAAGGCTAACGAGCCCCACCTACCCAGGTTATTGAGATCATCTATTGCTAAATTAGGTTTCTTTAGAATGGGCCTTAGAATGGCTTCCTTTAGATGGGAAGGTAAAACCCTCTGTAGGGATGCATTAATGACGGAAGTAGCCCATTCCATGGCCATTTCCTTCCCTGGTTTTAAGAGCCATGTTGGACAAGGAATTATAGAGGAAGGGATGGCTTTCCAGCGTGTAAGTCCTTGCCCACATCCTCAGGCCATACTGATGGGAACTGAATTGAACCTGAATAAATAGTGCCGTGGACCCCTCTCCATCAGATCTGCTGGTATCAAGGTCCGAATGGGTGCTTTCAACCTTAGAACTAAAGTATGCTGCTGGTTGGTTGCAGTTCTCAATATTTTAATGGACAAATTGTTTTAGTTTGGAAAAAAATAAGGCCATGAACTACATGGAAGAGTTCCATCTGATGGTCGGAAGCCACCTCAATTAGTTGAACTCTATGGCTTTGTTTGGTGTTCTTCAGTTTATTCCAATATCTTCCAGATGGTTCCCCGACCATCAGCAGGTTTCATTCTGTAGGACCATCTGCTCTTTAGCCTTCTTTGTGGTTGATTCAACGCCCTTAGCTCCTCTGTCAACCATAGAGAGGTCCAAGCTCTGCATCAAAAAGGGCAGGAGTGATTGTGTCTACATCTCAGGTCATGTCTGAGTACCAATGGGGGACCAGAGCTTCAATAGGATATCAGCCAGAAATACCCCCCCGCCGACATTTTGGAAACCCATCAGTAATAAGTCCTTCAGTTGTGTGGAGTCCAGATGTCAACACGAGATGATCTGAACATGACAAGGTGTAGGAATCAAGGTTCCCCCCTTTCAGATCATCCTCTTCCTGTCCTGACATAAACACCAGATCAAAGGTTTGTGTGGATTCTGTGGAACTTTGGGACAGGCCCGTGGCAGCTATAACCTCCAGACCTGTTCTATGACAGCTGCTTCTCCACATGTATATTGCAGTCCCCCAGAAGTAAAAGTCTTGGGGACCTCAATGTAGCAGCTGAGATGTATTCTGCCAGTTTTGGTAGGGAGTACGTTGGGTCATGGGGAATGGTACACCAACACCAGTCCTGTTCTGTCCAGGTGGTCCAGCATGAGGTAAAAACACTCCAAACCTAGGAATGGCAGGATGCAAGGTTGGAAGACCAGCAGTCTTAAGATCGAATCCATGCAATGGAGTGAGCTCCCATCGCTTGTCCCAGCTCCCGCCAACCTAGCAGTTCGAAATCATGCAAATGCAAGTAGATAAATAGGTACCACCTTGGTGGGAAGGTAACAGAGTTCCGTGTCTAGTCGCGCTGGCCACATGACCACGGAAACTGTCTACAGACAAACGCTGGCTCTACGACTTGGAAACGGGGTTGAGCACTGCCCTCTAGAGTTGGACACAACCAGACTAAATGTCAAGGGCAAACTTTACCTTTACCTATCCTTCCAAAAATTCAAATTTCTCCCACCCAAGAAAAACATATTGAAAAAGTCCCTTTACAACCTTAGGATCCCAACAATAGCTGATTAGTTAGATTAAAAAAAGTCAAACAATCAGGCTATGAGACCCTATCAAAATTAAATAACTAAGGATAAGTAATAAATAACAGGGCAATTGATTAATAAACAAATAGGAACTAGAATTACTGTTGGAGAACTCTAGTGAGCTCCTCTACAGTACAACAGTAGAACTGTTTAACAGATAATTCTAAGGTATCAAACGCTATACTCAAGGATTATAATGAGCATGGAGCCATGGGAGTTAAACTGCTTTAAAAGTCTAGTGTACATTCAGTTCTTCTAACTAACTTCTAGCTTACAAAAGTGGGATGTTGTGCTTCTGTACCCACAATTCAAAAATCCAGGGAACAGCCCAATATTGCTGCACAATATTTTGCCTGTGTTGCCAGTGGGAAAAAGGATGCCAAGCTTTACATAGTAAAAAAGGCAGCCTGAATGTTGACAACACCAATGGCAGCAGTCAAGATGATTTACAGGATCCCCTCTTGTGCTCAATACTATTCACACAGTGATGCCACATAAGAGAAAATCCCAGAAGTGGGCTTCTTTTTTCATCAGTTAACCACTTCTTACCCAAACACAAAACAATTGTCATGGTCGTTTTTCAACAAGTATGAGTTCTCAACAATTGACTGGGCAGATTGTTTTTATCTGGAAGAAATGAGGCCATGAACTACACAGAAGAGTTCCACCTGATGGTTGGAAGCCACCTCAATTAGTTGAATATTGTGGTTTCTTTGGGTGGCCTTGAGTTTATTCCAATAATGTCTAGATGCTTCCCTGACTGCTGTCAGGTGGCACACTGTGGGAACTTTCCCCCATCTGCTCTTTAGCCTTCTTTGTGGTTGCTTCATTGCCCTTAACTCCTCTGTCAGCCATAGAGAAGGCCAGCTCTGCACCAAAGAGGGCATTTAGGAGCAATGGTTGACTGTCCTCCTTTTGAAGATGCTCTCTATTTAAATCACGGACCAGTCCAACTTTAATTTCCAAGCAAAGAACCATAAGGAGAGAGATCAGAAATCTCAAAAAGGTGCGTCCGCCATTAGCAGCACCTAGAGAACCATCTTAGTAGGTCACCTAGCTTCAATCTTCCCCTCTCTATTGAGATTCATCGCAATTCGGTTTAAATGACAACAACCATTGGGGGGGGTTGCAACTGCACATTAGCACATGTGATTTGTTTTGTCCTTTGTCTGGCCCTCCTTTTCGGTGATGGGTCAGTGACCAAAATCATGGGAAGACATGTTTCCCACTGTACAAGCCAGCAGCCTTCGGGAAGCATTACCTCTGTGTCTGCAATCAATCAGATGGGAGCACATGGATTGGGCTTCAGTGGGAGTGATTTCCTTTAAGGTATTTCTCTCATTCCCACCCACAATCTGGTGCTCATGGTTTAGCTCCGCTCCAAAAAGAGAGCAGAATTGCCATTGGCCCAGAAAAGGTCAGGAGCCTGGGGCACAGAGCAGGGAAGGGCTGGTTGAAATTTCAGTTGTGTTGTTGCCTGGAAATAGCTCAAAGTGGATCAAACCCCAAATAGCCCAAAAAAGTGAGTTCTACGGCTTCCTGATTGCACTCCCTTCCTTTCTCTCCACACCTATCTTCCATCAAAATCATATTTTTGCCCTTTGATTTTAACCACTTGCCAAATTTTCAGTATTCAAATCGAACATCCGTATTCGAAATGATCTCTTGTCAGTTTAGGACTCTGCTCGCCCTGTACACCTGCTGCTGATTTGAGACACATTTTGTTTTGGGAAAGTTTTGTTAATATCTCTTGAAAAAGAGGTTTGTTCTGTCCCAGGTGGGGGTGGAGGTGGTGTTGATGCTTCTGGCCCCAGCTCGTTCACACAATATTGCATAGCCTCTGGGTGCATGTAAACACATAATGAAAACTAGACAATGGACAATTAACACGTATCAGAAGAGCTTTACTACCGCAAAGAAGTGAACATGGTATGAATCAAGAGACCTATTTTTGGACATAGGAAAGGTCATAAAAATAGCACCTGCCAGGCTGTCTGGTTTGTATCCAACAGACAGGAAAACCCAGTGGAGAAGCTGGAAGGAAGGGAGCTAACTTTAGACCCTTACATGGTAGAGAAAACCTTGAAGGGGTGGGCATGGCTAGAATTTTATGCATCCCTTTGCTTCTTCACATAAACTGGAAGGATGGGGATGTAATTGGTGATGATTGGTTTGGGGTAATCAGTATATCTGCACATGCACAAACACATGTTTCAAGGCATATTTTATTGTATTCAGAAAACATTTGGCTTATTGGACGGCGCTTCGAAAAGGCTCATAAAAATACGTGAAAGATCAATAAATTAGTCATGATAACATGAACTCGGGGGAAGCCAGGAGTGAAAAACCTGTTATAAGATGGGGGGTGAAATCTGCAGGAAAGAAATCCCAAAGATAAATAAAGAGTTATAAAATAAAACGGATGATCTGTTTTGCTGATAGTTTTATGTACTAATAGAGTAAAGAGAAGGACAGATATATGAATCTGTGTTTGTATTTCTCCCTTTCACATCCTGAACATCTAATATAAGCTTACTGTAAATGTATGCAAGTGTAATTTTCTCTCACTAATTTTATACTTGGGGGGGGGGAAGTTAAATTACAACACCATATTTTTCCAGTCAGTGTGCCTAAAGTGAGGAGCCTGATGCATAACCAGCAGAGATTATTTAACTTCTAAAGTTGGAGGCAAATATACCTTTTCGTCTATGACTCTTATTTGTCTGTATGTCTAATCTTTCTATATACAAATATACATACTGTACGTTTGTGCTGGCCCCAAGCAAATACAGTATTATTGTCAACAAAAGGCTTGTTGCTCTTTCATTTTAACCCCCTTTCTTCTTCCAAGATACTTAGAAGGATCTAGATCAGGGGTCTCCAAACTTTTCAGTATAGGGGCCATATCATATATTTTACACATTTTCAATGCTCGAAGGAGGGAAGGGGGACCCAAGCAATCCCCCACCTTTGCAAAGTCAGAGGGAGTGGGGGAATCACCTGGGTCCCCCTTCCCTAATCTTCCTATGCCTGGGCCAGATAAAAAGGCAAGGCAGGCTGGATGTGGCCCACAGGCCATAGTTTGGAGACCCCCGGGCTAGATAATTCTCCCCACTTGCTTTGCATTCTCACACCCAGCACAGCCATTTCCTCAGGGTGAAGTGGTCACCTCAGGTAGTAGAAAACTCAAAGCAGAGACTAAAAGGGCAACTACACGGCCAGTTATCACAGAATTTGCTCCACCTATAAAATAGATGAATTCAAAGCTTCCTCTCCCCTGTCTGCATGATGTACACGGCTGAATCAAATTGGTCCAGACTTTTTTTTCCTGCCAAACTTTTTCCCCCCTCTGCCAGTTGAGAGCTGCAAGTTTTTCGCATTCCTGAAAATGGTGTTGTAAAGACAGAGGTTCATCTGTAGCACTAGCATTCATCTCTCCTTCCTCAAGCTACTTGAGATCCCCAGAGAAGATATTTGGCTGAGAGCTAGGGAAGTTCTACCTGGTTTGTCTGCAAACAACACCTGGCACACTCCATTTGTGGGTCCTTCTGAACCATATCAGTGGACACCTGCAACACTTCTCTCTCCCACACAGCATCCTGGTATCCAAGCAACGCAGCCACCAACTCCTCTTGTGGCTTTTTCTTGGCTGCACATATAAAAATCCTACCCCATCTCAGGGATTTCTGAGGCAGGTCAGTTGGGGTTTCATTTTGTTGCTTTCCAAGATGTAATCCCTTAAGTAAACTGCTTAATTAATGATAGGTTTTGTGAATCCTTGAAAGTTCAGACTATTCATGTTAACATCTCATAGGTACAGTATGTTTGATTAAAAATTAGAGGTGGATGTTAAGATGTGGTGTCACAGTTTTCTAATGTTCTCTTGCTTTCCAAACTGTAATCCATCGGTAAACTGCTTAATTAATGTTGGCTTTTTGTGAATCCTTCTAACTTCAGACTATTTTGATTATGCTCATACAAAAATTCAAAGCTTCCTCTTTAGACAGGCCTTCCCTCATGTCACTACTTGATTTTTTTTTTACTTTTCCATCTTTACTCTTTCATTTTACTTTTCTATTTTGATCTTTTACCTTTCCATCTTGAATGATATTCTTATTGTTGTTTAAATTGTTGCTCTTAATTATTGCTCTTTGCTATTTTATTGTAAGCCGCCAGAGTAGACGTGGTCTAAATGGGCGAGGCACAAATAAATCAATCGATAGATAAATAGATAAATAAATAAATAAAATTGGATAGGTTTGTTCGATGGAAAGCCACCTCCCACTTCCACAACATGTCTCCTTTGTGCCCACCTGTTCCATAACACCCAGCGCTGATGATCCTTCTGGTGAGGGCACTTTGGAGAGAGATAGTAATTGTTGCCCATAATGGCATAGTCCTGACGACTCATAGGGCCAGGTATCATGAGCATAGCCAGCTGAGCTGAAACCAGGCTGTGGAGGTGGGAAGCAGCTAGGAGCAAGAAGACGCTATCACCCCCACCACTACCCTGATGATTGTTGTGTCAGGAAAGGGGCAAAGGCGGAGGAAACGACCGGGTAGAAGCAGCAGGAGCAGTGGCACCAATCCTGCTTCTCTTCCCACCTCAGGTGACAGAAGAGCTGGTGCAACATCCATGTTGACTGAAGTATCTTGGAACTTTTGGTCCAAAAAGTTATTTTCCCAAGCCCTGCTCACAGGAACCTTGTATTCTTACCACAAAGCTAGACGATGCTAAGAGATAGCTAGCAGCTCACAGTTAATGCCATGAATTTTACTGCTTGAATAGAGATGGCACAAATTGCCAGTTTGGTGTTTTGTGCTAGTTTGGCTGGTTGTCCGGCAGGTTTTCTGCGGTTCTGACGTGGATCTGAGTCCTGCCTCCTCTGGCGGGCAGCACCCTGGCTTCCCTGCCCCACCTCCTCTGGGCACTGCCTCTGACTGGGTGCCCACTGGAGGAGGCGGGGCTCAGAACCACGTCAAATCCATGGAACACCTGTTGGGCTGATGGCCAAACCAGTTTGAACTGCCAAACCGGAGGTTTATGCCCATCTCGACTGCTGAAAAATAATTTGCACTTCAGTCTCTTAAGTTGTCATGGGATGGGATTTTTTTCAGATTTATTCCATTGCAAATCTGATAAATCTATCGGATCCTTTTTAGGTGAAAGGTAAACAAATCAGATCAGATCTCAATTCTGGGAGTTCTACCTGATAGACAGCTTAGAGACACCTTAAATGTGGCTCGCCTGGGAGCAAGGCCTCAACTAGAAGGCTTGAAAGCTTAGCTAGACCTAGCTCCACCCAAACGTCCTGTTCCTGCACCAGTGCTAGCTGCGAGTGTTCTTTCTGAGCAGGAAGTGAGGTGCACAGTCATTGTTACCTGTCAGTGCTGACAGTATTGAGCAAGAAAGACCACAAATCTGCCCTAGTGCTAGACAGCTCCTTATATTCCACTAAGGTGTATTACATGCCATCAAGTCACATCCCAGTTACAATGATACTATTAGGCTTTTTAAGATGAGATATTCTCAAAATCCTCCAACGTAGGCATCAGCAGTATGTGGACCAAGAACTCCCAGAAGTACAAGCTGGATTTCAAAGGGGCAGAGGAACTTGAGACCAAATTGCTAACATGCGCTGGTTTATGGAGAAAGCCAGAGAGTTCCAGAAAAACATCTACTTCTGCTCCATTGACTATGCAAAAGCCTTTGACTGTGTTGACCACAGCAAACTATGGCAAGTCCTTAAAGAAATGGGAGTGCCTGACCACCTTGTCTATCTCCTGAGAAACCTATACGTGGGACAGGAAGCAACAGTTAGAACTTGATCTGGAAACACTAATTGGTTCAAAACTGGGAAAGGAGTATGACAAGGCTGTATATTGTCTCTGTGCTTATTTAATTTATATGAAGAATACATCATGCGACAGGCTGGACTGGAGGAATCCCAAGCCGGAATTAAGATTGCCGGAAGAAATATCAATAACCTCAGATATACAGATGACACCACTCTGATGGCAGAAAGTGAGGAGGAATTAAAGAACCTCGTAATGAGGGTGAAAGAGGAGAGTGCAAAAAACTGTCTGAAGCTCAACATCAAGAAAACCAAGATCATGGCCATTGGTCCCGTCACCTCCTGGCAAATAGAAGTGGAAGATATGGAGGCAGTGACAGATTTTACTTTCTTGGGCTCCCTGATCACTGCAGATGGAGACATCAGCCACAAAATTAAAAGACGCCTGCTTCTTGGGAGGAAAGCAATGACAAACATAGACAACATCTTAAAAAGCAGTGACATCACCTTGCCAACAAAGGTCCGCATAGTCGAAGCTATGATTTTTCCAGTAGCGATGTACGGAAGTGAGAGCTGGACCATAAAGAAGACTGACCGCCGAAGAACTGATGCTTTTGAATTGTGGTGCTGGAGGAGGCTCTTGAGAGTCCCCTGGACTGCAAGGAGAACAAACCTATCCAATTTGAAGGAAATCAACCCTGAGTGCTCACTGGAAGGACAGAGCCTGAAGCTGAGGCTCCAATACTTTGGCCATCTCATGAGAAGAGAAGACTCCCCGGAAAAGACCCTGATGTTGGGAAAGAGTGAAGGCAAGAGGAGAAGGGGACGACAGAGGATGAGATGGTTGGACAGTGTCATTGAAGCGACCAACATGAATTTGACCCAACTCCGGGAGGCAGTGGAAGACAGGAGGGCCTGGCATGCTCTGGTCCATGGGGTCACAAAGCGTCGGACATGCCTTAACGACTAAACAACAACAAATTCAAGAAGTGGTTTTACCAGTTGCCATCCTTCTGTGAGTTTTCATGGCAGGGCATAGATTCAAACCCAAGTCTCTGGAGTCCTAGTCCATCATTCTGTCAATTGCACCATGCCAGGTATCCTATTCGAAAAGACCTCACTGTTATTGCTAGGAATAGGTGACAGTTCAATGCCCAACTATAGAACTAGTTGCTGGATTTATTTACTTGGACTTTTGAGTAGAAAGTGACACTAACAGTTCAAAAGACAGCCACAAGTCTTTCTCCACCATGCTCATACAGCCCCAAGGCACCTTAAGTCTTGTACACAAGTTACATATCCTTGACCAGCATTAAAAAAGTCTCTAAATTATAACAGTATCTCATTCTTTACAATAATGCTGGATAGCTCAGTGGTTTAGGTATCTCGTCTTGGAGCCAGAGGTTGGGAGTTCGATTCCCCACTGTCTCTCCCTGACAGAAGCCGTATTTGATGATCCATAGGATCCCTTCCAGGTCTTGAGTTCTAAGATGATGGTGATGATGATGATGTTTTGCTTTGCAGGCTGGGGTATTCTCAGCCTTATAGTTCCAGCCACCACCACTCCCGGCTCACAAGTTTTGTATGATAGTAAATCTTCAAATATCTTCCAATACCGTTTTTCGTTTTAATTGTTTATTATTTATTCATTTACAATATTGATATGACACCTTTCTCCTAAAGGATCCAAGGCAGCTTACAGTATTAAAAGAAACAAAGGTAAGAGCTAAATCATAAATCATAACAATGTTTAAAAAGCATTAAACAGATATCCTGTTAAAACTCAGAAGAACAATATTAAAAGCTCAAGGAAATCAACAGAGTAAAATAATACCTTTTAAAAATCCCATTGGTCAACCAGTCATTTAAAGCCTCCCTGAAGAGAAAGGTCTCCTGTTTGCAGATGGACAGCAAAGATGGGGCCAGCCTGGCCTCTTGTGGCAGGGAGTTCCAGGGCCTAGGGGCAGCCACAGAGAAGGCCCTCTCCTGTGTCTCAAGAAAATGCACCTGTGAGACCAAAATAAAGGCCTTCCTGATGGTCTTAATATCTGAGCAGGCTCATAAAGGGAGATGCAGTCCTTGAGATAGCTTGGACCCAGGCTGTTTCGGACTTTAAGCCTATAAACCAGCACATTGAATTGTGCCGGGAAACAGATCCGCAGCCAGCGGAGCTGGTATAAGAGGGGAGTTACATGTTCCCTGTCACCAGCCCCAGTTAACAATTGGGCTGCAGGATTTTGGACCCGCTCGAGTTTCCAAACACTTTCCAAAGGCAGCCCTACATACAGCATGCTACAGTCATCCAGCTGAGATGTAACTACAGTGGTGCCCTGCACCACAATAATTCATTCGACTGAAATCGCTGTTAAGTGAAAACATCGTCCAGCGAAAACAGTTTCCCCATTGGAATGCATTGAAAACCATTTAATGCGTTCCAATGGGGAAATTACCTCGTCATCCAGCAAAGATCGCCCACAGGGAAGCCATTTTCCTGGCACTGATCAGCTGTTAAAATGGCTACCCTGTGAAGCATGGGTCCAAAAAACACAGGGCAGCCATTTTAGGAACCCAACAATCAGCTGGAAAAATCGTCATCTTGCAAACAAATGGTTCGCGAAGCACGGACCTAATCATCATCAAACATTTCCCCTGTAGGAAACATTGTTTTGCAATTGCTATAGTGATCGCAAAAAAGTCATAGTCCTGCAGATTCATCGTTTAGCGGGGTCGTCGTCATGCGGGGCACCACTGTAAGGCATGTGTTGCCAAGGCCAGACTAGACCAGACCTTTAATTGTTGCTAAAAGACTCAGGCTTCAGAGGTCTTTGCTAGCTTCTCCTGGAGTTAGATGTGATTGAACTCGTCAGCACGATGGTTTATTTGCAGATTGTGGCATTGCTTGTGGTCGGCATGGAACTAAAGATTGCAACTGTGCCCGGGCATTTGTCAGCAATTTAAGTAGGAATAAAGCCCCTCAAAACTCTGCAGAGTTCTGTTGCAGCTCTTAATTGCACAGTTCATGCTCTGTTGGAAACCTCTCAGAGACTGTGGTTGTGGCCATGGGGGGAGGAATGAGATGGATCTATGCTCTGCTTTGAAGCCTTTGCGTAATTCAGCTGCTTAAATCTTAGGCCTCTACTGTCCGTTTTGCTTGCAAAACTGTCCAGAATGTATACAAGTATTTTAATGAGAGGAGCAAGCCAATTCGTAAAACAATGAATATAAAACAGCCAGCATTTGCCCTCTGACCTCAGTAATGACTTGTTTATTGTTGGAAACAGCAGCATGTAATATAAGAAAATGTCAAAGTGGTGCTAACTGGGAAAACACCAGTAAATAGCACCATATAAATGTTAAGTCTTCTATGCCAAGACTTGATATTATCCACAGCGAACTGTCAAAATCCTTGAGGCATGGTCAGAATTGTGCTAAGAAGGCAGACAGAAATGCCAGTGCAGTATATTTTGGCTGATGAGAATGGCCAAATGTCCTCTTTTAGGAAGGACAGTTCTCCACTTGAAGGGCTGCTAGAAAACAATCTTCCATTTCAATGTATTCTCTGTTTGAAGAACTGCCCTGTTCATGTCTGATTGTGGGATTCATGGATTCATAGGCACACAAGCCATCTGGCTGCAGTCTCCCCTTCTTAAATGAAATGCAATTCTGTTTAAATCAGAAAATCATTTCTGATTTTGCATGGATACACATAAATGAGTATCCATGCGCCGGTGGTGGAGCTGTGGGATAAACCGCAGAAGCCTCTGTGCTGCAAGGTAAGAAGACCTGCAGTCGTAAGATTGAATCCACATGATGGAGTGATGTCCCAGCTCCTGCCAACCTAGCGGTTCAAAAGCATGCAAAATGCAAAAATGTGAGCAGATAAATAGGTACCATCACGGTGGGAAGGTAAACGGCATTCTGTGTCTAGTCACCCTGGCCACGTGACCACGGAAGATTGTCTTCGGACAAACGCTAGCTCTGTGGGTTAGAAACGGAGATGAGCATCGCCCCCTAGAGTTGGACATGACTGGACAAATTGTCAAGGGGAACCTTTACTAATTTTATGCAGACCAGTGCCCTTTGTCCCCTCTTCTTTTTAGTGATCTGGAAGGGGTCGACCTGTTCTAATGGTGAAAGATACTCTTGTTGCTTGGCAGATGGCAGATCAAGGCCATTGAGGACATCTTGTTAATTAAGATGAAGGGCAAAATGGTGTGCACTTCAAGGCACAGGAGTGAACTTGACTTGTTTGTAGTTGGATTTCATGGTGGTGGGGCAATGTTCTGCTTCGGATCTGAAGGCAGTTGGCTACGTTATGGAGTGCAGGCTAGGTCATCTGTCTCACAGCATGTTCCTCCAGCACAGGAAAACATCCCTGCGTTCCGTCATCTGCTGTTTTCATTAGTTGCTCCACTGGCCTAACGGAAGGACTGGTCCTGCTGAAGCAGTGAAACCCACAGTTTTACTCCAAAGGTTGGGCATCTCAGCTCTTAGGCAGATCTAATCTGAAAACATGAGGGGTCAATGTGGGGTACCAATGAAATTCCCCTTTTTATAGATCCCATGCAGCAGAGGGAGGGGACATTTGGAGGAACAATGGTCAATAAAGAAGTGATTTAATCTTGTCCATCCACATACAACGATCTGAGGTATTTTCTTCTATATTACAAAACTGGGCTATATTAATTTCCAAGGTACATTTTTTTTTTTGGATGTAGAGCACCAAGTGGGAATGGGTAGCATTAAAGATGTCGTTGGATGACAATTCCTATTATCCACCCTAGCCGATGATAAGGGATGGTAGCAGTTGTAGTTCAAATGAATATGTATGCCCCCCTCTCCATGTAGAATGTAGTTTAGCTGTTATACTAGTGGCCTAAAGGATAACACTTCTTTTTTGTTAACTCCAATAAGTCATGGACCTCATCATTTTGTCTTTCGACCTCTTTTGACATGCAAAGTCAACCACTTCTTGTATGCCTTTCCTTTTCTAACTCTAGCTGAGCCTAGAGAGAGAAGAAGCAACCTGCGGCTTGACGGCTTGACATTTTATTTATTGTTTTCCCTTAATGGCTAAACAAGTGTACTTGGTAACTTTCTAAATTCTTTCCAGCTGTTTTTCTGGAACAGTAGCCAGAAAAAGAAAGGAATTTCCCCCATCTGAGTGTCTTTGGTGTAGAAATGTTTAGACTGAGTTGTAACTCTAGCCAAAGGAGGCATTCAGTGAGTGTGCGGGCCTGACTCTGCGCCTACACAGAGCTGTCCCTTCTTGTGCGGTTTCACTGTCCAGTATTTCCTTTATTGATGGTGACCGCAGAAGATGT
Organism: Pogona vitticeps; assembly: GCF_051106095.1. Taxonomy (NCBI): domain Eukaryota; kingdom Metazoa; phylum Chordata; class Lepidosauria; order Squamata; family Agamidae; genus Pogona; species Pogona vitticeps. The sequence continues at coordinate 17,347,928 of NC_135790.1, forward strand.
GGTAACCAAATATAAAAGTGGGAAAGTTAAATAATTAAGCTTTAATCCTATGTGCTCTTACCTGGGAATGAGGATGAGTAAAGATTTAGTTTTAGCGAATTTTTGGTAAAAATCAGCCAATATATTTATTCTTTCAGGATAGAAAGAACTTAACATTTTCAGCAATCTGTGAGTCAGCAAAATTGACAGGTAGATTTGACTAGATCCAAGGCTTTGAAGTAAGGATGTTGAATCTCACTTTCTTTCAGTCTCATGTTTGAGAACAAAATAATTCAAAGTGTTTTTTTCCCTATGAGTATCAGACGACTTTTGCTTTGCTTTGTTTTCTTACTTTATGATTTGGGACTTTTTTGGTAAATAATTCACAAAAGAGACAGTGTCCAAAAAACTATTTGTTAAAAAAAATGTATTTAACACAAAATACAAAATTTCCGGTAAAATGTACAACTTTTTTCACCCCCCCAAAAACACGGTTGTGTAAAATATAAAATTCAAAGAGTTTTGTTTATTGCGTTTTAATGCCGCTGCTGTTAGAAAGTTGCTGACCTTTTTATTTCCGTAAGGGGATGAAAAATCTTGCAGTGCAAGCATTTAGTCTGATGGAATCTCCCTCTGTGACAATACATCCTTTTTTTCATTTTGGATGAGGATTTGTTGTACATTTACTTCAAAAGTTTAACTCTTTAAAACCCGGTGTATCCAGCCATATTACTGCTGGATTAGAGCTGCCACCTATTTCTTTCTATAAGGTTTCTCATCCTTAATGCAATATGAAAAGCCAGTAGCACATGGTACTCTTCATGCTAGGAACAGCTATATATGACGAACTGGAGCTGGTGAAGATGGGGCAGAATTTTGTTTTAGTTTGTTTTGGAAGAATTTGATAAAATTTGCACCTTTCTTTATATTCAAGAGAGGCAAAACTGAGTTTCAAAAAATTCAGATGGAAAAGCAAAGCCGACAGATTTCCCCATACTTGGCTGTTAGTGCACATTAGAAATATTCTAATTTTAAACAAGTTTTAACAGTAAAAATGTTAAATACCATTTCCCCGAAAATAAGCCCTAACTTGAAAATAAGCCCTATCCCCAAAATAAGCCCCAGTTAAGTGAAACCCTGCCCTCCACCATTGTGCAGCAACCAGAAGAAGATGACATGACTGTAAAATTAACCATCCCCTGAAAATAAGCTCTAATGCATTTTTGGGGGTAAAAATTAATATAAGACCTTGTCTTATTTTCGTGGAAACACTGTAAATTCTAAGTCTGAAGTACTAGCTAGCAGAGATGGGCGAGAACTGGAAAACCAACGGTTCGTGATGGGTCACAGCTGGTGGCTGCCCAAGAATCATGAACTGTCACGAACTCCCCAAGGAACAAACTGGTTCACAGTTTGTTTTTCTGGTTCATGCTGGGGAGCGGGGAGGAACCCCTCAAGTAGATGTTGATCGTCCTTAAAATAGCGTGCGCACACACCCCTGCTCTGTGAGTAGATGTACGTAATATCCATCTTCACAGAATTTCCACATTATATTTTCATGGTTCCCACCGAGTCAGTAGTCGCTTAGAGGATGTGTTTCTTACACCCTCATGTCTGCTCAGCAAAGAGGTTTAGCGCGACTTACGGATGTTAGCGTAGCGCATGTAATTGGACTGAACTCTGTTAATGAGGTTTGGCCTGAATGTATTTAGAAAAGAAGGCTGCTGAGTGGAGAAAAAATTTATATTGGACTTGCAGGGTTCAAAATGGCAGAGCCTAACTGCTTTAATAAGGATAAAGTTCAGGTAAGGGATGATTAATATAGGTTGACCAGACAGTGTGGAAGAAAGACTTTTGATAGCTGGGGTGGAGGTGGGTTTGATTACCTTACTCAGCTGGAGAGAAGGAACTTGATTTGAACCATTGTCCACCATTTCATAAATTCTCCCTCAGTCTCCTGGGGATACCTAGAGTTTGACCTTAAACACTCAAGACCAAAGTTCTTTTCTTTGTCTCCTAATAAACAGCACTGATGACTGGGGAATTCCAGCTGTTCCTCAGCTCCAAGCTTCCTGAAAGAGATGACTTCTCCATGTGAAGTCTCATTAATGTGGACTTAAGGCCAGTTTGGGTTCCCGACAGCTGCCTCTCTCTCCTCATTATAGGCCCTGCCCTAGTTAGAGCAATCATTTCAACTCTTTACTTGACTGAAAAATGGCTCTTGGTTATGAACCACTGGCCTTCATAGAAGCCCATTGTATGAACAGTTCAGGCCTTCTGTTTTGACATATTTGGAGGAAAGCCGGGATTGTGGGGGGTGTAGGTCCCACTTAGCATGACATTTTAAAACATTTTGACAGATCCCCCCCTCCCCTTTTGCTTTGGTGTCTGCCTGAGTTGTATCAACTCCTCTTAAGACAACGTCTACTAAGGAACTAATGACTTGCTCAGGTTTTTTTTTAAATGCAGAGGTATAATTTTGTAGAGGCATTGGAGGGAGCTTTTGCTGTCATTCACAGACAGAAACTAGATCAAAACCAGCTGTTGAGCAAGCCAATTCACTTGCCCGAATTCACTCTTTTTAAATATATGCAAGAGACCAAGCCTCATCCCTTAATTCCTCAATGTAGCAGCCAAATTATGCCTAAGAATCTTTTGTTTTTTGTTCCAGTAGCGAGAAAATTCAATTTTGCATTCATCATTTTAATTTTTTTTAAATAAAAAAAAAATAAAACTTCAAGTTCTTTCCATCTTCCTGGATTTGCAATTTGAGCAAAGGCTTTGACAACAAACCAAAACAAAATTTTCACCCACCTGCGCTAGCCAGATTCAGCCAAATGCAGTTGTATTTTCCTGTCATGCAGGTGTTAAAGAAAGAAAAGAGAAAAGAAACAAAAGAAATTAAAAGAAACAAAATGAACAAATTAAAAGAAAATTGGAAAAAAAGACGAAATTGCAAGCCTAACACATCACCAGCATGATTTAATACACAGGTATTAAAACCTGGACTAAGTTAAGCAGGAATTCAAACCTGGACTAAGTTAAGCAGGCGAAGTCCTCAATTTGGGTCAACTCATCAGGTTTGCATCTCCCAAGAATCTTAAATGTATTTATTAGTTTAATATACACAGACAGATGCACAATGCTTTAGCGATACTGTATGTGCGTATGTTATATTCACATGCTTCTATCCAGCTTTGCTTCTCGCTCCTTGAAAAATTCCCATGGAGGTCCTTGAAAATGTACATGAAGAGAAATCTGGGTAAATGAGCCAAGAATCTGGTAAAATGCAGCTAAATAGGCAACATGACAAGAAAGGCCAGGTCTGGGTGCAAATTAGACCAGTGCAAATTACAGCTGTCAGTTACTGCAAATTTGGAAGTCAACAGAGGCAGTTGCTATTAAACACTGAGTCATGCAACTGGTAGGTCGTAGCAAATGCAAACATTGACTTCATAACTTGCAACAAGTCACAGCTAAGATCTGTGCTGATGGAGTTCTGTGAGTAGGTATAATGGATAGGATTCTGATCATTGCTAAATGTAAGTTTTCTTCTCCGGAACAGATAGCAAAAGCAGAAATGGATAGATTTCCACCTGCAAATTGCCTCTGTTTCGATGTTCACTTTGCCAAATTCAGAATACAATTTAATGGAGGGAAATTCTCACCCATCCTTAGTTGTGGCATTTCAACCGCTCAGCTGCTGACATGACTAGTAAGCCAGGGCTGCACACATCAGTCCTTTCTGCAGCTTTTTTTTTTAAAAAAATGTCCTGTAGCTATAACGCATTCGTCAGGTGATGATGGGGTGGGGGTGGGAGGGATCAGCTACTGGGGCCATCTCTGAAATCCAAGCCAGCCGCAGAACATCAACATCTCATTAGGGCCCCAGAAGTTTCTACACAAACAGCATCTGGGAGCAGAAAGCATGGAGAACTGTAGTAAATAAAATGAGAGATTCTTGTTTCTTCTGGTAAAGCCCACAGTCATCACTCCAGGCTGGCAATATGGTCAGCCACTTCCCACCAATGCAGAAGGAGAAGGTAACAGTAAGGACAAAGACCAGATGCATTCAGGGACAGGAAGAGAAGAAGCGGCAGAAAATATGTGGATGGAGGTTTTCTTAGCTAGAACTTTCATTCCAAACTCTGCCTGATCCGTAGAAGATGGGAGGGGATGGGAGGCAGAGGGCAGCGGGTGCAGCTTTGGAAGCCTGGGATTTTTTCCCCCTTTGGCTGGAACGGATTCATGGGTTTTCAATACATTCCTATGGGAAATGGACCCTCGACTTACGGACTTTTCGACCTGCGGCCACCGTTCCAATATGGATTAATTCCGTAGGTCGAGGGTCCACTGTACAGGTCAAAGTCTTGTCTGCTGCTCCTGAGATGACTCAGGTGAAAGGATGGCTCATTTTGGCTTTGCATTAAGGTAAAAGCTGTTGATGGTAAGGGCAGATCAACAATTGAGATAATGATCTGGAGGAGTGGTGGGTTAACATAAGAATGTAACTCCAGATCCATCTACATAGGCCAGCTTTATATTTTTTTACAATGGTCAACCATTTGTTCATGGGAAGACAGGTCATAGACACAACTACACTTGTCCAAGAACTAACATACAGGGGTGCACTCCTTCTGGTACTGGAGGATATTTAAGATAACTATCATATCTAATGGACAGGTGGCTGGATGGCTCAGTGCATTATGTATCTGGCTGTGGATCTAGAGGTTGGGAGTTCAATCCCCCACTCTGCCGCCTTTGAGAAGAGCCAGCCTATGTGTCCTTGGGCAAGCTGCACAATCCTGGGATGCCCCAGAAGAAGGGAACTGTAAACCACTTCTGAGAATTATCTACCTAGAAAACCTGTGCTGTAACTCTCAACTGACTTCACAGCACACTATTATTATTATTATTATTATTATTATTATTATTATTATTATTATTATTATTATTATTATTATTATTATTATTATTATTATTATTATCATCATCATCATCATCATCATCATCATCATCATCATCACCACCACCACCACCACCACCACCACCACTACTACTACTACTACTACTACTACTACTACTACTACTACAGATAACCTTATCCCCAAACCATTTGTCCAACCCCCTTTGCTCTTTCTTGCTGGATGTCTTCTAGGCTAGACAGACATCTAGTAAAAAGAAGTAACTCTAGATTTCCCACATGGAGCAGAGATTGAACAAGATGCCTGTAAATGAGACAGTTACTCTCAGCTTTTAGATCTTCTGTTGTGCAGCAGATCATTCTGATGAGGATGAGGCAGAGGATATTTCATCAAAGCTGGGACCTCAGTGGCTTTTTTCAGGACTTTCTTGGCTCTCTCATCATCCTCTGGGTCAGAAGACGAGTCCCCAGCAGCACACCCATCTCTCCAGCCTCCTAGAATGATCAGGCGACGAAATCGGCTTGAAGGCCCTGTAAGAGTGTAGTCGGCTTCTTTGAGAGAGGCGACTCTACCAGCTCTTGTCTACATAAGGCTTCATTTGGTTTTAGTTCTCTGCTGGGACAACATTTTTCTATTGCCCAACCTGAAAGAGAGATAGCGAGAATATGATGTGCAGATTCAGGACCACATTGTGCTGAACACAAATTTTTTGGCCAGTTAATAGACCTAATATATTTATTAACCGTACTGTGGAGCTTCTGACATGGACAAATAATAATAATAATAATAATAATAATAATAATAATAATAATAATAATAATAATAATAATAATAATAATAATAATAATAATAATCGTCACCATCACCGTCACCGTCACCGTCGTCGTCATCATCATCATCATCATCATCATCATCATCATCATCATCATCATCATCATCATCATCATCATCATCATCATCATCTAATTTGGCAAGCTAATCACAGTCAGGTCTGAATAGTACTTGGATAGGAGACCTGGTAAGATAAGGGGGAAATCCTTTTGAAGAGTCCCCATTACCTATCTAGACAGTAACAAGTCAGATAGACTCATCATGTGGACTGTGAGCTTCCCGGTGTCCTTTCCAATTTTTTTTCCTGTGCTCTGGCTGTATTGGTCACAATTGGCCATGATACATGTGTTCTCTGCCGCTAGAAGGTCACCAACAGTCCAGAGGTTTTGCAAACAGTTAGCTTGGATGAAATTGTGGTACTTTGCGAGAGCAGGTCCGCAGAGGGATAATGAGAGCAACGGGGAGGCTGACCGGTTCATTTTAGGAAGGCTTCACCCACACGCAACTGTGAAGAGGGAGGTTTGTGCAGCCAGTGGCTGAGACTCAGCAGCCAAGAGCTGAACAGAGCCGGGGCTTCATCAGGCCACCCAGTTGGATTGAAAGAGGCCAGGTCACTTTACACTGTTGATGAACTTTGATTCTTGAAACAGTCTCTAAAGGTAAATGAAATTGGATGGGGGAAAGTGAACACATTTTTTAATAAGCTGTTCCGTTACTGAGCATCAGAGCAAGCCCCCAAAGACGGAACTGATGTTGACGGATTGCCATTGGCAGCAACTGGAGGCACGCAGCTGTGTGCTGGAGGTCATGCTTTGTAAACTGCGGGTGTTTTGCTATGGGGAACTGAGGCTTGCAGGACTTGATTGAGGAGGGTGGAAGTGGTGAGAAGTGAATCCATCTTTCAGCATTGCTTTCTTACTTTTTTAAAAAAAATGGTAATTGGGTTTACAGAACTTTCTCAAGGATCAAAGATGTTCCTCAAACCTTGTGTGGTTTTGATATTTGCAAAGCACCAATTTGGTGGGTCACTGATATGATAAGTAAAGAGTTATTCTCATCAGAGCAGAGGTGAGCAATGGACAGATCTCTGGACCAGTGCTTTCCAACCTTGGTTCCCCAGATGGTCCTGGGCTACAATTCCCAGAAATCAAGGCCAGCACAGTTAGTGGTGAAGGTTTCTGGGAGTTTTAGTCCAAGAACATCTGGGGAACCTAGGTTGGGAACCATTGCTCTAAATGGTGATGAACTACAGGTCTCATCAGCCAATGATAACCTGTGGTGATGGTTGCTTAAAGTTGCAGTTGAATGTCATCTGGAAGGCATTGTTTTGCCCAGAGACATCAGCACATGGAGAGGGTGGCAGGCCTTGTTAGCTAAGAGATCCCAGGGGTGACCTTGCAGATCAAACACCGTTTTAATGGCTGCTACTACTACTACTACTGATCTACTACTAAAGATCTACTACTGCAAGCAAGTCCTTTGGTTGCTTGTTGTAACATACAGCACTGATGGTACCTGTCTGTCATGGGTTTGGAGGGAAAGTTCCATCCTATGGGGAGTGGAAGGCGGGACATCAGGGGGAGGAGCTGTACTGTATATATATGTGGAGCTTGTGTGGAGAAGTTGAGAAGCTGGAGTGGGAGTCTGTGTGTCAGACTGAGTACAACTGTGTGTCAGTTTGTACATACCTGATAGGTTCAGGTTTCTTTATGGGTAGCCAGAACTGATAGGTTCAGGGTCTGTGCTTTACTTTAAAGTGTTCTGTGTGAACCAAACTGTTGTATGTAGATGTTTGGGACTTTGCCACGTTACAGTATCTTATTTACTTGATCTTTTATTTACCCTGTTTGTTATTTAAATAAACCTTGTTCTTTTGTTTGTTAAAAATCCATTCCTGGTCTGTGTGACTCCTTATAGGGAATGGTTGGTGGCAGCTTAGTTAAAGGGTGGTATACTCCAGTAGGTCTGGGGTTGTCACACTTGTGTAATCAGCTGTCTGAACGTGGACGGTGCTCTCAACAATCTTCACCGCTCTTGAAAGTCACCCAAGAATGATAACACCAAAAAAAATTGGAATGTCTGGTTTAAGTCTTGTAGTTCCACCCATGATGCAGTGGCAAATGTGGAAGTGTAAGGAGATCATTAAGACCCTTGCCATAGCCAGGTGCCCTGTAGAACAAGACTCCAGAAATGCAAGCAACAGCATCGATCCATATCGATAAACAAGGAGCAGGCATTTGATAAAGTGAATGGCTCTCCCATTCAAGACCAAACTACCCTCAAATATTTTTTGGTACAACTGGGAGAACTTGCCAAAATAAAAAATAAAAAATAAAAAAATGAATCAATAATAATAATAATAATAATAATAATAATAATAATAATAATAATAATAATAATAAGAAGAAGAAGAAGAAGAAGAAGAAGAAGAAGAAGAAGAAGAAGAAGAAGAAGAAGAAGAAGAAGAAGAAATAGTAGTAGTCGTCGTCATTGTCGTCATCATCATCATCTATTCAGGAGGAAACAAGTCTGTTTCCTAGCAGTGAGGATTGCAGCTAAACTCAGAGGGAAAAGAGAAGCCCAAGGATGGTGGTGACAGATGTTATAGTCCCCAAAGTCCTGAGGTTTTGACCCTGCAAGTGCAGCTAGCACTACACTACTGAGTACAATTACGATTTGCTGGCCCAGCCCTAAACTACAATTGATTGTTAAGTTTAGTTGTAGGTAGAGATGGGATTTTCAGATTTGCTGGATTACAGTGTGAGCATGGGCAGCCAAGTCTCCTGGCAATAATTCTATAAGTGCTCACTTGTGAGAATGGCCAATAACAGACCTTGTTGCCACCAAGGAACCAACAGAAACAGCAACACTGCTCTTAGCTCCCTCTGAGGACCTTCCCTGCACTAATTCCCCAGGGAATGTCCTTTCAAGAGGCTCCTCTGTTAAAGCCACAGGGAGCCCTTAGAGTCCTGGTCTCTGAAAGCAGGAGGGAAGGATGAGTCTTGGGGCCAGCCCTACTCAGAGACTTTTCAGGGATGGCCAATGGAGCCAGGTGGGAGTTACTAGAGCTTTCTCTCTCTCTCTTGCATTGGTGCTTTTGTCGCCAGGACCATGGATCGGTTAGAGTGGGTGCTGCTCCTCCAGTTGGATGATGAGGGTGCCAAAGTCATGTCAGAGGTGCAGTAGGCTCCTGGCCCAGGGGTTTCTCTCCTGCAGCCCCTTCCTCTACCCAATGGTGGAGCTCAGGGGCTTCAGCCTGGGGCTCCTCTTCCAAGTTAATCTGCCTCAGCCAAGGTGCAGAACTGGAGATCTCAAGCCATAACAGCCTCTCCTCATGTCTTCTCCTGCTCCCAAGCTTCCTGATCCTTATCCAGTGCTAGCTGGGAGCTCTCTTTCTGAACAGGAAGCTTGGACAGAGTTAGGTCTCGCTAGACCTTAAAGCCTTCTAATTTAGGCCCTCAAGTGCTTCACATCTAAGTATTTGTAAAGCGTCTGTAAGATAGATAGAACTCCCAGAATTGAGAATTAGGGTATTTCTAGTCCAGAAAATTAAAAAAAAAATGCTATCCTTAGTTACTGTGTATAAAATGACTCTGTTTCCTAAAATAGAGGAAAAATTGAGGGTCATTTTATACACGAAAGTAAGGGGGGAGGGATCAAAGTGCTTTGATCCCTGCTTTCCCCCTCCACTTTTTGCAAAGAAAGTGGAGGGGGAAAAGAAGGAATCGCTTTCCCCCCTCCACTTTCTTGTGAGGAAAGTGCTTTCTTTGCAAAAAGTGGAAGGGGAAAGCAGCTTTTTGCAAAGAAAGTGGAGGGGGAAAGCAGGAATCAAAGTGCTTTGATCCCTGCCTTTCCCCTCCACTTTCTTGCAAAGAAAGAAATTTTGGGTTAGAAAAGAATGTGGCGTTTTATACATGGAAATATGGTATATGTGCTGTTTGGTGTTGGGGACACTGATGGAATGAGTGAGATCAAGATAGAACACTCTTGTTCTTAAGCTGTATGCGCATGGCACAGTTATGCCCATCTGACACCACTGTGTCATGGTTCCAAGCAACATAAAAATGGTTAAACTAATCTAATCCTCAGTCTTTTTTCTCAGGGTATCTTTGGGAACTTAAAGGGAGTATACCAGAACTGCTTAGCAGACCATTCTAAGTACTTCACCAATTCACAAAATCCAGGCCTCCTTAGGACAGGGCTGTGCAAATTAAAGTGATACCAAACTGATGTAACTGTGCAATGCAGATACAACTTCAGCCTCAGAATCTGAGGTTGGGTTATGTTTACCTGTCTGTCTCCACACGGTTCTGGTGGATTAATAATATTAGAACTGTCACTGTGGAGGAAAGAAGAATGACACCATGCCAAACCACAATGTCATTATTCATGAGGAGCTGTCACCATAGGAGACACTTGCATTCCATGGAAACCACACACCAGTTTTTCTAAGGTTGTGCTTTCCAGAAGCCTAAAAAGCTGTGGTTTGGAGAGTCTTTTTGCTGGTTAAGGGACTGTGCACTCTCAAAATGAGAGATGATCACACGGCAGTTACGCCCCTCTCAACATTTGCACATAGGAAGGACACACACACATACAATAAAGTTTAAGGCGACTTCTTAAGGATTAGTGCATGGGTGGTTCCCCCCCCCCCCCAAATTTACAGATCAGAAGCAGCAAAAGAAAAAAAAAGATATGCGGAGAAGAATGTCTTCTTAGCAGAAGAGAGTAAAAAGCTCTCTTTCTTCCCCATCCCTCTACCTCTCTCTGTGAGTCTGCATATACATATATACATTACCTAGCTGAGCATTCATCACAACATTCCAATTATTCCATGATCTCATTCGGTGTAATTGAAATAACCATTCATTGGGCTCCAGACATTTGGGAAATGCTGCAGCTTATTTCGTTTGGAGCATAAATCCACTCAAAAGCAGGACTAAATCAAACAGTATGAGAAAAAGACAGCTTGGAAAATATTGTCTCATAGAAAGGCATCACATTATCAGAGAGTCACTGTTGAGCAGCCACAAACAATGTTGTCTTCTCATGTTGCATGTCAAGGACATGTGCAGACAATCCACCCAGTTTCTTTTCTGCTGCAGTGCTCGACTATAACTGCAGGTGCGAAGGGCCAGTGCCTGGGAACCTCTTTTACACAAAATGGCGCCCTATAGACAAAAAGCAAGCAATTTAAAGGGGGTTGTAATCTTTCCTGTTGGTTCAGTATCTTACTATGCAGAAAGTATATTCTGTAAGGAAAAGCATTGAGGATGGGCTAGCATGTTGGGACGTGGTGGCACTGCGCGGGACATGTTGGCGCTGCGGGCTAAACTGCAGAAGCCTGTGCTGCAGGGTCAGAAGACCAAGCAGTCGTAAGATCGAATCCATGTGACGGAGTGAGCCCCCATCACTTGTCCCAGCTCCCGCCAACCTAGCGGTTCGAAAGCATGCAAATGCAAGTAGATAAATAGGGACCACCTCGGTGGGAAGGTAACAGCGTTCTGTGTCTAAGTCGCACTGGCCATGTGACCACGGAAGATTGTCTTCGGGCAAAACGCTGGCTCTATGGCTTGGAAACGGGGATGAGCACTGCCCCCTAGAGTCGAACACGACTGGACTCAATGTCAAGGGGAACCTTTAGCATGTCAGTTTGGGATCACTGCTGAGATCCAGCTTACTTTAGCATAGTAATTTGCTATTGGAGTAAGCCAATTTTAATTAGCTGAACATGGGGGAGGAGCCGACTCACTAAATCCCATGATTTGATAGGCCCACTCTAGTGCCATTTATTGCACTAAGCAAGAGGATTTGGGCTAATATGTTCAATAGGGTTTTCTCCCAGAAGAGAGGTCCTTAGATAGCAACCATAGCATACAAAATCCAGGCCTCTCGGGTTTGGAGCATGGACAGAGTTCCTATTCCAGTCCTCTGCAGATGCTGGCCACAGAGACTGGCAAAACGTCAGGAAGAACAACTTTCAGAACATGGCCAAAGAGCCCGAAAAATCCACAACAACCATAGCATACATCCTAGAAGTCAATGGACATCTACATTTACTGAGAGATGTGGGAGCTAGATTTGCAGTATCTGGACGTCATTGCAGCAAGAGTTTTAGTCATTTGTTTTGTAGAAATTATAATTCTCTAAGGTCTTCCATTCTCCAGATTTGGCTCTACACAAGACCTTGAAAGAAAGCAGCTGAGGCTATAGGAACTAGATACATTCTCCTTGGTTTCTCCATTAATACTCATCAAAATATGTGACAATTCTAACTTAGAGGCTGCAAATAGACCTTTCCACCATTGTTTCCCATCCCATCCTGCTCCATAAAATGGAACAAAATGTAACAGGGGCCTAAAATGTTATCAGGCTCTGTACTTCCATCCTTCCTCTAGCTGCACCCACCACTATAAAAATGATGGCCTAAAGAGCCAGGTAGGATTTAGTATACATACTGATAAATGCACACCCACACATACACCCACATACGGACATCAGATGGCTCTGTAATACATTTTGCAACAGAAGATGCTGCCAAGAACGTGTTCCCTGCAGAATTGTGGGGGGAGGTCACAGTTTCTTTTCAACTTTTCCAAGCATTTGTTTTTTTTCTGTCTGATTGATTGATTGATATACTACCCTTTTGGTGCAAGCCCTACTCTGGGCCTGGTTGTGATGGGCTTTTTGATAAGATTATTTGGTACTTAAGCTAGTGCTGTGCTTACAGCTGTTAAACAGAGGTGATGAGTACTGAATACTGACAATGGAAGACACCCCCCCGCCTTACAAGACAGTAAATTAAATTCTTTCCTGGTTGTATATGAAGTTGCCTGAAGTTGACATACCACTAGATCCATTTAGCCCCATCCCAGCTGTTGTGTTTGACAGCTTTTCAGGCAACAGTCTTCTCAAGAAGGCCACCCAAGACATCTTCTCATTTAAGACAGAGTACACTCCTACTCACCCATCCTATTCATGTGTGATGCCCATGTCCATCTAATTTATATTGAGATCAAGGACATAATCAAATAGGTAGCTAGATAGACCAATCATATCTGATTGTACCAGGAAAGGTCATGTGACTGGGAGCAATCTCCCTTAAAGTGTCCATGCAAGAACCTCTCCAGTCCAGCCCCGAAAAAGAGTAGTCTTGTTGCTAGACTAAAAAGGTCCAGCTTGTTCACGGATCAGGGTCAAGTTGGTTCAAGATCTCCCATGTGTCATGTGATCACCAGGAGACAGCTCAAAGCAGGCTATGTCACAAGAGGTCCAAAATGTGAATTATTTCTTCTTCTGATCGCATCCTGAGTTGCATGCAGCTAAGCTGAGTGCCAGAGATGGAATGTCTACAAACCCATCATGATAAATTGGCTGCAGGGTGCTTTGTTCCCTAAAAGGTGAAGGTGGAAATGACCATGTGGGTTATACAGCTGGTAGAAACACAGTTCCATATCAGTCATTAATTCTCCTGGAGAGCTGGAGACATACTGGAAGAGGCTTGCAAAAGCAATGAACTGGAGCAGCTAAAGAAAATCTCTGAGCATCTCTTAACAACATTCATGCAATTGCAATACAATACTTTCCTTCACAGAATTGGAAACATTTTGACAGCCATCAGAGAGGATCTGGTGGCACACAGCTCTTGATCAACAAGGGTATTGACGAAGGAGCGGCTGAACAGACAAGACATACATATGGCTTCAGTTTTACCGACAAGTTAAGATACTCCAATTAATATCTTTTTAGTGAGAAGTGAAGACTTAAACCCCAAGAAGCTCTTCTAGCTCAATCCAGCTCAGGTTTATCAAGAGATACAAAATCCTCCTGAAAATCTCTTTTGTCGGAGATAAAACTCAGCTGATAATGTTGATGGCAGCAACACCGTTCCACTCTCCTCTGCCAAGTGAAGGGAGGGATGTGGCGGGGAGGGGGCGGAGGGGGAAAGTGAGGGGAAGCCTGGGGAGGGAGTCAGACAGCAACCAAAATTCAGACTAATTATTCCCAGAGCCACCTTCTCTTAGCTTTGGGAACTATGGCAAGTCCTTAATCCAGAATGAAAAGCAAACAAGACTCTGTCTATTGTCTTTCTGCTTCTCCTAATCAAGGCTACAGGTCCCGCTCCTGTTTATAATACAAATATTCAATTAAAAATCCCAAAAGGCTCCGGTAATTGGTTCTCAAGGGGGGAGGGGGACTAGGGGGTCTCCCCATCTCCTTCCCCCCCACCAACCCCCACCCCAAAATTAAAAAGAATGAAAAGATCTTTGTTGCTTTGCTTTTTGGCAAAGTCTGTTTCTGCGGAATACCCTCACGTTTCAGGGCTGGGAACTTTCCCAGACACAACGGGTTGTTGAAACAACCCGAAAAGGGTACAGCCAGCTGGGTCAGCTACAGCCTGCTTGCGCACGGACTGCCATTTGCCTGAGTTTAGTGAGCAAAAGGAATTTCATCCACCAGAGTGAGCATCACGCCACATTGTATCCCAATTTCCTTTTATGAAAGTGCCCTCTTAATTAGCATGAATGGAGGCATGGAAGGAGGGGGTTAAAGGAGGCCAAAAACTTCTGATTGCTCTCAGAAAGGGCAGGGGTATTCCTACTGTAACCTAGTGGCAAATTTTTCAGTGAATGAACTCATCATGACAGTTCCCATTCTTCTATATTCATTTTTTAATTTAAAAAATCCTCAAATTCTTTATTTTCCAAACATGTGATTTGCAAATTGTGGAAAGTTCTTCAAAAATTTGATTGATTGATATTGGTTGATTGATGGATGGATGGATTGATCTACCACCCCATTAGATCAATGCACTCTTCTGGGTGGTTTACACAGCAAGCTGAAACATATAATCATATAAAAATAAAATAGCATCGTTAAATTTGTTTAAAAAGTTAAACAAGTCACAAAACCTTCAAGAGGAGAGCATTGTAACAAATAAAATGCGGAACAGGAGGCAGAAAAGAAAGCAGACATAAAAGAAAAGCAAAACTAGAGAAAGACGTCAAGTAGGGTTGCCAAAAAATGCTCTCTCTATATAGATTATAAAATACCTTTTAAATGTGGGGATGATGGGGAGCCAGGCACAACTCTACCTAAGGTTGGTTCCAGAGTGCTGGCACCAGAGTAAAGAAGTCCATGTTTCTGGTGGATGATCTACTGGCCTCCTTTGGGGTGGCTGCTTGGGGGAGCATTGTCTGGACTGAACTGAATTTCTCCTTTATCTGCTCCAGCCAAATTGAGTTAGTACCACGGATCCCATTGTGGGAAGGGACGCCTTAATTATTCCAGCCACATAAATCATACACATAAGGTCCTCACCAGGGAAAAAAATGAGGGGGGGGGAGTCTAGCTCAGCACAACATCAGTGAATGCACAATCATGCAAAGACAGAGTTTTAGGGGTTCAGCAATCAAAATTCAAGACCTAAATAGATAAATACCAAATTCTGGTGCTTGATTAAAGCTTCTTTCCACCTAGGATGTGAAGAAATAGGCAAATTTAGGCAGAGTCTTGTAAAAAGAACTGAACTGAGCTGCAATTGTCACCTATTCCTTCCTGTATCTGTTTCTCCAACAGCCATTTATAACTGTGTTTTCAGGAGATACTACACAACTTCTGTGTTATCTCTACTGAAATGTAGAGATAACTACTTTTATACTATTCAGCGCCAAACCCTATACTTAGCCCAGGAGCGTACATCAGATCAGCTGGTTCAAACATTTGCAAAACCTGAAGTCTTTAGGCACCATCTTTTACATCTTAATTATCCTTGGATTAATTTGACCGTATAATTTCAAACCTACTAGTTCAATCCCTATCTTCTCCCCACCTCCAAACACCATATATGGTTTGTTTGTTTTTTTGTATTTATGAGTTCTTGTCTGTTCGAACAAGCTGGAATAGCGGGAAAGCAGTCAAGTGAATTAGGAGCCGCAGGTCCTTCAAGCTGGGTAATCCTAAACTTTCTTGACAAACCAACCACCCTTCTTAGGTCCTCCTCTCGGTCCAGTGATAACATCTCCTGGCAGCAACTTGCTCATTAAACTGAGAAAACAATTAGAAAGCAGTCTGAAGGGAACAAAAAAAAATGCAGTTACTAATGCAGGCACTGACCTGATTCTAAAGAGTGACCTCAACACGAGAGCCAAAAGCTGGATTTGTGGGTGGTGAAGAAGTGCAGTTCTAACGTTGGAGTCCCACTCCTCCGTGCACAACTAAACCATGTTTGAAGAGCCCACACTAAGAAAATAGGTGCTCTGTTTCATAACCCATATTTCTAGAGATGTTACTAGGAATACAGTGATCATTCAGTTTTGAATCTGAGCCTATGATTTTTCTAGGATGACATTCTGCAACCATCATCATCATCATCATCATCATCATCATCATCATCATCATCATCATCATCATCATCATCATCATCATCATCATGTCCTGTCAAGTCAATTCTGACTTATGGTGACCCTTTCCAGGGTTTTCTAGGTAGAGAATACCCAGAATCGGCTTTACCATTCCCATCTTCTGAGGTTAGAGCTTGCCCAAGGTCATACAGGCTGGCTGTACTTGCAGGGGACACAGTGGGGAATCAAACACCCAGTCTCTGGTTCCACAGCCAGAGACCTAAACCACTGAACTATCCAGCCAGTTGCAATAAATCATATAAATGAATGAATGAATGAATGAATGAATGAATGAATGAATGAATGAATGAATGAATGAATGAATGAATGAATAAATAAATAAATAAATAAATAAATAAATAAATAAACCCATTAGAGCACCTTAAATGGTTGTACCATGAAGTCCTATTGTTACATGCTGTTGACACCGGCTAGTGCTTCCTTGGGAGGCCCAAGTCTTTGTAGGAAGTGTAGTTCTTTGAGGACCTACAATGGCACACTCCTAGATGTCATGAATGAATGCCCTTGAGATAGAGGACTCCATTCATTCCAGCAGCAGGTGTGGTGGTAAGCATAAAAATAAAAAAAGTGGAATCTTTTAGGTGGGGAGGGAATTTGTATTTTTTAAATTTATTTTTTTATGTGCCACCTTTCAGCCCAAAGGAACCCATGGTGACTCACAACAATTATTTTTAAAAGCAGTTTTAAAAACACTATATAAATATTATATTTAAAAACAAACAAACATGCATTTAAGATTCAAAAACCAAGTTTCAAAACTATTCAAAACATTTAGAAATCTGCAAGTTAAAAACCAGCATTCCTGAGATAACTGATTGTTTAAGATCCTGTCTGAAGAGGAAGGTCTTCATAGGATGACAGAAGGACAAGAGGGAAGTGGGGGGGGGTCATACCAGGTTCTCATTCCAAAGCCTGGGACCAGTCACTGAGAAGGCCCCCTCTCATGTCCTCACCAAACGAACTTGGGAAAGTGGTGGGCCTCCCCAGAATATCCAAAAACCCGAAAAGCCTCATACGGGCTGATATGCGCCTTCAAATAACCCAGACCCAGGACGTACAGTGGTGCCTCGCTAGACAGTTACCCAGCATGACAGTTTTTTCACTAAACATTGACTTTTTGCGATCGCTATAGCGATTCGCAAAACAGTGATTCCTATGGGGGAAATTCGCTGGACAATGTTTGGTCCCTGCTTCGCAAACCGATTTTCGCTGGACAACGATTTTGACAGCTCCCTCCACACTCGCAAAACGGGTGTTTTCGGGATCTAAGCTTCGCAAGACAGTTATTTAAACAGCTGATCGGCGGTTCGCAAAGCGGCTTTCCTATGGCCGATCTTCGCTAGTTTCAATGCATTCCAGTGGGGAAATGCTTTTCACTAGACAATGATTTCGCTAAACAATGATTTCAGTGGAACGGATTATCATCGTCTAGTGAGGCACCACCGTATAGGGCTTTATAGGTAATAACCAGCATTCTGAATTGAGCCTGGAAACAAACTGGTAGTCAGTGAATCTATTTTAATAAGGGAGTTACATGCTCCCTATAATCAGCACCAGTCAACTTTCTGGGTGCAACATTTTGAACCAGCTGAAGTTTCCCAACACTCTTCAAAGGCAACCCCACATAGAGTGTGTTGAAGCAATCCAAACGAAGGCACGTGTCGCCACCAGGGAGAACACGTGGTTCTTCATATGGCTGTTGGGCTGCAGTTTCCACCAGTCCTTGCATTGGGTTATGCTGATGGGAAAAGGGATTGAAGAAGCATTGGAAGGCCCACGTGTTGTCTGTGGCTGGCCACGACTTCCTCCTATTATACAACTGTTTCAATCCTGCTGGTGCCAGCTCTCCTTCGCTGCTTCTCCTTCTTGGGTCCATTACTCCTGGCTTCTTTTTCCCCCCTGCTTCCTGGATTAAAGACAGAATAAACCCCAAAAAGTATCACATAGAAGAGAACGATGCCACGACGATGCTACCAGATCAATCGTATTTGACAACCTGGTGAAGTTAAGTGAGTGCAAGTGAAAGTAATTGAGAGAAAGGGAGATTTAAATGACAAATTGAGCTTTTTCATAAGAAGTCATGAGAAATAATAATAGAACAATGAAAAAGGGGGAATTTTTGTTTTGCTCTTGACAAATGTGTTTGCAAAATGCGATGGAGCATTATTTCAGCTCATTTGCAGTTGGGACAATTTCTTTTCCTGAAGCAGAATTACAAGGCAGATGTAAGGGCTCCAGTGGAGATGAAAGACCCAAGGAATTTCCCAGGAAGCAATATTAATTTCTGTAAGACCCCGAGCAACATTCCTCAGTGGGGTTCTGTACACTCATACTGGGCACACAGAAAAACCACTATCATATGTTTGGCCGGCTTTAGGCAAGCTAAACTTGGCTTGCATTCTGCCTTTCGCCAGTATTCAGTTTCCTGCTACTGTTTCTGAACTGGTGAAGAAAATCTCATAGGACTAGGGTTGTCACTAAACTTTGTTTAGAACACGAAACACAGTTTTCAGTGAACTGAGTGATCACTCTTTTTAAGGCCGTTTGAAGAAAGAAGAAGAAAATGAAAGTAAAGTGTGCTGTGTATATACTGCCCCACAGTGCTTAAAGCACTCTCTGGATGGTTTACAATTTAATTGTGCAGGCAACACATTGCCCCCACCTGCTCTTGTTGAGCTGGGTCCTTGATTTACCAACCTCGGAAGGATAGAAGGCTGAGTCAACCTCAAGCCGGCTACCTGGGATTGAACCCCAGGTCCTGAGCACAGTTTTGGCTGCAGAACTTCAGTTTTTCGCCCCTTCACGGTGAGGCTCCTGTAGAAAGAAAATAAAAAGAGCTTTGATTCTTGTTGATCTCTTTGTTCTCTCTGGCAAAAGAACTCTGTTTCTTACCTTTTTAAAAAAATTTTTGAAGATAGTATCACTAAGAGTTATGGCAGGCCAGCCACTGCGCTGTACTGTGTGTGTCCTGAAAGGTAGGATACCGAAAGGAAAACATCAACGATAAAATGACAATGCACTCTTTTTTTTCTCTTCACAAAAATACACAGTCTCCCACAAAGGCAGAGTTATCGTTTGCAGAAAACTCATGGCTAGACAACTGTATTTTCTACAATGGAGCAACCCTCGCTTTGTATTTAAAATGACCTGTGTTTAAGCGAACCCATATCTTCTGTTCATTGTATAAAGCGGTATCCTTCTCTGCAAGACATCAAATAATTCATTGTAATCAAATCAGCTATTTTGGGTTCATCCTTCAGGTCTTCTTCTGTCTCTTTACAAGAAGTCCTTCATCTGGCATGACAAAAAGAAAAAAAAGTGCTTTTCCCCTTTCAGACAGTTTGTTCCCCCAGAAAGACCCATTTATCATCTAAGGGTTGACTACATCAGGCATCTACCCAGAAATTCACGTCAGACTGGGAACAAGTCACACAGTAATTAATCATCCTGGGGCTTGTTTGCTGCATGGCAAGACCCAGGACACTGCGAGGCCAGCAGCCATGTTGGAATCTTCATCCCCGGTGCCTTTGCACCTGGGGGAAGGCTCTAAGAGGTGTGCCGCTGGCCGGCCCATCCAGAGCAGCCAGCATCACTAGGCAGACAGAGCTTCTAGCCTGGCGGACCTGATCATTATCATTTTCAATCCAATCTGACAGGAAGGAATGCGATCTTTGCATTTCCCCACTGTCCAGTCATACCCTAATAGAGGGTATCTCTCAGAAAATGACCAGGCCCATCATGCCTTGGAGTTCCCAGAGGGCTTAGCCCTTCCCAGCTACTTCGTCCATCTTCATCATGTCTGAGAGAAGAGGAAAGTGACGGCACACACATGACGGGAACTGTGGAGGGTGTTGGCTAAAGCCAGAGTGGGGATTGTAGTCCATGAATTTAGAAAACCCCATCCTTGTCAAGCAGTTGTGCAGCTTGTAGCTGGCAAAGATTCTAACCTGAGTGGAAAATGTCTTTTGTCTCTCCTGGGTCTCCTGCCAAACAATTTTGTTGGATGATCTGAAGCTCTAGGATTTCTGACAAAGACTGAAAAAAACACCTTGTTTGCAGGGTCTACCTCCCAAGCTGCTCAGCTGGCGCTCTTAGTTTTGACCAGAACTGCAATAAGTAAGACACTCACATGGGGTCTTATGGCTGTGAATTGACTCCTTGAGGATTTGCCAACTACCTTGAGAAATCAGAGGTCAGAAGTCAAATTTTTTTTTTGCTATGGTTTTCATAATTTGTACAAAGTGCGATTTACACAAGATAAACAGATTGGGGCAGCTCAAACAGGATACAGAAAAGTTGCTGTTTCTATGCAGATCTCACGTCTTTTCCTTTGTGAAGCTCAGCACACACATTTCTGCACAGTTCACAAAAGTGCGCAGAAAACACCTGAGAACATGTGTGGAATTTATGGGAGATCACCACAAGCCGACTGTCTCATGACAATTTGCATAGAGAGGAATGTTTTTAAAAGGTTCCTTGGTTAACCACATGACGATTAGTGAAGGCAGATTTACATTCTCATTGAGTCCATGCAGCCAGCTCTGAAAACAACATCAACAACCCTAATGTGTATGTTTGTATATGTGCACATGCATGATCAAAAATGGACCCCTGTAGGTCACAGGCCCAACAGACAGATCATCTAGAGTTCCTCCAAAACAAAATGGCACTATGACATTAGGTTTCACAAAGGCTCTTGTTGGCACAATACAGTGGTGCCTCGTAAGACAAACACCTCGCGGGATGAAAAAAACGCAAGACGAATGGTTTTTTCGATCGCTATGGTGCCTCACAAGACGGCTTCTTCTACGGCCGTGGTTCACAAGACTGTTCCCCCCCTCCGAAACTGATGCTTCGCAAATGGAAAAAATCATTCGTCCTGCAAGGTTCCTATAGGAATGCATTGCAATGCATTCCTATGGGAAGCCGCTTTTCACAAGACAATTTTTTCGCAAGGCAGCGCTACTCGCGGAATGAATTACATTCGTCTTGCTAGGCACCACTGTATTTTTTTTCTTGTGTTCCAAGGCTTGGGTGGTGGTGGAGGAAGAACCAAACAAAATGAGAATACAGAGATGGAAAGCAGAGAAGGAAGTGCACAGGACTGTTGTCTGAGAGCCAGATTTGAAGTGTTTTTGTGAATTTCCCTAAGAAATCCCAGATGGCAGCAATCAAGACTTGAGCTAAAATTAGCTAGTTTAATTGAGGTAACTGTAACAGGCACGGAAAAGTGCAGAGCAGTTAAAAAAAGCCAGCCACACAAAAGTTTGGATGAGCTTCTTGCAAAAACAGCTGAAGCCGCATCTGCTACTCAGTGCTACATAAGCTGAACACGCTGGCTCTCACGCTGTTTGCTTTTTTGTCACTCAATTGTCCTGGAGAGGGGGAAATGAATGAGACACAAGCTGGATGGATTTTCAAATAGGCAGAGCCTTGCCACAGCGATGTACTCACTTTCTCTTGCTGTCATAGAAGCAGGAAACCCTCAAAAACCCTTCTTTGCTTGGTGCGCAACCAAGCATCCAATGCCAGATTTCCACTTTCAGTCAAGCCAGTTGAGATTGTATTTGGGATTCAAAGATGATTACGCAACAGTCATTCTAATTCAGTTGTATAGCATTTGCTGAGAGACCAAACAGAAATTAGAGAGCCTCTCTCATGCAAATAGCAACAGGTCCAGATTCAGATGGTGCCGAACACATCTGCTGTTTCAGATTGCTGGCGCATTAAGAGCAATTTGCCGTCCTCACAGTAGTGTCCTCTCATCTAGATCCAAGGGACTTTTAAATATTGCTCTTTTTCTTCTAGACAGACAGAATTCTGAAGTGATTTGTGCCCCCTTTGATTCAGCTTGTGCTCTAGACAGACATCAGTTGGTAAATTTGCTTTAATTCGCCCCAGAACCACAGCTGATCATTCTGCTTCAATTTGGAGGTTAAAGAAATCAGGCCAATTCACTCTGGAAGTTGAATAGTAAGTAACTAAATTTTATTATGCGGTTATAAACCCAATTATACAAAAATGAGTATGCAGAATAAATACATAGTATAAATACGTACTGTAGTGTAATCTAAAATCTTGTTATAGTGTTTTATGAATTCTCATAGCTGAAAATAAAAACTTAGCCTCTGACTGTGTTATTAATTGATTCTTTCCGGAGAACAAAAACTTCAGATAGCCTGTGGGAGGTAGACCGTACATTTACTCAGGATTGAACCAAGATATTGATTACATTCGTTCCTGTATAAGCTACATTCTAAAATGATGTGTGCCAAGTTGAATATATTTGTGGCCCTCCGAGGTCCTCCATGACAGCAGCCATCTGCATGAATGAAGCTGGTGGCAGTGCCAGCCGGTCTGCGTTAAGGATCAAGTCCTTGAGAATTTTCAGATTTTAGATTAGGCATCCTTCAGTCTCGAGAGACTAGAGTAACATTCTCTGTATGGAAGACTTGGAACAGCATCTAGTGTGGCTGAGAAGGCCAATTTGAGAGTGACCATCCCTTCCTTGAGAATACTATGGCTCTTTTACAGCTTTGATGGTTTTTATAATCTAAGAAGGTTGATTTAAAAGTAAAAGCCAGTTCAGCTCTCAGACACCTTCAACCTGAAATCAGATGGTGAGAGGCCAGAATAGGGAGCTGCCTTCCTTCCTGTTGCTTGAGAGCATTCGTGTTGCTGCTCAGAGATGTTATTGTTTTTCTTTGCAGTTCTCAAAATTCCCAGCCAGACCAGTAGGGAAGCGCTATTTATGGGTGAATGTGGGTATTCCAGGTCTCAGAATTCCCCAAGAATTCTCCAGAAAGTATTCAGAGAATCCCAGCCTACTGACCTACACCAACGGACACCTATATTTCACCCACCTGGACTCTGGCCTATCTGCAAGACTGCATGCCTGACTCGTGGCTTTCTCCATGTGGTTAATATGGGACCTGTAGTTCTTTTGGAGGTGCCCTCACTAGAACCTAAAGGGCAGTGAGGCTGCAACTCCCAGGGCAGTATCCCTTTTTTTACATTAGCAAGATGAGCGGAACGTAGGTGTGCAGGCCTGTGGGCTTGAATTCTCAGAATTCTGCCTGGGGAAATTCTTGGGGAATTCTGGAATCTGGAGTCCCGAACCCCCCAGATGTGACACATTACTGATTAGCCTATGCAAGAATTCTGGGGGATGTCATCCACACAAAAATTTCCCCAAGCCCTGCTCAGGATATATCTGATTAGGTAAGGGTGGTCAGGAAAGCGAGGGGCACGAATGCTCCTCTTCAAGCAACTGCACTCATCCTGCCAAGTCATGCCTGGTCTGAATGCAAAGTACAGAATATGGAAAGCTCTCAATGCTTTTTTTGTCAGAGTTCTTCATCATCGTCTTCTTGCTAATCTTTGAGGGGGGCGGGCGGAGGTGGAATAAAACAGGAATTAGAACGAGCAGTCCAGGACTCTCTAACTAATCTGAATGAATGTGGCTATTCAGTCCTATGGCTGTGTTTTAACAGATTTCTCATGTGATTAATGTCTTAAGCAGGTAAGAGGAAAAAACAGGGATGATGAGGCTGGATTTATACCAGAGGCTTCTATTAAACTGACCAACTTCCCTGCTAATGAGGTTTGCCAACACTTTGGATTTCTCCTCCAGATAGAAAATGCCTCTCCAGCCGGTTCCCTCTCCGTTTATTCAAATCTTTGTGTCTATTTTCTTTTGGGCTTGTCTATATGGCTGGGCTGGAGAGGGATGGGGTCTGCCTAGACAGGGCCCCTCGGAGGCCCTATATGGCATTTGGTGCGATCCTTGCATCCAAATCACACACGGACTCTATAAGTGTCCCTGTTTAGTCTGATATCATCTATTGATCAGTATCAAGAAGTGGCTTACGAAGAGATTCACTTCGTGGTATTGGAAAACTAAAGGCTTCCTCAGCTTTACACCGACACAAATCTAATTTGTAATACACATACCGAATGCTGTTTTTTAAAGTGAAGTAGTGCATATTTGCAGCTCAAAACACGCTTAATTTCTCCCCCTTCCTCAGCACCTCTGTAGAGCAGAGGAAGTCTTTAATTTGCCACTATCATGAAGTGCCTCTTTCCACAATAGTATCAAATTAAAAGAGGAAGACTCCCTTTGGTTTATTTTCAGCTATCACCCATGCTGGGAACAGACCAAAGCAGAGCAATTTGGCCACAGAAAATAAAGTGGAAGCCCTGGACAGGAGCTGGAAAAGACTGCTCTGGTGCAGGGGGTTTGTTTGCACCAGCAAAGACATCATTTGATCGCTGCTTTTAGGAGCAAGCCTATCCATACTTGCAGCAGACCAGCGGATAGATTACTGGTGTTTTGAGCGGCAGCTTGATTAGGATGGTGGATAATACACTGCCTCCCCTGAATCCCTTCAAGTTGGACTTAAGTCGCACCGGTGACTTGACTCAAACTTGACTCTGTTCCCCCCCCCCCCAATGACTTGGACCTGCCCCAAGACTTGGAATCTATACACCCCTCCCTTTTTTTCTGGGGGGAAAACTTATTTTTAATAGGGACTAAGACTGGGGACTCGGGACCTGGTATGAAAGACTTAGAGTCAGACTTTGGACTCTGACCCAAATACAGTGGTGCCCCGCATAACGGGTGCCCCGTTTAATGATGAATCCGCATAGTGATTTTTTTTGCAATCGCAAAAGCGATCACATTGCTATGTTTTAAATGGTAAAACATCGCTTTGCGATGATTGGTAAGCTGTTTCGCTTATTGATTTTCGCATAGCGATGTTTTTGGAACAGCTGATCGGCAGTTCCAAAATGGCCACTGGGTAAAAAAAATGGCCGCCTGCTGTGTTTTTGCACCCATTCCTTGCTTACCGGGCAGCGAAAATGGTGGCCGTATGGAGGATTTTCGCATAACGGTGAGTTTTTTGCCCATAGGAACGCATTAAATATGTTTTAATGCATTCCAATGGGCTTTGTTGTTCCATATAGCGACGAATCCACATAGCGACAATTTTTCCGGAACGGATTATCGTCGCTATGTGGGGCACCACTGTACTGGCTAACATTCCTGAACCTAACATGGCCATCACTACCCGCACAAATTCCCTGCAATATCACAGGCAACCCTGATTTGGGGTAAAATTCAGTGTAGCCCTAGTAAAACGTTTGATTAATTGACCCTCTAGAATTCTCCTCAAGGCTTCTGAAGAGGTTGTTTAAGAGGCAACTGACTAGATAAATAAATAATGTGTAGCAGACGAACAAGAGCCTGAGTAAACTCGGTGGTAGCTGTGAGTTGTTTTTTTTGAGATTCCACCTCAAAGGCGATCATAAACATTTGTCATACCCTCAGCCTGTACTCCTCTATGAGTTACAGAATTCTTCATAAATCAACTTCTGACAAGCCTCAAGCCATCCGATCTTCCCCTCCTGAGAGATTCTCTGCTTAATCCTCGTCTGTCAGGGAATGTTTAGATCAAGAGGAGCAAAGGACAAGAAAATGATTACGTGACATGAAAACATTGTCTATTCCTTTGGGTGGTATTTAGAATGCGCAGAGAAAGATCGAGAGAAGTTGTGTGTGTGTGTGTGTGTGTGTGTGTGTGTGTGTGTGTGTGTGTGTGTGTGTGCATGCGTGCGTGTGTGTGTGTGTGTGAGAGAGAATTTGTTACTCTTGATTTTCAATTTCCAATATGCTTTGGAAATGTGATCCTGTAGTTTTAGTGGAAAATGGAGATTTATGCCCAGTCCCTCTACCAGTAACAATGTTTTAACAGAGTCTCCATGTTGTTCTGTTCTATACACGTCTCTGGAGGCAATCGAAGACAAGGCACTGGACACAGAGCAGTCAATTCTATGCCAACAGGACAGAGGAAAAGCATCCCTAAAAACAATGCAACAACACACATAGCTAGGAATATAAGTATATAAGAAGACTATGCTGGATCAGGCCAAAGAAAATGTAGTCCAGGATTTCAGCATGTATCTGCACTACACAGCTAAAGCAGTTCGATCCCACTTTAATTGCCATTGCTGCATCTTATGGAATCCTGAAGTCTAGTTTGATTACTTTCTCTGCTAGAAAGCTCAGCTTTTCTTCTGGGGTGTATAGCAGAAAATTCTGAGTACCTCACCAAGTACAGATCCCAGGATTCTATAGGGTGGCAGTTCGAGTTATATGAAAACCACAGGGACCCTAAGCATATTCCTGTTCACATGGTGGCCCATTCATCGCTTATGGGAAGACTGCATGCAAAGCAATGTGTTTGCCGGTAACCTCTTATTTGCGTTCCTCAGCAAATGGTAGGATGGCCAGTTTCAAGGTGCCAAGTGAAGTCTCAAGGAATTGCTATGCTTTCCTGGTCTCAAAGTGGGAAGACAAGTTTGAGGGAGACTGGAGTTGTTGAAGCAGAAAGCATGATTTTACTGTGTTTTGGCATATAAGGAGGCTTGGACGTCCACCCGCCCTCCACTCCCAGCTGCCATCAGGGCTCACAAGACCAGGGCAAAAGAGCTTGTATGTCTCCTTTCATTATCCCACTAACTGTTCCAGCTCGACAGTATTTCAACTTTTTCCAGAATAGGAGACCATCCTTCCCAAAGCCATCTTAAGATTAAATTCTGCTTTCGGTACTAAAGGTCTTTCTTATAACGTGATAAGTCTCAGAGTTTAAGAAATGGTACCCCAGATGGCTCTTTATATGACAAAACCTCATTCTAGGCCATATAAGTTGGCCAAGTTGCACATGGAAAAACAAGGCCAGGAAGTGACGTATGAAAGCATGGGCATTTGCCAAGAGTATTGGCAGCGTGTTTCATCTGGCTCATCTTTCTTTCGGACCCACCTCGGTGGCAAACAGGGAGATGAGCCAGTGCAGAATTTCAGGCTTTCACCCTTGTTGTAAATACCATGCCTAGTTTATCCAAATCTGCTGTCAGGTTAGTCCTGTAAACCTGCCCACACAGAGGATTAATACTGAGTTTATAGTTCTTCCAAAGCAGAAACTATCCGTGTTCTTGGCCATGCTGAAAAAAATCCTCCTTAATGGAGGGGACTTTTTTCAAAATGTTTGCTCATTCATTTAATTCACTTTCGTACTCCCTTGCCCTCCCTTACTATTGTCCAGAAAAATCTTGTTAACTACACAGCATTCTGTTCACAGTGGGTTTTGATTTGTTATGGGTCCCAAGTGAAGGTGTGCTCAGATCTATTGCTAACCTTGAATTCATTACCCCCCCCCTTTCCTTCAAGATTTCTCAGACTTATCCCCCCATGGAATCTCTTCACCGGAACTGCTGGATAGCTCAGTGCTTTAAATATCTGCCTGTGGAGTCTGGTTGGGAGTTCAATTCCCCCTTTTGCCTCCTTGACAGGAGCTGGACTCAATGATGTTCTGAGATGATGATGATGATGGTGATGATGATGATGATGATGATGATGATGATGATGATGATGATGATGATGACGACGACTTTCCTCGTAGGTCAAATTCAAAAGTCAGGCTGCATAAAGGTGTGCTTGGACCCTATACAGTGTGGTGCGTATGTGATGGGCTGAGAGATCAATTTGTGGGTTTGTGTGTTGAGAGATGGTCAAGCCAAGCATTTGACATGAAGAAAGTCTTCCTCCTCCTCTTCTCTCCCGCAACTTCAGCAATTCATTCTGCTGCATCTGCTGTATGTGTAGCTCAGGTTTGTATTTGTGCCCCATTTGAGAGAGGAAATGGAATTGTGCCCCAAGCAACCTACAATATCAAGCTAACAACACATAAGAATTAAGGCAACACAAGTGATGGATTTATCAGTCTGGCCCGTGAGCCCAGAATTGTACAAAATCCAGATTCTGATTCACACGGAGAAGCTCCAGCAGCTTCCCTCTCTTCAGACCATTGTGTTTCCATGGGGAAATAGATGGTGGAGGGATCCAGAGCAAGCCATTTCCCTCAACATGCTTTAAAACATGACTGAGTGGGGCATAAGTGGCTGCCCCATAACTATGATACCATGTGGGTGAAAACAAACCAATTTCTTCTTTACTGTGGAGACAATTGACAGAGCAACACCTCAGACTCCCTCAACGGTTGGAAAAAATCAATTACTCCCTCTGGATCTTTAAGAGGCCCTCTCTTTCCCTCTAAGAATGCCTGCCATAAAGGGAGCTCAGGGAAAATGTCTTTTTTCTTCTGTTTCCAGGTGGCCGGAGCTCTTTGGAGATAAGGGGCTCCAGATACAGGATGCAGTGGGAACGCTCACGTTTGAAATAGTCCCCAGAACTGCTGTGAGGGAAAACACTGACAATGATTTTTTTTTTAAATTATTTTTCAAATTAATGTGGGTTCACTTATCAGAATTTTATGACTTTCCTTCTCCCTCTCTCTTCCCAAATAAGTTTTCTCTTGGTAGATTAAAAGTTCATTCTGTCTCCGGAAATGAAGTCTTTCTGCCAAGACCTCCGGCTGAGAAAATAGGAACAAGATGCTTTAATCCCTGTGAGAGTCTTGGAGGCTGAACTCCCTGCTAGTGTTGTGGAATGAGATCCACCATGAGCGCAAGCCGTGTCTTGAATAGCTTTCAGAGGCTATCTCAGCAACAAATGCAATGGGAGGGACAAAGGCACATTGGCCCGGGCAGCCTGAAGGGCATTTGTGTATCTGTGACAAGGGAGGGACCACAGAACTGATGCCTCGCATACTGTGTGAACAGAAGGACCTTGGTTCAATTCGCTGCATCTCCAGCTAGAAGATAAGAAGGCAAACAGTATTCAGGTATACGGCCACTCCTGTTTGAAAGCATCCTCTGCTTGAAGATCTGTCTAATCCAAGTCCATAAGAAATACTGTATAAGAAATAGGAGCAGTGGCTTTGCTGTGAAGCCTCCGGCAGAAAACTGAGCAGGTCAACTGATCATGACCTTCCTTATTCTGGTGAGATGCATTATATCTCTGTTTAGGCTATTTAACTATACCTAAAGTTCCATCTTCTTATCTAAAGCAGTGCAGGTTGAGGTTCTCAAAGAGAAATGAAACTATAAACTCAACTATAAACTCAATAAATTTTTCAGAATATCCTTCAATCCTCATATATTAATATTCATGTAAGAATACATAATTGTGGGGGGCTGTAAATCTGCCTCGACTAGATAAAATATGAGAAGAAAAGGTCAGTACACTTTGAGTTTCATGTATATTTTTGTGTGAGGAAATGACTCTTGATGTCTCCTCTCCCATAGATAGCCCCCCCCACAGTGGAGAGCCCCTCCCACCTCAAGCCCAAGTCAACTCCCCCCCCAAGGGCCCTGCCCGTTTCCCCCCCTCCGCCCTGGTCCTTCCCCTTCCCCTTCTTGTCCCTCCTGCCTTCCTCCTTCAAGAGTCGTGTGGGGACCAGAAGCATCTCCCTGCCCGGGTCCCCTCTTCTTTCGCTGCGCCACCATCACCCCACCCAGAGGAGCTAGAGACTCAGGGGGAGGGAAAGGGTCCACGGCTGTGTTAGCAACAATGGTTCAATCCTGCCACCATCTGGGGTGTCCGTCTTCCCGGCAGGAACCATTCAGGCCTCTTTGAGCCAGCTAAACACTCCCGTCCAAAGAGCGGACATCAGTCGTCCAAAGGTGGACCTGAAGGAGCAGAGAGAAACGAGCAAGAGGACACCGTTCAAAGGGGTTGGGAATGAGGTGCCTCCATAAAAGGGAAACCCACCCAAAGGGATACAGAAAGAACAAAGGACCCTAAAAATAATTGCAACTAAAAAGAACCACATTCCCCAAAAACAGGCTGTGATTTCCCCTTGGAGGTCCCTAGGTGGGGAACCCATGAATTAAAAAAGGACCTCGCCTAATTAAGCCTTATGGACACATCATTTTTAAAAAAATACACAGAACGAGATGATTTAACAGATTTTAATGTACATTATGTAGGACACTAAATTTTAAAAAAACATAACAGAATAGATACAATATATAAATACGAAATACAGGCTAAATAATTTTTTTTAAACACAGAATAATATTAAAAACTTAACTCATATTAAAACTATATCTCTTTGGGTGGCTGTTGAACACTATCTATTTTTTCCAAAAATAAAATGCAACTCCGGCAAGGCAGGCACCGGAAAGGAGGCAGGAGGTGAGGGAGAGGGAAGGGAAGGGCCGGGAAGGAGGAACGCCGGAAGGGAAGGATTTCTTGACTTGTCCAGGAGGTTTTGGTGGTGGAGGGAGAGGACGGAGAGCAAGGATCCTTGGTTGATGGGATGGAAGGCAGGTGAGGGGAAATCTTCGGGTCAGGATTCCTGTGGGGAAAAGAGAAAAGAGAAAGCTTCATCAATATGAGAATAAACTCCCCTTTCTCCCATCAGGGGACATCCATGTCAAAGAATCTTTTTGGGATAAGCCCAGCAGAGGAAGTCATCTTACTCCTGGTCAGCCTACATTTTCCAATGTCCATCCCATCATATCCACAAACATTCTTTATGCTAAAGCAATAGGTCTACGTTACGTTCATTGGACTATTGTGTAAACCAGGGCAGACCTTTAAAATGAGTGTTTGATCCTTTTAAGATCAAGGACTTTTGCCACTATCCTATCAAATGGGAGAGCAGTAAATATTCTTAGGATTCTGCTTAAGAAAATGTATTTAATTTCGAATTGGACTGATCGTGAACCCTGTAAGAAAGAAAAACAGCCCACTAGAGGATATGATATGAATGAAAAGTTCCCTCACCTGGGAGATGTGGGTGATGGCGATCCTCTTGAAAGAGGGGGAGAAGGTGGGAAAAGGGGAAGGGCTGAAGGGAAAGAGGAGGGGGTGGGTTGGAGCAAGGGGCAAGAGGAGGATTTGAATCGGGGAGAGGGACAAGAGCAGGGTCTAGGTCGGGGAAAGGGACAAGAGGAGGATTTGATTCGGGGAGAGGGACAAGGGCAGGGTCTAGGTCGGGGAAAAGGACAAGAGGAGGATTGGATTCGGGGAGAGGGACAAGGGCAGCATCTAGGTCAGGGAAAGGGACAAGAGGAGGATTTGAGTCGGGGAGAGGGACAAGGGCAGGGTCTACGTCGGGGAAAGGGACAAGAGGAGGATTTGAGTTGGGGAGAGGGACAAGGGCAGGATTTGGGTGGGGGGAAGGATGAACACGAGGTTTATGGGGTCTATGGGTTTTATGGCGGAGGGTGCAAAGGGGGTGGCTTCTTTCAAACTTCAGGTCCTGCAATCACAAGAAGAGAAACAAGGGTTTTCAATGTGTGTCTAGACAAATCCTATTCAGATCCTGTACAGTTAAACCCGAAAACCCAGTCTTTTGGGGATGAGAATTCTGTCAACTGCAACTCCATCCTTTCCTTAGCAATACTCTAAGGGGAGGAGAAAAATTTACCCATATCCATGAGTTGCAGAGGACAATTCTCCTTGGGCACACAGATACACACAAAACAGAGACTCCCAACCCAGGGCAGAAGTGATGGAGAGGCCAACCTGCTGATGGACCTGCAGTCCACCTTCAGAGTTGTCCTCTTGTAAAAGCGGGAGAATCCACCCCATCTCACCTTCCTCCTTTGACACCACAGTTTTTCTCTTGCTCTCTCCCTGCTTTGTTTTCTCAAATTGCTCTCCTTCCTGCTGGCCCATCTTAAAAACCAATGGTCATAGGGTGGCCTCTTAATGCCTCTGTCCATTCTGATGGCCGTTCCCTGTGTTGAGCAAGACAAAGTAAGAGATCCATTGCATTACTTTGCAGGTCATTGAGAAAAGCGAGTCATAGAACCCGAAAAAATATCCGCCATGACCTTTCTAATAAGATCTTGAAATTTTCTGACAAAGTAACTTTGGTAACTAAAAAATGTGATGGATTGTGCTTAAAATCATATATATATGATCACTTGCTGCACTTCCACTGGATCTGGGTAACCCAAAATAAAGCCTGTGAAAGGGGCTGATGATGGATGTCACTCGTTCCTGGCAAACTAGATACGAGATCCCACGTCTGCCTCCAAGTCCAAGAGGAAGAGCTATTCCCAACCAGAAGCTTTCTGCAATCTGTGCAAAATATCACAGGTGTTTTTCCCCCTTGAAGAAGGACACATCCAGGAAGGATGGAGTGACAGGCTTTTTGTTCAAAAAGAAGCCTTCGTTCGCAAGGAAGGATGATTCTTGGAAAACTAGAGAGTGGCTTTTGGCCCAGCACGGCATTTGGACCCTTAGTTCACCTATCATCTGTTCACAGTTGAATAACTTGTGGGATTTTCTGATTCCTAATTGTCATTTAGTCAATATTGTTCTTGTTGTTATTTTGTGCAGACAAATTGCTTCTGACTTAAGGTGATTTTATGAATTTTGGAGCTGTTCCTTGTTCTACAAGGGTGGGTCCCAGTGGGCTTACCACCTCCTACTGGTGGCACACACTGATGATATTTCACAATGCCACCTAGCATTGGAGGGTTTTCTGGGAAGACAAGGATGACTCCATGCTGCTTGGAAGAAGGGCTCAAAGATGCCACTGCTTGGAGGAGAGATGCCCATGGACTTTTGGGCCATGCTGGAGTGTGCTGT
The DNA here is from genome assembly GCF_051106095.1 of Pogona vitticeps. NCBI lineage: Eukaryota > Metazoa > Chordata > Lepidosauria > Squamata > Agamidae > Pogona > Pogona vitticeps. The sequence goes on from NC_135790.1 coordinate 17,380,597, forward strand.
TGGGGCCAGGGGCTCCCAAAAGATGATCCATGCAGACATTGGATCTGCACAATGGCACACTTTTTATTTCTTGTGTTCAGGAACATTTGTGTTTCTTTGAAACACAAGAGCACAAAAATAAGTGGAGACAAAGGTAGAGAATGGACCCAACACTTGAAAGGAGCCCATCAACAAATGAAGAAGAATGATTTAGGTTTTACAGAGCTCAGTGGGTTGCAGAGTTCGGGGCTGCTAGTTGAATGCCCCCCCCCCCCCCCCCGTGCCTCTGAAATGAGGAAGGGAACATGGTAGTGTGAGGAGGATCTCCTCCAACCTTGGACAGATGCAATGGACTATAAAAGCGTTCCTGACGTCGGGGGAGTTGCCTGCAATATCTGCCGTCCCCAGGCACGGGTGAGAGACGTGTCTGGGAGAATTTCTGGCTTGCGCTCCCCGGCCTTTTTCAGGACTGGGACCCTGTTGCTACTGCTCCTGCTGCTTCAGGCCATCCCACCCCCTTCCATAACATCAGCCACCTGGCTGGGAGGGAGGGAGACCATAAAAGCCGGAAGCTTGTGCCAGGGCCCTCATAGACCAGCGTTCCTGACGTCGGGGGAGTTGCCTGCAATATCTGCCGTCCCCAGGCACGGGTGAGAGATGTGTCTGGGAGAATTTCTGGCTTGCGCTCCCCGGCCTTTTTCAGGACTGGGACCCTGTTGCTACTGCTCCTGCTGCTTCAGGCCATCCCACCCCCTTCCATAACATCAGCCACCTGGCTGGGAGGGAGGGAGACCATAAAAGCCGGAAGCTTGTGCCAGGGCCCTCACAGACCAGCGTTCCTGACGTCGGGGGAGTTGCCTGCAATATCTGCCGTCCCCAGGCACGGGTGAGAGACGTGTCTGGGAGAATTTCTGGCTTGCGCTCCCCGACCTTTTTCAGGACTGGGACCCTGTTGCTACTGCTCCTGCTGCTTCAGGCCATCCCACCCCCTTCCATAACATCAGCCACCTGGCTGGGAGGGAGGAAGACCATAAAAGCCGGAAGCTTGTGCCAGGGCCCTCACAGACCAGCGTTCCTGACGTCGGGGGAGTTGCCTGCAATATCTGCCGTCCCCAGGCACGGGTGAGAGACGTGTCTGGGAGAATTTCTGGCTTGCGCTCCCCGGCCTTTTTCAGGACTGGGACCCTGTTGCTACTGCTCCTGCTGCTTCAGGCCATCCCACCCCCTTCCATAACATCAGCCACCTGGCTGGGAGGGAGGAAGACCATAAAAGCCGGAAGCTTGTGCCAGGGCCCTCACAGACCAGCGTTCCTGACGTTGGGGGAGCTGCCTGCAATATCTGCCGTCCCCAGGCACGGGTGAGAGACGTGTCTGGGAGAATTTCTGGCTTGCGCTCCCCTGCCTTTCAGGACCGAGACCCTGCTGCTGCTGGTGCTGCTGCTTTGGACAAACCCACCCCTTCCTCAACACCAGCCACCTGGCTGGGAGGGGAGAAGGGGCATTAGAAGGGTGTGTGGGTTTGTTCTTGTTTGTTTGTTTTAACTGTTAGTATTACTAATTGCCATCAGGTTGCATAGAGACCCACAGTGGACCTGATGGAACAGGAAGGGGGGAGGGCGTTGGAGGGGGCAGCCATTGAGGTGGTGCTGGGTAGGGGAAGGAATGGCGGTGGGGGTAGAACATGCCCGCGTAGGAGAAGAGAGGTTAGATATCTTACATCTATCCCCTCTTCTAGTTCTACCTCCAACCAAATGGTATCAGGCGACCATATCAGCAAACCCTCGAGCCACACGGTGCTGTTGATGAACGCCAGGTCAGTACAAAATAAAACTGCCCTCATCCATGATGTAATTCTGGATGAGGGTGCTGACCTGGCGTGCATTACTGAGACCTGGGTGGGAGAGGAAGGTGGTGTCCCCCTCTCCCAGCTGTGTCCTCCTGGGTACTCAGTCCAGCACCAGTGTCGCTCGGAGGGTCGGGGAGGGGGAGTTGCTATAGTCTATAGGAGTTCTATCTCCTTGACCAGGCTTCCTGTCCCTTTGAGAGGAGGTCTTGAGGGCCTGTATTGTATGTTGGGCTCACGAGACAGATTAGGGATTCTGTTGGTGTACCGCCCACCCTGCTGCGTACCAACAGTCTCCCTACCTGAGCTGACGGAGGCAGTCTCGGACCTGGTGTTGAGGACTCCCAGGCTGCTGGTGCTGGGGGACCTCAACATCCATGCTGAGGCTGCCTTGACCGGGGCGGCTCAGGACTTCATGGCCGCCATGACAACCATGGGACTGTCTCAATGTGTCATCGGCCCGACACATGAGAAGGGCCACACCTTGGACCTTGTTTTCACAACGGGACTGGAAGATGGTGGTTTGGATGTGGAGGGGCTGGTTGTGACCCCATTGTCATGGTCAGACCACTTCCTGGTCAAGTTTAGTCTATTAGCTTCTTCTTCCCTCTGCAAGGGTGGGGGATCTATTAAGATGATCCGCCCTCGGAGACTTATGGATCCAGATGGATTCCTGAATGCTCTGGGGGAGTATCCGTCTGATATGGTTGGCGCTCCTGTCGAAGCTCAGGTCACCCTATGGAATAGGGAGATGACCCGGGCGGTTGACACGATTGCGCCTAAGCGCCCTCTCCCTGCTCGCCGAGCCCAGACAGCTCCCTGGTATACTTCTGAACTGCGGGCGATGAAGCGAGAGGGGAGACGGCTAGAGCGCAGGTGGAGGAAGTCCCGCTGGGAATCTGATCGAACACGACTTAGAGCCCATTATCGGGCCTATTTCGTGGCAATACGGCTGGCGAAACGGCAATATTTCTCCAGCCGCATTGCTTCCTCAGAATGTCGTCCAGCAGAGCTGTTTCGGGTGGTCCGGGATCTTCTTCAACCGGGAAACCCGGTGGAGGTCCCGGACTGCTCATCAGCTCGCTGTGATGAGTTTGCTATTCATTTTGAGGAAAAAATCGCTCAGATTCGCAGTGGGCTGGACTCCACTGTTACTGCAAAATCGGAAGATGTGTCCAGTGTGCCGTGCTTAGGTCAAACTTTAATGGATGAGTTTCAATTGTTGAGACCCGAGGATGTGGACAGGGTGCTTGGATCTGTCCGTTCTACCACCACGCCGCTCGACCCTTGCCCATCTTGGCTAATTGGAAGATCTGCCAGGGGGGTTCGCACTTGGGTCCAGGAGGCCGTGAACGCCTCTCTGAGAGAGGGAGTGGTCCCTACCGCCTTGAAAGAGGCGGTAATTCGACCACTCCTTAAAAAGCCTAACCTGGACCCAAGGCTGGTGGTCAACTACCGACCAGTGGCGAACCTCCCTTATTTGGGCAAGGTGTTGGAGCGGGTTGTGGCCGGGCAACTCCAGGCGCTGCTGGATGAAACGGATTTTCTGGATCCATTTCAGTCGGGTTTCAGGCCGGGTTTTGGTACAGAGACAGCCTTGGTCGCCCTGTATGATGACCTTTGCCGGGAGAGAGACAGGGGGAGTGTGACCCTGTTGATACTCCTGGACCTCTCAGCGGCTTTTGACACCATCGACCATGGTGTCCTTCTGGATAGGCTGGCTGGGTTAGGAGTTGGGGGCACTGTTTTACGGTGGTTCCGCTCCTTCCTAGCTGACCGTATCCAGAGGGTGGTGCTGGGGGACAGTTGCTCTGCCCCATGGCATTTATGTCATGGGGTTCCTCAGGGCTCAATACTGTCCCCCATGCTGTTTAACATCTACATGAAACCGCTGGGAGAGGTCATCAGGAGGTTTGGGCTGAGGAGTCAGCAATATGCTGACGACACTCAGCTCTACCTCTCGTTTTCCACCAATCCAGGTGAGGCGGTTTCTGTGCTGAACTCGTGTCTGGACCTGATAATGGACTGGATGAGGGTTAATAAATTGAAACTCAATCCAGACAAGACGGAAGTGCTGTTAGTGGGTGCTTCGCCGGACAGGTTGGAGGGCCACTTCCCTGTCCTGAATGGGGTTACACTCCCCCTAAGGGACAGGGTCCGCAGCCTGGGGGTGCTCCTGGACCCCAGTCTAACTTTGGAAGCTCAGGTGGACTCGGTGGCCAGGGGTGCCTTCCTTCAGCTGCGGAAATTATACCAGCTACGGCCCTACCTGGACGAGTGGAGTCTCATGACAGTTACACATGCACTGGTAACATCTCGTATTGATTATTGCAATGCGCTCTACGTGGGGCTGCCTTTGAAGACGGTCCGGCGACTGCAACTGGTTCAGAATCGAGCTGCGCGGCTGGTGAGTGGTGGGGCCGCCAGAGAGCACATCAAGCCGATTCTGTATAATTTACACTGGTTACCAGTTGCTGTCCGGGCCCAATTCAAAGTGCTTGTTTTGACATATAAAGCCCTAAACGGCTTGGGCCCTGGATACTTGAAGGACCGCCTCCTTCCATATGAGCCTACCCGGCTGTTAAGATCTAGCCAGGGGGCCCTTTTGAAAGAGCCATCCCTCAAGGAGGTAAGAGGGATGGCTTGTAGACAAAGGGCCTTCTCGGCAGCTGCCCCCAGACTATGGAACGCCCTCCCAACTGAAATTCGCCTGGCGCCGACACTGATGATATTTCGGCGCCAGGTCAAAACCTTCCTGTTCCAGAAGGCTTTTAATTGAAATAACATTAACTGTGGGTCTTAATGATGGCAATTTTAATTGTATTTTAATTGTATTTTAACTGTATTTTAATCATTTTATTTTATTCCATTGAATTTTAATTGTTGTAAGCCGCCCAGAGACCTTTGGGTAGAGTGGGCGGCATATAAATTAAATAAATAAATAAATAAAATAAATAAAAACTTTTCTGATTTTCTGATTTTCTCCCCTTGTCTTCCCTTAATACTCTCTTCAGATCCAAGATTGACATTGTTTCTCTTAGGTTTTCCCCATTAATTTCCTGCAGCTCCTCTTTTGATTGGCATACATCATCCGGCACACTCTCATTTCTTTCTTCATTGCTCCCTGTTGCTTGTTGACTATAGTTCTTGAGATGTTGATTGAATAATTTTGACTCTTGGTAATGGGATCTCACTATTTCTAGTATTGTTTGAAGGGTAGATTTTGTTTCATCCCAAAATTGTCCTTGTTGTGCCATTCTGTTCCAGCTACCCAAGCGCTTAAGCCAACATTCGAAGTCCCCAAGTCTCACAGTCCAGATCGATGATTATATCTGTGTCCTAATTGATCCCTGGCAGATTGATGCCAGCTAAAGAGATATTCCAGTTTCCAGAGTCATTTCAAAAAGTCCGCTTTGGCTAAATAGGCCTGAACCAAATCTAAACCCCCAAAGTACCAGGGTAGAATGCAATGGTTCTATCCGCGGCCTGATGGCCTAATTCTCACAGGTTTACTAATTCCCAAGGGACCGTTTTTTAAAAGTCCACTTTAGGGTTAATTTATCCAGCCAGGCATTAAAAAAATCAAAAAGAAACAAACAGGTTTCCAAGCTTTAAACAGCAGTAGAGTACTCAAGCTCACTGTCCTGGGCTTTATGCCAAAAGACTTCAGGTAGACAAAACAAAGTACAGACTTATCAAGCAAATCAGCAAAATTAACAACAACAACAAAAGCCTGGAAGATCTATTGAAGATAGACCAAGTGCATAAAGAGCTACTGGACATAAATCAGATGCACAAAATGGTTTCAGAGGGCATGAAAAAATGGCAGAATGCTTAGAGACACAGAAACACAAAGTGAAAAAAGAGAGATGAGAGAGGGAAATACTTAGAAAGATGAAAAAGGGGAAAACAAGAAGGGGCCCCTTAATGTTGAAAAACATGTATAGATTTAACATCGGAAATTGTAAAGGGGTATATCCTTTATATTAAAAAGGAGAATTAAATTGAAATAAGGGAGCCCTAATCAGGGTAAAGATGTAATATGGTGGCTTTTCATTTTAGGTAAACTAAACTAGATATAAAGCTGGGGCATGGATCTGGAACCACTTTCAATAAGAATGTTATTAGGAGACCTTGAGAATTTTGTACACTATGAGAGTAATATTATGATAGGAGTCATATTTTATACTAAAATATGTACATGAATGTTTTGAATGTCTGAAAGATGTCTGGAATTTGGGGGGACAACCAGGAAGACAATGAGATGTAAAAAACAAATAATTATAAGCAAAGCATGTAACACAATGTTTGTCAAGCACAAACCAATGTAGATATTTCCCTGAAAATAAGACAGGGTCTTATATTAATTTTTGCTCCAAAAAACACATTGGGGCTTATTTTCAAGGGATGTTTAATTTTACAGTCATGTCATCTTCTTCTGGTTGCTGCGCAATGCTGCATAATGGTGGAAGGCGGGGTTTCACTTAATTGGGCCTTATTTTGGGGGCAGGGCTTATATGACGAGCATACCAGGGCTTATTTTCAAGTTAGGTCTTATTTTCAGGGAAATGGTAACTATTTAGAGGGGTGATGGGCTCTTCTTTTCATAGAATGACTGTTTACTCCAGACCTGGGCAAAGTGCGGCCACATACGGCCCGCAAGCCGCTCCTGTCCAGCCTGCAGACAGTTTTGAACATCAAAACCATTTATAACTTTTTATCTAAAGTTGATCAGTTGCTTTTCTTTAACATACCACAAAAGACGTCTTTAGAATTTGTGAAGATTAACAAGTTTAAAATAAAAACAAAAACATCACTGTTTCATTTTATTTTTAAGTAAAGTTGGTTTGGCCCCCAAAACACAGTTCAGATTTTTCATCTGGCCCCCCTATATAAATTAATTGCCCACCCCTGGTTTACACCTTTCCCTACCATTCCCTGGTCTTACCTTTAATGTCACTCCTTCTCCTCGCGATACTCTCAGACAGCTGCTTTTCTCCACAGAGGTTCCTGCAGCCACATAATCCGCTCTGGCTCTGATCCCAACGGACACTCAGAGCATCTTTTGAATCCTCTGACCTCAGAGCCCATGGAACCTTGGCATTGTGACTCCATTCCCTTGAATTCCATGCAATGCCCCAATGGGCTGGTTTCTGTTTTCAGGAGACGAAATTAAGGGGGAAGATCCTCTGAGTGGCAGGCATTGGCTTTGTATGCTGAGGATCGCACCTATGATGTAGTGACCCAATATGGGGGATAATGCCTGCAGGTTTAGACCCATGTTTCCAATTATCTCCCTTATATGGATAGATTTTTTTTTGGTAGGCACTTGAATCCTGTCATATCCTTAAGAAATGCAAGTAGAAAGCATGAAGCTTTAAAAAAATTATTTCACATTTTACTTGTTTGGTTTCTCAAAACAGCGACATATAATAGCTGAGACTGATAACACATGTGCAGGTGACCATTTTCCTCTTCTCAACCAACCAACCAAGCAACAAATCACCTAACCAACCAATTGAGTGCTCATGATTTTTCAAAGGAAGTGTGGTCATTTGATCACCAGCAACATGGATTTCTCTTTCTTTATCATGGAGCCTGTCAAAAAAGCTGCTGAGGATGGCAGAGTTTGTGGAATTCCATTTCCCTAGGATAGAGGAGAGGGAACTGGAGGAGAAAGGCGACCCCTGCAATTGCTATCTCTTCAGAGGAGATTAGCTGACTGTCATGCCATTCCCACTGTTTAACAAGGTCCACTGTTCAGGAACGAAGAGAAGGGGGTTCATTTGGGCATCTCCTATTGATGAGGTTTTAGAGCCAGAATGATTAGGCTGGCAGGATGGAAAAGATCATCTTGCTATGGCCGCTGAAGTCTTCTTTCTTCTTTGGCATTCATGCTGGAGTTCAATTTCAGTTAGACTCCCTGTGCTTTGCATTCACGGGCACCTACCCTCTTTCTGACTTCTGTACTTTTCCAGAATGCAAAATGATCCCTTCCTTAAGCCTCCTTTTTAGCTATTCAGAGCTGCATGACCTGTGGTCCCCCAAACAAAGATCATCTGACAGGGGTTTCATTATACCTCAAGTGATCATGGGGTGCTGCATACCAACATATGATGACAGTGGCATACAGTCACTGTTCTGTATTGAATGTTTGCTGCCAGAGGCCTCTTCTCTTCTCTCCCTTCATGCCTCCTCCCCCCAAAAAAGCCCCTTCAGTGAAAAGCCCATCCACCTCAAGCCCAAATGAACTCATTCCCATGAGCCCCTCTCCACCCTTGTTCTCCTCCTTCACTTTTTGCTTCTCTTGCCTTCCTCCTCTATGACTTCTTCTCGCCCTTCGCTGCTCCACCATCGCTGCACCCAGAAGAGCCAGAGAGACTCAGGTGGAGCGAAAGGCATCACTGCTGCATTAGCAACAAATTTCAGTCCTGCCGCCTTCCCAGCAGGCACCACACGCTCGCTTCATTTCGCCCTCCTTGAGCCAGGCTAACTTTCCCTTCGAAAGAGTTGAGGTCAATCCTCCTCAGGTGGACATGGAGGAGTCAAGAGAAATGAGCAAGAGTGGCTCTTTCGGGGGGGGGGGGAAGAGAAAGGACCGTACAGGCATAAAAGTAAAATCCACCAAAAAGCATACAGAAAGAACTAAGGACTCTAGATTGCCTGCAATTCTAGTTCGGATTAAAATTATCTATCTGTGGGTCAAGAAGATTAACATAACATCAGGGAGCGCTGTGTACACCATATTTAATGTCATAAATACAAAAATAATTGCAACAAAACACGACGATGGCAACCCCCCAAAAACCTTTTGCGACCCCTTTCTGTTTCCCAAGCCCCTCATTGGAAACCCATGAACGACAGGGAAACATGAGTGGGACAAGCATGAGGAAATGGAAACGAATCCTAACCGTAATTACATAGAAGGAAATCTCGTTTTGACTTTAAGATGTTGAACAATGGTTTGGAATGCAGACGTAGTCTACAGGTATAGTGTAATAATTTACAAATTACGACACAGTTGGAAACCTGAAATAAGAGGAGTTTTTAATTATAGCTCCTCCCCTTGTCCAGTAAAATAAATTATAAAGTAGCCAAACCTTTTTAAAAAGAGGAAAAGAGAGATGTAAAGGGCATACAAAGTACAATAGGGCCTTCTTATAAGCCTCACTACAATCCTAGTGTTTTCTTTCAAAGGGAAGATTTGAATTCTCCAGTGAGCTCCTTCAGCACGGATATCTGAATCCAATCATTAGCAGACATGGGATGTTTTGATCTCAGCAGGCATCTTACCATCCACCAACATTGATAAACTAGACACCATGAGCAGATATTTGGAGACAGAGAAGGGAACTGTCTAGAGCCAGAAGGCTTTTTTTTCCCCTTTCAAAAATCGAGAGGTAACCAAGAATTAGAAGGATTATATTTTTCTCTTAAAATTTAAGGGCCTAAATGAAGAGGCCAGATGGTGGGGCTCGTAAGAAGCGTGTTCTTCCTCAGTTACACATGCCCGACCCAAACGGCACGCCTGTTTTGTGCATTTGCCAGTTAATCTCAACTGCATGTGACAACCAGGCAGAACTCTGAGCCAGATGGGAAATGTGGAAAATCCATTGCTAGGCTACACGTGGTTGGCTGATCTCTTTCCAAATTGTCTAAATCCAGTTTCTCAACACTTCTCTTCCCCCATAAAACCAGCTCTGAAGCATAATTGAGACCAGTTCCTGCCAGCCATGTTATAGAGAAGAATGTTTAAAGCTGAAGTCAGTTCTAGTCCTTGTCCTTGAAACCCACAGATAACCATTGACAATGCATGATGTGTTCAAATAGGTTTAGCAGATTTGCTCTTTTTAAAAAAAATGTCCTGTAGAGACAACAAAACCACATTTCAAGCCGCCAGTGATCATTTTGGTTGAGAAGAAACACATCTGTTGGTTGTTTCTCCTATTCATCATTGTGACATTGGTGGCCTCTTCTCTTCAAACTGCTAACTCGAGTTAGCAATACATATATTGCTAACATATAACTCGGGAAAGTTATTTATAAATATATACATACTGTAACTTTCCCTTCCATAGAGTTGAGGTCAATGCTCCAAAGGTGGAGATATATATAAATCCACTGAACAAACACAATTTCACCCAGTCCTTTGTGAAAATTTGCAAGCCTCATCAAAATTTAGAGTTCTACTTGAACTGTTCAACAGAGAGATTTGTCCAGAATGGTCCCTACAGATTTCTCTCAAATTTGGCTTTTTTTTTTTTTTTTTGTAAATTTAAAGAGCAACTGAGAACACTAGTAGATGGAAAGAGACATCACTGTGTAGTGAAGTTTCCTGACTTTGCAACATCCACAACCAATGAAAGCAAGTCCAGTGTAGGTGAAATTACAAACATAGGAACATAGGGTGTGGCCTAGAGATGGGCACAAACCTGAAAAATGGAGGTTTGTGATGGTTCGTGCTTCATGATTGGCCACAAACCAAGAGCTGCAGACCACCACGAACCAGCCAGAAAACTGAACCATAAATTTGTTCAGTTTTCATCTCCTGTCTGGTGGGGAGGGAGGTTTGCCTTCTCCTGTGGCGCTGCTGCTACCACTACCACTGCTGTTCTTTACGACTGTCAACATCACCAGAGGAAAGAAGGATGGGCCACACAGGGATGGTTCTTTGCTGCTGCCATTTCTACTTTGTTGCACCCATCATGGTCTCAGAGATGTATGACACGTTCCAGGTTACCCATATCAAAATTCTTTTTTACTTCTTTTGATATCCTTCCATCAGTGTCTTTTGATTCATCTGGCCCTCGTGCGTCTACTTTACCTTTTGCTTCAGAACTCCCGCTGCATTCCTCAAGAGGAGTTTTCTTCTGATGTTGGCATCCCCAGTGGTTGGGGATGCTGTTATGGAAAGCGGCTTGGCAATTAAAAAGCAAATGATGCATTTAGTGTTCTTCCTTTTCCTACCACCTTAAAATCAACCTTACTCACCTCTTCATAGGAATTTGGTGGCAACCTATTTTGCAACAGAATGTCCAGCTTATTTGTCTGGTGGAGGAATAAGAAATGTATGGCCCTCTTTCACACAGTGCTAGAGTGCCGTGTTCATGATTTCTCCTCACCATTAGCTATGATGGCTAGGATAGAGGCTTGCTTCTAGCTTGGGTCCTGACGACAACAACAACAAGGACAACAATGACAACATCAACATCAATATCAACAACAATGACAACAACAACATCGACATTGACGACGACGACGACGACGACAACAACAACAACAACGATAATAACAATAACAATAACAATAACAATAACAATAACAATAACAATAATAACAATAACAACAACAACAACAACAACAACAACAACAACAACAACAACAACAACAACAACAACAATAATAATAATAATAATAATAATAATAATAATAATAATAATAATAATAATAATAATAATAATAATAATAATAATAATAATAATAATGTGCCATCAAGTCAATTCTGACTTAGGGTGACCCTTTTAAAGGTTTCATAGGTAGAGAGTATCCTGAAGTGTCTTACCATTCCTTCCTTCTGCGGGGGGGGGTACCCTGGGATTGTGTGGGTTGCCCAAAGCCACCTAGTCTGGCTCTTTTCCTGAGAAGCATAGTGAGGAATCAAACTCCCAACTTCTGGCTTCAAATATCTAAGCCGCTGAGTTCTCCAGACCACTGGGTCCAGACAACCTAGGTTCAAATCCCACACAAAGCTTTGCGCCAGGAGAAAGAAGGACTGCCACATTTTGGAGAAAGGACCAGCGATTTTGTGGCAAACCACAGAAGTTTCCTGCAAAAGCTCCTAAGTACAGTGCTTATCATTTTCAGATAAAGCTGGCAAACACACTTGTCTAAAACCCTCAAGAAATGCCGTCGTTCAGTACTGATAAGGCTGAACTGGAGGGGCATGTGATCTGATTTGGAACAAGCTGCTTCTTAGGTTAGTAACATGAATATCTGTCGCTTTGACATAATTTTAGCCCCTAAATCAGCTGAATTAACACAGTATGAGGAGAACAGAGGGCGGCCTGGGTATCATATTAGAACTACAGTTAACATAAGACTCACAACTGAAGCGTCTCCATTTCTCAGGAATGTAATAGGATTATTTCAACTCCTGTAAATCAAATCTTTTAGAAGTGGAAAACAGCAAGACACAAGCTCTGAGCTTATGTTACAGAAATTCCTGGCCTGGTTATATCTCACAGTCAATGCCAGACAGCTGACCTATTTACCCAAGGTAGCAAGCCAGGCAGTTATCTCATTGTCCTCCCAAGGGGGAAAGAAGGGGAATCTTTCAGGGGGAAATGATGGATGGGGAATGACGTCAATAGCCAGGAGTGATGGATGCACCAGCAGGCAAACCAACAGTAAATCAGGAGGGAGCCTAAGCATGGCTCATGGTCAAAAACATTGCTCATTGTGGCTTCTAGTGGGAGATAAGCAGGACATGAGCAGGCTGGGCTGGCATTATTGCAACGAGATGACGCGGCCAAGCCTCATTGTTAGACGAGTAACCAGTTGCTAGGATTCTGGCTGGGCTAGCCCAGTCCTTAGGCAGAATGAGGCAACCGTTTCAGACAGGAAATGCTGCTGTGAAGGATAAATCAGCAGCCTTCTAGTTGTTCCTTCATAGACTCCCCGCTCCTCAGGCATTTCTTAATTTTGAAAGACAGAATAACACACAATCTGCCACACAAACCCTTCTGTGGCTCCTAAACTAGAGGGCCTCCTTCAGGTGTGATGGAAGGCCCTTTTCCCAGTGCTAGTACTGGAGCAAGGCTCACCTTCCAGTCCCGCAGGCTTCTGGAATACAGAAGAAGCGATTTTGCCTTTGCTTCAGGCAGCAAAATGTTATGGGCCAGCCTTAGATTTCTACAATATCCTCTTCTCTTTCTGTTAGAAACCTTTTGCCCTTACGATGGAAACTTTGACAAAACCCATGATATCAACAGACAATCTGCTCTACATTTCATGTGAAAAATAACGTGCTCTGCTTAACTGCCTCCAGGACTGTGTTCTCTTCTGGATGAATGGACATTCCTAGCTGTTGTCCTTAATGCAAAATCAAGAAAGTAGTCACGTACTATGAACTGGGAATAAGTGGGTTTCACCCTCTTATTTATTTACCACATTTCCACTTTTCCTTTCCTGTTTTCCTCTTTGTTTTTATCCTCATTACGACCCTGTGAAGTGAAGTAAGTTATGCTGAGGACTGAAATCTGGTCTTTGACATTTTAGACTCTAACCACTCTACTGTGCTGTCTCTTTCTTTGTTTTTCACTTGTTTGCATTGATTCCTGGTTTGATGGATCATACACCTAAGGCACTGTATGAGTCAAATGATTAAAAAATTACAGCTACGAACTATTCCCAATGTGGTGTCATGGATAGAGTGATGGACTAGGACTCTGGAGACCAGGGTTTGAATCCCCACTTGGCCATGGAACCTCACTGGGGGTGTGGAACAGGTAATACCACTCCTTAAATATCTCACTTACCTTGAAAGCCCCCTTAGAGTTACTATAAGACAATTCAGACTTGATGGCCACAGAACACACAGATTAGAAATGTCCCCCTTCTCACCAATTAGGCCTCCTCTAGAAGCCAGTAAAGAAGGATCCAAGAGTATCTGATTGGAGAAAATATTGCACAGATTTGGGGCCACCAGAAAGAAGGTCCTGTCAAGTTCTTGCTAGTGGATCACAGAACAGAGTTTCTGATCATAATCTTAAGGCTCAGGCAAATGCCTTCTCTTCTTTTATTGTTCCATGTCCTGAGTTCTCCCCCTCCTGAGCTCTGATTTAACTCAAGAGCATTTCTAAACTGTATTATACAGTCAGAGCATTTCCCATTTGGTCCTGTTTTTATTTCCTTCAACTGAAACACTTAGTTTCCTCTTTGGTGTTACGTGCACGTGAGCATGGTTCAAAACCCTGCATCCGTATAGCATTACACAGAGGCTTCTACATGTATATGAAGTATGATGTAGCCATAGGTTACTTTTTTTGCAAGCTGACATCCATGGGTGGCTTGTGGATAAGCAGGGAGTTGGTGCCCAACATTTCAAGGAAAGTTCACTCCTGCTTAAATCATGCCTTTGTTGTTTCATCCATGGATGTTTCATTGGTAATGAGAGATGAGGGTCTGATGGAAACCAAGGAGAAAAGCTGCAGGGCAAAACAACATTTAAAATGCCATTTCAGGTGCTTGAGTGTTTCATTTATTCCACGTGTTTCAGCAAAGTGACTTGATTTACAGTCTTTGGACTAATGCAGATTAAAAATAATAATTATGGTGACCCTTTTCAGGGTTTTCCAGGTCCTGAGTACTCAGATGTAATTTACTACTCCCTTCCTCTGGGGGCCTCCAGGGACTGTGCAGCTTGCCCATGGCTACATAGGTGGGCTCTTCTCCCAAGAGGGAACTGAATTCCTAATCTAAACCCATGAGCTATCCAGCTTGCAATGTAGATTATAACACAGTTATTCTATGATTTTCATACTGAAATATACCATAGTGCTGCAGAATGTATGCTTTAGTTTAAACACACGAAAATGCATTCATTAAAAAAACACAATTCCTTCCTTCCTAATATATAATGCACTTATGCAAAACCAGGGTGGAGTGAATGTGTGAATGAGCACTTTTGAAACTGATCTGGAATGGAAATAGAGTGACTTATAATGATGCAAAGTGGTGCCTCGCATAGCGAGGTTAATCCGTTCCGGATTAACCTTCACTATGGCGAAACATCACTGAACGGGACAGAAAAGCCCATAGGAACGCATTAAACATTGTTTAATGTGTTCCAAATGGGCCGAAAACTCACCGTACAGTGATGCTTCCCGGGTCCGGCAGCCATTTTCGTGCCGTTGTTAAGCGAGGGCAGGGCGCGAAAGTACTGTGGGCAGCCATTTCGGGGCTTCCAGTGGCCATTTTGGAGCCGCCGAACAGCTGATTGTCGGGCTTCGTTTTGCGAAGATCGGTAAGCGAAACGCTTACCAATCTTCGCAAAGCGAGTTTTGCCCATAAGGGCCATCAGTATGCGATCGCATTTGCGATCGCTGAGACCCCATCGCTATGCGATTTCGTCGTTATGCGGTGCGCTCATTAAGCGAGGCACCACTGTATTGTCAGTTGCATTCTTTTTCTATCCTATGCTCATATTAGATTGCAAGACTTTGGTTCGAAATAAACTTATGGGACATGCCAAACACTGTGGGTTGGTTCTGTGAGTAGAAAGAGGAAGGATTCCATCTTTATCATGATAGCGCAGAGGTTTAATATCAATGGAAGTTCGGTTCCTCGCTGTGCCTCCTTGGCAGGGGCTGGACCGAATGCTCCACAAGGACCCTTCCACCACTTCATTTCTAAGATTATTGTTATGAAATATCTTCAGCTGACTCCCACCCTGTTTATCTTCTCAGTGGAGTCGGGGCAACACTGTGCAGTTTGGCAGAAACGGTGCTTTTGTCAGGCAGGGGACCTACGAGACCAGGGAAATCAGAGCAGCAGGGAGGGGAGGGCCCTGTCTCAGCTAGAGTGTGGAGAAGTTGCACGGTCATGCTGCCTGCACTGAGTAAGCTGTGGCTAACCGAACTGCGCCGCTGAGTCAATGTAAAATAAACAGAGCCGAGGACAGCGTGCCGATTCCATAGAGCCAGCACCGGGCACTTGACTGACTGCATGCCTTCTCTCCTTCGGTCTCCTGGGAGGGCAAGCGTTGACTCTCCCACCCCACCCCCCTCTTTCTTGGCAGCATTTCTGGAAAGGCACTTTGAGGGATTACACAGTAAATAAAGCCTGTCTCTTGCAAAAGACCCTCGAAAGAATAACTGAAATAAGACTGCGATCTTTGGCAGGAACAGGCCCGGCCACTTGCATGCTGACAAGTACAGCGCAGGGCAGCTTGGCAGGAAATGATGCCGATTTTACAGTATCGAACCATGACTTGGCGTCTTCTGCATCTGTCCTTGATAGGACGCCATTTCTGCTGTTGCCTGAGAGATAATGGATTGGGCCTGAACTGGATTTGAGGTTGGCTCTATTAACCCATGGCCAAGCTCCTAGGCTTTGGGGCATTTGGGGCCCTCTCCAACACAGGGCGCCCCAGCAAAAAGAACTGACAAGCTCCTGGTCCCTGTGGCGGGGGGGGGGG
Source organism: Pogona vitticeps (assembly GCF_051106095.1). NCBI lineage: Eukaryota > Metazoa > Chordata > Lepidosauria > Squamata > Agamidae > Pogona > Pogona vitticeps. The sequence goes on from NC_135790.1 coordinate 17,396,616, forward strand.
GTGTTAGGCTTCAGTCCAGTCAGCCTTAGGGTTGGAGAGAACATAAAGATCCTCTTCTCCTCATCCCAGTTAGGGAAGAGAGGTTTCTTCTTCCCGATAGGAAGAGATTGTTTCTCTTTTAGGGTGTTCCTTTTATTTGTGTTCAGTGCTAATTCTTTTCCTAACGTGCATTTTTCTACAAGTTCCCTCTTAAAATACACACTCTCTCTTTTTTTGCACATGCTGGAAAATGTTGTATTATTTGGGGACGTGCAAGTTAGCTTGGCCGGTTGAAACATGCAAGCCCAAATAAAACTCCGAAGCATCGCTAAGGCACAGTGTTAGGCAGGCCCAACCCTACCATTGGACAGACTAGAAGAATGGTCTCCGGTGGCAGAAAGAGGGGCAACAGGAGCCACTTCTTGAGTCCACAATGCCCAGCGGACGGTGTCTCTGGGAAGACAGAAATGGCTGCATTACAGTCCGTCTAGATGGCTCAGCTGCTCTCAGAGGGTGGAGGAGGCTTTTCTGTCAACAGTTGACTGACTGACTGATTGACTGATTGATTGAACTTGTATCCTGCCCCTCTAGACAGTGTCTACTCTGGGTGGCTCACATCAAATTGAATAAAAACAGTTAACAGTGGTAAGTTTCAACGGGCAGCCCAGCTGACTTTTCGGCATGGAACGACAGAAGGTGGCATGATCTTCCCCTTCGCCTTAAACCACGAACTGTTTTGGGCTGGCACTGGAGTTAACGCCAAGATAAAACTAGGCAGAGTCATTAATAACCTCTCCTCTTTGAGCCTCTCACCTGTATGCTAAAATCTGTGTCATCCCCACCCCTGCCCACCTCCACCCACAGGGTTCTGGGAATGGATACCTCCCCCTGCCCTGGAGATGCGCTCACACTGATCTCCGGTTTCAGTGAGGGTTCATGGCTCAGCTCCTCCTGAGAGCTGTTTACGGTCCCCTGCATTCTCAGGCACAGGGTGAAATGTGAGTTCCTTGGGAAAATTCCAGATGGGGAAAACTGTAATGCTATACAGAACAGGACAGGCAGGGACAGCAATGAATATGGCTGCTACTCTCCTTGGTTTCGCTTCAAGCTGTTAAAGCTAACATACTGGATCAGCTCACTAGTCCCTAAGAGTTCTTGAAGGTCCATGGTGGGTATATAAGGGATGTCTGAGACATCAAGACTCAATGAATTTGATCTGAGAGGCCTTCATATGCATCTTCTGCCCCATCTGCATTTTCCACCTCTTCCTCATCAGGCCAGTGGGCCTCATCAGGCAGTGGCCCAAACCAATGGGGAAAGAGTTTTTTAAAAATCAACTAGAATAATAACTAATTACTTTTCAGAAAAGTAACAAGAAAAGTAACTTAGGCAAATGTAGCTAATTACTTTAGAAAGGGACTTTCCACCCAATTTAAAATTATACAGCAAATCAGCTCAGACATATTCCAGATATTATTAATGGTAATAAAAATTTAATTTGGATAGAAATGCAGGGTAAAGAAGAAAGAATTGAAAGTATATTATTTAAAGAAAGAAATGGAGAAGAGATTAAAAAGATTACTAACCCTTTCCTTAAAAATATGTTAGAAAATTGGAAAATTTTAGAGGTATATCTCACCGATCTCTCCTTTATCTCAGGTGGTGGGTTTAAAGAATTTTCAAGAAAACCTTTAAAAAAACTCTTAAGAATATATTAAAAAATAAAGGGATGAATAGGATAAAAGACTGGATGGAGAAAATGAGAGATAAAGGAAATATAAAAGAGATTTTGGGAGGAGAGGGGATTTCTTGGTTTAATATGATTCAAATAGAAAGATGGACAAAGGAATGGAATAGTAAGGAAGGGAAAAGCAGAAAAATGACAAAATTTGAAGACATTATTGAAAAAAGATTGAAATTAAAGATGTAAAGAAAGGGGACGGTAAGTCAAATATATAAATGATTAATTCAGGCCGAACAGGATACACAAGGATTAAAAAAATACAGCGGCAATATGATTTGGATAAAGAAGTAATAGAGGAATGGGATAAAATGTGGGACCAAAAGAATTATGAAGAACTTATCTGTTAGGATAAAAGAAAATTGTTATAAGGTAATATGGAGGTGGTATTTAACACTGGTAAAACTGAATATAATAAATAAAAATGTATCATCACTATGCTGGAGGTATAAAAAAGAGAAGGATTCGTATATACATATGTGGTGGTCATGTGAAATAAGAAAGCAAGAATGGAAGCAAATTTTAAAGAAATAAGGGAAATAACTGGATTAAATATTCAAATGTCCCCATCAATGGCGTTATTGAATTTGGTTAAGAAGGAGCAATTGTTGAAAGAAAATAAGGACTTAATAGTAACAATGATTACGGCAGCAAGGTTAATTTTTGCAAGAAACTGGAAAAATGATAACCAACTCAATTTAGAGGAATGGTATAGAGAACTAAGGGATATGGCAATTAATGATAAACTGACATGTGATATGAAAATAAGAAGAGGCCTATCAAAAAAATAATGATTTTAAGTGTGTATTCTTGGAATATGTATTTCAGAGAGGGAAGGGGTATACACCAAGGGGAGAAAAAAAATGAAGTTTCAGAGAGAAAATGGACTGAATGAAATTTAAAAATATTATTAATGCTAATCCTGAGGGTGATGGTGGCACTTGTGTATTATGCAATTCTATTTTATTGTGGTGTTAGGTTCATGTTGTTTAGGTTGGATGTTTGATTAATAAATTTATTTTAAAAAAAGAAAAGAAAGGGACTTTCCATGCTGTTCTAGGACAGTGGTTCTTAACCTTTTTGAAAGAAACGCCCCCTTGAGCCATTAAGGAAGTTATCATCGCCCCCCTCCCCACGGTGATATCTTATTTATTTATTTATTTATTTATTTATTTATTTATTTATTTATTTATTTATTTATTTATTTATTTATTTATTTATTTATTTATTTATTTATTTGTTTGTTTGTTTGTTTGTTTGTTTGTTTATTTATTTATTTATTTATTTATTTATTTATTTATTTATTTATTTATTTATTTATTTATTTATTTATTTATTTATTTATTTATTTATTTATTTAAGACACTTAAATCCAATAACCCCTGAAAACAAAATTCAATTCCAAGAAAAAAAAGTAACATTTAATGATTTAGTTGCAAACGAATTTTAAGATGCAGAAAGAAATATTAAAAGGGCATAAAAACAAACCACAATGCAGGAACTAAAAATTTCAAGACAAAAACTCTGAAACTAAATTAAGATTGGAGGAAAATATATATTCATGCACACTGTAAAAAGACTGCAGCCATCTTCACAGGTTTGGCTTGCTCCAGCGCCCCCCTACCGCCCCCCTTCTGCTCCAGCGCCCCCACACTGCCCCTTTTCGTTCTACTGCCCCCCTGAAAAATGAAATCGCCCCCTGGGGGGCATTATCGCCCACGTTAAGAACCACTGGTCTAGGAGATATAGATATACAGATATATCTTTACCGTCCATTCTCACCCCTCTTTATTTTTACTACCTGTATTCTGAGATCTTGACCCATTCCATTTTATTTCAGAGGGCATCTACTAGAATGCTGAGACTTTTAACATTATAGATCGCAACCATCAAACCATAGTGTGATTAGAGGTGGAAGGGATCCCAAGGGTTATGGAATCCACTCCCCTGCCAACGCAGGAAATGCACAGCTAAAACATCCCTCACTACCTAATCTCTGTTTAAAAACCTCCAGAGAAAACGAATCCACCATCCTCTGAAACAGACCGTTCCTTTTCACATCTTCGATGGTTCTATTCATTCATCTTATGGATCTCTAGTTTTGGCTTGGCCCTGCCTAGATCATTGAAAAACATTCATTTGCTCTCAATGGGCAGCTGTCTTACTTTGCAGTGTATTTTGTTTGCTCTTTCCCTGCCCGTGACAAGCGTGGTACGCTTCAGGCAGATGTCAGAGGTCCCCGATTCATCTATTCTTCCACGCCAGCATCTTGCTGGCTGAATAATAGTGGGTCCTGAGACTCCTTTTATGCCCATGAGGCTGATGTTTAGACCCTGCAGTTTGGCATGACAAAACAGCCCTTGCGTGGAGAGCTGGGGGGCCGGCGGGGAGGGAGGGAGGGACAGCGAGGATAAAATGTGAGTGAATTAAACAGTCCCAGAGAGCAAAGAGGGCCTGTGTTAACCCATTAACCAATTGTGCTGTGACTTTTTCCTGGGTACTGCAGTTCGCAAAGCTGACTGAGGCAGGGCAACAGAAAAAGAAACACAACCTACAAACAGTATTCAAGCCCACCACAAAAATACAACAAATGTTATGGTCAGCAAAGGACAGAAGGGACCCCCTCACCACTGCAGGAGTATACCGGATACCTTGCAGTTGTGGCCAGGTATAAAACGAAGCATCCACACCAGAATCAAAGAACATGAAAGACACTGTAGACTAAAACCACCAGAAAAATCTGCAGTAACTGAACATGCCCTAAAACAAGCTGGACATGAAATTCTATTTCAAAATACTGAAATACTGGACAACACCAGCAATCATTACGTCAGACTGCACAGGGAAGCCATTGAAATCCACAAGCACCAGCAGTACTTCAACAAAAAAGAGGAAATTTTGAAACTCAACAAAACTTGGCTCCCAGCTCTGAAAAATACAGCGTGCAAAAGGTCAACAAACTCTACCCAGCCACAAGGACAGGGGATCACTACACACAAAAGACCAGCTAATGACACCCATCAATCACAGTGAGAGATAATTTCTCCTCCTTGTCACAACAATACACCCACAATGAGACACACTAATCACCCATCTCCTGAAAAGGACAAAGGTCTATCTCACAGCCATAAATACTCCACTCCCAAGCAAACTACACCAGAGCACAGAGTGCTGTCCTCTGAAGATGCCGGCCACAGAGACTGGCGAAACGTTAGGAAGAACAACCTTCAGAACACAGCCAAAAACCCGGAAAACCCACAACAGCCTACAGAAATTCACTTGCCTTGTGCTCAGGCTGAAGACAACACTGAAGCAGTGCTCGGAGAGTGACTTCCCAAAAAAAAAAAAAAAAAAAAAAAAAAAGATCAGTTACAATCATAATTCCCATCAAGGTAGCTAGTTACCCTTACAGTTACACTGAGGCGGGGGGGGGGAGGAAAAGTCTGTATTACGGTTCGTATAAGTAATCAGCCAAGCAAATGTTCAAATCTCAAGATGCCAAGTCAACTACTTGATCAGGCATTTTCTGCCTCTACTGTTGCCACAGAAGACATCTGTGATCTCAAAAGCTTGCACATTTTTCCATGCCTGTTTGGTGGTTGTAATAAATCATATCTCAGTATGGAGTCTGGAATGTGTTTGAGGCTCAACACAGCTGTATATAGTTTTGTTTAATTTTTGAAAGATAACTATGTATTTCCCCATTTTTCAGAATAAACTGCAATAGTTATTTTTAGCTACTTTTTAACCACACGGATGCAGCTCAACATCTTCAAAGAAGCTCAGATCATCACACAAACCAGCACTTGAATGGTCCTTTTCATCATTTAGTGAGGTCACAACAGTGGTATAGTAGAGCCAGGTCCAATAGGGTTAAAGCCCCTGTGACAAACCCAGACCTACTGGGATCTGCCACACGGTTACACTAAGCTGCCACCAACCATTCCCTATAAAAAGTCACACAGACCAGGGATGGATTTTTAAACAGTAAAAGAATAAGGTTTATTTTAAATACAAACAGGGTAAATAAAACAATCAGGTGAATAAAATAAAGTAACGTGGCTTATTCTCACACACACAAGCATACAGTTTGGTTCACCTAGAACCTTTAACTTAAAGCACAGACCCTGAACCCATCAGTTCTGGCTAACCCACAGACACCTGAACCTATCAGGTTGGTACTCTGACACACAGTAGTACCCTGTCAGACACCCAGACTCCCACAACAGCTTCTTCTTCCCCAGCTGCTGCTTCGTCCCAACCCAGTGTCTCACAGTGTCTGTCTCAGCATCTCCCTTCACCACACAGGCATCACATATTTATACAGTACAGCCCCTCCTCCTGATGTCCCGCCTTCCACTCCCCATAGGATGGAACTTTCCCTCCAAACCCATGACAGACAGGTAACATCAGTGCTGTTATGTAACACCTCCCCTCTTTAAAAGTTGTTTTGTAGGGGGAAAGCTAAAAGTGCTTTTCACCAAAAAAACAACCTGCATAAAATACACAACAACATTTATACATACCATATAATACTTACATATACTTACACTCCAAGTTAACCATAGCAAATATGCATTTAAACATTTTACCATATACAGTACATCAATTTACCTTTATTAATACCAACCAAATTCAAAACCAGGTACATTTTAACTTTTTGTTTTCATTATATACATATAGTCCATGTTCTTTCGCCGTCTTCAGTCTTCAGGTCTTCTTGATAAGGCGTCAGCAACACAGTTCACTGACCCTCTGACCACCTTCACTTCAAAGTCATAGTCCTGTAGGTTTAAAGCCCACCTCATAAGTTTGCTATTGTGGGTTTTCATTGTCTTTAACCATTGCAATGGTGAATGGTCAGTACACAGAATAAAATGTCTTCCCCAGATGTAAGGCTTGGCCTTCTGGATCGCGTAGACTATGGCCAAACACTCCTTCTCCACGGTTGCCAAATGTCTCTCACCTTTTTGAAGTTTCCTACTCAGGTAGGACACTGGATGCTGGTCACCATTCTCATCCTCCTGGCACAGAACTGCTCCTACCCCGCTGTTAGACGCATCGGTGTAGATGATAAACTCCCGGTCGAAGTCTGGAGCACGCAGGACAGGATAGTTGATTAACGCCTCCTTCAACCTCTGGAACGCCGCCTCACAGTCGCTGGTCCACGGGATGCGGTCATCAGCCGTCTTCCTCGTCAGATCGGTCAGCGGAGCCGCAATCTCGCTAAACCTCGGGATGAACTTTCTGTAGTAGCCCACCAACCCAAGAAATGATTTGACCTTTTTCTTGGTGTTGGGTCTAGGCCAATCACGAACAGCTTCTATTTTGGCCTCCAGGGGTTTTATCATTCCTCCCCCTACCATGTGACCCAAGTATTTTATTTCTGGGCTACCCAGCTGACACTTGCTGGCCTTTACTGTTAGCCCTGCTGCACTTAACCTCTGCAGCACTAACTCCAGGTGTATCAGGTGATCTTCCCAGGTATTACTGAAGATCCCTATGTCGTCAATGTAGGCCACTGTAAAGTCATTGAGCCCTGCCAAGGTCTGGTCCATCCGCCTTTGGAATGTGGCTGGTGCATTCCTGAGACCAAAGCTCAGGACTCGAAACTCATAGAGACCAAAAGGGCTGCAAAAGGCAGTCTTTTCTTGATCCCTGGGATCAATTCTTAATTGCCAATATCCCTTTACCAGGTCCAATGATGAGATGAACCGACAACCCCCTATGGTTTCAATCAGGTTGTCTAGCCTGGGCATTGGGTAGGCATCAGGAGTGGTTACACGGTTTAACTTCCTGTAATCAACACAAAACCTAATGCTCCCATCAGGCTTGTCCACAAGGACTATCGGAGAGGACCAAGGACTAGAAGAGGGGACGATTATGTTCTCCCTCAGCATCTCGTCCAGCTCCTTCCGCACCTTGTCCCTATAGGGTCCCGTTACTCGGTATGGGGATACTGCCTGCGGGGGTGCATCTCCTGTGTGGATCCGATGCATCACTCCCTTCACTATCCCCGGCTTGTTGGAAAACACCTGTTGATATTTACTAAGCAGCGTTTTTAGTTCTTGCTGCTGGTCTTGGGTGAGTGCAGGACTGATCTTTACCTCCTCTGGGTTGTATCTTACTTCCCCTCTACCCTCCCAGAAGGGTAATTCAGCTTCCTCACTCTCAGCTGCTTTTATCGCGAATAAAACCCTCTGTTCCCCTCTGTAGTAGGGTTTTAGGGCATTCACATGAACCACCCTCCTTGCTTGGTTCTCCTCCTGCTCTATTAGGTAGTTCAGGTCTGACATCTTGGAAATGACCCTATATGGTCCTGCCCATTTGAGCTGCAGTTTATTCTCTCTGCAGGGCCTAAGCCAAAGCACTTCCTCCCCT